>NC_084484.1:122505476-124905476 GCF_030035675.1 Rhineura floridana | reverse complement strand
TTATATTACTTATTACCAAACATTTACCTGCCTGGGCTCCTACTGGGAGGAAGAGCAGGATATAAATCAAATAAATAAATAATTTGCCCTGTCTTTCTATTATAGATATTCAAGAGATTATATAAATCCAGATCCACAATCCGCATAAAGAACTCCAGATCCATCACAATTTTACCAAAAGATTCCATACCTGTCATTCACACCCTGCATCAAATTATTTTCATGATAGGTGTATGAAACAAAATCCCAATCCTGAGAGCAAACATGCCTTTTCAAAGACAAAAGACAAATTTGAATAGAACAATGGAATTGATAAATGTGACCAATTTTAATGTTTTATTCTGAAACTTGGATGTTTAGGGCCACATTCACACCAGACATTTACTCCACTTTTATTCCACTTTAAACAGTCATGGTTCCCGCTCCTCCCAAGAATCCTGGGAAGTGTAGTTTGTGAAGGTTGCTGAGAGGTGTTAAGAGACCCCTGTTCCCCTCACAGAGCTACAATTCCCAGAGTGGTTTAACAGTCAGTCCCTCTCCCAGAGAATTCTTGGGATTGTAGTTTTGTGAGGAGAATAGAGCCCCCCTAACAGCTCCCAGGGTTCTTTGGAGGAAGCCATGACTATTTAAAGTAGATTCTTTGGAGGAAGTCATGATTATTTAAAGTGGAATAATAGTGGGATAAGTGTATAATGTAAATGTGGTCTAGGTCTCCAGTTTGCTGTTCACATACATGGCATTCATAGTCATTTTACTGCATTCAGTGAATTCAGACCAAAGCTGGAGAACCTTTTTTTATCCTAAGGGCAGCATTCACATCTGGCAAACCTTCTGGGGGCCATGTAGGAACATCGGAAGCTGCTTTATTCTGAGTCAGACCATTGATCCGTTTAGTTCACCATTGCCTACACTGACTGGCAGCGACACTCCAGGGTTTCAGGCAGGGTTCTTTTCCAGCCCTGCCTGAAGATGCCAGGCATTGAACCTGGGGCCTTCTACATGTAAGGCAGTTGCTCTGCCCCTCAGCCGTAGCCCTTCCCCATTGCCAGTGGTGGGCAGGGCCAGCGGCAAACGTGGACAGAACAGAAAATGTAAATGTTCTCTTTGTACAACAGGTTCGCTTCTGCACACAGTTTTAAGCCCCCTCTGCAGCCTCCGTCCAGACACGCAAGAGGTATTACCAGTCAGAGCTCAAGGACGCATTCCAGACAGGGAAAAGCACTCCAGGAGGATGCAAAGCAGGGCTGGTGAAGCGGTCGCCTTGGGAGAGGGGGTGTAGCTGGGAAGAGCCCTGAAGGCTTTTGGCCCCTGGCCTGAGGTTCCCCACTTCTGATTCATACAATCAGGTCCTCTTTTGTCTCACTAAGGCTAAGCTGAAGGGGGTGCGTGAAAGGGTCCCCCATGCAAATGCACCCCTCTTTTGGCAATTTTTCAGAGGGCTATGCAAACAGGGGTAAAGTATTTATGCTCCCCTCTCCACTCTCTCATATTCCAACTACAGTTGCACTTCTCACTCTGCTCTCTTCATCCTTCTCTCCCACCTCACCCCATTCAGAATGAGGGTAAATGCGCTAAAAGAAGCATCGTCCTCACAATGAATTGGCTTTATTTGCCCATTTGGAGGTCATCGCATGGCAAACTCTGGCTATATGCAATGTTGTGACATCATCGTGCTCACTATTTCTGATTTTCTGGGATCATGCAATGTCAGAATAAGAAAGGGCACTGGTGGAGAAAAGAAAGGGGAACTAACAAATTAGTTGCCATTGATAAATCAAAAAAGGTATACTTGTGGGTGAATTTGGGGAAATTTTGCACTGTTAGTAAGAACTGGCTGTGGCATTAATCATAGATTGAACTCTCAGATATCTTCGTTTCATCAGTGACTGATATTAAATGTCTGAACCTTCCCTTTCCCAAAAGTATTGTTTCAAAGCAGAGATGTGAGAAAAGACTTGAAGAATGGGCATTTGCGTCATCATCTGATATTTTTGTGTGTGCTTTTCCTCCTCAGGCACTGTCCAGATAACAGCCAAAGTAGGGAATGTAGCCACACTCCCTTGCAACTACAAAATGGAAGAGCCCCTGACATCTTACATGATCTACTGGCAAAAAACTGTACATGCCGGCGTATCTGATCTGGTTGTGATAGCTTACAGTCATGGCAATGAAACCAGCAGTCGGAACATACTTTACCTGAACAGGACAAGGATGGATGAAAAGAACCTTACACTTTGGATATCCTCTGTGAAAGTGTCAGATGAGGGCGAATATAAGTGTGTTATCATACTGCATGAAAATCACATACGTAATGAACATGTATATTTATCTGTGGAGGGTAAGTGCTTGTCTAGTTAAACAGGATCTTTTCTTCTGTAGCACCTAAAAGCTGGAGGGGAGAGTGCGACTGCACTCAGGTCCTGCTTGCAGGCTTCCCATGGGCATCTGGGTGGCCACTGTGAGAACAGCATGCTTCACTAGGTGGGCCGCTGGCCTGGTCCAGCAGATTCTTATATTCTTAACAATCAGTGCTTAATTGCCCAACCCTACTCATTTGTGCTAAACAACGGTTGTTCATTTTATGAGTCGCCTTTCTACCAGTAGAGGCTGGCTCATTAGGGTGAACAGGACACTGCTCCACCAGCTTCAGTCTACCCACAGCTAGCCCCAACCTTCGTATCTTTCTACAACCAGTTCAAGGGGTGGCACTGGCTGTCAGCTTCCTCCGTCTCAGTGCTGCCCTTGTACAACTTAGCAGAGAGGAGGATGGGAACTCACTATAGCGAGCGTGGATTTTTCACATTCCGTAATGTTAAATTGAAAATATTCCCCATGCCATTCTGATGCTTCCCATAAGCTCATTTCAAAACAAAACATTACAAAACTTATAGCCCTGAACTCAGAAATGCTTGCTTAACAACCCTCTAAATTTTTATGGCAATACACAAAAGAGTCAGAGAGAATTGAGAGTTCAAAGTGTAAAAAGAGAGAAAAAACCCAGACCCCTTTTTGACTTTTTCTGTCAGAGTTCTCATAATCTGTTGAAATTAATTAAAAATCAGCCATGTTCACAGAGTAGGTGAAATCCTATTACTGACCTTGCCTCATACTCCGACCTTCTTCTTCTGCAGCTTAAAAGTTAAAAAAATTCCTGGCTGATTTTTAATTAATTTAAGAAATTTTACATGGAACTCAATGATAACGTCGGGCATGGTCAGTAAGAACCAAGTGTCAGTGTTCTAAAAGCCAGACTCACAGCTGCTGGGCTTGCCTAATCGGGGCCACACCCAGGCCAGATCTTTATTTCTCTTGAGACAGTCATGGCTTCCCCCAACGAATCCTGGAAGTTTAGTTCATGAAGGGTGCTGAGAGGAGACTCTCATTCCCCTGATGGAGCTCCGGTGGCCAGACTGGTTTAACAGTCAGCCACGCTGACTGAAGGTCTGTGAGGGGAACAGAGCATCTCCTCTCAACTCTCAGCAGCCTTCACTAATTCCACTCCCCAGGATTCTTTGGGAGAAGCTATGACTGTCTAAAGTGAAATAAAGGCCTGGTGTGGATGTGGCCAGGGACAGCTTTGGTTTACATTTGGGTGGGAGGCTACATGTGCCTGCTGTAGAATAAAAAGGTGGAGGAAATGCTGAAAAGCAGTGATACTGTTCACAATGATTTCCTTTTGAAAAGGAAAGGGGCTTGCCCTCTGCCCAGTGCTCACCCACCTAATCTCCCCCCTCCCTTCCCCTCCCCTAGGTCAGTTTCACCTATCCTAAACATGATTACACATAAATAAATCCCATTGAACTCAAAAAAGTATGCAAATGATCAAACCTGCCCTCCCTTCTCCTCCCTCCCTCTTGCCCTGCCCTCTCCCTCCCCTTGCTATCTCCTCCTTCACCTCCTCCTCCCCCCCATGGTCAGTTTTACCTATCTTAAGCATGATTGCACAGGAGTAAATCCCATTGAACTCAATAAGCATGCAAATGATCAAACCTGCCCTCCCCTCCTTCCTCCCATCCCCTGCCTTTTGCCCCTTCCTTTGCCCCTCCCCTTCCAATCCCCTCCTTCCCCCTCCCTCTCCTTCTGCTCCCCTCTCCCCTCCCTTTCTCCTAACCTCTCCTCTCCCCTCCCCCTTCTTTCCCATGGTCAGTTTTATTTATCCTAACCATTATTGCATGGGAGTAAATACCATTGAACTCAGTAAGCATGTAAATGATCAGACCTGCCTTTCCCCTCCTTCCCCTCGCCTCTCCCTTCATCCTCCCCTCCCCTCTTCCTTCTTCCTCCTCCCCTGCCCACTCCAGCCTTCCCTCTCCCCCCCCCGGTCAGTTTTACCTATCCTAAGCATGATTGAATGGGAGTAAATCCCACTGACCTCAATAAACATGCAAATGATCAAACCTGCCCTTCTCCTCCCCTCCTTCTCTTTCTTGCTCCCCTCCCCTCTGCCCTTCCTCCCCTCCCTCTTCCTCCCCCCCTCCCCTCCCCTTCCCCTGTGGTGAGTTTCACTTATCCTAAGCATGATTGCAGGGGAGTAAATCCCACTGAACTCAATAAGCATGCAAATGATCAATCCATTCTCAGCAAACTTGGACAGGATCCCATTTCTTACCTCCGGGATTGAAAAGCAGAGAAATTCACTAATAGGCAAAAAACCTTGTGGTTTAAGAACGTTGGTCTTTCACAGTCCAATCCACTTCTCCCTCCTTTCTTTCCACCCTACCAGTCCCAGTGGGCACCAACCACCACCACTTCCTATTTAGACATGTTCTAGGCCTTACAGAAGGAGTAGGAAAGCTTTTTGGCTGAGTGGGCCAGATGTTGCTCTGGGCTCCTGGGAGAAAGGGTGGGATATTAAATAAATAAATAACATAAACCCTTATCCCCCCCAAGCCCTGTGCTAAGTGCTTCCCAAGCATAGAGCAAGCAAAGTGTGTTGTACAGTGGTTCACGTACCTGACAACCAGAAGCTGACTTCTTTTTTAGGGCTAAGCCCTTAAAAGGCAGCTTACATGAAAAAAAATGCAACCTAAATATCACATTTGATATAAGCACAAAGTCACCATCAGTTATAAAAGACAGCAGTAGAAATAACAATAAGAGATTAATAAAAAACGTTCAGTCCAGAATAATACAGTGTTATTTGAATACCACTTACCATGAAAACCCTATTCATAGGGTCGCCCATAAGTCAGAATCGACTTGAAGGCAGTCCATTTCATTTTTTTCATTTAGTAAAGTCTTAATTATATATATGTAAATGCTTCTGAATTTTTTAAAAAATGTGTTTTATTTAACTTTGACACTAAATTACATATATAGACCCTTGAGTCTGACATTACACAACATTGCTGTGAGGGGCGTGGAGAAATACTAACCTATAGCCAGGCCAAAATGGAATGTGAATCTGAGAGAAAGAATGCTGTTAAACCAGGTTGTAATTAGAACTAGAACTATAGAAAGTATTGCAGAATCCTATGCAAAATAGCACCATATAGATTACAATTCATGATGGAAACCTTCATGAGTGAGTCCCTTTTAAATGAATGAGATTTCCTCAAAAGCACTTTATTGTTGCAGTGCAAGTCACATTAAATTCAATGGATTTTCAGAAAGACAATCCTGTTGCCTAGTGTCAATAACATTGCTTGCGTCTCTCAGAACAAGTGTTGCCTTATTTTGATTTCACTGTCTTTTCCCCCCCTCCAGGCGATGTTAGCAAGCCCATCATACATGTTGATGTACCGCATAATGCCTGTGGCCCAACAGAGTTGACACTGAGATGCTCATCTCATGGAGGATATCCACAGCCTGAGATGTCTGGGTTCATCAATAATGAAACAGTGCAGTGGACCTATACTTCCACATCTGACAACCAAACTAAACTTTTTAATATTACCGGCCACTTGGAGCTCAATGTGTCTGAAGATATCTTGGTTCAATGCTTAGTTGGGTATCGACGTTTCCAAGTGTCCACCAACCTCTCCTTGTGTAGGTTCCCTCAGTCCTATGTTGAGACAGTGTTACTTGTTTGTGAAATGTAGTGATTCATGAGACTACCGAGACCAAACCTCCAAATTTTTCAAATAATGTTGTATATCTTCCTATATGGAACCATGTTTTAATAAATGACCATTCATTCTGTGAGTCTTACTTATGGATCAAAAATTGCCACTTGTTAGGAAGAAACAGTGTCTTTCTAACCATTTATTATTAATTATTATTTCCTATACGAATTTAGAATCACAACTGAAAATGATCAGATGATAATGATAAGACATTTCTGTATTTCATGGATTCCATCTTGAGCAGCATCAGAAATGCTAGCACAAAATACAGATGGCATCGTAACTACTTAGTGAGAAGCAGAAGACAAGGGTTAAGTTAATTATATGTTCTTTTTCTTTTCTTTTTTTGCATGTGAGTGCAGCAGATGTTCCTGTGCTTCATCCTGGAATGTGATACCCATTTGTTTATCCCTACAGTATTATCAAGTAGCAGTATTCATGTTCATAGATCCAGGGAAATTTACAGTTTTGAGCATTGGCCATCATTCCGCATATAGGCAGGTTTTAGGCTTTAAAAGGAGAAAGGAAGCCTACCTTAACATGAATTTGTTGATTGTGTTTACAAATAAGAGACACTCAGAGCTCTAAAGTACGGCTCTAATGAATATATTAAGTTCTTCAATGTGGGCCCAGATCCTTTAGTAATATTTATTTTAAATTCTCTCATCTCAGCAGTACCAAAAGAATGCCCTACTGTGCCTCCATCACCTCGATCACCTCCTTCACATGGGATCGTTATTGCTTCTGTTGTGATCCTCATTTTTCTTGTAGCTGTGATAGGGCTGACAACATTCCTCCAGTCCCGCAGTAAGTATAGACACCTTTGTGACCAGTCAGTGTAAGAAGCAGTGCAGTGTGGCTGGGTGTCATACCACGAATTTGGAGACCCAAGGTCAACTCCTTACTCAGCCATAAAGGTCATAGACTCCAAGCAGTTATTGTCTCTCAGCCTAGCCTACGTCACAGGGTTGTTCTGACAATAACGGGGTGGGGGGAAGAACCATGTACGCTACCATGCACTCCATGGAGGAAAGACGATACGTAAATGTAACAGACATTTTCAGAACGTCTTGGGCCTTCCTGGAAACTGCATCAAAAAGTACTCATTAGAAAATGGCCTGTTGTTTTGTTTGATTTTTCTGCATTTTCTACTGCTTACATAGCTTAGGATGTATGAGAAAACGGAACTTTAATATCTAGAGAAATCCACTATTTGATACCTACTGATGTATAGAGAAGGAGAATATTGCAGAGATTGGCCCCCAAATTAGACCAGTTAGGTTTGAGTTTTACTTCAAGGCCATTTTAATGCATTTTCATGTATGTAAAACAGCTGATGAAACATATCAACACCGTATTTACTTGTATAAAAGGTCTCCCCACTTGCTGCCACAATGACATTTACCTACCATTTCTAGAATAGGTGGGATGGTTGTGGCAGGTGGCTGTTAATTTCTATAAAGACTAACATCCAGGGTCAAAAGTTCCTTGACTCAGGACTTCTTGTCTTGAAGCCCTTATCTGAATCCCACATATGTTGGGTTATGTGATTACCGCAGGATCAAACTACATACTGCATGCAAATGTGTATAAATGGTAGTGTGCCAGTGGCCAAGTTTTTTAAACTAAAATCTGGGAAGCATAACTTTCCCCACAAATTGGGGCAAAACATGCATTTTCCCTGACAATGTACATTTCCCTCAGTGATAAGTGAAATTTATTCTGTACTTGCTCAGAGACACCATTTTGTAGCTGATGGTGGAATTCCGCTCATGAAAGATGGGGCACCTGGTTTTTGCTGAACCTACCCACTGCAACTCTCCATACCTTCTGAAAAGTTCCTCCTGAGGGTTGGGGGACCCCTTAGATCTGTGTAGGAAATAGTGCAGAGATATGCAGTAGGTTGGGGGGATTGACAAAATTCAGCTGCTGTGACTTGCATGAGTAGATGTGCTTTCCAATAGAGGAAAGCCACCACTGGATGCAAACCATTGTTTAAAGTTTCAGGGTTGAGGCCAAAAGGGCTGGGATCTGTTGACTGGCACAGATCCAAAAGCATTCCGTAATGTAACAGGCCGGTAAGGATTCTAGGTCGTTCTTTGTCCACTAGCTGCTGCTTTTACTATTCCACTTTTTCCCCTTCCAAAAAATATTGATGTTAATATCAGTATTTTTAAAGGAAATATAATTTTAAAGGAAATGTTGATAAATGAAAGAAAATATCAATATATTATTGTTCTTAATATTGACATTTCAGAGGCCGTTTTTAAAAATGTTTCTGAAAACAGCTGTGGAAGATGGCTACATAAAAATCAGATCTGCAATGATAGAGAATAAGAGAATTAATGGAAAATTTGGTACCAAATCCTAATTGAGTGGAATTCTAGCACATCCCTACTGGTCAAACATTACAAACATGTCTTTGTGCTCATCCTGGGCTCAGATCAAACTGTAGTCATGATAGGAAATTGATGTTTGTTATTTATTTAACGGTATTTCTAAAAAAAGGTAAAGGCGTCCCCGCACTTACAGTGCAAGTCATTGCCGACTCTTAGGGTGACGTCTTGCGACGTTTACTAGGCAGACCGTATATATGGGGTGAGATTGCCAGTTCCTTCCCCGGCCTTTCTTTACCCACCAGCATATGCCGGGTACTCATTTTACCGACCACAGATGGATGGAAGGCTGAGTGGACCTCGACCCCTTTTACCGGAGAGTCAACTTCCTCCATTTGTTAGAATCGAACTCCAGTGGTGAGCAGAGCTTCGGCGGAGTTACCACCGCTTACCACTCTGCGCCATGGAGGATCTAACAGTATTTCTAGACTGCTATTATTAAAAATAGAGGTTTACAAAGCTAAAAGCAATAAGCTAAAATCATATATTAAAAACAAACTCCAAAAACAGAAACATTTCACTTCAGCCAAAAAGAACACTGAATGAGGCAAAACAGAGCAGTCATTTTTCAAAGATAAGCTGAAACTGATACGCATTAGGAAATTGAGATGAATGAGGCCCAGTATTCAAGTCAAGTCATATTACTGGGCCATGTCATTTTCCAGGTTGTGGGGCTGAGTTATGAGGCTACAAACTTTTCTCCTGAAAAAATGATAAAATATCTCCTAGTTTCCTTAAGGCCAGCTCAGCAGCTTTATAAAAGGGCATGAAGCCACAATCTGTGAAGAAATTTCTAAGACCTTTCCAACTTCCCTATCCAATATGCCACAAAATAACTATGTAAAAAAATTCCCCACACTCCTAACACACAACTCTGAAAATAAAAACTGACCTTTGAAAGAGATGGCAGGGGGAGTAAGTGGGCTTGTTTGTTCTTCAGGGCAACTGCGTGTTCAAAATGTCTCTGGGTGGAGGTTATGCTTAAGGTTTCCCCTTCAATGGTTGAAAGGACAATTTTAGTAGCAGATTCTTATAACATCTTCAGTGAAGAAGACACAGTTCCTGCTTTCATAAGATATGTTAGGCCAGGTATTTTCAGCTAACATTCCTGGAAGCAAATTATAGTGAAGCATTTAATTCTCATATGCAACAGTTTCATTTTAAAAATCAGGGATCACTAAAATGAAATATAAATGAATTCTTCATTGCATACATAGATATGATACACTAGTTGGAACCATGTTAGCAATACTATTATTGTGTTTTAATATTTTATTACATATTCTAATACACTTGGAGGTTTTCTTACAATCAAGTGATATATAAATTTTGTTAAATAAATAAATAAAATCATGAAAGCAAACCATAAGGTAGGGTAGTAGAGATTATCTTTCAGGAGGAAAACAAACCTTTACAAATATGTACAAATCATTTTATTTGTATTTATTTTATCTTATTTACAAAAGATTTCATGTGCCAAATAACCCCACTTGTGAAAGGTAATTTATTTGACTTTACATGCGTAATCTAAATATGAACTTGTATACTGAGGAAAAGCTTGTCATGAAGTGACTTTTGTCTGTCTCCATGAGGGTAAAATAAATTTAAGAGATTAAATTAATTCCACAGTGGAATGAACTCCAAACTTCAAAAACTTCAGCTATTACTGAACTCTTTTTGCTGGTAGGTCGTGTTTTGCAGTTGAGCATATTAGTCTAATACTTGCTTGTCCACACCGACTTCTAAGTAATTTTTGAGCTCAGTTCAGGATGCTTGTTATTGCACTTTGAAAGTGTTGTAATGCTTAGCATGTTGGATTAGGACATGGGAGACCAGGGTTCAAATCATCAACCAGCTATGAAGCTCATTGGGCGACCTTGGGCCTGTCACTCTCTCTCCCAGCCTTGCCTACCTTTCAGGGTTGTTGAGAGGATGAAAGAAGTTGGGGGAGAACCATGTGCACCACCTTGAGCTTCTTGGAGGAAAAGTGGGATAAAAATGGAAAATGGATTGCCTTCAAGTCGATTCCGACTTATGGCAATCCTATGAATAGGGTGTTCATGGTAAGCGGTATGCAGAGGGGGTTTACCATTGCCTCCGTCTGAGGCTGAGAGGCAGTGACTGGCCCAAGGTCACCCAGTGAGCTTCATGGTTGTGTGGGGATCCGAATCTTGGTCTCCCAGGTCATAGTCCAACCCATCAACCACTACACCACACTGGCTCTTGATATAAATATAATACATATATAAATAAATAATGTAAAGCCTTATAGGTAACCAACCATATACATGTGGGAACACTGTGTCCTTTATAAATTTCCCTGAGATTCTTTAATCTTAAAATCTGCTGGCAAGACCCTGCTGCAGCTGCTGTCTTTTTTCTGAGATTTGCAGTGCATTCCTTTACATACTCAGAAATGGCCCACTGGGTTCAATGGGACTTACTTCCTGTGTTTTGTCCCTATGAAGCAACGGGCCTTTTATTTGCCTTTTAATCATCCTACTCATCCCACCCACCCACCCACCCATGATTAGTGAGAGGTGTTGTTGTTTTTCATTCTCAGGCATATCTGCAGAATCCTTAATCATATTGGTAAAGATTTTATATTTAATATTGCTGAACTGATTGATGTTGCAGAGCACACCTTGTCTCATCAGCCAGTGGCAACACTTGAAATGACACCGCAGAAGCTCTCCAATGGCACATCAGAAACAGTATTTGCCTGACTACACAGAGACTTGGGTTTGATTTTCAACATTCTGCTCTGGTAAAATGGACATCTATCCTGAATCCCAGAAACCTGAGTGTGTTGCTCTTCACAACTCCCAAAGAGTATCTCTCTTTCTTCCCCAGGTGGGATAAAAGCAGCTTGGGGTAAGAGCATTACTTTTCAGCAAAAAAACAATTTGAGGGGCAAGGTTTAAACATACTGGCTGTTCCACTTCAACACCATTTTTACAACAACAAAAATCCCCAAAATGACCAAGAAACTACACACAATGTGTAATACCATCTTCTAGACTGCTGGTTAGGTTGCAAGGGGAAATGATCTTCACGAGCAGAAATCTTCAGTGACATTAATTTCAAACTAAAGAAGATGGAGATGCTCCCCCCTCCCCCAAACAGGGAGAAAGAACTCCCGCCAGAGTACTCCCTGTTGAACAGATTGGACAACTCCAGACATCTTACTGCATGAAGCAGTGGGATGAACTTCTTCCTTGTAAGTAGCTCCTTTAGTAAATGAGCACCTAGGCAGCTGTTTCAAGTGACAAGCTTGTTGAGAAGGAGCAATATTTTGTCAGTGCAGTTGTCTTTGGATGCATTAATAACAATACAGGGGAAAGCAAACCCTTCTTTTATGGGGTACTCACAACCTAGTTCTCAGGTTGTTTGTAACCTGGACTGAAAAGCTGGTTCATAATACAGCCTTAAGCACTTCCTTCAGAAAGTAGTACAAAATGTGAGGTTTGAAATCTCTTTCAAGGGCCGTTGTGCATAAATATGTCTAATTTGTTTTGGGGGGGATATAAATGCTTATATTTTGTGGTAATGAATGCAAAGTTTACCATGTATTACATGAAGAAGCAGGGTGAGTTGTGCTTTTTTGGTCCTGTACCTACTTGCAGTTGATTGCATTGGATGACCTCAAAGTATTTTACACATTTTTATGCCATCCGATCTCCTCTCCAGCATTGGCCCTTTTAATGTATGCACCACACACTCATTTGCTAACAGATGGTAATGTTCTGCCAGATATAAGATGAGGGGAGGGGGACCCTTCATAACCAGAAATGTAACGGTGGTTGTAAGCCACAAACTCATCTTTTTAAGCTTTAAAAAGAATGATGAGGCTGATAATGGGGCACTGTATTTTTGAGGCAGCAGTCCCAAAGTTCATTAATCTTTGCTAAACTAGCTCTCATTCTCATTGTAATAAAATCCACTGTAATGTATTTAGTGTAATGAAGAGATGTTCTCACAATTCATTGCCACCCATGCACATGCAGTTGGCAACAGAACGGAAGGTACCACCAGTACAGTTCTGACACTAGATAGAGCATGTCCAGGACCAATATTCTCTGCTATGTAGGGAAGAGCGGTTTCTCATTTTAGAAACTCCCCTTAGACTTAAACTGCAGCTTGCACATAAGGTATCCCTCTCGCATCTAATTTTATTTAAAGCACCAATACAAGATAATAAGCTTCCCAGGTTTATACTTTCTTATGCTCGTTACTGTGGTCCTTCTAAAGGGACAAAATATGAGGGCAACAAGTACTGTTTATTGGCCACATGAGTATTTTGAATGTTCATTTGCTACTGCTGTAATAAGCTTTAACAGTATGTATAAGCTTTAATGGGGTATGTACATGTCTGTGTATCAGGAATTCAATACATATAACCACAATTAACTCTTAGTGCATTGTGCCCTCTAAGGTTCAGCAGGGTACTTCCATGGCAGTCAATGGAGAGGGAAAATGCCCAAGAGCCCAGCATTTTATTTTCTAATTCACTCAGTTCATCCTGTAAACAGGCTGTAAGCTACCATTCTTCTTTGGTTCAACAGAGTTGACCCATGCATTGAAGAAAGCAGACCCCAGTTTCATAGACACATCACAGGAAAATCACATTCCCACATAAAAGCTTGTCTCCAAGGTGATTAACATGGGGGGGTCGAAGGGTTTTTACAGTGTGTGTGCTTCCAATTAGTAAACCTTTCACTTCAGTCAAATCACATAATAGGAACAGTCCTATATGTTTGAAGCAGCACAGAATTTCCTGCAAAGTTCCCAAATAACATACTAATTTGGGACATTTAAACATCTCATTTTCCTAGCTACTAAACTGTGAGTAAAAACTGTAATTATGCCAAAACAGTATATTAGGATTAGCTTTTCAGTAAATCTTTATATTCTGTATCTTCAGCCTGAGGTAGCTGCTGTTTTTATTTTTAATAAATACTATTTTTATACAGATATACCAATAAAATAAAGTTAAGCTTTGCTCTTGTACATCATACAAAATGTACATATTTATTCCTGGTTCTTGCTTTTCAGTGAACTGTACACAACTATAGGCTCAGAGTAAATAGCTGAGCAAACATAAGTTAATTGCTTTCAATCTAACATTCTTATTTTGAATTAATATTTTCTTCCTTAATTGTATTAAACAGTTTTTATTGTCATTTTTCTTATGACAAAAAGTGTGAGTAAAGAGAGCTAAGACATTAACAATAAAAAGCTCAATAATCACAATGCACACAAACCCTGATTATGGTTTGTGGCTTCCATCCCACTACTTTGCTCCCTAACAGTGTTTGTGGCAAATAGGTTCCTTGGCTGTTTCGCCATTTTGTGGTTACTTGTGGTAATCCTTGCAAAAATTAAGCAAGTTTGGATCTGTAGCACTTGGGACAGGAGGCTTCCTGGAGACCCTATGTACACTTGCCTTGGGGTTCAGTGTTAAAGAAAGCCAGGATAAAAAGGTAACAATGACATATTCACTACATTATAGCTACCTTTTATACCTTGTACCTTGGCACCGTCATTAACCAAAATGGAGACAATAGTCAAGGAATTAGAAGAAGGCTAAGATTGGAGAGAGCAGCTATGAGAGAACAAGAAAAGATCCTCAACTGCAAAGATGTATCACTAAAATCAGTGTCATTCAGACCATGGTATTCCTGCTCTCTATGTATGGATGTGAAAGTTGGACAGTGAAAAAACTGGATAACAGAGAAATCAACTCATTTGAAATGTGGTGTTGGAGGAGAGCTCTGTGAATACCATGGACCGCGAAAAAGACAAATAATTGGGTGTCAGAACAAATTAAACCAGAACTATCACTAGAAGCTAAAATGATGAAACTGAGGTTATCATACTTTGGACACATAATGAGAAGACATGATTCATTAGAAAAGATACTAATGCTGGGGAAAACAGAAGGGAGTAGAAAAAGAGGAAGGCCAAACAAGAGATGGATTGATTCCATAAAGAAAGTCACAGACCTGAACTTACAAGATTTGGACAGGGTGGTTTATAACAGATGCTATTGGAGGTCAGATTCATAGGGTCACCATAAATTGAAATCGACTTGAAAGCACATAACCACCGTGTACACAAATGACAGCTACCAAACATCTTTACTGCACCAAAACAAATCCTTTCAAAGAAATCTCACTGTTAGGATGGCTTGTATTTGCATATAGTTTATACTGCTGGAAATGTCATCCTCTTAGAACAAACATGGCAATCTTGAGGAGGAACGGGCTTGAAAAGAAAGCCTGAAGATTTGTACGCAACGGTACATACCGTTTGCCATGTTTATTTGGGATACACATCCTCACAACCTACCTATCCATTTATTTATGGACATAAACCATGTTGTTGTTATGTCGATTATGATTTATGGCGACCCTATGAATCAGTGACCTCCAAGAGCACCTGTCATGAACCACCCTGTCCAGATCTTGTAAGTTCAGGTCTGTGGCTTCCTTTATGGAATCAATCCATCTCCTGTTTGGCCTTCCTCTTTTTCTACTCCCTTCTGTTTTTCCCAGCATTATTGTCTTTTCTAGTGAATCACGTCTTCTCATTATGTGTCCAAAGTATGATAATCTCAATATAAACCATGACATGAGCGTAAAGAGTCCTCACAGCTGCAAATATCTCTCATATCCATAATCTTAATCTGCTTTCCCTACCCAAAGACCATGTAAAGAAATTTCGTATCATTTGAATCTGAATATAAAATATATTAGGCAGAATGAAAATAAAAATATACAAATTTGTTTTGTTTGGCTGAACAAGAGTTTGGATTGCTGTAAGATTTGGATTTATTTGGACACAAGACACACAACCCTATGGTATTTATTAAGCCACATATACTTTGAAAGTGTTAGGTACCACATGACCTATGAAGAAAAATATGCCAGGCAACACTTGCCTATGAAGATCAATTACTTAATTCACTCCACACTGAACATTGATTTTAATTTCTGAAAGAGGTCCTCCCGAGCTGCAATATTCAAGAGGGAGGAGCATGAAACCCAAGAATTCATATACCAATTAATATGAAAATTTCAAATAATTGTTTTTGAAGTCCTTTATTATTTTAGAGTTCACTCCACTGTTCAGCCTACCAACTCATCCCTGAAGACATCTTTAATATTCCTATGTTATCACAGGCAGGATATCCCATCAAAAGGGAATTCTGAACTTAATATAACCAGAGAAGTATTCAGGTTTATTCCTCTCCAATTAAAGAAGCAGCTTTAATTCATTTGAAGTTGATCTTTTCATTCTCTGATATTACCTGACCGAATCTAGGTGCTTTTCTTGAGAGTTTGTGTCCTGAGTAGTAAGGGCATAAGGAAAACTTGTTAAGAGTAACAATACAAAGACAGCTGATTTCCACTCATGATCTGGGGGAAGCTCCTTCCTGAAGTATATCGTCTGTTTCTTTTGAGATGTTCTCAGTGATGATGAGACGGGTATTCCTAAAACAAAAAAAGGTTGAATTTTTGAGAAGAGAACAAAACTACATATCATGTCCTCGTATAACTGCTACCATTGGAGTTCGAAGATAATCCATTTATCATTGACATATCATGAGCGGACTACAACTAATGGTCTTAGAAAGAGGCTATTCCTTCACACCATCCTCAACATGAAAACTAGTCTTTCCTTACAGACAATCCACTCTCCGATTTGAAATTGCTCATCATTATCAGCAGTATACCACCCAATACGTACATTGATGCAGGAACTAAGCTCTTTAGCAAGCCAGTTATGCCCCTTCATATATTCTGGGAACCCTTTAACAGGACTCAGTAACATCAGCCATGCAATAAAGAGGTTATTCACCTGAACATCCTCCAATATATATATGCCACAGGTCACCAATCCATTGCCCACAGGCATTATAGCACCCATGAAGGCCTTCAGTGGTGCCCCCAGCAGGTAGCCCTGAATCTGAACTTTCATTTTAAAGAAGATTTAACTCTCTAGCCCTCCTAGAAAGAATGTTATACAGCAAAATGTACAGTACCCTTCTAAGAGATTTATGTAAAATGAGCCAGCTTGGTTACTCTTGCCTGTCAGTGTTATTAGTCAATGAGTGAAGTCAGAGATGTGACTAGTAAGTGAGTTGTTTGACACCAGGCAATAGGAACCTTGGGGTCCTAAAGAGCTGCTGTTCTGCCCTCCTTTTAGTGCACTTTTCCTGCTTCTTTTTTTCTAGTCTTTGGAACCGCCATAGTTTGCCCTTTTCCCCTGGCAAATAGATTCCTCTTTCCTGTGCTGGGTTCACCTTGCATCAGGTAGTGCCTAAAAGTTATTTTCTACAATCTGGAAGGCTGTTTGTAGTTTTCAAATGTTCTCCTCCCCTGATGTATTTCTGTTCAGGGGGGTATAACTTTAAAACCAGCATCAAAGGTGAGAAAGCCAACACAGAAACTATGTAGGGAAATACTACATGCAATACAACAAAGTGGAACAGAATTAATGCTTTCTAATCAGTGTGCTCTAGTGGAAAATTAATTTGACATTATTCCCCCTGCCAGCCTTCCCCAACCTAGTGCCCTCCAGATGTTATTGGACTATTACTATCATCATCCCTGACCACTGACTGTTGATCCTCCTAGCTCAGGCTGATGGGAGTTGTAGTCCAAAACATCTGGGGGAAATCAGGATGATGCTCTTTCATCATTTAGAATTACTTACATTGTTAGTTACTTTGGGAAAGCATAACTCCAATATGGGTGTAACCAACCCTTGAGATTCAATTGTGTAGAGTTAAACATATTGGAGCAAAAAAAATCTTAATTTCACATAAATGCTCATGAGGTCTGAACTGGTGGTGACTGACCAGGAACAAGACCTTGGGATTGTAGCGGATAGCTCGATGAAGATGTCAACCCAGTATATGGCAGCTACGAAAAAAGTAAATTCCATTAAGATACTGAAAACTGCCGATATCATAATGCCGTTACATAAAGCTATGGTGTGGCCACATTTGGAAAACAGTGTACAGTTCTGGTTGCCTCACCTCAAAAAGGATTATTGTAGAGCTGGAAAAGTTTCAGAAAAGGGCAACCAAAATGATCAGGAGGATGGAACAACTCCCTAATGAGGAAAGGTTACAGCATTTGGGGCTTTTTAGTTTAGAGAAAAGGCAAGTAAGAGGTGACACGATAGAAGTATATAAAAGTATGCATGGCATGGAGAAAGTTGATGTTTTTCTCCCTCTCTTATAGCGCCAGAACTCTTGGACATCCAATGAAGCTGAATGTTGGAAGTACAAAAGAAAGTACTTCTTCATGCAGCACAAACTATGGAATTTGTTTCCACAAGAGGCAGTGATGGTCACCAACTTGGATGGCTTGGATTAGACAAATTCATGGAGGATAAGGCTATCAGTTGCTACTAGCCATGATGGCTATACTCTGCCTCCATAGTCGGAGGCAGTATGCTTCCAAATACCAGTTGCTGGACAGTGCAGGAGGGGGGTGCTCTTTTCACTCAGCTCCTGCTTGTGGGTTTCCCCCAGGCACCTGGTTGACCACTGTGAGAACAGGATGCTGGACTAGATGGGCCACTGGCCTGATCCAGAAGGCTCTTTTTATGTTCTTATGAGATCACAAGACACAGCAGACTAATAACAATGGAATTTTCTGGTTGTGCCAGTTGCATAGATTTTGAGAGGATTTTACAAACAATTCTAATGCCAAGTCAGGGGCCTCACCAATAGCACATGGGTATTTCTGGATCTACCAGTTCAGATAAGCAAAAGCTCCAGAAAATGCAGAACTAGAAAATTCAAACTCAACAAAAGGTTACTTTTGGTCAGTGTCAAGAGCAGCATGTCACATCACTAGTGAGAAGGGCTAGAGTCACTGTGCAGCATTCCTAGAGGCAAACAGACTGAGTTGCATTTGCTTTCAGGTAGAAAGAGGCAATCCACTCTGGCTCAGACAGTTAGCAATTAAAATGGAACAGCACTGGTCCCTTACCACTCTGCCAGCTTCTGTTCATATAGCTCCCTTCTCTCCCGTTTTCTTCTCTCAATCAAGGTTTCGCCAGCAAGATTTTGCATTGACATCAGTAATGCTCCTGCAGGTAAACTGTAAGACAACACAGGAAGTAAATGTTGCCATATGGAGAACTTTATTACAGACAGCAGCTGTGAATGGGGGGGGGAGTCACATAATGATCGATGTACTATCTCTGCCAGTTCTTGCATCTGCCCCTTCCCTGATTAATCCATTTTGTTTTAAAAAGCAATTGCAAAATAGGAATTCAATTCCACTATCAACCATAAATAAATGTTTCCTCTTCCCTTAATCTTTTTGTAGAATACATTGCCCTACCCATACCATCTAGCATTCAACATACATCAGAACTATTGATGTAGTGCAGCTGAACCAAGTGTCCCAGATCTGGAAAAGGAATCCATCATTCTGTTCTCATAATTAGAAAACATGATTCTGAGTTTAATTTCACCATTAAACCAATGCTCTAAAGGTAGAACCTACATGTACTAAGCATTTAACCAAAAGCACGCTGGGCGGAAAAGCTGACTGAAAACAAAAGGACATATTTTCCAAATTGAAAATTCACCCATCACAGCAATCTATACATTTCTGTTTTAAAGAAATCAGTACTTCTGCCCATTTAAACTGTTTGGAAGATTACAACTCCAGTTTGGGTGATGTGCATGCCTGAGGGGAGATCAGAGAGAATCCTTCAGCTGGCTAGGAGTACCAGTACTCACCTACCTGTCTTCCTTCCTTCTGTGTAAACTGATACTCTTGAGGGAAACCGACCAATCCTTCCAAAATGCCCCTTCCTCCTGCTTCTTCTCCAAACACCAAAGGGAGAGGAGACATCTTGCCTTTGTCTCTCTCTCCTGTAGCATGGAGGCAATGACCAAGCCTGGTCTTTGCACCTCCAACTGAGTTAGTTAGAACTAGACTGCCTTTCCTATCAACTATGTATTTCTATAAATAAAGTAGCTTTTCTTATTTTAACCAAGTCTGATGTCTCAGTGATTTAAAGCAGGGTAGAAGGCTGCTCCTTTACAGGTAAACTCTCTCCTCTCTCTCTCTCTTAAACTGCTCCAATCCACTGTGCTTGCGCTGAACTATAGCCTAACTGATTCTCAAAATAAACATTAGCATACAAAGAAAAACCAATTTCCAATTAAATAGATTAAGAAAAATTGAGTAGGAAAACAGAAGAGGTTTAAGGCTAAACAGAAGAGGGAATGTCTCAATAAAATCCAACCAAGATTCAAATATTGCCATGTAACTATGTGTGCACGCACATGTGAGCAACCTACCCCAACAACATTCCAAAAATGCTGCCTCCAGCCAAACCTCTCAAGCCCAAGTGCATTCTGAACAAGCCTCCTGTGCAAGCTAGAAATAAATAAGAATAGAATCAGATCATGCAAAGGATGTTTGAAAGAAGACTCAACCACACTAAGACAGCTATACTGGCATTCCTTCTGCCTCCCCTTCCCCTATCTTGTGAAATTAGATTCAGCTCCAGGATTACACACTATAGATTCAGCTATGGATAGCTCCAAAAATTACAATTTTATGAAAGACTATGGGGGCTCTGCCCATGTGTTCCACTCACTGATCACCCAGGCCACTCAGCAACCCCTGCCCCCCCCACCAACCCACCACTTCTCCCACCCACCCCCAGGCAACCCCACTCTGCTGCCCCGCACCACCCCAAAGAAACACTGCCACCACACAGCATACCTAGACCCACATGCCCACGCTGTTCGACAACACCCTAAGCTACCGCCTCCCCTGGACAAGCTCCACTAGGGCCATCCTCCTAGACCACACACCAGCCTCCGGCCATGCCCACACACCTGCCTCCGGCCATGCCCACACACCCAGGCGGCTGCCACATAACCATCATGCCTAGGCCACCTGCTTGCTCGCTTGGTTGCTTGCTCGCTTGCCAAGGCTGCCGCCGCTGCCACCACTTTGTCTGCTTGCCAAGGCAGGTGGCAGCAGGTGGTGCAAGTGGCGTGCAGTTAGGGAAGAAGTGTTCATGCTGCAGTTTACAGTGCCACCTGTCTATGGTGCTGCAAACTACACAGCAAGACACTTCCATTTTTATAGAGAGAGAGAAAACACCAGTGTTTCCTGCAGCAAATATATACAGACACCGTATGTATGCCTTAAAACACTCATCTACATGTGTGTATGGTGTCCACACTTAAAGCATATGCTGTTGGAAACATTGTGATAACATCTGTATTTTCTGCAGTAACTAATGTGTAAAACTGTCCCATCTTAGAGCACAACCTGGGAAATCTATATGCTGTCAGGACAACTTAGAAAGCAGTTTGCAGTTTGAACTGATTTTAAAAGTTTTTGCTTATTACAAAAGTTGAGTACTATAAGCAATCAGTATAATGATTACCATCTATGGCAAAAATCTAATAGTGTCAGGCATAAGCAACTGTCTCCTACAACACATTCAAGTCAAAACTGTTATGGTTCACTTTTGTGAAAGGGAGGTTAGTAGTTCCTTCCAGGTTTATGTAAATGGCAGCTGCTGCTGCCTATCATATATGCAGGCTTTAGGCAATCTGGTGCTCCCTTATGAATTAAAAAGAAATCCTAATTCTGTTTAAGAACAAGAAGTAGATACAAGCTGGGAATGCTGACAGGTCATACACTACAACTAGATTTAATAAATATGACAGGAATGCATTGAAATGATCAGCTTTGGGGCTTTCACAAAAGTGAGATGTTGATAAAAAAAGTCTCCTAATAAGGTGAAATTCCTCTCCCACAAAAATACTTTCTTGTGTTCTTACTAAAGATATCTAAGTAGATCATTAATTACCCCTTGGAGTTGTCATAATAACGTTTAAAAATGGGTCAACACAATTTGGAAAAATGTAAAAAAAAACACCACAGGATGCCAAGCAGAATCTATGAGAAGTACCTTTACATGAGGTTTATGTGGAACTCAGCACAAACCCAGCTGAAATAAAATGAAATTACAAAGCAGGACTTGGTGAACTGTTGTCTTTACCTTATCACCTGTAAGAATTTTTCTATATAAGTTTCTGATCTATTTCTGTGGTTCAAAAGAGCCATTTCTATGTCAGAGAACTGTAGCAGTTTCACAGCAGCACAATGCACTAACAGAAAAATTAGGGCAGGAATTAAGTTGATATTTCAAGTGTTTTTAATTATAAGATTTAATTCCTGCATGTACAAAAATACAAATCAGGATCCACTTACAGTACTTTTCCGAGCTAGCCAAAAATTGCTTCTCTAAAGATAAGATTCATTTAGTAGTAAAATCTGACAATTAAAGAGACTGAGACTATTCATCTCCTTTAGTGGATTCCCAATTATCCATTCACATTTAACATGACTTGACAGCAATCCTTTACATATCTACTTGGATGTAGGTTCCAGTGAGTTCAATGGGACTTACTACCTGGTAAGTGAGAATAGGATTGTAACCTAAGTCTAATCCTCTAACTTTATAATCCTTTAAGAACATTTTACCCAAGAATCACTATAGCTTGTACAATATTAATACTGTCATCATACGTGCATACATCTGGAAATGAGTTTCTCTAAAATAAGCAGGACAGAAATGCCAATTTCAAAGATCAGCCTGGTTAAGAAATTTATTTTTTTCATTTCAGACAACAAAACATATTTTTGAACTTAATTAGGGTCCAAAAATACAGCTTAATAGTCCAAGAAGCAAGACTCTTGAGCTCTGGCACTAACCTTCTCTAAGCAACTTTCCTGGCTCATTCAAAAAAGAGCATTCAAGCTAGCAGTCTCACCTCCTGCAATGGCAAAGTGACTGAGGGCATTTTTATCACGGTACACAGACAGACCAACGCTCACTGTGCTGTGCGAAAAAGAAAAACAAGGATTAACAAGAAAAACTAAACAATGGATATAAATTAGAAAGGTTATATAAACTTTATTAATAAACGCTTAATCTTAAACCTATAGAAATTTAAATAATAAATCAAAGTTTTAATGTTTTTATCCAATTTTATTAATCTATGACCAAATTTAAAACTGTGTATTAAATAAAATGCCATATAGCATATTGCTACATGTATATTTTTGTATACCATGTTTTAAGCTGACCAAAAGGTCGAATAAAGGAATTGTATTGTAATGGAAGAAAAAAATATTTCTGAAGGTCCATATGGCAACCTACAATTCCTGACTAAAAATATTTATCAACTCTTCCCATCCAAGATGTGCTGAGTATTTTGAACCACAATAATAATACACTTTTTTTCCTACACAGATTCTTATCTAAACAGAGAAAAGTTATGTACATAGCAGGCTTTAGTTTGGATAATGAACGTGACATTCCAACTTCAGGGACAACTTCAATTAACTGACAGAAAGATTTTTAAATAACTGGACATTTTAATTATGACTGACAGACTAAAAGAAATAAAGGAAAGTCTATCTCTGGATCTGATATAAAAAAGCTGCTACATCTCAAAAAATACAAAATGACAAATAGCACAATCCTAAACATGTTTACTCAGAAATAATTTCCCAATGGGTGCAATGGAGCTTGCTCCTAAATTCAGTGTGCATGGGATTGCAATGTAAGAGTTTCCTTTGCATACAGTTGCATATATTGCACGAACAATTCATTGAATGAAATATATTAATAATAATCAATCTCCATATTAAATTTGGGGGAGATTCTGGTTGAAAGCAGTAGGTCTGGGTGTAATATTTCAGACCATACACACAAAATCAGGGATAGGAAACTTTTTTCAGCCCACAGGCCACACTCCTTTATGGGCAAGCTTCCAAGGGCTGCATGCCAATGGTGGGTGGGACTAGAGGTGAAACTAGATGGAGCAATAGATGTGGCTCTTAAATTTTAATAAACAAAGATATTTATTAAATTTATATTCCACCCTTCCTCCCAGAGGAAGCCAGGGAAGGATTACCATGTATAATAGGCTACCTGAAATATCGTCTTACCCCTTATATACCCAGTCGATCATGCACTTTACAGGTGGGGACCTCCCGCAGATACCATCTTATCAGAAGGTCCATTCTGCACAACACAGGAAGCGGACCTTTAGTGCTGTGGCACCTACCTTTTGGAATTCCCTCCCCTTAAATATCAGACACATACAATCTCTTGTTATCTTTTCAGGGCCTACTGAAGACGTTCCTCTTTCAACAAGCCTTTTAAGTACAGACTTTATCCCAGTCTGCGGCTATGTTGGAACTGCTTTTTAAGATGTTTTTAAAGCATGTTTTTTTTAATGATGTTTGTTTTAATATGTTTTTAAAGATGTTTTGTTTTAACACATTTTAAAGTCTGTTTTTAAGATGTTTTAGAGTGTTTTGTTTGCCACCCTGGGCAATAATATAATGAAATACATAATCCGTGAGACAAGAGCTGAAAATTGACAGATCAGTATCATGTAAGGTGGCAAATCTTCGTGATGATTTTTTTTAAAGGTGTATGTCTCTGGGCTGTATTTTCTTTTGATAGCCCATTCCGACTGGCTGCTTAAGCTTTTTACAATGTCATCAAAATGGTCAACACCATCTTTTTTCTATAATTCTTTTCTAATTCTTCCAATTTAACCTTTAACGTATAAACAAAGCATCCCATTTTAAAATTTAAAACTGCATTGGAAAGCTAATGAATTATCTTACAAATAACTAATTGTAATAATAACCTTATCCATTTTCATGACACAACCCATACATCAAGAAAAAAGTTATTATTTGTCCTCATTTTTATACAGTTTACTTCATATGACACTTTATCAGATCCAGATCTGCACCTAAAGTATATTAGAAAATTGTACGGTACTCTTTTGCCTTTCCAACAAGCCATAGCACAAATAAATTAATTCTGATATGCCATAGTTAGACATATTTGAGCGTATCCACATTTTATGCAATTTTACCCAATGTATGGATAACAGGTAATTTAGTGTTACTGCAAAGAGGTATCTAACAGTTTTTGTGAGTTTAGCAATTGTTCAGTATACATGTTTTATTTACAAATGTTACAATGTTATCATCTAACATTGAATTTTTCTTAAATTTAATTTTAATGCTTGTCACCAATGCAGTTATCTTCTGAGTCCTCAGATTCAACTGCAAAGTCTACATCTGTCTTTTTCTGGTTGGTACATGACTGTAGTTTGCACATAGCAATGCAAGTAAAACCACTGGATAGACGAGCAGTTTGGCAGTTGACAGGAATGCACACACTTGCATGACATCAGCTCCAAAAGTGCAATTGGGGCAGGTGGTTCATGCAACCAGTCAATGACCCGACTGCCGTCTCTGTCTGGCACCCATTCATAATCTTGGGCAAGGTACATGTGGCTGGCTTTGTAAACTGTATCTTCAAATTCCTGCCTGGAAATTGGTCCTAAGAGGGTTCATCAATAGGCAGTTTTATTTAAACTGTCTCATCTTGCAAGTTAAGTGTTCCCAGGAGTGACAATGGTAATATTTTTAAAAAGTTTTCTACCTGTGTAATTCATCTGGAACATTGACTAATAACAGGCACGCTTACTTGAATATTGCTACAAAGGCAGCAACTCTCCAGCTCCAACGCCAGCCATAACGGATGAAACCTCTGGCTGCTGCACGATGTGCAGATTGCTATAGAGAAAATGTCAAAAGTACCATTTTAAAGACATTGGGTTGTATTCAACCAAGTCCTAAGCAGAGTAGACCAACTGAAATTAATGAACATACATTAGCCATGTTAATTAACTTCAATGGGTCTACTCTGAGTAGGATTCACACTGAGTAACAACCACTGTCAATCCATGCTACAAATTTAAAAATATTTTTGCTGATATTAATGAGAAAATGAGGCCTGCTAGTAAGATATCCTATATAAGGACTAAACTATTTGCCTAGAAGCAAAATGAATCTAAGACAAGCCCAAGATCTCCCCTCTCTCACGTTCGTTTGCTTTTGCATGCACATCCCCAGCTGTGCCTTTATGGACGGGGCCCTTGCAACAAAAACAAGTCAGCTGGCTTCACTGTTGCCAAAACATACAACTAATTTGTATGTACATAACTTGATATTTTATTATTTAATTTTTCAAAACTTGGCTCAGAGTTGAATATATGAACTGTCTCCAGTGAATTATCTAAAGCAATATGAAAAGTCTGTCAATGATACTTAGCTTCCTGTTTTCACAGAGGTTAACCTAATGTCTATAGAAAGCCCCCAGGTAGCACATGAAATACCAACTCCAATAATAGAGGTAGTGCATAGCCATCATGACTAGTCACCATTAATAGCCTTGTTCTCCATGACAGCCATTACTACATATTGTGGTAGCGAATTCCACACTTGTAACTATGCATAACATGAAGACGTGCATCCTTTTGTTTCTCATGAATCTTTCAACTTCACTGGATAAGCAATGAAGTTCTAGAGGAAGAAAAAATTCTCTCTATTCATTTTTTCACACCAAACATAATTTTATACATCGCATCCCCCATTTACTCACCTTTCTTCTAAACTAAAAAGCGCAAAACATCATAGCCTTTTCTCACAGGGAAAGTGCCCCAGCCACTTGATCATTTTGGTTGCCCTTTTCTGCAAGTTTTCAAGCTTTACAATATACTTTTTAGGGTGAAGTGACAAGAATTGTACACAACATTCCAAGTATGGTTGCACCACAGATTTGTATAATGGTACTATGATATTGGTAGTTATGCTTCCAATCCCTTTTCTAATGATCCTTAAAACAAGATTTGACTTTTTCACAGTGGCACACACTGAATGTGTTATTCACCACAACCATGGTTCTTTTCCACATGCAAGTCATCAAGGTAAAGCTTAAAAACTATCCAGATTTAGATAGATTCAATATGCTCTACCATGCCAGATATTGTGCATACCGCAGCATCCAGACGATTGTGGTAAATCTCTCCTTCACTTTGTTCAATGTACCGTTTCTTGGCATATATAAAACCAGGTACACCTCCATAGACCAAGCCAATAATACCGCCTGAAAATGTTGCTTTGATGATATTAACAATTTCTTCTGAATATTGATTTTGTTCACTGCAAAAGAAAATGCTTCATGAAAATTCAGTCTTCAGGAATTGTCTGACATGGTTTCTATGAAGTCATCCTTATCCTTCAAAAATCCCCGTCACCCGTAACACAGCATCAGCATTAAATGAAGCAACATTATCAACAGAGGCTGAGAATGTCTGTAAAGCTTGCAAAAATTCAGCTTGCAAAATCAGTCTGAAAGATTTTTAGCAATTATAAGGTCAAGCTGAAAAATATCAGTGGCTATATTTGCATAATAGGTTTACATGATTGCAAGACTGGACACTTTTGCGTTCAGTTTTAAATAACCACAACTCAACATTATAAAGTCTTTATCAAATACACTCACTATGACAAGTTCAGTGCTGTCATCTGCAAGTGTAACAAATGTCCAACATTCCTCTTAACTTTGAAGCTGCAGAAGGGGGTGGGATTATTCAAGCATTTGCCTAGCAATTCCCACTACCTCCCCTAGGCTGGAATTGGGAGGAAAGCCAGATATTGTCTGGCACCTGCATGGCCAAAGAAGCTCAGCTACAAAGAGATGAACTGGGAGCCCACCTCCCCAATGGACTTTTCCTGCTCCAGAGCAAGAAAGATGGGCGGGGAAGAGTGTTAGTCACTGCTGGATGCAGGTGCCATGTGTTATGTTATCTTACGGTTTATTTATTTGTGGACCTTCAGGCTGCACTCAAAAGCATATGCTTCCCCCCCAACCCCGGGTCTTTCCCTCAGAAAAGGACAAGAGAGTTGAGAGCTATTGTCCAAAGGAAGCTGCTAAGCCTACTCTGCCTGCACCTTCAGGCGGCAGCACCCAACAAGTCCTACCCAGCCTTTCCCTTCATAAAGCCAAATGGGGGAAGGAGGATGCTGGGCACCACTGCCTGAAGAGGTGCACCGTGGTGCCTGAAGGGGCACAGAGCCCCACAGCACACATTTCCTCCAGTCTTTCCTTCAGGAGGAGCTGGTGACTACAACTGTTGGCTTGACCAAAAAGGGCTACCAAAATTAGTTAACCGCTAGCACTATGACCAAAGCTGGATAAACTGGGCCTTCTTAACTATGGTTTACTGAAACAAGCCAACGCCTAAATGTGTTTTACAAAGTTGGTTTGTTTCAATAAATCACTGAGTAAACTACAGTTTATCCAAGTTTAGATGCAACCTCAAACTGTAGTTAATGGAAAACCAACGCTTCTAATAGCCTCAGGGCCACACCGGAGGAAGAGAGAGCAGGCAGCTGCCATCAGTCTTCTGAAGTCGACAGCAGTTCAACTACATTTCAAAATAGGATCCAGACCCATACAGCCATGAAGCTCACTGGGTGTGCCTCTCAGCCTCAGAGGGAGGCAATGGTAAACCCCCTCTCAGTACCGCTTACCATGAAAACCCTATTCATAGGATTGCCATAAGTCGGAATCGACTAGAAGGCAGCCCATTTCCATTTTTTCCATGTTTTCAAAAGTGGCACTCGGAATCTTTCATTCCAGGACTTTAGAAGCACACAGGGCAAGTACCACACCATCCATAATGCTACCGCTCCTAACACACGCTCACGTTTAAGATTTACAGTCTTTCTAGCAGCACTTGTAAAATGACAGCATGGCGTGTCTGCTCCCTATAGGAAGGGTAGACTGACCCTAAGCCAGATACTGTACTGAGGACTTCTCTTTGGGCCGGAACTTCTTTTCAATGCTGAACATGCCCTGAAACCCGGTGAAACAAAAAGGTGCTGAGCGCCTGCCTCTGAGCGTGCGCAGCGAGCCTTCAAGTACAAAAAGGCGCTACTGCAGTATAGGATACGCGAAGGGAAGGAGTCTGATTCGGACAAGCGCGCCTTGCATTTTACAAAACTCCCTCCTACTTGTGTGCCTCAGGCAGGACTCACTCTCGGCGGAAGACCTCCCGCAGTCTTTCCCATCCCGAGTCCGAAGGCTGCGGCGGCCAACCCACAGGCCAAAGCCTCGCGTCTGACTGCTCCGCGGCCAGCGCGGGAGCCAGGCCAGCGCTTCCGTCGGCCGAGGCTCGGGAGAGCGAATCCATGGCGAAGCCGCCAAGCGACGGAAATCAATGGAGCTGGGCTCCTCCGCTTCTCCTGGCGCCTTTTCCTTTCCCTCAGCCTTAGCGGAACTGGGCGAAATGGGGACGCGCCGCCCTGCCGCCCTGGAGGACGCAGTGCACCTGAAGCTTCCCTGGAGCCTGGAAAACTTTCTCACTTGATTCTGCAAAGTGGGAGCGCTCAGAGGCGATGTTTTCCTCCCCCACCCCCGAAAATCTTGCAAGCTGTTCTGGAGTTTACCTTGCAGACATGCAGCGTTCGCCTCTTTTCTTTCCCTATCACCCCTTATTGCGGTTAAGTCGAAGTGATTTGAGGTTAAGAGCCGAGTAGCAAGATGCTATTGAGGACTGTCGCCTAGGGTGGCCAGCTATAAGAGACGGAGTTTCAGAAGGTGTCATTTGCATAGGTACAGAAACGGTTACAATACCTTCTTTTATACAACTATTAAAGGCTCAGGAGCCTTTTGCATCTGACCACTGAGGAACAGCAACGACGCCCTGCACTTCCAAAGCGTAAAGCCTACAATAAATAAAAACCCATAGGATTTCTGTGGAAATGGACTGCAAGTCGATCCCTAATTACGGCTACCCTGTGAATAGGGTTTTCATGGTAAGTGGCTTTCAGAGGGGGCTTACCATTGCCTTCCTCTGAGGCAGTGACTAACTAGCCCAAGACTTCATGGCTGTGTGGGGATTCAAACCCTGGTCTCCCAGGTTGTAGTCCAGCACCTTAACCACTACACCACACTGGCTCTGTGGCATATGAATAATAATTTGTATGTATATAGAGCTTTCACTTGACATAAGAACTCAAAATACTTTCCTATATTGTCTCAGTAACCCTTTCAAGATTCTTATAAAGCAGAACAATATAATTCTCTTATTGCAAGGAGGACGCTGAGAAATGGTGATTTGCCTGTGGCCATCCCGTGCATTCATGACTGAGGTGATATTTGAACTTAGCATCCCATCATTCATTCCATTAATCATTATACTAAATTAACACCATTCAGAAGTGATGCATCCTAAAAGGTATTTTAGAGCAGTTTAAGGTTATGACCCTATACAGATCTGTATAACTTCATAGGATTGCTGTTTTGTGTTTGACAATTGCCATATAATGAAAAACTCAATTTAGTTTCTTTTCCCTAAATATTCTATATTCCACATTTACGACACAAGTTGTGTGAGAGGGGCTCAAAAGCACTGTGTTTAGTGTCATGCCTGAAAAAGTCTTATATGCTTTGGTACATTATTAGAACAGAAGCACTGGAAGAGTGCTTTTTGCATTTCTTGGGTACAAAGGTAGCATTTGTGATCAGCTCTTCAGGAAGGTGTATCAGAGCCTGCTGAAATGGAATAGGTGTAACTTTTCTCTTTGCATGTTAAGCTGGGAATGCAAGAAGTGCACATGCAAGTCAGACATTTACATTTGGCACCAAAACGAGCTGCTTGTTGAAGACCAGTGGCAGTTAATGTTTTTAAAAAAGGCTGTCCTCACATCTCCAATATATCACAATCTCACTATTCATCAGCAGGAAGTTGCATTAAACTCAATTTTTAAAAAGACTTATTGAAAAGTTCAATAAATCTGTTTCAACTTGTACAGACTGGTCACTCCCATCCCCACTTGGCCTGTCAAATGATGCAGCCCTCCATTTCTACTTTGCCAGCTTAGATCATGCTACTCCCAGCACTCCCTTTAGTGTATCCTTCTCTAGCCACTGTGATGCAAAACTACTGAAACAGCTGCTGGAACTGGCTGCATCCTTCTACAGTAAGAGCATAAGCACTGTAGGAGATCATCCTCTGGCAGTCCTAACATACAAAGAGGCACGGCTTGTACGATTTCATATTACACAAAAACCTTGGGACAGAATGGTTTAGGACTGCACAATAGCAGGAAAAGGATGGATCAGAATTGAATCTGCATGATTTTTAACTTTTTTTTTAAAGAAAAAGTACTTCCAGATATATATATAATAAAAGCCAAGTACTTTTCATTGTATTAAGGATAATATCCAATGCAATTCTATGCATGTTTTTCAAAAATAAGTTCCATTGTACAGTATCTGGTGAAACCTACTCTCAGTAACTGGCCTTAGCATTAGTTTAGTTTTCATTATAGGGCAAAATCAATCTTGTGTATTCTTATTTTTGGAAGGTGAGAGGATGAGGGAGAAGATGAAACCTTATAGTCTACAAAACTTGCTGCCTGAGCTTCCCAACACATAACTAGGCAGTCATCAAATTGTAATGATTAGAACAGGGCAGTAAAGGACTTGCTTAATTTTATTTCCTTTCTCACTAGCTATGCAGCCCAATACACGTTTGTGAAAAAAATTAAAGACAACTAGCACATAGTTTTTTACATGTATGGAGAAACATCTGTCAACTGCCCAAGTCCTTTGTTGTCACTGTACAAAAAATTCCAATTTAGGGATTAATTCAGTCATTAAAGCACATTTTTCTTTTAATCTGAAAGATCTTTATTCAAAGACAAGAGTTTTAGAACACACCAGATTAATCTTCTTCCCTGGAGATAAATTTAGAGTAATCTTATTCTTTTAATATTCCTGCTCCTCTTTCCCCTACTCACCTCAATAATGCCACATGATTTAATTTCCTGAGTTAATTCTTTCACATTCAGTCCCTCTTCCTTACCTAGCATCTCCAAATTTGTTCAACTGTCAGGCTATGTTATTTTTTTCACCACCCGTAAGTCCAGTGAGGAAGGTAATCAGTGTTTGAGAAAGATTTTAGGAATACTTTGCAGCAGCAATTCCAGTATCTGTATACCACATAAAAAAGGTAAAGGTGTTCCCGCACTTGTAGTGCAAGTCGTTTCCGACTCTTAGGGTGACGTCTTGCGATGTTTACTAGGCAGACCATATATATGGGGTGGAATTGCCAGTTCCTTCCCTGGCCTTTCTTTACCCCCCAGCATATGCCAGGTACTCATTTTACCGACCACGGATGGATGGAAGGCTGAGTGGACCTCGACCCCTTTTACCGGAGATTCGACTTCCTCCTTCCATTAGAATTGAACTCCGGCCATGAGCAGAGCATCGGCTGCGTTACCGCTGCTTATCTATCTTTTACACATACACACACCCTACCCAGAAAATGCAGCCAATCGTTAAGGTAGCATTACACAAAGTTTCCCCCTCCTCCCAGTGAGTGCAGAACTGGACACCATTGATTAATGCAAAATGAACTATAAGATCATTTGCTAGACATTGAGACCAAAAAAATCAAGACAAGAGAAGCTAGTCATACTTGAGCTCCGAGAGCTGGAACCCACAATTTGGCTATCTCCTTGGAGCCTCTTAAATCACACCTCATGGTAACTATTTTCATATGGCAGAACATGTTGGTGTGGCATGGCTTAACATCATTTGCAGGGCTGCCATTTGCTCCATAGCACCGCAGATGTTCTCACTCCTCCCCATATTTCGCAGTGACATGGAAGCAACCCTTGAATAAGTGGCAAGGTTACTTCTCACAAATGGAACAGAAGGATGAAACAAGTCAATCTGCTGTGCTGGCATTTTTCCTCTCTGAAGCTAATAGCAGCTTTAGGGAAGCAGTTCAGATCAAAAAGAGAGTTAAAACACTCTTGAGAATCACTTCCTGTTTTCAAGTGAGCCATGTCGGGCTGCTAATTTAAAAAAAAATGTGGGGAGAGTCTAATCATGGATTTCCATGTAATGTCTAGTTTTGATCATAAGAACTGTGTTCAGTTTCCCACTCAGCCATGAAGTTCTCCAAGTGATTTGAGCTGGCCAGCATTTCTCAGCCTAGCCTACATCATAGGGTTATTGTGGGGATAAACATGTTGGGCAGGCCTGAGAACCTGCAGCCCTGACTACTGGTTATGCTGGGTGGGCCTGATGAGAGTGAGAGACCAATAAGAGCTGGAGGGCCACAGGTTCCACATCCCTGACGTGTGGAATACCAGCACCCATACTGCCCCAGGCAGCTTGGAAGAAGCATGGAATGAAAATTTAACAATCCACATATTACCCAGACTTTGATATTGGTGATTTTCTAAGGATATTGAGGGAAGTAAAAAAATCACCCTTATGAGAAACAACACACAAATGTTACCGAAAGGACATGGGCAAAACTAGAAGGAAAATCCAACATTTTCTTATACAGTAACAGTAGGGAAATTGGAATAAAAAATACAAGTAGAGGTACATATAATTGATTAAGCAGTGCATTATAAGGGCATCTCATTCCAGACTCTGAACTTGGTTCATGCACCTCAGTACTACAGCTGGGACAGCCAGTGGCAGAGGTGTGGGAAGCTAGTTGCTCTCAGGTCCTAATAAGCTTCCCAGAAACATCCAGGTAGCCACTTTTAGAATGACTGGCCTTTGGTCCAATCTAGGGGTGTTTCCTATGCTCTTATCTAGTCCTATTTGCCTATGTACAGTGCCTTGCAAAATTAATCCGACCCTTGACCAATGCTCTCATAGTACTGAATTACAAATGGTACATTGTAATTTTGTTCTGTATTATATTTTAATTTGAAACACTGACATTCACATTCAATTATTGTAAGGTGACATTGGTTTTATGTTGGGAAATGTTTGTAAGAAACATAAAATACTGAAACATGCTGCTTGCTTAAGTATTCAACCCCTGTGCTGTGGAAGCTCCTACACAATGAAATTGTCCTATTGAGGACAGTTACCTTACCATTGGCACCCACCTGTGAACCATTAAAGTTGCTGTCACATTGTCAGGATAAAAACCCCACTGTTGAAGGATCATTGGTCAGGCTGTGGATCTGAAGGAAAATGAAAACCAAAGAGCATGCTACAGAAGTGAGTGCTAATGTATTACAAATGCATAGATTAGGAAAACGGTACAAAATAATATCCAAGTGTTTGGATATCCCAGCAGAGTTGGATCAATAATCAGGAAGTGGAAGCTGCATCACAACACCCAGGCACTGCCAAGAAAAGGCCGTCCTTCGAAACTCAGCGCTCGAACAAGAAGACTTGTGAAAGAAGCCACAGAGGCCAACAATCACTTTGAAGGAGCGATAGAGTTCAGTGGCTGGGAGTAGAGTGATGGCACACCAGTCAAGCATATCAACAGCTCTGCATAACACTGGCCTTTATGGGACAGTGGCAAGAAAGAAGCAGTTACTCAAAAAGGACCATCTGAAAGCACACCTGAAGTTTGCCAGAATGCATGAGTGCCCCAGCTGCGGTGTAGGAAAAGGTTTTGTGGTCAGATGAGACCAGGATAGAACATTTTGGCCAAAACTCAAAGCACTATGTGTGGCACAAACCTAACACTGCCCATGCCTCAAGAAACACCATCCCTACAGTGAAGTATGGTGGTGGCAGCATCATGCTGTGGGAATGCTTCTTATCAGCAGGGACTGGGCATCTTGTTACAATTGAAGGAAGAATGGGTGGAGCAAAATACAGGGAAATACTGCAAGAGCGCCTGCTTCAGTCCACTAAAAAACTGACACTTGAGAGGAAATTCACTTTTGAGCAGGACAATGATCCCAAGCACAAGGCCAAAGCAACATTGGAGTGGCTCAAGAACAAAAAGGTGAAAGTCCTACAGTGGCCCAGTGAAAGTCCTGATCTCAATCCCATTGAGAATCTGTGGCGCTCTTTGAAAATTGCAGTCCACAAGTGACGTCCAACCAACCTAAATGACCTGGAGCGAATCTGCCAAGAATGGGCCAAAATCCCTCTTGACAGCATGTGCAAAGCTGGTACATACCTACCTGAAAAGACTTAAAGCTGTTATTGCAGCGAAAGGTGGCTCTACCAAATATTAATGTGTGGGGGTTGAAGCAAGCAACATGTTTTAGTTTTTTGTTTCTTACAAGCATTTCCCAACATAAAACCAATGCCACCTTACAATTGATTTTGAGTTTCAGCATTTCAAACTAAAATATCATACAGAACAAAATTACAATGTATATTTGTAATTCAGTAATATGAGAACATTGGTCAGGGGTCTGATTTGCAAGGCACTGTATTTCTTATTCAGAGCATGCTTTTTATAGCTGTGAACTTCAAACTCCCTGTCTAGTTCAAACAACTTTTGTTGAGGATGAATTTCTTGCTCCTTCTTAGTCATTGTGATACAGTACACTTGGGGTTGCAAAGAGCTAGTGTTTAGACACAGGATTAAATGTTGCACCATGATGATTCAAGAGATGGTTCACCCACCATTAAGCTAGTATCGCCCATATAGTGGGATTAATCTGGTGTTAAATGGAGAATCAGTTAAATGTAACAAAAGTTTCCTTTTCAAAGGGATTAAACCACAAAGCAATACTAGGATTCAGTGGAACTTAGTTTCCACATTTATTTGACCAGTATTTCAAAATCAGTACAGTAAGCCCCCGCTTATACGGCGGGTTAGGGACCAGGCCCCCGCCGTAAAGCAGAAATTGCCGTAAAGCGGGACCCATAGACTATAATGGGGCCGTCGCGCACAAATGACGTGAAAATGTTGTAAAATCGCTAAATTGGCTTTAAAAGGGGCAATTTCCCACCACCGCATTAGCGGAACGCCGGAATGCAAAGCACCGGTAAGCGGGGCCCTACTGTATTGCTGAAAACTGGGGGAGGGGAGAGTGCTCTTATGCTCAGGTCCTGCTTGTGGGCTTCCCATGGACATCTGATTAGCCACTGTGAGAACAGGATGCTGGACAAAATGGGCCACTGGCCTATCCAGCAGGCTCCTCTTTTGTTCTTAAGATATCAAAGAAAATCCTGGATCTGATAAAATAGTTTCATACAGTAAGTAACAATAATACTTTTTTCTTCCATGATTTGGCAGCAGGATACACAGAGCTTCCATTGAACAAAACCGTGCAGCTCTTTGGATTTCACAGTGTCCATGAGTCTTGGTCCTGAATCAGAAATGGACCAGTTTTTTTACAGTTCTGTTTTCAAGAGTCTGGGTGAAATCTCATTGTAGTGACTCTTCCATTTAACTTTGTAAGTCAGGGTTTTGGAGTATTCTGTGAGAAGTCTCTCCCAATAACAAGAGATATCTTCCATTTGCAAGTGGTCCATGATGAACTGGCGACCTCTAGAGGCAAGACAGAGAAGCAAAAAAGATGCCTACAGTCAGGAGCTTTCATATCTCAAGAGCTTAAACATTTATCTACTGATGAAAAGTGGCTTAACAATCAGTGCATCTCTTCAAGGAACTGGAGATCTGTGAGGGAGGATTTTTACCAGAAAATTCTCTGCCCCCATTAAGCAAGAACTTTCAGACTGTTTGCAGGGGGAAACCATGATAGTTTAAATAGCCAAAAAATCCAGGAATGTTCATAGGGAGAAGTTCCACTGGAAAAGCCATGTCAGTCACTTGCAGCAGAATTGTAGGGCATGCTAAGACTTAACAAGGGTATTATGGGATAAACTTTCATGGGCTACAGTCACCTTTCATACATTTGATGGGCACATTCAATCCCAAAATTGTAAAACTTGTCAGCCTTTAAGGTGCCACAGGATTTTCATCTTGATTATACTATCCCCGTAGTGGGAATTACGCCCACCAGGTCTCAGAGGTTAGCCTGCCAGGCCATTGTGGGCAAACCATGCACACCAACCATGCACACCTTTCCCCTGCCTCACATCATATATCCTCACACCAGGTGTGGGGATGTCCAACCCATGGCTAAATGGAAGAATTGGAAGTGCATTCTTCCTCTGCATTAAAAAGTCAGCACTGTTTGAATTCAAAACTGATGACTTTTTGATGAAAAAGAAGAACTTAGTATGCTCCTGATTCTTTCTAGTCAGGGGTGCAAACAATCTTCCTTTGCAGAAGTGGCTTAAGGCACATCTGCAGAGAAACATAGTTTATACCGTATAAATATATATATATACACATGGGGTGGGGGAGGCCTAGAGAAGGACAAGAGGGGGGAAAGCAAAAATGGATGGATGGAGTGGAGAAAATGTGTCTAAAGGCAAATCAGTTCAGACCTCTGGCAAGGGCAATTTGGCTACACAAGATGGGCAAGTCAAGCAGAAAGAGAGAAAAAGGATGGCCCTACCCACTTTTGGCTCTGGTTCCACCTATCACTGACTTTGGCTCTGCCCACCAAGAGGCTGCATTTCCCCCCAAACAGATTACCCTAGAAGACTAAACTGCAGTCCTTGACATCAGGGAAAAAAAGTTTCCCCAAGCCTAAATAACAAAATGCACACACTCACACACAATTGGGAATAGTTCTGTAATACTTTTAGCAGTTGGGTGCTGTGCAGGTAACAGAACAAACTGCTTCCCAATGGTGATGATTTAACATCAACAAATGACAGAAGCAGGTTACTAACATCTGAAGTTGAATAGTTCTGTCATTTAAGAACCTTTCTGTACAATCTATTGGGCAGCAAAAAAGGCATTTCTATCTCCTCAGTTATGCACAGCCATAGATTTCACATTCTCTTAGCCTTCAAAGTGCAGTTTTGTGGGGAGGAAATGTGGTATCTGCCCCAGAGAGCACATTCATACCCACTATAACAGTTATGTGGGTACCCACTCCATACATCTACTAACCAGTGATCAGCACAGTAACTGTCCCAGTTCAGAAGTGCTCTTTTTAAAAGCAACAGTCGGCTATGCCGACTGCTTCCTTGATAACAATGCCCTACCTTATTCTGATCCTTGCTTATTTTCTCCTTACAATTATGAGGGCTAGTTATACCTCCACCTCCTCCTTACCCCGAAGCATACACCCAAGTCAGGGCTTTGTTTGGGTTATGTCTTGCTAAATCACACTTAGATTGATTTCGACTTAGCTGGATACAACTCTCTGCTTTCGTTTTCAGAAAAGGCGAAATGCCTTATCCTCTATTATATTTGGACACAATACCACACTATATTTCCATTGAAGGAAAGAACTTGAGATGGCTTGATCATGCTTTTACTGATCAGAAAGACTCTGAACACCAGTACCTTTGAGGTTTGCAATTTTTACTTTTAAAAGTTAGTATTGTGATGACAGATGGGGGTCCTCCCCCTGCCTTTCACCGTCCCAGGAGCCAATTCGCTACCCAGGGCAATTGATCCTGGCAAGATATCCTTCTCTGCCAAGGCTGTGCACACTCGCAACAGCCCTGCAGGGTAGATAGCTGCCACCACCCCTATACTGGTTAACCACTCTGAGCCAAGGGGAGACTCAGAGCCCAGAAAACTTGCCAGAAATTCCAAAGGGCAAGAGCCAAGGAGACACTTCTTGCCCTGGAGCCTTAGGTAAACCCCCAGTTATACAGCAGTCAGGTCAAAGTACCAAATTCAGAACCGACCTTCTCCTGGAACGAATACACACTGGTAAATAGAAGTAAGTTTATTAAAGAATAAAAGAGGTGCACAGTTACAGCAGCAAAATGGTTCCTTAATATCCACACCCAAGAGGGGCAAGGTGAAACAGGGAGTTCAGTTGCAATAGAAAAACAACAAAGACTAGCTAGCCTGGGCTACTACTTACAAAAAAGGCTTGCAGTTGGTTAGCCACCTCTCATCAAAGAGATAACAGCCAGGATAGTCGATGGTAAGATGGAACCTCACCGGGCAGCATCAAGTAGGCATGATGGAACCCAGCAGAGGAACAACAATTAGAGTTTTCTGCCCATACTTATGGCAAAATCCCCCAGCCACAGGCCAAAGACAATTAACCAATCGGGCCAAATCGTACATCCTCCCTGAAGCCTGCCAGACATCACATCTTCCATGGAGACAGACCTCTGCTGACAAAAAGGTGTTAAGTTGGGCCTCTGATTACACATCTTTCCTAAAACTTCCCAGACTTTAGATCTTGTTGGAGCCAGGCTTCTGCTGATAAGAAGGTGTTAGGTTCGGCCTCTGATTACACATCCTCCCTGAAGCTGGGCAGACAACTGCCACTCATGGCCTCATTGCAAAAACCAAATGTTAACCTGTGAAGATCTCACAATTCCCTGCTACACAACCATCTTGGATTTGGATGCAGGCTTTCATGACAAGTATGACCTCTGCCAATCATCACAAAATATGTCACTGGTGCTCTGCAGTGGGAACAATCACCTCATGTAAGCTACTCAACAGTCACTTATATAATAAAAGCATACCTCTTTGAAATTTCTTGCGCTATGTCATCATTTTCTCTCACAAACTGCAATAGCTCCCTGAAACAAAGATCAAAGTACTGCTAGTCAGATCCTTGAGTCCAGTTAAGGCTGGACAATTAGGGTCAAACTGAAACTAGGTCTCTCATTTTTAATCAGACAATACTGTTGCAGCTCCTAAAATACATGAGCCTTCAATTTTAAATGCCAGGATTTGGGTGTGGGGAAGAGAAGATGTAAATCCGTATTTAGGGACATCAGCAGCAACTCTTGTTGCTTTCCTTCTTTCTTAGTAGCAAGCCTGGAACAGTAAGCCTATTTTTTAGGCTTCTTCCCTCCAGCTTCATTAGGTTCCATTCTCCTTTTCTAGCAACTTCACAACTAGAAATGTAGGAGGCTGCCTTACACCAAGTCAGACCACTGGCCCATTAGCTCAAGCTTGTCTATGCTGACTGGCAGCGGCACTCCAGGGTTTCAGGCAGGGGCCATTCCCATTCCTGCTTGGAGATGCCAAGGACTGAACCAGGGACTTTCTGCATGAAAAGCAGACACTCTGCCACTAAGCAATGGCCCTTTCCTATCACTACCAAAAACCTCATGCTTGCAATAGGTGGTGTGGCTGACTCACTTGTTATCACCAGAAGCAGGAAGCTTCATAAATACCCTAAGATGTGATGGTGTGTCTTACTAACTTCTACTCTGGCCATGCTATGGTATATAAGAGTGCAGGTGTGTGGAGCATTCTTTTCTAGGCAGATGGCTTGGGAAAGTTCTGGTCTTTTTTCAGACTCTACTATTCAGCTCAGTAAGGCAGAACCCAATAAAGAGGACTGAATTCAGAGCGTAGTGTTTGGTCAGGTGCATCCTTCCTATGTTCCAAGAGCTGCTTTGGTTGTCCCAGAGAAGTGGTGAGAGGAGAAATGAGAGGTTTGTGCTTTCTTGCCTCACACTCCTGGATCTTGGGGGGGGGGGAGAGAATGCATGTTTTGTCCCAATAAACAGAGAATGCCCACCTTTCCCTCGAAAGACAAGGTGAGGAAGCACAAGTCTGTCACATTTCCCCTCTCTACACTTCTCTTGGCAGAACTGAAGACAAGAAATTTGAGATATTTGCACTTCCTTGCTTTGCACAACATATGAATGCTTAGACAACATTTTGGAAGTTATTGGGCAAACTGCCATTGCTAAACTAAAGACATTATTTGTAACACGGTTGTTTTAAGAGATTAAGTACTGCCAATAGTTTTTAGTGGACTATCCTTTGGCCAGTAAAAATGTACAAGGAAACTTTCTCATGAGAAGCTACTCAATTGCACCACCTTAGCATTTACTGCATCACTCCAGCATCTAGGACATGCTCTTTTTTGACAGGTGTTGCAAGTATACCAATGTTTCCTCTATGGTTACCATGCAGTGTTCTTTTTACTTTTGGCGTTCCTTTAGAGAAAATGAGACATATACATCCCTTTGTTGCAGAAATCAACAAACTGTCATGCCATTCTACAACGTCATCTTTGGAATGTGACACAATAAATTTATTTCCATGTTCTATCACTGCACTGTCAATATAGCCAAGCCCTGTTGTTGCATAGAAAGAGACACAATGCTTCCAGATAGATTATTTATTTGCACAAAATTTGTCTGTTGTCCTGCACTTTTGAGTGTAATTATCCTGCTACTTTCCTAATCACAAAAAGTGATGGAAAATTGCACTAGAAAGTGTGCAATATCTGCTAGTTGGTAAAGTCACAAAACTTCAGTGTGAACATATCAGGAAGAATGCTTAATAAACAAGTAATGTCATAACCTCTGTGCAAGTTAGGCAAACATATCATCATGAATGCTCAACAAACAGCTGGTCTGGAAGCTTCAACAGTATATTTACCTTCCTACACCAACACGCAAGGAGAGGTTATTGAGCCACTGCGGATTCTCACCTCACATCAGAGAGATCGGATTTGACTGGGATGTAGTGAACCCAAGGTTTCAGCTGTGGGTAGAAGAACTCCAGCCAGTCTTCCCCAACATGAAACACCAGAGAGTCACACAAGAAGAGGTGCTTGAAGCGGAAACTGGCTGCTACGCCTCGGAAGTTGAAGAGGTATCTGTGTAATAAAGAATATGCCATATTTCCTCTCCTCCAGTAATTAGCGCATTGACTTCATCACTGAACAAAAGTGGATTATGCAACTAGGTGTATTTCATTCTTCTAGGGATTCAAACCTCTTATGACATGGTCTTGCTAAATAATATACTTGAATGAAATAAATGCTTGTATGCTTTTTAAAGACCTGCAATCCTGTGATCATAGTTCAAATAAAAGTGACAGTGGAACATTTCCAGCATCAAGCATGGGGGTTGGATCAAATCAAGAGTAGCCAACGTGCTGCCCTCCAGATGTTGGACTACAACTCCCACCAATCCTAGCAAGAATGGCCAGTGTGTCAGGGATGATGGGAGTTGTAACTCAACAACATCTGGAGGGCACCAAATTGGCTACCCCCAATGGTCTACAAGGCCTCCTCCAATTCTATGAGAAGGGGGTGACTTTTCTTCCTTAACCTGCATACTACATTAAGTTCTTAACAAAAGGATCATACAGTAAGACTATATGCCATTTGAATCATGCCACAAAGTATCCACAATCAAAAGCAGCTAATCAAACGTTCAGCAACCACAGTTGCTCTGTCTGTAATAGAGGTATGCACTTTAGTTTGAATCCTTACTCCTAGTGAGTTCCTATAAATAAATACTCTGTAAGGGCACATTTTTATAAATTCTAAGAGATATTTCAGATAAAACCCCCACCAGTGCCTGAATGTTAGCAACTGCAGCACAGGTTTTGTCTGTAGGAGGCAGGGGGATCACAGGATGCAGCATCAAAACACACATGAAGCAGCAGCTCCTCCACTTGGAAAAAAACTTCAACTCGGAATCCTTAATTTCTATTCCAGGCACCATTCTGCTCTTCCCAAAAGACCCCAGGGAAGTAATTTAATACACTAGTATTGCAAGATCATCAACTACATATGGCACTGAATATTTCACAGTGTAGGGACTTGAGATGAGTGTGCCTTGGGTTCACTGCATCAGAAGAATTGCAGATATTCTATGGAGTATAATCATATCAGCTACGTATTATCACTGAGTGGCGCCCGGGGAGGGTTTGTGGTTCTTTGGGATTCCTTGAATGTCTTACTTAAATTACAGTAACTAACACAGCTATGACAGAAAGTTTTCATAAGGAGTGGAGTAGACAACCAATTCAAGATGCCACCACTGTATGTAAAGAGGTGGGATTATTTGGGAAGTTAAAGTTGCGTGGCACCAGCAAAATGTACATATTCCTGCCCGTAAAACAAGTCAGGGCAATAACTATTGGGAGATTCTCTCTTTCACGACAAAGCCCGAACCAAGGCAAAAAGTGACAATCGCAGCAGCATGAAGAGAAATGGTGTGGACACCCTGCCTGGCAGCTAGCAGGTAATGGAGAATTTCTATGGCCTAGCTATACTTCTGGTATCTATTTCTACATAGTACAGCATGGAGAGATGAAAATGTTTCAATACGTTCTTGACCAAAGGGAGGAGGATCTTCTTGGCTCTATGGCTTAATATGTTTTTAATAATGCTTTAAACCCTTTTTTTAAGGTTGTTTTTTTAAATGTTTTTAATGCTGTTTTGTTTTAATGTATTTTAAGATCTGTTTTTATGATGTTTTAAAGTGTTTTAGTGCTTTGTTTGCTACCCTGAGCTCCTGCTGGGAGGAAGGGTGGGATACAAATTAAATAAATAAATAATGGGTCAGATCTTTATCAGGGTCGGTCTCGAAGGTCAAATTTGAAAGGTAGGCAGAGTGCCCACCTGTCAAAATACCTTGTGGGGGTTCCCAAGTGCCCAACAGCTTCGCGGCTGTTGGGTACTTGGGAACTTGCAGCACAAGGGTCACTTCCCACACTGGCAGCAGAGGGATGAAGAGGGGAAAGGTTCTTTCTCCCTTTTGCTCCCCCCCCTTCCACTCTAAGGGAAGCGTGAGAAAGAAGCCTGCTGTTAAAATCTCCTGCAGCCAATGCAAAATCGAACCCTGTCCTCCTATAGATCAACTGATGTCACAAATGACATCAACAGATTGGCAGGTGCAAGTGATTCACAGAGAATGGCCTTGTGGACCAAACTGGACATCTGGCAGGCCAATATTAGCCTGGGGGCCAGAGGTTCCCCACCCCTGTACTAGGCAAATAATGCAATTCTATGCATGTCTACACAGAAGTAAATTCTAATGAGTTCAATGGAACTTCCTCCCAGGTATCTGAATATAGGATTGTGGTCTGAATCAATTACTTACTTGTATCTACAATGGTCTGCTAGTGGGATTTCCTTAGCAGGTGGTTTCCCAAGGGTGTCCTTTAAGAACAAAAAAATGATATTTATTTTAAATAGTTGTTATAAATCACCTTCCTACCAACACCAACCAAAATGATATACAATAAACACAAGTATAGCCTCTTCTGGATTTAAGTTTTCAGTAGGACACAATTAGATTCCCTATTCTGGGAACCTAGCATAGCCCTAGGTAATAGCCCACGTATTTCTAAGTATGCAATCTTATACACACTTACTTGGAAGTAAGTCTCACTGAACTGAATGAGATTTACTTCCAAGTAAACATGCATAGGCTCAAGCTATGCATTAATTTTTTGTTTTAAGATTACAAAAAACAGTGGTCTTTCCTAACCCATTTTTCTGACTTGAGTGTATTTGATGGTTCATACTTAACTTAGTGCTGTCAAAGACATGGCCAAAGTCCTCTCATCACACGTTTCTTATAAAGAAATTGCCACTGCACACAGTTTCCTCACAATGCAGAGCATTTCAGAGCACAGAAATGGTCAGTTATAGGCTCAGTGGATTCTTCAGCTTCACAGCAAACACTCATCTTCATCTAAGTGGCAATCCCACTACCGGTTATTTCGTCTTCTATACCATGCAATGCAAGGCCAGCATTTGAGAAGACAAGTTCCAAATTATGTCCTCCAGAACATGCAACATATACACTCAGACCCAACATAATTAGAGCTGGCAGCATGGGCTCTTAACCAGAGAGATGAAACTGGCGTGCCACAAAATAAGACATCAGCAAAAACTAGTTGAGGTCTGCCCACAACACTAGAATGGTTAGTTATGACATAAGACAAACTGAGCATCTTCATGAAAAATGAATCAGCCAGCAAGATATGAGATACCTGATGAGAAGAGAAACAGAATTTATCTATGTATTCCCAGGCTATGGTGTGAAGGTACATGAGGCCAGCACCCTGCTGAAGCTAAGCAGGATCAGGTCTGGTCAGTGCCTGGATAGGAGCCTGCCTGGGAACCACATGTAAGCCACCTTGGGTTTCTATCATGAAAAGAATGGCGGGGTATAAATGTAATAAATAAATAATAAATAACATATTCCTATAGGGACATAACCAACCTACAAATATATTAAGCATGAACAAGTTAAGTCCATACATTGATTTGTTACCTCTTAAGGTAAGAGTAGGGAATCTTAGGCGCAGTGGCCAAATGTGGCCCTCTAGGCCTCTATGTGGCCCTCAGGACTCTCCCCAATTAACGTCTACTCCTCAGCCACACCCCCACTCCCTAAGCCACACCCCTAATCAGCCTTACTTTGCTCTCTCCTTAAATGTTATTGCCTGACTGGGGTGTCCTTGAACTCTAATAATGCCACTTGCTTGCCTGGATGGAATATAAGAGTGTCTGAGCGTATGTAGAAGCTAACCTAGTCACATTTGCTGCTCTGCCAACTTTTCTGTTGAGCTCCCAGCATGTGGCCCCCAGAAGGTTGCCCAGAATGGAGTATGGCCCTCAATCTGAAAAATGTTCCCTACCCATCTTAATGTAACCTCCCTGGTTTAAACTGTGACACTGAGCACACAAAACTTTATGTTCAAATCAAGGTGCCATCAGCAAGATGTGAACCCAGAACCCAAGGTGCATGCTGCTCTAATGTATTATCACTGCAGATGCAGGCACCAAGACTTGATTTAAACATGGCACCAGCTGTGAATAATTCCACATGGTTAATGTTTTTGTTTTACATGCCTAGTAGCACTTTTAAATTGGGCACCCAGGAGAACTAAAGAATAATAAACAGGAGACAACTCCCTCACCTTTTCAATACATACTTGTTGCTGAAGTGGGGATCTTAACCTGTGCTAGAGATGACAAGTATGGAATCACAAAGTGGTAGTTATTCCAAGATAACAGAGTTAGAGTGTGATCTTATGAATGTGTCAAGTGGAAGCCCTCTGACTGCTAAAGCCAGACTTTTAAAGAATGATTAAATAGAAGAATATCCCTTTTCTAACAGAAAGGAAAGAGCTAACTTAAAGACCAATTACTTTTTCAGATTTCCAGGCTTGGTTTTTCGTGTACTCTGCATCAACAAGGTCTGGATTTTCTCGAGAGAGAAGAATGAGAGGATCTCGCTCTGAACTTGTCCTATCACAAGAAACCACACATAAATCTGTTAAAGTACATTCTCAGTGAAAGATCAAACTATTTACTACTATGAAGTAGAGCAAGGGTGACAAGAAGCTGAACTCCATATGCGATTAAGGTATTAGGATATGGAAACTGCACAAACCCACCTGGACCCTCGGAAATAGGCTTTCGAAGTTTTCTTCTTCCAGGGCCATTTTTCTGCAGAGCTGAGGATAGTTTGATCAGAACATGATATTAAAACAATGACCAGAACTTCTTAGTAAGAGAAGCACACAAAAATTCATCCTATTTCTCAGAATCCCTTCTTTGGTTTTAGGTAAAGTAATCTCAACTAAGCAGGCTCTGCCCCATGATATTAGTGGACCACCCATCATTCTAGCAAGGTATTTTACAATTCTGTTCATGTGCCACTTCCTTCACTTCTAAAACTGAGGACAATGGGGAGAAACTGATTGGTCTGACTCACGTTTGAGAATCAGTGTATTTCCTTCACTACAGGAAATTTTAAGCTTTCACAGCAGTTGCCTGTTAAGCAAATAGTCAAGCTTATCATCAGGCGTGCGTGTGTGCACATCCCAATTGAATTTATTTTCAAAGTCAATACGCTTATCTTCAACCAATTTAGGTTGGATCCAAAAGGTACCAGGAGCAGCTGGCAGCACACACCTAACCTCCTGGCACAGGCATCACTGCAGTTTACAGGGAGGGGGGAGGAGAGGCAGCGGGGAGGTTGGCGCTGTGCAGTTGCACACCTCCTGCTGTTGTACCACAATGCTGTACAAAAAGTGATACTTCCATTTTACAAGGTATGATTTATTTCTGAACATGTTCCAGACGGAAGAATTTAGCTCCACAAAAAAAAAAGGCTCAGTTACAAAACAGAATGCAATGTTAAGATTGAGGGTCTCTCTCTTTAAAAACAACATATTTCTCTCCAGAAATATACCTTTTGAGGCTTTCTCTCATGAGATCCCAACGTCCCAGGCCTGTTGGATAAATGGGCCAAACGGCTGGTCCCCCTTCCCAAAAAGTCCAAGCAGGATACATAATATCGTAGTATTCCAAAGTCTTTCAGAAAATGAACAGAGCAGCACATTAGTGGCAGTAAAATGTCTCAGCAATGCAACAGATCCAAATGAATGTCTTAGCAGTCCCCACACAGTATGGCTAAGGGGGTGTCAGCTCTTCTTTCTCTCACCTTACTGAAGGAGAAGACAGGTACCTTCGGTTTCATCCATTTGGGCACCTGGGGGTAGTCTCGGACATTGATTACCATCTCCATATCTGGAAGGTTGTCAATAATTTCCAGAATGAAGTGTTCAACCCCACTACATCTGCAGATAGCAACACACAAAAGTGATAGTCTTGAGAACTGCTCATTACAAGTGAGACCTATAACAAAATGAAGCACCCCATTTCAGTGTTTCAACCATGCCCTCATCATTGAGATCCCATTCCATTACCCACACCCTGCCCCAAATCCACCCAGTTTTCAGATGTCTCTCTCAAAAGACAGTTCACATTCCATGGTGACTGAGTGCCCACACACACTGGGGGCAAGACTTTTTTACTTAAGAAAGTAAGAAAGCTTTCCCCAAGTCTGCCAATACATCCTTCTAATGCATGGGTAGTGCAGTTTTGGCTACCTTAAGTGCCAGTAATCGAATATTGTATAGATGTCGATGGAATTACTTATCCATGTGGCAGAACTCCGTATCCTAAGGACTGATACCATCATGAAAATAAATTCAAATAAACTCAAGGAACTACCCCCGTGAGATGTGAGGAACATACTAGTATAAGAGTTTGAGTTAACCGAGTCAGGAAGTCCTGAATTTGAGGTTCACACAAGAACTCTCTGGGTGACTCAAGCGGGCAACTCTCCCTCTCTCTCCTTCAGCAGTCTACCTCTACACCACATTTGTCATACAGGACTCCATACAGTTCAACACAGGAAAATAATACTGACCTAACACAGAGAGATGTTGCTGGAATTCCTGAGAACAATTATTTACCCTGCTGTTATGCCTCCTCCCCCCAATGACTAAAAGGCAGCGTAGAGGATTCTCCTCCACCACCTGCATTTTTACCCTCCCCTGTGATGTAGGTTAGGCCATCCAGCGAGTTTGGTGGCTGAGTGAGAATCTGATCCTAATCCAGCACCCAAACCACTACACCGCACTGAAGGGTCAAGCATCCATCCCCAGAAGGCCAAGACAGGAGCCAAGGCAGACAAGTGATCAACACAAATAGCAGGGAATGGTATAGGAAAGAATAAGAGGGAGCCAAGGCAATTCAGACAAGGCTAGTGGGTTCTGACCTGAGGCGGAAGTCGCCAAACACAGGGAAGAGAAAGGCTTTTATACCCGTAAGAACAGCATGGCAACACAAATGAAGGCCCAGGGACTGGTACGAAATGAAAAACAGCAGGGATGCATAGCAACACTGTTCAATAATTTTGTGAATGCTGGTGTTGTTTATTCTTTACTACTTCTATAAACCAAGCTGGGTGCAGACACAAGCCCGTTTTAGACAACTGTGCAAGTTATCCCTTTCAATTATCCTTGTTCCCAAGAGGCATTAATTCCAGATTTCTTTCAGCTTCTAACCCATATCACCTCCTCACACAACTAAAGTGCCACGTCAATATTGATTTCTCACAAAAGCAAATGCAATTTCTACATTTCAGGCAAGGCAATGCCTCATCAGTTTCTTCCTCTTACATTGGAATTTAGCCCTTTCAGACATTTTCTGCTCAGCAACCCATAGGTTAAGGAGGCTAGGGAGATTTTCCTGGGTTTCATTCTCTCGGATAGATTTTCTATTGCTCTCACCTTGCAGGGAACATGCAATCATGCTCACGGTACAACTTCCTCTCAATGATTTGGTAGTGCGTCCCAAGCCTTTGACTGATTGTTTCTGACAGCAACTCCTCAGAGATCCCCTCTCGGAAGGGAGCCAAGTCCTGTTCCCTAACTCTTGAGGGGAAAGAAATTATATCCACCATTAAACGCATTAGGGAAAATTAGTATAACAACAGTTAAGTCATTCAAGGAAGAGATTTTAGCGCAGGAAGGTTTAGAACAATCTCTCATTGCTTTAAGATGAGTAGCACTTGCTGCCTTGTATATAGAGAGAAGCTAAAACAGGGAGATGCCTCTATTAAGGCCATCGGTCCACCAAGCTTCCACCTACGAAGCACAAAGCTACCATATTTGCTATCTACTTTTTATCAACAGATGCACAAACAGGTTAGATCCTATGTTTTAACAGACCTGCTTCTGTCACTGTAGGAATATTAATTCAGTTCTGTTCTTCTGTTTTGTTCTGCATTAACATTTTTAACATGTCACATTTTTAATTGATATATTGTTGTGTATTGTATTTTATTCTGGTTTTAAGTCGCTATTAAGACTTTGTTTGTAACAAGTGACTCCTAAACTAAATAGACAATAATAATAATAATTTCAAGTTGATACAAGTCCAAACTAGGCATGACGTGCAATTAGCAACCGTGTGAACAGGCTGTATTTGTGCATGTTTTTGAGAACAAATGGCAGGTGGGGAGGTGCTAATCTGGACTGAGGCCTCAGCAGGAGACCAAGGGTTAAATCTCCTTCCTTTTTAAATCCAGAACAGGGCCCCACCTGTGCTATTTACTCTTAAAAATAGCATTCACAATAACTAATTGCATAAATGGTGTCATATCTCACGTTGCACACATAACTCAGTTTTCAAAATGGTGCTAGATGGAGTGTAGTCTGACTCCGTACAAGGCAACTTCCTATGATCTAACTGTGTGTGGGTCATCCTGGTCCCACAATACCTGGAACTGAGTCTTGGCCCTGCCTCCCTTCAAGACTCTTTATGGGCTCGCAATCACCTCAAGGTCAGGTGTCTTCCTCTTAGAAATGAAATGTGAATGAATGATTTTGATACTGAAGTATTTTTATTATATTAGGTATCTATTATGAAAGAGTTGTCCTTTGTAAAGAGACACTATGGATAACAATGTATTGTTGATGCATGGAAGTGGCTTTTCAATATCAGGAAAACACTCTTTCCCAGCCCTGACAACAAGAGGCCCTTTTCATTAGACATGCCAGGGGTTAACTGTTCTGTATATGTAGGATGTGTTCTACCACTGAACTAATGTTACTAACCCTGTAAATATTATCTGGATCATGCTGGCCCCTTACCTTTGATGACAGCTACAGTTTGCCTGCATACATGGTTTGTAGTTCATCAGAGCTCTGTCGATCTGAACCATGTATTTCTTCCATTTTGTATCTGAAACATAAACAGGATTATATTCTGGTCAGTTTTGCCACAGTCATCAGGAAGTCCCATTGCTCATCAACAAGGTTTCAATGCAGGCTGCCCAAACCTTTCTCATGTGTGCTGTATGTGTGGCAAGAATGGTCGGGGTCCACCCTCCTATTCAGTTACTTACCCACAGCAGCTTTAGTGAACATGCTGTGAACCCCTTGTGGGTGCACCTGGTTACCGACATAAGGAGAAGAATGAATAATAAACTCCCCCACTGTTTCTTCGTGCCCCAGGATTTTTTTGACACTCCCTTAATGTACTATAGTGTTTCCCTACTGAATCCCTTCTCAAAGAGTTTTGTTTCTCTGCAACAGCTTTGGCCAACTTTATTAACCTTCCGTGTATCATTAACGTAAGGTACCCTGAACTCTTTGGAGGAAGGAAGGAATATTATTTATTTACTTTCTTACATTTATATCCTGCTTTTCTTCCACTGCAGAACCCAAGGCACATATGTTATTCCCAAGAGGCCACCCATCCAGGCATTAACCAATAACCAGACCTAGACCTGCTTGACATCAGCACAGTAGTGACCTCATGTACCTTAAGACCAATGCCAACGCAAGAGGCTGGTGGGTTCTCTGTTTTCTACCTTCCTGGTTTCACTTTTCCACATGAGACTGGTGGAGTTGCATACTCATTTCTGAGACATAATCTAGTGAGGAAAAGGGATAATCTCTTACAGGAAAACTGTTTTAAACCCTTAACAGCTCGGCTTGGACAAGATGAAAGCGTTTTAAAGATGTTTTTAAGCTTTTTTTAAAGCTTTTTTAAGCTTTTTTGTTTTTAATGTATTTTATAGTTTTTTTTAGTGTTTTATCATTTGTTTGCTGCCCTAGACTCCTTCTGGGAAGAATTGTGGGTTATAATTTTATTATTATTATTATAACGCACATACAATCCAAAAACACATTGACTTACCAGAAGAAGCCACGCTAATACAGTCTGGGACTTACTTCTGAATAAACATGTGTAGAATTGCACTGTGTCAAATTTAGTTTTTGAAACTGTTGTAGAGTCCATTGTACAGTCCTCTTCCCCCCTCTACTTTTGTGTGTGCTTGTTCTATTGATATGCATGGTTTGTGTTTCTGCAAACAGGAACTTGAGGGAAGACTATCCGGACTCACAAAGAATCTACTATCACCTATGCTGATGCCAACAGAAGGAAACTGTGTAGTATGTTGTAAGTGTTGACACATTAATACTAAAAGTAGTCTTATTTTACTGCTGCTCCTGAATGTTTGATGGAGACAATACATTCCAAGAGTGTCTGAAATGGGCATTTATGTAAATCTGCAGCTGGGATCACTTACAAGATTTTGCCTCCAAGTCTGCTTTGCCATTAACTCAGCAAGAGAAAAAAACAATTACAAAAACGAAGATGGTAATCATATTTTTTATGAGCAGAAGTTCCATTAGGCCACCACATACACACACACACACACACACACGGAAAGCACACACTAAAGTTAGCATTTAAATTTGGTAAATGAATTCCTGCTTGTTGAAGAGTAGTATCGCCACTAGCTGTAGATGCATCGTTTGATCTGCAGTAGAATGCTATAGGGAAGTTCTAGGAAACTTTAATTTTTTAGCAAGAACAAAGAAAAAGGAGCTGATAAAGAAATACTATTTTGGCCTTCGAGCACGATATTGTTCCAGACGACTGGGCTCGGAAACGACGAGCAACCATTTCAGACCCACCTATCCACCTACCTACCCACCTACCTCATACTGGCGTCCGTAGGTCACACACAGCAGCTTTCTGCTAGACAAAGCTTTGGCAACAAGAAGCATTTGCGAGAAAATGACGTATAGGGGCTGCATATATATATAACAAATACAATCCCTCTTGAAATCAGGGTCCCATCAGCATTACTTAACCCTCACCTGCTGAGCTATTCTCCCAGTAAAGAACAAACAGAAACAGGGTAACAACTTGTAGCCGACGACGACGCTCCATCGTGCCGACTCCAATCACAACTTGCGCGCGCACCATCAAAAACTCCGGCGTTGTATTAGGAAGGCTAATAGAAAAAGAGAAAGGACGAAAACTTAGCCCCACCCCGTCGCGAGCACTTACTACGCAAGCGCAAAAATTACGTCCCGCCATTCTCGCTTTGATTTATGGGGTTTGTAGTTATTTGTAGCAAGCAGTCTTTGCAATAAATGAATGAAAGAATAAATAAATCTGCGAGTACCAGTGCAGTCCTATCCGTGTCTACACGGAAGCTCCTTAAAATTCATTGTACATAGGATTACACAAAGCGGCCTTCGACACCTTTACATGAATGCAACATTCCGACGTTCACATCCATGAATTATACATGTACAAGGCAGGCTCGCGTGTCTGCAGCCGCGACCACTGAGACAGACCCTCTGGAGCAGAGTCTGAGATGTGTGTTGTCGTTGATTAAATAAAAAAGCAACACATAAATTATTTAAATAAATAAATCGCGGAAGCCGCGCTAATCTGCCGCTGATGCCCTTCCCGTTCTCCAAGCAGCATGATGATTCTATCCTCCGAGACTGAGAAAGGCCTGTGCAGTCTGTGCAACTCAGTCCTATGCAACCCAATCTTTGGAATTCAATCCCATGCATGTTTACGTGGAGCTCATCTCACTGGCTTCAATGGTGCTCAAGGAACGTAAGACTGAGACTTTCCCGAGCTGACAAATTGTTCTTAGCAGCACCGAGACCCGGGAGCGCTCTACTTGCTGCCTGGCCGTATTGCAATGGTATGCAAGCAAATCGCCCCACCCCTTAGCGGTTCTCCCGTGTGCTCCTCTTCCATCGTTCCTTCTCCAGGGTTCTCCGGTGCTCCCAAGCGCATTGAATACAAGCGGGCAGGAAACCTGCGGGCCCGAGAAAATTCTCCAGTTCTTGTCAGATTTCCGTACCAAATAGGCGCAAGACCCGGCTGCAGCAACAGAAGCTGAATGCTGCCAGACCTCTGTAGAAAAGATGGGTAAAATGGGTCTGTATTAGGGAAAAAGAGGGCCAGAGAGTGAAGTGGTCTGGTGTTTTGCCTTATTTTTAATACCCCAGACCACTATAACAAGACTAGCCACCTAGCCGACTTCATACAGTACTAGTGCTAATGGGAGTGGTGGCTGAGGAAGCCATGAATGCTGCCCTGAGTTTAGAGGAGGGTAGGGTAAACATGTAGTAACTAATACTGATCGAGGCTGTGTTGTTTACTACTAAGTTGGAGAAATCTGCAATGGTGCAAAATAGCTCTAGGGCTGACAAGAATAAAGCATACTCAGTTCTTTTGTTGTAGCCACTGAGCTGTACTGTATTAGTCAAAGAGGGGTCATCTTAAAACATGGAGGGAAGGAAGAGTAGGTGATGTCATTCCAATGAGAATATTTAAATACTTATAATGTGGCAGAATACTGTAGAAGGAAACAGTGAGCATCGGATGGGCCCACGTTTATTTCCCTGTGCCTTTAACAGCTGTGTAACAGGCTATCATTCAACAGGTGTAGTCCCCCTAAGTATGAATATGTAATGGCAGGACACTTTTCTTGTTGGATCCTAGTCTGTTTTGCAGCTGTTAAACCTACCAGAATCTCAGAAGATGAACAAAGAGATGAACCATTAGAGATGAACCTGTACAATGAGTAGGATGCACATTGATCCCTTTCACAGCTGATGTGAAGTTGTAGCCCTTGTGAGTGCACAATGGCTTGGATCCTAAAATAAGTTGATTGGCATGAAATTTAGTTAAGGAATGTTTCCCATCCCTTCCTCTCCTCTGCAGCCACCTGCACCCCAAAACACCTCTTTACCCCAAACAATATGGGGTAGGGAACAAGGGGGAGGACTTTCTCAAGTCCAATTTGAGGTAATGCCCTCCTCTCCCAGCAGCCCCCATCAGTGGTGGCCGGTGGCTCCACATCAGTGGGGCAGCGAAATCTGCTCCAGGTTTTAGTCAAGACTTTGAAGGAGCTGTCCAAGGTGCTTCTCCTTGAAAGTTTGGACTGAAATCTGGAGCGGATTCCCCTGCTTCACTGATATGAAGCCATCAGTCACCACTACCCCCCAATCCATATTATTCTGGAGGGGCCATCTCTCAGAAGTTGCTTGCTGGAGGGGGGGTAACTGCAGGAAAGATGAGGAGGACTGTAGACTTCCATGCAGTTTAACTTATCTTAGGATCCAAGCCACAGTGCATAGCATAGCACTATAAAGAACAAAGTTAGCCAAATAAGGTGTTTTATTATTTCTTAATTACTGACAAGTAGCATAAACTGCAGATAGCTTGAACGAAATTAAAGCTTTACATTCATATCCTATGTACAGTTGCACAGTTGAGTTCAAAAGGGCCTTATATTCAAGTAGGTCTACACAGGATTACAGCTACAGGTCCAATGACCTAAATGGCACTTATTTTTGAGTAAACATGTTTAAATATTCCTTATGAACATAAAGCAATACAGGTACTTTTTAAAAATATTCATATTGCTTTTCATTTTTAATGTTCACGAGGAATATTTGAGTAGCCATACATCTACACACTTAGGCTTTAATATTATGCAGATTTACTTGGGAGTAAGTCCACTGAATTCTGAAAGTCTCACTTTTGAGTGATTGAGCTATTGTCTGGACAAGAGGTAAGATTTTAGATCTCTAGTCTCAATGGCCATTCCGTGTCCTTCACTTTAATATATCACATATTCTGTGTTCTACTATCACAAGGCCTTGATGTTCTTGGGACCTCAGTAATGTGGCTTTTGACACTTGAGAGATATATTTGTAGGACCCACTCTAGTTGTGAATGTAATTCGTTTTAAACTGTTTTTAATTCTATATTTTATATTGTTGCCCTGGAACCTTCTGGTGAAGTGCTGGTAATAAATGTAATCATCATCATCATCACCATCATCTATGATTGCCATTTGTATGTGTATGTAAATAAAGTTGACTGGAAAATCATAACGTCCAAAATTGTCCCTGGTGTGACTCCACATTGATTTTCAATCATCATTTTTCTTTTGGGAATGGAAGCATGAGACTCCACATCAGTTGGTAGCAGGAACTCAAGAAAAAAAATGGCAGCCTTGCAGAGTACCCAGAATGGATTTCAGTAAAATCAAGACACCTATTGAGAAGAAGCTAAAATTTGAAGAGTATGTTCATGAATGGATTAATTCATTCATTATTCATATTCTTGTGAATTTTAGAAAAGAACTGTTCCAGTTAGAGATAACTCTACAACAAAACTTTAAATGAGATTATTCCATGCAAAGAAATATCCTGCCATAGAGAAAATAAGTTAATCAAAGATGAGTCAGGGGAGTCCATTATTCCCTCCTATCCCTGTCTCTTGCTAAATAACTAATCATCCTTCCATGTGAGATTTTTCTGTTTTAAAGTTCACTAGCTTCCTGCAACTAATCACCCCAGGAGAAAAAATGCCAATAATGGATAATTAAGTTGCATGGGGCTCTATTAAAACTTTAGAAGACAATATTTTTGAGATCTGTACTTGCAAATTAGCTGCAATGGGCATTGTTAAGAAGACACTGTTTGCATAAAGACATAAACTGTAGGGGGTGATGTACATTAAGAGTATTCTCCAATGATTGAAAATTGCAGCAAATTCATTTTACTTGATTCCAAAATTAGAAATAGAGCCCTGAGCATTCATTAAGGAATCCAATTGCACTGCAGACAGGCACATCAAGAGAAAACTCCAGAGACCTGTATTCCTGTTCTAGCATACAAGATGATTGTGTTTTTTTAAAAAAGTGGGGTAGAGGAAAAGAAAATCAGACATAATAACAACTCTATATTGAAGTCAATAACGTAACTTTCCTGCCTGGATACACTGATGGTCAAACGTTATAAACTTCCCACACCTAATTTTACAGCCTCATTTATGAAAACTTTCTATTGATATAAGTACTGTAAGCTTACATTAGTTTTTGGGGTACCTGACATTTTCAAGTTTCAAGAGAGAGAGAGAGAGAGAGAGAGATCTATTCCATCATGTTCTCCAAGCTGAGATTCTGGCTTTAAGAAAACAACACAATGGCATTTTTTAAAGGAAATACATGTTTGATAGGAAAGATCCCTAGTTCTTCTGGCTAAGGTGGAGATGCAAACAAGGCATGTTTGTTCGTGCATGTCAAGAGAAATAGAAATGGACTGCCTTCAAGTCAATCCCGACTTATGGCTACTCTATGAATAGGGTTTTCATGGTAAGCGGTATTCAGAGAGGGTTTACCATTACCTCTGAGGCTAGTCCTCCCCAGCTGGCTAGGGCCTGCTCAGCTTGCTACAGCTGCACAAGCCAACCCCTTCCTTGTCCGCAACTGCCAGCTGGGGGGCAACTGGTCTCCTTGGGACTATGTAGCTTACCCACACAGGTGGCAGGGCACATAACCCCTGAGCCACTCACTGTGGGGCTGATGTTTAGCTGGCTCTTTAAACCCAGGAGACACAAGCGGGGATTTGAACTCAGAGACTCTGGACTCCAGGCCAGGCTCTCCTCCCCACTGCGCTATACCAGTTGTCCGCATCTCAAGAGAAGAGAGATCCAAAGGGTCTTCTCTCTAAGGGAGGAATGGATAAAGAGAGAGAGGGACCACATTCACACCATACCACTCCACTATTATTCCATTTTAAACAGTCATGCCTTCCCCCAAAGAATCCTGGGAAGTGTAGTTTGTGAAGGGTGCTGAGTGTTGTTAGGACCCCTATTCTTCTCATAGAGCAACAATTGTCAGAGTGGTTTAATAGTTAGTCCCGCTTCCAAGAGAACTCTGAGAATTATATTTCCAAAATGTCTGATGAGAGTTTGATTTCTTTGATTTCTAAAGGGTAACCTATCTAACTTGAACTAGTTCAACTCTATGGACTAGTACTGTGGACAATGATATACACAGGTAAAAAATTAACTTGCTTTATGACTTTATTAGGAAATATTACAAGGTCCATATCAAAATTAAATCAAAAATTCTGAGAAGACATCATAGCAGAAATTAATATATCCAGTTACTGCACTACTAAAGACCCTAAGTTATGTCTGTTGTCTTTGGGAGAGGGGAGAGAACAAGGAGGTTCTGTCTAAATTATGATTCAATTTTTGTTGGTAGCAGCTGTGGGAGGACTCAGTCCACAAGTCACTAAGAACCTGAACTCAGAGGGTTAATCTATACCTTCTAGAGATGGGAAGACACTGGGGAAACTGCTTTATTGCTTCTAGCCTTACCTCTCTGCTCTTTTTCCTCCTTCTTCCTTCTCTTCCTTTCGCCGTCATGCTGATGGTATCCATGCTTGCTAGAAAGCTCTTTCCTCTACAATGTAAATATCCTCAACTTCTAATAAACAGCTATTTGTAAACCAATGATCAAGTGTCTTGTCTGTTCCCTCGCTACACACAGGAACTGATTAAGAGTACAGCAGCAAGATTAACAATAGCTCAGCACTAGAAGGAAGCCAATGGTCTAGCTAGCATTTCAAAATGGTATGACAAAGTATGAACAATGATGTTAATAGAGAAATTAACATACTATCTAAGAACCTGAGGGGGGATGGAAGACCCAGATTCTTTTTTTGCCACTTGGCATGAATGCATTTACTTGTGAATAAAGTCAAATGAAAGTACCAGCTCAGTATGTTTTTGTTTGGAATTTGTAATAGTTAAAATAATGAGACTTCTGCCTGGCTGGGAGTCAAGATACCACACAAATGGATACAGGCCACCAAGCACCACAAGACTCCATGCTCCCACAGGCCATAGAATAAAAATAAGACATGATTAAGCTCTTCAGTTACTTTACATTCTGTACTTACCCCAATCCGTGATTTATGTTTTGTTATATTCATAAGCCCATCAATTGTTGATGCACTTCCAGAATTGTTCATTGTTTACTGCATTGTTTTGGTTGATACTTCTTTATTGTGTTAAGTGAATGCTTTTCTTAGAAAATATAATTATTTTTTTAAAAAAAATAATCTCGGGGCTGGGACTGTTTATTTATTTATTATTCAAAGGCCATGCTGACTGGGGCTGCTGGGGGTTGTAGTCCAAAACATTTATTTATTTATTTATTTATTTATTACATTCATCCCTGCCTTTCTTTCCATGATAGAAACCCAAGGCAGCTTACATATGGTTCCCAGGCAGTCTCCCATCCAGGCACTGACCAGACCTGACTCTGCTTAGCTGCTGGCCTTTATCTTATACTTTTAATGATAAAACAAAAAGGCATAAATGTAAAAGTGGCAAAGAGCAAGGAACATTCTGTATTACATTTGTATTTCCATGCAGTTCCTTCAATAACTTAATATTTGGGCCACTTAGGGTGTAATCCAGTACACCTACAGGGAAGTAAACTCTATTGAACTCAGTGGGGATGGCAGACATGTTTAGGACTTCACTGAGAATTGCACTGCCCCAGTGGTGCATTTTGCAAATTGGGTAAGATAACACAATGTTAGTATCGCATCACTTGATACTCAATATTGATGAATTTATGGATTGTGTGTGTTTTTGTCTATGATTCTTATTTTAAATTTGTGTGTATTTTAAGTTGCCTAGAGACTGTTTGGTATTAAGCAACTAACAAGTGAAATAAAATCACTATAGGGAACTCTCTGTTTTAAGAAAGAATATCTATGCTTGCAAAAGATAAGTGACATTTTCAACTTCTTGGAATGATACTTTCCAGGACAATATCTGGCCTTAGGTGCTAGGTGTAAATAATTCCTTTTCCATCTGTTTCATGACATTTTATTAATGAAATACTCTGAAATGCAATTGTGTCTACAACCTCTGCTGCTGCTTCTCTTATGCAACGTGTAGCTCAAATTCTGCGACAGTGGATGGAAGCAACCTGATACCTGCCACAATTCCTGAAGCCATAATGACTTAGGTGATGTGGCAGAGACATCCTGAGGTTTAGCAGTTGTTAGCATAGAAGTGATGAGCAGTCAAGCTGCAGCCCAAAGTCCCTGCCCTCACGTGTTTGAATGCTCTCAAAAGTCAGTTGCAATTCTGCATGGAACTTAGCAGTGAAAAAGCAATGACTGGCACCACAAGAAGCCATCTGCCTGGAAGCTCTTCTACTGGCCTATTTTTCACAGAGTTGTTCTGAAGCTTCGTTATCACTCCGAGCTCCTTGAAGGAAAAGAGAGTGATACAAATGTAATAAATAAATAGCCGTTTCATAAGAACCAGTGTGGTGTCTACAGGTTATATTTGTTGGAGTAGCAAGTCCCAACTGAGGCATGAAGCTTACTGAGTGGTCTTTGATCAGCTACTTTCTTGTTAGATTGTTTTGTTTATGCTTGCTGTCCTGAAGTCCTTTGGGAGGAAGGGTGGGATATAAATTCTATTTTTGCGTAGCAATTTTCCATGGCTATTTTCAAAAAAGGATTTTTTTAAAAAAAATCTGCCTCTAAAATATTGATATTAAGAATGATAATTTTATCAATATTTCCTTTCATTTATTGATTTCCTTTCAAAATACCAATATTTCCTTTAATGCTGTGTTTTAAAATTATTGTAACCTGGGACCTTTGGGTGAAGGGTGGGTAATAAATAATAATAATAACAACAACAGTAATAGTAAATAATAATGGTTAAAAAAATAGAAATGGACTGCCGTCAGGTCGATCCCGACTTATGGCTACCCTATGAATAGGGTTTTCATGGTAAGCGGTATTCAGAGGGGGTTTACCATTGCCTCCCTCTGAGGCTAGTCCTCCCCAGCTGGCTAGGGCCTGCTCAACTTGTGTGGGGGTGATCTTTAGCTGGCCCTTGACACCCAGGAGACACGAGAGGGGATTTGAACTCACAGACTCTGGACTCCCAGCCAGGTTTTCCTCCCCACTGTGGTATACCAGCTATATATAATGGTAGAACTATTGATATTAATGTCAGAAATTTTTGCAAGGGGTAAAACCTGCACCGTTAAAAGCAGCAGCTTGTGGACAGAGAACTCAAATCGATACCAGCCTTTTAGATCGATGGAATACTTTTGAACTGGCACCAGCCAACAGATCACATCCCTACTCTCGGATTAACCTACCTCATAGGATTGTTGTAAGGGAAAAAAGGGTAGATTGTGTATACTGCCCTGAGTTCCTTGGTAGAAGAGTGGAATAAAAATGTAATTAATAGTAACAATTGATCCAGCCATCCCAAATACATGTTCATTCAAAATCATAGTGAATTCTAGAATCTTGGCAACAATACAAATTCTTCACACAATTTAAGGGCACTTCCACAGGTTTACTGTGGATTCTGTGCTGTTCATCAGTGGCAGCCCAAACAGTAAGTGGAATCAGAGCCAATGTCAGGGAGAGACAACTAATTCTAGCTTTGTCCCCATCCTCCTCCCTGCTGAGCTCTGCAAGGGCAACACTGAGACTCAGGAGGAGGACGTTGACAGCCAAGGGCACCCCCTGGACTGGTTGGAAGCAAGAAGGCAGGCAGGTGAAGGCTGGCTAATGGCAGACTGAGGTTGCAGTGGCAATATCCCATTCACTCTTAATAGACCAGCCACCACAGCTGTTCACGCATGCATGTTCTTCACAGTGGCCACACAAGCAGGGCATTGCAGGGCTCAGTCCTGTGTCCAGTCCAATTAATTTTTATTAATGACTTGGATGAGGAGGTGCAGGGAATGCCTATCAAATTTGCAGATTATACAAAATTGGGAAGGATAGCTAATACCTTGACAGACAGAAACAAAATTCAAAGGGATCTTGATAAGCTGGAGCATTGGGCTGAAAACAACAGAATGAAATTTAACAGGCATAAGTGCAAAGTTCTACACTTAAGAAAAAGAAACCAAATACACAGTTATAAGATGTGGGATACTTGGCTCAGCAATACTACATGCAAGAAGGATCTTGGGATTGTTGTTCACAAACAATATGAGCCAACAATGTGATGTGGCTGCAAAAAAGGCAAATGCTATTTTAAGCTGCATTAACAGAAGTATGGCTTCCAAATCATGTGAAGTATGGTTAGGCCTCATCTTGAGTACTGTGTCCATTTCTGGACACTACACTTTAAGAAGGGTGCAGACAAAGTGAAATGGGTTCAGAGGAGGGCAACGAGAATTACCAGGGGACTAGAAACAAAGCCCTATTAGAAGAGACTGAAAGAAATGGACATGTTTAGCCTTCAAAAGAGAAGACTGAGAGGAGATATGATAGCACTGTTCAGGTACTTGAAAGGTTACCACACAGAGGAGGGCCAGGATCTCTTCTCAATCGTCCCAGAGTGCAGGACACGGAATAATGGGCTCAAGTTACAGGAAACCACATATCAACTGAACATCAGGAAAAACTTCATCACTGTTAGAGCAGTATGACAGTGGAACCAATTATTTAGGGAGGTGGTGGGCTCTCCAACACTGGAGGCATTCAAGAGGCAGCTGGACAGCCACCTGTCTGGTTTGCTTTACTTTGGATTCCTGCGTTGAGCAGGGAGTTGGACTCGATGGACGTATAGTCCCCTTCCAACTCTATAATTCTACAATCAAAACTCCACCCCATATTTAATCCAGATTTACCATTTCTACATTGTTTTTTTTTACTTATTGGATATTCTGTGGAAATGTTAAGCCTGGATTTAATGGGAAAAAAGAATATGGAATGGCATATTGTTGGGGATGACATTGTGTGGATGCAGAGCAAAACCTGCATGTATGAGCAACTGCCGTGTAGAAGGATTCTAAAAGGAATGCAGATAAACAAAAAGAATGCCTAAAGAAACTGAACATTTTAGAATTGAGCTTCAAACTCATTTTATTTTTCATGAGAAAGTTACAACTTTTCATAAATGACGTCTTTTAATCCGGATGTCTGAGTGTTAATACAATACCAAAAGTAGAAGACAGTCATTTTAGAGTCAAATAGATCATTGGTCTTCAATTGGTGCATCAGAAGGTCTCATTACAGGGTCTCATCTAAGGTGGGTTGCAATATCAGTACTTCCACTATACAAACATATAGTTTAAAACATGCGAATTTTGAATTAAAAGTGGATCCCAGGTCTGAAAAAGCTGAAAACTAGATGGTTTGGTTAACATGTCACATATTAAAACTTTGGAAATCTTCAAATGCATTTCTCTTGTCACACTGAAGTTCAAGCAGCTATCGGGAAAATCAGATCTTAATCATATTTTAATTATTGATCAGACTCAGAATAAACTAGAAGCCAACTACACACATACACATACACCCAACACAATTGTATTTCCAGGGTATCAGTATTAGCAGACTAATAAGTGGGAAATTGCTGTTGGAGAATAAGAGGTAAGCTTTGGTAGTATCCTAAGTTGAAGGTTAGTGTTTCTTAACAATAAACGTTATTTCTTAGAAAAATATACCCCAAACCAGATCTTGAAATAAAATCCTTTTTGTATCCCTGTACATGAAACTTTCATTCAAGTGAAACAATGGCAAAATGCCAACTGACTTTAAATGCAGCCAGGCTTTCAACACATAGATTCTCTAAATGGGTAAACTATCTTTCTATAGTTTTTGCTGTTTTTCTCAAAAACAATAAACAGTTAAATTAACTGTTCTTTGCATATGTCCCTGAGATGCTTCTCTGACTACAATATGTCCCCCAGGTCTTAGACTGATGGTTAAATACTGCTTCCTCAATTAATCTATAGGAGTCTGAGAGGAAACACTGCTGGTATTCATTGGTAAATACAGCAATTCCAGGTAAGTGCCTGTATATTTTCTTAATAGCTATTTGGATTCTCAAATTGATAAGTCACATTATCCTGCCTGTAGAACTCTAGGTATATTCTTACTAGGACCAGACTGTCAGGAATGCAATATATAAATCTGAAATTATGTTTGATATGTTTGTAAGTATTTCCATGTTACTGAGTTCACACGTTTGCTTGTCACTCAATAAATGCAAAGTCAAGTGAAACATACATATGTGAAACAACCATAACCATTGCAATAGCAGAACATTTACATCGTCTGACATTATTTAAAAAACCAATACATTTCAATGTACACTGTCTACAGTGTGTAAACTTTACACATTCAACTGTAAGTGATCGATTGAGTGAGGTTCATGAATGCGAGCTAGATGTGCGACAAAATTAATTTTAATGTCTCCTGAATGGCTGTGGATGAGTTCCAGACATGCAATTCACCCTCAGTGGTAGGGTCCCGGATCAGGATATATGTAAGAAAAAGTGGAGCTTGCATGGATGAAGGGAGGGACAAAGAGATCTGAGAGTTTCTAGAATGAGTTAGTTCATTAATTCCAGTCCACTTTTAGCCCTTCCTTCCAGGAACTGAGAACAGCATGGTTAGTTTCTTCCACCTCCATTTTTATCCTTGCAACAACTTTGTGAAGTAGGTTAAGCTGACAGAGAATGACTAACCCAAGGTCACTCAATGAGCTTCATGGGCCAGTAGCTGTTTGAACCCAGGTTTCCCAGCACCTAGCACAACACTACACCACATGATAACTGGAGTGCAGTCTTGAGGAGGAGTCCCACAAACACAAGTTCCTGTCTGATGATCTGCAGCCCGATGAAGGAGTGCCTGTTTTCCTCCATTTAATGCTCTCTTGTATATTAGTAAATAAAGCAAATAGAACAAAGACACCATACATGCTCTCTATAAACCTGGAAGTGTTTCTCCTGGAATCTCTCACCTCTCAGAGGTTGGATGGACCATAACAGTATGGAGCAGGGTCTTTTACCTTTGTCCAGATTGGTCAGTTGAATTCTCTTTTGATCTGTCAGCATGGGAGTACTAATGCAAAGGGAGTGGGATATGATCCAGCCTGAAGACATTTCAATTCAATATGCATTTTTACACCTAGATTAGCCACGTGGTTACAACTGGACTACAGTTGTTATCTTCTTATGCCTGGGTGAAATGACTCAGTAGTTAATCCATAATAAATTTAGCTATTACTCAGCCCACATTAATAATTATTGAGTAGAATTTAAAAAAGACTTGGCAGCTGCTTTGCTTTTGTAGAACATATCACAAAACTGTGAAAAAATAGATTGTACTGAGGTAGATGGCCCAAGGGTCTGATTCAGTATAACACAGCTTCTCATGTATATAATTCAATATGAATGTTTTCCCCATCCTGGATCAGGACCAGGAACACAACAGTGAAATATGGTTAGCTGTGAAAGTGGAGGTCACCTATTTTGGGAGAAGGGCAGTAGTCTGAATCTAGTATTTCCTCCTCTCCGCCCTTGCAATAGTGATCAAGGTAGGAAGAATTAAGCGCATTAACCATCTATCCAGAAAGGAGATCTCTGCACAGCAATATGCATGCAATTCTGCCACATGTAAGGATCTTTGGACTCACCATTAACCCAGAAGTAGGAATGGTGAAGAATTGTAGACATCCACCATCATTGAACTTACTCTTGAATGCTGGAGAACTAAAGGTTTAAATCAGTTTTGCACTCTACCTAAATATTTAATCCATGTCACCTTATTTTAGTGGTCCTCCTAAAACTAAGAGCAGCATGACATCATTTTCAGGTGGACTCAATCTATAACCGCATCTTGCAACACTCCTCTTTCTTCTCACTAGACATTTTTGCCTTCTCTAATTCTACCTCTACATGTAGCTACCAGTTTGCCCTTTCTCTGCTTCAGTTGTTTCCCTTCCCTCTGGGGACACCAACCCAGATCCTGCTGTGCTTTCCCCGCTTATCTGCCCAGTGCCCCCAACCAGCTCATTTGTCTTTTCTGGCTGTGCATATCCTCCAGTGTTATGAGAGACAAGGGGGAAATATTAAGTATAAGGTACACCTTCTCTGCAAATACACATCAGGTAAATTTAATTATTCTCTGTACTCCCTTGAATTGTGTAAGAACAACCAGGTGTGTCTCACAAACCACCTCTGACTTCCAGTGATAGTAAATCAGCCTTCCCCAGCCTGGGGTCCTCCAGATGTTTGGGGGTACAATCCCCACTAGGCCCAGCCAGCATGGTCAAAGGCCATGCTGACTGGGGCTGCTAGGGGTTGTAGTCCAAAACATTTGTTTATTTATTATTACATTCATACCCCACCTTTCTTTTCATGACAGAAGCCCAAGACGACTTACATATGGTTCCCAGGTGGTCTCCCATCCAGGCACTGACCAGACCTGACCCTGCTTAGCTTCAACAGAGTGCTGGCCTCATGTGCCTTCAGACAATAGCCTGGGACTATCTGGAGGGCACCAGAGTTGGGAGAGGCAGCAATAGGTTATGCCTGACAAAAACTTGGAGAGCTACTGACCATCATTGCAGACAGCACTGGACTAGGTGTACTGTTGAAAGAGTCTCTGGATAAGGCAACTCCCTGGGTTCCAATCCAGCTCATGCAACAAACCAAGATGTTGCATGTGCAAAATCGGGATATTAATCTGAATGCCCGTCAGAATGTGCATCCCATTGTACATTCAAATATAGGAAGCTGTCTTATACTGAGTGAGACTTACTCATCCATCTAGTTCAGTAACATCTACACTGACTGGCAGCAGCTCTCCAGGGTTTCATACAGGGAGTCCCTCCCAACCCTACCTGGAGATGCCAGGGATTGAGCCTGGGACCTTCTACGTGCAAGGTCCTTCCCCGTGAAGGATTATGAATCTGAATGTGGATGGATCCAGCAAGTGATATGCATATAAGCTTCTTTGTTTGTTTATAGCATTCGTATACCACCCATCATATTTACGTTAGGGTAGCTTACAATGCAAATTAAAGCAAACACAAGATATACAGTTATGAAGCTCGATAAACAAACAACACAACACAATTAAAATATCACTTAAAACAGTAAGTCAGTTTGCATATACAATATCCTGGATCCGGTTAAGGGTGTTTAAATACACTCCTCATCATCTGACCTTGAGATAAAATAAGAATTTTTGTTGTTGTAACTTTTATTTACAAGAGATATTTTATGAGATACAAACACCTGCTTAGAGCAGCTGATAGACCACACAATTTTAGTCTTTCTTTTCTTCAAGCAACTGACCGTTAACTTGTATCATCAGATCCTTTCTAAATTCCACCTCATTTCGAATGTGGCTCGCCATAGAAGACCAGGTGGGGGTGGGGTGGGGAAGCTTATTGAGAAAAACGGTCTGAAGTGTCCTTGGGCTCACAGAACTAGTTTAATATGTTTTGGATTTGGGACTGTTAATCTTATGGATCTGATGTGCTCCTCTGTGAGAAAATGTAGGGTTAACCAAATGCAAGCTGTAAGGAGCTGTATAAATGTTTTATTTGGGATAAACAAAATAATTTCTCATGAAAATGTCCAAATGGATGTTTTGTCTAAAGTATGGCAATAAATATAAATTTCAGCCACAAAAGCTTATCTTTGATTTAGGAGAAATTACATTTTTATGAGAAAATATGCACCCTGTAGGACACAAGGAAAAACTCTGGAAATAAGATCAACTTATATGCTATGTAAAGGTAAAGAAGGAAAGGCAAAGATTCAGCACACTGTGGTGCATGGAAATTATTTATGAGGTAGGAGATATTTTAAAAAATTAATCTTTCTTCAAGAATGTGGAAACTAAATAAATTATCTTGCTATATGGGTGACAGGAAAAATAAGTTGGGAAAATAAGATCATTATTTTGTTGTCTTGCATCAAAAAGAGAAAATTGTCCATAAATGGCTGATTGCCTGGAAACTAGTGTCCCAGGAATTATTTGAAATGATCTCCTTGAGGTGGCCATGTTTTAAAATTAAAGTTTGTGAAGCGTCTCTAGGGCTGGCCCAAGACCTTTTGCTGCTTGAGTCCAAGCAGTAAAGGGCACCACACCTACATTCAAGGCATGTGGTTGGTTACCCAAGGCCAGCCATGTTATCTTGGCCCCTGAGTAGGGGAGCCATGTGCCCTCCTTACCAGAGGGCAGTCTGCTATTTGAAATTACTTCTAGCTGCTGAGTCCTTTGCTCTAGGTCTGGTTTAAAGACATTGAACCATCAAAAGGGAGGACAGGAGTCCCAAAGTTGCCCATCAACACTGTTATTTATCTATTTTATTTAAAATTATTTCTAAACCGCTTAATATTTTTAAAAAATCTCTCAGCGGTATACAAAAATACAACATAAGAACAATAAAATAGTATCATAAAATAGAAATTCAACAGAAAAAAACAGTATGTTTTAAAACAGATAAAAACTGGAATTCTGTAATAATAGGGTCCAATCTTATGGGCCAGGGAAAGCATAGGCAAAAAAAAGTCCTCATTTACAAGCCATTTGAAGCAACTAATGGATGATGCTTCACGCATAGAAGAAGGAAGGTTATGCCACATTGCTGTGGCCATGGCAGAAACGGCCTGTTTTCATATCACTGCCCTGTGATATTCTGTAGTGAATTGTGTCATGGGTAAAATTTCCCCAGATGACCCAACTGATCTTATAGGTTTACACAGGGGAAGGTGTTCTTTCAGGAATGTGTCTTTACCCTCCTAAACTGTGGATGCATTTCACAATTTTATTAGCATTTGTGTTTTCAAGATAGATACAGTATTACAACAAGCACAGGGTTGACTTCTACAAACAGGTTGCCAAGTTGCCATTTTGCACATTGCAGTGCCATAATCAAATGATGGTGATGGTGCCATCAGTGTCAGTGGAGTTTTCCAGAGTAGTATAAGCAAATGTCTTCCTCAAGGAGCTTACAGCCTACATTTCAACAGTAGGGAGAAAAAAGCAAAGGGAGGAGAGAGGAATACAGAGATCTATGAACCACTTGGCAAAGGGGTTTCTGTTATATATCCCACAATAGCTGAAAAAGCAATCCATTTAGATTTGGTTGGGGATGAGGTGAATTGCCCTGGTTAGGGAAGGCAGACCTTTTGTCACTGGAAATCAGAGGTGCTTTGTGAGACATTTTATGGTTCTTCTCACACGTCAAATGGAGTGGAGACAAATAAAAAAAGAAACCTGATGTGCATGTGCACAGGAGGCCCTCCTGATACTTCAGTATTTTCCCATTGTCTCACAACATGAGAGGCCTTGATGTTTTGCTAGGAGGCACCAGCTAGGACCACTTGGGAACAGGTTATCTCAGTGTTGAACCTACAAAATTATTACTTGTTTTTATTAGTTGTAAACCGCTTTGATTTTTTTGAAATGAAATAGCAGTAAACAAATATGTATATAAGTAAACAAACATTGCTCTGAGATGCTTGAGTTATTTCCATACCCTTGCCGTTGTTATTATTCAGAGAAAGGTAAGCAGCTGAATATGTAAAGGAAATCAAAGCAAGATCTTCACCGTCACATTTTCAATCAGCTGAGGAGGCTCCAAGTCCTGCACCATGACAACCCATGCGACCTCAGAAAAGGGCGATAAAAAAACATCCCCAAAGACTCCACAGCTCCCAAACATGAAAAGGAGTCTCAAATTACCATTCTCCTGCCTAGACAATAATTTCAGCTGGAGTGTGACATGGAGGGACATAGATTGACAGCTAGAGCTGCCCAGGGGAGGCCACAGATATACAGGGCTAGTGCCTTGGTTGGCTGCTTTTGTGAGGATATGGAGGGGAGACAGAACTTTGGGGTGATCTTGCGGGTGGTGGGTCTGGGTCGAAGCCTTAGAGCTTCTGTTCTGTTGAGGACAGCAAGAGGAACAGCAGCTGGAAAATATTCTTGACATTATTGCATTCAATATGTACTTTTATTATTTTATATAGGGTTTTATAATTTATGTATTCAGTATTCTATATTGTATTTTTTTTATTGTAAGCCACTTTGAGTATTATTATAATAGAAAAGTGGGGTATAAATATTAAATCTAATCAAATCTAACACTGGAGAATATGCACACCTAGGAAAGACAAACAAGCAGGTTCTTGGTTAACTCAAATATATTTCTCATAAACTGTATTCATTTTAAACAAAATATAGTTTTGTATTGATCAATAGATTGGATACTTACATCAATGAGTTACCACTGTAGTAAGAAAAAGACCTATGAATTTTTTTTGTTTTTTTACAAAAGCAACTAGAACACTGAATAGAACAACAGGATGCAATGAAGGGCGCTTCCAGGTCATCAGTAATTCAAGGGAGGGATTCAAACACATACCAGAACCTTAGGTTTGTGCAATTAAAGTGGATCAAAGGGCTCTGTTGCCCTAGCACAACAAATTGCTTTAAAAAATAATCAGACCCTTTGCGGTTTGGAAAGTGACAAGTAATGCATTGAAAAGTGTGCCTACTATGCATGAATGACTAACAGGAAGATGTGTAAATACCCCGCAAGCAAATCAGGATGAATGCAAGGTGAATGCTCCTTGTCATATAACCACCCCATAAACAAATCAGAACAAAAGCTCAGTGAAGCCTGGATCTGGATATAATTATAATCTTACCTCTGCATAAGCTTTGTACAGGCAAATCAGGGTGAATGCTCAATAAATAGGTTGTCTGGAAGAGCCGTAAGAATGCATGAAAAATCTGGATGGGGTGGGAGCAGGTGGAACCAGCAGAAACAACTATAGGGAATCTCTCAGAAGACAGAAACATTTCATATATTTGATTTCCAAAAGAGCATTTCTAAGCAGAAATGTTATAAAAATACAGAATAATGGATAATATCAAGAACAGCAATGCCATTTAATTACCAAAGTCCAGGATAAATGTAATGCAGCGAAAAATTAAAATCTTGCTAAGCACAATATGCAGGACAAGGAGCTCAAATCTGGTTTGTTCTTTACATCCAAGCAGGACTACGCTTCCTTTGCAGCAGTGGTAATTGCTCTTCCTTCTGTATACGCAGGATCAATATATGAATTCACTGGAATTTATTATGATCACCAAAATGTGAGTTCCAGAATGAACTGCAGAGATCAGAAGCCCGCAAGTAAGATGTGTGTGTGTGTGTTTATAGAATGACTGCAAAACATAGCAACATAGGAATACTGCCTTATACTGAGTCAGATCAGTGGTAGCTCAGTATTGTCTATGCCACGGATAGCCAACATGGCGCCTTCCATATGTTTTGGACCCCAAACCCCATCAAGCCTGACCATTGGCAATGCTGGCCAAAGTATTTGGAGGGTACCATGTTGGCTAACCCTGGCTTTCATTGACTGGCAGTGGCTATTTAGGATTTCAGACCAGGGTCTCTCCCAGCCCTACCTGCAGATACTGAAGACTGAACCTGGGACTTTCTGCATGCAAAACCACTCAGCAACAGGCTTTCTCCATAGAAACATGGTAGAACTTGGTGAAACAAGTAATCAAGAATGTTGTTTCCATAAATTACATGAATATGGAGGCTATACAAAGGACTAAGATAATTTTGACAATTGTCAGCTGATAAAATTCATACTGGTCCATCTTCATATTCTGACTCCTATTGTTCTCTGCGATGCCCATATTTACCTTGGCATCCTTTTTTCCTCTTTTGTTCATACAGGCGATCAGCTACTAGAATTGGCTGATACACTCTTCTGTATAATCTACTCCTCATCTTGATGAATTAATAATTGCAGGTTAATTCTATAGCAAAATGCTACTTGGAACTCACATAATATGAAAATATTGATGCCATTTTTTGCCAAATTGCTAACAGCATATCAACTCCATACCAGGAGTGTTTTTTCACAGATTGATGATTCTTCTATTTCAAAATATTGTTCCCTTTCCTTTTTAGATAAGAACCCCCAGCAAATGGAAAACCAAACCTTCATAGAGGAATTTATTTTCCTGGGCTTTTCAAACCACCCCAACCTCTACATTCTCTTCTTTGTAGTATTCTTAGCCATCTACACAATAACTCTTGTGGGAAATACTCTGATACTAACCCTGATCAGAACAGATCTGACCCTTCACACACCTATGTATTATTTCCTGAGCAACTTGTCATTCCTAGACATTTGTTATATCTCTGCTACAGTCCCTGTTATGCTGGCTAACTTCTTCCGAACACAGAAGACCATCTCGTACGAGGGATGCATCGCCCAGCTGTTCTCCCTCATTACTTGTGCAGGGACAGAGTGTGTGCTGCTGGCTATCATGGCGTACGACCGATATGTGGCTATCTGTAGCCCCTTACATTATTCCAGCATCATGAGCAAAAGGGCTTGCATGAAGATGGCAGTGTTCTCTTGGATGTGTGGCTTGGCGAACTCACTGGTGCACACCCTGCTGACACTGTCCTTAACCATCTGCAAGTCCAATGAGCTCAGCCACTTCTTCTGTGACGTCCCCTTGCTTTTGAAGCTCTCTTGCTCAGACACTTCTGTTAATGAAGCTGTGCTCCATCTAGCCAGTGCCTTGATAGGACTCAGCCCCTGCCTCTTTATTTTGGTCTCCTACATCCGCATCATCCATGCCATCCTGAAGATCAACACCTCTAAGGGCAGAGTGAAGGCTTTCTCCACCTGTGCTTCCCATCTGATTGTGGTCGTGATATTCTATGGTACATCCAACTTCAATTACAACAGGCCAAGTTCAGGGTACTCCTTGGATGTAGATACTTTGGTTTCTTCATTGTACTGCATTGTAACACCCATGTTAAATCCAATTATTTATAGCCTAAGGAATAAAGAGGTAAAGGCCAGTTTTATGAGAATGGGCAAGAAATATTTCTCTTCCTCGGCTAGGACCTGAGGAAGGCAAAAAGAGACTTTTAGCGCAATCTTATACATGCCTGCTCAGAATCCATTCCCACTGAGTTCAGTCAGACTTACTGCCAGGTAAGAAGTGAGCCTTGGATGGTTTTAACCAACAACAGCCACTGAAGATGAATCTCTCAGTTAATCAAGCATTTGGGTGAAATCTATTTATACATAGGAGATCCATTCCAAATTCAGATTACTAAAATTTTGGATAGATAAAATTTGAATTGTGGAACTTCTATGGAACATATACAAAAGTTTGGAATATATTAAACTAAGATAACTAGTTTCTCACTAAATTTAAACATTTAATGAATGAAAAGGATTATTGTAACACTTTTAATATTTATTACAGGTACATCTAGAACCATTTTGGCAGCTATTTTGCTGTTAGGAAACATAGAAAGATGTCTCATACAACCTCCATGTCCACACTGAATGGCAATAGCTCTCAAGGGTTTCAGATGGGGTATTTCCCCAGACCTACCTATAAAAGCTGGAGATTGAAGCCAAGACTTTCTGCATACAAAGCAGATACTCTGCTATTGAGCTGTGGCCCATCTCTGATTAACTTCAGGGCATCTTAAGATATGTTAAAAGGCAAAAGAGTTATACGATCTGAAGAGAACCAGAGTGTATCATCTTAAGATATTTTGAGACCTGAAACAGAAAATTCAAACAGCATAATAAAGTCACCACCAAAAATATTTTTGCAAACAAAAGAAGGAACAGATTTTTAGTATGGCAGCTTCTACACTCTCAAACTCTCTGCCCATTGGCATGACAGGCACCTTCACTGTATTCTTTGCAGTGCCTGCTAAAAACATGACTGTTTAGGCAAGCCTACTGAGACATGAAATGTATTTTAATCTGAAATTGTAGCTTAGAATATATACTTTTAACTGTTGGTTTTATTCATTTTGCTTTTTTATGAACTTGATTTCAAGACTGAATTTTACTAACAATTTTAATGTGTATTTTATATTCTTTGTAAGCTGCTCGGAGATTTTATTTACTGTTAAGTTGTATACAAATGTTGTTAAATAAATAACAAATGAGAATTTTCTAGACTTTAATATATCCTTCCCCAACCTGGTTCCCTCCAGCTGCTTTGGACTACATTTCCCATCAGCCCCAGCATGCAGATCTCTACTGACTGAGGCTGACGGGAGTTGCAATCCAAACAGCTGGAAGGCACCAGGTTGGGGAACACTGCCTTAATTATATTCAAAATAACATGGCTTGTTCTGATTAACATTTTGCTCTGGCTAGAGGAGCAACGTTGTCCTCCTCTTGCTGCCAGTCAGGGTAGACAATAATGAGCTGGATGGACCAGTGGTCTAATGTATAAGGCAGCTTCCTATGCCTATAATATGATTACCACGGACATATTTTCTCTTCGTGTTCACGTATTGCAGGCTGCGCTTAATCACGTTTGCCAGCCAGTGACAAAATATAACAGTATTTCCTCAAAACGCTCAGTTCACATCTCTCAGGGCACATACTCTGGCCCCTCATTGTTTGAGCAGAAGAAAAGTAGCAACGTATTTCTCTCCATCTCAGCTTGTTCCCCATGCATCCTTGGTCCTGGGCGTTTAGGACACCAAATTCCCATGTACCTTTGGAGAGGCTGAATCTCTGCAACTAGATGAAAGGAAGGGGTTGAGTGTACTCTGCTGGGCTCCTCCTGTGTCAAGTACAGAGAGACAGTGGAATGCCACTGTGAGTTGATTCCTAAATACCAGTGGTTCAATTATAAGTACAGGGCTTGAGTGCCATCTAGGAGGGTCAATTATAGACTTCCCTTGCAATATCCTTAGAGGCTTGACCTAAGCTAAAGACCAGAGTGTCTTGTATATTATGGCATTATTTTGCCAGAGTAACATTAAAGGGCCTTCACGTAAACGTAAAGTAAGAGGTTTTCTATTTGTCTGAGAACTGGAAAATGTAATATCACAGCAAGAGAACATCATCCTTAAGAGAAAATGAAAGCACTAAATGTTAAACAGGAAATATTGCAATCTATTGGAGTGGAAGCAGTTAATGATGGTGTTTTTTGACAGACAGCCACAATGCATAATTCCTTATTTGGGGAAATTAGGTCCCTTTTCTTACTACCTCAGTATTGGCCTCATGGAAACAGGGGTGTAGTGGTCCAGGATCTCAGGGGTCTTAAACCCTTTACTTTTTTGGGAGCAGTGTCCCTATATAGCATCCTATGAGCCAATCAGCATGAAAGGGGAGTGTGTTGGCCACTGAGAAGAGTCTTCTAACATCCTTCCTTGTCCTTTCCTGCTGATTGCAGCCAATCAGAGTGAACAGAGGTGAGTCAGCCACTGAGAAGACTCTTCTCAGTAGCTAACACACTTCCCTTTCATTCTGACTGGCTCCTAGGGACATGTGTTGTGGGCGAAGTTGCACATGAGAAGAACGGAGGAGTGTGGAGATAATGGGGAGCAAGCAAGTGAGCGAGGGGGCGTGGCTGTGAGGGGACATGGCATGACTATCATGAAGGAACCCTGCACTTCTGAATTTGTAACTGCACTACTGCAGGGAATGCGATCACATGAACACTGCCGTAATATAAAGTCAAAGAGGAGCAGCTCTTGCCTTTCTTTTCTTTATTTTTTTGAATTTTTATTTATCATAAAGCTTACAATTTTCCATATCATCAAAGCACTTTTCAGTTACTTGGTGCATCTTTCTTTCTTTTATCTCATAACCCACCTTTATCTTCATGACCTTGGATCAGGAAAAACAAAACCTCCCCAAAATGTTTACAGGAAAAAAATGAAAATATGAAAATCACATCCCTCAAAATTTTCTGCTAAATAGTTCTGACTACTCCCTGGTTGCTTTCTAAGATGGAGGATTTGAAATGGCAAAACCTGTAAAGGAGAGTCAGGTGGTGGTGGAAAACAGGCCATATATTAAAGTGTGACTTTTGATAGTTGGATCCTTTATCCACCTTCCTTCTCAGTCTGAATCCTCCTGCAAGATATTCCCTCTCCTCCAAATATGATAATCCTTCTGGCAGGGCCTGTTTTATTTTTGCAAGCACCTACCAGTTTTAGGTGCTCCCTCCCTCTCCCTCCTTCACACATATTCAGTGCATGGAACTAATGAAGGGGTCCTGATGTGGACAGTCCAATCATATGTAGCTGCTGCTTAATGTATTGACTGATTTGTTATATCTGCTTTTTGTGCTTTTGCTTTCATGTTTGCTTTTTATTTGTAAGCCATTTTAAGCAACTCAAAGTGGAGAGGGAAAGCAGAGTATAAATTGAACAGCAGCAACAACAACCGCAATATCTTCTGTTTGGAAATAAGTCCCAAATGAATTCAAAGGGGCTTACTCCCAAGCGGGTACAGGATTGCACCTTCAGTGGCTCAAGAAAAAGGAGCAGATCCTGTGACTGTGCAGACAAGGATTCCTCTGTTCTCATGATCCACAGGAGTAAAGCTTTCCGCTATTCAAATGCCTGAAACATAGGCTGAACTGAGAGACAACAGTCTTTGGCTGCATACACACTACATTTTATTCTAAAATCAATGGAGACCAAATTATTCTTTTTTATTCCTAGTCCACATACAGTCTAGACCTATTGCTTGTTTTTTGCCCCTGAAAAGTGCTTCTTGACAAACTGGTTTCATTCCAAAAATGATGTTGTGGGTGGGTGTCTACTAAGGACCTGTTCACATGGCAGCTTACTGTGAGATTGATGCTACTTGCATCCCCATTTAATTTGCATGGTCCACATTATGTTACAGGCAAAAAGAAGCGAGGATGCAGCTTTTCCCTTTAAATCCGCTTTAAACCAATCTGGGGATAATGCGAAAAGTGAAGGAAAAACCATCTCCGCTTTGCAGTGTTACTCCATGTAGGTGCTTTGCTTCAACATTTTTTGCTGGGCAGGTGGATCTTCACTTTCAGATACTCACCTTTCTCCACCCACTAAACTCTCCATGAATTCCATTTTGTTTCCGGCCGCTAACCACTTCTGCTTTTCTCTCTGTCCTCCTACATTGGAGTTTGCTATAGCCTTCCTTCCCTCCCCCCCCCCAATCAGTTTTGTGTCAATTGCACCCTGAGGCTCTGGGCTTCAGCTGGGAGAGGCATGCAATTGACAAGAAGAAACAATGAAAGAAAACCATCTCCCCCCCTCTAATCAGTATCATGTCAATTGCACCCCCAAGCTGTCAGGCTTCAGCAGGCAGAGGTGTGCAATTGATAAGAAACAATGACAAAAAAAACCCTTCCCCCTCCCCCAAGCGGAGCTGTTGTTGTTATGTGCCTTCAAGTCCATTACGACTTATGGCGACCAGATGAATCAGTGACCTCCAACAGCATCTGTTACAAACCACCCTGTTCAGATCTTGTAAGTTCAGGTCTGTGGCTTCCTTTATGGAATCAATCCATCTCTTGTTTGGTCTTCCTCTTTTTCTACTCCCTTCTGTTTTTCCCAGCATTATTGTCTTTTCTAGTGAAACATGTCTTCTCATTATGTGTCCAAAGTAAGATAACCTAGTTTCATCCTTTTAGCTTCTAGTGACAGTTCTGGTTTAATTTCTTGTAATACCCAATTATTTGTCTTTTTCACACTCCATGGTATGCACAAAGATCAGGAATACCATGGCCTGAATGATCCTGACTTTGGTGTTCAGTGATACATTTTTGCATTTGAGGACCTTTTCTAGTTCTCTCATAGCTGCCCTCCCCACTCCTAGCCTTCTTCAGATTTCTTGACTATTGTCTCCAATTTGGTTAATGACTGTGCCAAGGTATTGATAATCCTTGACAAGTTCAATGCCCTCATTGTCAACTTTAAAGTTACATAAAACTTCTGTTGTCATTACTTTAGTCTTCTTACGTTCAGCTGTAGTCCTGCTTTTGTGCTTTCCTCTTTAACTTTCATCAGCATTTGTTTCAAATCATTACTGGTTTCTGCTAGTAGTATAGTATTGTCTGCATACCTTAAATTATTGATATTTCTTCCTCCAATTTTCACACCTCCTTCATCTTGGTCCAATCCCGCTTTCTGCATGATATGTTTTGCGTACAGATTAAACAAATAGGGTGATAAAATATACCCCTGTCTCACACCCTTTCCGATTGGGAACCAATTGGTTTCTCCATATTCAGTCCTTACAGTAGCCTCTTGTCCAGAGTATAGGTTGCACATCAGGACAATCAGATGCTGTAGCACCCCCATTTCTTTTAAAGCATTGCATAGTTTTTCATGATCTACGCAGTCAAAGGTTTTGCTGTATTCTATAAAGCACAGGGTGATTTTCTTCTGAAATTCCTTGCTCTGTTCCATTATCCAACATATGTTTGCGATATGATCTCTGGGACCTGTTCCCTTTCTAAATCCAGCTTGGACATCTGGCATTTCTCGTTCCATATATGGTAAGATCCTTTGTTGTAGACTTTTGAGCATTAGTTTACTTGCATGGCATATTAAGGCAAAAGTTCGATAATTACTGCATTCCCTGAGATCCCCTTTCTTTGGAATTGGGATGTATATGGAACGCTTCCAGTCTGTGGGCCATTGTTTAGTTTTCCATATTTCTTGACAAATTTTTGTCAAAATTTGGACAGATTCAGTCTCAGTAGTTTGGAGCAACTCTATTGGTATGCCATCTGTTCCTGGTGATTTGTTTCTTCCAAGTATTTAAAGAGCAGCTTTTATCTTGCATTCTAAAATTTCTGGTTCTTCATCATATGGTTCCTCCATGAATGAATCTGTCATCCTTGCATCTCTTTTATAGAGTTCTTCAGTGTATTGCTTCCATCTTCCTTTTATTTCATCTCGGTCAGTCAGTGTGTTCCCCTTTTGATTATTCAACATCCCTACTGTTGGTTTAAATTTCCCTTTCATTTCTCTAATCTTTTGGAATAGGGCTCTTGTTCTTCCCTTTTTGTTGTCCTCTTTCTATACAATAACTATTGTAATCATTCTCTTTGTCCCTACTAGTCACTGTATTGTTGCATTTAGGGTTATGACCGTGTTTCTATCTCCTTTTGGTTTTGCTTTCCTTCTCTCTTTAACCATTTTAAGAGTTTCTTCAGTCATCCATTGAGGTCTTTCTCTCTTCTTAACTACAGATATTGTCTTTTTGCATTCTTCCCTGATAATGTCTCTGACTTCACTCCATAGTTCTTCTGGTTCTCTGCCAACTAAGTTTAAAGCTCAGATCTGTTCCTTATTTGATCTTTATATTCTTGAGGGATGTTATTTAAATTGTATTTTGGCATTATGATTGCTTTGTTCTTCTTCTTTAGCTTTACTTTGATTTTCGATACGACCAATTCATGATCTGTACCGCAGTATGCTCCCGGTCTTGTTTTCGCAGAAAGTATGGAATTTCTCCATCTTCTGCTACCAATGATATAATCAATTTAATTTCTATATTGACTATCTGGTGATGTCCATGAGTACAGTCGTCTTTTCAGTTGCTCAAAAAATGTGTTGGCAAGAAACAAATTATTGGCTTCACAGAATTCAGGAAGTCTTTCTCCTGCTTCATTTATGTCTCCTAAGCCCCATTTCCCCACAATTCCTAGTTCTTTTCTGTTCCCTACTTTTGCATTCCAGTCCCCCATGATTATCATGACATCTTTTTGTGATGTGTGATCAATTCCCTCCTGTACTTCTGCGTAAAATCTCCAATTCTTCTTCTTCTGCGTTTGCCATTGGAGCGTAGACTTGGATGATGGTTATGTTAATAGGTTTCCTGTTTAATCTCATTGATATCACTCGCTCAGCCCTTATGTTGTAGCTCCTAATTGCTTTTGTTACATTACTTCTCATTAATAAAGCAACTCCATTTCTTCTTGATTTCTCATTTTCTGCATAAAATATTTTGTAGTTGCTTGATTTAAAATATCCCATTCCTGTCCATTTTAATTAACTTATGCCAAGTATTGTAATGTTGATGCGTTCCATTTCTTTCTTGACAATTTCTAACTTTCCCTGGTTCATGCTTCTCATATTCCATGTTCCTATTGTGTGTGTCGTACAACTCCAGACTCTCCTTTCGCATCTGTGCACATCAGCCTCTGGGCTTCCTTTTGGCTTTGACCCAGCGGCATCATTAGTCACAGCGCTACTCGTACTTGTCCATTGTTCTTCCCCAGTAGCTCGGTGAGTGCCTTCTGACCTGGGGGTCTCATCTTCCAGCACTATCTCGTGTTGCATTTTGGATACTCTGTTCATAAGGTTTTCTTGGTAAGAGATATTCATAGGTAGTTTACCATTGCCTTCCTCTGAGTTTGGATGCATCTTAGTCTGGTTTTTCAGCTTTGACCATTCCACCTTGGGTGCCCCTGCTAGGAGTCTAGCCTCTTGGTCTAGACTCCTGACGGCATTGCTCTCAGCTTCTTCGACACTCTCAGACCCCCTCACCACATTAAGGTGTGCATCCTAAAGGGGGCCGGAGGAAGTAAACATGTAAATTTGGGGACAAGGGCACAAAACAGTGACACCAATCTTTCCCCAAGGAATGCCAACTAGTGAGAATGAAAAACAGTGGATTTAAAGGTAGGAAGTGTGAACCTTGCAAATCTATTACAATGGCAAAAGCTGTGTCTTTACTACATCTTTCAGCTCCCGTGTGAATGAGCCCTATGATTGCAAGGGGAGGGTTTTCAAACACATATCTAATCAAGGGGAGGGTTTTCAAACACATATCAAGTAAGCACACCCACCTGTCTGGATGGCAGGAACTACAATCAATCTAGATCGAAAGCAGCATGTTGAACATGATGATCGTATCAATCATGTAATATGATTACATATTGAAAAGAATGTTTTGCGCTATAAATGAATGTGTGTATGCAGCCATCTACTGCACATGCTACCCTAAACTGCTCATCAATGGAAACTGAAAAAGTGCTCATTTATATTTATAATCCTCAGCAGAGCCTGTGGTACAGTTCTGTTCCCTAATCACAGATGTGCTTCTTCCTCTCAACCCCTTGCTCTAACTCTAATTGTGGCCTTGTGAGGAAATTGACCCAATCTCTATTTTATATAACTAGAAATTGGCCAAAAAGAGTAGATTGTCCAAAGTTGATATCAGAGGTGAGCTGACAACCCAGGAATTGTGAATATTAAGCAACAGCAGCAGAGATCCCACTTTTATTTCTATAAGCTGGGCTACGGAAATTAACAGTTGCACTGGTGGTTTCATTTCCTAATAAATATTTTTTTCTTTAAAATGGATGAAGACCACAATGCAATAAATCACACCATTCTTTTAGATATTCTACTCCTTTCCACAAGAGGGCAGCAGAGCCTGATAGTAACAAACAGGTGTGTTTAAAAAACAACCTTGTGACTGAGTTATACAGCTAAATCAAAAAAAAATTTTTTTATTGCATTATGGATTCTGGAGGCTGAGATAATTGTGTTTGCATTTGGATCCCATAATGGTCTCTCAATATCTACAATATATGCAGGATATAAAAAACAAAACAAAATAAACCACAAACCCATGTGAGCTGTGTTCCTTTTCTCTTTAGCTCTTTGTCTTTATTCTTTTGCATTCCATTTGCTCCCTGCTTGCCTGTCAGCTTTTTCCCCTTGCTTTTTGGCACATGGAAGCATGTGCCCGCGCATATTTTCCTGTCTCTTTCCCAGTCATGCAACTCCCCCTCTCTGAATCACCCTTTTGAAAGGGAACTGAATAATTGCACATATGCTGAGACACTACCTTGCTTGCGTTATTTGGAGCTTGTCCATGCGCTCCAAAAATATCGTGGCAATGGCTCGGTTGTGTCATTTCTGCTGACTCATTCTTGGTTCATCATGCCAAAAGCAATAGAACCACCACTATTATCCAGGACTCCTAACTAACCTTCTGCCCCACTATCCAAAGATTTTTAAATTCATGTCAGGCATTTGACTAGTAACTGGGACCTGGCATACATCTGTGCTAAGTTTCAAAGATTCTTAAAACACTGGGATGGATCTAGACTTAGTCATACTTATAGCAGACCCACTGAAATCAACAGGAAATCACATTGGCTACCTTGAGTTCAGTGGGCCTACTCAACACATGATGAAATCTGGATCCAACTCATTAATATTTGGATATGATTTAATTCAGAAATGGCCAAAATCTTAAATCCCTTGGGCTGGAACTACAGGTTAGATCTGCATTACAAGTATGAGGAACCTGTGGCCCCCCAGACGTTGTTGGGCTCCAGTTCCCATCAGCCCCAGCCAGTGTGGTCAATAGTCAGGGATGGTGAGAGATATAGTCAGTAGTGAGCGGTGGGGTGATGCAGGCAGGATGGTGTTGCTCACCTGCCTTCCCATTGAGCAATGCCCTCCTGCTGGTGCCGCCCCAGTGACCAAATCTGGAATGCCACAGGTTCCCCATCGCTCCTGTAATACCTGCTACAACTTAACATATGTGCATCTCTCTGCTCCGTGCCAGGGGCAGCTAATGATGTGGCGCAGAAGTGGTGAGACACATAAGAAGCACAGCAAGACTGCAGGCCAAGCATGTTACATAACCCAGCAGTTGCTATCACGGGGAGTCAGTCTGAGTCAGATTTCCTTATATCATAATCCTGATTCCCCATTCCATATCTTTTACATATCATAAAGTCAACTCCCCTGACCGTGGCAACTTTTATTCAAAGAATTTCAGAGTTGGAAGTAGGACCAGCCCTACCTTTAGGCATAGTAAAATGGCTGTCTTAGGAGAGCAGGGAGTGATGTCTTGGAGGGCAGAGCTGTATGGTCCATGCACAACCTAGCATGTGCCCCCTGAGCTAGTCTGCTACCACCAGATGCAATTAAGTTTGCTGTCTTGGTGCCAGTGTCAAAGCAAGCTTCAGCTGCCAATCCAGCTGGCTTCTGTGGAACTGGAAGGAGGTGTCACCTTCTCCTTCACTTCAGGCAGTAAAATGCCTTGGGTCCGCTGCTTGGAGGGGATTCTGCAGTTTCTTTGGTCTCAGTTCCCCTTCCAAGACTAGGGAAGGGTGACAGCTGAGTGCTGGATGATGTGTTCTCCATGTCGACGGTACCAAGGCTCAGTCCCTGATATCTACAGTTAAAAGGATATCAGGCCTGGGAAAGATTTCTGCTTGGAGATCTTGAAGGGATGGTTAGAGGAGATGGAATAGCACTCTGTGGAGCAGTATAAGGCAGCTTTACGGATTCATATGACATCATAGCTTGAAAGCTATTTCCAGAAGCTTTAAAACAGGACATATGACAGACCTGTGACTAGGACAGCGTTTCCCAACTAGTGGGCCACCAGATGTTGTTGCACCACAATTCCCATGTTTCCTGACCATTGGCAATGCTGGCTGAGGCTGATGGGAGTTGTGGTCCAACAACATCTGGTGGCCCACTAGTTGGGAAACGCTGGACTAGGAAGGCATGAACGTGGCTCCTTCTGGGAATGGGGCAAGGGCCTTTCCCTATAGCCTCTGCCTCACCTTTGCAGTTTAGCTCAAGTAGCCTCAATAGGCCTTTAGGTGGCTGTATCCGTGTTCTGTGTGATTTCTGGTCAACACAACTTTTTCTTTCCACCTAAAAGTGCTGCCTGTGCAACACAGCATACTGTTCGCATAGCACTGGCAACGTTTTCTTCCTCCTTCAACTGTGTTGAGCCCAGGGGTGTTGATCCCAGCCTCCCTCCTGAGGGTCAAGAAGGGGGAAGGCATGAGTTGCAAGCGCCTCAGGCTCAGCCGTCAGCGGGCATGGACGATCCAGCTGTTGTTGAGTCTAGCCCACACCTTGAGGAAGAGAGCTAGATACCCGCCCCGCCAGTTCCCACGGATGGCCCTGCCCCTCAATGGGACAGCACTCAGCCATCAAGCACCCCCATGGAGCTGTTAGGGGAGGATTCCAAAAGAGCAGTAACTCCTCCTGTGCCAAGCAGTATCCTAGAGACTCCCGGTGCTTCCCAGCCCTCTGCTTCCCAGCCTGCAGATAAGGACCCTGTTCTGTCAGATGAGCCCATGGAGACTCGCCCCCCTTCACCGTGCTCACAACGTAGGGAGAAGCGGACAGGGCAGTGGGCGTGTGTGCGAAGGAGTGAGAGGTTATGCTCCAAGACCTCTCCTATTTAAGACTGCCATGCTGTGAATGGGGGGCTGAGTCAACTTTCATCACGCAGAGCATGTCTAGAGGGTAGTTAGGGACTTGTAGTGAGTTAGCATAGGATCTTTTCTATGAGGCGCTCAGCCTTTGATGTATCCTTTACATTAATAAAGCAAGAGTTCCTTGCACCCTCGTCTCCGACTCGTGGTTCCCGCTCTGAACCGGACAAGCTGCCATTCCTGTGCCTTTTAAGAGCAGCCCAACACAGAAAAAAATAGCAAGCAAAGCTTTTCCTGTCATGGAGATTATGGGGAAAAGTTTGCTGGCAAAACCTCTGTGCATCAAGGTGCTATTCAAAAGGTCCAGGAAACATGTTACTTCAAAATCCGCAAAGATAGAGAATATGAGAAAGAATTATAAAATGCAATGACAAGTCCCATCAGTAGTTACAAGGAGTGAAGGAAGTTTACTTTGGGGGGAAGGGAGAAAAGAAGGGAGGGCTGCAGCAAACTGTGAAAGGGGGAGGACAGAGCAGTTGGAAGTTGCTAAATAAACCACTGGAAACAAAATTGAATTCACAGGAGAGTTGGTGGGTGGAAAAAGGGGAGTAGCTGAAAGCGATGATTCACCCACCCACTAAAAACTATAGAAGCAAATCATCTTCAAAGATTTGTGGAGCGGAGTGGAGCCGTATTGTTCTAAACATTTCATATGATCAGTAGATTGGATTAGTACAGATTTAAAGGGAGGACACGACATGATAGCTTGCGTTTGCCAGTAACATCATGTGAATTATGTGAATTAAAAAGAGATGTGAGTAGCACCAAACACACTAAATCACCTTGTAGATGAGCCCTAAGTTAGTCTCTCTAGCCCCTTGAAGAGAAGTGACCTCTTGAACTCTTTGCCTATAGAAGGGAGTGTAAACATACTACTTAAGTCCCTTCCTCAGGGGCCCTGATCCTACAGGAAGACATGACACCTATCTCAAGGCTAATAGAACCCATTATTAGTGAACAGCAGATGTTGGCTCTAGAAGTCAAATGTTACAAACCTTTAAGAAAGAAAGCACAGAAAATATCAGAATACCACTATATAAACTCACATATAGTTTATAAACTTCCATATAGGATACAGTGTGTGATATGAGGGGCCTACAAGATCACAATCTCCTTAATAGTCCATTTCACCTGGTTACATTCTGATCAGATATTTGGGAAAATAGCACCAATCCTGTCCTAACTCTTCCATACACAAGGGACAAAAAATGTGAAGAGTTATGCCATCACTGCTACAAACAATCAAAAATACACACCATCACCCAGGATGGAGAGATTGCTTTGGGTGATGGTGCTGGGCTATGTGGATGTTAGGTCTGACCTGTCAAGGCTCAACGTATGTTTTTATGGTCTTATTTACTGGCAACTGCTTGCCAAAATAAACTTTCCTCAATAAAGTTTACTGCAACTGTTCACATCCTGATCATTTATTCAGTCTACAGACCCTTTCTTTCTGCAACAAGCTGTGAGGAGCCTGAGTAATCTTTCCTCTTTCAAGGCATTCCCACAGTCATCTCATTACTTCTGGTAACTACCAGTAGTAAACTGAACAACAGTTCTCCAAATATACAGCAGCAAGACTTTCACTCATTAATTTCCTAGAACTATTGAGTCTATGATGCACAGCTTCTCCTGTATGTTGAGCAGCTGGGACTGGATATTTATGAGCTGTTCAATGGATGACAGTTACATAATGTGTACATGATTTCTATTCACACTGTTGTGACATTTCCCTGTTAAACTTCATTCAGTGAAAAACCTTTGTTTCTCTTGTTTGCTTTATTTTGTCTTGTTCCTTTATTTTTCATTCTAGTACATAGGCATATCTTTCCAAACACAGGTGGGTGTGTGGGTGCATATGCACACACCCACACACCCCAATTTTGTACATAGATTGCTATTTAGATTTCATCATTTCTTTCCTTTCAGAAAAACCTTCTCCTGCTCTGTTTAGTTCAGTCTCCTTTCTTTTCCTCATCTCCTTTTGTCCTCACCCATCTTCATCTGCAGAAGTGTTCTCTGCTCCTTGTTCATTCATATCCCCCAATCACTGAGTGAAAGCATGATTTGGATAATATTATCATCTCCTGCTTCTTCAAGTTTCTTATCAGGTATAAAGATGTGCCACAAACATTTTTCCATCCCTGGGCAAGTTTATACAGAGGCAGTCTGGTGTAAACAGTGCTCTTCAGCTCCCATAATTCCTGACCATGGGCTATGCTGGCTGGGGCAGTAGTGTAGTGGCAAATTCAGAAGTGTAGGGTGCCTTCAACATAGTTACAGTGTCAGCTTTTACAGGGAGATGTCAGCATCGGCGGGATGCAGGTGGGGCTATAAATTCCTTAGTAACTGTCAGGGTCCTAAAGTCTTTAGCTGGCAGCTTGGGTTATAAATCTGCCAGGCTAGAGAGATAACCAGGGGGAAGGAGAGATAAGGTCAGAGGGTTGGTTCCAAGCTCACGTGCCAAGTTAGCGTCCAAGACGCAAAGTCAATGGGGGATTCCTAGTCCAGTTTTCTGAGAGGTCAGTCCAAGAGTCTGGGTTCTGGAAGATAGGAAGACCACAGAGGACACACCTGACTTTGTAGTCAGCAGCCTGCTGCAGTCATGAACTGCCTTTTAAATCCCACTCCCTAAGGCAGGTGCAGGTAATCAGCCTCCCAGCTTCTAAGAGCTTGCTTGTCTTAAACAGCCAGGCCAGCTATGCTGCTGCATGACTCTCTGTTGTCTTCGCTCTGCAGGTGGGAGGGGAGTCTCATGTTCACTGTCTGAATCTGGTTGAAGGGCTTCTGCTGTGTCTTGGACACACTCCAGCTGAGGGAGAGCTGGTGCTGCGTCCTCAAGAGTCTTGTCTATTCTTCCCTCTGGGTCTGCTGCTGTTACTCCCGAGTCGTCGTCCTCTTCCCCCTCTGAGGACTGCTTCAAAGGGGACATGACATACAGCCACGCACCCTCCCATCTTTTATTGTTGTCATCGTTACTGGGTTGAGAATTAGATCCTTGTTAATTCTTCTTCCACAACAACAGACGTCCCCAGGAGCCAATCAGTGTGAAAGGGGAAAGTGTTAGCTACTGAGAAGAGTCTTCTCATTGGCTGACTCACTTCCTTCCACTCTGATTGGCTCCAGTAATCAGGAAATGATAATGAAAAACGTTAGAAAACACTTCTCAGTGGCTAACATACTCCCCCTTTATGATGATTGGCTCACAGGATGCTGGCATCATTGGGACCCTGCTCCCAAAAAAGTAAGGGATCTAAGACCTCCCGAGTCCCTGGATGACTACACCTGGGTTGGGAATTGTGGGAGCTGTAGTCCCATCTGGGGACTCAAGGCTAAACAACAGGTGGAGGAGGTGGACCAGCAGTAGCAGTTGGTGGCTCCATGTCAGTGGGGCAGTTGAATTGAATTTTCAAGGAGCCGTCAAAAGTGCTGGACGGCTGCTTGAAAATTTGGACTAAAACCCAGAGCGGATTCCATTGCCCCACTGACATGGAGCTGCCACTGTGGACCAGGAAGATCTGGGTTCAAATCCTTAGTCTGCCAGGTATCCCACTAGAGGAAAGGTGTCCTGCCCAGAGCCTGAGACATGAGACAGGGGCAAGGCTTGGTTTAATTCTCATTTTATTGGGGTGATGGTTACATCCAAAGCAGTGCCCTTCATAAACCTGTCTACTCTAGCTTTATTTTATTTATTTATTTATTTATTTAATTTATTAGTCGCCCATCTGGCTGGCTGTCCAGCCACTCTGGGCGACGTACAAAATAGGCATACAATACCTAGACATTAAAAATCTAAAAACAATGAAGATAAAATCTAGCCCACCCCAAAAGCCTGACTGAAGAGCCAGGTCTTCAAGGCCAGGTGGAAACTCATCATGGAAGGGGCATGGCGGAGATCATTTGGGAGGGAGTTCCGCAGGGTGGGGGCCACAACTGAAAAAGCCCTCTCTCTAGTCCTTGCCAGTTTACTCACTAACCAGCTCACTAACTTCCCTAGCTAAGTTACCTAAACAATCTCTGCAGCATGTGGGGAGAGCTGACTCAGCACCGGAGTCTGGGTGGTCACCCACTTAAGTAGGGAAGGTCTTTGCCCATAACCGATGGCTCCTCCGCAGTTCCACCCTCTGGGAGTCCCGCTGCTCAAGGCTTCTAGCGTGGGGTGAGGGGGGTCGAGCCTCCAATGCCCCATCCGACAGTGGCATTTTACTAGGAAGGCGCAACCTCAGGGAGTGGGAAACTGGTTGGCAGGGAAGCGTTTGAAGTGCCATGCAGGGATTCCGGCGTGGGCGTGATTGGCGTGCGTGAAGGGTTACTTCCCAACGGCTCAGATGGGGAACTCGCCAACGGGGCGGGATCTGCCTCGACAGGAGGGATGGGCAAGGAAGTCTGTGGGCTGACAGAGCCCCCCCTCCTATAATGTCCCCAGGGACCTTGTCCTCATCTGACTCCTCTCCCTGATCTAACTCCCCTTGCACCTGGGGCACAACAAAGGGGGAGCCACAGATATAAAGGCTTTGGGATGGTAGGAGCCCAGCTGCTCTCAGCAGCTAAGCAAATCTGTCCCATTCACCAGCCTCCACTATTGAACTATTGGCATGGTCAGGTGGCAGGTGGTTTTCATATGTTTCAGAGGTTCCAGATGTTGAAACCCAGCTCCTGACAGATTATACTGCTCAGTACTGAAAAGACATAGCCCCACCATCTCATGCCAGCTGGCAGAGCAATGACAGAAATATCTAATGGCAAAGATATTGTTTCAAAAGTTCAAAGCAATAGGTACTTCGCCCACTGGCAGCTGGTTACTGTTCTTGAGGTTAACACAGCAAAATTATGTACAGATTTAAAAACAATTGAGGATGGCCTATGGGTGTTTTCATTTGGGCAAGAAAAGACAAAAGGAGTTTTTTTGTTGTTATGTGCCTTCAAGTCGATTACGACTTATGGTGACCCTATGAATCAGTGACCTCCAAGAGCATCTGTCGTGAACTGCCCTGTTCAGATCTTGTAAGTTCAGGTCTGGGAGGTTAGGTCATCACTTTGAATGGATCAACTGGTCCTAAATCAAAGAGTGAAGGCCTTTAAGCTACACAGAAGAGCTGAACATCACAGTGAAGTCTGAAAAACAGTTGGAGGCTGTATGCTTCTGAATACCAGTTGCTGGAAACTGCAAGAGGGGAGAACATTCAAGTGCTCATGTCCTGTTTGCAGGCTTCCCATAGTCATTTGGTTCGCCACTATGAGAACAGGATGGGCCACTGGCCTGATCCAGCAGGCTCTTCTTATGTTCTCATGTACAATGGAAATTATGTATCACCAATTTGTGTTCATCGTTCACTGACAATGACAGCTTAGAAGTAACACTCCAGCTGCTAAACCAGCAAGCTTCTATGGTATAACAGAATGTGATAAGTTCCATCGTTGAGCTACTAGTTCTCACATAAAGGGGCAATGTTCACCTTTCATTACAGTATTGCAAAAACCATCTCAGCAACCAGTAGTATGGCTGAATCTGTGATTTTCTGCTTACTTTATGAAACAAACACAGCAATGCAGTGCAAGAATATCATGAACAGAAGGATAAGAACTGATCTCTAGTGGATCCTTGTGTCGGATCACGGAGGCTTCAGAGCAGCCTCAAATCATCTGCATTTTAAAGTCACAATCATATCCCATCCAGCCTACAATATGCTAATGCAAATCAGCAGGAGGTGTTTCATTTCTGTCTTAGAAGGTTGGCAACCCTTTTCTGAACAATTCCAGAGTACTTACAGTGGAAGAACTAGTTCCTGTGTTTATAAATTGTACAAGAGAGCTACACTGATTAACCAACCAGTATTACACATGTTGCTAAAATGCCAAAGTGCTGCACTAGAGATTAAAAGCTGCTTTTAGTGTCACTTGTGCAAATGCACTCACCAATAATTTCTTCTGTGCAAGCCCTGGTGAAATTAAACTGTTTTACTAGGCAACACTATGTGCTGGAGATTAAGGGTGAAATTCCAGCAGAAAGTTCTCTTGAAATCAATTGGCTTGCATGAGAGGGTGTTCCCAGTGGATTGTGCCCTTATTCTCCAGAGTTCTATTGCTGTCTAGTAAACAGTTTGTAACACATTGACAAATTGAGTGTCAAGTTCCCCTGGCGTAACTGGTTGACAAAGAGAGTAACAACTATTTTAGAAGCCTGAGGTAGCTCTGGGACTTGAATTCACCCTCCACATGAATGCATTTTTCCAGGATTGTTTGTTTTAAAATTGCATTATTATATCTGCAGAGAGAGACAGAGACAGAGAGAGACAGACAGAGAGAGAGAGAACTTTAAACATGAAGGCAAAATAGCAAACATGATCTGTCAATGGTAAAATAAGCCCAGCAATATATGTAAGTGTAGGTTCCGTATTTGAGTTTGTTGTCACACATTTCAGTTTTGGGGATAACTCGCTGACAGGTTAAAGGCTGAGGGGTAAGCCTGTAAGGCGATACAAGCAAATACCAGTGCTCTCTCTCTCTCTCTCTGTGTGTGTAGGGGTGGAAAGGACTGTCTAAACATGCTGTTTTTCAGTGCTGTGGCTGCATGCAGGCAGGGCACAGGTCAGATCATGTGGTGCTTTCATTAACAACAGGACAGTGGCTCCTCTGTGGAGCTGCTATTCTCTGCTTAGACCTTCTCTTCTCACCATAGCCCGGCCACCGCTGAGGGTATTTCCTACAAAAAAATGCTGATAGTCTCAGTATGTCTGGTCTGCCTGCTTGGCCTAAACCCAGCTCACAACTTCTTTTGAGTAATGCTAAACTGATACATATTGACATTTCGTTAACAACCGTCTTTTGTTTCTGAAAGACTGACATGTGGAACAGGAATCAGACCATTAACACTGAGTGAGTCCCATCCATCATCTCAGTCAAGCAAGAGCTGAACAAATCAGTGCCACACTTTCTGATCTTCAGAGTGCTCTAGATGCTTGACAACAACCCCTAGCTAATAGATAGAAAACATACCTGAGACTTCAAGGCAGAGGAGTTGGAATTACTTCCATCTAGGCTGGGCATTTCAATAGACAAAGAAGATTTGTTTTATTGACTCAAATATTAGTCAAATATTGTACAAAATGGTCAAGTATTATTAAAGCAGTAGCTGTATTAGAACCACACAAAAAAGAGCTGGGTCACTTCCAGACAATTAGTTTATTGAGCATCAATCCTGATTTGTTTGCACAAAATTTGAGCAGAAGTTATACAATGCCACCATCAAGTGGTAGTTACCCACACTTCAAAGTGCCTTTTTCTGTTACTTTTAATACTGCAAAACACCCATGTTCCCCCCCCCCAAAAAAGTGGGTTTGTTGTGCAATAATGCTATAGTTCTGTTGTTATTTATCATAATGTACCTGCTTTATTGGGGTAGGTTATAAAAATGCACATTATTGCATGAAGGGCATAGATACCTACATCTCCTCCAGTGAGATCTGCCAAGATCTGACAGTCTTGAAGTGACCTTGGGCTTTCACCAACTTCCTATAACTGAATGTCTCACTTAACAGCCATATCTTGTGTATGTGTACTTTAATTGTTAACTGCAGTTCTTCAACAACTACTGTTTTTCTAGACCTATGTGCAATCCCTTGTAGGACCTTTACAGAGCAGGCAGCCAAATCACATGGAAGGGGTTCTTGCAGTAAGCAAGCTGTAGTCATGAATGATACTAGGTGTTGGGTGTGGCTAGCTCAGGGGCGTCACTACCAGGGTGCGGAGGGTGCGGCCCGCACCCGGGTGTCACCATGAGGGGGGTGACACCCAGAGCCGCCCCGCCCCGCGCTGTTGCCCGGCAAGGCTGCTCCAACTCCTCCTCGGAGGTGGGTGGGCGGGCAAGACCGGGAGCAGCGTCGGTGGGGCAAGGGAGGCATTCCGGCGTTCCCAGGCCTTCTCCGGCTGGGTGCCCCTCCGGCGCACGCCCTCCCAGGGGCTTGGACGGGGTGGCTGGCCTTGAGTGTGCGCGCACGCAAGCCCAGCCACTTCCTCCATGCCCCTGGGAGGGCGCGCACCGGAGGTCCGCACCCCCCCGCACTCTTGCTAGTGATGCTGCTGGGCTAGCTGCAGACCATAATGGCTGTCTGATCTGGGCTCTCCATCCCTCCCAGCCGCTGTTTTAGGCCACAGCCCTGCCTTGATCAAGAATTCACCAATTTGCTAAGCGGCTCTGTTGAGGGGGAAACTTGCGGCATTCAGCTGGTGCTGGAATACTCCCTCATAACTTATTTTACGAGCAGTTTAGCTGTTGGAAGAGCATCCTGAAGACACCATAATGTCTAACAAGTCTCCAAAGGAGGCACAGCTGGAGGAGGGAGATACTGAATTTGTATTTGTATTTGTTTGGGCTGCCACCTATCCTAACTGGGGGAATTTGGGGGGTAATAAGTGGTGGTAGGGGTGGGGCAGTTTCAGGCTACTATTGCATATAGCTGGCTACAGCAGAGGAACTTTGGGGGGGACTCATTATATGAGTTCCTGCCAATATGGTATACAATGTGATAATTCTATATTTTTCAATGTGTTCTTGGATATATGTTTTACTATGGATGCTGTACAGACATATTTTTTGTTTTGTTTTAAGGGTGGAAACAGTGTGGTTGGTTATTGGAGGGGTTACCTATATCCAGTGAGAAATGGCGGCACATTTTGTTCTGCCGTTTCCAATGCATCTCCATCTCTCTTTTCTGAAAATGGGGGCACACAACGCTAGTCCAACTCCTCTCCTTTATACTCTAAAAGCTGGTTGGATCAGCTCAAGTGCTTTTTTAAAAAAAATTCAGCTTCAAACAGTTTTTGCAACTGATCGGCAGATCAACCCATTGCCCCTCTAGGTGTGGCCAATGGAAACTCTTTGATGTAAGTCACCAGTGTGCCCACAGCCTGAGGCGCTGGAGCTGGGAATACAACATGCGAATTATATTCAGAGGGTCAAATGGACTAATTTAGACTTAGATATAGGTTTCTGTTTTGCAGGATAGAGGGTGCCAGCAGAATCTTCACTTACGTGGGATTCCTGAAAACCTAGAAGAGGATACTATCAGGGTTTTTTTAATTAACTGGTGGAAATATTTGTTTCTGAACTGGTCTATTGTTCCACAGGATATTGAGTGTGCTCCTCAGGCTCTCCACCCCAAATCTGCCAACCAGGCAAAGCCCCGGGAGTGGTGATTTGTTTTTTCATATTATATTATTAAAGAGGGCTTTGTGAAGAAGGTATGTACTCTTAAGTAAATGAAGCTTCAAGATCATGTTGTTATTATGTAGATTTGAATGGGGATACCCTTTGGCAATGGTGTTATCTAAGACTGGCTATGGAGTGTTTGCAAGAAGCAAAGGTCCCTTACTGGTGGGGATTCCCATTCAGACTTATAGCGATGGTGATTGGGGTATACAATTCTACCGCTACTCAGTGGGAAATGATGCACATTCTGTCTCTTTTAGGACTCTAGGTCCCTTGGAATGAAGAGGAGCTGGAGGAAGAAGATGTGGGAGAGTCTTCCCCTATGGATGTATGGTCAACTATGCCACCTCGTCATCAAACCAAGAAGTGCCTCGCAACTTTACAAGGCTTGGATCAACATTCAAACATCTCTAGGAACCTTCATTCACAAACTAAGGAAGGGCAGTTTAAGTAGTGTTTGTGCTAATAGTAATAACGTCAACATAAGAGTTCAACAGTGAATTCTTTGTTAATGCTGGGAGGGTTGGAGGGAGGGCCTTGGAAGGTATGGTTGGCCCTCTTCCACCTGTGACCCCCTGAAGGGGGGTATTTGTTTGGGCTGCCACCTATCTTAACTGGAGGAATTTGGGGGGTAATAGGTGGTGGTAGGGGTGGGGCAGTTTCAGGCTACTATTGCGTATAGCTGGCTACAGCAGAGGAACTTTGGGGGGGTGGACTCATTATATGAGTTCCTGCCAATATGGTATAGAATGTGATAATTCTATATTTTTCAATGTGTTGTTGAATATATGTTTTACTATGGATGCTGTACAGACATATTTTTTGTTTTGTTTTAAGGGTGGAAACAGTGTGGTTGGTTATCGGAGGGGTTATCTATAGTTAAGTTCCATTATGTGAGATAATCAGGGAGGAGATGTGAAGGTGATAACCAGGAATGTGCGGGGATTGGGGGATCTTATTAAATGGAGACGAGTCTCTGACCATCTCCAGAAATACACACAAATGTTATATGCCTTCAAGAGACCCACCAAGTGCCCTGGGGACAGTGTTTACTTAAGCATTATTTTGGTAATAATTTCTCTGCCCCCAGCACTAGTACTCCTAGGGTTGTAGCACTGGTGTCTGATAACTCATTCACTTTACAAGTTTCCAAGTTAAAATGGAACCCAGAAGGAAGGTATATTGTTATGAAGGTTTGAGGACAGAAGAAATTGACTTTTGCCTTGGTGTATGGACCTAATCAGTAGCAATGGCACTTCCTGATTAGAATATTACAACTTTTAAGAAAGGTGCTTTGATTATAGGAGGGACCTGAATATGTGTCATTGGAAGAGGACTGGATCGAAGGGGATGGGGCCACCTGATTACAACTTCAAGGGAAGCAAAATTTACAGATTTACTTCATACTCTTAACTTGAGGGATGCATAGCAGGAATGGTTTCCTTCCACCTTGGCTTTTAGTTTTTGTTCTTCCCGCCATGTGTCCCTTTCTAGGATTAACTATGTGCTTATAGATGAGGCATTGTGGGAGGGCCTGGTGGAGGCAGTGATAGGTCCGAGAAAGATTTCTGATCGTGCATTGGTTTCAGTTACCCTTAGAGCCTTGGGTTCACAGATCTTTTCTCCAATGTGGACTTTGAATCCTATTTTATAATCCCATATGAGTTCCATTCAAGTTCTGCGGGAGGCAGTACAACAATATTTTTCTATTAATGTGAATAGTGGACCTCCACATCATGTGCATAAAGGGTGTCGGGGGGGGGCAGCCAGGAGTGAATTAATTAAATTGAAATGAAAGGCTGCCCCCACAAGGAATCAGTTGAAGCTAGAGATCAAGGAACTGGAACGCAGATATAGACTAGTTGGCTCCCCCAGGATGTATAGAGCTTTGGAGACCAAGCAGAAAATGTTAGAAGTAGTGGAAATTGATAATACATCTAAATCTTTGGTGTATTACAGCAAAGGTTTTATGAGTCTGGCAATAAAAATTTGAGGCTGTTGGCCAATGCAGTAAAAAGGAAACAAGCCAAACGTTCTGTATTTTTATTTTATCTCCATAATAGTACTCAAGTGGTGGATCTTGGGGGGAATTACTGCCAAATTTTCAAAATACTATTCTTTATTATATTCCTCTGCTGAAACAGATCAAGAAGAGATAATGCAATTTTTGGCTACAGTTAATATTCATCCCTTCTCAGATGATTTTTGGGGATCTTTAAATGATAGGGTCACCATAAAAGAGGTGGAGGAGATGATAACTAAGCTTCAGCCTCTGAAGGCCCCTATCCCAGATGGATTGTTGGAGGATGTGTATAAACGTCTCAAGGAGTCCTTGTTACAGCATCAGGTGGCCCTATTTAACGGGCTGCTAGATAGGGATTCTGTTCCTGAGTCCTGATTATGGATGGTGTTTATCCCAAACCCAGTAAGCATTTTGGAATTGGTGGAATCTTATTGCCCCATCTCTCTCCTCAACCAGGACTAGAAAATATTTATGGCTCTCCTTGCAGCATGCCTCAACAGGAGCATTTCTTCCTGTATCCATCTGGACCAGGCTGGACTCATACCAGGGGGACAGATTTCTGATTCAATCTGATGGCTGTTGAATATAATTTAGCATGCAAAGTTGCATAGCCAACCCTAGCCTCACTTACATTTGATGCCAATAAAGCTTTCGATTACCTTGAGTGGCCTTATTTGATGGCCCTTTTGAAGCAGTATCAGGTGGGGGAAAAGATAGAGACAGTCCTTTCAAAATTATATAGTCCAATCAAAACAGTGGTGAGAATATTGACTTAGCCCCCTTTATATTTGGGCATTTGACAGGGATGTCCCACATCCCCTCTTTGGTTCATCCTTTCCTTAGAGCCTTTAGCTATTAGTCTGAGGGATAATTGGAATATTAAGGGGTATGAATGAAGGAAACTAGCTCATTTATTGAGCCTGTTTGCAGACAACATGGCAGTTTTTTTATCGGACCCTAGGCACTCTCTTTTGGCTCTGATTGATAGTATTAATCAATTCAGGACCCTGTTGGGGTTCTGGATTAATTATAGTAAAACAGAGTCTATGTTTTGGAATGTTCCCCCTTGGGATGTTTCATTTGTAAGATGGACTACAGGTATTAGGATTTGTCCTGTGGGTCTTAATTATTTAGGAGTGCAAATCCCATGTAATTTGGGTTAACTATTCCACCTTTAATACCCGCTAGTGATTAGGACTATACCCCTGGAAGTGCACTCATGGAAGGCTCTTAGTTTATCTATATTGGGTAGATTGGCTATCCTTAAGGTGATATATTTGCCAAAGCATCTATTTTTATTTTTAAAAAAGGTTATAGGAAAGTGTATTCAGACATGGCAAACATTATTTAATCATTATGTTTTCCAAAAAACTGGTCCAGCCTTTCCTCTAATCTTAGAATCATAAAATCGTACAGTTGGAAGGGGCCTATAAGGCCATCAAGTCCAAACCCCTGCTCAGTGCAGGAATCCAAACCAAAGCATTCCCGACAGATGACTGTCCAACTGCCTCTTGAATGCCTCCAGTATTGGAGAGCCTTTTCTTTATACTATATCTAGGGTTTATCCACGTGGAAGCATTACTTCGTACTAAAAGTGCTGTTTTTAATCTCCGTTTTCTGTTTGTACCATTCACAGTAATGTCGCAATGCCAGCTGCAAACATGGTGGTTTCTATTCACACTGAGAAGTATCAATCACACAGTTTCCTAATGACCACACCCTCTAATTTAAAATTTCCACTCCCTCTGGTTACCTGGCAACCAAGTATGCTAAGTTTATTCTACCAGTTAGTTTCATTTAAAAAACAAGAACCTGGAAGTGAGATTATATGTATTTTCACTGGTACAATACAGCTGAGCTACAAATCTTTGTATGAGCAGTATTATACTTTTGCACACAAGTTAGGTGGATAAGAAAATAAAGCCACTGTTCGCTGCAACATAAAAATGCCAGCAGAATGGGAGAGAGCAGTCGGTAGTTGCTCTTCAGCCCACAGGAAATGAAATTAAAGAAGGGAAGAGGAGGGAGTGGTTGTGGAGAGGGGAACTATTGACACACCCACCTAAAAGCATCAGAGCACAGCGTCTGCAAGCACTAGAGATACGGAGTTAAGGCTTTTTCTCTTCCCTTTTTGTATTATCAGAGGATTGGGTTAGCGGATTTACTGAGGGAAAACTGTGATAGCTTCTGTTTGCCAGTAATGTCATGTGAACCATGCAAATTAAAAGTGGATGTGAGTAGCATCAAACACACACTAACCCACCTTGTAGATGAGCCCTTCATTTGAGTGGCTGGGGATTTCCCAGGCTGCAATGATACTTTGATGCCTTCCACATTCACCAGTTTCAGCCCTTAATGACTAACGATCAAGATAAAGCATGGTTGGTCATAGAGGCTCTGGAGAACCCCTTTATCTCATTAATGGTGCTCCCAATTTCTGGTCTCTAAAAAGTTACAGTGGAAAACCTTGCCCAATCTATTTACTAACTGTACATTTTAAGTCTGGTATAAATGGTATGCCATGCTTTTGCCTTGCCCTTCCGCACTGCTTTCTCTGGAATATCATCCTCAGCTATTTTCTCAGGATAGAGATGTGTTAGATGTTGTCCTACAAAGATTGGGGCTGATTGGGCTGCAATACTTTTTCCCTCAAGGAACTCCCATGTTAGAGGCCCAACTAGCTGGTAGGCTTCGAGGAGCTGGGCTGGACTGGCTCAGAATCAGATAAATTGCGTGTTTCTTAAATCATGGCCTGCCATGCTACAAGGTACCAGCTTCCTTACAGTTTTCAATACTTAGCTTGTGAGTGAGATCCAGGGCGTAAGAGAGTGGTTTCTTCTTTATACCATTTCTTGTTGAGAATTCAGTTTCCTTCTTTCAATGGTCTGTGGGTAGTGTGGGAGGAGGATATGGGGAAACAACTAGACCTGGCTTTATGGGTGAAAATGTGGTCTACTAAGCCTTTTTTCTTTGGTATCTAACCAAATACAGAATTATTCATTTAAAGGGAATCATCTGTATTTTATACTTCAGCACGACTGGCTCACATAACAGGCAAAGGGTCCCCTCCCCCCATTGTTGCTGGGATTGCCCAGATAAGGCTACTTATTGCCCCGTGTTTTGGGAATACTGGCTAGTCTCCATTTTATAAGGGATAAGGTACTGGGGGAGATAGGGTCTATTATTGGTAATAGGATCCTAAATTAAGTTTGCTGTCTATGTTTTGTGAGGAGAAATCTGATATTCCATTTAAACCCTTGGTAATGGATCTTCAAACTACACAATGGATGTGTGGTATAAAAAGGCTTTACATGTTGCAATCTTGGAAAAAATGACTCATGAATTTAAATTAATTAGGGGCAATGCAACACCTTAGGCCTTTGCTGTGGTTTGGTAGCCTTTTATAACTTACATGTCCCATCTTCTCCCAACAAAATAAGACTTTGTTAGGAAAATGCTTAATACTTTACCCTTATTATTATGACTTCTCCCTTGATTTAATTTGTGCTGGAACTTTCCCAGTCATTGGATTTTAGATCTGTAAGGTGTCCCTTTATGTATTTTTTTATAATATGTACCAATATGTATGTTTTTGTTGTATGTTTGTTTAAACTTCAGTAAATAAAATAATAAAGAATACTAGGCAGTGCCTTTATCAAAGATGACTCACTTGTCCAGGTTGTTTGAAGGCGCCTGCAGTTATAGCAATTAACCAGTAGGGGAAACTTTGTCACACTGCTGGATTTGCTGCAAATTGCTGTAGGGCTCCTGGCAAACAGCACTCACTCCTTACAAATGTCACCAAGTGAAATAATAAAAGACACTGAGGAGGTGTCAAACTGGTGCCTCCAGTGGCCAGCCTTCAACACCTGTATGACAGATACAGACATTCTCGGCCTTTAATCAGTCAGAGAATAATCCATCCTGCAACTGTACCTTCTAGACCTCTGCCCTTAGCTGACCTCACAGCCTTAAGGGGTCATATTACCTTGCAAACCAATGGAGAGGCACTAGGTCTGATCGTCTAGTCCTGCAGCCTGAACAATTTGTCACAACAGGTAGCAACACAGACGGCCTCCCTTGAACCCAGCTGCACCTCATCTTGCATCATCTCCTTCACCTGGTTACAGACCTCGAGACCTTTAGCCAGTCTATGGTTACACCTTCTGCTTCAGGCCCTCACTTACATTCCTTGATTTGGTCTGATCTTGAGCCAGTCATGACTGCATCTCCTGTCTCTGGGCCTTGTGACTATCACCATGCTGGTTTCTAGCCTGGACTCCATGGTGGCTTGTGGCAAGCTAAGCTGCAGGCCTGACAAATAATAATAATGAAAAAGATAAAGTGCCATGACCCAGTGACATCATTGGCTTTATGGAATAATTGGTAATACTTGGTTGTAGTCAAATAAAAGATCAATTGGCAAAACTTGACACGTCAATTGACTGGCATGTAGTCCCTGCATCCAGGCCTACAGCTCTATGGTCTGATGCTGATCAAGATAAAAAGCTTGTGCTTATGTTTAATTAAATGGTTAGGATCTTGCAGTGATTTGTTTAAAATGTGTGAAAGGACTAGTGCTTATTCATATGTCCATATGAGTGCTCATGTACTTTATGTACAAATAAAAATATAAGGGGGGTGGGGGAGAATCCATTTCAGTGTATGGCTACATCTAGCCTTCAGCAATCCTCTGTCATTTCCAGAACTTTTTTTGTTCATGTATTCATTTTGGGTGAAACGGATTAGAACAGAAGCTGCTAGCAATCTCATCACTCCATTTATTTTGGGGGCTTGGTGGAAGGGGGGACATGGGAAGCACCTGCAATGAATAGCTAGGAAAAAGGATCAGGCTCTTTCCAACAGAGCAAGGCTCCCCCCCCTATAACATTTGCAGTTATCAAGCTACCAATAAAGGATAATATGCACATACACAGCTACACAATGAGATGCAACTGAGACTCGTGGCTACCCTGACCTCATTAGCCTCAGCCTTCCAGCACAAGAGTGGATGTGTGGAAGATGGCCACACAAGGATGGGCCTTTTCAGTGGTGGGGAGACATACCTGGTGCCACCCTTGTTGGTTTTTAGGTGCCAGGCTAATACCTGTTTCTTCTCTCAGACCTTTGGTAATTTTTTAAAGCCTCCTATAGTAGTGCTCATGTTTTAGTGGAACAGGCAGGACTTGTCTTTATTAATAAGTTGCTGGATGGGTATTTTATGTATTTTATATAGTCTGTTTTAAAATGTTTCTGATTTTAAACTTTTTATGTGGTGTATTTTATTTTTGTCAAGTTGCTTTGACACACTTGCTTTATATAAAGTGAATGAAAAAGGAAATTATTATTAATTATTATTGTTAAACACCAGGTCGGTTCACCATATGATCTCCCTTGTCCATGATTTAATTGTGGAGGAGGCTGCCGACCTGGCGTGTATAACTGAGACCTGGGTGGGCGATCAGGAAGGCGTTGCTCTTTCCCAGCTCTGCCCACCTGGGTATGCGGTCCAGCATCATGGTAGAACCGAAGGACGGGGAGGTGGGGTTGCTGTGGTCTATAGGAGTTCTTTCTCACTCACCAAGCACCCTGTCCAGGTGACGACTGGTTTAGAGTGTCTCCACCTTGTGCTGGGCCAGAGAGACAGACTGGGAATTTTGTTGGTGTACCGCCCACCCTGCTGCCCAACAAATTCCCTAACTGAGCTGACAGAGGTAGTCTCGGAGGTACTGTTGCAGTCCCCTAGACTTTTGGTACTCGGGGACTTCAACGTCCATGCCGAGACTGCTTTATCTGGGGCGGCTCAGGACTTCATGGCCTCCATGACAACCATGGGGCTGTCTCAGGTTGTTACCGGCCCAACACATGTGTCGGGACATACTCTTGATTTGATCTTCGCCACTGGGCATGGAGATGGTGATCTGGCGGTTGGGGATTTGTCATCTACCCCATTGTCATGGACAGATCACCGCTTGCTGAAGTTTAGGCTCACAGCGACCCTTTCCCTCTGCAAGGGTGGGGGACCTATTAAATTGGTCCGCCCCCGGAGACTAATGGATCCTGAGAGTTTCCAAAGGGCTCTGGGGGATTTTCCGACTGAGAAGACTGGCGCTCCTGTCGAAGCCCTGGTTGGATTGTGGAATACGGAGCTGACCCGGGCGGTTGACACGATCGCTCCCATGCGCCCCCTCCTATGTAGAGCTCATACAGCTCCATGGTATACCGTGGAGCTGAGAGTGATGAAGCAAGAGAGGAGGAGGCTTGAGTGCAGATCGAGGCGAACTCCTGACGAATGCAATTATGCTTTGGTAAGTGCTTCTTCTAAGCAGTATATAGTAGCGGTGAGGGCAGCAAAAAAAAGATATTTTGCTGTCACAATTAAGGCATCTCTCTCCCGCCCGGCGGAGCTCTTTAAAATTGTATGAGGGCTTTTACACTCTGGCCCTTGGGATATTATGGATTCATTTGTAGCCCGCTGTGATGAGTACGCGAGGCACTTCCAGGATAAGATCGCTTGCATTCGCCGGGACTTAGACTCCAATGTTATGACAGTGAGTTCCAACGAAGCATCCAGAACGCGGTCTTGTCCTTATTTATTGGATGAGTTTCAGCTTGAGGATGTTGACAAGATCCCTGGACTGGTGCGGGCGACCACATCTGTTCTGGACCCTTGCCCCTCTTGGCTGGTGAAAGCTGGCAGGACCGGAACCGCCGACTGGGCCAAGGAGATAATAAACGCCTCTTTGAGAGAGGGAGTCGTCCCTGACTGCCTAAAAGAGGCGGTAGTGAGACCGCTCCTGAAGAAATCCTCTTTGGACCCAGATAACCTGAACAATTATAGACCTGTGGCGAATGTTCTGTTCTTGGGCAAGGTACTGGAACGGGTGGTTGCCGGCCAGCTCCAGGGGCTCTTGGATGACACTGATTATCTTGATCCATTTCAATCCGGTTTTAGGCCCGGTTATGGCAGCGAAACAGCCTTAGTCGCCCTGTACAATGACCTTTGTCGGGAGAGGGACAGGGGGAGTGTGACTCTGTTGATTCTCCTTGATCTTTCAGCTGCTTTTGATACCATCGACCATGGTATCCTTCTGGGAAGACTCACGGAGCTGGGAGTTGGGGGTACTGCTTGGCAGTGGCTCCGCTCCTACTTGGTGGGTCGTCACCAGAAGGTAGTGCTTGGGGAACGTTGCTCGATGCCCTGGACTCTCCATTGTGGAGTCCCGCAGGGATCGGTACTTTCCCCCATGCTTTTCAACATCTACATGAAGCCACTGGGTGCGGTCATCAGGAGTTTTGGGGTGCGTTGTCATCAGTATGCTGATGACACGCAGCTCTATTTCTCCTTTTCATCCTCCTCAGGTGAGGCTGTTAATGTGCTAAACCGTTGCCTGGCCGCGATAATGGACTGGATGGGAGCTAACAGACTGATCCAGACAAGACTGAGACGCTGTTGGTGAGTGCCTTCTCTGCTCAGATGGTGGATGTTCATCCTGTTCTTGATGGGGTTACACTCCCCTTGAAGGAACAGGTTCGTAGCTTGGGAGTTCTTTTCGATCCTTCCCTGTCTCTTGAGGCCCAGGTGGCCTCGGTGGCACGGAATGCTTTTTACCATCTTCGCCTGGTAGCCCAGCTACGTCCCTATCTGGACAGTGACGACCTCGCTTCAGTTGTTCATGCTCTGGTAACTTCTAGATTGGACTACTGCAATGCGCTCTACGTGGGGCTGCCCTTGAAGACTGTTCGGAAACTACAGCTAGTCCAGAATGCAGCGGCCAGATTGTTGACGCGGACCAGAAGGTCCGCTCATATAACACCTGTTCTGGCCCGTCTGCACTGGCTTCCTATTTGTTTCCGGGCTAGATTCAAAGTGCTGGTTTTGACCTATAAAGCCCTACATGGCATGGGACCGCAATACCTGGTGGAACGCCTCTCCCAATATGAACCTACCCGTACACTATGCTCAACATCTAAGGCCCTCCTCCGAGTACCATCCCATCGAGAGGCTCGGAGGGTGATGACTAGAACTAGGGCCTTTTCAGTAGTGGCCCCCGAACTGTGGAACAGTCTTCCCAATGAGGTGCGCCTGGCGCCGACATTACTATCTTTTCGGTGCCAGGTGAAAACCTTTTTATTCTCCCAGGCATTTTAAAGTGTATTTTAAAGTGTATTTTAAACAGCATTTCCGTATTTTGGATGTTGTTTGGTTCATTATTGTTTATTTGTTTTGTTTTTGATTTATTGTATTTATTATATTTATATATTGTGCTTGTTTTTATCTTTTTGTACACCGCCCAGAGAGCCTTTGGGCTTAGGGTGGTATATAAATTAAACTAAATAAATAAATAAATATTATTACTATAACTAAGAAGAAGAAATAAAAGAAAGAAACTGCTGGTATGGCACTATGAGCATTCAGAGCTCCTCAGGAAGAGGGTCAGGTCCCCCGTAACTTTCTGATTACCTTCTTCCCTGGATTTCACCCTTTCCTTGCCCTGCTTCTTCTATTAGGCTTTTCCCAAAGCAGCTGGCTGAGCTAAATTCCTGGTCTTTTCTTGCTTGTATGCCTTTCTCCTGTCTGTCTGCTCTTTCCAGTCCTTTTTTTTAACTCTGTGTGGAATACATTTGTCAAGTGGAAAATTTACCACAGTGTTCATGCATACCATGCAAGCACTCTGTAAGCTTTATTTTGCATTGGCTGCCTGTTTGTTTCTGAGCTCGATTCAAGGTGCTGGTTTTAACGTATAAAGCCTTACACGGCTTAGGACCACAATACCTGATGGGCCTCCTCTCCCGACATGAACCCACCTGTACACTATGCTCAACATCTAAGGCCCTCCTCCAGGTGCCTACTCTGAGGGAAGCTCGGAGGATGGCAACAAGGGAGAGGGCCTTCTCACTGGTGGCCCCCAAATTATGGAATGATCTTCCTGATGAGGTGTGCTTGGCACCAACACTTATTCTTTCCTCTTCTCCCAGGCATTTTAGCATGTGTTTTTAAATTGTTTTTAATTTTTTTTAAAAAAATTAAATTGTTTTTTGTGTTTTAAAATTTGTATATTTGTTTTTATTGTTTGAATTGCTATAAACCGCCCAGAGAGCTTCGGCTATGGGGCTGTATATAAATATAAATAAATAAATGTTCTTATTGAAATGTTCCCGAACAATCCATTTCTGATCAGCTGTGAAATGGTGGTAAGATGTTCTTTCCCACTTGGCAAGACAGTTCAGACAACCAGGTTCCCAGTAGTGTGGCACATTCAGAAGTGCAGGGTCCCTTTATTATTGTTATGACAGCCCCCTCACAGCTAAGTGCCCTTTTCCACTTTTCATCCTCCTCCTTGCTCTCTGTATCCACACTCCACTGTAACAGATGTCCCTAACAGCCAATCAGCATGAAAGGGAAGACTGTGTATTAACTACCGAGAAGAGTATTTTCGGTGGCTGGCTCACCTCCTTTCACTGTGATTGGGTTCAATCAGCACATAAGGACAAGGACCCTTCTTAGTGGTTAATATACTCCCCTTTCATGCTGATTGGCTCATACATAGTGTCATACCCTTACACCCCCAAGAGCCACAGGGTGCATGCTTTAGACCCAATTCCCTCATCTTGGGCAATTGATCTGGAACGAAATCACCAAACTCCCCTTGCCAAGGCTGTGCAACACAACACCAACCCTGCAAGGTAGAAGATAGGCTGCCACCACCCCTTCACTGGTTCAACTCTGAGCTAGGGGAACTCAGAGCCCAGAAATAGATAAACCAAGGTTCAAAAAGACAAGAGCCAAACAAACACTCCTTGTCCGGAAACCTCTTTTAAAACCAAAGTACATTCCCTGCTTTTACTCTTGGTAGTTTGTGGTCAATGGTCAAGGTGCTGGATTCAGAACCAACCTTATCTCACTCGGTGAATACACCAGGTTAATAAGAAGTAGCTTTATTAAAAATATAAGTACACATTTAATATAGACATAGCAGCAAAACAATTCCTCAAAACCACACCCAACCAGGGGTTTAGGTATAACATAAGAGAGTTCAACACACAACAGAAAATAATAAACTAACTAGCCTGTTCTACTTACTGAAGAGATAGTTGATGGTGAATCTCATCTCTCCTCAGAGAGAATAGCATCAGATTGGTAAGAAGCAATGGAACCCCATATAGATATCCCAAGGATGCCCCAGGGGACCATTCAGTAGAATGTCCAGGGGGAACATTCAGTGGGAACAAAAGCTATGGGTCTCAGCCCCTATACTTAAGGAAAAAGACACACCATGGTTCAGGATGAATTAACCAATCAGGGACCTTTCTGATGCAATCCTATTCCGGAAGCTTCTTCGCTTTTTCGCACCTTGCAGGCCCCCCTCCCATCTCTGATCTCAACCTTCTCAGGCCCACATGGCCTTGAATACCAGGCTCCCAGCAGATTAGCAGAGATAAACAGGTGTTTCTGTTCAGGTCTCCCAACTGCTTGCAGCTGGAAACAAAACTTAACATTTTCCTCTCACAGAAGCCTGTCTCCTTCCAAGATGTAACTCCCACAATTCCCTGTATCTGAGCCATTTTACAAGAAAACCAGGTTAACAAATTTACAAGTTCATGACACATAGGGACCTGGCTGGGACCCTGCTCCCAAAAAAGTAAGTCTTTGACCCTCCTTCCCATGACTATGGACGACTACATTCTTGCAGCTTACCAAGCAGCTACATGCACATGGTGGTAAGTTAACCTCTCTGCAAATGATTGTCTGTTCCCAGCCTCTGCCTTGAACCTATCCTACTGGCCTAGGTCCTTAGGGTGATCAGTTATGCATCACCAAAAAAAAAGAGGAAATGCATCACCAAAAAAGGGAATAGACCTGCATAAAATGTACACAATCTAATTTTATGTGTTGATGCACATGAGAAAACAATTACTATAATTTCAATAGAAACACAATATACAGTGTAGAGGGCTGTGACCAGGTGATCTGTGCAGTGACCAGGTGATCTGGGTGTTAACTAATGATGGGCAACTTCAAGGCCCCTGCTCTCCCTTCTTAGGGTTCTTTGTCTTTAAGATGGACTCCTTCATACAGAGGACCGTACTCTGTAAAGTAGAACAATGGTTGCCCTGGATAATATTCTGTCTTGATTACATGAGGACTCAGGGTTTAGCTCCAATTAATGCTGTCTGTTGGTATTATTCTTGGTCCAGTGAATTCTCTAAAAGCTCTTGGAAATGGTTTTTTAAACAAAGAAACAAGATATCTCTAGGAGTTCTTTACAAGACAGTATAGATGGTACTCTCCAAAGGTCTTGGACTACAACACCCAGCTGTGCTGTGCTGGCTGGGGCTGATGGGAGCTGTAGTCCAAAACCTCTGGAGGGCACAAGGTTGAGGAAGGCTGATCTAGAGGGAGAAAGGTCCATACAGGAAAGGCCTGATTGTTTTGCACAGGGTGTATACACATCATACATTTACAGCACATCCCCCCCAAAGGATCCTGGGAACTATAGTTTACCCCTCTTAGAGGTACAATTCCCAGCACCTTGGACAAAGTACAATTCCCAGGATTCTCTGGGGGAATGGAATGTGTTTTAAAGGTATGGTGTATCTGCAGCCACACTCTCCAAATAGCAATTGGGGTGAGTACAATGAGCCCCTAGGGTGACCTTTCAAGAGCAGGTCATTAATACCAAAAATGATCATAGAAGCAACCACTGTGCCCAATCCAAAACAGTCAGTCTGTGAAATGAGTGTGAAAATGAATGGAATACACACAGCAGTAACATCTCCAAGCATTTCTAATGTTTTGAATACATGAGGAAGGGTTAAAGACTTTTACAGGGAAAGCAGGTATTTGTGTGATTATTGCAGCAAGCAGCAGTAGCAGCAGCAAACATTTCAAATGACATGTCTTACAAAAGTTGGAGATTCTGAGGGAGTGGTGCGTAGTAGTGGTTTCCATGGATTGCATGCTTGCTGTGTATATGACACAGAAATTAAGGGAGGGCCCATGACGAACTAGCTTCTTTACGTATCCCTCGGTTGCCAACAATGAGAAAAACAGGCTGACAGCTGTATGTGTGATATGCCAACCTCTGCCTGTCACCTATTGTCAACTTCATTGCTTTCTAGGAATTCAGTGGACGAAACTCCATAAAATGGACTCCACTGAACATTTCGCAGGCAGGCAATGTCTTGATCAAGTGGCTTGTTGTATGTATCACTGAGGCAAATGATGCCTGCTTCCTTCATTTCCCCAGAAAACTGAATCAGTATAGCCAGAAAGGAAGGAAAGGAAGCATCATCTATGACCATTCCTCTCCCAGTTTGACATAGCTCTATTCCTCTTGCAGATTTGTGTTGCTAGGAGAGGTGGAGAAAAAAAAAGAAAGAAAAGAAAAGCAACTCAGCCCTGGCATAATGATTATGCATAGCTCTGTTGTTCATCCAGCCCAGGTCCACCTGCTGGACCCAACTAGAAACTGCACTATTACATTGCTCAGTAAATAATGCTACCCTAAAATAATGCAACTGTATTAATCTATATTACATCTGCTAAATAAGCATACATTTCTATGTGTCTGGATAGACTTGCCTAAACAGAAATGTTTTACACAGGTGCTGACAAGAATACAGTGATGTCAATAGACAGGGAGTTTCAATGTGTAGGTGCTACAACACTAAAAGAACGATTTCTTACAAGTGTGGAATGAGTATTATGTGGCATAGGTAACAGTGTCAACTCCATAGACTGAGTGGGGTCTGAAAAGGTGGTGACTGACAAGGCACAAGACATGGGGGTCATAGTGGATAGTACTGTGTGGCAGCTGTGGGGGGAAAAGAATTTTGTGTTAGGCATCATTAGGAAAGGGATTGAAAAGGAAACTGCCAATATTATAAAGCCATTATGCAAACCTATGGTGCAACCACATTTGGAATACTGTGTAGAGTTCTGGTCACCTCATCTCACCTCAAAAAGGATACTGTGGAGCTTGAAAAGGTTCAGAAAAGGGTGAGCAAAATGATCAAGGAACAGGAGTTTCTGTCTGTGAAGAAATGGTACAATGTGTTTAGTTTTAAAAAACGATTACAGAGAAACATGATAGATGTGAATGAAATTATGCATGGTGTGGAGAACATGGATAGAGGTGGAAATGTTTTTTTGCCTCTCTCATAATGCTAGAATCTGGGATCATCCAATGAAGCTGAAGGATTCAGGACAAACAAAAAGTACTTCTTCATACAGCACATAGTTAAACAATGGAATTTGCTACCACAGGGTATAATAATGGCTACCAACTTAGGTGGCTTTGAAAGGGGATTAGACATATTCATAGAGGATAAGGCTATAAATGACTACCAGTTGTTATGGCTGTGCATCTTATCTCCAGTGTCAGAGGCAATATGCCTCTGAGTACCAGTTGTTGGGGAATCCTGCTATGCTCATGTCCTGCTTGTGAGCTTTTCATAGGCATCTGGTTCGCCTCTTTGAGAATAGGATGCTGAACTAGATGGCCCTATGGTGTGATGCAGGAAGGCTCTTCTTATGTTATTATTCCTGAATATACATACACAGGACAGGACTGCCTAATTTTGTATTATCTTTCTCTTCTGAACTGTTCACAATAACACCCAAAGTTGCAACTTGTAGCTCAGGCAGTTTTTGTGAGGTGGCCCCATACATCGCAGCCATGTGCTTGCATGTGATGTCCCAGAAACTGCCACCTTAGCAAGACTGGGTAGAGAGGACTATTGTGCAAAAATATGAAATGATACAAAATGAAATGGACAGCGTGTGATATAGTCATAGTGGGGACAGGACTGGAGATAACTGAGATACACATCATCTTAAAGGCCTTTCTAGGCATGACATAGCACAAAAGCTAAGTCAGTGCAACAGCCCTACTTGCCTGAATATTTAGATGCAATCTGTTATAATAGGATTGCAATGACCAGGCATAAGTGCAGGGCAAACATTAAGTGAAAGGAGGTGAGAAAAACAGCCAAACCAGTTCCAAACTCCGCAAGGCTATCCACCAAAAGGATAAGTACAAATGAGCTAGAACAATTATTTTGGATATATATCCTGCAAATATTTGCAATATAAGAAATCATCCGTCACTAAAATGTAAGTATTTGACACAGTTTCCTGAGCAGTAATCCTCATATTATGTAACATTTATTCCAACATTTTAAAATTATTTTACTAGTTTTGTATAGTTATGTTTGCCTATTGATTTAAATGTAAGCTGCCTTGAGTGCTTTTCTGAAAGATGAGGGATATTACATTTTATAAATAAATAAATATATGAACTAGCATTCGCATCATTATGGATTCATTGTAATTAGTGCAATCAGAATTCATGGAACTTTCATCCTGTATTTGTTGTTTAGTGTTTTATGTGATGTGAATGTTCTGAAGAGCACTCAGTTAAATGGTAACATTTAAATCCTGCTTGATTATTAATTTCTGTACTCATGGACTGTTTCTTGATTATCAGCTTTTTCTTCTATTTATGTGACTTTTTGATACTGGAGCAATTTTGAATGTTTGTTCTTTGTCTGCCTATCTGTCTCTGAATAATTTAATTATATTTTTATACTTTCAATGCCATTCAAGTGGAGTTTAGTCAACTTGGTGCTGCTACATTGATACTGTCCATTTCAGATGGGTTTCTGGCCTGGGTTTGGAATGGAAACTGACTTGATTGTTTTGTGGTGCAACCTTTGCTAAGAGAGAATTAGAGCAAGTTTCTTTAGGACCTCTCAGCAACTTTCAGTAATACTGACCATGGTGTCCTTCTGGATAGCATTGGAGGCACTGCTTGGCAGTGGTTCTGCTCTTAGATGGACAGAAGGAACTGAAGATGGGGCTAGGGGATTATTACTTGATCCCTTGGAAGCTGTGCTTTGAGGTCCTGCAAGGATCTATTTTTCTCCTATCCTGCATCTCCATGAAACTGGTGGGACTGGTCATCTAGAGGTTTGGGCTGAGATGTAAATAGTATGCAATTAATACCCAGCTCTAGCTTTTTCTACCCCATCAGACAGAGATAAGGCTGTGGGCATCTGGAAGTGGCATTTGGGTGCAATAATGGACTGGGTTAGGATGAACAAAGAGACTCAATCCAGGCAAGATGGAGGCACTTCTGGTTGGTAGTTCATTCACCTGGTGAATGGTATTCAACCTGTTCTGGATGGGGTTGCACTCCTGTTGAACTATCAGCTTCACAGTTTGAGATGCTTTTGGATACAACATTGTCATTACAAGCAGCTTCTGTGGCTCAAAGTGCCTTTTATCATATTTGGAGATAGCTTAGCCACAGTTACCAATGCTCCAATAACTTTCTGCTTAGACGATTGTAAATGCATTGTATATGGGCCTGTCCTATAACTAGTCCACAAAAACCAGTCCAGAAGCTGCAGTTGGTTCAAAATAGGACTAAATGACTTTTAACTGGGACTGGGCATTTTTATCACATTATGCCAGTGTTTTGAAAGCTATACAAGCTGCCCGTCTGCTTTTGGGCCCAATTTAAAGGGCTGATTTTAACCTACAAATGGCTTGGAACCAGGTTTCCTGAAAGATCGCCTTGTCCCTCATAAGCTTACTTGAACTTTGAGATCCCCTTCAGAGGCCCTGCCCTGGGTACCCCCATCAAGTAAAATAAAATGGGTGATTATCAAGGAGATGGCCTTTTCAGCAGTGTCCCCCCAACTGTGAAACAGCCTTCTGAGAGATTCACAAGGCACCTTTTCAGTTGTCTTTTCACTGCCAGATTAGGACCTTTTTATTTACCCAGGTTTTTAAATAGTATTTTAAATCCAGGCTGTTTTATGTTGTCTCTACTGTAATGAACTTTTTTTGGCTGTCTTTTCTGTTTTTTTATTTTAATTATATTACTTTTTAGTATTGTTATGCTTGTAAGCCACCTGGGGAATGTTTACTGGTGGGAATTTGCAAAATGTTTTTTTATTATATTATTGTTGTTAATAATAATAATATTTTAAAGCACACCTTCCCTATTTGCCTCATGCAGAACGTCACTATAGCTGTGACAGCACAAGCCCTCTGAATGCCCTTAAGCTAAGTATATGTCAGGAGATTAAGGTGACTCACTAGAGACCCAGATAGCACCCCAACAATCCAAAGTCTCCAGGCAAAAACCAGAGACCTGGCAACCCTAAGACCAAGAGCTGGGCAAGGTCTCCAGAACCCCAACCATGGTTAGGCTGACTGGTCTGTAGTTCCCCGGTTCCTCCTTTTTGCCTTTTTTGAAGATAGGGACAATATTAGCTCTCCACCAGTCATCCAGCACTTCATTAGTCCTCCATGATTTCGCAAAGATAATAGACAGCGATTCTGAGAGTTCTTCAGCCAGTTCCTTCAATACTCTAGGATGCAGTTTATCGGGCCCTGCCGATTTGAACTCATTCAAAGTGATTAGGTATTCCTTGACCATTTGTCTCTCAAGCTCAAGCTCCAATCCTGCCCTTTCTACTCTGTGTTTCCCGGGAGGGCCATAGACCCTTTTTTGGGAGAAGACTGAGCCAAAGTAGGAATTGAGCATTTCTGCCTTTTCTTTGTCATCTGTTATCATCTTGCCATCCTTGTTGAGTAGCTGTGCCACCATTTCTTTTCTCTGTCTTTTACTATGGATGTACCTGAAGAAAGCTTTTTTGTTGCTTTTCGCATCCCTCGCTAACCTCAGCTCATTCTCAGCTTTAGCCTTCCTGACACCATCCCTGCAATTCCGTGATACCTGCCTGTACTCTTCCTTTGTGGCCTGGCCTTCTTTCCACTTCCTGTATGTGTCCTTTTTTGTTTTCAGGTCATCTCTAAGCTTTTTGTTAAGCCACATTGGCTTCTTCTGCTGTTTTCCCCCTTTTTTCCTTGCTGGAATTGCTTGCTATTGAGCTTGGATGGAAAAGCTTGCCATTGTCCTTGCCACAGTGACTCTAAAATTTATTTATGTATTTTAATTACATTTATATACCACTTTATTGTAAAAAATCACAAAGTTTACAGAAAGAATTAAAACAATAAAATTACTGGCAAAAACAGTTAAAGAGAGGTATTTAAAAATATTCAAAGTAAAACCAACATTGAGTTAAAAACAGATAAAAACATAATAGCTTCTACATGCCTGAGTAATGTTTTTAGCAGGTGCCAAAAAGAGTACAATGAAGGCATCTGCCTAATGTCAATAGGCAAGAAGTTCCAAAGCATAGATGCTGCCCCACTAAAGGACTGGTTTCTTACAAGAGCAGAACAAGTACTATGTGGAACCCGTAACATGGAAAGCATACCTTGAACTTGGCCTGGTAGCAAATCAGCAACTAGTGCAGATTTCAGAGCAGAGGCATTATGTATTAGTTCTGACAGGGTCTCACTCATGTCAGCAATTGTGCCACAGCATTCTGCACTAACTGCAGCTCCCCTGTCAGGTTGTGCTGCATGGGTATTTCTGTGACCTTGGCTAATTGGCTGCCAGGATTTTTTAGTTTTGGTTTTTGGTTTGGAATCCTGACTGGTCGTGGGATTCTGAATTTTCTGCCTTACTCATAGGAATCTTCTTGTGATTGGTATGGTATTGCATTTAGGAAATCATAACTGTTTTTTGTTTTTCTATTTGCATTTCATTTACCTTTATCCTCACTTCCTTTCATCCATAGAAGCTACAACAGTGGTTTGTGCACTCTGCTCAACCCACTTAAACCCACTGATGATGTACCTTGTTGTTTGCATGACGGTTTGTTTCTTGCCCAATAGTGATAACGGTGCAATAGTGACTGCAATTGTTCTTGTTCCCAAGCTGCTGCCTATGAAGATAGATCAAATCATGTGTGTTTTCTCTCTGTCAGTTATTATTCACTGGAATTGGATTGGCTGTCAAAGTGAGTTTATAGCAGCCCACAGGGTAGACAGAAAAGGGTAGAGAATCTTACTCATTTCTCAGACCACTTTCTGAAGTGAAGGATCAAATCTGTAAATAAATTTGGAGCAGCCATGTCCTTGCTGTGAACCGCCCAGAGAGCCATAGGCTAAGGGCGGTATAGAAATGGAAATAAATAAATAAAATAAAAGGTAGGGGCAGGGCATTCCAGGCAGGGGGTTGCCAACCCTACTTGGATATGGATATCTTTGCAGAGGTTCCCTAGTCTTTACCAACAACACAATCCAAATCATATCTACTGAGAAGTAAGTCCTTTTGAGTTCTATGGGGCTTAGTCCCTTAGTAAGTGTGCTTAGAATTGCAGCCTTCGGGGGCATCCGTCTTTATTTCTGAGTCCTCCCATCTAACATCTCCACAACACTAGACTCCTTTCTTCCTATAATAGCCTTCTGGTGACTGGCCTGACCTGAGGGCACTTAAACCCTTTTTGCCAGAAGCAAGTTGGCTAAATATTCCCTACCCAGACTTCATCTTTTAGCTAAGATTTCTATCTTAATTTCTAATCAGAGAAATGTTTTTGTTTGAATTGTATGCGCCAACCAACTGTGGTTGGTGTTTAATGTATTATGCTTAATGACATCACTCGGGCAGGCCCCTGTGACATCATTCAGGCCCACCCATGACATAACTCAGGCACACCCCTATGACATCTCTAGGGCTCATCCCCAAAATCTCAGTGTTTGGGATGCTTCTGATCTGGCAACCCTACTTGGTCTGGAGTGTGGGGGTCAAGTTAGATTTATTAAATGCATCCATTGCTTCCCAGTAAAAAACTCTCAAAGCAATTTATAATGAAAGTAAAAAATGCAAATAAATATCACATGAACATTGTTAAGAACAGATCTAACAATTCACTAATATGTAATTGGTGTTGCCCAAATTCCTGGGAAAACAAGAACATCATTGCCTGGTGCCAGAACATGACAATGCTGAAGCTTGGCAGGCCTCCCTAGGGAGAGTGTTCCATAAATGATGGTGGGGGCTACTACAGAGAAGGGAGCAGAAAGCTGGTACCAAAATGCAGCTAGTACTACTCTACTTAACCCAGCCAGGTCAGAATGTCAGCTTCTAGTAGTATTTACAGCAGGCCTGGGTATGCCAGTGACTTCATACTGCCTGCTGATTGCGGGAACTGATGTTGCATAACTCTGTCCTTTTTATTCTGGAAAAGGGCTCCAACTAGGCCATAAAGTTCACAGTTCAAGCCCTTGCAGGACCTGACAGCACGACTGAATTAAGAGTTTCAGGGGACCATTTCCTCTAGAATAGGGTGGGTTCCACAGTATTTAAAGTGAAGGCCATTCCAGTTAATTAAATGTCTCACAACTAATGAAAGGATCCCTTAGATGAGAACTTGCTTTGTCTATTGTCATAATTTGTATGCCATTTTCCTACCAAAGACTTGCACCCCAAGTGTCTTATAACATATAAAAACAGAATGACAACAAGAAACCACAAGACACAGCAAAAATAACATAAACATTTCAAACAATTAACAGTTAATCCATTTCAATAACTATTTCAAGAATATTTCAAGAGCATACTATCCATAAACTGCAAGCCAGAAGCTCACAGTAACTGCAGAAAGAGTGCACAAAGGTAAAAAGTAAATTAAAATAGCAGCAGTAATATAAAATGCATACATCTTACCGTGCGGGTATGCAAACATACCATTCCATTAACCCCAGTTGACATGGGAGCATTGAAACATGTCCTCAGATCTTCTTCTCCTTATCTGAATGGTCTATGTCAAAGAGTTTCCAAACACTTAACATACAATGTGCAATAGTCCTCTCTCACACAGGCAACCTAGCCCCCTACTTCTCATATATATATTTATTTATTATTTGATTTATATCCTGCCCTTCCTCCGAGCAGGAGCCCAGGGCGGCAATGGGTAATCTCCTCAATGCTCTCCTCCTCTCACAAGGAGGGCCCTCAAGAACTTCTTGCCATGAACATGGGCCAAATGGAGTGGCACTCAAATCTTCATGCTGACCCTGAAGGAATGGCATGCAAAGGGACAACCACTTATTTGGCCTATCAGTGGAAATCATTCCTTTGCTGAATCAAAGCTACATAGTGTGTGACAAAAGCATTTCTCTGGTTCTGGCTATGTCAAAAGAGTAATCTTACTAAGTTTACATGCAAAGAAACATCCTCAGCAAAGCTTCACGGTTAATTCCTTACTTTAGGATATATTTTTCCTAGATCCCTGGAAACTTCTGGATATAGTGTGTCTACTAAACATAGCAATATTATTTGCTCATTTTGAATATGTTTCTAAGTTGTTTTGCAAGATAGGTTTCCTGACATTCCAGGTCTTGTACAAACACATCCCCAGATTTTGGAACTCAGAGTCTGCTAATCCTGCCACTTCTCTAAATATTTCTGCAGCGTCTCTTTCAGCCCCCCCCCCAACATTAGCTAGCTAGCTATATCAGAATTAAGGATCTGACTATTTTGTTGGCCTAGGATTACATAGTGAAGCAATATTATAATACCACAAAAATTGATAAAATGGGTTGCACAAATAGCTCTTGTAAAGAACTTAGATAAAAATTAAAGACAAGTATCTGTGTAATTTGTACAAATATATTTTTGAGGATCTGTAAACATATATACAGATCAACAAATAAACAGGACTAAAATGAAAAAAGTAAGTATAACTTCTATATTTAACATCTTAAGTATAAAATCTCTGTGTAATTTTGGTGGCTCTATTATTTACATTTATGTATTTTGCTAACATTTTTAAAAATGCAGGTTACTTTGCTAATAGCATATTTTAATTGATTATGTTTTCCGTGGCTCCCTTGGACATCTTTTCCTTGCACATTTCATGTTGCCTTGGATATATTTTTCCTCATCATCTGAGCCTTCTATTTTCATGCCATCTGGAATTTTGCAACATTCTGTTTATGTTCCATATTTCATACATCACATACATCACATTCCCCCATTGTCTTTCCTCTGCCTGATTGATTCCTTTTTATTCTCCCTCTAATCCTCAAACCACAAAGTAGGTGCCATATAAAATGTATGTAGTGAGTGAAATGAGACCTGCAAAAATCTACCTTTGTGAATGAGTATCAAGGTAGGTAGAATTTTTTTATTGGTTTCAGTACTTTAGTCAACACTGAGTCAGGAAGCTTGGGTTCTGTTCTCCTCCTTTAGGTGGCCTTGGGCAAAGTGCTTAATCATTGTCTGTTTCTGCACCTACAAAACTGAGATAATAACATTTGCTCCTATTTATGAAATCACTTTGATATCCTTGGATGAAAGGCACTGTTATACATATGAAGCCAGATGAAGTTTTTGTGGAATTTCCTAGGGCCTTCCAAACTGTTTTTTTTTTCTTTTTTACAAGCTGAGAAGCAGAATCTTGTCTCTGGGCAAGGTGAATGTTTTTCAAGGTGGAGCTTTGTGGTTTTCTCTTATGAAGCTTCTGACACTCTGTCATGTGGTTCATTTTAGGGCTACAGATTCATATGCAGTGTGCAGAACATAGTGCAACATACCACTGCGATCCTTGTTTAGCTTTTGCATTTCCAAATTATGATTACAGGATTACAGGAGTCAAGAAAATATGAAATGAGCCCAAAAACAAAAACAAAAATGAGACAAGCACAAACATTTTACAGACTCTGGTCCCAATCCAATACAGAATCAGACACACAAGCCCATGCTTTCAACTTCTTAATTCTTAATAAAGAATCTTGTAGCACAGTAAAGACTAACAAATTTATGACGACATAAGCTTGCTATGACAATTGATTTCATCAGATGCATGAAGTGTCCTCTTCAGCAGGTATGCATATCTGTACCTCATGGTGCAGAGAGAAAGGGGGAATTGTAAAAAATGGAGTTAAATAGTATTGAATTACAAAATGTATAGTCTATGGTAATTAATTTTAGAGCTTAAATACATGCACAATAGATGACCATTCTCAATAGCAGCAAGTGGTAACAATAATCTTAGCATGGCAGACTAAATTAGCATCTGCAATGGGACAAGAAACCATTGCCTCTGTTTGAATCCAAACAGATAGAATCAAGTATCCTAAACAGCTAGATGTAATGATCAAGATGCATGAATATATATATCTCCACGTACAATTTTGCAAATAACAGCCATAGAGCTCCAAGCTGGATTGGAACCATGGTGGAGGCAAAGGAAGTTTTAACTCCCCAACCCCAGCTTCTCCCCAGCAAATCCCCTGCCCCAGGATGCCATTATCATCATTTTGCCACATAGTTTTTTTTTCCTTAATGGGTCAAATAAGCAGCTTTAAGGGGCTGTTGATTTTCACTGAAAGAAGGTCTGGAAAGAAAGAGTTAAAACCTCCACCATATTATTATAGTCCCAATCTAGATCAGCCATCCCCTCCTGCAAGCAACCACTGTATGGAAAACTTTAAAGAGGGTAGAAATATATTCCTATACCTACATGATCATATATAGTGCAGTCTTAAAGCACCTCATTGAAATCAGTGGTATTAACTTTTTATTAATTATCTTGTATTTTGTCCATTGAGGAACTCAAGGCGGCACCTGTAGGGTACTCTTGTTGTCTCCCATTCAGCCACTAGCCAGATCAGCACCTGCTTAGCTTTTTAACAAGATTGCTATACTACATCCCTTCATGGCCTGGGACCATACTACATCTGAATAAACAGGCTTATGACTGCATTGCACAATTACATGTTGATGACAGTGGTTGGCTTTTGGGGGTGGGGGGGAAGAGGAATTGTTACTTATGTGAATCTAACCATTTGTCATACTTCTTTATCTCATGATGCTCAACTGTGTTTCTCACTACTATGCTTTTTAACTACCACAGGGCTCAGTGACAAAACTTCAGTATTTTAAGTGAAATTTATTACCTCTAGTGCCCTTCATAAATCCCATTACATTTTTATTCCATTCTTCCTACAAAGAGCTCAGAAAAAGGTACATGATTTCTTCTGTCCTTTTACCCTCGCAACAGCCCTGAGAAGCAGATTATGCTAAGAGATAGTGATTGGCCCAAAGTCATTCACTGAGCTTCATGGCTGATTGGGGAACTGAGCCATGATCTCCAATACTCTAACCATTACACCACACTGGCTCATCTACCTAACATGATACCAAAAACATGCAAGAACGGATACCTGACCTTTAGGTCCAGTTTTCTACAAAGAGCACCACATGACCTTGAGAAACCTCCTTGGAAGATTGCCTTTCCTTGGAACAATACATTATTCTAGAGAGGGAGAAAGTGGTACTGTTGCACAATGGGCAGCATCAGGATGAGATCACACCTCATCCCTCAAGTTCATTGGGCAGCTTTGTGCAAGTCACTTATTTCACAACAGTTCACCCACATATCACAGGGTTGTTGTGAGGACATGGAAATGAGGTCAGCACTGTAGCAGAATTCGCTGTGCACAGGCAGTGTGCTATAGAAATGGGTGGCTATGATAAATACTGGGGAAATCTGAAATAATGAAACCCAGAATGGCTTATGTAAAATATTGTTATTTATCTATTGTGTTTGTGTACAGAGATAGCTCATCTCTGATTGACGTTGCGAGACGAATTTGACACACACACCCCATGGCCAAGATATAATGCAAAAGGTTTTGATTAGCCTTTCTTCTCCCCGCCTCAGTTGCTCTTTCTTGAACCACCCCTCCTCTCATCCGAAGAAAGCAAATGCTTTGCAGTGTTGTGTGCACAGATTCTCTCTCTCTCTGCCATTTTACTGGGACACAGCAGACAGCTCCTTCCCTGCCCCCAACTCAGCCTGGGCTTTTCTCCCTGCCTCTTAACTCCACCAGTACAGCAGTGAGCTGAGCTGCGGTGTGTGTGTATAGAAGGGGGGAGCCAAACCCGTCTGCCTGTCACTGGAGTTTTAGTTTGCATTCTGAAGAAAGGGGGAGGGAGAAGGGAGGGAGAATGTCTTGTTTGTGGCTTGTCAGCAATTGCTTGAGACAAGCTTCCATGTGTGAAAGCTACTTGGCATGAATGCCTGGGCCATACCAAGTCTCCCAGCAGCGAGAGGGGGAGGTAGAAGACAAAATAGAGCAGACCAGAGCAGACAATAGGCCCCTAAAGTGTTCCCCCTAAGTTGCTTTGATGTTGTCCTAGTGTCTTGGTACCAGGAGGCCGGGAGACTGCAGGGAAAGGATCGCGGGTGGTTTTTTTTGTTTCCATTTACTTCCCCCCCCCTTTCGCCTTGGCGGAATGATTCTCCAGAAATTGTCCTCATAACACACAATTTAAAAAAGAGAGAGACAGAGAGAAAGAAAGAAAGAAAGAAAGAAAGGAGAAAAGGTAAGACAGAGATTACATTTTTTTTCTTCTGTGGCTCCCAGAAACAGCAGCAGCAAAGAACACCACAAGCACGAGCTGAGCTTATTTGCTCACCAGCTTCGAGCGCTCCATGCTTTGCAAGGACAGGACGGGAGGGGAGAAGAGCAGAGGGGGGGACACTCAGGGGGGAGGGGGGGACACTCAGAGGGGAGGGGGGGGGACACTCATTCTGGAATTGTCTCACTTAGCCGCCCTCGTCGGATTGGGGGACGCTAGCAGACGGCTGGGCACTTCAGAGTAGCTCCGAAGAGAGAGTCTACGAATGCGTGCTCTTTCTGTGCGTGCGTGTGTGTATTGAGGCGGCTTTTGGTTGGCGCTGTTAATTTGGTTGCAGTTGCGCTTCTCTCTCATCTCTCTCGCCTCCCCCTCCCCCGCTTCCGTCTCCTTCCTCGCAGCGTCTTTTGGCTAAGCTAAAGGGTGTGTGGGGGTGGTGGGGGTGGCTGCTAGGCAAAGTAGAGGGGGCAGCGGAGCAGCAGGCTCCTAGCTGGCGGCTTCTCGGCTCCAAGCTGCCCCCCTTTTTTTGGTCTTTCATTCACAGCTTTAGAGAGTACAAGGGCTGCTGCTGGGTTGGCCCCGCTGAAAGAAGCCGCCGCAGTGATTGCATCGCGAGCAACAGCCCGCTTGGCTCGGGGCGCATGGGGCTCCTTTACGCAAGACCCAGTCCTGCTCTGCCGCTGCTAGGCTTAAGGGACTTCGAGATGCACCTAGGCTTGAGCGCTTTGACGGGAGTGAGTGTCACAGAAGGAAGGAAGGAAGGATGAAAGAGGAGAGGGGGCGGCAACGGCGGCAGCAACAGGAGAGCAGCCTGGGAGGGGGCAGCCCGAAACTTTTCCCGCTAGGGGGTGGTGATCTCCGGCTTGTCATGCCTCAGTTTCCCACCCTGATGTAATAAATAAATGAATAAGAAAAGACCCGTACCCATCCAACCAAGGGAATTGTTTCATGTGTTAAATTGTTCATTTTTAGCCGGAAGGATTCATGAGAAGGTCAAATTTAGCATGGTTTTGGTTTTAAATCACATTTCAGAAAGCTGCACTCCTCCACTCCCCACCCCTTACACAGAGGCGAAGGAGCACAGTCGTTTCTAAATGAATACAAAGCTTTAACATTTGTGTTTTATCTCACCCCAACACCCACCTGTTGGCTTCTGGTCCTTTTCTGTTGTGTCTTTTTTGCGACATTTACTGGGCGATTAATACTAAGAATGAAGTGGGAAGAGGAATTGAGTTTTTTCACCAGCCTCTCTAATTGTAAATATGTTGGGATTTGTTTTCTTTGCTTTTTTTATTAAGCGAGATGCCAGGAAGAAGGAGATCATGAATCTTTTGTTATTGTTATATCCAGATCTTGTTTTTTTCAGAATCTAGCCGACACATCCAAATCTGCATGGTTTTCAAGAAAGCCTTGTGTTTTTGGAGGGGAACATGTATTATGGATTTGAGAGAGTAAACAACATTTATGTAGAGAATGGTGCTATTTATCATTCAGTAAACAGCTGGCCTAGTGTGAGGCTGCTTTTGAGGGTATAATCTTACTGCTGTTGAGGCAATGTTCTGCAAAGGAAGGGAGGATTGTTTCATTGCTGCTCCTTAAAAGTTGTAACCTCTCTCTTAGTTTTTGTGGATTCCCATTATGTTGAAAATATTGATAGGATTTTAACTGAGAAATCTTTTAGCTTTTATCACATACCATAAGTCTAGAATGTATTACTTCTGAACAAACATCAAGAATCTAGAAATCCATAAAAGTCTTGACTGGCACAAATATTCATCAGCCCTAAGATTCTTTAACACAATCCGAACCATACAGGTGCAGTTTTAGGAAAGTGAGAAAAAAAGGGAGAAAGAGGAGTAATGCTTTCCCAGTGAGGGCCTGTAGGAGATCATCATGTGCCCTAAAGACTCTGAACAGGATGGAAGGAGGAGGGAAACAAAATTGGCCTGAGACCCTTCTCAGTTTAGCAAGGAAGATGGAGCCTCCTTCTGGCTCTCAAAGTGCAAAACAGGAATTCTGCCTAGTCCTGTTTCCCTGCACACACACACACAACACACACACACATACTCAAACACTTCTTCCACACCCAAACTTTATGTGGTAAGACAGTTTCTTTAATATTAGGTGCAGCTGATATGTTTTATGGAACTGTGCAATGCAATTATTGCAATAAATGTGAGGGGAGGGTCAAACTGTAGTAAGCCACAGTAAGAGAGGAAGTACAAGTTTTGATACCTTTTTTGGGAGGGACAGGCTCAAAGGAGAGGGGGGTATAGCTTTCCTTAATGGAAGGACCTGCAGAGGTCAATATTCTTGAACTGCACGGCTGCTTTCTATGTGACACTTTACCTAAATGGATATAGGAAGAAAAAGTTGTATATCTGTGTACATGTGAAGATTCTACTTTTTTATTGCACTGTTTGTACACATACTGGGAAGGTGTGGTTTGTAGATGAAGATGTATTGCTTAAATTATGTGTATGATGATCTGTATAGTGAAATTGCAGTAATATAAACTGGGAGAGAAACAATGCAAGTATGCAGCTAAGATGATGGGGTGACTCCAGAACTGAGGTTCAAACAAATCTGTGAAAGCTGTCTGCAAGGTAAATTTTAACATGAAAGAGGAGCTCTTGGCAGTTGTTGAAAATGAGGGTGATACAGCTGTGCTTTGCTGTTGGTTTGTAAAAAGGGAGGTAAATATATTTAGCAAAATAAAAGAACTAGGTAGATAGGCCCTGTAGAAAGGGTCCTGAGTGACTGAGGATTGAAGTATGAATGAGGTTTCAGCAGAGAAGTAAAGATGTCTGTGTGAGAATAATCTGGTGAAGAAGCTGAGATCCTCAAGCTCTGCCTCTTAACATTCACAATGTGGTATTGCTCATAACAGTTGCATGTATTATACAGAATTTGGCAGCTTCCACTGGTCAATCTGTACATTTTCTTATATTGATAAGATTAAATATGCTAGTTTATTGCATACACCTACTTATAAGTGTTTACAGTTACACATAAGAATGAGCAGTCACAAAATAGAAGAATGCATAGCGGCAAAGAGTTTCTGTCTATATAGAGCACACTTTTTCTATGAGGCAAAACATATGTATGTCATAAGTATAATACCTGTTTTAATGCCAGACTAGGTTATTTCCCTTCCATGTCTCATAGGCATTTAGGCATAAAGAAGGCATAAAATTCTACCCTATCCTAATGGTTAATAGAATTAATGTCAATACTAAATACTTTACAAAAATGTCAAATTATTACTTTACAAGGTGCGGAAACGTATATTCTGTATCTCATAAGAGAACATGAGGTTAGTATACCTTGTATGCTTCTACCCTTTTGTGTGTTCTTGGAATTGGTGTGTAAAACAAGAATCTGGTATGTGGTGTAGAATTCAATTTATTGATTTACTAGAAATATGCTGACGACCATCAAAGTGATATTTATAGAAGAAAGTTCATGGGGGTGGCAATAAGGAGAACCTATAAGTAAGTGTGTGTGTGTGTGTGTGTGTGTGTGTGTGTGTGTGTGTGTGAGAGAGAGAGAGAGAGAGAGAGAGAGAGAGAGAGAGAGAGTGAGAGTGTGTGTGTGTGTGTGTGTGTGTGTGTGAGAGAGAGAGAGAGAGAGATGGCTTTGGTCAGGGACTGGAGGGGAGACATTTGTCTGTCACTATAGAAATGCTGCCTTTATCACCTCCCTGTTAATAAGGGTAGAACCAACTCTGGCTCTTCAAGTTGGGCTTCCTCTTTCAGCTAAGAGAAGGCGATAGAGCAAGAGATGGGAAGGGTGTTACCTTTATGCTCCTTTCCTCTATATACCACTCTCATAATCACCACAAATCTAGATTGTTTTTAATACTATTCTCTCACATTTTACAAGAGGTGAGGTTTTGGTGTAACCAGTGATGTATTGGATGGGTTGAACCTATCACTGTGTATCTACTTCAGCATACCTTCATTGTTGTTGTTGCCATTTTTTTGTCAGTGTGCTAATTCACTTTAATTAAACTTTTAATTTGAACTAAAATGCCTTTTTGCCTATATATATGAGATTATTGAAATATTTACACAATAGCTGTTACATTATAAAAGGATTTTAGTGTAGATTTAGAAACTGATTTGAAAAAGTACATTGCATTTCCAGTCAACACCATTTTAACACTGGTTTTGGGGCTCCTAATCTCTATTTTTTAAAGCACATTGTTGCCTTCCTTTTAAAATGTTCCTAAGGAAATTGTGCAAAAGCACCTACATTTCTGGCCCACATGGTGGCAAAAATCACATTCCACCCTCATCATATTTCCATGTGGTTACTAAATATGCATGCCATAAATTCGGATCCAGAATAAACTGTATTGTGTTGATCTGGGACTGATTTCATTTTTGCAAAAGCATCTGGGTCTAGTGTGGTTTTGTTTTTAATTTTGTAGCCTAGTTAATCATGTTCAAAATGTGTATTGATTTATTAAAAAGCTTTTTGGCATGAAAGGCCTATCACACTGTCATTGTTTTTCACATTTATTGCTTTGCATCAAGGATCCCCACCTGTTTGAATGCAGCCCATAGCACTAATACCTGCTCATGGCTGTTTGGTGCCCTATTTAATTCCAATCTAGTTCCCATTAGGTAAATCACAAAGCTCAACAACAGTGAAGTACTAATTGGCCCCTTGGTAGCCAACTGAGAATAAACGCTGCCAAGGAGCGAAAAGAAAAATAGGGTGACGGGCCCTTTAGCTCTGGAAGAAACACTGAGTAGTAAAATCAGAGCTAGCAAGGTCAAAAACTGGCACTATATGAAGGGTGAGAGTGCCTTTTTGGAAAGGACCACAAGTTGCTATTGCTTTCTCTTCTTATAAGTAGTAGACTTGGGACAAAAGGAAACACCCGTGCAGGTTTTTTGTCCCATTTGTTTCTTTCAAACCTGCTGATCTAATTAGATCTTCATTTTTAAAATGCTAAATAAATCCACTAATCAGTAAGCCTGACTCAAGGCCACAAACAAGTACTCCTTTTCCTTTTGTACCGTCAGCTGTAGCCTAGGCCGTCCTGAATAGACCACTTATGCCTTAAAGGTGTTGTTCAGAGTGCAACCACCATCCTGGAAGGACAGCAGGGCAAAACAGCAAGGCATCCAGATGTGTCTGCCATTTGGCGGCTTCTGCTCTTTAGTGACTGGAAGAAAGAAAAGAGAGATTGGCTAAAATAGTGCGTATTTAATTTTCATTTTTAAACTTGCATAAATCATACTGGTGATCACTTGCCAAATGTTTCTGAATAACTGGTCTGGTAGGCTGCATTAACCTAGACAGAATTTTGGGCAGGCTAGGGTTAACAGACAACAAGGTTGTTGGTATTTTTTTACTAGTGTGTTCCACCAACATAATTCCTATCTAACAGACAGTCAAGCTACAAACATTGTTACACTGTTTACAATATTCATATGCTGCAAAACGTATAAAAAATGGATAGGCCGCAAGTTCTCTTGCTTGTATCCCATTTGCTCCAGATATTCCTGTTCATGAGCGCTCATACATACACATATAGAACTTGAATACAGAAGATACTCATTTTTTATTGTATTATTTTTCTCAGCACACAGTGTGGACAGAAGTACACAGACATCTCAGCTGGCACAGTGTTGTTTTCTGCTTCATTGGGCATGTTGGAGAAACAGTGTGTTCTAGTGGACTGAGCAGAAAAGTCTTGGGAGCCACAAGCATTTTGAGATTTTGGAGGTGTAGCCTGAGGCAAATCAGTGGTAAAACTGGGATTAACTCTTTCTTTCTTTCTTTCTTTCTTTCTTTCTTTCTTTCTTTCTTTCTTTCTTTCTTTCTTTCTTTCTTTCTTTCTTTCTTTCTTTCTTTCTTTCTTTCTTTCTTTCTTTCTTTCTTTCTTTCTTTCCACTTTTGTTTCTTCAAGACAGTGTAGAGACACACTTGCAGTTGTGCTGGCTTCAGCGCATCTCCACCTCCATTTTCTGAAGTCAAATTTCTGAAGTCAAAGACAAATGACTCTAGTCAAACTCTGCTGCTTTTTTCTCCAAAACCTGGGGAAATGGAGCTCTAGTGCTTTCTCTACGAAGTCAGCTTCACACAGAAATCAAAACTGTTTGATAGATTAACTCATTGCCACGCTGTGGTGTGTCCAAGAAAATACTTTGCTGTAGATTGGGCAGAGACAGTGATTGGCCCAATGCTCTGCTGTGGGTGGTCCTAAGAGGTCTGACATCTGATGTATCCAGCCATGGACAAACGCGTTTTAAACCAAAGCCAGAGAAAATGGTCTGGTAGCTTGTGAAGCAGCCGGTGTGTCAGCCAGAGCAAATCCTGTTACCCAAGTGATAAATATATTTGTAATTTTGTCTTATTTGTGTATAAAGCATTATTCAGTTGCCTAATGTGTTTTTGCACTCCAAGCAAGGTAAGACTCTTGGTTCTTAAATTTGTAGTCTGCAGCTATTGCTTAATATATGTCCACAGTATTCACATATCATACAATCCAGTGGCTTCTACCTCTGTATTGCAGTTTTCCAGAATTATGGGCTTAAAGATGTTGACCAGCAGTTAGCTTTACCACAAACCAGCACAAATGTTGTGTATAGACACTACAAATACATTTTATAAACTCATTTACATAGATGTAAAGATGAAAATAGAACTCACACTGCATCCCTCAGCTGTGGGATAAGCTTAGCTTCTTCCTGACTTTTCAACTGAAACAGCATATGTGCATACTGGCAAATAGAATGCTAGTTCAATTCTTATTTTTTCCCTCATGCTTTAAGTGGGCAGCTTGCCTTTTTATTTCTAAAAGTCCTGCGTGAATGTTCATTTGTTCATTCATTCATCACCAGAGTTGGCAGTTTCCGAGGGGTGAGGGAAACTAGTTTTGGACAGATGACTAATAACTATCAGCTTTTACCAGTTTCTGTGGGCTTCCCATGGACATCCAATGGCACAAGGGCCATTGGCCCTTGTGAGAAGACAATGCTGGACTAGATGGGTGATTGGCCTGATCCAATAAGCTCTTCTTAAATTCTTGTGTTCTTCCTGGTATTTACTAGGAAAATGAGAAGTTAACATGCCAAAGAAAATGGCAAACTCAAGAAATTTATTTATTTATTTATTATTTATTTATTAGGCTTATATCCCGCCCGACTAGCGATAGCTCTCTGGGCGGTGAACAGCAAAAAAGTACAATAAATACAGTAAGAAAAACAATACAGTGCAAAAATCCAATTAAGTTATAGTAAGTTAAAAAGTACAGTTAAAATGCTTTGGGAAAGAGGAAGAGGATCCATTCTTACTTAACTATGGAAATCTGCTAATAACTTTCAAGTAATCTGGTCTGGTTTTTTAAATTAATAAAGCAAAAGAGAGCATTTACTGAATATGTACTGTATGTATAAGCAACTGGCCCTCTCCTGACAAAATCTGATCCCCCCATCTCACCAGTGCCGCCATGTGGCCCTCTTAGCTGTGAACCTCAGAAGGAAATAAGGGTTGTGGATGAATAGTTTCTGTGGCAAGTGCCCTTTATATCTGATTGAACAGGCATGCATTTTTATTAAGACTTCAATCCAGTTTCAAGATATTTGGTAGATTAAATTGATCCAGGTTGATTAGTTGATTGAACTATTTATTAACCTTTACTTTATGAATCAGTTGAAACATAGTGTAAGAAGACAATTGTTTGATGTATTGTTTCAGCCTCATTGCATCACTTTGGAAATAGTCCCTTAAATACATGCATGCTGAATGCTCCTTCAGAGTCCATTGGCCATGTGACTTAAGAAGTATAGGGTACAACGATTTTGTAGGAACTAGCAATCCTGTTCACAATACTGGAAAATTTACTTGGAAAACCAGTTCTGGTGTAAGGGCTCAGATGTATGTGCTCATAGACTGACTATATTGAAACCTCAGTATGAATTTAACTAGCTAAAACTTCTCTATTATGTGACTGTTTGAAATTATCTTTGTACAGTAGTGCTTACTCACAATTTTAAGTGGGTACATGATCCACTGGAGAACAATTTTACTTTATGCTATCTGGTGTCTCTCTAGTATAACTTTCTTGGTTTTTACCCTGACTTTCCTACAACAAACTCAGGGTGGCTTACGTGGGTTTTTCTCATTTTATCCTCATAGCGACCGTGTGTGTGAGAGAGTGAGTGAGAGAGTGTGTGTTCAGCCAGTGAGCTTCATAGCTGTGCAAAATCTGAACCTGTGTTTCCTTAGTCGTAAATCCAACACTCCAGACATTATAGCACACTGGCTCTCAATGTTAGTTCAACTAAAAAAGACTGATTGATTACTAATATTGACCACTCTTCCTTTATAGTCTAATCTGGATATTTCGAATTTATATGTTACTTTTCTGCACAATGTTCCAAGTGCTATTTTCACTGTTAGCCTCTGAAACATGTGAAAAATATGTATATCTGTTAGCCTCTGGAACATGTGTAGGTATTTTACAAAAAGCTAGTGTAGACTTACTGACTGGCATTGTATAGTGGTTTAATTTCAAATTATAGCATTGGAAAGGACCTTGGAGATAATCCAGTGTGCATGCATAAACTTTGCTATGTGTTGTATATGCAGTATGGTAGGGTGACCACATCCACTTTTTTGGCCATGCTCACCTATGGCATACAACCCTTGGAGGTGTTGCAACTGAGTGATGTGACCCTTGGGCTGAAAAGGATAGGCAGCCCTTCTAGTCTACATGCCTGCTCAACCCAAAATGCAGCTGCAGCCTCCATAGCAGATGGCCTTCCATCCTCTGCTTGAATACCTCCAGCAGAGGAAAGACCATCACATCTTGAGGCTGCAGTTTCTTGTGCTCTCTGTCTTACCCTTATCACATGAATTTCACCTTTACCTTGGCTTGGTTGAAATACGTGACCTCATCATGCATCTCTTCCTGAACGTTTCACCATTGCATCTTCCACTAACCCACAGAAGAGAGCAGAAAGCTGCCGATTAAAAAAAAAAGTACTGTTGACTCAATGGCTTGTGGATTTTCCTGGACTTTCCTCAGAGTTTGATAATATCTGTCCAAAATTTCCCTAAGCTACTACAAATTTTTCAGAACTAAACTTTCCAAACTCAACCCATTCAGCATGCATGCATCCCTTTGCTCTGAAATTGCTGCTCCATCAGTTAAAGTGAATAGACCATCTTATAGATGGAGCTTCACGTCTGTAACTCCACAACCTCCTTGCCAGTGTGAGGTTACTAGACATGAAAACACAGGCACTGTAGGAACCTGCAGTGCTCACATTTCCATGTACAGTGACTTGGTTTTGACAATTCTTTGTTCATATTTTGAGGCAGAGCTTGGTTTTTTCATGCAGCAGGGTGAAGCAACCTGCTTCAGGCAGCACCATGAGGGAAAGGATTGTTGAATGCAAGAGTTGGTGTTTCAATTGTGCAGCAAGACTTTTTAAAAAAAATCTTTTTAAAAATTATTAATTTCTATAAACATACAAGGCAATCTACAAATCAACATAAAAAAAACCCAGAATATAAATACAATGGTCAGTGTTTTGGAGCATATATACAACGGCCATGGAATCTCCACAACACATTTATAACGTGTTCTCCTAGTGGGAGAAAGGGTGGGATACCAATCAATCAATCAATGAAATCAAGTTTTTTTTATATATATACGGTCCAGATGTAAGACTTATTTCACTCCTCTTATACACACCAATCAAGCCAACTTATTGCTCCTGAACAACTTAGGATAGAGTTGTGGGTCTAGATTCCCCAGGACTGGAGTTGATGTATGACAGAAATGGCCACCAGTCATGTGAAAAGTTATCCTGTTCTGTCTCACCCCTAGGAAGCCTACATTACTCTAAGCTTTTCAGCAAATGTCAATTGCCATATTCTATCATTCTACCTCCCCAAAGCAAGCTCTTCTTCACTTTGCAGCAAGACATTTCAAAGTGATGCTCCTAGCCAGGGTGGGGGCACCATTTGGGCTTTGCTTCAGGTAGCAAAATGTTTTGGTTCAGCTACTGATTTGAGGAGTTATAATTAGTTTATTAATGTAAGTTGCATCTGAGTTCTTGTTTCAGGTAGAAAACTGACTAAAAATAAATAAATAATATGTGAATGGAGGTTAGCAAAAAGCAGTCACAATTGCAGTGTACAGAAGCACAATTGCAAAATTTGGAAGATTTTCTGTTTTTTTAAGGAAGGAAGCCAGGACGTCGCATAGTAGCAACTAAATTACACCTGGGCATTCCTAAGGACAATCCTTTTGTCCCCAAAGGACTCAATGTGCACAGACATAGAAAGATTAATAGTGGAGTACAGGAAGAAGCAGATGACCAGAGACAAATATGCTGTAATGAGAACTACAAGACAAAAATTATGTCAACTGCAGCAGAGTAACCTTAACATCAAATAATAAGGTTCTGGTTAAAGAGCCAAGATACCTGTTTTGTTTCATTTCTCATTCACTGAGTTAGTGACACAACATTCTAGGTGAAAAGATGGGGGAGGACTAGTTATTCTGTCTCAGTACTGAGTGGGTAATTTGGCTGATTTGTATTCCTTATTCCTTGTGTTTTGTGTAATATTCAGGCTGCAATTCTGTGCATACTTACTTTGAAGCAGACCCTGCTCAACAGAGGGAGATTTCACTTCCGAGTAAATATGCATAGGATCACGTTCCACATTTAGAGTTTAAACAGCTGGATATTATTTTAGAAGTCTTGAAATCGACAGATAGGAAGACCTAACCTTACTCTGACTGATGAGCGATAATTTTGCCACAAATGACAGTGAATAGATGAAGGTTTAGGCTCCTGATTTTCACAGATTTATTACATCTCTTGAAAATTCAGAATTAAATTTAAATGTGTTTGGGGCATTAATTTGTATTAATCATAGATTCTAAGCACCTCACTGAAGTCTAAACTTTGAAAGGCAGAGCACAGGCTGCAGAGCAGCAGCAGACTTCAAGCCTTTTTTAATGGGACCACTCATGCCAGTTTTTTTTCCCACCCAGCTGGGCTTATTTCTAGTCTTGGATCCGACTGGAGGAAAAAATGGGGGAAATGGCCAAGGTTGCAGGGAAGGATTGGTGAGGGAGACAGTAGGGGTGGAAATACTAAGTTTCCTTTTCCCACCAGCTGATTTGTCCCTACCAGTTCCCCCCCCCCCCGTATTAATATTCCAAGGCAAAGATGGGACTCAGAATCCTATGTATGCCTCACATATAGTTCTGCCTTAGAGTAAGGAGAGAAACATCTTCTTTGCCTGTTTGTTCCTGGGTCCCTGCTATTTTATTGCTGCTAACAGCATGGCTAGGGCTAGTTGCACCATAGATTTCTGTATCTAGCTGAAGGCTGCTGATCTCATTTTGTCTGTGCCTCTTAGCAACACTCAGGTGGTAGCAACATTTGGTCTCAAAGGGCACATCTACACAAGGGGTTGACACATAGCAAAGAGTGTTATTGTTTTGCAGCGTATTTGCTAACGTGTAGTAGACTGTCTCCAAACATTCAAATACATGTTAGATAATGTGTTTCAGGAAACATGTTAACATCACACCCTTTAAGACACATTATTCCCCTGTGTAAGCATCCTGTTAAAAATTGGCTTCTCTTGTGCTAAATGCAGAGAAATAAAAGAAAGCCCTGCTTTTGTGTTACTGATTTTTCAGAAGGAATATATCAAAGGCAACACATCTTAACTTCCTTGTCTAGTTGCTTTTTCTATTTTAACTTGTCATCTTTATTACCTTATTTTATTAAAATATTTATATTCCACTGTTCCAATTTTTCAGGGTGGTTTACGAAGAAGCAATAAAAATATAGATATAAACAACCTCAACACAAATCCAATAATCAAACTAAACAGCCACAGAAAGCTTCAACCAAAAAGCAAATCTTTAAAAATACAACCCAGATCTTTCAGTCTCTATGAAAAGAAAGCAAAGAGGTTGTTGTCCTAGCCAGTGCTGGTAGGAGGATCCACAGCTTCAGCGTAAGAGACCCAGTCCAAGATGCCAGCCCTCACACTTGCTGACTGGCCAGTGAGTGGGCTGTCTTAACTGTTGAAGCCATCTGCGGTCCCAAGGTATGGGCTGAAGCTCAGCAGGTCTGAGTTTGGTCAGTGCCACGTGGGAGATCACCTGGGAGAGATATGTGGGCCACCTTGTGTTCCATGATGGAAGAAAGAGAATAAATAATAAATCTGTGTACATTTATTGGAGCACTAACATTTCTTAAAAGAAAGATATTGGAGCTATGTATCCTGGAAGCCATGTATTTATTTACTTATTTGATTTATATCCCACCCTTTCTCCCAGTACAAGCCCAGGGTGGCATCCTCTATGTGTGTTCACTCTGTGCTGATGGAAATGCACTCTGCTCATGGTCAGAGCTGCTTTTTCTGAACTACTACTTCATATTCTTCCAGACTCAGCTTTGATGTTGAAAATGATTATAGGGCTAAACTCCGGTAACCCTGACACAAATTAAGTCATGTCACTACCCCTGGGAGGATGGCAAAGTGCCCTGACTTTCCTTTAAGTTCCAGGTACCATTGTTTTTCATTGATCCCTTTTCTTTTTCAGCAAACTTTTGCCATAAATTGGCAACTATTGCCTTAAGCTCACTTTCCCCCCCTGTGTTGTCCATGGGGACTCAAGCCACAAAGGGCAGGACTCCACAAATCCTTTGACAAAATGGGCAGTTGTCTAGGTAAGTGCCCCTCAAGACATTTTGCTGCCTTGAGTGGGCCCATCAAACAGTCCATTAAATGCACCTCAGGATCCCTAGCAGTGCTGCAGAGAGTCTTGGGGCTCATTTCTTTGCCTGCATTCTGCTTTGTTGACACCCCTCAAAGTATTTCTGCCCTAAGCGACCACTTGGAATGCTTCTGTTCCCATGCTGCCCTTGTGTGCATCACAGTGTCCCCCAGTCCAGTCCACTTTGTTAAGCTTTTCCAAGGTGTTGTGAGCAACGCTTTTGGAATGCATTGTGACATTCCTAAAGTTGGATCATACTACAAAAATCCCCTGGGGAAAAAATTAACTCATGATGACCTCACCGCATAATTTATTAGTAAAATGGCTATACGAGCAGACCCACGTGTAACAGCTCTAATTTGCAAAGTGCCTTCTAATCTCCACAGTGCTCACAACTACCCTTTCACTATTATCCCTGGTTTACACGTGAGAGGATACTGGAACTGAGAGATTTAAGAACACACAGAAGAGTTTTTTGCAAAGGTATGATGACATGAACCAGATCTATCTAATTATATATATTGGGCCACATTGTCTCTCTGGCTGTGGATACACCATTTAAAAACATTTAAAGCACATTCCCTCCCCAAAAGAATCCAGGGAAGTGTAGTTTACTACTCACAATGTTACAGACTACAGTTCCCAGGATTGTTGTGGTATGTGTACTTTAAATGTATGCTATGTACTCAGCCTACCATTGTATCCGTAGTTCCCTCTAATTAACATAAGGCTAAGTAAGATACAAGTGGAAACATTTCTTCTATGTTCTCCATATGAAAGATTACTTTTAAAAAAGAATAATCTGAGTCAGACCCTGTGAAATCTTGCTCCGTAAATGTAGAATTCATGACAGCTGGAAAAAAACCACACAAATGTGTGGGTGCCTTTTGAAACCAGCTATACACTTTGGGGTCCTTCACTATTTTTGATATCACGTTTTTAGATGCAGACTTGAGGGCTAGAAATATACTGTTTAAAAAAGATTTTCAGGATTTTGGTTTACAGTTCGCAGGCTGCACCACACCCTATTGTATGTTGGCATTATATTCTTGAGCCCATTGAATGACATGTTCTGGACATAACAAGCATATATGTTTTCTCTTGTGTTGTTCCTGATGAAGCTTCCCCTTCTTTGTTGTGCCCCTTCCTCTCTTAACTCTCTTCTACTGCCGTCAGTGAGGATCATTACTTAAGCCTCTTATTGAAGATTTCTTGTTTATTTCGGTGTTCCACCTGCACATTTGCCCACACATTTAGTTGTATGCTACAATATCAAGCTGTCTCAAGGCATGGAAATATTTTTATAATCCCTGACAGCCATGATAAACACTCCTCCTCAGGAATAAACAAACAAAATAGACACCTTGCCGTTGACACCAGTTTATAGCAGCCAGATCTTTGTCACTCATTTACAGGGGACATCTAGGCAATTCCTGTGCTAACGACTTGAAGCGTTGTTGACGAGGTGGACGTAAGATTTCACGTAATTCCTGTGGTTTAATATACTGAATGATTACCAGGGAAGCTGTGCTTGTGTTGCAAATCTGTCACTTCAGAGGAAAATTTATTCAGATGTGTTGCCCATGGTCAGTCACATTTTGAAGAAAGAAATCTGCTAAATATGTCCTAAGGATTTGTGCTCTTTGTCCTTGTGTATTTTGATTTGAATGGGGTGGGTGGTTTGGCGATTATTTTGGAAAGGAAAGATATGGGGACTCACTGCTACTCCAACATTAAATGCAATTAAATGACATTAAATGAAATGAGCAGAAGGAAGATTCTGAAAGCTCCTGAGTTTCAGAGATTAAGATGCTTTTGAAAATCCTGAATGGAATTTAAATGTGCTTATGCATGAATGTATAATGTTGAGCACAAACCCTGGAGTATATTAGTCCTGAAGCTGGCAGTCATCAATGCTTAGAGAGGATGACTGGACAACAGCAGTGGTTCTCACTTTGTTCTTAGTGGGGCCAGCTAAAGGAGAGAGAAAAACCAATTTCCCGATTAAATCTTGACCTCCTTGTTTGGGAGGTCTATGAACATGTAAATCGTTCAGTTATTTGATGTTTGTGTGATCTGTAATGCACACATTTTCACAGCAGGAAAAAAGCTACACCACTTTTTAATGGTATAAATACGTTTTGTTAATAACATCAGATATTTGTAGACTGCCCATGTAAAAGGAATGGATTTCCATAGCAAAATGTCTGCCATGGCTTTGATTGAGATGTGCTGTTGTCCCCCAGCTCTCCTCCCATCACTGATTGCACGGGAATTAGGATTTTATCTAGAGTTGTCTTCCATTTTCCTTGTGTTAATTTGCCTGCTTTGGACAACAAAATTAAGCTTTCCAAGATTCTTCCCAATCACAGCACTAGCAGGTCTCAATGTATACACTAAACTGCTTGGAAACCAGGTTATAAGCTAGCAAAGAAGAGCAAGAGCATATTTCTGTTGTAAATATTTATGCCTTGTGCTCAGAAGTAAGCTCTGTTGTGTTCAAAGGGACTTAATCCCAGTTAAATTTGCAAGTGATTACAACCTTAGAGATGTTTCTAAATAAAGCTGCAGAATTGTTTCTGGAGCATTTTGGGGACACTTTACACATTAAGTGGTGGTACAGTTATTCATGAGCTGTGGCTTATCATGTTTTCCTGGCAGGTGTACATGTATAAGCGCACGTGCTATTTTTCTATGTGTACATCATGTAAAACATTTTATAGCTACATCTTATAAGTAAACACAATGGGTGAAGTGGCCCTTACTTTAATTTAATTATCCCTATTTTTTTGTTTTTTTAAATGCTGGCCTTGAAATTTGGAGAAGCCAGGGGAGTGTAAATGAGAAATAGTGTGATCCTGGAGATTTGAGTATTAAGACTTTGTCCAAGAAGACTTCAGTTCAAGTCCTACTTCAGCTGTGGACTCTGAAGACCCTGGACAAAGCACAAAGCACAATCTTTCAGTCAATGGCTTATTTTGAAAGTGGAAATAAGAGTGACCACCTCGCAGAGCTCTTGTGAAGGGAAATGACATACACAGAGTTCACTTATATTACAATTGTAAGTGCAATTACAAGTCATTAATAGAAATGAGAAGATTTGATCTCTCTCAAACTGCCAAACTGTGTAAGCTATACACACTCCTTTTCTCCATCTGTAGGATGAGATAGGGCAGGGGGTTAGTTTATACGTAAGTCTGGGGCCTGTTGGGTTGACCCAAGAGATTTACCTGCTTCCCCAAGAGGCTATGGGATGAGCAATACCAGACATGCATTTCAGGGTCCCTTGAAATATCACAGAAGATGTTGGGTATATTTCATACTGAATATATGATGCCAGAGTCAGAATATATGACTCCAGCATCATCTGTGGCACTGTATGAGTTCCTGAAGTGTACTTCTCAGATTGCACATTACTCCATCAGACCCCTTAAAAATATTGCTGCCCCAAAGTATTATTTGTGGTGTTTGTGAAATCAGGCCAGCCTGGGGAACTAATCCATAATACATCTTTTTGTGAAATGCATTGAAATTCAGGAAAAAAGTTGCAATTCCTGGTGCAATGTAACAATTACATACACTGTGGCTCTTCCTAGGAGAGAACTTTATTTCTCCTCCACTTCAATTTCTTGTTGTTGAGAGCCTCATATCTTTTTCTGCCTTTTTGTGTTTCCCTTCCTTGCGTACCTCCCTTCTGTTCATGTCATTTTCTGTTCTCTCCCTTCACATGCTTCTATTATTATGTGTATGACAGTTTTCTTGTCTGTCCTGCCTCTGGCATCCTTTTTACTCCTCCTCCCCATATTGCAAGGGTGCCACTTGCTACTTTTTAAAAATTTTTCATGTTCATTATGCTGCACTCCTTTCAACCCTTCTCTTTTTGTACTGCGTGGAAGATGTCAAATGCTCCAGCTTAAAATGATGGAAGGCCAAGTGTGAGGGTGCATCTTGGAGAATCAGCCACAGGCCACCAAAAGTTCTTGTGCATAAATCCCATTGAATGAAATAGTAGTGGTACAAGAACATCCTTAGTGAATGAAGCCCAATACAAGTGTTTTTGCCATTGTAAAGCATGCTTGCAGCAAAGTCTGATTGTGATTGCTATACTCCTTCTTCCTCAGTTTAATATAACTAAAAAAAGAAAGAAAATATTTGCTTCAGTTGCATAAGCTGTCCCATGTACAAAACTACCGTGTATCATCGCTACTTTCATGTATAAAATGCATCTTCATACATTTGTTCACTCACTGAAAGTGCTATCCAATCCCCGCTCATTGTGTGCAAATGGAATAATAATGGATTGTAAGTTCTTTGGGAGCAGAGTGTATTTCTCCTTTGTGCATTTGCACAGCACTGTTAGCTTGTGATGTGTTACAGTCACAGCACTGTTAGCTTGTGACTGTTAGCTTGTAATAATAAACAATGTTGAGGATAATGTTGAGTGCAACCCTCCACTCTGTACCTAAACTGCCCCTTGTAAGTGGATCCAAATCAGCGGAGCAACGAGGATAGACTCCATGTGTGTCTTATATATCTATATCTAATCTATATCTATTTATCTATATATATATTATACATATATATATCACACATACATACGTATATATATATAAATGTATAATATATATATTTAATATTGCAGTGTGTGCACTAGACAGTCACACATCCTAGATCCTTACCAAAGCTGTGGTGGAATGAGAAGATGGGCATGTGATGTGGTTTTTCACCTTATTCCATCCGTAGGTGCAAAGCAAAAAGAAAAACCCTCTGTAGAGCAGGAATTCAGTTTCCTCCCAGTGAAAGACAAAGAGCAAGAATTCAGTTCTGTCATTCTAGGAAGCCCTGCTGTTTGAAATGGGAGACACAGAGCATTTATTTTATTTCAGACAATTTATATCTCACCTTTCTGCTAAAAGGAATAGCGCTCAAGATAGCTAACAACAATTTAATTTTAAAAAGTCAAATACAAAAACAAGCTGAGATTACCAAAGCTACACCTCCATAATGCCCACTTAGCATTTCAATGGTTTACCATGAATGTACCTTTCTGAACAAACCTTGGCTGCATATTGTGGTTTGTAGGGAGCAAAACACAGCACATACTCTAGTTTGGAATTAATGCCGAGTGGGGATTGTGGTTTGTTTTCTCCCACTATGAGAGAGAAGGAGCAAACTGGCGAAGATCAGCATATGCAAGTAAACCATTAACTATTATTCTGTGCGAATGAGGCCACTACTACATTACTTTAACACAAGCTGTTCTATCTTAAATTTAGTTAGTTAGGGATGCATTCACATTAGCACACTGACTGAACTCTAGGTTTAAGATTTTTCTCAATTTACTAAATGCTACTTTAGGGGTGGAGGAAGAAAAGGAAAGGCAATCAATATAATCCAAGAAGACAAGCTAAACAAGGGAGGTTGATCTTCGCGAGATGGAATGGAAGTGTAGACCCTCATGGAAACCTGGTGTATGCCACTGAACTGAGCTCAGAGGTAAAATAGTCATGGTAAGGGCAGTTCCATGTGTTTCAATCCGGATCTGCTACAATCAGATAGAAAATGGGAGTTGGGGAGAAGGGTGATTTAAAAATCAGAAGGGATGCAGGAGTGAGAAGGAGATTTGTTTCTACATCTGTGATTTATCTCCCTGAAGTCTGTCTCCTCAGGTATTTTTTCTGCCCACTGGAGATCCAACAATTGAAGTGAGCCTGGCTTGGAGAAAAGTGCTTGGGAAGAGGTGCTGCAGCAAAGGATGCCATAAAAGGGGAAGGGTTAAGCAGTCCTCATCCACACACCTATGTTACACCCTAAATGTGACCCCACCTCCCACATTCTACATCACACAGATTAGACTTTGTTAGGAAGAGGGAGGAGTTTATATGTTCCAGCTTGAACCCTGACAGTGTTCACGGAAAGTATATACATGACAGCAGTGGTTGCGCTAATCTAGTTTTAACTCGGGTAACATTGTTTAAATAAACTGATATTTTAGCCACAGCAAGCTTGATTCACAGCTCTAGGTCAGTGTTTGAAAGGTCACTAGAGCTTAGTTTTCTGACAGAACCATAACCAAATTGGGATACACCTTCAAAGGAGCTTCTCCTGCTTCTTACTGGAAAGACATCTTTCTAATAGGGAGGGATAATCCTGGGCTACCATCTGACCATGAACTGTGAAATCAGAGGAGCCCATGCTGGTTTTCCTGGTGACCTCATGTGACATGCAAATGGACAGAGGGATCAATGCACGTGAAAAGCCACAGGCATATAGCCTGAAGGGGTCAGATGAATGTATCTGATCTCTGATGATAGACCCTTGTAGACATGCCCATCTTCCTTGCCGTTGTCAGGTGGCAGTAGTCATTGGAAAGCCCCAAAACAGGGAATTCTGAGGTAGGGGGCAGGGTTGAGTCAACCTGGAATTAATTGACATGGGGCCTGATTTGTCTGCCATCACTGTACCAGCTCCAGGCTGGTGCAATGATCTGCCTGTTCCCAGCCTTCCACCCTAACTGCTATTAGTAGCAGGGCTGTGGATGCATCACTGGTCTTGACAGTCCATACAGACGTCATGGTGGTGGAGGAGGAGGAGGTTAGGACTGCAGTATAAACTCTAATTTAGTCACATGATAAGCACCAGACTATGCCAGAGTACTCAACAAAAGGGAAATTATGTGAAGAACCTTTATTTGTTTATTTATTTTTATTTATAAATATGTATACTGCTATTTCATTTTTAAAAAAACATCAGGATGGTTTACAACATATAAATTTTTTTACAACAAAATAATTACAGGAAAAACCATTAAAAATACAGGAAAAACAAAGGTCTGTGATTGTAAAAAGACATCTTCTTAATTGCCTGCATATGCCTGGTGGAACAGAAAGGTTTTCAGCAGTGTTTGAAAGTTAAAACAGAAGGTGCCTGCTGAATCTCTGTTGGCAGAGCACTCCAGAGAACTGGGCTGATGACACTGAGGGCTCGATTTTGTGCTGATGTTGAATGAGCTCGCCAGCTTAGGGGACAACCAGTGCTGCTCCTCCGTCTTCCCAGGATTCAAGCACAGTTTATTGGCTTTCATCCAGTCCACAACAGCATTCAGACACCTATCCAGAGTGTTCATAGCTTCTCATGATTCAGATATTATTGACAAACAGAGCTGCATGTCATCAGATGACACCTTGCTCCGAAACTCCTAATAACTGCTCCCAACAGCTTCATACAGATGTTAAATAGCACCAGGGAGAGAACAGTACCCCGTGGAACCCCATAGCACAAGTGCCAGGGGCCAAGGAATACTCACCCAGTGCTCCTCTGTAGATGAGGCCCTGAAGGTAAGAGCAGAACCATCATAATACAATGCCTCCAATAGGCATCCTACTGAATTGGTCCAGGAGAATACCATGGTCAGTGGTACCTAATGCCACTGAGAGATCGAGCAGAAGTAGCAGGGTTGCACTCCCCCTGTCTCTATCATGTTAAAGGTCATCCATCAGGGTGACCAAGGCTGATTCTGTTCTGAAACTGGATCTGAATCTAGATTGTCATCGAGCTAGATTGTCTCCTACAGGAATACTTGGAGTTGCTCTACACCACCTTAGCCAAGAAAGTGGTATTGGCGACTGGTCTATAGTTGTTACACTCCATTGGGTCCAGTGTGGGCTTTTAATGAAGTGGATGCACCACTGCCTCTTTTATAGGGTAGTAGGCTTCATGAAAAGATATGTTTACCGCACCTGTGACCCATTCAGTCACCCTACTCTAGCTAGCTTTAATAAGCAAGGATGGGCAAGGATCTAATGAGCAGGTGGTTGAGTGCATCACTGCAAGCATCTTGTCCACATCATCAGGCTGCATTAACTGGAATTAATCCCATAACACTGGATTCAGTGCTGCATTGGACACTCCAGCTGCACTACCACAATAGCAGAGTTTAATTCACTGCAGAGCTGAGCAACTTTATCCTTAAACTGTTTAGCCAGCTGGTTACAGCTTGACACTGTGTGCTCCAGAGGTCTACCTACCAGTCAGAGTGACCAATCTCTGGGCCACAGGGAATAACCCAGCCAAGCAGTTCCTTGAGGATTCAATAGAGGCAGCAAAGTAGGATCTCTTTATTGCCCTCCACCAAATAGTAGACCCATTTATGAGCCTGAACACGTGCTTGGTGGGCTCCAGAGCAAGATTTATGCCACTTAGACCGGGTGAGGGCTGGAGTGTGTTTCACTGATTACAGCTCCTCAGTATACCAATGAGCAAAGTGGGCTCCACAGCACCAGAGAGGGCCCTCGGGACCAATCCTGACAATGGCCCTACAAGTCTCACCATTCCAAAGTGAGACTAGGGCCTCAACAGGATCACCTGCTCTATCCACTGGAAAATCCCCCAGAGCAGTCAGGAAACTATCAGATTCCATCAGTCTCCAGGGGCAGACTATCCTAATCGGTTCCCTACCCAGCAGGGGAACATTGTTGCTTTATGACCAACCTTTCCAGCAAGTGGTCTGACCATGACAATGGGGTGGTAGTCATCCCACCAATTTCCAGACTACCATCCTCCACATGTGGAGCAAAAACTAGATTGAGGGTATGTCCTGCTCTGTGTGTTGGACTGATGACCATTTGGGACAGGGCCACAATTGTCATGGAGGCCATGAACTCCTGAGTCAGACCTGAAGAGGCCTCAGCATGGAAGTTGGTTCCCCAAAACCACTGTTCTGGGTTCCTTGAACACCGCGCCGGAGACAGCCTCAGCTAGCTCCAGTATTTTCCGGTAAATGTGTGGGCAGTGTAAAATCCTGAGTCCTTTTGCCTCTCAATTCTGTTTCACACATTAGGTTTTAAAGGTGTACACTTAAGTCAAGTGCATATTTAAAATGTAATGTGTGCATCTGACACATGTATATTTTCAGCTATATGTATGATCGGAATACTTGCAAGAAGGAGGTGGGATTTGCAGCTATGGTTCCTACTGTATGTGCAAGCATTGGTGCTACTGTGTTTGGTTTCTTTTCTAATGGAACAATAGCAGTGTTGTGGATTTTCTGGAAAAATTTAATTTGGTATTAGTGTAATTTGCATCAGAAAAAAATTAGTCTGCATTGGAAAATGTTCCATTTACATTGGAAAATGTTCTGATGCTCTACAGAGTGATCTAATATAGCATGTTTATTTTACTTGTACTTAGTAAACAAATATAAAAACCTTGAAGCTGCCAAGCTTGCCTAATATTTATTTGCATTGGCATCCATTCATTACTAGAAAAGCATTTATGAAACATAAAGCGCTGGAAAATGTTTGCCACTAACCAACAGGTCTACCTGAAACTTCCTGTGTAAAGTGGCTCTTACTATAATAGGGCTGCTTTCATAGAATGTAGCAGAACTCCTATATATACAACTTTGGGGTATATTTTCAGGATATTTAAAGCAGGTATTTTATATTTTAAACCATATGCTTGGTTATCATTTCAATAAAAATAACTTCATTGCACTAGTAGCAATGAAATCAGAAAAGGAACTAAATGTACTCTCGTTGTGCTCTCGGTGCAATGAGCTCCTGGCTCTCCGGGAACGACTTCATTTCCTTGAGGCCAAGGTGGCGGACCTGGAAAAGTTGAGAGAGGCAGAGAGGTGTGTGGAGGAGGCCTTCAGGGATGTTATAGCTGTGTCCCACTCCAACGATGATAGCTCTCCTGCTATCATGGAGAACAATGGTCTCGGGGAAGGAGAGCATCCAGCTGAGGAAGAGGGAAACGATCCCTTAGAAGGGACCCATTCCTTGGGGAATGAGCAGCTATCGTCTCGTGTCGAGGATATATCTCCAGGGGGTGGAGGGATCCTTGTAGTGGGTGATTCGATCATTAGGAACATAGACAGTGGGGTGTGTGATGGGCGTGTAGACCGCAAGGTGTTTTGCCTGCCTGGTGCGAAGGTTGCGGATATCGCCCGTCGTTTAGATAGTTTGGTAGACAGTGCTGGGGAGGAGTCAGTGGTCGTGGTGCACGTTGGCACCAACGACATGGGGAAATGCAGCCGTGAGGTCCTGGAAGCAAAATTTAGGTTGCTAGGTAGGATGCTGAAAGCCAGGACCTCCAAGGTGGCTTTCTCTGAAATGCTACCGGTTCCACGCACAGGACCAGCCAGACAGGCCCAGCTTTGCAGTCTCAATGCGTGGATGAGACGATGGTGTCGGGTGGAAGGGTTTGGATTTGTTAGGCACTGGGGAACATTTTGGGACAAGCCGGGCCTGTACAAAAGGGACGGGCTCCACTTGAACCAGAATGGAACCAGACTACTGGCACTTAAAATTAAAAAGGTAGCAGAGCAGCTTTTAAACTGACTGAGGGGGGAAACTCGACAGGAGCTGAGAAAGGTCCGGTTCGGAATAAACCTCCCCCCTGGGATAAAAACCAAAGAAATGATGAAATTTTAAAAGGGGTAGGCCTAGAAGTAGGCATTTTGAGAGCAAGGGCACAGGCTATAAATTCAGAAGAGCAAAATTACCACAGGCCAAACCACAAGTGCCAAAGACACTTGAAGAGAGACACTGCTTACAAGTGCCTATACGCTAATGCTAGGAGCCTGCGAACCAAGATGGGAGAATTGGAGTGCTTGGTCTTAGAGGAGAGCATTGATCTAGTGAGCATAACGGAGACCTGGTGGAATGGAGAAAACCAGTGGGATACGGTTATCCCTGGATATAAACTATATCGGAAGGACAGGGAAGGACGTATTGGTGGCGGAGTCGCTCTATACGTGAAAGAAGGCATTGAATCCAGCAAGCTCGAAACCCCAAAAGAGGCAGACTCCTCCACAGAATCGTTGTGGGTGGTGATACCATGCCCCAGGAGGGACTTAATACTGGGAACGATCTATCGTCCCCCTGATCAAAATGCTCTGTCTTCACAGTGGAAGATATAGGGCAGATCCCTGAACCTGAACTAACATTTGCAGGAAAGGATTCTGAGAAACTGAGACAAATAGTGGTAACGAGAGAGGAAGTTCTAGGCTTAATGGACAATATAAAAACTGACAAATCACCGGGCCCGGATGGCATCCACCCGAGAGTTCTCAAAGAACTCAAATGTGAAATTGCTGATCTGCTAACTAAAATATGTAACTTGTCCCTCGGGTCCTCCTCCATGCCTGAGGACTGGAAAGTGGCAAATGTAACGCCAATATTCAAAAAGGGATCCAGAGGGGATCCCGGAAATTACAGGCCAGTTAGCTTAACTTCTGTCCCTGGAAAACTGGTAGAAAGTATTATTAAAGCTAGATTAACTAGGCACATAGAAGAACAAGCCTTGCTGAAGCAGAGCCAGCATGGCTTCTGCAAGGGAAAGTCCTGTCTCAGTAACCTACTAGAATTCTTTGAGAGTGTCAACAAGCATATAGATAGAGGTGATCCAGTGGACATACTGTACTTAGACTTTCAAAAAGCGTTTGACAAGGTACCTCACCAAAGACTTCTGAGGAATCTTAGCAGTCATGGAATAAGAGGAGAGGTCCTCTTGTGGATAAGGAATTGGTTAAGAAGCAGAAAGCAGAGAGTAGAAATAAACGGACAGTTCTCCCAATGGAGGGCTGTAGAAAGTGGAGTCCCTCAAGGATTGGTATTGGGACCTGTAATTTTCAACTTGTTCATTAATGACCTAGAATTAGGAGTGAGCAGTGAAGTGGCCAAGTTTGCTGACGACACTAAATTGTTCAGGGTTGTTAAAACAAAAAGGGATTGCGAAGAGCTCCAAAAAGACCTCTCCAAACTGAGTGAATGGGCGGAAAAATGGCAAATGCAATTCAATATAAACAAGTGTAAAATTATGCATATTGGAGCAAAAAATCTGAATTTCACATATACGCTCATGGGGTCTGAACTGGCGGTGACCGACCAGGAGAGAGACCTTGGGGTTGTAGTGGACAGCACGATGAAAATGTCGACCCAGTGTGCGGCAGCTGTGAAAAAGGCAATTTCCATGCTAGCGATAATTAGGAAAGGTATTGAAAATAAAACAGCTGATATCATAATGCCGTTGTATAAATCTATGGTGCGGCCGCATTTGGAATACTGTGTACAGTTCTGGTCGCCTCATCTCAAAAAGGATATTATAGAGTTAAGGTTCAGAAGAGGGCAACCAGAATGATCAAGGGGATGGAGCGACTCCCTTACGAGGAAAGGTTGCAGCATTTGGGGCTTTTTAGTTTAGAGAAAAGGCGGGTCAGAGGAGACATGGTAGAAGTGTATAAAATTATGCATGGCATTGAGAAAGTGGATAGAGAAAAGTTCTTCTCCCTCTCTCATAATACTAGAACTCGTGGACATTCAAAGAAGCTGAATGTTGGAAGATTCAGGACAGACAAAAGGAAGTACTTCTTTACTCAGCGCATAGTTAAACTATGGAATTTGCTCCAAGATGCAGTAATGGCCACCAGCTTGGATGGCTTTAAAAGAAGATTAGACAAATTCATGGAGGACAGGGCTATCAATGGCTACTAGCCGTGATGGCTGTGCTGTGCCACCCTAGTCAGAGGCAGCATGCTTCTGAAAACCAGTTGCCGGAAGCCTCAGGAGGGGAGAGTGTTCTTGCACTCGGGTCCTGCTTGCGGGCTTCCCCCAGGCACCTGGTTGGCCACTGTGAGAACAGGATGCTGGACTAGATGGACCACTGGTCTGATCCAGCAGGCTCTTCTTATGTTCTTATATACACTATTGTTCAAAGCTCTTACTATGGTTGGACCTTTTTGGAACATGTAGGGCAGCAGGAGGATGAAGAAAGGCTTCATGCTGTCAGCTAGATGTATTTGAGATGTGCAGCGATCACAGTATCTTGGAACTGAAGTGCTCTTCAAGGCTTGGGGACTTAAGAAATTGTAAGCATCTCTCCTAAACAGGAAGAATTGTTGTTGAGCATCATTTATTTCCACAGAATGGCCATTCACATAAAGCAAAATTTGGCCACAGTAAAAAAAAAGAGTGCTTCCAGATGACATTTATTGAACATTCATTCTGATTTGATTGCAGGGAGGTTAAATGGCGTTGCATCAGCAAATGTTATCCCACATTTCCTAGTGCATTTTTCTGTCACTTTCCTCATTAGGGAATTATTATTCCTTACTTCATTAGATATGGTGGTGGGCGAAGGTATACAGGGGGGAGGAGGGCTAGTTACACCAAAGCCTTTGCCCCCTCTGCTTCGCCTGCTGTATTTCAGAATTTGGGGATGCTGGTTAGCCGACCCCCTGACCCTGTGATGGTGGTGTTAAATGCCAGGTCTGCCCAAAAGAAAATATCTATCATCCACAGATTTGGCATGTATAAGTGAGACCTGGCAGATGAGCTCTGTGGCCCAGTACTAACCCAGCTGTGCCCACCTGGGTACTCGGTGCAGCACCATTCCAGGTCAGCAGGACAGGCAAGGGAAGTTGCAATCATCTATAAAAATTCCATCTCACTCACCATGAGACCAATCAGCACTGTGTCTGGGTTCGAGGGATTGTTTGTGGTGTTGGGCCAAAGAGACAGAACGGGGAAGTTGTTAGTCCACCCAAATGTGCTACAACTTCCCTAACCAAGCTGGCGGAGGTAATCTCATTTGTAGTGTTGGAGAACCCTTTCACAGTGGTGTTTGGGTACTTCAGTATCCATGCTGAGGCTGCCCAGCTCAGGCCTTCATGGCTATCATGACAATCACAGAGCTGTCTCAATACATCAGTGGCCCAACACATGTGGCTGGGCATATCCTCGACCTCGTTTTTGCCACAGAGTGGATTGGTAATACTCTGTTCCTTGGGGGACTTGCTGTGAGTCCATTGACATATTATTCTCTGGTGAGGTATGTGCTGAATGTAGCTACCTCATGCTGCAGGGTAGGGCACCTATTGAGATGGTTCACCCTCAAAGACTTATGGAATCTGAGGGATTCCTGAATGCTCTGGGGGATTTTTGCAGCTGACATGGTTGGCGTTCCTGTTGAGGCTGTTGTCTTACTGTGGAATGGTAAGATGTGTAGACACATTGACAATCACTCCTGAGTGCATGTAGGTCTCCTTGGTACTCCAGTAACAAACCTCTTTACCCTGGCTTTTGACACCTGAGATGTATATTTTTGTGATAGTGTGATTTTAGGTTGTTTTAATTGCTTTTAATGTAACCCACCCTGGAAATTCTGGGTGAAGGGTAAAAATGTAAATGTACTGCCTTCAAGTTGATTCCGACTTATGGTGACCCTATGGATAGGGTTTTCATGAGGCTGAGAGGCAGTGACTGGCCCAAGGTCACCTAGTGAGTTTCATGGCTGTGTGGGGATTCGAACCATGGTCTTCCAGATCGTAGTCCAACACCTTAACCACTACGCCACACTGGCTTGGGTGAAGGGTAGGTAATAATAATAATAATAATGGAAAAATTATTGTGAGGGAGAAGTGGGTTTGTTATGCAACAGCTCCAAATCGACTTTAACTGTGCAACTGGGATTTGCTGATACGTGATTGAATCCCATTTGAAAATAATGATGGTCTAGAAGGGCAGGACAAATGCATAATCTTGTTGCATAACCTTTAAAGATAAGGTTTAAAGATAAGGGCCACTGTAGTTGGCCAAGTCTAGAAAAAGTAAAAACATGTAATTTCTGGTTTGATTTCTAATGATATACACATGGCATAACGTGTCCCCCCCCCGTAGAATTAGTTTTATGCAGGCTTCCAGAAGTTTATTTACGGGCAAGAATTTTTAGCCCCTAAAGACAGCATTCTAAAAATTAGGAGAAGGTAAAATGATTTGCTGACAGATGTAACTTAAGAAAGGAAGTTCTTCTCCACAGACCTTGGTGAAATCTCTTGCCTGTGGCCCTGGGAAGTGAAAGAGGTGAATCACCAATCACTGTTGTTGGTTTTCTTACATGTTGATATTGTGCCTGTGGTGGACATATCACTTGAATGCTACTGGGAACTCTATTTTGGGCAACAATAGTCAAGGACAAGATTATACACAATCATCTATGATGCAGAACATTCCACAGACTCCAAGGGAAATTTACATAAAAGATCCTTATTAACCCTTTCCAAATGAGCTAATATTAGAGTTAGGAGATAAATTTTAAAATTACGTCCTGCGAGAAAAGCAACCAAGAGTTAAGTGAATGCCTGAATCAAGCACTTTACTGTCGTGTTTCTCTCTGACTGAACTCCCAAATGAGCTCTGGTTGGTTCTCCTGGCTTTCATCCGTCTCACCACAGTGCTTCAAAACTTGTTGGGTAGCAAAACACATGAATTAAACTAAGGACTATGAGGGGCCCAGTGCTGAGTTAGCATGAAAATTTGGGAGCACTCAAAAGCTAATTTAGTGTGGACTAGGGATTAAAAACAAACCTGGTAAGCAAGGAGAGAGCTAACCATGAGCTTGGGTTTGGATGACACACTATGACAAATCTTGATTTAGCTTAGTGTGGTGCGGGTGTAAAAAAAGACTAGGGAGGAGCAAAGCGGCAGCAAGCCCACACATTTCTGTGGTCCCAGTAAGCTACAGTTTCGCTTACCGTGTTGTGTGAACCAGGTCACTGACTGACATATTGCAGATGTCTTTTAGACCAGTGGTTCCCAAATGTTCCCCTGTCCCCTGGACCACTTGAAATTGCTCAGGGTCTTAGTGGACCACTTAATGATTTTTCTGCCTATTGTTTAGCAATGGTAATGCACTGTGCTAAATGCTAAATTTGCTGCCGTGGACCACCTGAATGAACCTCATAGACCACTGGTGGTCCACACACCACACTTTGGGAATGCCTGCTATAGACCCTTCTTCTATGGGAAAACATGCCGTTACGGTGCTGTTAATGGTATGTGATAGTCTGGGTAACATAGGTTGATTTGTGAGGAGTGTTAGTACATAGAAAATTTGTCTTCGTACAGAACTTATTTATTTATTTGATTTATATCCTGCCCTTCCTCCCAGTAGGAGCCCAGGGTGGCAAACAAAAGCACTAAAAACACACTAAAACATTATAAAAAGACACTTTAAGACATATTACAAAAAAAAAATCCTTAAAAACATATTAAAACAAAACATCTTAAAAAACATCTTTTTAAAAAATATTGAATTAAAACCAGTTTGGCTTTAAAATAATTTGCAAAGCACTTTAAAATTACATAATTACACTTTTTAATGCAAGCTTTGAAATTTCTGACTACCTGAAATTGGTGGCAAATTTTCCAGTACGTCGAAGCACAAATTCCATAGATGGTATTGCTTCAGCAGTGTTTTTTTTTCTCTGAAGAAGAAATCAGGTTTCTTCAGGATTAAGAGAAGGAAATTATTGAGCAAAATAATTTGGGGCTTCAGAAGAAATGTCCCATGTAAAAAGCAAAAGGTTGAAAAGTCCAAGAATATTCCTGTGGACTCCTGGAAGTCATATTTGTGGGTATAAATGAGATCATTTGGCCTAATTAGTTCCAAGCTTAATTAGCAACAATTATCCCAACATGGGAGTAATACCCAAGTAGGAAGTACTGAGTCCTCGATTAGATGGATCTCTAATTGGTGTTACAATATTGTAATTAAAGCCAGTTTATATGCCTCTGCCTCCGCAAGCGATTCGTTTTATGTCTGATTAAACAGGGAGTCCGCAGCCTCAAGGAGACCATTGAACACTGATTCAGAAGATAGTTTGCTATCCCTTGTTGTGTGTGTGTATGATGAGATATATCTGTAGAAATAGTCCAGGCAAAATTAATCTCTGTTGCAACTCCTCTAGAATTAATAAAGTTGTGGTAAGGGCTGATTTGACCTAGAGTGTATGACCTCTATGAAAAGCGCATTAAAGTATGCAGACTTTGCACTTTGGCAATTATATATTCAGTTGAGTGCAACTTAACATCTTCATCTCTGATCAGCAGATGCAGGACCAAGTGTAGTTGACTGCCATATTATTATTATTATTATTATTATTATTATTATTATTATTATTATTATTATTATTATTATTATTATTAAATTCCATTTATACACTGCCTTTCGGCCAAAGGCTCTCAAGGCGTCTTACAAAGAAAAATAAACACAGGTATAAAATACAATAAAAATACAATAAAAACAATATAATTTACAAAAATTAAATTAAATAACAAATAACATTATCATAATATTGTTAATTAAAAGCAGGGAGAGCCCAGGGTTCCAATCTGAAGAAGTTATTAGTTAAATCGAAAGTACTGGGTAGCCCCAGGTACAAGTCCCCGCTCAGCTCCCTAGATGACCTTGGGACCATCATCTTCCCTCCAGGTAACTGACATTGCAGGGCTGCTTTCTTGCGGGGCGCTTTGTGCTGTGGAGGCTGGAGGCTTGAATGCTTGCAGGGGTGCCTTCCGCTGCGGCTGGGCCTTACTGGGCCCACTGCCCTCGGCCAAGTACTGCTGGTGGTATTGGTGGTGGTTGTAATAGTAGTAGTGGTGGTGGTGGTGTGGCGGTGATGGTGAGTGCTGCTGCCACTGCTGCGGGCTGCTTCTCCATGGAAAAGCCTCTGGATGGTGGCGGCGATGATAGTGGCGACGACGGCGACCTGCAGTCCTCTTGCCTCCCCCTCAGAGTTGCCCTGTTGCTGGCTTGCTTTGCAGGGACACCACATTATCCTGTCTTAAGACAGGAATGTGAAATGTGTGGCTTCCAGATGTTGTTGGACTATATTCCTCATCAGTCCTAGCCAGCATGTGTTGCATTCCAGTCAAAGGAGAAGTGAACAAATTAAACATTTATTAATACAGAACCATTCCTACAGAGCCCTAAACGGAGCTCAACAGTCATTTGATTCCTTCTATTCATGATTTTTCTGCAAAGGTACCCATGCACCCCTTTATTAATGTTCTCCAGACAAATTGCTTCATTCAGTGTTACCTGTTGCAACACTGTTTGCCTATTTTTTAAAAAGGCCACACCATTCAGAAATTCATGTTTCCATCTGGATTAACTATAGTTAGTTCTTAGCATGGGCACTGGGGGCACACAAATTTGACTTGTTTTGGTATCCAGCCAATCTCTCCAAACCTCCTCTCCCTATCTGTTGGCACACACAGAGGACTTGCAGGAAAGGAAGGATTCAGATGAGAGACAATCAGAGCAGAAGGAATTCGTCTTCTAAGTGTACCAAAGTCAACCCAACATTAGTGGAGCCCTGATCGCCATCTTTTTTCCTTACAGAGGCCCTGTGCCTTTAACAAATGTAATAGGCTCAAGGCTTTAGGCAATATCCATACATGAGAGGCAGAACATTTCAACCTCTCAGGAAAATCTGTAATTGACCTTAAGGTGGCCAGCTCGCAACAAAGGATCTTCAAAAGAAGAATGCAGACATGAAAAGTGTTTAATGCTATCACTTGTGGGTTCAAATGAGACAAAGGATTTTTATCACACATAGAAGTGCCTTATCAGGATACAACTACAACTGTTAATCCAATCATCTGTCCTTACCAGGATACTACAACTGTTAATCCAATCATCTATGCAAATACTGAGTAAATTATCCCCAGTTTGCAACTGTAAAAGTGTGTTTAGCTAACATACATTTAAGCTTTAATGATCGCTGACTGTAATTTTTGCATCACATTGCCGTTCAACCCCCACCTTAAAATGTTCTCCTTTATATACCTACAAACTAAAATTTTAGTTCATGCATCTGATGAGTCCATGAAACCTTATGCCATAATAAATTTGATAGCCTTTTTATTATTCAATGAAAGGAAAGAAAAAGAAAACAAAGAAAAAAATGACATGAAATAAATAAAATATTAACAATACAAAAAATCAAAGGAATATATTTATACACATGTATACTGTTAATAACAACAATAAATCACCTTCAGTTTGCATTATGAATACCATACCCATCAGTACATACATTTTGAGTTAAGCATATAAATTATTCACTAATAGGCAAAAAAACCCCTTGCGGTTTAAGAACGTACCTATAGCCAACAGATATTTCTATCAAACTTTAAAAAGCAGAGAAATTGGGCAGCTATAGTGAATGCACCAGGGGAGCAGGAAACCTGACCTCCCCTCTGATATATTGTACTGCCCTACAAATTTGTAAAAATTCAAACACCATTTAGGTTGGTCTTTCATAGTCCAATCAACTTCCTGTATAGCTGTGGGAGGGAGGAGGAGGGGAAGGCAGGTTTGATCATTTGCATGCTTTTTGAGTTCAGTGGGATTTACTCCCGTGCAATCATGCTTAGGATAGATGAAACAGACCTGGGGGAGGGGAGGAAGAGGGCAGGGAGGGAATGGAGAGGGGAGCAGATTGGGTGGGTGGGCACTGGGCAGAGAGAAAGCCACTTTCCTTTCCAAACGGAAAACATTGTGAACAGTATCATTGTTTTTCAGCATTCATTGTTGAAAAACAGTATCATTGTTTTTCACTATTCTCCTGACAGCATCATTCTTTTTCAGTGTCCCCCCCCTTTTTATTCTACAGCAGGCACATGTAGTCTCCCACCCAAATTTAAACCAAAGCTGTCACTGGCTACATCCATACCAGCCTTTATTCCACTTTAGACAGTTATGGCTTCCCCCAAAGAATCCTGGGAAGTGTAGCTAGTGGAGGGTGCTGAGAGTTGCTAGGAGACGCCCTGTTCCCCTCACAGAGTTTCAGTCAGAGTGGCTGACTGTTAAACCACTCTGACTGCTGGAGCTCTGTTGGGCATAAGAGTCTCCCCTCAGCACCCTTTACAAACTACACTTCCCAGGATTCTTTGGAGGAAGCCATGACTATCTAAAGTGAAATAAATGTCTGGCATGGGTGTGGCCCCCTGATTAGCCAAGCAGCTGTAAGTCTGACTTTTAGAACACTGACAGTTGGTTCTTACTGAGCATGCCCAGGGTTATCATTGACTTTAATGTTAAATTTCTTAAAATAATTAAAAATCAGCTAGGCATTTTTTAAGCTTTTAAACTGCAGAAGATGAAGGTCAGAGTATGGAGCAAGGTCACTAATAGGATTACAGGTACTCTGTGAACGTGGCTGATCTTTAATTAATTTCAACAAATTATGAGAACACTGACAGAACGGTCTGTTTTTCTCTCTCTCATTTTCACACTTTGAACTCTTGATTCTCTCTGACTGGTTTGTGTATCACCATGAAAATTTAGAGGGTTGTTAAGCAAGTGTTTCTGAATTTGTAAGATTTTGTTTGGAAACGAGCTTATGGGAAGCATCAGAATGGCATGGGGGTTATTTTAAATTTAACACTGCGGAATGCGAAAAATCCATGCAGGCTATAGTATACAGCCACTCTTGTGGCTGTATAATAAGTCCTCCAGATGTCCAAATAGGTATCCAGTTGAAATTGACATCTATATGAAGTATATTCAAATGCAGCCAGGGCAGTGAAGTTTTCAGTCCATTGTGTAATGTACGGTGGGTATTTACCCTTCCATGTTCAAAGTATGAGTCTCTTAGCAACCATGAGGGCTCACAAAGTTTAGTTTTGTTGTCCCACTGTTAAACCACATACTACTGGAATATAATTTAAAAATGCACAATCATCTGAAAATATCAAGGATTTCGCTAGTACAAAATTAATACAGATAACAACTTCAGACCAGAAGGAATATATCACTGGACAAGCCCACATCATATTCCTCAACTAGGCATTCCCAGTGTTATACCTCCAGCATCTATCTGTATTGGACACTGCCTTCCTATACAAACATTGTGGAGTCCCTTATATTGAAAATATTGATTTGTGCTGAATCAGTCTCAATTTCAGGTCTAAGGAAACATTCCATATAGATTCTAAAGCAATTTTCCATTGTTTAGGCAGTATAATACATTCTAATTCCCTATTCCACACCTCTCTGAGCTCCTGAACTGCCATGTTACAGAGATCCATTAAACATTTATAGACAACTGTTATACGTTTGGGATCCAGTAATTCCCTTCAACAATGTAGAACATGCTGAAGGACTCAAAGCAGATGGATACTAGCAAATGTTTTAAATGAAGATTTTGCCATTCCACAGTAATCAGTAATTGATATTTAAGTTGTAAAATAGGAGATGACAATAATTCTCCATCTGAACCTATCAGCAAATGTAATGTATATATTCCACCTTCAACGTATTTTCTTCCCCCCAAAAGGCTGCCTCCCTATCTTCAAATCTGGATTACGTCATAAAGTTAATTTAGTGTGGGCATATGGGTCAAATTGTAGCTGATGAGCCACTATACACATCTCTCTCTAGCTGCTAAAATTGTAGGTGGTATTGTCCCTTTCTTTTTATTATACGCAGACCTCAGCACTAGCATGCAAAGAGGGGTGTTAAATAAGCCATCTCTAAAATCACCCAAGCTAGATTATTCATAGAAGGAGATATTTGTCAATCATTTATATGTGCTATGAGGTATGCTTTATGATATAATTACCTTATTATATAAGCTAATATCTGGAAAATTAAAACAACCTTCCAATATTGCCATCCAATATTGGCAGCTGCATTCTCTTAACTGAAAATGAGGTGGAGAATTATCCCAAATAAACTTCCTGAGTATTTGCTTTTGAAAATATATTTGGGGAATATGTAACAAAGTACCATGAATTATATATATTATCTGTGGCAGAATATTCATCTTAAGTCTATTAACCTTGCCCCACATGCTAAATTTAAGTAATTCCAATCTATCCAAATCACTGGGGACCTCCTTTCTCAACCTCCTTTATCATAACATGGATTATAATGTTATACCTCTCTCCTAAATTGCAAGTAAGGACAAATGGAATTCTTTCAGATCCATTTGGTTTGGAGAGTGGTACAAGACAGTGATGCCCTCTGTCTCTATTGATATTTGATGTTTGGAATCATTGGCATGTGCAGTCAGACAGAATAGGGAGATTCATGATTTTGTTCATGAACAAGTAGAATTTAAATTAGCTTTATATGAAGATTTATTGCTATGTATTAGTAGACCTGAACCATCTATGCCAGAATTAAAAAATAATCAAAAGAATTTCGGGGCATACAATTAATTGGTCAAAATCTGAATTATTGCCAGTGGGCAACTGTAGATCACCTACTTTGTATACTAATTGGCAGTCTTGTTGGTGCGTGGAAGTGTTACCTAGATATTCTGGTTCAAGAGATATTTCTCAAATGATTAAACTGAATTTGAATAAAGTTGATAGTCATTAAAAGGCTTTGTTGTTTTTGCTATAAGAGACGCATCCTGCAATCCAATACACACTTACCTGGGAGTATGTCCCATTGAAGCTTACTCCTGAGAAGACATATTGGATTGCAGCCTAAAACAGCTACATTTCTTGAAAGATGTACTCTGTTACAGGGGCACATGCACGTGAGTGAGGGAACAGCACGCTAATTCCTTAGCTCTGCCAACCCAACTCCTTTTAAATACCTGTTGTGTCGTTTGGAGACATGATGAAAAGAATATAACTTGTAGACCTTATCTGGAACGTACCCTGGAGTGTCTCGAAAGCTAAAACTCCTTATTTAGCCACCGTTTCCAGAATAACTATTGAACATCCAAAAGAAGAAAGCCTAAAAGCATGCAGCTTCAAAATGGCAGCAAGAACAGCCAGAGCAGCAAAGGAAGATCAAACTCAAGGAACAGATTCTGAAAGCGACCCAATTGCAACACAAATCACAGCTCTTCAGACCGCTTTACTAAGAAAGTGGGATGAAGGTTTTAAAGCATTAGAAGAGAGGATCACGTCATTAACAAATAATGTGGAGGAAATGGCTAAAAAATCAGGTGAAGCACTAGAGATGGGAATCCAGCATGTGGACATACTCACATTATTTATAGCCAAAGAGACCTGTTGAACCATGTGGATGATCAGGAGAATTGGGGCCGCTGACTGAACCTTTGGATCATAGAATTAAAGAATGAACAAGACACAAAGACATCACCCAATTTTTAATAGATTGGTGGAAAAAATTATTCCTCGGCTTGGGTTTACCAATCCTGACATAGAATGCACTCATCGGAGCGTGGGCTTCTTCCCCCAAAATAACACTCCCCCCCAGGGATATAGTGGTGGCATTTTTTAACTTCGTCTAAAAAGAAGCGCTCCTTACATAAAAAAGGCCAAATAGAATAAGAAGGCAGTCTGATATTTTTTCTACATGATCTGAGTGCAGAAACACTATGCTGCTGCAAAGCATTTTGCCCCACTACGGACCTGTTAAGGGAGGCAGGCATCAAATACCGGCAGGACTTCCCATTTGCAACTGATTATAGAAATAAACAAAACCCAATGTAGGGCTACAAACAGGAAAGAAGCTGTGAGCTTACTGGCATAATTCAAAATAACATCATCCTGGGACAATGATGAACTTGAATCTGACGACCTAATCAACGTGGTTCTGGCAGGAGGAGACTGGAAAACGTTCCCCAAGCTACAAAGCGCAGAAGATGCCCAAAAGGAGAACTACTCACCACATCTTCTAATGTTCAGAGATCCGCTAGATCAGCGTCTACAAGGAAGAAGTAACTATCAACAATGGCAAAATAACAACAGTATTACTCCTCAATAGCAGAGCTCTGGACAAGAGACGCAAGTAACTGGATGAAACCTATTTCAACAAACTTTAAAGGTTCTTTTAGTTAACTCTAGCTCCTCAAAATTCTTTACCTGGATAAAGTTTTATAAATATATTTAGGCACAATAGGTATATTCATTGATATAAGGGTTGGTGAAGGCAAGGGATTCAAATGATTTCCGCCATGCCCCCTCTATGATGAGCTTCCGCCGGGCCTTGAAGACCTGGCTCTTCGGGCAGTCTTTTGGGGTGGGTTAGGTTTTATTATTATTGTTGAGATTTTTAATGTTTTAATGTATTTGTATGTTTTTATTTTGTATGTCACCCAGACTGGCTGGACAGCCAGCCAGATGGGCGACTAATAAATTTAATAAATAAATAAATATATATCGACCAACTACAAGCAGGTCTGCCTCAGATTACACCTGCAAGCATGGAGTAACTCCTTGTCTTTATTTAATTAGGCATGGGGGTTGGATGCAAAGTGATGGTTATAGGTTTAGTTGGGGACAAGGTCCACAGGGTAATGTACACATCCAAAGATGTTTAAGTTATATGCTCCGGTATGAATATTAAAGGGGGAATACAGGTGGAAATTACTGGGTTTTGCACATCATAACAATGACTGAATTTCATGCCCTACCATTGAATATAAGGGGCCTGGGAGATGTCATCAAACACTGGAGAGCTTCTGGTTACATCAGGTCTCAGAAGCCCTTCGTTATCTTTCTCCAGAAAATGTACAAACGAAATGTAAATACCCTTCTATTGCCACACAGGTATTTTGGCTCCCAATAGCCCCAGGATCTAATCATTCTAGGGGGGTGGGTATTATTTTTACTAAAACACTAGATTTTCAAGTTCAAAACCAACAAATTGATACAGAAGGTAGATGTATTTTGATTTCTGGTTTGCTGCATAATCAAAATTGCACACTCCTAACAATAATCAATTAAGTTTCTTGGCCAAAACATTAAAATGCTTGTGTAAATTCGCATTGGGGGACATGATTATTGGTGGAGATTTGAATATGATATGTGACCCCAGGTTAGACAAAAGCTCTGGGCAATAGCCAACACATCATCAAAGTAAAAATAGCTTGATTAAACTGTTACAATGTTATGGGCTGGTTGATGCCTGGAGATATGCAAACCATGGAATTAATTATTCTTATTATTCGTCCAGATTTAAATCATTCTCCCATTTAGACTATGTTCTCTTATCTTCTACTTTAGCATCAGGTATAACCAAGACAGACATATTCCCTAGAATAATATCGGACCATGCAGCAGTTGGAGTATTCATGAATATATTACCTGATAGTCACTACTCACTGATGTGGAGAATTGATCCATTTCTCCTCTCAAACTAATCAGCCTCCAAGACATTAAAAGGGGCATTGGAGGAATATTTTAAAATAAATGTCAGTCCAGAAATTAGTTACAACATTGTATGGGATGCCATGAAAGCCACAATGAGAGGACAGTGTATAGTGGAAACAGTAAAAAAGAAACATAAAATTGATCTGATTAAAGCTCAACTGATGAAAGAGGTGAAATGACTAGAAGACCAACCTAAGAAAAAAGGCTCTAAAAACATTTGATAAACTACCAAAAAAGAAAGAAAAAGAAAAAAAAGAGTTAGAAGCCCTAGACCCTACAAAAATAGCTAAATCTATTTGGTACACAAAAGAAAAATACTATGAATCAGTCTATAAGAACTCCGAACTTCTAGCTGATACTCTCAAGTCACGCCATTTATCCTCTCAAATTCTGGCAATATCCCATCTTGATAAAATAATATATGATACTAAAGAAATTAATAAACATTTTGCAGATGATTATAAAGAATTATATAGTTTCAATCCTACCAAATTAGAAGATATTAATACATATTTTCTTAACTTTTCTCCTCCTAAACTCTCAGATGCCCAGAAAACCTTTTTAAACCAAAATATCTCAGAAGTAGTTTGCAGCAATCAAAAGGCTTAAACACAACAGAGCTTCCGGACCAAATGTGTTTAGTTGTTCTTTCTATAAAGCCTTCAAAGAAATACTAACACAACAACTAGCCCATCTGTTTAATCATATCTGGTCTGGGGGCTCTGTTCTGGAAACATGGGGATCATCCTGTATAATAGTAATTCCCAAACTAGGTAAAGATAAGAAGGCAGAGTCTTATAGACCGATAAATCTATTAAATCAGGACCAAAAATTATTCACAGCTTTTAAAGCAGCCAGGCTCAGTTCAACGATAACAGACTTGGTCCACCCAGACCAAACAGATTTTATTATGGGAAGACATGTATCTGATTCCATCAGAAGCCTACTAAATGTTATACATCATGCCAGACACAGAAATTGCTAGGCATATTATCATTAGATATGAGCTGTCTGAGCTGGGACTATCTAAAGAGCATTCTAGAAAAATACCAAATGGGTGACTATGTCTTGGAGGTGATAGATTGCCTATACACCAAAACTGCAGCAGTAGTTCGAACCAACAACCTAGGCTCTGCTCCAATACCTATACAATTTTGCACAAAGCAGGGATGTCCACTATTCCCATTGCTCTTCAACCCTCTCCCTGGAACCACTGGGTATGAAACTACAATCTCATCACAAAATAATGGGATATCGGGGTGAGGGCAAGGAGGAACATCTACTAAATTTATATGCAGACGATATGACTTTAATGTTTGGGAACCCATCTCGAACAGCTCCAGATCTTAAAGTAAGATAAATTTGCATCAGTATCAGGGCTTAAGGTCAATTATGACAAATCCACTATACTGTAATGTTTTTTCACACCTGCCCATTGGACCAACTTCTGGTTTGCAAATCATTAGGAGTTAATATATGTACATGGCTTTTAGATATTTGGGAATCTTAATAACAATATTTTTTCCAAAACTATATTCAGTCAATTACCACCCATTAATGTAATAAATAAATAAATAAAATGAATAAAGATATTAAAAATTTGAAAAAAAAATATTTTAGGCTTTGATATGTATGAAAGTTATACCCAGGTCTCTTCATTTATTTCACGTTTCCCCCATACTTATTAATTATAAAATAATATATAATTGGCAGAATATTCTAAATATTTTTCAAAATAAAAAGCCAAGATTGGCTTTGTCTTCTTTTTATCCCCAACCGAACTCTGGTGGCTCCCTAACCTACTTTTATATTACACAGCATTCCATCTTCGTCAGCTGGGATTTATAATAAGGAGGGCAATAAAGGCCTGGATAAGATTTGAGGAACAAATGCTACCCTTGAGCAAGCTATGGGCATCCCCGTTTCTGCCCATCTGTAACCCTTGGTTAAAAAACATTATAAATCCCTTCACAAAAGCTACCTTCACAATTTGGAAAAATTGGCAGTCCAAATTATCTCCCATTTACTCACCTCTGACCCCTCTTCAGGTTTATCCAAACATTGGGGATGACTACTTAATAATAAATGTTGGGAACTGGGAGGAAAAAGGATATTTTCACCTAAGAGATTTCTTTCCCCAGGAACAACCAGTATCCATCCGACAACTCAAAGTTGATATCTTGACATGCGGGTTAGGCTAGTTGCATACTCTCCAGCTAGAACACACACCGAAGGACCCTCAGATAAAAGCATATGCTGCAAAACCCACCATTCCCTTTGAAAGCATTCTATTAGATAAAGGCTTAACTGGAAAAGATCTGGTATCAGGGGTATATAAAGTACTTGTAGAAATCTTTCAAGGGGTCTTCCAGGTTTAAAGAATCAATGGGAAAAAGATCTAGGAAGGGAACTGGATGTACCTAATTGGACTGCATTATATACTTTTAAATTTAATAAAACAATTTCTGCCAATCATAAAGAAGTTATGCTGAAAATATTTCATAGATGGTATCTCACACCAGTTCAGCTTTCTAGTATATCCTCATCTATATCTCTGCTATGTTGGAGAGGATGTTACCAAAAAGGCTGGCTCTCTGTTTTAGAATTAGGATGAAGGAAAAAAGACATGTTAGATACTTGTTCAAACTGACATTGCAGGTCTCTGGCAAGTTTGGAAGAGCTTCTAGAAGAGCTTCTCTTAACTAGCAAAAGGAAAGATAAAATTATTTGAACTAGAAGCAAAGAAACTAGAATTTTATTTTCCATTCCCTAACCTGCAACTGAAGATCTAAAAAGATAGTCCCCTCCTGCTGACTTGCTAAGCACAGCAGTTCAAATGTTCTTACTAAATGGCTTAAGATTCCAGATCCTGGTGGCAGACAAGCAAATCAAGAATGATGGCATTAGCTATTGCCTTAACATGGGGTGTGACCTTTCTTAGCTTCAAAGACTTCCTACCAAAAACCTTAATTGTAAGGACTGCTAGATGATCCCTATCTAGAGATGCTACCAGCACCAACTAGCTTGTTCTGCCTCCAGTCCATAAGCAGGATGGTACAAATTGCATTCTGAAAGTAGGCTCCCAAATCAGGCAGGTAAATCCTATTGAGGTGGCACAATGAATACAAAAATTGCATACAGATGGGAAATTCATGATTGATAGGCCCAGTTTCTTCAGGTGCACATTTTGTCAACCAGATACAGGCAGTGCAATACGTTTGTATCTATACCAGAGGTGTAGGAATATTACCAGAGCATATCTAAGGATATAGTATACTTTGGTTTGTTTATTGGATGTTTTCTCCCATGTTTAAAAGTAATATTTTATTAACTTCAGTTTTTCTATTAAAAATAACCAAAGAGGCTTAAATACATTTACTTATTTATTACATGGGTGTATCACCCATCAGCTAAGTCCTCTGAGCAGTTTACAATTTATTTAAAAATACAAAATATAATTCAAAAATGTAAAAACAGTAAAAAACCAACAACTACATATAATACAAATCAATACAACCCTCACCCCACCCCACCCCACCCCACCTCAAAAGCCAGCATAAACACAAGCAGAATAAAGTGAATTGAAACCAGCATAAAAACTAGCAAGGGGGAAAGAAATTGGTGAAAGAATGTAAAAAATCACCAAAGGTTATGCCTGTTGTAAGTTAAAAGGCCTGGGAAAATAAAAATAAAAAGGTCTTCACCTAGCACCATAAGAACCACATACTGTAGACTAGTCTTCACCATTCTGGTGCCATCCAGATGTTTTTGACCAAACCCCCCATCAGTACTGGGCAGCATGGAGAGCACTAGGTTGGTAAAGGCTGATGAAGGTGCTGGGGTGCCTTCCTGGGGAGGGCATTCATAAATGGGGTACCACCATAGAAAAGCCTCGCTGCCCTGCCTTATCATTTGGTGGGGGAATCTGAAGAAGAACCTTATAATAGCACATAATACAACATATCCAAATAAAACAATAAAAATTCATGTTCATTATATTCATTAAAACAATGACAGTATTAATAATAGTTAAAACAAGAGGCAGTGCTAGAGAAAATTCACTAATAGGCAAAAAACCTTGTGGTTTAAGAATGTACCTATAGCCCACAGATATTTCTACCAAACTTTAAAAAGCAGGGAAATTGGGCAGCTAGAGTGAATGCACCAGGGGAGCAGGAGACCTGACCTCCTCTCTGAGATATTGTACTGCCCTACAAAGTTGTCAAAATGCAAACACCATTTGGGTTGGTCTTTCACAGTCCAATCCACTTGCTGTGTAGCTTGGAAGAATTTGGTAACGTGTGCCTCTGAGCATATGGTGAGTGGTGGCAACACCTGCCATCTCCAAAGATGGAGAATTATATTTTTGTATGTTTGTTGGTGTTCTTACTTTGCTTCTTTCCTGTGTTACTAATGTTTCTACAGAGAATCTAAACTAGAAATTTTTATTTCCCTCATTATTCATCCTAGAAATCTGTGTCAAATTTATTTTTATTAATTTCAAAGCCTTTTTATTGGTCAATGTCATATGATGGTGAAGATAGCCTTTTTTGTTTCAAACTGGAGGTTATGGTCTATTTCTATTTTGGGTGCATTAACAGTTGGACCTGAAACTGCAGTTTAATGTAAAATCAGACTGATTACAATATGCTGCTACTTTAGCAATGACTCTAGTTGTTGGAAAAAAGAGGATGCATGTTTTCAGCCTGCTATGTTTAAACCACTTTATTTAAGGCAAGGTGTTCACGATCAATTAAAAACATAGAGCATCTTTACATTTGAGGACCTTTTCTAGTTCTCTCACAACTGCCCTCCCCAGTCTTAGCCTTCTTTTGATTTCTTGACTATTGTCTCCATTTTGGTTAATGACTGTGCCAAGGTATTGATCATCCTTGACAAGTTCAATGTCCTTGTTATCAACTGTAAAGTTACATAAATCTTCTGTTGTCATTACTTTAGTCTTCTTGACATTCAGCTGTAGTCCTGCTTTTGTGCTTTCCTCTTTAACTTTCATCACCATTCGTCTCAAATCATTACTGGTTTCTGCTAGTAGTATGGTATTGTCTGCATATCTTAAATTATTGATATTTCTCCCTCCAATTTTCACACCATCTTGGTCCAATCCCACTTTCCGTATATGTTCTGCATATAGATTAAACAAATAGGGTGATAAAATGCACCCCTGTGTCACACCCTTTCTGATGGGGAACCCATTGGTTTCTCCATATTCTGTCCTTACAATAGCCTCTTGTTCAGAGTATAGGTTGCGCATGAGGACAATGAAATGCTGTGGCACCCCCATTTCTTTTAAAGCATTCCATAGTTTTTCATGATCTACACAATCAAAGGCTTTGCTGTAATCTATAAGCACAAGGTGATTTCCTTCTGAAATTCCTTGGTCCGTTCCATTATCCAGCGTATGTTTATGATATGATCTGTGGTGCCTCTTCCCTTTCTAAATCCAGCTTGGACATCTGGCATTTCTCACTCTGTACTGGGATATACCGTATATTCCGGCGTATAAGACGACTTTTTAACCCAGGAAAATCTTCACAAAAGTTGGGGGTCGTCTTATACGCCGGGTGTCGTCTTATACGCCGGAATATAGTATTTCTCCTCCTTGCAGCCTGGCCCGGCGTCCCCTCCCCTGAGGGGAATCCCCATTGCTCCTCCGTCCCCGCAATCTCCTGCGCGGCCTCCTCCACCGCAAAATGGCGGCCGGGGTGGGGAGCAGCAGCAGCAGCAGCAGCAGCCTCCCCGCGTCCTTCTCCTCCGTGGCGGCCTCGCCTGCGCCGCCTCCCGCCACTGCTGCTGCTCCGCCCTCGGCTGCTCAGGCGAGCGACGGGGCCGCGGTGGCGGCGGCTGCTCCTCCTCGGGCGGCCAACGGCGGGCCGCTTTCGCTGCTCTCGCCGCTGCAGGCCGCGCTGGCGCCTCCGCTGACGCACAACCACCAGGCGGCAGCAGCAGCAGCAGCGGGAGGCGGTGGAGGCTGGAACCCGCTGCCGACAGCTGCCCCTGCGGCCTCCTCCTCGGCGCCCTCCGCCGCCGCCGCCGCCTCCGGCCTGCTGGTGCCGCGGGAGCCGGCCTACAACTGGCAGGCGACGAAGCCGACGGTGCAGGAGCGCTTCGCCTTCCTCTTCAAGAACGAGGTGCTCAGCGACATCCACTTCTTGGTGGGCAAAGGTCGGTGCGGGCTATGGGACGAGGGGGCGCTGGCAACGCAGGGAAGAAAGGGGAGAGGGACGCTGGCTTTTTAAACGGGGATCAGGGTCTTTCTTGCGGCTGGGGGCGGGTTGCTATGGGGGCAAGCGGGTTGAAGAGTTGTGGCTGTGGTTGGGGGGCTGTTATTCCGGCGTATAAGATGACTTTTTAACTCAGGAAAATCTTCTCAAAAGTTGGGGGTCGTCTTATACGCCCAGTCGTCTTATACGCCGGAATATACGGTAATTGATTGTTTTAGAAAGAACCAGGGTAGGATTGCCACCTAATCAAATTTTTTCTCTAGCACCCATCTAATCTTCTCTCCATCTCAGTGTTGGCTGATAGAAAAATGTTATCCTTGTATGAACTTAAATGAACTGAGACTGTCTTGGGAAATGAGCTCCCTGCTAGACTCAGGTGCCACTGGTTTCTTTATTCCTGCTTGTACAGGTAACCCTGACAACAGCTGGACACAACTGCAGTCTTTGTGCGTCCTTAAAAGCAAATACATCTTTAAAGTTATTAACATCTTGTAATTTAAATGCATTAAATGCAAATGCATGTTATTCCAGGTTGAGTAGGAGAGATGACAGGGCAAATGTACATGTAGATTCTAGAGAGATTACCTTGGTTAGGCAGAGCTGACCTTAAGCTATATGTCTAAGGAGCCAATGATCACAGAATTCTTAACAATACAATCTTATGTATGTTTACTCAGAAGAAAGTTCAACTGTGTCCAATGAGGCTTACTCCCTAGTAGGTGCATTTAGGATTGCAGTCTCAGTGATGGCAGACCAATCAAAATCTTGCCTGCAGCCACCCACTTCTGCCAATCAGGACAGGAGATGGAGAGGGTGGAAGCAAAAAGCAGTGGTGTAGTCAAAAGAGACGTTTATTGATCCAACACATTTCGGACTTTACTGGCCTTCCTTTAGGGAGCTTCAGAGAAACAAAGATGTAACATTTAGATGTGCTGCCTCTTCTTTTCTTAAAATGCTGAATGTTTGTTTCTCCTAAAGAAGAGCTGAAATGAGTTGGATCAATAAACATCTCTTTTGACTGTTCCATTGTGTTTTGGTTTCTCTTCCAGTTTTGTGTTTGTTTTGGGCTGTGCTAGCTCCACCTTGGCACAGCAGAGGGGCACGGACTGGGCTTCTTTCTGCAAGTTGGATCCAGTGGATCCATGACTGGTCATGCTCTGTCCCTGAACATCCAATTTCAGGGCCCTCTGCTAGGTACTGTTGATGGGAGCATCATTAGCAGTAGCCTCTGGACTACTCCGGCAGAGGTCAGGCCGCCACCGCAGTGCAGCTCCCCCATCGTGGCACTCCTCCACACTAGTGGAGGCCAGCAGAGAGGGGTCCACACTTTAGCTTTAGCACAAGCATTTCTGCCTATATTACAACCATTTTAGTGTGACTATAATGTCCTCAAACTAGTAATTTAGTTAATTACTAAATGCAATTAATGTCCATAGCTTTTATTGTGTAAATAGAAGCCCTCAGGAAGCCTAAGCAGACCACTGGGAAAAAAGGAAGGGGGGGGGAGAGGAGAAATTAAACTCTTTCTCTCCCAGCCATGGTCCCAAGAAAAATAGTATCTCTGAAGCTGCTATTTGCATTTCAGGGGAGGCTTTCCTTAGAAGTGCGAATAGCTTCAGAAAGGTGATTTTTACCTCTTGGTATATCAGTTAAGACAGGAATAGGGAAAATGTGGCCTATAGGCAAAATTGCCCTGGTTAGCAGTCATATTAGGGAAGGCTCTGTAGAATGGACGTGTGGGGTCATCTGTGGAAAGCTGCTGCTGTTTATGAGAGAACTTGGGGGGAAGGGAGAGAGACAGTATGCTTCCAAGGGGCAGTGACATAACAGTGTACATGCTGAAATGTGCTCACATCTATCTGAATGTATAGAAGATTCTCCTAAGCCAGAGGCATAAGCTGTGGTTTAGGTTAAAAGCCACAAAGGAAATTAAGAGGTTACCACTTTCCTTTTTGTGGTAAGAAGATTTGACAGTTGTTCATCTGAAAGCTGTTCTGCAGCTTCCTCTTCCTCAAGGAACACCATACATTTATTTGAAAGTACCATTCTACTTGCCTCTGAGTACTACCTCATGCTGCTAGGTTCAGATGTGTGGCTATGTTTATAGCATGGGTACTAGGGTTGCCAAGTTCATGGCCTGAGACTGATCCTGTATCTTTAGGAGAAGAGAAAGTCAGCCAAGTGCAGGTGTTCTTGCAACTCTGTAATGGGAAAAACCACAAGGTGGAATTCTCCCTTCCCCCTGCACAACTTTTAAAGATACCTGACTTTCTCTTCTCCTAAAGATACAGGCTCATTCTCAGGCCATGAACCTGGCAACCCTAATGGGTACACAGTTCAGATCATTATGAGGGGCCCCCATTTATATTCTTACTAGCTCAAGATAACCCACACCACTACATGAACAGCAGAAAAGTATTTTTGTTACAATTGTAACTTAGTGTGTTTTCTTTTTAAACAATTGTCTAACAGTGCAGTCCTGACCACATCTACGCAGAAGTAAGTCTTATTGAATCCAATAGGGCTTACTCCCAAGTAAGTGGAGTTAGGATTGCAACTCAAGTCTCTTTTTCTCTGTGAGCCCTACAGTGCACTCTCTTCTTTCTTTGCACTACCGAAACTCTGCAACTGTTTCTCAGTTACCCCCCTCTTTTTCACTATACATGTGAAAGCATTCTCTTTGCAACACCACATGTTTTTTTGCACACACACCTTGTGCTACTCCCAGTTTCTCTGTTTCCCTGATTGCTCTGTAGCTCCATCTTTCATCTAACCTCTTTTTCTGCTTTCCCACCCACAGGTGTCTCTGCAACTGCATTTCTCATTTACCATATCTCTTTCTCTCTGCACCCTCCACTACTCTCTTCTCTGTCTACACCACCACAGGATTCTCTGCTCTCCATAGGTTTCTATGCACTTCAATCTCTCCGCTTTTTCATTTTTTTCTCACTCCATAGCTGCACTACAGATGTGAAGGCCCAGTCAAATCCAGGAACATCCTACTTTTTTCTAATTTCTCCCCACTTTTTTCCAATGTGGGGGAAGGAAAAGCTTCAGGGAAAAATTGAAAGAACAAAAAAACCCCAATTTTCCCTGGTTTTCTTCTGGGCCTTCACATCTCTAAGCTGCACCCCCTTTTCTTATGCACCTCTTCATTTCTTTCCTCACCACTCAAGTCTCTCTGGCTACTCCTCTCTCAGCTTTCCCATTTTTCTTTCTTCGCTGTTAAGCTCTGTTTCTAATCCCTGCCCCCTGCACATCTCTACTCCCTGCTGAGTTGAACAGCAATAACACACAAGGTTTTCCGTCTCCCAGAAGGTATCTCTGGGCCAAAGTAGGTAACATGATGGTAAGCACATGATTGGCCTGTGCATGCTTCATATTTGTGTAATAAATAGCAACCACATTTGTGGGGGGCAGGGAATTTATAACCCATTGCCCTTGCTGCTGTCTCAACAAGATTGAGGGGTCTCTCTGGCTACTATTTGTACCAGGGGGGAAATTGCCATTGACACTAATTTGGCCCTCAGACACAGATGAGCAGTGTAGTGTGGTTGGCTGGATGCCCCAGGCTTCAAAAAGTGGTATAAGCTCTTACCATGTACCTCTGAAACCAGGGAGTATAAGCAATGTAGGTGAAGTAATGCAGACATACTCATATCTACAGCCTCACTTCTGGTGGGCTTAGATGGGTCTTAGATATCCCCACAAAGATGTGCCAGATAGCATTTGGTATTTCCCCACAGATAGATAGGGAAGCCAAATTGTACAGGTCTGGTTTGTAGCACTGATAATAGCTATACATTGAAGATCCACAATTTTAGAGGCTCATCAGACAGAATGAGGCTCCAGCCCTATACACACTTACCTGGAAATTCAGTGGGGCTTAACTTTTGAGCAGACATGTATAGGATTGCTTTTGAAGGTAATAGAATTCTGAAAGGTAGCACTTCAGACATATATGGATGGGCAGCATTTTGAATGATCCTCCACGCAAAAAGCTTCAGGACACATGAAAAATTGCAGCAGCTACTTCTCTGAGTAGAAAAAATGCACTTTGCAATTTTAATAGTCATAAAATAGTCTCTGCAGTATTCTGTGTGTCCCTGCTGCAGACTTTATATTGCTTACAGACATTAGGGATTAGCCAGCTGTGGTAATGTCTGCACTGGCTCTCACTCTACAATTTATCCTGTGTTAGATTGTCTTTCAGCCTTTTACCCTCTCTTTTTGCTACATTCAGATCTTTCTACAACATAGTGGAAAACTTCCTACCAAGTTGTGGCATTTGCAAACACTACATGATGGGATCCACATGAAATTAGAGGTTCGAACATGAGTACTGGGGTCATCATAAATGTATTGTAGCTCATGAGCCGGTAATGTGTTGGGCCTCTTCACATGACCATTTTCCATGTAGATTCCAGTGTGAGATAAGAACAAAAACAAAGCAAAGCCTGTTCCCCCCCTATGATACTTGCAACAGAAGTAGTACTTTGACTTAATCCATACTTAGCCCCAGTCCTTTGAGCACCAGTGCAGCTCTGTTGCAGTCCTCAGAGCATTGTACTGTTGTGTCATGTGCTGTACATGTCATCATGAGCCTTGCATTTGCTTCTCTGTACTTCTCTTTTTCCTTTAAAGAAGTTGTATCAAAATCATACCACGTTTGGGTGCAGCCACATGTAACACCTATCACCGGATGAAATTGTGGGGGTGTGTGTGCAAAAATCAGTAGCAGAGAATGACAAAAGAAACTAAATAAAATCAATTGGGGTTTGTAGACGTTGGTATGTATGTATACAAAATCAGGACAGAAAATAAATAGAAAATAGATCTTAGTGGATAGGCTGGCATTTGGACAATCAGATGTTAAAATGTTTTTTAATTTTTTTAAAAAATATCCCTGATAAACAGCCCAAAGTATAATATAGTTTAATTTATTTAATATTTTTGCCCCACTTTAATAGTACTCAAAGTGGCTTAGAGTAAAACACAAATACAATATAAAAACATTAACACTAAAATTACGTATTCAATATTCCAGTATATCAAGAACAAGTATATTAGGCCAATTCACATGAAAATGGAGTGTTGCGGACATACCCTCAGAAAACAGGATATATGAAGGGATATGATTTCGTTCTACAAATACATCAGAGAGAGAAACACAGTAGAAAGGGGAGATCTTAGTTATAAGCAAGAATGGGAAAGAAGAACACGAAATCAGTTATTAACAGCTTTGATTGATGAGTAAAGGTAAAGGTGTCCCCGCACTTGTAGTGCAAGTCGTTTCCGACTCTTTAGGGTAACGTCTTGCAACGTTTACTAGGCAGACCGTATATATGGGGTGGGATTGCCAGTTCCTTCCCCGGCTTTCTTTACCCCCCAGCATATGCCAGGCACTCATTTTACCGACCACAGATGGATGGAAGGCTGAGTGGACCTCAACCCCTTTTACCGGAGATCTGACTTCCTCCTTCCGTTGGAATCGAACTCCGGCCGTGAGCAGAGCTTCAGCTGCATTACCACCGCTTACCACTCTGTAGAAGTATAAAATTCTAGTTGTGCTAAGACAGTTGTCAGCAAAAACCTCACTGATTGCAAGACAGATTTTTTAAAAAAAGATTTATGGAGAATGATTTAATTCTTCCATAGCACATTAGGATTAGGAATCCAATCTCCTCTAGGTTTAGGAATCCCGTTTGCATGAGGCATTGGATAGGTCTAAGTCAGAAATTGTTGGGTGTGAGGGATGTATCCCCTTGATATAAACCAGCATAATTTATGAATCCCCCCTCCCCCATGAATCCCCCCTCCCCATGAATCCCCCCTCCCCCCACCAAAGTTGAGAGCAGCCAATCAGCCATATATTGGTGGCTCACCAGGAACTTGATACATCTGTTTTTGCTTCCTGCCTGAAACAGCACTCTTGGGGACATGCTGCTTTTTGTCTTGATGGGTCACAAGTTCTGCAGATCTGACCTAATAAGAAGTTAATAATTTTATTTTACTAATAGTTAATATTATTACATAAAGTACCTTCCCTCAAGCTTACAATGTAAAAGGCATGACACAAAAGGAAAAGGGATTGGGAGGGAGAAGGAAAAAAGCAAACTCTGGCACCAGTTACAAAGCATTTCCTTGGGAAGATTCATTGTTTTGGCTCACTTGCTTGCTTGAGTTATCTGAGTTGGCTTTGTAGGAAACTCTTTGTACTACACTTCCTCTGTTTTTGTGACACACTATGGACTGAATGCTTTGGATTTATTTGTGGGACCTCTTATGTGAATGATCTTGCCTTGTGAGCATGTTTAAACTGATGCCTTTTAGAAAACCTTCCAGCTCTGTGGTTCTGTGATTCTGTGATGAGCACAATACTCCATATTTTAGAGTCTTAGAGAATGCTTTTCTCTGAGATCAGTTACTGCTGAATAATTTGGAACAAATGTGGAAACATCTAGGAAGTGTACTGTTTCCTGATATTTAATACTATCCCAGCTTCCCTCCCCCTCCCTACCTCCCTGTTCAGTTATTCAGTGCATCCACACTTCCTCCAGCTTTTAGAGAGTCCAGTCTTTAACTCTTGGTCCTGGTTTAGTAATGATTTGTTTGTGAGCCAAGTTTTGTTTGGGTTCTGTTTGTATTTTGATTCTGGGTTTCGATCTGACATCTGAGGTCTTCATTGCAGATTCTGCATGGATTTCAGACCCCCAGTTGTTTGCAGGTGATTGACACATTTTGCATCTGGCAGAGCCTGCGCCTAGCTGACTTGTTTGTTGATTCAGAGCATTTTGATGGAATTGCTACCAGCACACTGATTTGTTGATGCTTTCCCCTCATTTACACTATTTAAAATGGACCGGAGGGTTTAGGTGCATGTGTCTGAAATACTTGCTCCATGAATGTGAGCTCCCTTGGATTTTGTGTAGCTTTCCACTGTCCCTTATGGTCAATTTCACTATCTGTGACAAAAACAGCACAGAAGATTGACATCACTGTGCTGCCAGAGTCATGCTAGGAGGCTAGCAGAGGAATGTGGGATAGCTCCTATGAGGGAACAAACAATGAGGAATTCCTATTTTCAGTCCACTGGAATGTAAACCAGATACCTCAGTTTAACACAAATGATCAGAAGATTTCTGAGTGGTCATAAGCCTGGTATGTGACAGTGACTTCAGTTTGAGCAAACTGTACTTTCAGATCAGGCTTCCCTAGTGAGGACTCCACATGAAATGAGCATTTAAAAAGGTGTCCCCTGAAGAGCTATTATGTCTTGTGGAGTTCTGAACCCTTCCATTAACAACTCACCTTAGCCTCTAACCTTGACCATGGGTCACAGCAGTTGTTTTATTTACTAGGTGTGAAAACCAGATTTTACTATGTGAGGATTACTGCTCTATCAAGTGTATTGCATTATCTGTTGTTGTTGTTTCCTCTTAAAATAATTGCCTGGGGGGGCTTTCCTGGAAGTATAAGATGTTATTAAAGGTTTATGTATGATGAATTTATTTGTTTTGCCAGCCTTTGAAATACTTCCTTTGAATTTGTTTCCAACAGGATATTTTATCTTGTTTCTCTCTAAGAGGTTAAGCTCCAGGATTTCATGGCCTTCAGGCAAGACACCCTCTTTTGTCCCCCTTCACCTGGAAGAGGCACAGCAAAGTGGGTGCTTTAAGCAGTGAGATTGGCAGTGGTGTTGAGAAGCTGGGCCCAGGCCCTTTGTTGGTCTTGGGGCCTTGTCATAAGTTCAGCCTCACTGCCCTCTGGAGCTGGCACTTATCCATAATCTTGCAATAGTAATCATGAACAGTCAATGGTTTCCTGTCCCACTACAAGTGTTAATTAAGAAATTCTAGGATGATAGTGTTATCACCATTGCTGTTTGAATGGTCACTTAATTGAATTGTCACAGAGTTTACTTTTTGCATTTCATTGGCATCTGACCCCACCCCACCTTCCAATCTGGGGTAACACTTCGTATATCTGATGAAGTAGCCTCTAGTTCATAAAAGCTTGTGTCAATTTGCTACCAGGCATTTTTGCTGTATTTACTGCAACAGACTGACATGGCTACCCCACTGGAATATTATCCATGGTATCTATTTAAGACAGATATTGCATATAACACCCCTGATTGCTCCACTGTTCAAAATGTTTCCACTGACACATCTGTCTATGATTCCAACACATTGTCACTGTCACTCACAAGGGTATCATGTTCTGCTTTTTGACATTCTGCTGGAACCCATTCAAACCACCTATGTGTTGGAACAGCAAGTCTTAGGCTTGAGCTGCAAGTTGCTATAATCAGGGCCAGGAAAAGAATGCAAATTTGCAGGAGGAAGCAAAATTCTGCTGATGGCTAAGGGGGGGAAATGACAGTGTCTAGGCTACAGCAGTGTCTCTAGCCATCCAAGTGTCTCAATTTTTTCCCAAACCTGTAATTTTTTTAAAAATGGAGGTGCGGGAGGGGAAATGGAAGAGTTTTTCTTAGTAAAATTGGAAGTTTGAAGAATATTAAATATCTGAGAGCTAATCACTTGTTAAACTTTATTGCTTTAAGAATACTGCGTTTATATTGAATGTGTCTCTCTACAATAACAGAATAAATGAATGTGGCTGTGATGTTATATCTTCAGGGCTTGAAATAATATGCAAATAGACCTGAGGTTATTATACAGCTACAGCAGATATTCATTTGTCTAGAGGAAAAACAGAAACTGAATGGCACTATACAGCACTTGTTCAACAATGCAGGTAGTGAAATGGTAACTAGGGCTGTCACTTAATCAGATATCTCAGGCCAATGCTGGCTCCACTTTTAGCGAATCCTTGGGCAAAATGCCCTCAGTGGGCCCCCTATTCTGATCGGGTCCACTTCTTCCTTCCACTGTCCATTAGGTTGGTCTCTTCCTCTGGACCCAATCTCTACAATTGGCCAGAGAAAGAAACCACAAAGAAAGCAGAGGCTGCAACACCACCTCATCACTCTTGTTACTGTTTGCATGCTTATAGAGGACAGCTAGAGAAGCAGTGACAGCTAGGAGGAGGAACAGGGCAGAAAGCTCCAGGGTTGGCTGCGGGCTCCCTTAAGGCTTGTAGACTTTGGCAGGTGCCCTAAGACATCAGCTCTGTTTCAGTTAGTTAATCACATGAGTTTTAGTTGGCAAACCTAAGCATGCTTACTGGGCAGTAAGTGTCATGGGACTCAATGAATTTGCTTCAGAGTAAACTAATTCAAAAGAAATTATTGTACTTTAAATGGTTTGTATCCAGTGTTGGCTTTGCCTTAGCAGGAAGCACTTCTGCTACTGCAAGCTGGGACATGACATGAAATATTCTGTTTCCCCCCAGTTCCCTCTACCTTCTGCAGCTCTCCATGCCATATCTCATTTTGTTCCTCTATCTTTCTGGAGCACCTTAGGAGGGGGCTTGAGTGAGTAGAGGAGACTGGCAAAAATATGGGTGCCCTGACTTGTGTGAGTGGATATGCTTCCTGCTAACGCAGAGGTGGGGAACCTGCGGCCCTCCAGATTCCTGGATTTGCTGGATTCCTAATCCCATTAGACAGCATGGCCAATGGTCAGGGATGATTGGAGTTATAGTCCAACAACATCTGGAGGACCACAGGTCCTTCTCTCCTACAAGTAGATCTGTGGTTTTGTACACTATAACAACTGTAAAAACTTGATCTTGCCTTACAGGCAAAAATCCCTTTCTATTCAAAGACTCTAAGTCTTGTGCTTCATAAGTGATTGATGATGTACTATTAAAAGTTATGCTGTTCCCCAAATGTTTATATATGTATCTGGTATTTCTGTTAGTCTTTATTTCTTATTCTGTTTAGGGTAATATTTAGTCAAATGTTCAGGGATGGGGCATTTGTGGCTCCAGATTCTCTACATCCATGGCCATTGGCCCTGTTGGCTGAGGCTGATGGGATTTTAACACTATAGGTTTTCCATCCCTGCAGTACACACTTTTCTAGGAGCAAGTTCCTTTGAACTCAGTTCTGAGTAGTCATGTCTAAGATTGCACTATTGATATAGCTTGGTCATACCCAGAAAGGTAGCTCTTGCAGTGCTACATAGGCTTTCCCAGAAGACTAGAGAACACAGACTGAGCTGTTATTCATTGGCTTCCAGACAGACATATTGGGCAACTGGAGCTGCTGGAACTGCTCTCAGTGCTTGAGCTTAGATATGAAGTGGAGGCTCTCAGACCTATGCCAAACCTTCAGATTTCTGGACAGCAATGTCTTTGACTAAATGTGATAGAGGTTCCCCCCTTTTAAAAACTCTTTTGTATAATATGTACATAAATGCAATTTGAACCATTTCAGACACTATATGCAAGTAAGAAAACACTTGCTGAAGACAGGAGTTTTAAGCTGCAATCCTAGGCACAATTATTACAAGGAAGTAAGCCTCATTGAACTCAGTGGGATTTACTCCTGAATAAACTTGCATCGGACTGCGTTGTTAGTTAACAGAGAAACACAGGGGCAAACTACACGTTATGTGTTTCACTCCTTCCTCCACTACTTGCCTCTAAGGTGCTTGAGGGCAAACAGCAGTCAGACAGGGTGTGATTCGCAGGTGGAAATGGAGGGGCTTAATATGGAGTGGGAGCATGTTACAGATTGGGGCCCATGGCTGTTCTTTTTAAAATGAAAGTGGCCAGTTTTAAACTAGAATGGACATGTGTTCTGCTTTACACAGGACAGTATTTTATCTGAAGGGCTGCCCAGTCCAAGTCCAGTTTAAAGATTAAGAACCCTAAGAAGAGGGAGCAGCAGGGGCCTTGAAGATGCCTATCAAGTACATGGTGATAGGCACACAGGTTCACTGGCCTCAGTCTTCCTCACTGTAGTGTTATGTAGTATATTTCTATTTAAATTACAGTAACTATTTCTACCCCTTCTAGGATGCACACCTTAACGTGGTGAGGGGGTTTGAGAGTGTTGAAGAAGCTGAGAGCAATGGCAGGAACAGACGGCATACCAATAGAGCTGCTACAAGCTACTGAGGCTGAATCTGTCCAAATTTTGACAAAAATTTGTCAAGAAATATGGAAAACTAAACAATGGCCCACAGACTGGATGAGTTCAAAATACATCCCAGTTCCAAAGAAAGGGGATCCCAGGGAATGCAGTAATTATCAAATTATTGCCTTAATATGCCATGCAAGTAAAGTAATGCTCAAAATTCTACAACAAAAGGCTCTTACCATATATGGAGCGAGAAATGCCAGATATCCAAGCTGGATTTAGAAAGGGAAGAGCCATCAGAGATCATATCGCAAACATACGCTGGATAATAGAATGGACCAAGAAATTTCAGAAGAAAACCACCCTGTGCTTTATAGATTACAGCAAAGCCTTTGACTGTGTAGATCATGAAAAACTATGCAATGCTTTAAAAGAAATGAGGGTACCACGGCATCTGATTGTCCAGATGCACAACCTATACTCTGGACAAGAGGCTACTGTAAGGACAAAATATGGAGAAACCAATTGGTTCCCAAGCAGAAAGGGTTTAAGACGGGTGTATCTTATCACCTTATTTGTTTAATCCCTATGCATAACATATCATACGGAAAGTGGGATTGGACCAAGATGAAGGAGGTGTGAAAATTGGAGGAGGAAATATCAATAATTTAAGATATGCAGACAATACCATACTACTAGCAGAAACCAGTAATGATTTGAGACGAATGCTGATGAAAGTTAAAGAGGAAGCACAAAAGCAGGACTACAGCTGAATGTCAAGAAGACTAAAGTAATGACAACAAAAGAGTTGTGTAACTTTAAAATTGACAGCGAAGACATTAAACTTGTCAAGAATTATCAATACCTTGGCACAGTCCTTAACCAAAATGGAGACACTAGTCAAGAAATCAGAAGAAGGCTAAGACTGGGGAGGGCAGCTATGAGAGAATTAGAAAAGATCCTCAAATACAAAGATGTATCACTGAACACTAAAGTCAGGATCATTCAGACCATGGTATTCCCAATCTCTATGTATGGATGTGAAAGTTGGACAGTGAAAAAAGCGGATAAGAGAAAAATCAACTCATTTGAAATGTGGTGTTGGAGGAGAGTTTTGCGCATACCATGGACTGCGAAAAAGACAAATAATTGAGTGTTAGAACAAATTAAACCAGAACTATTACTAGAAGCTAAAATGATGAAACTGAGGGTATCATACTTTGGACACATCATGGGAAGACATGATTCACTAGAAAAGACCATAATGCTGGGAAAAACAGAAGGCAGTAGAAAAAGAGGAAGGCCAAACAAGAGATGGACAGATTCCATAAAGGAAGTCACAGACCTGAACTTACAAGATCTGAACAGAGTGGTCCATGACAGATGCTATTGGAGGTTGCTGATTCAGAGGGTTGCCATAAGTTGTAATCAATTTTAAGGCACACAACAACAACAACAATTATTTTTAAATTTGCATCTGTACCTATATACTAGCATATGCAAATTTTATTCTATTTTATTTTGCTGATAGAATTTTATTCTATTTTATTTTGATTTTCACTTTTTTGGTGATGCATAAGTGACCATCCTAGCCTAATGTAACATTTAGTTTGGTCCTTAGGCCATAATCCTATACATGCTATTCTGGGAAGGGAATAAGACCCACTGAAATCAAGATTTTACTATTACATAAGATTGTGCGATTCTAGACCTATTTAAAGGGTTTTATCTGTGATTATTTCCCCCTTCTTCCCTAGAAGGAAAAAGTAATTATTAAAATGACACTTTGATTGTTAAAAACAGTTGAATCTATCCTCTTGGCCACAAGCTGAGGAATGTATGATCAAATTGCTTTATCCCCTTCAGATATAGTGCTTGCAGAATCAATTGGCTATAGAATCTTCAGAGAGGTCTGCAGATAGACCCAAGAGACCTCATCAAGATAGACCTCATCAAGTGGAGTCTGCGGTATACTTTTAACCAGAAGTCTTCAATTATCACTCTTCCTTGAAGAGCTCCTTTTATTTATTTATTTTCCCAAAGTACAAATGTGGCAGTACAGCACATCTCTGGTTGGTAGTAATATTCAGCATTGCCATTTTAAGATGCATCATAATTTTCTCCTGCTGCTTCTTTCAGACATTGTTATATTACACGAGTAGCTATTATTTAGCTTCTGCTTCCTCTTTTAATTGGTTTGCTCTGCATTATGACATCATAATGGAATGTCTTTTTAAAGTATGGGGATTTGACTTTTGCTGGTGCTGCTTCTTTAATATCATTAGAGTCTCCTGATTAACCCATGCACTAAGATCAGAGAACTGCTTAAGTTCATGCAAAGGACCTGAGCTATCCGAGTGAAAGAGATGACTTTTTTTCCTTTTGGCACATGACCCGCATGTTGTATGACAAACTGCTGTTGAACCTCAGAAAAGACCTCAGTTTAGAAAACCGTCTCCTATGTAGCATTGGCCACATGGGAGCCTACAACTCTCTTGGATACGTGACAGAGAAAAGGGGTTGGACTCGATGGTCCTATATGCCAACTCTTTTATTCTATGATTCTATCCAGGCATTCCATGACCTTTCCCCCATTTTCAGATATACAGGGAAAGAGTTTGACTGCAGTTCTTGGCTCCTCCAGTGTGTAGGTCTCTCCAGAGTGAAGCTAATATGGCTTCTTACGGGGCACTGCCAAATTGTGTTCAATTCTTAGGGAAGTCTAGTGGCTTGTCGAGAGGGTACTCGATCTCTTGCCATGTTTGGACAATCCTGCTCCATCTCTGTGTGACATCTTTAGCATCAAGGAGGCAGAAATGATGTTACTTTTGGTCTCTAACTCATCACTCATTAGTTGTCGGCCACTTGACTGCCTAATGTAGTGGCAGGTAGCCAGTTCCTCTACAATTTCCTGTCTGTCTGTTGACTGTTCCTGTTGGTCACTAGGTCATAGAAAGAAATGATGATACCAGAGCACATCCTACTTTTACTCTCCCTTCATATATGATATGTTGTCTATTCTAATTGTGCATCTGCTGTGCTGGGGGATTGATAATTATTTTTTGACTTGATATATATAAAATACATTGTCATTATGCATTCAGATTTCAATTCCCTCTAGGACTACTTCTGAAACTCTGATACTATACTTGCAATTAAGAGTTTGCTTGAAAGAAAGCTGTTTCAATAGTGCCAATTTGAATGGGTTAAGGACAAAATGAAGATAATATTGAGAGGATGTTTCCTTTTTTGTCAATATATGTTCGATATCAGATATGTTATCCATGGCTGCACTAGTCATTCACAAGAAATTAAAGTCTTCACAAGGCAGATGATCTGAAAGTATCATTGCATAGAGGTTCATCAAACGGCTGCTTGAGAGAGCAGCATTGTTGATACTGAAAGGAATATTGGGTGCCAGGATTTACCAGAATGAGTGGTTATTTCACATTTAAGGACTACAATCGATTCCCCAAATTAAAAACAACAGTCTGGGAGTAGCCTGGGAGTAGAAATGTGAGTATTATGTTCTGGCTGTAGCAGTAAGTTGGCACATCAGGGAGAGAGCTACATTAACTTTTATCTCTGATACTCAAGTTTATTATATGCGGGATTTGTGTGTGGGTAGGGAAAGAATTTCTTTTTAAAGTGAAGCCCTCCTTGCAGTTTGAAGTGAAAAAATGCAGCATTTTGTCACCATAGGTCCAAAACAGATGTGACCCTTGGAGATGTGTGACTGGATCCTGTGCAGTTGTGTGAAAAGGTAAATGCAGCTGCAAAGCCCCTTCCATGTTGATTTGTATGAAGGTCAAATTATTGGAGGAGAAGGGATTAATTCCTCTACCCCATACTGCTTTCTCAAATTAAATACTCCTTCAATTACCATTCCCCCCCTTCAGTTACCATTTCATGGGGAAACATACAGATATCTTAATGGTTTAATCATAAGGGTGAATGCAGGGCAAAGCTGCTTGATCTGTGCACGGTGAGAGCCTTTAGTGGCGAGTGGAAGAGAATCTCCCTGAGTGAGAGGTGGTGGGATGGTTTCTATTTTTTGGCTGGGATGGGTGGATCTATTGTGTTGGCTTTGTTTTATTGCTGCGATTGAAATGGAAATGGACGGTCTTCAAGTTGATCCTGATTTATGGCGACCCTATGAATAGGTTTTTCATGGTAAGTGGTATTCAGAGGTGGTTTAGCATTGCCTTCCTCTGAGGCTGAGAGGCAGTGACTGGCCCAAGGTCACCCAGTGAGCTTCATGGCTATGTGGGGATTTGAACCCTGGTCTCCCAGGTCATAGTCCAGCACTCTAACCACTACACCATGTGCCTGGGCTAGGAACAGGGATTGCCATCCCTGTGACGGAAGGCAGAGGTAGGCATGGAGGTGGGCGAAGGTATACAGGGAGGAGGAGGGCTAGTTACATCAAAGCCCTTGTCCCCTCTGCTTCACCCACCATATCTCAGAATCTGGGGATGCCAATTGGCTGACGCACTGGTTTGGTGCTGCTGCTGCTTCTGAACGCCAGTTCTGTTCAGAATAAAAACATCTGTCATCCATGATTTGATCGTGGATGACGCAGTCAATGTGTGTAACTGAGACCTGGGCAGGCAAACTGGGTAGGCCAGAGGGCTGCGGCAGGGGGTTGCTGTCATCCATAAAAATTCAGTCTCTCTTGCCAGGAGACTGATTTGCACTGTGTCCGGGTTCAAGTCAGTAATAAGTCAGAGACTTGTAGAATTTGAGAGATTCCTGAATGCTCTGTGGGATTTTCCAGCTGACATGGTTGGTGCTCTTGTCAAGGCTCTTATCTCACCATTCCACAGTGAGACGCATAGAGCCATCAACACAATTGCTCCTGAGTGCCCTTGCCATCACTGTGAAGCATGTAGTTCACCTTGGTACTCCACTGACTGTGCGATGAAATAGGAGGGTAGAAAGCTATATAGCGCAGGTGGTGTAAATCTCGGTCTGAACAAGACTGAGCACATGTGAGTTCACATTATCATACCTACCATGTGGCGGTGGTAGTGGTGAAGAAAGCCTACTTCTCTGCTATCATTGCATCCAAAAGGAGCCATCCAGCAGAGCTTTTCTGAGTGGTAAATGAGCTGTTGTCATCTGGCCCAGAGAGCTTTGCTCTGACACTCTCAGCAGCTACTGAAACAACTTTGGGAGACACTTTAGGGACAAAACCACTCAGATTCAGACCAAGTTGGATGCCATGGTTAGAGCAAGTCCAGTGCATGCCCCATCTGTTCTAGATCAGGTTTGATTACTACAGCCTAAAGATGTGGACAAGCCGCTTGAAGAAGTGCAGCCAACCACATGCCTTCTTGACCCTTGCCCAGCTTGGCTCCTTAGATCGAGCCATGGGGGGGTTTACTAGGTGGATCCAGGCAGTGATCAATGCTTCACTTGAAGAGGGTAGAGTAGTATCCACCTTGAAGGAGGTGGTGGTGTATTCCCTCCTTAAGAAGAGACCCAGAAGTTTAAACAACTATTGCCCAGTGGCCAATATAGCTTTTTTTGGCGAAGTGCTTGAGAAGGTGGTGGCGGTCCAGCTTTAGGAATGCTTGGAGGATACTGAATATCTGGATCCATTCAGTCTGGCTTTAGGTCTGGTCATGGAACTGAAATGGTATTGGTTGATGACTTATGTTGAGAGAGAGATGGGGGAATATGACTCTGCTTATTCTTCTTGATCTCTCTGTGGCTCAGGGGACTGAGCTGGGGGGGGCACTGTACTTCAGTGGTTCTGTTCCTACCTCCAGTGACATTTGCAAAAAGTAGTTTTCGGAGGCTTCTGTTTGACACCATGGGAGCTTTCCTGTGGGGTCCCACAGGTATCCATCTTGTCCTGTATGCTATTTAACAAATATATGAAGCCACTGGGACTGATCATCAGGCGTTTTGGGTGAAGTGTCACCAATAAGCAGATGATACCCAGCTCTATCTCTCTGATCCATCTGAATTGGGAGTGGTGGTTGAGGAGCTAGACAGGTGTCTAGAGGCAGTGATGGGCTAGATGTGGGCCAACAAACTGAAACTGATCCTGAAAAGACAGGCATTATGTGTTCCTAGTATCCGAGTCCAGGAGGTAGGAAGACAGCCTGTTCTGGATGGAATTGCATTCCCCTAGAAGTAGCAGATTTGTAGATTGAGGGTACTCCCAGTCCCAATATTGTCACTGGAGGCTCAGATGGCCTCGGTGGCTAGGTGTGCCTATTTCCAGCTCCAGCTGGTTCACCAGCTATGGCCCCTTTTGGACAGAGATAACTTGGCCACAGTACTCCATGCTCTGGTAACTTCCAGACTGGATTATTGCAGTGTGCTCTGTGTGAGGCTGCCCTTGAAGACAGCTTGGAAACTTCAACTGGTCCAAATTGCAGTTGCCAGATTATTGGCTACAGTTGCTTTTAGAACTCATCTAACCTCTGTTCTAAAACAGCTGCATTGGTTGCCAGTTGTTTCTGGGCTGAATTGAAGGTGCTCACGCTAATGTTTAAAGCCCTAAATGACTTAGGTCCCAAGTATCTGAAACACTGCCTCCTTCCCTACAGACCTTCTTGGGTATTGATATCACCAGAGGGGGCCTCCTTGGTAGTTCCGCCACCCTCAGAACTTCGAGGGGGTGGTGGCCCAGGAAAAGGCTTTCTTTGCGGCAGCCCCTAAGTTGTGGAATTCTCTCCCTACAGAGGGGCATCTGGCACCTTTGCTATACAGTTTTCGATGAATGTTAAAGACACACCTCTTTACCTTGATCTTCAGCACTTGAAATGTTTGTTTTAAGGACCCACCCTGTTCCTGTGAATGTAATGTGTTTTGGTTGTTTTTAGTACTGCATTTTAAATTTCTGTAACCCACCCAATGACCTACTGGTGAAGGGCAGGCAATAATATATTAAATTCTTCCTTCCCAGTTGTTGTTTGCTGTGTGGGGAGCGGGTGACGGGAACGAGACAAACAGGTATGTCATGTCTAGTTTGGCGCTCAAGTCTATTTTATTTTTTGTGATGTATAGAATAGTTGAAAAGAAGGGGCCTTGCAGCTGCATGTACCTGCTAGCCTCTTGTGTCTACAAATTGTTTATTTCCCTGAGAATGTTCTCATGTTCAAGGGGTGTTGTGCTCTATTGCCCACACAAAATCAGTGAGCAGGAACTGAACAGAAACAGATTGAGTCATCAAGTTAGTGCTTTCATTGGCTGTGTGCATGAGTGTGATGCACAACAGGGCTTAGGAATGTTGGACCTGATACCTCATCATTCCCTCTGGATGAATCATATTTTGCCCAATTCCCAACTTGTCTAGAATAGATGTTATGTGCCTTCGGGTCTATTACGACTTATGGAGACCCTCTGAATCAGCGACCTCCAGTAGCATCTGTTATGGACCACTCTGTTCAGATCTTGTAAGTTCAGGTCTGTGGCTTCCTGTATGGAATCAGTCCATCTCTTGTTTGGCCTTCCTCTTTTTCTACTGCCTTCTGTTTTTCCCAGCATTATTGTCTTTAGTGAATCCTGTCTTCTCATGATGTGTCCAAAGTATGATAGCCTCAGTTTCATCATTTTAGCTTCTAGTGACAGTTCTGGTTTAATTTGTTCTAACACTCAATTATATGTCTTTTTCGCAGTCCATGGTATGCACAAGGCTCTCCTCCAACACCACATTTCAAATGAGTTGATTTTTCTCTTATCCGTCTTTTTCATTGTCCAACGTTCACATCCATACATAGAGATCGGGAATACCATGGTCTGAATGATCCTGACTTTAGTGTTCAGTGATACATCATTGCATTTGAGGACCTTTTCTAGTTCTCTCACGGCTGCCCTCCCCAGTCCTAGCCTTCTTCTGATTTCTTGACTATTGTCTCCATTTTGGTTAATGACTGTGCCAAAGGTATTGATAGTCCTTGACAAGTTCAGTGTCCTCATTGTCAACTTTAAAGTTACATAAATCTTCTGTTGTTATTACTTTAGTCTTTTTGATGTTCAGCTGTAGTCCTGCTTTTGCTCTTTCTTCTTTAACTTTCATCAGCATTCATTTCAAATCATTACTGGTTTCTGCTAGTAGTATGGTATCATCTACATATCTTATTGATATTTCTCACCCTCCAGTTTTCACACCTCCTTCATCTTGGTCCAATCCCACTTTCCATATGATATGTTCTGAGTACAGATTAAACAAATAGGGTGATAAAATACACCCCTGTGTCACACCCTTTCTGATTGGGAACCAGTCGGTTTCTCCATATTCTGTCCTTACAGTAGCCTCTTGTCCAGAGTATAGGTTGCAGTTCAGGAAAATCAGACACTGTGGTACCCCCATTTCTTTTAAAGCATTGCATAGTTTTTCATGATCTACACAGTCAAAGGCTTTGCTGTAATCTATAAAGCACAGGGTGATTTTCTTCTGCAATTTCTTGCTCCGTTCCATTATCCAATATATGTTTGCTATATGATCTCTGGTGCCTCTTCCCTTTCTAAATCCAGCTTGGACATCTGGCATTTCTTGCTCCATATATGGTATGAGCCTTTGTTGTAGAATCTTGAGCATTACTTTACTTTCTTCGGAATTGGAATATGCATTTAACGCTTCCAGTCTGTGAGCCATTGTTTAGTTTTCCATATTTCTTGACAAATTTTTATCAAAATTTGGACATCTCAGTAGTTTGGAGCAACTCTATTAGTATGCCATCTGTTCCTAGTGATTTGTTTCTTCCAAGTATTTTAAGAGCAGCTTTCACCTCACATTCTAAAATTTCTGGTTCATCAGCATACAGTTCCTCTGTGAATATATCTGTCATCCTGGCTTCTCTTCTATAGAGCTCTTCAGTGTGTTGCGTCCATCTTCCTTTTATTTCATCTCGGTCAGTCAGTGTGTTCCCCTTTTGATTATTCAACATTCCTACTCTTGGTTTAAATTTCCCTTTCATTTCTCTAATCTTTTGGAATAGGGCTCTTGTTCTTCCCTTTTTGTTGTCCTCTTTCTATACAATAACGATTGTAATAGTTCTCTTTGTCCCCATACTAGTCATTGTATTGTTGCATTTAGGGTTCTGACAGTGTTTCTATCTCCTCTTGCTTTTGCTTTCCTTCTCTCTTTAACCATTTTAAGAGTTTCTTCAGTCACCCATTGAGGTCTTTCTCTCTTTTTAACTACATATATTGTCTTTTTGCATTCTTACCTGATAATGTCTCTGAATTCACTCCATAGTTCTTCTGGTTCTCTGTCAGCTAAGTTTAAATCCTCAAATCTGTTCCTTATTTGATCTTTATATTCTTCTGGGATGCTATTTAAATTGTATTTTGGCATTATGATTGCTTTGTTGTTCTTCTTTAACTTTACTCTGATTTTCGATACGACCAGTTCATGATCTGTACCGCAGTCTGCTCCTGGTCTTGTTTTTGCAGAAAGAATGGAATTTCTCCATCTTTTGTTTCCAATTATATAATCAATTTGATTCCTATATTGGCCATTTGGTGTTGTCCACATGTACAGTCTTCTTTTCGGTTGTTCAAAAAATGTGTTTGCAAGAAACAAATTATTGGCTTCACAGAATTCAATAAGTCTTTCTCCTGCTTCATTTTTGTCTCCTAAGCCTCATTTCCCCACATTTCCTAGTTTTTCTCTGTTCCCTACTTTTGCATTCCAGTCCCCCATGATTATCAGCACATCTTGATTTGGTGTGTGATCAATTTCCTCCTGTACTTCTGCATAAAATCTCTCCAATTCCTCTTCTTCTGCATTTGATGTTGGAGCGTAGACTTGGATGATGGTTATGTTAATAGGTTTCCCATTTAATCTCATTGATATAACTTGCTCAGACCTTGCATTGTAGCTCCTGATTGCTTTTGCTACATCACTTCTCACTATTAAAGCAACCCCATTTCTTCTTAATTTCTCATTTCCTGCATAAAGTATTTTGTAGTTGTCTGATTGAAAACGTCCCATTCCTGTCCATTTTAATTCACTCACACCAAGTATTGTAATGTTGATACATTTAGGATCCTTTAGGATGCACACCTTAATGTGGTGAGGGGGTTGGGGAATGTTGAAGAAGCTAAGAGCAATGCCATCAGGAGTCAAGACCAAGAGGCTAAACTCCTAGCAGGGGCAACCAAGGTGAAATGGTCAAAGCTGAGACACCAGACTAAGATGCATCCAAACTCAGAGGATCTAGATGATGATATGTAAAAATGAAAAGAATGATGTGTAAAAATGAAGAGGAGACATGTAAGTACTTAAGGTTGGTAAAGTGATTATAGTATTTGGCAGATTACCTGGTAGACCATATGTGGTCATAAAAAGATCGCTATTCTCACTCAGTTTAGGGTTTCAGCTATATCAGCTATTAAACTGTGTTGTAGTGGGGAACTGTACTGTTTTCTTCTTTACCCCCCCTTTTTTTTTACTTTATGGCTGCCACTGAAAATGCTGTCTGATGCATCTGTATTTGTACTGCAACTAAAATAATGTATGTGCAGGATGAAGAGAAAGGAAAGTGTTGTCAGGCTTGTACTGCTCTGTTTCACTGAGACATTTGCTGGATAAGGTGCTTGTTATGACACTCTTCACATGGAAGTCTTTCCATGGCACTTCGATGTCAGAGTCTTAATCATCCCTGGCTCTATATTGGGTTTCCAGATTTTAACCTGAAGATGGTGCCTGTACTTGTGAAAGTTCCAAAGCACTGGGAGAGGGTTGATGTGTTGTTCAGCCCACCCTGCTGCTCTTCTAGTTCCTTCTGCAACTCTCTTGCCTGCTGTAGCAAACAGGACTCTTAATTCTGTCACATAGGAGTTGGCATGATGGGAGAGGAAGGAGGGTTAAGGGACAAGTGGGGGCAACTGCACCCTTTCTCAGTGCTTCAGAGCTTTAAAAGGTACAGGCCTTAACCTCTGACTTAAGGCCTGGAATGGAAACCCATAAAATCTCTGACTCTTCCTGCCACCTACTTCACTGACAATCTCCTGCATTTCAGAGATGAAAAACAAGAGACATTTCTGTAATTGTGTGTTGGTTCTGTTATTGTTTGTTTGTTTTGTTTTCTTGATTTATTGTATTTATTGTATTTATACATTGCTTGTTTTTTATCTTTTTGTACACAGCCCAGAGAGCCTTCGGGCTTAGGGCGGTATATAAATTAAATAAAATAAATAAATAAATAAACACCGAGGCTCAAACTACAGCTCATGATGAGCGTTTTGCCACATTTCCCTGGTAACATTTGGTGAAAGATGCAGGATGTGACGTTATCACGCTCAGCATTTCCCCTCCACTGCTCCACTTCACGGTGGCTACTGCTTGTATGTGTCTGACTATGGGGAAATGTTGAGTGCAGTGACATCACACCACATGTCTCCTTTAAGCAAGTATTGGCAAGGATGTAGGTCAGCAGCAGCCAAGGATTCATTGTAGTTTGGGTCTTATTCTCATGTGAAGGATCACTTCCTGAATGCCTCCCATGACCCCTTGATGAAGGCTCTGCTTAGCATGCTGTGTGCTAAACACCACGGGTGGGGAGCCATTTTTCTATTGAGTGCCGCATTACCTGGGGGGGCAGAATCTGTCAGGGGAAAGCAGTGGTCAGGGCCCTCCCTTTTCTCTTTCTTTCTGATACCCAATCCTCTCTCTCTCTCCTTTTCCCTACCTGCCCAGCAAGCTCACCAGGATGGGCATGGGTGGGAAAAGATTTCTCTGGCTAGAGGCCTGAACTGATCACCTGCAGAGGGTTTTCCCTTCCTTTCCTTCCTCCTGCCATCCATTTCTCCCTCTGGCCTCGTCCCACCTGCATGAAATGAGGCTGATGTGGCTCTCAGATTGTGAACTCCTGGTATACACTGCAACTGCCTCCCCTTCACTGCCATGTGAAACAGGGTGAAACTATAATAGTTTGCTTTTTAAAACATTAGGAATGCTTAATTTTACAGTGGATCTGGTTGTCCTAATTACAAATAGCTGCCACTCAAACACATTCATTTACCGGACAGACAGTTCAGTGTGTATAAATGCATGTGTAATGTGCATTTACAAATGCATCTGCCCCTCCGCTCAGAGAGTTAACTTCTAGAGCCCTTTGGGAGTCAGATGAAGCATGAAACCTATAGATACAGATATGCACACTAGCTTTTTTTAAAAAAAGTATTCCCAACATCTCTCTCTTAAAAGCAAATTATACAGTGACTTGTCACTGATTTACCAGAAACAGGTGCCAAAAAATAGGAACTGTCCTTGGTAAATAGGGGCAGTAAGAGCAGTTGCAACGTTTCCTCTTTCCTTTACTCTTTGCACTCAGTGCAGCAGCATCAGAATATGGAAATAGTTGAGTTTTAATGCAGAGTTTGTCATCATTTTCTAAAAGGCTTTAATTGTCCTCATTTTCATTGTGAAAAATAAATCAATTGAAAGCACTCCATGAACCACAGTTTAAAAAATGACCAACCTATATCATAGTTTCATCTGACAACAAGGAATCTTTAGCCTTGCACAGGTAATAAAAGCATTAAAAATTAAATATGGAGGGAGCAGGATTATGCCTGCTCATGCTATCCCCAACCTTCCTGCACTATGTCTTCTATGGAGACCTATGAACATACAGGCTGTATGCACACTGGCACTTTGCAGTGTTTGCATTCTGCATTTTTACTAGGGATAAGTGGATTCTGTCAGTTCTACTCCATAACTGTTCCCACATTCCAATATCCCTTGGGTTCCACTCTATTTGGAATCCGTCAGGAATTGCAGATTTTAGAATGTCAGTAATGGATTATGTGTATGTACCCTCACAATAATAATATTAAATGCAATAAACCCCCCATCATTTGTGCTCCTGGCAGGAGGTCCTTTTTATTTATTTATTTAAGTAAACAAACAGTTCCTATTTATCTTAGTATATATTTAAAAATCCCAATTTTATGATTTTGAAATCTTTTTTTAAATTAACAAATGAAAAAAATATATTTTAAATATTTTTATTTGTTTAATGTCTTGCAAAATTCTGGAAATATACCTTTAAAAGAACCATAAATTGTGACATTTTTAGTTTTGTTCTGATAAACATGAAACCTCAGAATCTAGGGCAGAATTTAGCAGAGGTGATTTCCATAAGGATCCCTAAATTTTACAGGCTCTAGAAAACTCAATGAACATGTGAAGGGTAAGCCCAATGGATTCCCCTCCCCATGCATTGGTTTTCTACAGTTTTCTCAACTCCATAGGCCTATTGCCATAATCTCTATGGAAGAGTTCAGATATGCATTCTTCTTTTAAACTGGGTGCTGCTCATATATATGTTTTGTGGCCTACATGTGTGTTTGTTTAATTTATTTGTTACATTTATATCCTACCTTTGTTCCATGGAGCTCAAGGTAGCACACACACACTTCTTCTCTCCCATTTTATCCTCACAACAACCCTGTGAAGTAGGTTATATTTAGAGATAGTGATTAGCCCAAGGTCATCCAGCAAGCATCTTGACTGAGTAGGGATTTGAACCTAGTCCTCCCAAGGTTCTCCTAGTCCAACACTCCAGCCACAGAACATGTTGCCCTTGCTATTGTTGCCCTTGCTGTTGTTGGAATTCAAGAACTATTCTGTGCCACATAAGGAAAGTCTCTGTTCTACTGGAGTTGCTGCTCATTTTCAGTCTGGCTATTGCAGCTACAGATTTCCATACCACAAGCCAGGGAGAACAGGGGCAACAGATGTTGTGCTTCCCAGGGACAAAATACCTCCTGTCGGGTATACTTTAAGTTGGATTACTGCATTGAGCAGGTGGTTGGATTTGATGGCCTTATAGGCCCCTTCCAACTCTACTATTCTATGATTCTATGAATATCCTCCAAACCTCTCTTCTTATGTGATCTTAAGCAGGGTCGTAACCAGCTTATAAAAGGTTCTGTGCCCTCATCAGCTGCACAACAGACAAATTCAACTTGCACATCTTTGCTCATTACTGAATGCTGCGCCTGTTGAATGTTTGTGTGACCTATATTTATTTAATTTGTTTATATTCTGCCTTTCTTCCATCATGGAATTCAAAGCAGCTTATCTTCCTCTCTAGAAAACAGAGAAGAGATTCTGGGATAAAGTTCCATGGCTCAGATCATCATACTTCTCATGGAGAAAATCCAGTTATTTTGTACATAAGTCAGGTATGAAGAGTACAGACTTCAATGTTATATTTTTATCCCACTTTTCTTCCAAGGAGTTTAGGTTGGTATTCTTTATCAGAACACCCTTGTAAGCTTGGTCACCTACTGAGCTTTCTAACCGATTTGAACCCAGATCTCCATAATTAAAATCCCCAGAGGGGTAGCCTTGTTAGTGTGTAGCAGCAAAATCAACAAAGAGTCTTTAAAAATTAACAAGTCTTATTCGCTATAAGCTTTCAGATGCATGAAGTGTAATCCTACATTGCAGGTATGTGCACACTGTGGTAAGGAATGTTGAGAGCTTCTCGTGCTATGTTGGATCTCACCCACTTGCTTAGAAGGTGCCAACTTGTGCAATGGGGCTTCCCTCCCCCTCTTTTCCCTCTGCAGACCCCAGAATCTGCTCCAAAATCCAATTGGAACAGATTTTGGGGGCTGGAAGGGGGAGAACCAAAACTGGAAGATCATGAGAAACTGGAAGTCCAATTGTGCTAGCAGGGTTCCACTGCACAGCAGGCAGTTATCTTTGGTTGTTTGGTGAGGTCATAGGGTAATGAAGTACAAAATGTACAGATAAGGACAATTCAAACAGAGCTAGAATGTATGTGAAATCATCAGAGTGACCCTTACAGTAGCCAGTAGTAGGTGATAAAACAATAAACTTGGCAAAGCTGAGTTAATTAACATCTGTATTGGGGAAGGGAAGCTATTGTCTCTATTCAGACCTAAATGAATAGAGTTGAACTTCTTAACTGTAATCCAGCAGTTTCATCCTGGAGCCTCACTTTGAAATACCTTTGTTCAAGTATAGCCACCTTTATATCAGAAGTAAAGAGTGGCCTGGTACGTTGAAATGTTCCCTTATTGGTTTATGAGTATTACTATTTCTAACAGATTTATGTCTGTAGGTCCTTTTGCACAGGGATTGTTGGCAGATGATGGTGTATATTACACTGGAAGATGAGCAGGCAAATGAACCATTCATATTGGTTATAAGGCATGACTTCTCAGATAGCTTTTGTAAAGTACTTTGTGCTTTTTATCACAAAAATTCCGATTTAGTTAGCATTGCCAAGAGAGACAAAAAGAGAGAAATTCAAATAAATAGTGGTGGTAAAAGGCACTTGTAAGGTATGAGAGGAGAAATGCACGAGGGCAATAGCAAGTGAATGAGCTGAAGGGGCACATCATAAGAAAATGTGAAGGACTAACAAAAATAAAATAAATGGAAATTCTGTTGGAAGATTGGAAGATAAACACATTATCTCTGGATGATATCCCAAACAGATCTCAGTGAGACACATTTAAGAATTTTCTAATGCAATTTAAGATTGATTCTGAGTCAGTTCCTTCCCATTGTAATTCCAAAGAAGCAATATGTTGTCCAACTCAGTTCTTGCGAGTTGCTTGCCTGAGGTGTCCTCAACTTTTGTACAATCTTCCCTCAGTCTATAAGCAGGGGTGTAGTCTTTCAGGGTTGCAAGGGGTCATAGACCCTTACCTTTTGGGGAGCAGGGTCCCTATGTTCATTGGCAATCACTCGTGGCTGAGTAAAATTGTCTTCCAGGGTAAGGTCTTTAACAGTGGGTCCGTAAGTGACTGTGGAGGCCAATTCTGGATCCACACAGCCTCCCACAGTGAGGACATAGGTTTCCAGATGGAAGATGGTCGCAATGAGGATTTGCTTGACATGCCTTCCGCTTAGCTCGTTTGTCCCTTTCATCCTGTACTCGTGCTTCTTCAAAGTCCATAGCACCTCTGATAATGGCTGACCTCTAATTGGGATGCTCATGGGCCAAGCCTTCCCAGTTCTCAATGCTCATGTTACATTTTTTTAGATTATCTTTGAGAACATCTTTAAACCTCTTTTGCTGTCCACCGATATTCTGTTTTCCATCCTTAAGTTGGGAGTAAAGTAACTGCTTTGGAAGACAGTGATCAGGCATTCGAACAACATGGCCAGTCCAGCGAAGTTCATGTTGGGGGATCATTGTTTCAACACTGGTGGTCTTTGCTTCTTCCAAAACGCTAACATTAGTCTGCCTATCTTCCCAAGTAATTTGCAGAATTTTCCGGAGGCAGCGTTGGTAGAATCTTTCAAGAGGTTGAGAGTGGCGTTTATAGATGGTCCATGTTTCACAGGTGTACAGTCAGGTCGGTAGTACAATAGCTTTGTAAATAAGCATTTTGGTCTCCCTGCGAATATCCCAATAATCGAACACTCTACACTTCATTTGGGACAATGCAGCCTGACTATGGCTTCCTTTATGGAATCAATCCATTTCTTGTTTGGCTTTCCTCTTTTTCTACTCCCTTCTGTTTTTCCCAGCATTATTATCTTTTCTAATGAATCATGTCTTCTTATTATGTGTCCAAAATATGATAACCTCAGTTTCATCATTTTAGCTTCTAGTGACAGTTCTGGTTTAATTTGTTCCGACACCCAATTATTTGTCTTTTTCGCGGTCCATGGTATGTGCAAAGCTCTCCTCTGCACCACATTTCAGATGAGTTGATTTGTCTCTTACCCACTTTTTTCACTGTCCAACTTTCACATCCATACATAGAGATTGGAAATACCATGGTCTGCATGATCCTGACTGTGATGTTCAGTGATACATCGTTGCATTTGAGGACCTTTTCTAATTCTCTTATAGCTGCCCTCCCCAGTCCTAGCCTTCTTCTGATTTCTTGACTATTGTCTCCCTTTTGGTTAATGACTGTGCCAAGGTATTGATAATGCTTGACAAGTTCAATGTCCTCATTGTTGACTTTAAATTGACTTGTATTGTCTGCAAACTTGATAAGCATTCCCTGCACCTCCTCATCCAAGTCATTATTACAAATGTTGAAGATCACTGGACCCAGGACCGAGCCCTGTGTTACCCTGCTCATTACCTTCCCCACTATGGATCCACCTGATAGTTGTTCCATCCAGCCCACATTTAGCTAGCTTGGTAATCAGAATATTGTGTGGCACTTTGTCAGAAGCTTTGCTGAAGTTGAGGTATATTATGTGCACAGCATTCCCACAGTCTACCAGGGTGGTTACCTGATCAAAAAATGAGATAAGATCAGTCTGGCAGGATTTGTTCTTCATAAATCCATGTTCGCTGCTAGTTATCACTGCATTGGTTTCAAGGTGCTTACAGATTAACCGCTTTATAATCTGCTCCAGAATTTTCATCAAAGGTCATCAAAGGGAATGTACATTCATTTTCCTCCAAGGAATACAGTGTAAAGAGAGTCTGTCAAATAGCCTTGTTCCAGTTCAGTTAAGAGATTACATCTTGGAAGAGTGGTCCAGAGCATAGAGTCACAGCACATGTTGATCATGATGGGATCCACAGCTTAACAGTGGGTTGTTGAACTTGCCTATCTGACACACTGTATGGGTCATTTTGAGACACTGATTTCTAACTGGTACATCAAGAGGACCCACCAGTGTGCAGTACAAACCCTGCCAGGGAACACTTTTCAAAAGAGGTTCAGGAGTGATATTTGTTGGCTTTATGTAGGGAGTCCTTTTCAAATGCAAAATTCTGTTAGTGGGTATATTCCTAGGAAACTGTCTGAGAGCTACTAATTTAGGGTGGAGTACAAGGAGAGCCTGGCTGGGAGTCCAGAGTCTGTGAGTTCAAATCCCCGCTTCTGTCTCCTGGGTGTCAAGGGCCAGCTAAAGATCACCCCACAGTGAGTGGCTCAGGGGTTACGTGCCCTGCCACCTGTGCAGCCGTGGGCAAGCTGCATAGTCCCAAGGAGCCCAGTTGCCCCCCAGCTGGCAGTTGCGGACAAGGAAGGGGCTGGCTTGTGCCGCTGTGGCAAGGTGAGCAGGCCCTACCTAGCCAGCTGGGGAGGACTAGCCTCAGAGGGAGGCAATGGTAAACCCCCTCTGAATACCGCTTACCATGAAAACCCTATTCATAGGGTTGCCATAAGCCAGGATCAACTTGAAGGCAGTCCATTTCCATTTCATTTTCACATTATAGTACCCTTGAGTTCCCCAAGACATTGATGAATATAAATTAAATCAAGAGAAATTAACTCAGGCTTGAGGCCACACTGATTGCTGCTAGGTCTTCTGGTAGACTGTGAGAGACGGATGGACCTCTAAACTGGTTAATCATACCTCAACTGATAAATAGATACCTTCAGCTAAAGAAGCAAAAATAGGTCTTCCAATGAAACATGCAGTATATATTTCTTCCCAGCTAATCTCACTTGGTTTTTGTTGCTACTACTAGAGTTTGGCACATGTCAACAGAATATATCACTATACAAAATAGTGCAGAAGATGTACAGACTGGCATATTGCTCCTGACCACATTTACTTGCAAGTAAGGGTGAATATAATCCACCAGTTTACCATGCAGGAAATGTAGGGAAGTTTGGCCTTTTCTTAAATGTGTGCTAAGTACATAAATACAGATTACTGACCATGGCTGGTTTTGTAGTATTTTGGTTGCTGTTGCACCACCCCCTAGTTACTGACTCGTTCTGTTGCTATGGAGTGAAATCATTATTTCTGCCTATCTCTTCAGGCATTTCTGCAGTGTTTTATCATTACTTGTTATTTCTTTGTGAATGTAAATGTTTTATTATGTTCCCATAGCCTTAAAAGTTTACTCATATTGATAATAATGTTGCTTGCTTTGATTTATAAATATGTATGTAATTTTTTAATAAAAGTGATTTCCCGATTATTTTGAATGGATTATCTGCTATGCATGCACATATGCATAACCTGTGCTATTAAATTTAATTTTTGTGTTTTTTTGAGGCAGGGAGAAAACTCCACAAAAGTTCACTTTGGATATAAATATAATGACTAATTGCACATATGTTACACATCACACAAACAAACATGACTTCCGAGAAACTACAGTATACCTTATCACGGTAAATGAAAAACCAACAACCATTAAACATATCAAAATGTAAATAATTTTTTAAAAAAACTCTTGAAAACTGTATTTAAATCTTTCAGTTTGCATAAACAACACAAGTGGAAAGTCTGAAAATCATGGGGGGGGGGGAACAGGGAAGATAAAACAAGAATCTAGGTATGAATCTATAGTTTGTGGGACAAATTTCCTCATTCAACATCAGCCATGAATTACTAATACATATGACCGTTCAGTCACATGAAAAATGTGGAGAAGCCTCAAGCCCATTTGGTAAAGACCCCAACCTTTACAATGCGGAAGGGGGGGAATCCACTATGTTAGTAGTAATATAAACCACCAAGCAACTGCATGGTAAATATCCTATCGAGACCATAATGTCTCAAAGATGGCAGTGAGTAGAGCATACTTCCAAATAAGTATGCTTAGAATTATAGCACAAGATAGACAGGATGTGAGGGGAGCAGGTTAGTGTTTGATAGCAGAATAGCAACAATTAGAGTAGGTGTACAACCTTCCTCCCCTGAACGGAACAGGTACAGTGCTTCCCAGCCTGGGGAGACAGTGAGAGGGAAAATATACCTGTTAAATTTCTGCCTGTCATAAATGTGTTAATGACACAAGAGGAAAGGTGGCAGACATGAGTGGGATAATGTTAACGGAACTCATTATTAGTTAACTAGCTTTCATTCAAGTTCACTCTTGGGCAAAATGAATTGGGAGCGTAAGGAGGTAGTAAATAAGATAGCAAAGAACATGTGGCACAGTAAAGTGTGCATTCTGTGTAATTGCTACTTAAAGGCAAAGACTGGGCAACGCATTATGATAAAAGGAGGAGAAGATGCTGTATCAGTGGGGTGATTGGGACAGCAAGTGCAGGAGCCTAGACACAGCCAAGTAGCTATAGATCTGTGATGTGCAGAAATATAAGTGTAGCTGGAGCACTAATGGCATTCCATTTAGAGAGCTGGGGAACAAATTACAGGCAAGTCAATGCTCCATGAACATCTGTGACCCTGTGAATTGTTGGAAGGAAATAAGTTGTAGTAAAACAGAGAATAAGATTCAGAACTCATCTGTCTGAATGCAGGTATCTCAAGGTGAAATAACAGAAGGAGAAGAGGCGGGAATATTGATTTCTGTCCTGCAAAACGGACAACACCTACATATTCCTGGCAGGGAATTTAACTCTCTAGGCACATAATCTTTTTTACTGCCAAGACATTGTTTATTCACATGTAACATTTGTTTATTTTTATTATATTTAAGATGCTGGACAGGATCGCAGGCCTTGGATAAATGTAGCCCTCTTATGATACACTTGAGTTCTGAGGCAGGAGTGTAAAATACATGTGTTTTGTGTCAATTGCGCAGTCAGTGATGTGCATGTGCACACTTTCACAGCTTTCGTCTTCAAAATATTTTCAAGCAGTACAGTTTTTAATTATTTTGAAGGGGGAAAGTTGCAGATCAGTATAAACATGCATCTTTCATACTGCAACATGGTAAGAGGCAGCTCTTTATTTCAGCATTGGTTTTTTCTATGTAGAGCAATTTGCAAAGGTTTCATTCTGAACAGGTCCCAAGGGTCAAATTAAGGACACCAGCATAGTTTTATTTATAATTTCATAATCTGTTGGTTTTGGACCTTTCTCCTTAATACGCTATTTCTGCTCCAGCCAGTACCTGTACTACTATCTCCTCCAGAGTTGCTTTATACAAATCTTACGGCTTTAGCATGATTTCTTCCAAAAATATTTCTACATGGAATGGCTTCACGTGGCTGCATGTGGACCAGCAGCAGCACCCTATGAAAACTCTTCATATTATCAGGCTCCTTCTTAAGAAATTTTCCATACAGTAGAACTAATCCAGAGACCTTGCCTACAGAAACCTTTTTCAGCAGCCATCACGATGCTGCCCTAATATAAGAAGATATACAAACTGACATGTGAAATAGGAAAAGTCACTCCAGTGGTGGTCACTGGGACTGGCGAAGCAGCTGGAGGGGAGGAGGTGATTAACCCTTTCCATCTTTTCCGTTTTCCTGTTCAAATTGCCCCTCTTAGGCCACAGCCACACCATACATTTAAAGCGCATGGCTTCCCTCAAAGATTCCAGGGAACTGTAATTTATCCCTCACAGAACTACAGGTCCCAGCACCCTTTACAGTTCCCAGAATTCTTTGGGGGAAACAATGTGCTCTAAATGTATGTTGTGAGTGTGACCTAAGCTGGTTTTTATTTACCTTTACATGTGGAAAGATCTAGATCCATATATCTTTTCCCACATGAGCAGAAAGCAACTGGTGAAATGGAACAGGAAAATGGCCTGAAGAGAAAGGGTTCAGCAGCAGCATCTTTTCCCCTTTGCTCAATATTGCGGGCTCTTGTCCCTTTTCTTTTTTTAAAAAAAGTTGTAGAGCTGTATATTATTTGTCATTCAGCTCTTATAGGAGTGGAAAAGTTTACAAGATATGGCATCTTCTGACACTGTTATAGAAGAGAAGCTGCAACTTGAAATAGGAACTCTGACTTATACTGAATCTGGCAAACAATACAATATACAAACTGGTGCAAACATTGGTTTATTGTTGTTATGTGCCTCCAAGTCGACTACGACTTACAGCGACCCTATGAAACAGCAACCTCCAATAGCATCTGTCGTGAACCACCCTGTTCAGATCTTGTACGTTCAGGTCTGTGGCTTCCTGTATGGAATCAGTCCATCTCTTGTTTGGCCTTCCTCTTTTTCTACTGCCTTCTGTTTTCCCCAGCATTATTATCTTTTCTAATGAATCATGTCTTCTCATTATGTGTCCAAAGTATGATAACCTCAGTTTCATCATTTTAGCATCTACTGATAGTTCTGGTTTAATTTGTTCTAATACCCAATTATTTGTCTTTTTCGCAGTCCATGGTATCTGCAAAGCTCTCCTCCAACACCACATTTCAAATGAGTTGATTTTTCTCTTATACACTTTTTTCACTGTCCAGCTTTCACATCCATACATAGAGATCGGAAATACCATGATCTGAATGATCCTAACTTTAGTGTTCAGTGATACATCATTGCATTTGAGGACCTTTTCTAGTTCTCTCACGGCTTCCCTCCCCAGTCCTAGCCTTCTTCTGATTTCTTGACTATTGTCTCCATTTTGGTTAATGACTGTGCCAAGGTATTGATAATCCTTGACAAGTTCAATGTCTTCATTGTCAACTTTAAAGTTACATAAATCTTCTGTTGTTATTACTGTAGTTTTTTTGATGTTCAGCTGTAGTCCTGCTTTTGTTCTTTCCTCTTTAACTTTCATCAGCATTCGTCTCAAATCATTACTGGTTTCTGCTAGTAGTATGGTATTGTCTGCATATCTTAAATTATTGATATTTCCTCCTCCAATTTTCACACCTCCATCTTGGTCCAATCCTGCTTTCCGTATTGGTATTTATATATATATATTCATGAACATACAGTTTGTGTTTTTTTGGCAGTATGAAATCTAAGTAGTTCTGCTTTCTGCCCCAGAGACACATTGAATAGTTCAGTATCTAAGTGGGTATTTGCAGAACCAATATATAATAAGACTGGAGAAATCCCATGTGCTAGGTTGCTTGAGTACCTATAAGTACCTGTAATATTGAAATAATGGATAAGAAGTGCTTTGAACACTCTAAAATGCCATATACATGGCAAGTATTGCTATTGGAAGTTAAATGCTGGCACATAGGAATTTGTTTTTGGTCTAACAGTTTAAGGATTCAGTGCTATGCCTGCTTGTGGCCAAAACAGTCATGATGTTAAATGTCTGAATGCACTTTGTTTAGTTAGCCAGGCTTGGGACTAGTAACTAATGATCTAAAAAACTGATGCTGAAACCTGAGAGTTTGAAATATCACATCAGCTGTGGTATACGGGGCTGTGTCAGTGGTGATGGTGTTTCGAGATAGTAATGGATTTGCTGTAATAGGCTAAAGAGATGGGAGTGTTGTATTATTTGTAAAGGAAAGTCCTCCATTCCTAGTCCAATTCAAGCTGTTGGCAGTGGATGTTAAATCCCTGAATAGCCTGAGACCTCTCCACCTGAGTCTGGTTCTCAGCATACAACCTGCCAACAGTATTTTAGTTCAGCCTAGATGCATTGCTGTTTGCTCCCATGGTGAAATGCCTCAGAAAGGATTTCTCTTATGGGAATCCCTGCCTGGGGAATTCATTCCCCTAGGCAGTTGTAGCACATTCCCACAGTTGACAAGGCTGAGTACCACTTCCAACGTAACTTTGAAAATGAGGAAAGTATTGTGACATTTTTTTTCAGGAGCATCCAAAATAGAAAGGGAAAAGGGAAGAATGAGGAGGGGTGAATAAAGTCCAGATGACAATTTCTTTCATGTTCAGTTCAGCAGTCCAAATGCTAAGTCTGAAGAGTGTATGCATCTGTGTCTATGAGAGAGAGAGAAAGAAAAAGAGATAACTAAAGGACAAAGGCAGTAACTAACATGAGGATGCTATAAAATGGTTGATCTTTTGGACTGAGTTACCTACACAGGACTTTTGAACTAACAATCATGGGGATTGTCACAGCCACTAATTTAGGTGTTGAATGTACTGGTGAAGTGGCATGGGGTGGGGTGGCAGGGGAGAACCCTTATCTGGGATCAAGCCTAAGGAAAAATTAATTCAGCTATTTGAGGTTGGGGCCTAAGTTCCCAATGCATTGCTTTTGGTATAGCAATTTAAGGCTTTAATCCTATGCATGCTGAAGGCCAAGCTTGAGTGTATTTAACGTGGGTTTTTTCTTTTAACAAGAGATGCTTCAGGTGAACCCAAACAGGATCAAGACCATGGAGTGCATGGGAAGTGAGGCTAAGCCACCAAAATCTGCAGTCCTGCTAACCCCCCTGAAGCTTCTATTTAGTATTGGGGGGGAAGCATCTTTTGGCATCAATGGAAGCGTCATTCCTGAATCCTGGGGCTAACAGTAGCTGGGGGGGGGAGGGACAGAGGCAGATGTTCATTGGGACTTTAGTAGGAAAAAAATATTTTAAAAACTTCCATGCACCACAGTCCCAATTCCCCCCTAACCCCGCAGCTGCTGTTGCTAAAAGTGGGCATGTTTGATGCATTTAATGTCATTTCTGTTTCGGCACTTTCTTGGGAACAAACACCATTGAACTCAATGGGTCATTTCTGAATAAACAAGCATAGGATCAAGCTGTAAACCTGATCAGGGTTTTGAATTTTTCATAGTATTCCACTGGTACCCAGAATGGCTTATAATTTGTAAAAAAAACAACAAAAAAACCCAGCATAGCTTTTAAAGTAATTCAGTATGCCCCAGCCAGTTATATAAAAAACTAATCTTTTATGATTAGACTATTGCAATCTTTAACATTTGTATAAATATTATATAAATTGCTTACTTTTTCATTTGGTACACGATATGGTATATTGTAGGTTGACTCTCGCACACTTAAAGTTGAAACACTTTCCTTGTTCAGCGATTGTGCTACATGCTTTAAAGTTCTCAGGAATTGTGGTCCATTTTGGGCCTTCCAAAGTCCTATCAAGAAGCCAGTTGCTGTGACATGGTTCTCGGAACTTAAATTCCAACCTGGAGGATAACTTGTCAAGCATGCTGAAGTAGACCTTCCTGAATGGGTAGAGCTGTCCTGAATGGATAGAAACGAAAGCTGAAGAAAGACATCCATTTTGGGTTCTCTCACAAAGCAGAGAGAACTATTTTCATCAAACAAGACAAGGATCAGTATATGCAACTTTTGAAAGTTATGGAAGTCTATGCACACAACACGTAATGAAGAAAGCTCTACTGAACAAAATGAAGTTTCACAGCCTACATATGTATCATTTAAAGGATGTGACAAGCTGTGTACAAATATTACTATTTACAAAGCACCAGGCAAAGCAGTTCTAACTCCCAGTCTGCACTGCTGGAGGGGATTAGGATGAAATGAAGGTGTTCCTCAGGTGGGCTTATCTGCTGGTTCATCACTGTGAACACCCCTGCCTAAAGTGTGGACAGCACATACTACCCCTTGTGGGATCCCTGCAACAGGGCATTACAGGGATGGAGTGGACCCAGCAATAGATCTACTGGATCTAAATCCAGCCCGTTTCCCAATGAGGGGCCTGTACAGCAAAAAAAGTAAAAACTAACTCACCTCACCTTGTCTCCTGGCCGATGCAATTGGCAGGGCTTTGGAGACAGTGGTGGACGTGCTGTTCTGTTGCACCCTGTTGCTGCTGTCTGGGCTTTGGATTATTCTGTAATTTTCTTGGTGCTATACAAAGATGAAAACATAGTACAATTCCTACCCTCAGGTTTACAATATAATAATAATAATAATAATAATAATAGGGGATGGGAAACAAACAAATTTAGGCACTAATTCTTCATAAAATTACGTAATACATAAACATTTTTGCAGTGTTGACTGATGAAGGTAATTATCTCCGTAATGTTTTCATATGTGTTTTAATATATTTAAGAAGAGCCTGCTGGATCAGGCCAGTGGCCCATCTAGTCCAGCATCCTGTTCTCACAGTGGCCAACCAGGTGCCTGGGGGAAGCCCGCAAGCAGGACCTGAGTGCAAGAACACTCTCCCCTCCTGAGGCTTCCAGCAACTGGTTTTCAGAAGCATGCTGCCTCTGACTAGGGTGGCAGAGCACAGCCATCACAGCTAGTAGCCATTGATAGCCCTGTCCTCCATGAATTTGTCTAATCTTCTTTTAAAGCCATCCAAGCTGGTGGCCATTACTGCATCTTGTGGGAGCAAATTCCATAGTTTAACTATGCGCTGAGTAAAGAAGTACTTCCTTTTGTCTGTCCTGAATCTTCCAACATTCAGCTTCTTTGAATGTCCACGAGTTCTAGTATTATGAGAGAGGGAGAAGAACTTTTCTCTATCCACTTTCTCAATGCCATGCATAATTTTATACACTTCTATCATGTTTCCTCTGACCCGCCTTTTCTCTAAACTAAAAAGCCCCAAATGCTGCAACCTTTCCTCGTAAGGGAGTCGCTCCATCCCCTTGATCATTCTGGTTGCCCTCTTCTGAACCTTTTCCAACTCTAGAATATCCTTTTTGAGATGAGGCGACCAGAACTGTACACAGTATTCCAAATGCGGCCGCACCATAGATTTATACAACGGAATTATGATATCGGTTGATTTATTTTCAATACCTTTCCTAATTATCGCTAGCATGGAATTTGCCTTTTTCACAGCTGCCGCACACTGGGTCGACATTTTCATCGTGCTGTCCACTACAACCCCGAGGTCTCTCTCCTGGTCGGTCACCGCCAGTTCAGACCCCATGAGCGTATATGTGAAATTAAGATTTTTTGCTCCAATATGCATAATTTTACACTTGTTTATATTGAATTGCATTTGCCATTTTTCTGCCCATTCACTCAGTTTGGAGAGGTCTTTTTGGAGCTCTTCGCAATCCCTTTTTGTTTTAACAACCCTGAACAATTTAGCGTCGTCAGCAAACTTGGCCACTTCACTGCTCACTCCTAATTCTAGGTCATTAATAAACAAGTTGAAAAGTACAGGTCCCAATACCGATCCTTGAGGGACTCCACTTTCTACAGCCCTCCATTGGGAGAACTGTCCGTTTATTCCTATTCTCTGCTTTCTGCTTCTTAACCAATTCCTTATCCACAAGAGGACCTCTCCTCTTATTCCATGACTGCTAAGCTTCCTCAGAAGCCTTTGGTGAGGTACCTTGTCAAACGCTTTTTGAAAGTCTAAGTACACTATGTCCACTGGATCACCTCTATCTATATGCTTGTTGACACTCTCAAAGAATTCTAATAGGTTACTGAGACAGGACTTTCCCTTGCAGAAGCCATGCTGGCTCTGCTTCAGCAAGGCTTGTTCTTCTATGTGCTTAGTTAATCTAGCTTTAATCATACTTTCTACCAGTTTTCCAGGGACAGAAGTTAAGCTAACTGGCCTGTAATTTCCGGGATCCCCTCTGGATCCCTTTTTGAAGATTGGCGTTACATTTGCCACTTTCCAGTCCTCAGGCACGGAGGAGGACCCAAGGGACAAGTTACATATTTTAGTTAGGAGATCAGCAATTTCACATTTGAGTTCTTTGAGAACTCTCGGGTGGATGCCATCCGGGCCCGGTGATTTGTCAGTTTTTATATTGTCCATTAAGCTTAGAACTTCCTCTCTTGTTACCACTATTTGTCTCAGTTCCTCAGAATCCCTTCCTGCAAATGTTAGTTCAGGTTCAGGGATCTGCCCTATATCTTCCACTGTGAAGACAGATGCAAAGAATTCATTTAGCTTCTCTGCAATCTCCTTATCGTTCTTTAGTACACCTTTGACTCCCTTATCATCCAAGGGTCCAATCGTCTCCCTAGATGGTCTCCTGCTTTGAATGTATTTATAGATTTTTTTGTTGTTGGTTTTTATGTTCTTAGCAATGTGCTCCTCAAATTCTTTTTTAGCATCCCTTATTGTCTTCTTGCATTTCTTTTGCCAGAGTTTGTGTTCTTTTTTATTTTCTTCATTCGGACAAGACTTCCATTTTTTGAAGGAAGACTTTTTGCCTCTAAGAGCTTCCTTGACTTTGCTCGTTAACCATGCTGGCATCTTCTTGGCCCTGGCGGTACCTTTTCTGATCTGCGGTATGCACTCCAGTTGAGCTTCTAATATAGTGTTTTTAAACAACTTCCAAGCATTTTCGAGTGATGTGACCCTTTGGACTTTGTTTTTCAGCTTTCTTTTTACCAATCCCCTCATTTTTGTGAAGTTTCCTCTTTTGAAGTCAAATGTGACCGTGTTGGATTTTCTTGGCAATTGGCCAGTTACATGTATGTTTAATTTAATAGCACTGTGGTCACTGCTCCCAATCGGTTCAACAACACTTACATCTCGCACCAGGTCCCGGTCCCCACTGAGGATTAAGTCCAGGGTTGCCGTCCCTCTGGTCGGTTCCATGACCAACTGGTCTAGGGAATAGTCATTTAGAATATCTAGAAACTTTGCTTCTTTGTCATGACTGGAACACATATGCAGCCAGTCTATGTCCGGGTAGTTGAAGTCACCCATTACTACCACATTTCCTAGTTTGGATGCTTCCTCAATTTCATATCTCATCTCAAGGTCTCCCTGAGCATTTTGATCAGGGGGACGATAGATCGTTCCTAGTATTAAGTCCCTCCTGGGGCATGGTATCACCACCCACAACGATTCTGTGGAGGAGTCTGCCTCTTTTGGGGTTTCGAGCTTGCTGGATTCAATGCCTTCTTTCACGTATAGAGCGACTCCGCCACCAATACGTCCTTCCCTGTCCTTCTGATATAGTTTATATCCAGGGATAACCGTATGCCACTGGTTTTCTCCATTCCACCAGGTCTCCGTTATGCTCACTAGATCAATGCTCTCCTCTAAGACCAAGCACTCCAGTTCTCCCATCTTGGTTCGCAGGCTCCTAGCATTAGCGTACAGGCACTTGTAAGCAGTGTCTCTCTTCAAGTGTCTTTGGCACTTGTGGTTAGGCCTGTGGTAATTTTGCTCTTCTGAATTTATATCCTGTGCCCCTGCTCTCACAATGCCTACTTCTAGGCCTACCCCTTTTAAAATTTCATCATTTCTTTGGTTTTTATCCCAGGGGGGAGGTTTATTCCGAACCGGACCTTTCTCAGCTCCTGTCGGGTTTCCCCCCTCAGTCAGTTTAAAAGCTGCTCTGCCACCTTTTTAATTTTAAGTGCCAGCAGTCTGGTTCCATTCTGGTTCAAGTGGAGCCCGTCCCTTTTGTACAGGCCCGGCTTGTCCCAAAATGTTCCCCAGTGCCTAACAAATCCAAACCCTTCCACCCGACACCATCGTCTCATCCACGCATTGAGACTGTGAAGCTGGGCCTGTCTGGCTGGTCCTGCGCGTGGAACCGGTAGCATTTCAGAGAAAGCCACCTTGGAGGTCCTGGCTTTCAGCATCCTACCTAGCAACCTAAATTTTGCTTCCAGGACCTCACGGCTGCATTTCCCCATGTCGTTGGTGCCAACGTGCACCACAACCACTGACTCCTTCCCAGCACTGTCTACCAAACTATCTAAACGACGGGCGATATCCGCAACCTTCGCACCAGGCAGGCAAAACACCTTGCGGTCTACACACCCATCACACACCCCACTGTCTATGTTCCTAATGATCGAATCACCCACTACAAGGATCCCTCCACCCCCTGGAGATATATCCTCGGCACGAGAGGATAGCTGCTCATCCCCCAAGGAATGGGTCCCTTCTAAGGGATCGTTTCCCTCTTCCTCAGCTGGATGCTCTCCTTCCCCGAGACCATCGTTGTCCATGATAGCAGGAGAGCTATCATCGTTGGAGTGGGACACAGCTATAACGTCCCTGAAGGCCTCCTCCACACACCTCTCTGCCTCTCTCAGCTTTTCCAGGTCCACCACCTTGGCCTCAAGGAAATGAAGTCGTTCCCGGAGAGCCAGGAGCTCATTGCACCGAGAGCACACCCACGACTTCTGTCCAACAGGCAGATAGTCGTACATGCTGCAGGCGGTGCAAAACACTGGAAAGCCCCCACACCCCTGCTGGCTTCTTACCTGCATAGTTTTGTTTAAGGTTTATTACGTCAATGGGTTGGAGACTGCGGTTTAGTTGAGGTCAGGGAACAGACAGGCAGAGTAGGGGGCCCTGGCCTCCTCGCCCTGCTGCCGAACTCGCCTTGACGCTTTGTCAGCTGGGGCCTTGACGCTTTGTCAGCTGGGGCTCCCTCTAGCTCGTGGAGCAGGCTTCCTCGCTAGGGTGCTCTGACTTTATATGTGTGGCTGGTTCCTCCCAGCTACTGCTGCCAGCCAATGATGTGTTACTTGAGGCTGATGGCTATCAGCAGGGGCTTAACTCTTTAGTATTCTCTCAGGCTTCCTTCCTGAGCGAGGGGCGGGGCTGTTTAAGCTTTTGGCTGCTTTTAATCTCAGCAAGGGGCTGCGCCTTCCAGGCAAGTCTTTTGTGTTTGTTGTTTTCCCACCTAGAACAGCCTGACCTTTCTTTAACCTAGGGAAACAAAGCTTGTGGTTGTGTTTCAGGAAGGCTGAAGCTGCCCTTTTTAGCAAGGACTGAGCTGACTCTCTCCCTGTATGTATCGGTGGAGTTTCCTTTTCCCCCTTCTCTCTGACTGGAATTTAGCCTTGTTTACAGTGTCCCCTGAAGCTTTCCTGCTAGGGTGGTGTTGAAAACTAGCTTTCTATACGCTTCCTTCTCCTAGGATCTGTCTCCTAAGATATAGATTCTTTCAGGATTTGGCTCCTAGCTCAGGGTGACCTTGGGCTGCCCTTATCAGTTATTGCTCTGAGCTGTTTTACTTCAATTAAATAATGGAATAAATGGGAGCTACTTACCCTCTTTTCGCTCTGCTGCTTAACTCGCCTTGACGCTTTGTCAGCTGGGGCCTTGAAGTCTATGATGTTTTAAAGTGTTTTTAGTGCTTTTGTTTGCCACCCTGGGCTGCTACTGGGAGAAAGGGCGGGATATAAATAAATAAATAAATAAATAAATAAATAAATAAAATATGACTGACAACTTTTCCTGGCTGATCTTTTGCTCTTGCTCGTAAAGGTGGGTGTTGTGTTGCAGCCAGCAACTGGCAGAACTCCTGATCTTGATTCTCTAAGCATGGCACATATACTTTTGACATGACGAAGACAGAATTTTCCTTCCATTCCAAACAGATAGCTGCAAGGGGTTGATTAGTCATGTAATAGAATGGCTAAAATAATAGCAACCACATTTTTGTTTCTGGTACATATCCAACTATTTTTAGCTCCCATCTTTCCATTATTGCACTATATGTATATGGAATGTATATGTAATGTAATATGGCTTACATGTGGCAGCTACAAACACTAGAAGTCAAGAATAGAAAAAGCTCCTGCTTACTCAATGACCAGGTTGAGTATAACACTAAACTATGGTTGGACTCTTGCACTCACTCTTCCCTCTCGGCTACAGTGGCTGTGAGGAGGAGATTGGAAGGTTTTGCTTTCATCTTCAATTAATGACTGTAACATCCACACTGAAAATGTAGTTAATCTTAGTTATGGTTTACAAAAACAAGACAGGATCTTAAACCATAGTTTAAATTTGGCTTCTTCCCTAAACCATACTTAAGATTAACTACAGTTTGTCCAGATTCAGACAAAATACTAAACTGTGATTAATTAAAAACTGAAATGGAATCTTCTAATCTTCTCCTCCCCCCTCTAGGATGCACACCTTAACATGGTGAGGGGGTCTGAGAGTGTTGAAGAAGCTGAGAGCAATGCCGTCAGGAGTCTAGACCAAGAGGCTAGACTCCTAGCATAGGCACCCAAGGTGGAATGCTCAAAGCTGAGACACCAGACTAAGATGCATCCAAACTCAGAGGAAGGCAATGGTAAACTACCTATGAATATCTCTTACCAAGAAAACCTTATGAACAGAGTATCCAAAATGCAACACGAGATAGTGCTGGAAGATGAGACCCCCAGGTCAGAAGGCACTCACCAAGCTACTGGGGAAGAACTAAGGACAAGTACGAGTAGCGCTGTGACTAATGACACAGCTGGGTCAAAGCCAAAAGGAAGCCTAGAGGCTGATGCGCACAGATGCGAAAGGAGTGTCCAGAGTTGTACGACGCACACAATAGGAACATGGAATGTGAGAAGCATGAACCAGAAAAGTCAGAAATTGTCAATAAATTAATGGAACGTATCAACATTATAATACTTGGCGGGAGTGAATTAAAATGGACGGGAGTGGGATATTTTCAATCAGGCAACTACAAAATATTTTATTCAGGAAATGAGAAATCAAGACGAAATGGGGTTGCTTTAATAGTGAGAAGTGATGTAGCAAAAGCAATTAGGAGCTACAACTCAAGTTCTGAGCGAGTGATATCAATGAGATTAAACGGGAAACCTATTAACATAATCATCATCCAAGTCTACGCTCCAATGGCAAACGCATTGGAAGAGGAACTCTTTCGATTTTATGCAAAAGTACAGAAAGAAATTGATCATACACCAAAACAAGATGTGCTGATAATCATGGGGGACTGGAATGTAAAAGTAGGGAACAGAGAAGAACTAGGAAATGTGGGGAAATGAGGCTTAGGAGACAGAAATGAAGCAGGAGAAAGACTTATTGAATTGTGTGAAGCCATTTGTTTCTTGCGAACACATTTTTTGAGCAACCGAAAAGAAGACTGCACACATGGACATCACCAAATGGTCAGTATAGGAATCAAACTGATTATATAATTGGTAACAGAAGATGGAGAAGTTCCATACTTTCTGTGAAAACAAGACCAGGAGCAGACTGCGGTACAGATCATGAACTGGTCATATCGAAAATCAGAGTAAGCTAAAGAAGAATAACAAAGCAGTCATAATGCCAAAATACAATTTAAATAACATTCCAGAAGAATATAAAGATCAAATAAGGAACAGATTTGAGGCTTTTAACTTAGTTGACAGAGAACCAGAAGAACTATGGAGTGAAGTCAGAGACGTTATCAGGGAAGAATGCAAAAAGACAATATCCCTCATTAAAAAGAGAGAAAGACCTCAATGGATGACTGAAGAAACTCTTCAAATGGTTAAAGAGAGAAGGAAAGCAAAAGGAGATAGAAATACGATCAGAACCCTAAATGCAACAATACAGTGACTAGTACATAGGGACAAAGATAACTATTACAATAATTATTGCATAGAAATAGAAGAGGACAACAAAAAGGGAAGAACAAGAGCCCTATTCCAAAAGATTAGAGAAATGAAAGGGATGTTGAATAATCCACAGGGGAACACACTGACTGACCGAGATGAAATAAAAGGAAGATGGAAGCAACACACTGAAGAGCTCTATAAAAGAGATGCCAGGATGACAGATTCATTCACGGAGGAATTGTATAATGAAGAACCAGAAATTTTAGAATGTGAGGTGAAAGCTGCTCTTTAAACACTTGGAAGAAACAAATCACCAGGAACAGATGGCATACTAATAGAGTTGCTACAAGCTACTGAAACTGAATCTGTCCAAATTTTGACAAATATTTGTCAAGAAATATGGAAACTAAACAATGGCCCACAGAATGGAAGAGGTCAATATACATCCCAATTCCAAAGAGAGGGGATCCCAGGGAATGCAGTAATTATTGAACTATTGCCTTAATATCCCATGCAAGTAAAGTAATGCTCAAGATTCCACAACAATGTCATTCTTCTAGAAATCCTGGTACTGCTTTTTGCCTTTATCTTCTAGTTTGTGAAGTGAATCAACAATTGAATCATCAGCAGAATTCCATCTGTCAAGTATTACTAAGTCTGGGACATCATCCAGGAATGGATTTCCCATAGTTTCTATAGTCTGAAACAGGTTCCTGATTTGCCTTGGAAAGTTCATTTGGCTTAAATGCCCTTATTTGTAGTGTGGAAGGTTTGGGAGGGTGTCTGAGCCATCAGCAGGAACATTTTTAGCCGGTTGTTAACTGTGGACCAGAGGACCAGAGAGCATCCAGCATCTGAAAGTGGTGGAGTCCACCTTTATATCTTGACTATCTTGTTTTCTCATTCATGAGGTTCATCAATTGGGAGTACAAATATTTTGTTTCTGTTTTAAGCAGGAGACAGGGTGGTTATCTAAACCAGAGGTGGGGGACCTGTGGCCCTACAGATGTTGCTGGACTACAACCTCCACCATCTCTAACCTTTGGCTGTGCTGGCTGTGGCTAATGGGAGTAGGAATCCAGCATCAGGAAGGCCACAGGTTGCCCACCCCTGCTCTAAACCTTTCAGTAATTGGATTTGGCAATTATTCCATCTCTCTGATACGAATTTGATACCTACTTTGCACATGCTCTAAGGCAAATAACATAGGTATAAGCTCTTTCAGGGCATCATTATATAACAGGAATCTTTTTCCATTGCATTCTGATGAAGGTCAGAATGAGTGTTTCATGCTGTTGTACAAGATCCAAGAATATGAAAGCAGGACTATTTGCTTCATGCCATTCCTCTACACTTCCATGGAGGATGTATTATGGCTTTCATGATTCCTCTTCCTCTAGTACAGTAGTCTCTCTACAACTTCCACCTTTGAATTCTCTCTTCCTCAAAGAAGCACACAGGGTCACTGGTTGGCAATAGTTTAGCAAGGATGGAGGCTTTAAACCAGAGGTGTTAGTGCAGGCATGCAGCCCTGGGTTGTCTCACTGGCATAAGTAGCAAAACTGTGATCTCATTTAGTAACTATTTCTGTCAACTTTTTGTTTATTGCTAAATGAACTGATGCCCTGTACAAAATTTGTTTGTTTATTTATTATTTGATTTATATCCCACCCTTACTCCCAGCAGGAGCCCACGGCAGCAAACAAAAGCACTAAAAACACTTTAAAAATAATAAAAATAGACTTTAAAATATATTAAAACAAAACATCTTTAAAAACATTTTTTTAAAAAAGCTTTCAAGACATCATTTTTTAAAAAAGGTTAAAAATATATTGTTTTTGAAAAAAGGTCTAAAAACATATTAAAAAGCAATTCCAACACAGGTACAGACTGGGATAAGGTCTCAACTTAAAAGGCTTGTTGAAAGAGGAAGGTCTTCAATAGGCACCGAAAAGATAACAGAGTTGGAGCCTGTCTAATATTTAAGGGTAGGGAATTCCACAGCTTAGGTGCCGCCACACTAAAGGTCCATTTCCTATGTTGTGCAGAACGGACCTCCTGATAAGATGGTATCAGCAGGAGATCCTCACATGCAGAGCGCAGTGATCGGCTGGGTATATAAGGGATAAGACAGTCTTTCAGGTATCCTGGTCCCAAGATGTATAGGGCTTTGTACACCAAAACTAGAACATTGAACTTGGCCTGGTCAGAAATGGGCACCCAGTGCAATTCTTTCAGCAGCGGGGTGACATGTTGGTGATACCCTGCCCCGGTGAGCAGTCTCGCCACTGCATTTTGCACCAGCTGCAGCTTCCAGATCAACCTCAAGGGCAGCCCCACATAGAGCGCATTACAGTAATCCAGCCTGGAGGTTACCAGTGCATGGACAACAGTGGTCAGGCTATCCCAGTCCAGAAACAGCCATAGCTGTCTTACCAGCTGAATCTGGTAAAAGGTACTCCTAGCCACTGAGGTAACTTGGGCCTCTAGCGACAAAGTTGGATCCAGGAGCACTCCCAGACTATGGACCTGCTGTTTCCGAGGGAGTATGTCCCCATCCAAAGCAGGCAACTGACCAATTATCTGAACTCAGGAACCACTAACCCACAGCATCTCTGTCTTGCTAAGATTCAGACTCAGCTTATTGGCCCTCATCCAGCCCACAACAGAGTCCAGGCAGCGGTCCAGGGCTTGCATGGCCTCTCCCTATTCAGATGTTACAGAGGAATAGAGCTGGGTATTGTCAGTGTACTGCTGACACCTTGCCCCATATCTCCTGATGTCCACTCCCAAGGGCTTCATATAGATGTTAAACAGCATGGGGGACAAAATGGTACCTGCAGCACCCCACAGCACAACTGCCAGGGGGCCAAAAGACAATCACCGAATGCTATTTTCTGAAATGCCGCCCTGGGCTCCTGCTGGGAGGAAGGGCGAGATATAAATCAAATAATAAATCAAATAAATAAATAAAACAACCCTGAAGGTAGGATCAGAACCACTGTAAAACAGTGCCTCCAATACCCATCTCACCAAGTTGGCCCAGAAGAATACTATGGTCAATTGTATCAAAAGCCGCTGAGAGATCAAGTAAGAGTAACAGGGTCACAAATCTCAGTGAATCTCAGAAGTTCAGGTAATGAGTTTAGAGTACAATCCTATATAGAAGAATCTCCCACCTGGGGTGCGATAGGATTTGGTGGAAGCCCTGCTGTGCTGCTATCAGTATGGTGTAGTGTTGAACTGGGAACTGGGAGACCAGGGTTCAAATCCCCGCTCAGTCATGAAATGCACTGGGTGACCTTGGGCCAGTCACTGCCTCTCAGCCTAACCTACCTCACAAAGTTGTAAGGATAAAATGGGGAGGACGAGAACATGACCCTGAGCTCCTTGGAAGAAAGACTGGATATAAATATAATAAACAATGAATGAATGAATGATATGCTGGCAGAGCATATAGCAGGCAAAGCCATTTCACTAGGAAAGATTAATTAGCTGAAACAGGGTAGAATCATGGGCAGGACTTGGGCAGCAAAATTGAGGAGAACACGTAACACCAAATCCCATGCCCCTTCAATCCACAGCTTCAATCCATCAACAGTGCAGTAGCCCCAGAATTTCCTATTGACTTTAAACAGAAGGGGGGATTAAAAATAGCTGTCCCTGCATCTGTAACTGCTTTATACACATCACAGCCAGAGAGCATAAGATACAGTGTAACTCCACTTTGAAACCCAGCACACCAGCATCAATGCATAAACCCCAGAAAGCTGGGGTAACTAAACGTTTTTGGGACAAGGGCTGTATTGACCCAGGGCCATCTGGGAGTCACATGTCAAAGTGGATGTGGTGAAGCGCAAAAGTGGCTATGACCAAAGTGTAAAAGTGGGTATGGCTGATTATAATTTTTTTTTAAAAAAATTGACAAATATTGGCCGGTCAAACTTTTTTTGGCATCACAGAATCATAGCAGGGGAGAGTAAAAAGTAATTTAATAATAATAATAATTCTTAAAGTGGACAAATTTGGGGTGGGGTCACAAAACACCTTTTGGCATCACAGCAGAGCACCTATGGAAGCAGCCTCTATATATCTATGGCATCACAGTGAGGGACCCATAGGAATAGGCAATAATTTTACAAAAAAAATAAAATGACAAATTTGGGAGGGGATTTTGGGGGCCCACAAAAATATTTCTGAGGCAGGCAGGTACAGCCCATTGGTTAGCTATTACAGCTACAGGAGACCATAACTCAGATGGTATCACATATGACTACAGCTCTCTGGCCTCATGCTGTGCACACTAATTGCTCACAAGGAGAATCTCTGGTTATAGGTAACTATGAAGAAAGGGCACTTTGCACACAGAGAGTACTTGGCAAAAAACATGCTGTCTCCAGAAAGTACATGGAAACTTGAGCACATTGATAACACTTCTCTGCATAGAACCTTTACAGGTACCTCAGCATGGGACTCCAGACACAAACACCTAGCTCCAAACTCCATTCCAGCAACTGAGGAGTGCTAGGACAGAGCATTCCACCATACAAGTAAGCAAGGGAAAGGGAACACAAGTCGTAATATATAACTGCTGCAACTGTTTTGCCTGTCTCCCCCATTCCGTTTGCCATAAGTGAATACTGTGTCATGTGTGAACTGCCTTGCTCTTAACATTTTTATCCCCTAAGAGTTGGGAGTAATGTTGCCCACACAGGGGAAGCACTCACTACCACATGCAGGTAAGCTCTCTGCTGGCAGAGGCCATTGCCATCACTGGCCAAACACTCATGAGCCCTTTTGCTTGGCAGGATCACAGTCCAGATGCACGGTGCAGAGCAAACAGTCACACACAGTGTTTCACAACAACCTTGAAGGGGGGGAGGGAAGTATACACTGTAATCACCTATCTGGGAAAAGGGAGGGGGCTATGGCATAAGCACTGGCAGAGCACTTAGATGGCATCACTGTTCTCTCCCAGTCCATAATGAACACCTACTGTGCATCTAGGTTCAGCAATTATGTGCTCCAGCTGGTAACTGTTGCTCATTGTACTTTCTCTGTCGCCCCTTGCTCTCCACAGGCCACTCTCCCACAAGTGAAAACCCACCTCTTCACCCAGGCATTTTAATGTATTTTATGCTTTTTAATCTTATTTATTTTATTTCTAGTTTTCTTTTACTTTGTTTATATAATGTTTTATATTGTCTGCGCAATACACACTTGCTGTATTTTAAATATTGTGGTTTTATCATGTTGTACACCGCCCTGGGAGCTGCTAGCTATAGGGCGGTTTAGAAATGCAACTAAATAAATAAATAAATAAGTAGAGGGTCCATTCTACATCCCGTTTCATACTGACGAGGAGGGGGGCCCATCCTATAATCAGCAGCAGTGACCAGGATGTTTTTGACTGCATCCTCATGGGGTTATTAATCTATTTGTGCTCCTACACCCTGAAAGATTCATGACAGACAGTTATATAATAGATGATGGTGAGGACAAATACCTCATACAGTGACTCTGTTCTGCTGTGGCAGAGTACTTAAAGGACTGTTCTGTGGTGTCTGCCGGATGGGTTCAAGTCCTGAGAGCTCCCTTTCTATTGCCCCTGACATGACCTTTTCTTTCCTCCCTCAACATACAAAAGGTGGATGGGGCCATATTCCCTCCTTCTCTCTGGTGTGTGTGGTGCTGTGGAGTAAATTACTAGAGGCTGCTACCATCAATGTGTGCTGTGGCTACCCAAGTTGTATGTCCTGGCCCGTCCCTTTGGCTACTTGGCAAAAGGATTCGAAACCCTTTAGATGGGAGGGCTGTATGTGCATGTGTGCTCTCTGCAGGCACTCTGCTGCTAGGGAGCTCTGTGGCTGGTCTGTGATGTGTCTCCCCCTTTCTTTTTATCTGTGCTGTGTTCCTAAAACAGTGGTTCAGAAAGGCATGAGAGGATTTGAGCTGCAGGGATACCTGGGAACTGGCTGTAACAGAGTTGTTGCTGGTTGTGTCTTCAGAGCTATTGAGTGGGGGCACTGGGCATTGTTTTGTGTGTTGTTCATGAGGTGGTGCAGGGGTGTGTGCTGGGGGGCATTTCCCCATAATAGTTTGCTCATTAGCTCCTTCTATGTGTGGGTGTCATGTGGGTATTGGTGGCAGCATAGTCCTTGATTGACGGGCTGCAGTGGTATTTCCAGGGACACTGGGCATATCTGGAATTTTGATGCAGTTTTTGTAGCTTTTGTATTTCCCCCTTCCCCTCTTGGGCTGGGCATGCAGAGAATATAGTGGCTGGTCTGTCAGTGTAGCAGAGATACATTTCTGGAATTGGCTTAATATGAGTGTAAGGTTGCTCTGTTTCACATTATTGAGAAGAGTTCATATTAAAGATTTTCTTTGAGCTCAACTTCTTCAATTGTTAATACGGAGTATTTTGCCATACAGCAGGGCCCCACTCATATGGTGGGTTATGTTCTGGACCCCCACCGAAAAGCAAAAACCACTGAAAAGTGGAACTCATTGAATAGAATGGTGTGCAACGCCTGAAAACCACCATAAATGCGGAACAAGCGCCGTATGAGTGGGGCTTTAGTCTAATTGCATCTAATTGAGTCCGCCGCATTAGCGAAGCGCTGTAAAGCGAAGCACTGTAAGGCGGGGCCCTGCTGTACTTTATAGTAAAGTAAAATTGCTATTTTAACCTTCTAGAACTATTTGTGGATTGTCTACAATGCCATAGAAGTTATGGCTGTTTCTGAATCAGAGGTCTAGCTTCAATTTGGGGTCGAAGTGAAGGATGTCTCCTTGGGCATTAAAGATGCTGTCATGAAACCAGAGATAAATAGTAGCTACAGTGAATACTTAAGGCTTCAAAAACAACTTTGTTGCCAATGTCAGCAAACTGCTCTGTATAAAGTGAACTCTCTTGTGAAGTTAATTTTTGCTTCATCAATAGCAATAACAAAAATTATCACTCTTATTGTTTATAAAGACAAATCAGCAAATTGAACAGTACCATACTGAAATTGTTTCTGAGGATGAAAATGCAGTTATGAGCTAACAAGGAACTGCAAATAGTGCTACAGCACAGTTTGTTGTCACCATTATAACCATGTATGTCTTCATGGTGCAATGGAAGTTTGGCTGAATATCTAACAGACTAGTGACTGCGTTGTCACACAACCCTATGCGTGTATGCTTAGAAGTCAGATGGAGTTCAATGGAGCTTACTCCTGAACAAGTGAGAATAGAGTTAAGCTTAAGGTAGGAGAAACCAGACAGAGATCCAGGCTTACATTCCATCTTGGACACTTCAGGTCCACATATATAAGGCTGGGTCTACACATTTTATTCCTTTATTTAATACACTTCTGTCCTGCTCTTTAAACCCAAAGGGTTCCCAGCATAACATGCAAATAACAAGGATAAAACCATATAAAACCACGAATACACTAAATAACTATAAAGGGCAGAACAATGAAACCAAAATCAACCAGCAGCAAAGAGGATTTAAAAATATTAGATAAAACAGCACTTATAAATGTCCAAAAAGCCTGGGCAGATACCAAGGCTTTCAACTGGTACCAAACAGACAACATCATCTGAACCAGTCAAACCTCCTTCACATGTGAACTCCAGAGATGGGGTGCCAGCACTGAAAAAGCCCTACACATGCAGCAAAATGTTTTGGGGAGTAGGTGGTGGAATGCTGAGGACTGAGGTGACAGAATGGACTGTACCACTTAGATATCCCGTGGATAGAGAATATATATATTTAGAGCTTCTCCCTTTAAATAGAAAACTAGTATATTAGCTTTGCTTTAATGTTAGGAACATTAGAGATCTGGGGGATCAGACCAAGGGCCTTTCTAGTGCAGCATCCTGTGTCCAACGGTGGTTAGCCAGATACTGGTAGGAAGCCCATATAGCGGCATGAAGGCAATCATTCCCTCTTGCTTTTTGCCTACAACTGATTGAAAGGAATGCCACTTCTGAATTGGGAGGCTCTGTTTAGCTATTGTTGCTAATGTCCACTGAGGGACTTGAGTATATCTAATTTCATGTTAAAGTCTTCTAAGATAGTGGCTATCACCATGCCATGTCATGGTGAACTCTGGAAGTGAATTGTGTATGGTGTGAAGAGTTACTGTTTGTCCTGAATCTACTGGCAATCAGTTTCAAGGGATGATCCCAAGTATCTGTTTGAGCAGGAGAAAAAAGTTATCTGTCCATTTTCTCTACAACGTGCATAGTTTTATAAAACTCTGTAATACTCCTCCTTGGTTAAGTCTCCACCCTTTTTCTTAGCTAAATACCCCCAAATTCTTTCTTTTGAACAATCCCTCATTTTGGTTGCCCTTTTCTGCATCTTTTTTGGTCTCCATCTTAATGCTTGCCACTTTATCCTTACCCATTTATGACAGGATCATTTATTCAGTCTATTTGTTATTTCCTCCTCCACCAATAGGCACAGATTCTTGGGTGGGTGATGATGGCTACTGCTGTTTCTGGTCAATATGTAAGTTTTTTGTTTTGTATTTTAAAAAAAACTTCTATGAGATGTTGTGAAATACTTACTGTGTACAGATGATAGTTTTTCAGAAGCTTTGAAGTAGTACTATAGAGTTGCCATGGCTCATGGTATGTACATTCACCATGGTCTTGAGAAACTGGCTAGAGAAGTTTTGAAAGTGCTTAAAACTCTGCTGTGGAAAACTGAAACTGCCCCCAATATGACTGCTGCAACAGATCTGCATATTTTGCTGTGACTGCTATGAATATCTAACAGAGAGTGCTCACAATGCAAATACATCTTTTGTTGTTTTTTACTAAGAGGCAATAACTGCACACTTTATTTTGCTGGGTGAGGAAGGGAATCAGATTTCCACAGGCATTGCTTGTATCTTTTCAAGTATATTTTTGCAAGCATAAAGGCTAGTAACTTGTTTGGTGTTTTTTTAAGTGAAAGCCAAAGTTCTTAGGAAGTTAAATTCCCGGTATCCGGGTCCACATTCTGTGTTTGTTCTATATTTTGGAATCATGACATACACATACCTTCCCCTACTTTCCATTGAGAAATTCTTGATAGCACCAAAAAGGGAGTTGAAGAACTGGCTATTTCTGTCACTGTTTTATTTATTTATTTATTATTTTATTTATACCCGCCCTTCCTTCCAGCAGGAGCCCAGGGCGGCAAACAGAAACACTAAAAGCACTTTAAAGCATCATAAAAAGACCTTAAAATACATTAAAACAAAACGTTAAAAACATTAAATAAAAACTTTAAAAACATCTTTTAAAAAAGGGTTAAAGATATTAAAAGTCATATTAAAATTAATTCTAACGCCGACACAGACCGTTGGAGGCATGTTTGCAGTCTGAAATTGGATAAAGGAGAGAATGTGGATTTGCCTCATGAATTACATTGGGCTCAAAAGGGAAAACTATACCAGTGGAGTTTGTGCTTTGTAAAGAAGGGGGGATGGGCTGATGGAAAATGGAAAATTCCCACTTGAAGGTGAAGGAAGGAAACAGGAGGAACTGAGTTAGGGGTTGGACTGAGAAAGTGAACGTTTGTGTGGAAAGGGAAAAGGTTCATGTGCAGAGAAGAAAAGGGGGCACAATATTCATTTCATTGCCACTTAATTGGTAAGATGTGTGAAAATTATAAATGTTCAAAATAACCCCATAAAATTATTTATAACCACTGTAGTTTGCGGATCACTGTAGCTTGCCACAATCCACAAGCCAAGAGTAGCTATATTAAATCAACATGGACAGTTTTTCTTATGGCTTTTCTATACTTGTATCACCGATTAAAGTATTAAGTGGGTGTAATCCACGTGCCTATCGAAACGTATGGCAGCATTCCTATTGAGGTTAATGAAGCTGAGGTGCATCCCGTGAAGTGAAATGATATTGATTTGGATTTTTTGATAGCCCGCAGGATGATGCAACGGCACAGGACGGGTGAGAGACTGTGAGGGAGTGTAGTACTTTCATTGGGGCTGGGGAATTGATTAAATGGAATGCATATCCTGAATTAGTACGAGGAAATCCCCTCTACCCTTCGGTGACCAGAGCTCTTGGCTTTTAATTCTGTAAATCTAGTTTCTGCTATATTGTGTTTGGGGGTGCGGTGGGGAGACGGGAGGAGAACGTCTGTTCGCATTGTGCTGTGATGCTCCCTGACAGGTAAAAAGAGCCTGCTTCAGGCTTACACATCTCATCGTAGCGAGGTGTCGTGTGCGCGCGCGCGTTTTGGCGGCGTCAGATGTGGTTGTCGTACCTGTGAGATGAGAGGCCCTGAGGTGTGGGAACTGTGCATAGTGTGTGTGTGTGCCCTGCCTGGGTGTGGCTTAGTCTTGGGACGTGTGCTTTCCCTCGCATTCTCCCGCTGAGGGAGCCGTGAATTGTTACAGAAACTCTTTAATTTATTCCGATCCGTTAAAATCAATGCGGTGAGATTAAGGCGAATCTGATGCGAGTTCCGGATGGAGATTGCCGGGTGGTGGCGGCGGCGAAAGGGTGGATTGGGGGAGATAAAAAGGGTTATATGTCGCTTTAAGAAGTGCCATTGGGTAGCTGCATCTTTAAAAGGAAGAGGCGGTGGAAAGAAAACTACCTTGAGGTATGGGGTTGGCCTATGCTAATTGAGGAGGCGGTACCAGGATGAATGGAGGGAGGTAAGGGCGGTACTGCTTACAGGGGAGGAAGGACCGTGTATTCAGGCCTGTCTTTTTAAGGAACCAGTTGATACCATTCGAGAGAGGAGAAAGGGGAGACAGATTTCCCCCTCTCTCCTTTGGGACAGTACCATACCCGTTGCTGGGATGCGAGGCTGTTCGATGGCTTGAGGAGTCGAAATCAGCCCATGAGTGAGTGAGTGAGTGAGTTGGGGACGTTCCATTGATTGGGTGGGGTGGGGGGAGCGCGCGATAGGCTGTTTCGATCGTGAGGAGGAGGGGGAAGAGAAGTAGAGGGGCGATGGGCGGTACCATGTGGGAGAGAAGGAGGGAGGTTGGCTGGCTGGCGGACAATGGAGCCTGTGTGTGCTTTCGGGAAGGGAGCGAATTCACCGTCGCCGGGGGAAGAAGCTGCGCCGCCCCCTCCTGCCCGGGGCTGAGAGGTGTCCCCTGGCCGGGCCAGGCCAGGCCCTCCGCCCTTGCTGGGGAAAGCGGTGAGCGTGTGGAGGGGGGAAGGACAGAAGGCTCCGCATGGTGCCAGCACCCGTGGAAACTGTGAGCCATGGGGAGGCGGGGAGGGGGCAACGCGGAGAAGGAGGCCGCCGCGTAACTGCTTGCCTGTTTGGGGGAAAGTTTTAGAGTTTGGGGGCTGGTCGAAAAACCTGGTGCGGGCGGGCGCGGAGAGCGCAAGGAGGGTGAGGGAAATGTAAGGAAAGAGACTGCGAGGTGGGAGGGGTCGGCGCTTGGTAAAGCGAGGCTGGGGGGGGCAGCCCCGACTAGTCGCCCGAAGCGTGTAAGGGATGGGTGGGAGTAGGTTGGAAGGAAAGCTGTGGAGGAGGCCGGAGGGAGGAGGCGTGTCTATTGCATAAGGGGGAAGAACAAACGGGCGGGGGAACGTTGAGTCTGGGAAAGGGAGGTGGGTAGGTGGGTTGTCTATGTATGTGGTTATGGTAAGGGAAGGCCGGGTGGTTTAAAGGTGCCATACTTTAGTGAAGAAGGGAAACTGAGGAAGGACGTCTGGGTTATGAAGAAGGCGTGGAAGAAACGAAGTGCTCCTGAAGGAGCCTGGGAATTGGGGGTAAGGAATGTTTGTCCCATTTACTTCTCTTCCGTCTCCCCATCCCTTCCAATTAAGTAATGGGATTTGCTGTCGTGGGTAGCCACTGAAGGAAGAGGATTTTGCGGATACTTTTGGAGATAAGGAGTTTCTTCAGGCTATGAGCGACAGGAACATTGTGTGTGCCTGTCTGGCTGTCTGTATAGGCATCTGCAGCAGGCCCTAAAACATATTAGAAGAATAAAAGTGTAGGATGTAAGGAAATGGTTTCTGAATGCAGTGGATGATAAGGGGAATTGAAATGGAAGGGGAACCCCCATAGACAACTCTACACAGGGCAATTAAGAAAGTAACTTATGTTTAGAGGCTCCTCTGTACATGGCCAGAGTGTAGTGTTACTCCCCGTGACAGATCAGAGTGATGGTGAGGTAGATGCTCCATATGCAAGGAGTACTCCACACTGGCAGTTGAAGAGAGCCATAGATCTTTAAGATTAGCTTGATCATTTCTTCCGAAGTGCTGTGAATATTGGTCTGTTGACGTAATAGCATTTGTAGATGGATGGTGTAAATGGTGATTATCTCCACCCTGGAAATTTACACTTAAAATTGTCATTTTTGAGTTTTATACTTATTACTGTATAGAGATAAGATCATACAGATGCATTGGTCTTAAGGTAATAGACTAATTGCTCTGGCTTGAAAAACCCTTTCTTTATGTGAGAAGACAGACTTGCTCCAAAGTTTTGACCTGTGTGCAGTTACTGCTTTGTGGAGTTAATAAGTTTCAAAGTTGAATTAGGTAGGAGAGTTTACACAGTGCAGTAGGGCCTTTTTTACTCTGCCTTTTGTGGGTCTGGTATTTTGGTCATTTGAATGTTAGTAGTGAAGGATGATGTAAGATTGAAAGGGTAGTATATAAAGGGAACTTGAATTTTCCTGAAATGCTAAATACCCTGGTGTGTGATAGTGTGTCTTTCACTTCACATTGGCAGGCCTTCTTCCATTCAGTTAATCTCCCCCCTTACTCTTTTTTCTTACTAAATTAAAGCCCCGTGTAAATAAACAACAGAGGCTGACTACAGTGCATTAACTTGTGTTCAGTTAAGACGAGGAAAAACATGGCTGTTTTAGTCAGCACTGAAATCTTAATTTACTGTGTTGTAAGTTGGTAGCAACTTAGAAAACATTTGTGTAAAAGTAGTAGTTAAAAGGAAAGCACATTAGAGTATAGCAGCGTGGGCACATCACATCATCCATAAATACCATTTGCTTCTATTTGGCTTTATTTTTAATTCATATATTACTTTAAGTGTGCACAGTTTGTAATAATTGCAGTGATTCCAGGAGGTAGCTCCTCAGTGTTTTCCATCTGAGGGGAACTGAGGGCACTTTCACAAGTGAAGCTAAGATACATCGCTTGAATACTGTGTCCTATTTTTAGTGGATTAACAAAAGGTGGAATAACTGTTTTTAAATGGCATGGATATTCTGGTTAATGTGGCTCTTCCATTCAATTTGCAGATGAAATTAAATTTAATCAGTTAGTTGGGATAATGTGATGAATGGGAGTTAGTTTTGCTCAAAGCTTCCTGGAAAATCTTTGGAATATTTATTATTTATTTTATTTAAGCCATTTCTATACTGCTTGGACTGGGCTGCCTTCAAGTCGATTCCGACTTATGGGTGACCCTATGAATAGGGTTTTCATGGTAAGCGGTATTCAGAGGGGGTTTACCATTGCCTCCCTCTGAGGCTAAGAGGCGGTGACTGGCCCAAGGTCACCCAGTGAGCTTCATGGCTGTGTGGGGATTCAAACCCTGGTCTCCCAGGTCATAGTCCAACACCTTAACCACTACACCACACTGGCTATACCGCTTAATATATATAAAAATCTCTAAGCGGTGTACAGAAGATAAAACAACAGCAAATATTATAAAAATATACAATATAGCCACAATACAAATGCATACATAATACATATTAACAAATAAATATTAAAACCATTGCATTGCACTTCTCCACTCCACATCTCTCAACCTCCTGGCTCTCACCCAGGACTCCACCCATCCACCCTGGCTTCCACTCTGGCTTTCATCCAGGGTCCAGCACGCACAAATTGCCTCCGAAGTCTCACAAGCTTCCCAAAACTGGTGAACAGAAGGATGTGGGGGCAGCTGGGGGCCTGGGATGCCCCTGCGCTGGAAGACGCTGTTGATAAGGATGCCTTTGTTGCAGAGGCAGCATAGGTAGAAGTGCAGGGCCACAGGAGGAGCTGATAGGAGGGAGTAGCCAAACTAGAACCATTCATAGGCAGAGGAAGCATAATCCTTTTTTTTCTTTTTGCTACTGCACTTTCCATTTTCCACTCCATGTAATAGTGAGCAGTTGAATTGAGATATGGTACTACTTTCGGTAGGTGGCCACCGTTTATGGCGCTCTTGTCTCCCACTATTGTAGGGTCCATTCCATAACTATAGGTGGGGCCTTGGCCTTTAAAAAGGATTTGGGCACATAGTTGACAAATAGGTTTAAGTATAAATCTTATTAGAACAAAAAAGATACTTTAATCATCAACAGGCTTGAGGCTTATTCTAATTACAAAAACAAATTAGTCAGGATCCCACAGTTTTTGTCTAGCCAACCAGAAAGTTGTGGGGATTATGCCTGATAACCGCATCCCTGCCTCAAGTGGTGGGTCTCTTGCTTGGAGATAAGGAGAGGGCTTGGGGATTCATGGGAGGGGCTGTCCGAGCACCTCCAAAGTGCTGTGGTTTCCAATTCATTTCCTGGCATAGAAGCAGGGTGGATTGATGTAAATCAGTGTGATTTAAATTGGCAAGGAACAAATATGATTTAAACATTGATTTAAATGTTTCCAATTGATACAACTTCATATATTTCTTAAATCATGTTAATTTATAGTTAGAATATTGTTTACACTGTTTCATTCTTACAACCAAACCTTGCGTTTCTTTGTCACATTGTGTACATTTTGCATGCTTTACTTTTTTACTTACAGAACATCCCATACAGATTTTTTTCTTACGAGTTCCCATGACAGTTTGTGAGGTTAACAATGCATTCCTGTAATATCTGCTCAGAAGTAAATCCCATTTAGTTCAAAAGGTTTTACTCACATGCAGGTGGGTCTAGGATTATAGCCTAAGTGTGGGAATATAGGAACCTGCACACTGGACAATTCTCTCTCCCCCCCCCACCAAGTATTGCTTCTTTCTGTTTCATTCTGCCTTGGGTGAGCTCAACACTCATCAAAACCAAAATGAAATGTCCAGCAAAGCAAGATTGGATAGTAACTGGACAGACTAGAGCATTTTATTTTCATCAGGTGAAAATGAAATGTCTATGTTTGATAGGTAGAGTGTTAAATATTCATATCTGAGAAATGAACAAATTGTTTCTTCATTTACATAGAGAAGCCTCCTTTAACTTGCTGTGTCTGGTAGAGCATTCATTCAGTTTGGAGACAAAGACAGTAATCCTAATGTTGGGGGTGGATAGGAGAGGAGAAAAATCCAACAGTGGTTCTACTGCCTTACTGAAAATTCAGCAAGTGAAGTCAGCAGAATGGAAGTAAGGGTGGTGAAGGGCTTTGGGTTTCTTTTCTTGCTGTTTTGTATTTTTGTTTTTACCTTTCCCTTCCCATTGTTTCTAGGGGAAGTGGAGGGAGAAGTTTAGACATGTTCAGAAGTGTGCCTTAAATTCATTTCCCCCTAATTTGGGTGTGTGACAGGGGATTGGGACAGCTTAAAATCCTTCAGATCCCAGCTGCTTTCCTCTTTTTTGGCCCTTCTGATGTTGGATCTCTTATTTTGTTTGGACTGGTATGGTAGGGAACCCATCACAGTTGGAGAGGGAGACTCCTACATTGGGTCTTGTTCTCTTGCTGAAGGGGTAAATCTGATCTATGCTATGGCCCCAAAATGTCCTCATAGAGACCATAGTATTGCAGTCTTCTTTAGTGCTAGCATGCTTGTATACATACTATTTAAGAGAAAACTAATTACAATTTATCTTAAAACAAAACCATTTAAAATATTTTACCTATCTTGCATAGAAGTAATTCTTTTAATAAATAAATAAATACACTCTTCATAAATTGTAATAACAGATAACAACAGCAATAAGATATCAAATAGAACCCTTAAAAGCAGAATTAGAAATAAAAACAATTTAAATTCTTGGGTGAATAAAAATATTTCAAGCAAACTTCTTTTGAGGACATTCCATAATTGGGGAGCCACTGCTGAAAAAAGCCCTTTCCTTTGTGATTGAATTAAAAAAAAGAGTCCTGTTGGATCAGTCGAAAGTCCTGTCTAATCCAGCATCCCTTTTCTCATAGTGGCCAACTAGATGCCTATGGGCAGCCCACAAGCGGGGTATGAGCACAGTAGCATTCTCCAACTACTGGTATTCAGAGGCATGGTGCCTCTGATGCAGGAGATAGTATGCAGCCATCATGATCAGTAGCCATTAATAGACAAATTCATGAGAAATAAAGTTCATTCCCTTTAAACTGTCTGAATTGATAGTTGTTAATACATCTTGTGCAGTAAATTCCACTTTGTCTTCTTTGTCAAGAAGTACTTCCTCTTGACTATCCTGAATCTTCTAGCATTCAGCTTCATTGGATGACCCCACCGTATAGTATTATGAGAGAGGGAGGAAACATTTATCTGTTTACTTTCTTTACACAGTGCCTAATATTACACAGCTATATCATGCCTTTCTTCCTCCTTCCCCTGCTGCCCCAAATTGGGTCCAAATGTTGTAGCTGTTGCTTGTAGGAGAGTTGCTCCAGCTCTCTGATCATTTTAGTTGCTCTTTTCTTCACATTTTCCAACTGTACAATGTCCTCCCTGAGATTTGGTGACCAGAGTTCTGCAGAGTTTTCCAAATGTGGTCACACCATAGATTTCTATAAAGGTGTTACAATATTGGCAGTTTTATTTTCAGTCCTTTTCCCAATGATCCATAGCATAGAGTTTGCCTTCACCTTTGATGAGGACAGTCAGTGAGGACAATTGAATGAAGGTGTTCATTCAAATTTTCAACCTGGTTTTGTACAAGGATCACCTTGGTAGTTCTGATGAGCAATTGATTCCAGTAGAAAACCAAAGGGAATCATTATTATTATCATGATGGCTTATTTGTACACCACTTTTCAATAACAATGTATGCTCAAGGTGGCTTACAGCATGAAAAAAGTTACATAGCTCACTCAGTTACAAAAAAAATCTAATTAAATATACAATAAAATGAAACAATTCCTTTATAATTTGTAGTAAGGTTAAGCAATAAAGTACAAAAACATAATCCCAATAACAGCAAAAATAATTGTTCTCCAGAATTAAGTTTGGGCCCCAGCAAAAGCTGCTAAACACCCCACTATCAAGATGGACTCTGGCACCTTCAGATGGTAGCAGCTTTTATAACAGGAATCAGCCAAAGACGCACCCCTCCCAGGTGGAAGCAGCTCAGCAAGCAGGGAAGAGGGTCTTGCAGCACTCATAGACAGGGCTGACAAGGGGGGGGGAGAAGCCAGTACAAATTACCAGGGCCTGGCGGTCCGGAAGGGGTCCCAGGGCCCGACTACATAGCATATGTTTTTGTCTATCTCAGTAGTATCATTATTTGTTGATTGTTTTTGACATCCATTATAAAATCAGTGAATTTCAAAGAAAATAATAATGATATAAAATATTAAAGTATAAAGATTTTAGCTGGTCCGCCCTTGCTGGGGGCCCCCCAAATTTTCACCAGGGCCCAAACTCTTTGTCCATGGCCCTGCTCATAGGCAAGATGGTCTGTCTTGACTGTGGGACTTCGTTAATCCTCCTGGACCTTTTGGCAGCTTTCAGTGCTATTAACCATGGTTTCCTTCTGAACTGCCTCTTTAAGCTCAAGTTTGTCTCCTTTGCTTGAACAATAACACAAAAACTATTGGGTGAGGTGATTTTGAGTTAAGGGTGTAATCACAATGCTGATGATATGCAACTTGTTCTCCTCTTCCTCAGACTCTTGCAGTGGCTTTCATGAATGAGTGGTGGAGAACAGTGATGATGTGAATTAGTTTTATACAGACAGAATAAGAGGTGATGATAGAAGATTCAGAGGACCATCTAGCTGGGAAAATGCTGATGCTGGAAAGGGTTACATTCACCCTAAGGGACAGTTTCTTTTTTTGAGGATGTCTCTAGACTCTGCATTGTTTGTAGATGTTTAGGTGGCAACTGTAGCCTTAAGTGCTCTTTTATGAGCTTCATTTGTTTCATCATCTATATGCACTGAGACATATCAATGTTGCTACTGTCATCCTTGTAGTAGCTTTCTGAACAGATTACTGGAATGCAGTTCTCATGACATTGCCCTTGAAGATAGTTCCGAAGCTCCGACAAATACATAATATTTGCCCAATTATCTATGGGTATAAATTTGCCAGAAACACGTCACCAATTTTAAAATAACTTCACATGTTAGTGTATTTCCAAACCCAATCCATAGTTCAGGTTTTAACCTTTTAGGAGCCCCACATGGTGAAGAGTCTAGATTATCTTTCCTCCATATGAATCCTCCTGAGTCTTTAAATATGCCAATGAGGGCATCTTCCCTCCATTGAGGCTAGTAGGAGGGCCTCTTCTGTGGTAGCTCCAGGATCACTCTCTTTGGAGGATTATTTCCTTGTGTAAATGTATTTTTAGGCCACTGAGCTTCTAGGAGCTGAGTTTTTATTCTGACTCTTGCAGCTGTTTCTTGTGTTTAGGGGTTTTTTTTGGTAGAGATATATTAATTGCTGGGTTTTACTGAAGCTGTCTGGAGAGCTCTTTTGAAAGATATTTTATACAGGGGGGCATAATTTCACTGCTTATGTTAAATGTTCCATTATCTTCTGAACGGGGTGATTATCTCTTGGCCTCCCTCCTACTCTTGGGTGTGCAAAGGGAATATGCATACTCTCCACAGAGGTGCATGGAGCAGGGAATACTACTCCATCCTCCAGTGTTTGTCTCTTTGGCCGTGGACTTTTAAATAGTTCCTTGTGTTTAAACAAGCCCTAGTGCTCTTTCTGCTTTTATTAGGGCTATGCACCAGATTTGACCAAATCCGGAATCCAGTCTGGCTGATTTGGGGGGATCTGGACTTTGCCTGAACTGGATTGAGACAACCCCAGGTTGGCTTTCTCTGAATGATCCAGGGCTGTCAAAAGGCAGCAGGTGGGGAGAAGGAGAGGCAGTCAGCAACTTCTGCAAAGAACAGCATGGGGCTGTTTGCAAGAGGACTTTCAAACAGCCGCACACTGTTTGCAGTTGTTTCCCAGCAGAGGAACATGTGCATGCAGACAAACTGAGTAGAAGTGAACCCTCCACTCACCAGCTGGTGAGGAGAAGGTTCTGTCTTGCTCACTGCAGTGCACTTGGGGGTAGGGAGAGAGAAGCAACAGCAGCATCTCCTTATCTCCCCCCCATTTTTAATTAAGGGTTTAAACCACAGTTGTTAAACACTAGGACTGCCCCCCTAGTCAGTTTTGGGCCTGAATCCAGGTTGAGGCCAGTCCAAAGTTCTGGAATTGGTGTGTGTGCCCAGCCCTAGCATTTATATCCCACCATACCTCCAAGGGAGCTATACATGGACTCGGAAAGATGGTAGAAAGATAATTATTGGCTGAGCAGTCCTAGGCTGCTTTCCCATTGTACTTTATTCTGTTATTCTGATTATTTCTTACCTGGTAATTTACGCATCTTTGATCTTTCACATGACCTAAAAGTTAGTTCTGGAAATCTAATGGAATATAGTAAAAGTTTAATGCTCATTTCCATGATAAATTATTCCAGAAAGAATCCATTTTCAAGCTTGGGATTCTGGAAAATCATGGGAGTTTAGCATTACCTGCAGCTTCTCATGTGACAGGCATCCCGGCATGCAGTGTGTTCCCAGCCTTAGGTGCACATCAATTTTTTTGGCCTGTTTTTTTTTCTGATGAAAATTTTACGTTTTCCACAATAGGTGTGGTAGCAGCTTCCCTTTCCTCCTGTCCCCTCACACACCTCTGTGTCCAGACACTAATTTGCACGGTGAATTGTGGGGGAACTACAGTGCACATGTGTATAATGGGTGAAGGACAAAAACAAGATGTTGTTTGTTGTAGCAGTGTTAAAGACGTTTGCGTAAAATGCCAGTATATTGGCAGAAAAAGTCATGGTTCCTTAAGGCAACAGGTACTACAGTGTGAAAGTAATTTTGGAAATTGGAATAGAAGTGCTACTACCATTTTAATCTGCAGAATTGACACAGTAAACTCCATGTGTGAAAGCAGTCCTAGTCTGTGCAGGGCTTCTGATGGTGGTCTGTGCACTTCAGAAACCTAGTACAACTAACTGCAGCTGCAGCACAAGGGGACTGAGGAAGACCTGCCCTGGGAGTGAGTATCTGGCATCTGGGTGCTTGCTACTAGCTCCTTTGGGCTGCTGTCTGTGCAGACAGCTGAAATCCCTGGTAAGTGCTGCAAGGACTGGGACCCCTGCCTGGCCCTTGCTCCAGAGAGAGGCTGCAGTTAATCTTGCAGCCCCTTGCAATAGCTGCTGGCTGGGCCAGGAGGCATAAAAGCCCAGTTGCCTTTGGGTGGTGAGTCTGCCGGCAGTGGGGTCGCCACCAAAGGGAGTTGCCCCTTGGGGAGTCCCTTAAGGGAGTCCCAAGGGCGAGGGCACTACCCCTTCTATTACTTTCTCTTGTTGTTTTTTTAATTTGTTTTCTGTTAAACCAGTCTAGAGGAGATTGATGGTGGGGAGGGCATGTGGTGCATGTGTAGTTCCTGCACAGGGTGGGAGCCTGTGCAGTGAACTGAATGAGAGGAGAAAGTTGCCAGATGCCTTCAGAGTGAGAGTCTGTAACTGGCAGAAGGCTGGCCCTCCCTGGGTGTGAGACAGGAGGGGGAGTAGATGGGCCCTGTGTGAAAAAGTTTGAATGGGTGTGACTGTTCCCAATCCTCGCAGAGGCCCGCTGGGATAATTTGCTCTGGCAGGCTTTGTTGGTGGGCTCGCGTTGGGCCCATATTAGGTGTTTAGGAGGAGTCTTAGTACGGAGGAACATGGGTGATGCCACCCCAATTTCAGTGATTATGGGCAGAGGGAAATATAGCCATGGGGAGATAGTGAATTACCCGAGAAGGCGAAGGCAAGGCTATCTGCGCCTTGTTCCTTGCTGCCACTCCTCTAATGGATGGGTTCCTCGTTGCTCATCTGCTGTGCCCACTGGTCTGTGTGTGTTGTTGTTTAACGCCAGATCGGTACATAATAAGACCACTCTCATCCATGACTTGATTGTGGATGAAGGTGCCAATTACCAAGACCTGGGTGGGTGAGCTTGGAGGGGTTGATCTGACCTAGCTTTGACCACCTGGATACTTGCTGCAGCACCAGCACAGGCTGCAGGGATGGGGGGGAGGAGTTGCTGTGGTCTGCAGAACTTCCATCTCTGTCACCAGGAAACCACTCTGTCTTGGAGCTGGCTGTGAGGGCCTGCACCTGGCGTCAGGCCGAGGAGACAGTAAACTAGGGTTGCTGCTGGTGTACCGTCCACCCTGCTGCCCAGCAGCTTCTCTGACCAAGCTGGTGGAGGTCATCTCAGCTGTGGCGTTGGAGGAGCCCAGAATGATAGTGCTGGGTGATTTCAATGTCCGTGCTGAGGCTGCCTCTAGTGTTCCGGCTTGGAACTTCAGGGCCTCCAAGACGACCATGGGGCTGTCTCAACTTGTTACTGGCCCAACACATAGGACAGGGCACACCCTCAACTTGGTTTTTGCTCCAGATGGAAGAAGGTATTGAAAATAAAACAGCCGATATCATAATGCCGTTGTATAAATCTATGGTGCGGCCGCATTTGGAATACTGTGTACAGTTCTGGTCGCCTCATCTCAAAAAGGATATTCTAGAGTTGGAAAAGGTTCAGAAGAGGGCAACCAGAATGATCAAGGGGATGGAGCGACTCCCTTACGAGGAAAGGTTGCAGCATTTGGGGCTTTTTAGTTTAGAGAAAAGGCGGGTCAGAGGAGACATGATAGAAGTGTATAAAATTATGCATGGCATTGAGAAAGTGGATAGAGAAAGGTTCTTCTCCCTCTCTCATAATACTAGAACTCGTGGACATTCAAAGAAGCTGAATGTTGGAAGATTCAGGAGAGACAAAAGGAAATACTTCTTTACTCAGCGCATAGTTAAACTATGGAATTTGCTCCCACAAGATGCAGTAATGGCCACCAGCTTGGACGGCTTTAAAAGAAGATTAGACAAATTCATGGAGGACAGGGCTATCAATGGCTACTAGCCATGATGGCTGTGCTCTGCCACCCTAGTCAGAGGCAGCATGCTTCTGAAAACCAGTTGCTGGAAGCCTCAGGAGGGGAGAGTGTTCTTGCACTCGGGTCCTGCTTGTGGGCTTCCCCCAGGCACCTGGTTGGCCACTGTGAGAACAGGATGCTGGACTAGATGGGCCACTGGCCTGATCCAGCAGGCTCTTCTTATGTTCTTATGTTCTTAAGGGGTGGTCTGGAGATAGCGGGGATGGATGTCACCCCATTGTCATGGTCAGATCACTTCCTGGTGAAGTTTAGACTTATGGCTCCGATCCTTCCCTGCACGGGTGGTGGACAGATTAAGATGGTCCACCCCCGGAGCCTAATGGAATCCACTGGATTCCTGAATGCCCTGGGGGCGTTCCCAGTAGATAGAGCAGGTGACCCTGTTGAAGCCCTTGTCACGCTGTGGAACATGTTTTTTAATAATGTTTTTAACCCTTTTTTAAGGTTGTTTTTTTAAAATGTTTTTAATGCTGTTTTGTTTTCATGTATTTTAAGATCTGTTTTTATGATGTTTTAAAGTGTTTTAGTGCTTTGCTGCCCTGGGCTCCTGCTGGGAGGAAGGGCGGGATACAAATAAAATAAATAAATAACTGTAGGAGTGATCTCTAGCTCCCTCTGCAGCAGTGGACTGGGCCTGAAGGCCAAGTTGTAGGAACAATCCCCTTCCTCAGCTCTGTTGTTTGTTCTGTTCTTTTTGATGGTCTGGCAGGCAGGTTGACTTTTCATGGTGGAGAGAGGCAAGGTCTTGGCAACCACTAACTTTAGGTTGGTAAGCAAGACCAGCCAAAATTTGTAGACTTTTAGAATTGTACATAACTATTATCCCTGTCCTTATGTGGAATTGGAGCCTTGGGTTGGAAAAGCTGTGTGGTTTCCCCTTTTAAATAATTTTTTTAATTTTAATTTTGCTCCTCTGTGCATCAGAGTGATGGTTGGGTATTTTCTCCTATCCCCACCTTAAGCATTTACAGTTACCACAAACATTTGCAGTTACCACAAACTGGAAATAGGGGAAGATAATCGGAGGCCCAGAGAGAAGAGAGAGCATGTGAACCCCAAAACACAGCCATAATAGCCAAACCATACTTTAGCCATGCTGTCTACACCAGGCCATATACTGGAAGGCTAGAAGACTTTGTGACTAAAATTATGGCATGAACTATTCAATTTTAATTCAATGGGAACAAGTTGTCCTTATAGTTGTGAATAAAACGTATAAAAATAAAAGCAGTATTTTATGAATGGGACATGATCATAGTAGAGCTTCTGTTAGTTTTTTAAGGCCTTTTGATTTTCCAACTTGGGGCTGGAAAAAAATAACTGGCGCCCCTTCTGTTGCTGAGCAGTTGAAACTATGCTGCCACTTACAAATCTGAAATCACCACTTGGATTAAATTCCTTACCAAAAAGAAGAAAATCCATATTCTTGACCTTCCCTGCATAAGTACAGTAAAGCTGACCTGGCTTACACTGGTTAATTTGCATAAGTTAGTTCCAGTCAAGATATTGGGTTTCTTGATACCAGAACCACAAGCAGAATATTAATACTTCCAGGTTTGGCAACTGTGAGAAGAAACTTTGAGTCAACTGTTCATACAGTTTTAAACCTTTTTTGTGATCCATAGTTTTTAAGTTCAGTAGGGACATACCACATTCCTGCATCTTTATCTCCTAGACTCCTGAATGCTAGAGGTGTTTGTCAGGCGAACTGTCCAAAGATCCCCAGAACTGATGCTGTAATTTGTTTAATATTCTGATCATTGTAAGATCACAGTTTTCATCCTTGCAGAATTTTAGATTTTGAATTCTGTAAATCTGTTTTCTAAACTTTTCTTTCCACATTAATCTGCTGAAAATGCACTCTGTTCTTGATCACCATGCTTTGTCTCCAGGTTATTGTGTTTTAGGAGAACACTGATGTTTGCTAAGAAACTTGATGTGATCTAAAATGTAGTCTGCCAGTGCCTGAGGAGTTAGTACCCCAAATAACTGAGATGCACATTTGGTTGTTTTTTCTGTTAGCAAAGCCTATGTTGTGCTCAGTGGTAGAGCATCGGATGCAAGAGGCCCCAGGCATAGCATCTCCAGGTTTTTTTTAAAGCTGGGCAAGACTTCTCCCTGAGGGTCTGGAGAGTCAGTTGTAATAGATAGTACTTGGTTAGTGAACCATTGGTCTGACTTGGTATAAAGCAGCTTTGTATGTTGATATGGGAGACAATGGCCAGATTTGCACAACATGGTAAGACAAACTATGGCATACAATATGAATGTGCAGGATCCAAGAGAGGAATTCAGTCACTTTGCTCCTCCCTGGTCCTCTTTGCTCCTGTGCCACCCTGAACTAAGCCAAGGTTTGTTTGTGGCTATTGCCTGTGGTTAACGAGGGGAGAGCTTAACCATGAGCCTAGGCCAACCTGTAGCCTTCCAAAGGTTGTTGAACTCCCACAACCTTGAAAGGACCACAGGTTCCCCATCCAGTTTTAGATTATAGCCTGGTTTGTTCAAAGGGCTACAGAAAAAGCCCAGTATTATGCCGGTGTAAGAAGTTCATTCTGTTTCCAGAAGACTCATAATCCAAAAGAGGATATTTATTATGGTAATGTGTTTCTAAATAACACTTCAGCTATAGATATGAAGAAAGTATGTTATGAACTTTCTGGTTTCAAATTATTATTTATTAGATTTGTTAGTTATTTGATACCGGAAGGTCCCCAGGCAACTTACACAATGTTAAAACAACAACAAATAAAACACAGTATAAAAACATAACAAACAGACAAAAAAGCAATAGCCCCCACGAAGCCACAGGAAGGTTTGGCAGCATATTAAAACAAAACATCATCTCAATCTGTCAAATGCCTGGGAGAAAATGTCTGTACGTGGCGCCAAAAAGATGACAATGAAGGCACCAGGAGGACCTCATTGGGGAACATATTCCACAGATGGGAGGCCACAACTGAAAAGGCCCTCTCATTTGTCACCACCCTCTGAGCCTCCCTCAGAGGAAGACCTGGAGAAGGGCCTCAGAGGAAGATCTAAGGGTAAGGGTAGGTTCATATGTGGAGAAGCATTCCAGAAGATATGGGGGTCCTGAGCCCTAAAGATCTTTATAGGTCAAAACCAGCACTTTGAATTGGGCTCATACAGGCAGCCAGTGCAATTGGAACAGGATAGGCAATATATGCTCTGTTCGCCTTGGAGCAGTCAACAATCGGGCAGCTGCATTCTACACTAATTGAAGCTTCCAAACCATTTTCAAAGGCAGCCCTACATAAAGCACATTGCAATAATCCAACCTTGAGGTTTTATTATTTATTTATTTATTTATTTATTCAATTTGTATCCTGCCCTTCCTCCCAGCAGGAGCCCATGGCAGCAAACAAAGCACTAAAACACTATAAAACATCATAAAAACAGGTCATAAAATACATTAAAACAAAACAGCATTAAAAACATTAAAAAAAACTTTTAAAAAGGGTTTAAAATATTATTAAAAAAAACATATTACCAGAGCATAGATTGCCGTAGCCAGGTTATTCCCTGTCCTAATAGGGTCACAGTTGGGCCACCACCCTAAGCTGATGAAAGGCACTCTGTGCCACCAAGGCCACCCATGCCTCAAGCGACAGCAGTGAATCCAGGAGAACCCCCAAACTACCTTTGGATTTTGAGACATTCTTAGATGTGTTCTTTTACTGCTGTTCAACTGAAATTTAAATAGGCACACACAAGAACACAAAGTATTTCTTCATCTTATTACCATGTTGGAGCTATAGCCATGTTTCTTTTCTGTGGAATGGAATTGCTTATTCTCAGCCAAATATTTGAGTGCAACACCTTCCAGCTATCGATAGGGCTGTGACAAAATCTCAGCATAATTATTGTTCGTTACCACAGGAGACTTTTAAAAACAATTTTAGGAAGTTGGCTATCGATGGACAAATCCTCAGTGGGGAGAATGTAATATCACTGAGCTTCAGCTTCATTTGTACTTCCTCATTAATGTAAAATTCAGAATATTTATTCAAAAGACTGTGTAGGATCCTTCATTAAGCCATTCTAAACTTGGGGGGGGGGAATGGCCACCTCTCTCTCTTCCCCCACCCCATGCTGTCTCAAATTCATTCTGCTATTCTGAATAGTTTACGCACTAATAAGCAAGGTATGGGCACAGAGTCCTCTTTTATCCAGTGCAAATGGTGTAAATGCATTTGAGGTCAGGATGGCCTTTAAAGATGCTAGGGTTAAAGTGCTTTTGGTCCACTTATTGCTTGCAAAGATAACATTCTGCTGTGAAGTTTCCTTACTGAATAAATTGGAACCCTTTGACAAAACGAACAGTGCAAATGTTGTCATGTCATAGCCCATCCTGTTAGTTGTTTGATAAAGTGTCATAATTGTGTTTCAAGGTTTGATGAAGAACTTCAGCAGTAGCTCTGAAAACAGTATTTTATTTAGTAGATATTGGGTTTGTTAATATTTACGCTGAAGTTGCAGGTCTTTACCATGTGGCTTAATCTTCAGTATGGGTCGTAAATGCACATTCTCCTATGAAAGCCAAATATACTTGCATAAGGAACTTCTTAGTTTGTTTGAAGTTTTGGGCCTCTGAACCATTGTCACAGAAATATTTTTGCTTAAATATCCATGTTCAAGTACCTCATGGCTAATTATTCTTCTGAACTAAAAGAATTACCTTAGTCTGGGCATCAAATGTGCCATCTGAATGTGGAAGTAGATGAGAATTCATATGTATGTGAGAATGTTTGGCTCTTTGAAAATTATGGGGTTTTCCCATCTTTAATGGGTGCTCTAATTTGTGTAGAAACAGAACAATGAAACAAAACATAACAAGTGTGTAATACCACACATCCCTCTAAAAGTTGGTTCAATTCAGATAGCAAACTGGGGAATTGATGGGATTGGCACAGGTAGTACCTTAGCATCTGTATGTTACAGTGAAACAAGTGACTGCATATCCCAGTAGCAGAAATAACTGTGAAAATAATGCAGGGAACACTTCACCATCAGCTTGCAAACTTTGAAACTGCTGGTGTTTAAAGTTAAGGTGAGAGCCTGCAGCTGTTAATTAGATAATTTACCTCAATTGATATCTTAATAGTTCTCAATCCTACCTTCATAGGGATTACTTGAAAGTGCAACAATTTCCATTTACTGGTGGTATTAAATCTCTTACGACTTCTTTATTGTTCGCCACAGTTCCTCCCACTGAACAGTAAAAAAACCAACAGTCTGTTTAACTACCCTCACTCTGTTGGACAGTAAGTGTTGGCTAGTGCCTCAAGTGTGTCAAGGAATGTTTACTGTTTAATTTTTAAAGTTATATTGCATTAATGTGGAGAATTTTGCTTCACAAGTCAATTGTAGAATTTTTAATTAAATAATAAAGAAAATGTGTGCAAAGTACTAGAGCAATGTTGAGATTGTGTCCGAGGTTTACTAAAAAGCTTCAGTTTTGATAACTGGCACAATATTATTTTTTCTTTTAAAAAAATTAGTCCTGCTCCCTTATTTCAACCTTGGCCCCATATAGGATCTTCAGACTGGCCATTTAGCTCTGCTCTAAATTTAAGGCATTGGATCACACATCAGCTGAAGCAGTGCAAGTCAGTCTTGGTTCTATTGCTTTTCCCAGTCATGGCAACTGCTTACATCAAATCTGTTGTTGGTTTAATTTAATTTATTACCTCCCCTACACCCTGAGGTCTCAGATCAGGTTACAACAATTTAAAGCACATCCTTAAAAACAATTTTAAGCAACATACAATCACAAAAATAGGGTAGGTCCTAAAAATGTACATCTCAAGTGTCAAAGGCCAGGGTAAAGAGGTGTGGCTTCAGCATTAGCCAAAAATTGTGCAGTGAAGTTGGCAGGTGCACCTGTTAATTCCAGTTCCCAAGTTAAAAGGACCAGTGGGTTGGATCCAGGGAAAACCATGCAGAAGAGCTCTAGAAGAAGCTGACTTCTCTATCCTGCTAAATGGGATTGACTGTGATGCAAGGGGGCACAGAAGGTGACCCCCAAAATCATGTAAAGGCACTTTCTACTCAGAAGAAGGTGCAATTAAAGCAATAAAAATTAAAAACCAATATTAATATTTAATGTGATGGATGCATATGGAACAGAAATGAGAGGGATATACTGAGGAATTTGTGTTTATAGGTGGGGTTTGTTGTAAAAGGCAAGTCATCTGTTTAAGGGGTGAGAAAGGGCTAACAAGGCTTGTGATCCTGGTTATCTGCCTTGCATGCGGAAGGCTCCAAGTTCAATCCCTGACATCTCTAGGTAGGGCTGGGAGAGACCTGTGCCTGAATCGCTGGAGAGCTGCTGCCAGCAGTATAGACAACACTCAGCTAGATGGACCAAGAGTCTGACTCAGTATATGGCAGCTGTGTATGTTCCTATGTTCTATCCCTTAAAATCTTTCAGTATTTCTCCTTCTCCTCCTTCGCCCTTTCACTCCAAATAGTAATCTCTGTCTTGTCTCTTTTTTGTTCCAAACCTAATCATGCAGCCAATCCTATGCATATTTACTCAGAAGTAAGCCTCACAGTGATCAATAGTAGATGTACATAGGACAGCAGCCTTTGAAGCTTGGTCCCAACACTTTTACTCAAAAGGAAGCCTAACTGTATTGTATGGTGCTTACTCACAAGTAAGCATCATGGTTCACAGCCTTGAAATGCAGACAGTTCTACTCATTGAGAACATCGAGGCTGTTGAGGAGGAAAGGAGACTTCAAAGGGATGCGGGGAGGGGGTTCCTTGGTACATTAAAGAGGGCTGCAAAACGGGAAGGGGGGAAAAGCATGGAAGAGAACAACAGCGGTTGTGTTAGGAAATGAAGAGTGCTGTTTGGGAAGCTCTTGTTATCGTCTCTGCGAGACCTTTAGTGTACACGCACAAACACCAGGAGAGAGAGAGAGTGGGAAGGGCCACCACAATGGATAATGATTCAATAAACATGAGGAGGGAAAAACAAACTTCCTGCTTTCTGGCAACAACATACAGTGCAGAGTCTTAGAACAACAAAGCAGCTGGTGCTCTTGCCCTTCTTCACAGACACGCTGCAGGCCACCAACATGAAGCTCGTGGACCACTGTTTGGGAACCCTTTGTATAGTCTATATGCTCAGTGTTTTGCAAGTATGTGTCAGTTTAACTGCTTAATTCCTTCAGAACATAGCGACACACATCCCCAATAGTGACTAGGTCCCTCTAATACTGTCCCGTTAGTGTGCTATGTCTCAATTATATACGACTACCAAGAACTGCATGATTCACTTTTCTCCTGTAGTGAACTAGGGCTTGGATTCATAATGGAGGCTTAATATAGATGCATCACCCCAAGTTTTTGAATGAAAATAGTGGGAAATGTACATTTCGCATGAGAGGCTAATATATTTTGCCCTGAGGGTGACATGGATGGTCAGCCACTCAAGCAGTGGCCATGATCAGTGTAAACTTAGTGTGCATGTGTACTTGCTTACCCCATATACAGGTACCCAGCATACTCTCTCACACTCAGACATGCACAGTTCTCTCTCTTCCCCACTCCCAAGGTAAAGCTCCACTGCACTGAGATGGGGAGATGAAGCTCTCTAGCAGTCACATTCTTAAACAGTTAGTGGAGCAATTTATCTATCCATCTCAGCACTGAGCACCTCTATGCTGAGCTGGTGGGTGACTTTTGCAGCTTGCTGTGCTGGATCCTGGCTGCAGTTTAGCCACCTCTGATCCAGAGACTTTCATTCCTAGTATACTTGATAGGATGCTTCCTGCAGAATTCCACACACTGAACCAAATTTTCCACTCAAACTCTCCCAGAATGAGCAGGATAAGAGAGTTAAGTATATACTTTGCTTAGATTCATGACTAAACAAGCGGCTTCTTACTTGTCTAATTCCAAATTTCAGCAGTGAACATTGTAGGGCAATTTTACCGTAGTATTAGGCTGCTGAGGTTCAGGCCTAGTTGAACAGGAAGTTCAACAGCTTTGTAATTTCTACTTTATTCCTCTCCCCACAACTTCTCACAGGCATCCAATTTGTGTTTCCCAAATCAAGATCTTCTAATTACTACTAGCAATTGTGTTTCTCTACTTGGAGCCCTCAGTGGGTATTGTACCTTGCCATGGAGATCTTGCTTGTTGTACTTGAATTGTGTGTGATGGTTTACTGTTGGGATCCATTCCCCTTTGATACTGATATGTTCACCAGCTGTGTTGTGTGCTGCTCTCCTGTCTCCTATTGAGGTATCGCGCTGAAGCAGAAGTGGGTTGTTATATTTGTGAGGATGCAGTGCGTTTCCCTTTGGCTGCGAGACAGATACTCACTCCAAGGCACACAGTCACCACACAAAAGAGAAAACAATGAGAAGGGGGGGGGGGAAGAGGGAGGACAAAAAGGAAGGTGGGCAGGAGAGCACATCGGTTTCCATGACATTCAAGGAAGCAAACCATACCTTCAGAAACAATTTGGATTTTTGCATCAGTTGGAACTGTTTTTCTTTTCTTGTTCAATAGCTTGGGTATGAATTGCCTTCTGTTGCTGCGGAATAATTCTCAGTGCTACTAGAGCAGTTCTCTAGCTGTATCTTACTGTAGGTGGAGCAGACAGCAATGGAATTGTGACCTAATACAAGAATGCTTGAAAGTAAATGAACTATTTTAAAATAATGTTAACCCAACCCCTCTGTAGAATTGTGCCACAATTTGGTAATGCCACAACAGGAATTCTAGGTCATAGTCAGGTTTCTGAAATCTCCAGAAATTATATTCTTACCGAGTCTAAAACTTGGCTGGTGCAGTAAGCTATAACACTTGCTTAATTATCCACCAATCCAGGGATACACATCTATTGACCACCCTTTCAATAGCAGCAGCATGAAGGGTCTAAACTTCTTTTCTTGTCTTTAAGGCCTGGCTCTGAATATCTAGTTTGGATTTCAGTTGATCCATGCACAGAATATAAAAATTCAGAGTAATATGTTGTGCCTAGTAAGAGTAGGGCAGAATAGATCTAAAATGACTAAAAGAGTATCATAGGTGCTGGAACAACTATTCTGTTTAAGATAGTAGTCTGTTCTCTGCCCTCTAGCCATCTTGACTCTCTATAGTACCATTAATTGGGTTGAGGAGTGTGTCCTTCTCCCTCTCTCCCCATCCATCATTTGGATGAGATGTTCTGCTGTTATAGTACAACTTGTTAGGCAATTGCCTCCTTAGCAGGTCTTTTGTAGCACAACTTGTCTACCAGTCCTTTAACATCAGGGCAGATAAGCTGTCAAGTATGCATTCAGTCACTGTATTTTCAAAGCTTAGATGGTTCTATGTCTTGTATGTTGCTTTGGAGAAAAGTCATTTTGATGAAGTCTTTGTCTTATTTCAGGTGATCTTTATTTGTCCGCAAAGGGCTTTTGAACCCATCGTCAGGATGATCAGCACAATGTCGTGACACTGGAGTTCTGGTAAGCCGCCTTTAGAAGCAAAGGGAACAGACTGAAAGGCTTGCAGAAATGCAGGGTTTATTACATTTGTATTGAATAATTAGCTGCTGCAGTCACTTGTAATAACTGTCTACTTGGCCATAGCATAGCTTGTGACAGTATAATAAGGGTAACACAGAAAGGATGGATGGACCATTGATATCCTGAAGCAAAGAAGGGATAGAAATGCAACCTGGCATACAGCAGTTTCAGACTTGGCACACCCAAAGGGTATAAATAAGCCTGTCTGTCCTCTTCGACTAAAAAACGCCAGTCTAATTTGTAGGCATTAGCATATTCTCCCAGACAGAATGAGCCCTGTGCTTGTGAGAACAAGATCTCACAATAACTGTATACAGCTTTTGTGGAATACAGTCATGTAATACAGACTGGATTGTATTCTTTTAAGTTCTTAAGTACTTATAGCTGTTCTGTGACTTATCTGAAATTTCACTGGCATATTCCTCTCCTTGCAATGAGCAAAACAATAAATCTCGTACATGTCTGTTGCCTTGGCATACATCCAGGGTGTGGATCTTTTGCTAGATTCACAGAGGTTTCTTTCTTCAGATACTTGGAAACATGGTAGAATGAAGAAAAGATCCCAAATATCCTGATGCTGTCCTGTGATATTAAAATATGTTGATGCTGTGTCATGGAGAGTGATGAAATTCAATATTAATGACTTACTGTCATATCTAGCAGATCTTGTTGCTTGCAGTATATGCCAGCCATGGCAGATATTTCTTTTGCCTTCCTAAGATATTGGCATGTTTCAAAGAAATCTGACCCTTAAATACTTCTTTTTATACTCTAGCTTCTTTACAACATATAAACTTTTCTGAATTATGAAAAATACTTAATTTGAATAATATTATCCAATATTAGTTTGGGAATTTGCTTTTGCTTCAGATATAAAAATTGTGATATAAAATTGATTTGATATAAAATTTTCCAAAACTCTTCAGCATGGAGAAAAAACTTTTTAGATTCCTTTATTAATAGTAGTGATAAAACAGCTTTATGTTAAAATCTGCCCAAACAATAGGATGTTCATATAAATTTCTTATAAATGTATGCTTAAACATGGTATTTATGGATAGTAACCTAGAAATTTGGCAGTTTAAATGTTCAATACTTAGCTCTTTTCATCAAATCACACATTTTGGGGTTTATTTGATAGCGTATTATGGCTGAGGGTAAATATTGACCATTCAGAAGTTGTCAAAAAGATCCCCCCTTCCATTACCTCCATGTGTTTCCCTAGGGTAATTGTTGCTTGTTTTAAGATAATATGGGCCAATAATGGTTTGATATTTTTAAAATGTTGCTATATTTTTTGTAGTCATGTGGTTTGTGTAGTATTTCTAGAAGGCTCAGATTGATAAGAGAAACTTGCCTCTCTATAAATAATTGTGTTTGTACATGATCTTGGATATGACTATAGAGAAACATTTTCCTCCTCATCTGTTAGATCTAGCACACCTGTTTGTTGCTTTCATATGTAATACTTGAAAAGCATTTACTTTCTGATTGGAATGCACATTCCATTTCCATATAGTTGAACCTTTCGCATCTTGCCCTTTCAGTTAAAAGGTGGAGAGAGGCGACATACTTATCTCATTTACTCTAAACTTTTCTTTTTAAATCTTTTTTGTTCTTTGTCTGGCTTGGTGCAGTTTTCCCTGGAGATGCGAGACTTCCTCACAACAGCAGGAGTCACACATTTGGAGAATGCTGGAGCTGCAAGAGGGAAAGGCCCAGTGCAACAACAGAGAGAAGCAAAGAGGAAAAAGACAAGTAGACCGACAGCACTGAGGAAAGCGCGGGACAGAAAGTGCTTCAGAACTGCCAGCAGCAACAGAGGAACTTGACAAGAGCCTGCTAGTGTGTGTGGCTGTGTGCTTAGGATTTCTGTCAATGCATTCCAGTAACCCCAAAGTGAGAAATTCCCCATCAGGAAATGCCCAGAGGTAAGGAAAATGCATTCTCCCTCTCCCTCTCCCTCTCCCTCTCCCTCTCCCTCTCCCTCTCCCTCTCCCTCTCCCTCTCCCTCTCCCTCTCCCTCTCCCTCTCCCTCTCCCTCTCCCTCTCCCTCTCCCTCTGGTGGCATTACATTACAAATGGGCATTTGCGTTTGTACTTTAATTGGAAACCCCTGTTATGCCAGTTTCATCTGCTGAGTACTCTTAAATTTTATTCAGCTTTGTGTCATGGAGAACTCTCTTAATGTGTTGGTTCTCTCTCTGTTTCTATTTTATAATCAGTGTTTTTTTCCCCTCGTTGGGAATCTGAGCATCTCTGGGACAATCTTCTGATTTGACCAAACAGCCTTTGAGAGGCGTGACAAATTTGACCAGTCTGCTTGACAGCACACCATGCTTTGACTTGCATTTTATGGGGAAATTAAATATTGGCATGCAGAGGAAGTGTTCTTGTGTCAGTTGTCTGACTTGGTGTTCAGGGGGAAACTAGTTCCTCATATCAGATGGAATATCTGATTGTCCAACCCCCCCCCTTTTTTTAAAAAAAAAACTAATACAAGAAAAACATCCTTGGAACACACAAAAACTGATTGAAACTTGTAGCTATTTTGCCTTGGGTAACCAGATTTCTTAAAAAAAAATTGTTAGAGCATTTACATCCCAACCATCTAGTGAAAATATACATTTAGGATGACTTGACATAAAAAATACCGTCATGAAAACATCAAAACAATTGCAAGAGACAAAGTTAGCAATTAAAAATAATAAAACATCTGCCTCATAATGTAAAACCCTTCTGGACTAAACGTTCCTTCAATAACCAGCAAAAAACAGTGGGGAATGGGGCCAGCCACACTTCATGGGAGAAATGTGTTCAGGAAGCTGTTCGCAGCCACTGAGAAGGCCCTCTCTCTTAACCCACCCGACTGTGCTTCCACTTTAGATGGGGCACAGAGATGGCCTTTCCCTGTGATCTTGGGCATCTGTGCAGGATGATATAGGTGGAGGGAATCCCTAATGTATTCTGGCCCTAATCCATTCAGGGCTTCAAAGGTAATCACCAACACTTTGAATTGTGCCCAGAAGCAAAGTGGTATCCAGTGCATATTATATGATTTTTTGGAGGGGAGGGAGTGTCTTAGCTTTACTGCTGGTTTTAATTACATCATATCTGAGAGCAGATTCATATGTTTAGTCATTGATGTGTATTTTAAAGTTCTTTCAAGTGAGCTATTTGCACAAGCAATGTAAGACTCTCAGAGAACTTGCATGATATCACAGGTCTACTTTCATTATCAGGGAGGTCTATCCATGATCCGGTGTGTCACAGGAATTCTTCATACAAGTTGCTAAATATATGTTGTGGCTATCGAATGTAATTATGAATCAGTTCTGTGATTCAGCTCTTTTTGTTCAATATTCCCTCCCCCCATCCCACCTCTACAATGCTGAGGAAATTTCATTCAGTGCTATCTGACAATTTCCTTTTTCATTTATTTTCAAAGAGATTATTTTTGCATCTAACATCAATTCAAAGATAATTGGAACGTTCATTTTTAAAACTTATATTCTGCTGGTGGGTAAGAAGAATAGAAATTCAAAGTTATATGTAAATTCAGTTGTGATCTTCTGGGGTAGGCTGATCTGTCTTGGAATAGCATTTTTTGTCTGACAGTTGAACTGCGTTGTTTGAATCCAGATGGGTAGCATTGTGAACTTTATGGTGCCCTGCTTATTTACTTTGTACTGGTCTTAGTGTGAGGCATGTCTTTGTACATAGAAACCATTGTCTTTATTGACAGAAGTGACAAAGGTACATCCCCATGTGATGGACTGGTTCCTAGGGTCTGGGTGGCTGTTCCCTTGCTTTTTTTTTAATCAAAAAATGGATAGTAACTCTTTCAAGGCATTTTTTGAAATAGCAGTTGGATGATAAGCATATGTATGAATTTATTATCGGTGCCTGCCACACACAATAAAGTTGGTGGCAACTGTTGTGTAATTGGCATTCTTATATCTTTATTACAAATTACTTTTTTCCCCACCTTTCCTTTCCAGTAGTCCCATATCAAAGCAGGAGGTGATGGTCCGTCCCCCTACAGTGATGTCCCCATCTGGCAACCCCCAGCTGGACTCTAAATTCTCTAACCAGGGTAAACAGGGAGGTTCAACTGGCCAATCCCAGCCCTCTCCCTGTGACCCCAAGAGTGGGGGCCACACACCAAAAGTGCTGCCAGGACAAGGAGGAAGCATGGGATTGAAGAATGGGGCTGGTAATGGTTCAAAAGGGAAAGGAAAGAGAGAGAGGAGCATTTCAGCGGACTCATTTGAACAGAGAGATGCTGGAACTCCCAATGATGAATCTGAAATCAAAGGTATGTTTACATGTGAAGGGGCAGAAATGTGAGTGGGTGTAAGTTTTTACTGAGGGCTTCTGTAACAGAGCCGTCTTCTTGGCTGTAATATGTTAGCTTGCTCTGAACCCTAAAAGTAGAAGAGGCTACAGTCTCTATATTTGTATGAAGGAAGAGTGTGACAAGAGAATTGGATTGGAAGACTTGGTAAAAATAGCTCCCTGCAAAAACACATGTTCTAAAACTTGTCACAATGAGCATCTCTTAAGTCAAAGTTCCTCAAGTATAGCAAGTTTAAATCTGTCTTTGCAAGTGGTTTGTTTGATATGCTTCATCAGGAAGCAGGTCCAATTATCCAACAGCATACTATGGTCACTTTTGATGGCTACCTAGCAATGGCCCTCTCTTCCACTGGAGACCGCGGGCTAATTCTCTCAGAATGTGAGAGAGGAACAAGCTGCTGCTTCCATAGGTTTTAAAGGCAAAACCACATTTAAAATCACCTGAGGGCCATTCATAATTAACATGCTATGCGTGTATTTTTGCTTGAGTATCTCTAATGAATTACAAAATGTCTCATTAGAAGCAGCCATCAACGTCTCAACCTGTATTTCTGCAAGTGTTAAAAGAAACTGCTTCTCAAAGATGGCACAGTCTGTTTGTGTACAGTAACTTTCAGTGGATATTTTTGTTTTTTTCACTTGGTTGATATTTTAATTTTATGGATATGTTAATCCACGGTAAACCCTTGGGATGGAGTGGGTGAAAAATCACAGCGAAGGAATGTGAGTCTCTTGGGAGAAGTGTGATAAGAAAGGAAAAAGCTTTTGAAACTAAGGGTCTTTGGGCCTCTTATTCCAGTCCTGACAACACACTGGGGGTGGGTGGGAGAGATGTATAGTTTGTGTTTCATGTGTCCTTGCCCAGTTTAAGACATGATGGGAGTAGTAAGAGGAGCTTTGCCCACTCTAGAGAGGAATTATTATTTGTTGTTTAACACAGTTTATATACCACTGCTGTTGGACTTATGGAAATGTTGTTTGTATAAATCCTGTGTGCCTCTGTCCAGGAGCTGCCTTAAGTAGCTTGCATGATTTGTGTGGTGGTGGCCAGCATTCTTCACACTTGTAGTCTCCACAGTAACACAAATATGTCAACCTCTGCTTGAGTGCTACTCATCCTTGAGCCTGCTGGCCCTGTGTCTGCTCAGGACACTCATAGGGGCCACAAGCTGAACTCAACCAAACTAAAGTATAAAATTATATCTGGCTATCCTGGCTTTTCCCAATTGACCCTCCTTCCCTTTAACTTTACTTCTTTTCTTTCACTTTATCATTAGATTGTAAGCCTTCAGGCAGTGTTATCTTGTGTATTTAATTTTTATGCAGCACCTTGCAGTTTGGGTCCTTTCATCATTATGGGTTAATAGCTTAGGACACTTTTTATCCCATCAGCACCTTTTTGACACCTGACTTTAGTATCTGTGCTCAAGCTCAATTTTGGGAGAAGCCAGGAACCTCTTCCATACTCAGATATTTTTTTTTAAAAAAAAGTTGGGCCTGGTGACTGACACTTGAATTACTGCTGAGGTCAGGAAACATGTTTCTCATCTCAGACTAGATGCTGTCTTACTATGTGGTATGGCTCTTCTCTCTTAAGGCTTCATAAATTACCTGAATCTTACTTAGCCTCTGAACCAACCCCCATCTCTCAAGTGGGTAGGTAACAGCTATTTAAACATGCAAATGTTATACTAGAAATGGTGAGAAAATCCATACAACCAAAATGTTCTAGAATATGCATATGTTGCTTAAAGTAAGTTTTTTGTATTGCCTTTGGATTGAACCCTAGGATTTGACTCTAGTGTATTTCTTGGGGGGAAGGGAGGTAAGGAAGTGGCATAAACCTATTAAGTACAATGTCCTGTGTGCTATTATCAATCGTGGTGTGGCCGGGTGGTAGCAGTTGTCCTGGATTAGCCTCACCTTGGTTGAATTTGTGTAGTGTGTCTTCAACTTAATATATATAAATTACTATGGACACAGTCAAGGTAAACTGTGGCAAAGTATTTATCTAGCTAAATCATGCTAAAGGTTCAGTAGCTTTGCCAACGGAGGATTCAGTTTACTCTCTCACTTGGAAACAGTCATATTTGTCTGCAACAGGAATGGCTAACCTTCAGTTTGAGGGTCTGACCCCCAACCAAATGTTTCTGCCCCTCAGATCCCACCAATATTTTTGGCATAGGCACAGTCTTTGGGTGCATGGAGCTCAGTACCCCAATGAGGTGCCAATCGCCCCTTCCTTGGTTATTTGATCAATCACTAGAGTAGAGAAGTGGCAATCTGCATTGAGGAGGGGGGAACTATGTCATGTGTATGAGTGCACATGTGCATATGAGAGTTGGTTGACCAAAGATGAATGCTCTTAAGAATTTTCCTTGTGGAATGTGTGAGGATTGACCAAATTACAAGCATATATAATGGATGACCTGTTGTTAGAGCTTGTAAAGTGCAGTAACAGAACTCATGGTACAAATTGGGGGAGAAATAGTCTGATGTAGTAAATGCCAGCTACCAATATGAAATTGGGCATTCATAAGAAATAATTGTTTTGTATAAATGACAAAGCCAATGCCTCTTGAGGTAGGTTTATTGCATCTAAAATGAATGTGCTGCTAAGTGAGCTATTGAAAAATGGGAATGGAGTTTTGACATCTTCAGACTGAGACTTCTTCCCTTTCAGATCTTGGTTCTGCTGATCATGCAAAATCGCAAGATTCCCAGCATACTGCACACTCCATGGCTCCTTCAAATTCCTCAGCCCCACGATCTTCCACACCGTCCCATGGTCAGGCAGCCACTTCAGAGCCAGGTAGTATGCAGAAGACCCCATCCAAAGTGGTCTACGTCTTTTCAACAGAGATGGCTAATAAGTAAGTCACTCATGAGTTTCCATTGAGTATAGTAGCCGCAACCTCAGGTTTAGTTCTGTTGTGTTACTTATACATGGTTTTGTAAACTGCGTGAGGTTTGTCACAGTCAAGCTATATATACATTTTGTTAAATTTAAAAAAGATGAGAAATTCCATCCAGTCATGGTTTGCAAATACACCTGCTGAAATAACTGTATCTCTATCACATCACATGAGGCAGGGCAAACCTGATGTGTGTGTGTTCTACACTGAAATAGGATTCTTGTAGGAAAATGGAAAAAAGCTGTTTTGCCTTGTAGTCAACTCAGTCCTTAATTGTGTGTTTCTAAAGCATCCTGAAATCTTCAGATGGAGAATGGTATAGAAGCCAATTAAATAATAAAGTAAAATTTTCTATAGAGACCCTGTTCCAAATACTCTCTTTAGCAGAGGTATATTATGCTTCCAGAAACAGGACGTTTTCAGTGGTGGCACTCTGACTTTGCAAAGTCCTCCCTAAGGAGGCATACCTGGTGCCAATAAGCTTGTAGGCTAAGCTTCCTATTTGCTAAGGTATTTTAGATTTTTGGAATTGTGTTCTATCCTGATTTTAATTTTTCAGGTTTTTCTGTTGTCTTGTATCTTGTATGTTTCTGCTTATGTTGTGTTAAATTACCCAGTTTTGTACACTATCCTGGAATTTTTTGATGAAGAGCAATTCAGAAATACTGAGATACCATGGTCTCAATTCCAAAAAGGGATGCAGACTTTCTGTGGCTGAGACTGCCATGTGCTGTGATGTTTCAGCAGCTTGTGTTTGTCTTCAGGGCTGCAGAAGCTGTGCTGAAGGGACAAGTGGAAACCATTGTTTCTTTTCACATTCAGAACATCTCTAACAAGGTGGAACGAAACACTGTACCTTTGGTAAGTGACTTCACAGATGAAGAAGACAATGGGGGTAGGGGGGAGGCTGCTAGTGGCAAGGTTGAGAAAGCTGTCACCCTGAAATGCATGCTCCAACTTCAGAGGTTAAACATGATTGGGCAAAGGCGGCCTCCAAGCTTTGACTCCCTTACTACCCTAGACTAGTTCTAAACCTAGAGCCATATGAAAATATTTGTCTTTTCTTTTCTTCAGAACACTCAGATCCCACCACTCCGAAATGATACAAAGCCCCAAGCTCCATCACAGCTGCCTGCTTCCCAAGAGCAGACTCCTCCCCAAAATGCCAAAATGCAGCAGACTCCACCCATTCCAGTGCCGGCACCAGCACCCAAATCTTCTGGCCCTCCTTGTCCTATTGACCAGGACAATCCTGGATTAGAAAGTAAAGTGATGTCTGCAGGAAGTCCTGCAAACTCCACCGCACTGCAAACTGAAGGATTTGGGCAAACCTCAACCCCCAATAATAGAGTAGTTAGTCCAGTTTCCCAAGGAAGTAATAGTTCCACTTCAGACTCTAAAGGTCCCAACCAGCAGGTATCTGGAGGGGACCCACCAAATATGGGTGAAAATCCAGATGGACTGTCCCAAGAACAACTGGAGCATAGGGAACGTTCACTACAGACTCTACGAGATATTCAGCGTATGCTTTTCCCAGATGAGAAAGAGTTCACTGGAGGCCAAACTGGAGGGCCTCAGCCAAATTCTGGAGTGTTGGATGGTCCCCAAAAGAAATCTGAAGGGCCAATACAGGCCTTGATGGCTCAATCCCAAAGTTTAGGTAAAGGGCCAGGACCCCGGACAGAAGGAGGGGCTCCCTTTGGCCCCCAAGGACACAGAGACATGCCATTCTCACCAGATGAAGTTGGGCCACCATCCATAAACTCTCAGTCTGGTCCTATAGGACCAGACCACCTGGATCACATGACCCCTGAACAGGTGGCCTGGCTGAAATTGCAACAGGAGTTCTATGAGGAAAAGAGGAGAAAGCAAGAACAGGTTGTCCAGCAGTGTTCTTTACAAGACATGATGGTTCACCAGCATGGGCCTCGAGGACTGGTCAGAGGCCCTCCACCACCATACCAGATGACCCCAGGGGAGGGCTGGGGGCCTGGGGGTCCAGAACCCTTTCCTGAAAGTATGACTATGCCCCATTCACTGCCCCCAAGGGGCATGGCCCCCCATCCCAATGTGCCTGGCGGTCAGATGCGGCTGCCTGGATTTGCTGGAATGATAAACGCGGACATAGAGGGTCCCAGTGCCCCAAACACCACTTCTAGACCTGGGCTTTCAGGTGTCCCTTGGCCAGAAGATGTGCCAAAAATGCCAGATGGCCGAAACTTCCCTCCTGGGCAGGGTGTGTTCAGTGGCCCTGGACGAGGAGAAAGGTTTCCAAATCCTCAGAGCTTGCCTGAGGATATGTTTCAACAGCAGTTGGCAGAAAAACAGCTAGGACTTCCCCCTGGCATGAGCATAGAAAGCATCAGGCCTGGCATGGAGATGAACCGGATGATTCCCTCTCAAAGACACATGGAGCCTGGCAATAACCCTATCTTTCCACGTATGCCAGTTGAAGGGTCCATGAGCCCCTCCAGGGGAGATTTCCCCAAAGGAATGCCACCTCAGATGGCAGCTGGCAGGGACTTGGAATTTGGGATGGGCCCTGGTAGCATGAAGGGGGATGTGAATCTGAATGTTAACATGAGTTCTAATCCACCAATGATACCTCAAAAAATGAGGGAAGCTGGAGTGGGCCCAGAGGAAATGATGAAAATGCGCCCAGGTGTCTCAGAAATGCTCCCCTCACAGCAGAAAATGGTGTCCTTGCCATTTGGTGAGCATCCCCAGCAGGACTATGGAGTGGGCCCAAGACCTTTTCATCCTATGTCTCAGGGCCCAGGTGTTGGTCTCCGGAATCACAGAGAACAAACGGGGCCTGACCAAAGGACTAATAACCGGCTTAGCCACATGCCACCGCTACCTCTGAACCCCTCCAGTAACCCAAACAGCCTCAACACAGCTCCTTCAGTTCAGCGCAACCTTGGGCGCAAACCCTTGGATGTTTCCGTTGGTGCCAGCCAGGTTCATTCTCCAGGCATAAATCCACTGAAGTCCCCCACAATGCGCCAGGTCCAATCTCCCATGCTAGGTTCGCCCTCTGGGAACCTCAAGTCTCCCCAGACTCCATCCCAGCTGGCGGGAATACTTGCAGGTCCGACTGCAGCAGCAGCAGCTGCTTCAATCAAGTCTCCTCCTGTTATGGGTTCTGCTGCCGCTTCTCCTGTCCATCTCAAGTCTCCTTCCCTCCCTGCACCTTCTCCTGGATGGACTTCATCTCCAAAGCCCCCATTGCAGAGTCCTGGAATCCCCCCCAACCACAAAGCTTCTCTTGCCATGTCTTCGCCAGCTATGATGGGAAATGTTGAATCAGGTCAGTTTCTCTCTTCCTCTCCCTCATCCCGTTTCCCCTATCATTCTGGTTAGTATAGTTGCTATCTTTCCTTAACATCACCAGAGCAGAGCCTGTTTAAACAGCAGCCTGATGCACAAAATGTAGCAGGGCAGCTTGTTCCTGTTGGAATGAGAAGTGATAGAAAAACTGTCAGTTCTTAAACTTCTGTGTGTCAGGCTCCTGTGGAAGGCACAGGCAAAAATTGCCCTCCTTTGCTCCAGCAGGAGCCTCCACTGTGTTCTGTTCTCAGAAGGACATGTCTGGATCCAACCTTGTATGTCAAAATGGGGCAGATGTGTAAAGGGGCAAGAGTACTTAGCCTAATTCCGAAGCAACTTTATTGCATGTTTGAGAATTCTTCATGTGGAAACTTAGAACCGGTTTTCTTGTATAGCACAACCTGATTCCTGCAATGTTTTTGTGTTTGCTGTATAAATAACTTATTGAAATAAGAAAATTTGTGAAGGAATGTTCAAATGGTAAACAGTATTTGGTAAACTTTTGTGCCTTGCTTGGCTTCACAGATGCCCGAGAGGAAGTTAGTTTAATAGTGGATCAGAGATTTTGATCTATTGTGAATATTTAGGTAGACACCAGTTGAATTCTGTTCAGGTGTTGTCATTCCACAAAATAGAACCATGGTCTTGTTTGCCCTGCAGAATTGCAACTCCCATTTAATCTTCCAGATTTATAGCTTAAAAGCAACAGGCTGCTCTCATCCTGCAAGGTTCTAATAAAGCAAGTCCCCAGTGTACAGTGTTTGCATGCAGTTGTTTGATGGAGCCAGCCTTGGGAGCTTCAGTCTGTGAAATCTCATTATTCCAGGAATTAGGAAGGCAACCAAGTCAACTGTTTGACTATAGTGCCCTCTACTGTTTCAGAGTAATCACTGCAATTGCATGCTTGCTTTTTTAAATTGAGTGCTATAGCTGTGAGACAGGCTATCCTGTGGATTTTCATGCTTTACTGTGATAAAACATCTTAAGGTTTATCAAGACACATGTACACTTTACTATGGATAAATATTGTGCATTCTCAGAGTTACGTTTTGATAAAACTCTGGATATGAGTTAGAAATATCTTCTGAAAATAAGGAACAGCATAGAAAACCACTGGATTTGGAATAGGATTCTCTCCCCCTCCCTTTCCATTGTTCATTTTGATGTTCTGGCTGATGGCAGTTGAATTTGCAACTAACACGTGGTCTGTTTCATTTCTCCTGTCTGCCATTAATTCAGACAGTTCTCATTTCATTCCATCAAAATTTTAATGAAATCTTAATTGCAAGACTTGAGCTGAAAGTGGAAAATGTAGACCTCGTCTAACCTGTAAACATCTCTAATAATAGCTCATGGTGTATTGTCGAATGGTTAGCGCTCATATAAACCAACACATTTAGTGATAGCTTTTCATCTTTTGAACTCTCCCAAGCTTTGCTTCCCATGTGCACTGAAGGATATCTGTTCTGTCTGTCCGTTGGGATTCCAGCTAGTTAGGTAGCTGAATGTAGTACGTTCTAAATTTTTCTTCCGCACAGGCAAGCTTGTGAAATGTATGAAACTGAGCCTTTTTTAAGGCACCTGCTCTCTCTGCAAACTGCTTCCCATCTTGGTTTCAGGCAGTGATGTCATGGGGCACTGTCTGCTAGGTGTCTGTTATTCTATCACAGCCCCCTTCTGCAGAGAAAAGCCAGTTGAATTTGGTAGAGGTAAAATAGTTTTTCCAGCAGTTATAATCACCTCTGGTTTATGAAGAAACTGGGATTTACCAGGAAAAATAGCATTTTGTTGGAATCTGCTATCTGGCTTCCCTACTGGAAGGGCCCAGTAAGAACTAACTCTTTCCCCATCCCTGTCCTGCAGTTATTTTTCTAGTTGTATCTCTTAGTTGATTCATCTGAATACTCTTGATTCACACCCTATCTGTTTGGGAACATGATCTGAAATTCAGTTTATGGTAATACCATGTCTATTTCATGTGTAGCTTTATGAAGTAGTGTCATACTTATGGTACCAGTATTGTAAGGAGAAGCAGATCTAGTTTCTAAAAGACACACACTCAGGTTTCAGCTCATGTTTGTTGCCAGACCATTGACTGACAGGGCTGTATAGTTATTGTCATGGCTGGCTATTGGCTCAGACATGTGTATAAAATAAATGGGGTGAAGTTATCTTCTTCCAATACAAAAATGCCACATCACCTGGAAAGCCTTGGCTGACCTCAGATAGCTTGGCTGTGTGGTCTGCTGCAGAGTTATCCTTCTCCTATAGTCTGTAGTGTAGTGTGTGTGTTTACAGAGAATGTGCTACTAAATCATTTGGAGACAACCTGATTATGGATCAGTTGCCTCACAATTTATTGACACAAGATGGTGTTGCGGGTGGAGGGGCTCAGATCCCAGGTTCGGTCCCTCACATCTCTGCTTAAAATAGTATAAGTAGAAGTGCCAAGAAAAACCTCTCTCTGCCTGAGAAGATCTGCTGCAATAATACAGGGCCAGATGAACCAATGACATGACTTGATGTAAAGCAGGTTCATGTAGGCAAAGTGCCATCTAACCCAGCTGTGGGTGAAACTCCCAAAGCATTCTGTGTAAGAGAGGCTTTGACAACAAGTATAACTTGTATGTATGTATTTATTTAGGTGGTGCACCCCCTTCAACGGTTAGCCAGGCTGCTCCTGTGACTCTTCCTGGAAATCTTCCTTCTAGCAGTCCATACACAATGCCCCCAGAACCTACTCTATCTCAAAATCCTCTCTCCATCATGATGTCCCGGATGTCCAAGTTTGCAATGCCCAGTTCTACGCCACTCTACCATGATGCTATAAAGACTGTAGCTTCCTCAGATGATGACTCTCCTCCAGCACGTTCCCCAAACTTGCCACCTATGAACAATCTTTCAGGTAAGGAAACAAATGCTGTGGGTGTTGTGTGCCTGTTAGAATGTGGTTCTGCTGCCTGTCCTGAGTTTGGACAGGAGAATATCCTAGGGAGAAAGAAGCTGAGGAAATTGCAACTTATATGTGGCAAAATGGTTCTGAGAACATGCGAACTTTGCCTCACTGAAATAGCCCTATTGAAATTGAGTTGTCAGGAGTTACACACCTCAGATAGACCTGTCTTGAGTTTATGGTGGGAGTAGCAAAAAGCATATGGAGTAACTTAACCAGTGTTTGGCAGGAGACTGTTCTTGTAGGCAGTTACAGAGAGTAGCATGTCTTTCTCCCACAGTCATGCCTTTTCAACAGTATTTCCCTTACACGTGGAGAACACTCTACACTTGGAAGTCACCAAACTATTATGCCTAGTGTAAAGAGTGAAGAAAGACTAGAGGTGATGTCTCCTTGTGTGTGTCTCAAGTGATCATGTTTCATCGGAGATGTTTTATCACAGCTTACATGAGAACTAGTTCCCAGTCCAAGGCTATTGATGCAGTGTATTATATGACTAGCTTGGTTCTGTTTCAGTCGGGATTAGTAATGCTGATGCTCTCTTAGAACTCAGAAACAAGCTCTACAGAGAAGTTAGAAATTATATCAGATTTTATTTGGCTCTGGCTGGATTAAGATAAATTTTAAAAGCTATTGAGTTTTGTCAAGCTGACTTAGGGTGACAGCTTTTCTTTTTCACAGTAAGGTGCTGGAGCTTAGCTTGAAAGTGCACATGTTCCCCTTTGCTCTTTTAGCCAACCAGGTGGAAATGGTGAGGAGAAACAAGTTCAAGTGAATAGAATCCTGCAGCCATAAAATGTAGTGAGACTGTTGTGGCAGACATTGAGCTCAGTTTGCCAACCAGAATGACAGGCTCTACTTCTGGACTCCCTACTCTTGGATGCAAAGTTATTCCTGGAGATTTTTCCTACAACTGCGTTCTCCTTTTGCGGCTTCTTGCAAAAGCATCAAAAATAAACTGTGTTCTTTGCCTTCTAGAGTAGGATTGTAAACCTGGGGGATTCCTCAAGAAAAAAATAGCAATGCCAGACTGTTTTCCTCAGTCTTTTTAAGCCTGAGCACTACTTCTTATTTACTTTGGTGAAAATGGTGGATATTTTCTAAGTCATATTTGTTACAAGAGGCTTGCCCTGTGTAAACTCTAGACTATGTCTTAGAATCCTTTACAGGGTAGCAGGGTTGTCTTGGCAGAGAAGTCAACAGTTGAAAAGATTCCTTCATTTGAGCAGTTGTTGTGGTACCTTCAGCATGGAACTTCTCCTTTGGTATTTGTTTTAGTAGTGAATAGAATCTCTAAATATAGTCTCCGGTAGAAAATGTAAGATGTGAGCATTTGGAACAATGCATGTTGGGAGTGTTTTGACATGGTACTTACTATATGAAGGACTTACAGTGTAGTATTGAGAAATCTAGCTATCCATAGATTTCTCAACGCATTAGAAGTCCTGCATATAATACCTACTATTCCTGAAAGCTTTTTGTATTTTCCCCTACTTGATCTAATCTTAAATTTTTCCCCCTTTTCTCTCTAGGAATGGTCATTAATCCTCAGAATCCTCGCGTTTCAGGTCCCAACCAGTTGGGCCCGATGCCAACTCTTAGCCCAATGGGAATGACTCAGCCTCTAACTCACAGTAACCAGATGCCCTCTCCAAATGCTATGGGACCCAGTATACCTCCCCACGGGGTCCCTGTGGGACCTGGCCTGATGTCACACAATCCAATGATGGGCCATGGTTCCCAAGATCCACCAATGGTACCTCAAGGACGCTTGGGCTTCCCACAGGGGTTTCCTCCAGTACAGTCCCCTCCCCAGCAGGTGCCGTTTCCACATAATGGACCTAGTGGAGGACAAGGCAACTTCCCAGCTGGAATGAGCTTCCATGGTGAAGGACCTCTGGGCCGTCCCACCAGCATGCCCCAAAGTTCAACGGATCCAGCACTTTGCAAGTCTGGAGGTCCTGGGGGACCAGATTCATTCACTGTCCTAGGAAACAACATGCCTTCAGTTTTTACTGATCCAGAGCTGCAGGAAGTGATTCGCCCTGGAGTCACTGGAATACCAGAATTTGACCTGTCCAGGATTATTCCATCAGAGAAGCCTAGCCAGACACTACAGTATTTCCCTCGTGGGGAAGTGCCCGGCCGCAAGCAGCCACAGGGTGTTGGGCCTGGATTTTCTCACATGCAGGGAATGATGGGAGAACAGAATCCAAGAATGGGGCTGGCATTAGCTGGCATGGGAGGGCCAGTGGGCACACCTGATATCCCTCTTGGAACAGCATCATCCATGCCAGGCCATAACCCAATGAGGCCACCTGCTTTTCTGCAACAAGGCATGATGGGACCTCACCATCGAATGATGTCACCAGCACAAACAGCCATGTCTGGCCAGCCTACTCTAATGAGCAATCCAGTAGGCATGATTCCAGGCAAGGACCGTGCTCCTACTGGCCTGTACAGCCACCCAGGACCTGTGGGTTCACCTGGAATGATGATGTCAATGCAGGGCATGATAGGACCCCAACAGAACATCATGATCCCCCCACAAATGAGACCCCGGGGTATGGCTGCTGATGTAGGAATGGGAGGATTTAGCCAAGGCCCTGGCAACCCAGGGAACATGATGTTTTAAGCTGCTACATAAAGACTGGATGGTTCAATCCTCATTGAGATGAGATTCCAAGTCCTGAGGGCTGCCTGAGAGCTCCAGGAGCACAGTTTGGCCATGCAATAGGTAAAAACAGACCAGAGGATGCTTTGGGAAATCTCGAATGTATGGAATTACCTAAAAACAAATGAATTCATTTTAACAGGTTGTTTTTTTAAAATTTATTTTTTAAAAATTATTTTTGTGTACTTGGATATCCTGTGATGGCACCTGCTTTGAGAATCTGTAGCTGTATTTTGAGAATTGCCATTTGTCACAAGTTGCACCATTCTCTCTGTATGTTTACGTCCTTTGGACTGGCTTCTCCCAGGACTCTCGGTTATTTTTGGGGGGTTATTTTTGTGTACTGTACTATATTGTAAAAGGGATTTTAGCAGAGACTTTAGTCTTTGGGGTGAGAGGCTGTTTACTTTAGGTGGAAAATCCATCTTCAGAACTTTGGACTATTTTCCTTCAACTCCAATGTATAGAAAAACCAAACTACGACCTCAGAGCAGAGTATTAATGAAAAGCACAAAAGGAACTTAAGTTCAGTGAGGGGGAATCTTAAAAAAAATAAGTTAAGGACATATTTTTCAAATTATGGAGTGCTGTTGAGCACCTTTGTCTCTCCCTCCCACTCCTAAAAAAAAAAAGGCATCTTGCTCCCCCTTACTGTCTCCTCCTCTGGCAGCTGCAATACATTGTATTATTTTGGGGGAGTATATCTAGGAGAGCCCCTTCTCATTCTTGGAGTGTTGCCACTTTCAGGAAGAGGCTGGACTTGGACACTGTTACATTATACAGTAGTCTTACTGTTTGTTCTCCTTTTCTGAGACATCCCCCCCCCCTGTGATTTTATTAATGTGGGAGTGGAACAGACTCTAAAAGTTATCCTGGCTTTTTTTTTGTTCCCCAGCGTAAAACGTTCTCTGTGTAACCTCCATTAAATTTGGTACAAAACCACTTGCCAGGGCTGTGGTGTCAGAAAAATAAAATATATTGTTTCTTACAAAAATGAATTGGTTTTTCTCTTTTGCCAGTCCTGTAGACTGGCTTATTTCTAAACATGCTTGTTATGCCTGGTTTTATAGCCTTCAAGTATGTGAATCTATTTGAAATTGCACCCTTTTGAGTAGAAGGTTTTTGTGTTGCATACCAAGTAAGATACGTCTTCAGGCTTGGCCCAACTTAAGCCCTTTTCACAGGTTTCTTGGTGTAGAAGGAGCAGGGGCTGTGCTGCTGGCCCCCATTTCCCTCATGGGGGCTGACTAGCCTCAACACAGATGAGCATCTGACAGTCCATTACTAGCAAGCAATTGCTCAGGCATAATCCGGTCACAAGACATCAGGGAAGCCCAGCAGCACATCCCTGTCCCTACCTGTAATTGCCCTATATGAACAGAGGCACTTAAATGGAACTCTCAAGTAACACTGCAGTGGGTTTCATGGAGTTAGAGGCCTTTTGTATGCTTATGGAATATTTCTAATGGTGAACATTATTTATCTGTCTTCAACTAGAAAATGAAGGGAGTTGTAAAATGCTTACATTCATTAACCTAAAGTAACTTTTGGGCTGAGATTCCCATTTCTAAACTCTGAGTTCTGATCAACCTGTAGGTATCTAGCACTTGTCTTCTGAGAAATCAGTTGTAATACAATCAGTTTCAAGTGAATATCTGAACACTTGTGGGTCCTGCATCCATTTACATTCATTATGAAAGGGATGATGAGCAAGAACTGACTCCTTTGTATATTGAAACTCCTAAGACCTCTTAACTCTTTATTTTCAAGTCTGTTTCAACAACTAAACTCTTACGTTGTTACCCAAGAAATCCCCACCTACCTCAAATTCCCGTGGAAGATCCAATTTAAGACTCAAATCCGGCTACACAAAACAGGTTCTTCCTGATTGCTGCCTGTATCAGTAATTTTACTAAAAAGGAAGAACAATCCAGTACTAACATACTGTTTAGATACAGAGTTTACTGTAGCATCTACATTGATTCTGGTTGTCCCTTCCCACAGCACAATACCAATCTGGTTTAACATGATTAATACAAGTGCTGCTGTCACTGTAAGCAGCAGCCATTTTGAATACCCAGTGACTATCCACCTGTCTGACACTTGGGTGGGTTATATTAACATTGCCTCCTGCTCTTTTAACGTTCAGTCTGACAAAGTGCACCCAAACTATTGTTTAACTGCTTGTATCCAATTTCCAGGGTTGAGACAGCTAGTTCCCATTTGTTTTTGCATTTGAGCCAATTGTACTATTTCCTTAACAGTTCCAATGAAAGAATTTTCAGAGCAAGCTCACCTAAAGCCTGGCAGTATCAGCCAACTGCTGTTTTCTTACAGAGTATGGCAAAAATAGTTCTTAATAAAGTAGCTGGAAGAAAGTTCAAGGGAAGGGACTCTGCCCTGCTAATGGCTGTAGTTTCTAACAGTGGCAAGGCTATGTAGGGGTTCAGGAACAAGTAAAACAGTGTATGGTTAGACTAGCAGTTAATCACCCCTAGCCTGGAGAATTTTGAAAGACTAACAATATTTTAGTTTAGCTACTAAAGGACAATTGAAAACTTAAGATAGTGTTTCTTTAGAAAGATTAGACCTGGATTCAAGACCCTGAAGGTCTTAACTGAAAAATTTAAGACTTTTGAAGGTGGACCATAATGTTGCAAGCGTGAAAGTGGAGCTCAAAAACACAGATGGCAATAGATCCAGAGTGGTTGGTATCCATTTCATCTGCTTTTACTGACAGGCATTTTTCAGCAATTCCACTCCCCTCCTTTTAGGGTTGGGATGTTTTGGAGCACATTTGGCAGGGGGAAAGGAAGATTGAAAATTGCCTGCCTGCCTGCCTCCCCTTTTCAGCTGATTGATGCCTTCTGTCCATGGAGGGACAGCACTGGGATATTGGCCTGGATTTAGTAGAAGGCATCTCTAATTCTCTTCATTGAAAAAAATTGGGCTACAGTAAGAGCCTTCTGGATGTTAAGCCACCACCAACTCTTACTTGCAGGCAATGACCCCATCTCCAAAATGGAAGCAGTATTCACCTCAGTTAACTACAGGAAGCTGTTTGCTGCCTACTCAAACTGTCCTGTTAACAGAGATAAGCCATGAATGAATGACATTTCTTTTATAGTATTTAAAAAGACAAAGTTGTAACAACCAATTAGGGATACTAAATCATCATCTGTTAAGTGTTTCCTGTGACTGGGAGCAAAGCATTTTATATTCCTCTGGATTTGTGCTATAGGTCGAAAAGGCATTGAGAAAGTCCTCCAGTGGACAGAGATGAGCTCTGCATCCTCTTGGAACCAGTTCCTAGAGAAAGACAAGACAAATCAACATTTAAGTCACCATATCCTAGGCATTACCAGATGCCCTTGGGAGAAAAGATTAAACAATTTTGTGCTGCAGGGATGTGCAACTGTGATCCTCTGGGTGTTAGATTGCAAATCTCATTAGTTCCAGTTAACATAGCCATTGGTCAGTGATGATGGCTGCCCATTTCCTACCGGGCCAAGTTCAAAGTTCTAGTTTTTGTGTATTCAGCCCTAGACAGCTCGGGACCAGGATACCTGAAAGACTGTCTTATCCCTTATATACCCAGCCGATCACTGCGCTCTGCAGGTGAGGGCCTCCTGCAGATACCATCTTATCAGTAGGTCCGTTCTGCACAATATAGGAAACGGAGCTTTAGTGTGGCGGCACCTACCCTGTGGAATTCCTTCCCCTTAAATATTAGGGAGGCGACATTTCTGCTATCTTTTGGCGCCTTTTGAAGACTTTCCTCTTTCAACAGTACTTTTAAGTTGAGACCTATCCCAGTCTGCGTCTGTGTCAGAATTGATTTTAATGTGTTTTCTTTAATATGTTTTTAACCCTTTTTTAAAAAGAAGTTTTAAAAGCTTTTTAAAAAAAAATTAACGTTTTGTTTTAATGTATTTTAAGGTCTTTTATGATGTTTTAGTTTTTAGCGTTTCTGTTTGCCGCCCTGGGCTCCTGCTGGGAACAAGGGCGGGATATAAATCAAATAAATAAATAAATAAATGACTTGTAACAGCTGGAGAGCCACAGGGTCCCCATCCACTGTTGCACAACATCAGTACTGCCATCTTGCAAAGAAAACGAGTTGCTTTAAAAGATTAGAGAACTTGAAGCAGGTAGTAAGATTCCCACATTCCAAGTCCAGTAATCTAATATATCTGTTACACTACCTATGCATTTAAGATGAAGCACAAGCTATAGCTTGGCATTTGCTACCCAACCAAATAGATCAGCCCAGGTCCCATTTATACAGTGCCTTGCAAAAGTACTCAGACCCCTGACCAATGCTGTCATATTACCAAATTACAAATGGTACATTGTAATTTCATTCTGTATATTTTATTCTGAAACACTGAAACTCAAAATCAATTATTTAAGATGGCATTGGTTTTATGTTGGGAAACGCTTGTAAGAAACAAACAACTGAAACATGTCATTTGCATAAATATTCAAGCCACACACATTAATATTTGGTAGAGTCACCTTTCGCTGCACTAACAGCTTTAAGCCATTTGGGGTAGGTATGTACCAGTTTTGCACAGAGTGTCGGAGACCCATTCTTCTCAGCAGATTCGCTCCAGGTCATTCAGGTTGGTTGGGTGTCGCTTACGGACCGCAATTTTCAAAGAGCGCCACAGATTCTCAATGGGATTGAGATTAGGACTTTCACTGGGCCACTGTAGGACATTCACCTTTTTGTTCTTGAGCCGCTCCAATATTGCACTGGCCTTGTGCTTGGGATCACTGTCCTGCTGAAAAGTGATTTTCCTCCCAAGCCTCAGTTTTTTTGGCAGACTGAAGCAGGTTCTCTTGCAATATTTCCCTGTATTTTGCTCCTTCCATTCTTTGATTTTAACAAGATGTTCAGTCCTTGCTGATGAGAAGCATCCCCAAAGCATGATGCTGCCACCACCATACTTCACTGTAGGAATGGTTTGTCTTGAGGCATGGGCAGTGTTAGGTTTGTGCCATACATAGCGCTTTGAGCTTTGGCCAAAAAGCCCACTCTTGGTCTCATCTGACCACAAAACCTTTACCCACATCACAGCTGGGGCACTCTCGTGCTTTCTGGAAAACTCCAGATGTGCTTTCAGATGGTACTTTTTGAGTAACAGCTTCTTTCTTGCCACCCTCCCATACAGGCCAGTGTTATGCAGAGCTCTTGATATGGTTGACTGGTGCACCATTATTCCACTCTCAGCCACTGAACTCTGTAGCTCCTTCAAAGTTAGCCTCTCTGTGGTTTCTCTCACAAGTCTCCTTGCTTGAGCACTTAGTTTTGAGGGACATGGCAGTGCCTGGGTGGTGTGATACAGCTTCCATTTCCTAATTATTGATCCAACTGTGCTCACTGGGATATCCCAACACTTGGATATTATTTTGTATCCTTTTTCTAATATATGCATTTGTATTACATTATCTCTCACTTCTGTAGAATGTTCTTTGGTCTTCATTTTTCTTCAGATCCACAGCCTGACCAGTGATCCTTCAGCAGTGGAGTTTTTATCCTGACAATGTGACAGCAACTTCAATCATTCACAGGTGGAGGCCAATGGTAAGGTAATTGTGTCCTCGATGAGGCAATTTCATCTGTGTAAACTGGGACCTTCTACAGCACAAGGATTGAATACTTATGCAAGCAACATGTTTCAGTTTTTTATGTTTCTTAAACATTTCCCAACATAAAATCAATGTCACCTTACAATAATTGATTTTGAGTTTGTTTCAAAATAAAACACACAGAACAAAATTACAATGTACCATTTGTAATTCAGTACTATGAGAGCATTGGTCAGGGGTTTGATTACTGTTGCAAGGCACTGTATGTGTGTAGCATCAGCACTGAGCCCATACCTCTCCATTGTAGATCAACCGTATAAACCAGTCCTTAGCACACTGGTAGAGTTCCAGTGTCATGTCTGAAGCATATGGAGGCCACTTGGAATTAAACACCCCCAGAGCCATTAGCAATGGAAAGAGGGTAACATCATGAACAGCATATAGAATGAGCTTCCTGAAAGAAAACAAGTGACAGTAATTCAAGTCTTAAATTACCAGTGACATACATTGTGCATAAGCAAATTTGGAGGCCTTGCTGCCTCATTTTACATTTATATTGGATATTAATTCTGTTGGTTTCTGGATATTAATTCTGCCTTTTGCTGGCAGATGTGATAGTATAAGCTAAATCAAGCATGCTTCTGGGTAGCTCCATTTCCCTTGGATTCTGCATGCAATCACCTAATTTGTTTTTCTTCATATGAAACTACTTTTGTAAGCTAAGTTCAACATGTTGCTGTTTAAATTAGGGAATTTACAAGTGGCCTTTACCCAGTTAGAGGGCAATTTAGAAACATCTACACAAATTTAAAATAGTACAACTGTCATACTTCCATCAGCTCTCCCCAGCATTCCTTATGAAAATGTTGTAAGTCAAATGCACATTCTAGTGCAGTTTTCTGTGAACGTGCCATGCCAGTCACTCCTGCCCACCCCATTTATTGCTTGTTTTGTCCCATTTCCCCTTTAATGATTTTAGTTGGCAAAGGTTGTTCGTGAGATGATCTGCAGAGACTACATGTATCAGTAATCTACATACCTGGTCTTGATTTCAGGAGAGGAAGGATCTACTGCCCCCTTAATGTTCTCCTCTATTACATTGAGGAGAGGACCGACTGACATCTGAAGAGTCTCTCTAGTCGGAAATAATAAAAAATAAATAAATCTGCTTTTAAAATTAAACATTTCTAACAAGGCTTGAACTTCAGTTCTGTAGTATCTTTTTAACAGTTCTAGATAACTGGTGTAACTGTGGTAATAGGAACTGGAGCAGGTTTAAAAGTAAAAGATTAGGAGTACGTACTACTAGCCTATACAGGAAGCCCACTTTTTAAAAAGTAACTGATTGTGCTTTCTATTGCAGGTATTTGCACAGAAACCCTCCCACCTTGCCACCCATACCATCCCTCCTCCATCTGACGTTGCTCACCTTAAATTATATTTTGTGACATAAAGGAGTGAATCTACAGCCCTCTGCTCAATCACTTGCAGAAAACTCTTCAGGACAGGGCAGCTAGGCAGATCATGTGCCTGAAAGACAGCACAGTGTCAATTAAAAAACCATTCCATAAACTTCAAGTGACAAGTGGACCACTGCCTTACATTAGGCAGAGGCACGCATGCATACACGCGGTTAGATATCTTAACAAGTGGTGCTACAGGAATGGCTTCTGTCCTTGTCTAAATCCATAGAGCGCCCTGTAGTATGAACAGATAGCTATATGGATCGAGTTCTGTTGCTGTTGTAATAAGTAAGTAAGACAAGATCAGGAGGACAACAGTAGGATGAGTGGAGAGTCTGCTCAGAGAGAGTTATCTGTAAAGTTTTGAGGAGGCTGGACTTTGTTTTAGTTCCTAAAAGGTAAAAGAACTGAGTTCAGTGTCTTGTATGCTTGTACAAGAGCAGTTTTCAAACTCAGCTGTTGGGAACTCAATGGAGTTCTTAGAAGCTTCTCAGTGAGAGAAAGTCAGTAATGACAATGCACAGCTTCTTTTTCAGACAAATCCATAGAGAAAGGGAACCGTGACTGTAGACAGATGGTAGAAAGGACACATTTAACTGCTTTTAAATACTTTGTTTTTGTTGACAATTATATCAATTTACCCAGATAAAATCTTCATTTTTCCAACCTACCCTATACATGTTGATCTCAGAGCAATATACAACAAGAAGAAAAAAATACTTGGACAACAAAAACCATCATAATAGTCATGTTCAGCATAAAATCTTCAGTATTCCTTCAGGCTTTGCTTCAACTGCACAGAAGCCTCTCCCACATTCAGTTTAATATTTACTGCCAAACCTGAGAGAAAATGCAGAGTAGGAGACCCTGTGCCAATGTCTCATGTGGAAAACATTTGGACCATTTAGAGCCTTGCTTAAGTGCAGCTCAGGGTGTGCTTTCATCTATATGGCACTGATGGCACTGGATTAATCCATCTCAGTTCTGATGGCACTAGATTAATTCATCTTAATAGTGGGGAGAGTATGGATGCACCCTCACAGAACTAGGCCCACTCAAAGGCCCGATTCATATTAAATGCATCATGGAAACTTTCTGTGTGATTAGGTCCTAGATTACAGGCAATATCAGTTCAGAGGAACTATATTTATTTATTATTTGATTTATATCCCGCTCTTCATCCCAGCAGGAGCCCAGGGCAGCAAACAAAAGCACTTTAAAACATCATAAAAACAGACTTTAAAATACATTAAAACAAAACATCTTTAAAAACTTTTTTAAAAACGGCTACATAGACCAAGGGAAGTAGTAATATTTCCACAAGGTATTTTGCACATTTCCATAAGCAAAAGCAGCTAGGAAGAGCTCATATCTAAATACAAAGTGGAAAAGACACATTTTGGGGACGGAGAGAAGGATTAAGAGATGAACTTGAGCACAAATGGATGATGTGAACTTTAAAAATGTTGGTTCTAGTTGTACACAAGTGCTAGAGTTAAGCTTAAGTCCTCACAGAAAAAAAACCCTGAGGTTTGAGGAGGGAGTTGAAGGAAGAGACATAGTTCCCTCCCTTGCCAGGTCTGTTGTCCATTTTCCAACTTCTGCAATGAGAACAGTTGCTGTACCAGCAACCATATGGATATGGAACATGTTGCTCGACTACAGCTCCCATTATGCCATAAATTTGGTATTCTGCTTTAGACTGTGGAGGTGGAGTCCAACAACATCTGGATGGCTATGCATTCCCCATCCCTGCTATACTGCTTTCAATGCAACTTCTCCAACGCACCTGTATGAATTATTTGGATGGCTAAAGAATTAAGAGGCTTGTTTCTTTGAAGACCCACCATACCTGTTCTGCAAATAAGTTGTCAAGAAGGAGAAAGAAGTCCACCTCATTCTTGCTGTCAATGCCCATTTTCTGTTTAATGGTCTTCAGATCCTCAGCGATAACTGGCTGCAGAAACACACTGGCCAACCTCTCCCTATCAAGGAAAAAGGAATGCTTCAGAATACTGTACAGATGTTGGCCCAAGGTGAGTTAATGTGTGTGGGCCCCTGCCTGTTTAAAGGAGAAAAGGAGTGAAAGGCTGTTGGGTTTGAAATGATGGGTTTCACGTTTGAAATGATGGGTTTCACAATGGCAGATTCACGACATGAAATAAATAATGAGTCAGATTTAGTTACAAAACAGCAAGAGCTCTAGAGGATGTGAATTTCCCCCCCCACGTCTCCAAGAAAAAATACCTTTTTCAGTACAAATCACTAGGTGTTGTAACAGATGGGCAAAGGTTGCTAACCTGTTGCTCTCCATATGTCACTGGACTCCACCTCCCATCAGCCAACATGGCCAATGAGTAGGGGTGATGGGTGTTGGGAGAGCCACAGATTAACCACCCCTGGAGTCTAGCCCATGGCCACCTTCCAGAATTTCTAATTTTGCGACACCTTCCTTAAAGGAAACTACCATAGATGCAATTTTTAAAGAAGTAGGATAGTGTTTTAGAAGACAGTGATTAAAATAGTTTTGTACTGGCTCTACTAGGAGTGAGCGAACTGGAGTTTACTCTTTATCCCATGGGCTTTTAACAGAAGCTTATAATACTTGCTTTTCTTTGAGCTGACTGGGCACCACTGAGGCAGTTCACTGAATCACTAGAATGGTCAAGCAGTATATTAGATAGCCTTTATCATAATCCCAGAGGATCCTACAGCAACCATATTAGCAATTCTGCAAAATACAACTGAATCAGGCATGGTAACTGGGAGCTAGAATACACAATTTGGGGAACTGACACTACTATCATCTGAATAGCTAACCAATAAAATATTCAAGATGTAAAACACAGAAGTATATCAAGTTACTTTCATGCCAACTGCTATTTTTATAAAACAGATTGAAACTCATCCATAATTTGGTTAGACAGCTGTTTTGCCATATAAGAGAAGTGACATTTGCCTTTTCTTGCTCATTTTGTCTTGGTCTCACAATCTTATTCAGCAGCAGCTTTTGGGCTATGACAAGATCTGACACAATCATTCCCTAAAGAGACTTTTGCAACTGCATATATTAACTTAAAAGTCACCCAGGCACGATAGAGAGAGAGAGAGAGGCACAGATAACAAGTTTGGATTTGCTTCATAAATGAAGTAACATTGCAACTTGTAAACTGAGAGAAGCAACACAAGGCCAACCACACCCAGGAAGTCAGAAGCCCTCTTTCAGCCATTTAAAAGAATGCTTGAAGGCTCAAATCGAGGTGCGGGTACAAATGTGCACACACCAGCCTTCTTCCCCCTTTGCATTTTGACTAAGCAGGTTCCTAATAGCAGAGAGGATTCTGAATGCAGTTAGAATCCCCCTTTCAACTTTCACGCTAAATGCAAGAAGGTTGGGAGAGGAGGGAGCAGGGCTGGCTAGCCTATGCCCCTAACCTACCCTGTTTGAGCTCTCACTTGCTCTTCTGAACTCCTGAACAGAACCAATTTTAGCAGAACAAGTTAATGGATTAGGGAAGCACATTGCATTTGGTCATCGGCTGATCTCATGCACATCAAATAGGTTGTGGCCTTCTGAAAGGCCTTGCTGCAGTAACCACTGCACCTTCTGTCTGTATAGTGGCACCAGTCAGAAAGATTGTGGCCACTTACCTGTTCGCAAGTTTCAGTAGTTGGCAGTTCATTGGATTGGGATAAAGGATTTCGGATTCTGCTTCGTCTGTCACTATGGTAATGGGTCCTGTGCAAGACAAAAACTTCAACTGTAAAGAGCACTTACTATTAACTTTTTAAATGTTTAGATGCTAAAAATTAATTCCAACAAATCTTCCACTCTACACTAATTTAAAATTATTAATTATTAACCCTAATCATTAGGACAACCTCCTACCCGTCTCTATCTTTATTTGTGCAAAGCTCATTAGGAAACTACCTCTGCACTTGAAAGCATAGAAGGCTGTACTCCCAATTACATTTCTGCTCCAAGCCAACGCTAAATCATGCCTACAAACGAATAAGGCAAGGGCCCACTGTGCTAAAAGCTAGGCAAACCACACTTATTAACACATGCCTTCAAATACTTGTTGAGGATATATTCAGTTCCTACATATAACGACTTACACCACACGATTCTCACTTGTAAATTAATTTACACCACAGCATGCTATCATCTTAATCAAAACAGTTTATAACAAACATGGTTATAAACATTTGGATTTATGAAACCAGAGTAAGCACATAGTTCTGCCCTTATCAGTTTCCTAATAATTGAGTTCAATGTTTTGAGGCACAGCACCATCAGTTTCTGCAAGGATTTGTGGTTCTGCACAAATTGCCTTGTGGTAACAGAACAGAAAAATATGAGTTCCTTAATCCTAGTATCATACCTTTGGAAACTGAACTTGATATTTGTTCAGTTTGCCTTCCTGGTGTCTACGCAGTCCCACATATGGGTTCTGTGCATGCTCAGAAAAACACATGGAACCTTTTAGACTGGGGGGAGCTGTGGGAGTTAAGCTCCCTCCTACATCAGATGCTCAAGACTGGTATTTGCTCTGCCTGGGTAAAGAAAGAAAGGCATGTAGTAGACACCTCCATGCATTATGAAAGTTCACACAACAGGCCAGCTACAACAGGCCTTAGGGAGCAGGCGCAGGCCTTTCTGAAGCTAGCTACGTGGCAGTGGCAGCTCCACCAGCCATACTACTAGCTCCTGGTCCAGAGGCAGGTGGGCATGGCAGCTTCCTCTTGCCACGCGTGGAGTCCACCTCCTTAAAGGATTTCAAAGGTTATGCTGTGCAGGTACAGAACTCATTTGTGTTACTCAGAAGAACTACTACTACTAGCAAGCAACTTGTCTTTTTTCTCATTGCCCATTTTTGAAATCAAAGATCTTGTTCTTAGTCAGCAAAGAATGTATCATCATTAAAGCAAGAGAGCAATGGGGGGTTGTCAGAAGTTACTGATGGTTCAGACTATATATATATATATATATATATAAAATGTATATCCTGCCCTTCCAGTAGGAACCCATAAATAAAAATATATCTACACTACAAACCTTGCACACATCATCTTCCCTGGGAGTTATAGCAAAGGGGGCCTAACTAGCACTCATCTGCAGAGAAATAATAAGTGCCTTCTGAAACTACAATCCCTCATTTACAGTGCAGGTATAGCCTACCAGAATGCATTAGGATATGGAATAATAGGGATAAACAGAAGACCTAAAAAGAATACAATGGCACAAAGGGCGAGGATCCCTGGCAGGGGACAGACTCCAAGGCAGAACTGAGAACAGAGCATCAAGAAGCTCCCCTTCATTGCTAACCTTCTTTCTGCTGTTGGAATAGCCCAGCTAGCAAACACCGCGTAGACTCCAGATTCCGAACAATGTTAGTGGAACGAACACTGAAAGACAGAAGGCAGCCCATGAAATGGAGCAAAATGGATGGTGGCAATGGCTGCTTCTGTACAAAGTGACAAGAGGTGGACTTGAGGTTTTTGCCATTCTGTGGGCTACCAGCAACAGCTCCAGATACCACCAGTCAGGACCAAGCTCTGCCAATGCACATGTTATTTGATGCCCACCCTAATGTGTTCTAACTGGAGATGATTAGCATTGAACTGAACACAGTGCTATGTGGGAGGAGGCCACTTAGGATCTTGGAGGGCGGTCTATTAAGGCTTAAGATGCAACATGCGTGCTTTGGATGGGATAGAGATAATCAGCAGGAAGGAGCAAAAAGCTGTTAGGAAAAAACCTAGAGACTCACAAGACCTCAGAAGGCTTGAACGCTGGCGAGAGGAAGTGGTTCTCCTCAATATAACGTCGTCTTAGCCTTTCCCCCAGTGCAAACATTTGCTGCATGCCTACTTTTGTCAGCTGCCCAGCAATCGTACCACCCTAGGAACAGAAAAGCTCTGTTTAGCTGTTGAATGTTAGATGCAACATTTCTGAAGGAAAATGCATTGCGTCACCTTTAGCACAATTTTTTTGTACTTTTCTTCATAAGGAGAATAAGGCCTTGGCCCACCAGCAAGGTCTGTTACTGTGTAGTCAAGCTCTGTTTGAACAGGGGTCTCCAAAAGAGCAGGATTCCACTCCACCTGTGCCCAAAACAAGGAGGGGTGGGAAGAAGCATTTGATTAGGAAACCATAAACTTCAAATAGCTAGAACAGTTTGACAATCCTGTTCCTATAAGGAATTAGGTTTGTTTCAGTGGGCTTAGGCATGGTAAGCTCTGCAGAGGGATGGGCTGTTCAAACATCAAGTTTAACACTCAGGCTGTGCTGCTGCAAGACACTGAGGAAAAGATGGCACCACATTTCACAATCTCCAGCCTCCAGGTTTTAGCATTTTGAAATATACAAAGACACTAATGTCAGGAACGTTTGCTAAAATGGATCTCTGCAGGACTGCCAGAAAAACCTAGTGCTAAAATACTACAATCAACTCCTCCGCTGGTTAAAATAACAATGCAGGGTCAGTTGCAATTATTCTAGAAGGGGCACAAACATACATCATAAGGGATGGGTCTGCTCAATGCCTCAACTGTAGCATCACCTATGGCATCTCTCCCCACCCCACAGCTACCCCATGGAGGAAAAGGCTATGTTCTACCTCCACTGTCAGAGGCAGTACGCCTCTGAATACCAGTTACAGGTGGGACGAGTGCTGTTGCGCTCAGATTCTGCTTATAGGCTTCCCATGGGCATCTGGCTGGCTACTGCGAGAACAGACTGCTGGATTAGATGAGTCCTCAGCCTGATCCAAGAGGGCTGTTCTGATGCTGTTAAACAGCTGAGTGGTGGGGGAAACGGAGCTGGCCATAGGCTTTGTGGCTGGTAGGCTTTTTTTGTGGGAGGTTCCCCATCCTTGCCATTCCAAGCACTTGCCTTAGGAAACACTGTAACATGGAAAATACAAATGAGGTTTGCACAACTTTGGAACATCTGGAACATAAGGGTTTCTCCATGTTCACACTTGGAAGCATATCGGCCATTAATAACTCATGGCCATTTCCCTAGAAATCCAGGTATAAATTATATGTTCTTAGGAACTTAAAGAAAACCAGTCTCAGTTTCCTCACAACTGCAATTTCTTCTGATCTAGAGAAGGCATCTGTCAAATTTGTTTATGACCAGAAGTTATCACAAGACCCAATGCAGAGCCAAGAGAGGAACACAGTGCACAAAGATATAAAAATAAAATTGTTACAAAATTGAGAGGAAATAATATAGATGTTGGGTTACAATTCGTAAACTGCGCAAGCAGAAGTTGCCATGCTTGTCTTGTCTCTTGGTTAAATCTTTATGAATGACAATGCCCTGGAATGTGCAGTCTTTCCAGATCTGGCTACATAGTCTGATGGTACAATGCAAGTGCAGGATAGTATCGCGTGAAGTATTAGTTCCCTTCTATTCAGCACTGGTTAGGCCTCATCTTGAGTACTGCGTCCAGTTCTGGTCTCCGCACTTCAAGAAGGATGCAGACAAACGAACAGGTTCAGAAGAGGGCAACAAGGATGATCAGGGGACTGGAAACAAAGCCCTATGAGGAGAGACTGAAAGAACTGGGCATGTTTAGCCTGGAGAAAAGAACACTCTTCAAGTACATGAAAGGTTGTCACACAGAGGCCGGGATCTCTTCTTGATCATCCCAGAGTGCAGGACATGGAATGGGCTCCAGTTGCAGGAAGCCAGATTTCAACTGAACATCAGGAAAAACTTCCTAACTGTTAGAGCCATACGGCAATGGAACCAATTACCTAGAGAGGTAGTGGGCTCTCTGACACTGGAGGCATTCAAGAGGCAGCTCGACAGCCATCTGTTGGGAATGCTTTGATTTGGATTCCTGCATTGAGCAGGGGGTTGGACATGATGGCCTTGTAGGCCCCTTCCAACTCTACTATTCTATGATTCTATAATAACATCTGTCACAGGTAATATCAATAAGTAGCTCTCTTAGTATCAATCAGTGAGGCACAGGCACTAACCACATCTTATAACTGGAAATAAATTCTGTGGGGCAAATACAAATGCATGTTTATGCATGCATCTTCTGAAATTAAAAGGCAAAATGCAAGCTCCTTAACTGAACACATATTTTACAGTATTTAGTTAGCTAGCCTATGGGTTAGTAACATTCATAAAATGATGAAATATCTAAAACAATGTTATAAAGAATTAAAATGATAAATGGGTCACTAAAGTAAATCCTCACCTATCAATATGCGCATACAACTTTGAATACAGCAGGGGGTATATTCCAACTGCCACCAGCATGGCCAGTGGTCAGAGATGATGGGAGTTGTAGTCTAACAACATCTGGAGGACCATACATTCCCCACCTCTGGTATACAGTTGCACTTAAAAGGAATCTAGGCATTATCTTTCAATGCTCACAATTTAGGGCTATAGCACAAAACTGGTAATGATTGAAGTATGTCATTAACTGGTAGGGGAGTAGCCTGAGTGAGCACACCCTACTAGTATGCATTGCAGGCATTAAGTAATGTACAACAATAAGCTGATCTCACACTGAGTTCATTCCCTTAGCTCTGCAGCAGTCTACATCTTCTTAACATAATCCATACATTTGCTTCTATGTTGTCTACATTTTAGCCTGGCTTTCTAGGGCAAATAGACCTGTTAAAGTGTAGATCTGCTGTATGTAGGTGTGTTATTACTATGCTTTCTATACTTTGATCTGCATTTCTTTTAGAGGTTATTGGCACTGAACAAAGCTAATCTATCTCACTTGTGGTTCATGCCCAGGCCCACACTGACAGCAGTGAGCCAGTAAGCTCAGCTACTACGCTGCTCCTCAGATACCAACTTCTGCTTCTGCCAACATGCACCTGCTGTGCCAAATGGCTGTTAGCTCAGCTGAAAAACTACAGCACCTTTTTAAAGAGTTACATTAACTGTTGTTAGGGATTTCCAAGCTAGGGAGTCTTTTGTTCAAATGAACCTACTGGATAATTTGGCAAGCCATTGCTTCTTATGCACACTGCACAGGCCTACCTTACAAGGTTATTACAAAGTTTATTTGAGACAATATACCCGAGATGCTCTGAACACCCAAAAGCACCATATAAAGTGTGTGTGTGTGTGTTAAACACACACACTATCACAACCAGGCACTTTCAGGTAGGTGTGGGATGATGCAGCTGTCCTTTCCCCCAATGTGATCTCGGGTTCACCTTCCTTAAGTTCACATCCAGGGGCTGCATCACAGGTAGGTACCATGGGCTACTGCCAAAGCCACTGCCTGCCTCCTGGCCCTGCTGTCATTGCCCATCTGCTGTCATATAGCCAGGAAGGGCCATAGCTTCATGGTAGAGCCTTGTGTGCAGGTTCAGTTCCAGGCATCTCCCGAGTTTCATCCCTGGCATCCCAGAGAGATTCCCTGCCTGAAACCATGGAGAGCCCCTGTCAGTCAGGGTAGACAACTAGGGCAGATGGACCAGTGGCCTGACTTTGTAGAAGGTAGCTTCCTATGCTAGCAGGCAAGCAGTGACGAAAAAGTCGGATCCTTACGTTGCCCTGCGCTCTCCTTCTGGGTGGTTGTGCGGATCGGGGACAAGTGAATGGCCAGCGGGGGGAAGAAGCCAAGAGTGGGTGGGCCTACTTCGGGAGGGGCCGCATGGGAGCTCTCTTAGCCAAGCCCTCCCCGCCTGCCCAGCATGGAGCAGGCGCTGCTCCCGTCGTTCTTCTTTTTTGGAAGAGGGGGAGGGAAGGGAAAGGGGCCCATGTTATTGCACATCTAGCCCTGGCCACCTCTCACCTGCTCCACATCTGGGATAGGCCTGAGAGGAGTACGGGCTCCGTGCCGAAAAAGGACCTGCACCAGCTTCAGCTCCAGCGGGTCATTGCTGCTGCGCGGAGTTTTGCTCCTTCTCGGTTCGGCCAGGACTCTCCTTTTGCTTGCTACGCAGTACGCCAGGGTGCCTAAGATTCCTACCCGAGCCCACAGACTCATGCTAAGAAAAGATCCTGAAGAGCGGAAGGGATGACAGCGAAGCCTCGTCGGGCGCAGCTGATCCACGGGCGAGCCTAGAAACAGAGACGAGAGCGGCCACTGTATGCCTCCGACTCGGCTGCCAGTGGAACTGAGAAACCAGTTGTTGTTTTAGTTGCCCCCTCCTCACATAAAGCCGCCTTCCTCTTGAAGCCCTTATGTTGGAAAAATACCAACCCTGGCTGCAGAGTGACTACCTGTACTTCGTCCTCTAGCTCAGGAACGCCCGCCAGGTGAGGCGAGCTCCTGCTGAGAGCTAAGTCTCCTCCCGGGCGGAATCCCAGGCGCTATTCAGAGGTGGATCATGGGAAATGCGGTTTCTTTAGCTGTTCAGTTTCTCCTGCAAAGAGCAGCGAAAGGACTACCACTCCCAGAGGTCTGCGCGGTCTTTCCCAATTGGTCACATGTATGGCGTGGAAATAGGTGGGAGTTCTCATAGTCTGGCTAGTAACCGTCTGCAACTGGGGTAGCCTAGGAGGCCTCCAGATCCATAAATGTCTTGTTTGTGGTCGAATTATTGTGAAAACCCAATTATCAAGAGTCTATAGCTGTGGGGGGTTTTTTTGCCTTCTCATTGGCTGCTCCCCTAAGTCCACCCCTTTTCAGTGATTGGTCCATAACGGTCATTAGCTTTTTGCAGGCTTTTTCAGAAGAGCGCAGAAACGTGTATTTGTGGATGTGCAAAAGGGCAATGTTATTCCCTCCCCACCCCAAGCAAAATAAACATCTGGGTTGTTACATATAACATAAGGATGGGAGCCACTGGTCACTCCCAGTTCCATTGAATTTATTGAACTTTCCCTGTTCAATTGTTTCCCACTATCCCCTGCTGTTACCTTTTGCCCAGTGCACCCACCAAATCTCTTCATGCCGCCTCCTCCAAAATTGTATTAGATCCTTTACCGCCCACCATGGGAGAAAGCAAGAGATTGTCATTCAGTTTCAAGTTAGCAAAGGGACAACCCAGATTCGTCAGTTTCAGGCTTGGAGAAAAGAACACAACTTACAGTGCTTGCACTTACACACACACACACACACACACACACAGAGAGAGAGAGAGAGAGAGAGAGAGAGAGAGATCTGGCCGTCTGGAGGGAGAGAAGCTGATCTCCCCTTCCTCTCGTTTCCCAATTTTTGGTTCTTTGGTATGTTTGGCTTCCCCTCCCATCCCCATCAACTGTTGGACAGGAAAAAAAAGAGACTTCACCTGCTTGATCGGCTGCAAGATCAATGCCACATTAAAGTATTAGAGCTTACTCCTCTCCCCCCCCCTTTCTCCCTGTCAGCCCAAGGAAGCTCAGTTAAAAACCTCCTTTAAACTCAGTGCTTTCAATGAATTGTTTGTGCAATATGGCAAAATAGTTTTTAAGTGGAAATATTATTCATTAAACATTTGATTTTACATTTGATCACAAAATAGTTTTTTTAAAAAAAATGTGATACAGTTATAGAAGCCAGAAGGAGGAAGTACCCCAGTTCATTACCAGAAGCAAGAATGAACTGTCAGAAAGAATGTGGAGGCATGGGCAGAGGGTGCAGGAAGAAGGGGCTTGGCATATGATGGAGGAATGAACGCTTACTGGGTTTTCGGTGGTATTTCTAGTGCAGGTTTGTTAACACGAAAATCCGTACTAGCTTGCAACATCACATGGATGACGGGGAACTAATAAGGACACAAAGCAATTACATTGCAGATTATACAGTCATATGGGGCCCTTAGTACCCCACTGTTGTCTCTCTGCAGGGCTAGTGACAGCATCATCAGAGGAGCTAGGAGTCGGGAGATATCTTGCATCTCACCAGGATCGTTCACTGAGCCCATATAGGTGATCTTGTACTCCTTTAATTTATTCTCGCCATCGACCTGGGTTTTGCAATGTGTCCAGTTTTCAAATTATTAGTTACGATTATGCCACTCAAAACATTTTCCGCTGCTTGGCTCAGTAGCTACCGCACCTTGCGTCTGGAAAGTTCTGAATACTCAGAGCCCAATCCTATTTATGTTTTGCTCAGAAGGAGGTTCCATTTTGTTGAATGGAATTTACTTGCAGAATCTTGTAGCTAGCGTTTTCTCTTACTAGCATGGATTTGAATCAAATTTGCATGTGCTAATTTGCATGTATGTGTAGAAGTAAATTTAAAAATGATTGCTTTGGTTTAAATAGAAATACATTTCACCCTAGGATAGACTATTACAATCAATCTGCTGCCCAGGTGCTAACTGTGGATGAGCAACTTCAAGGCCCCTGCTCTCCATTGGCATGGTTCTTGCCAGATCAAAGCTGGCTTGTTCTCAGTGGCTCAAATTGAGCTCTGTGGGTCAAAATGTGTGGGATACCATAGAGAGGATGCAAAATGTTCCTTATTCTGTATATTGGGGTCACCAGAGGCAGGAACCAGGCGCCTCAGCAGTATACATGCTTGCCCATCATAAATGGGAGCATTTCACCCATTATCTGTGTAAAAGAAAATTAGTGGCATCTCTTATTTTGTTGTGCTGAACTTCTGGGTTAGGCGTACACACGCGTGCGCACACACGTGCATTTAGCATGACCCCAACTTTTGTCAAATCAGAATGAGGTGCTGTGGTTACAACCATTCATGTGTACACACCGTATATTGCTCCATAGCTGTCTGACTTACAACAGCTTCTTGACACTGATTACTGGAGGAGCAGCAGGACTGGATGGGGGCTTGCCAAACCAGACTACTGCTCTCTCCCCAGTATCCTGTGGGACAGTACTGGGGATGGTGCGAACCAACCAGGCAGAAAGCTGCTGCTTTCAGAGTCTCACTGGATACTTTCAACTTAATTGGCCCTGCTGGTGTGCAGAGAACAGTCCCCACAGGCCAGAGGTACCTGGGGCTTGCTTTCATTTTATTTGCTCTGCATCTTTATCTGTTCTGTCCCCTTTCCTCAAAGGCCCTGCTGTATCAGGAAAAGGAGGGGACCCCCTCCTCATTCTCTGCAGGGTAGAGTCTACCCCATCGGACAAATGTGAAGGGCCTTTTATTAATATGAAATATTAATCTATGATGTGAGTTTGTATGAAGTGTTTATAATCTTTTTGTCCACTAGGGAGCAATAGTGGGATTTGGAAATGGATGGTATGCTCAACAAAGAAGACCCTTGTGTTGGATAGAAAACCAAGGGGGTGGGGTAGAAAAGCTAAGCAGACTTTCCCATCCACTTAAGCTGAGTATTTCATGAACTATGTCTGTAAAAGGTAGGCAAACTCTGCTGTGTTACAAAAGGTTGCTGGGTTTATACCGAATACCACAGAGAAAGTTCCTGTACCTGATGTGGGTGTGTGTGTGTCGTGGGAAAAGAACTAGATAAGGAAAGTAATCTTCTTGTCAATAGGCAATCATAAAAAAGATTTAGCAGCTGACACCTCCTTGTAAGTCATCCTTTACCAATGCACAGCCTCCCCCCCCCCAAGATTTCTTTCAAAATCTATAAGTGGGAATGAGGAAGAATGAGTGATGGTAGATGCCCACCAGGCAGGGAGAGGGTACTTTTTGCACATTTTAATGGTAATAAATCTATAAGCAGTAGGGATGGGCAAATATGTCAATTTCAGTTTATCTCAATTTCTCATTTTTTACAATCTTAAATTCAGTTTTTCAGCATGAGTTTGTGATTTTTTTTTTAAAAAAGAAGTCATAAAAATTCATAAGTATTCTAGTATGGTTTTTTCCTAATATATGCATATTTGTAGGGAATTTTGCCTAATATACACATTTTCCCTATACTAATGAAGTTTTGTATGTTATTTTACTAATATATGCATTTTTATGGACACTTTACCCCAGTACATGCATTTTTGTACACATTACTTAGCTGGAGAACTGCACTGCAAAATCTGGAGAAGTGTCAATTACACAAGGTAGCTATATATTCAACAAGCCTTTTAAGTAGAGACCTTATCCCAGTCTGTGTTTTGTTTTAATATATTTTCAAGTCTGTTTTTAAGATATTTTAGAGTGTTTTTAGTTTTATGTTTGCTGCCTTGGGCTCCTTCTGGGAGGAAGGACAGGGTATTAAATAAATAAATAAATTTCAGTTTGCATATTGTTTCAGAAAGTGCACATTAGGTAGGTTCACCTTTAAATGTGAACTGAATCTAATTTCTCTCCCATCCCTAATATGCAGTCAGTCATATGGGAGCCAGGTGTGAAAAGTGATGTGCACTGTGCATGCTGTGTTTGTGTTGTGGTGTGTGTGTGTGTGTGTGTGTGTGTGTGTGTGTGAGAGAGAGAGAGAGAGAGAGAGAGAGAGAGAGATCTGGGTGGAGGGAGGAAAGCACAATTCACATAGTTTCTTGGGAAGAGGGATTAACTGTTAAACCATTCTGGGAATTTTGCTCTGTGCGAGGACATGGGCTTCTGAACAACTCTCAGCACCCTTAACAAAATACAGTTCCCAGGATTCTTTGAGGTAAGCTGTTATGGATTCTCCTGGTCACTCAGGGCTCATCTATGCAGTGGTTTAGTGTGTGTTTGGTGCTACTTGCATCCCCTTTTAATTCGCATAGTTCACATGACATTACTGGCAAACAGAAGCTATCACACAGTTTCTCCCCTGTAAATCCGTACTAACCCAATCCTCTGATAATCCAAAAAGGGAAGGAAAAAATGCCTTCACTCCGTATCTCTAAGGCTTGCAGATGCTTTGCTCCAGTGCTTTTAGGTGGGTGTATCAATTGTTCCCCTCTCCATGCCCACTCCCACCTCCTCCCTTCTTTCATTTCATTTCCCGTAGGCTGAAGAGAAATTTCTGCTGCTCTCTCCCATTCTGCAAGCATTCTTTATGTTGCTGCAAACAGTTTCCCCCCTAACTGCTCAAACAAAGATTTGTATTTCAGCTGTATTGTACCAGTGAAAATACAAATAATCACACTTCTGGTTTGTTTGTTTTTTCTAAATGAAACTTCGTGGTAGAACAAACTGAGCAAGCTCAGTTGCCAGGTAACCAGAGCGAGTGGAAATGTTAATTTAGAGGGTGTGTCCTTTAGGAAACTGTCTGATTAATGCTTCCCCTCAAGTGTGACTAGAAAACAATATGTTTGTGGCTGGCATTGAGCCCTTACGGTTAGGGTTGCCATATTGCCCAGTTAGCCAGGTTTTACCCGGATTCTTTGCATGCCATCCGGCGCCTGTTTAGCCCCTTAGGTGGCCCGGATTCTCAGCTTTAATTTTAAAAAAAATTAAGTTTCTAGGTGGTCCAGTTCTCGAGATGTACATAAAAACGTCAGCCACCCCCCACACTGTTAAATCTTTTTAAAAACAAATCTGTGCTTTATAGCACTTCATAGCTCAGTCTAACCCCACCCGTTCAGGATTGCAGCCAATCAGCGTGAAGCCAGTTTGGTTGACCTGGGCAGTGTCTAGAAAACCTCATTGCAATGCCAGAAAATGGTGGTTCCCCCGCCCGTTTATCTGAAAATCTCATAAATTGGGTAAGTATATACATATCAGTTTTTTCCCCTCTTGTGTGCAGGAGTCAGATCCTGGGCAGTGTTTTCAAAACCTTCCCAATACTTGCTTTTGTGGGGGTAAAAGCATGCTAATCCCATATGCCCAGAGTAAATCCCATTGAATTCAACAGGACTTACTTTTGAGTAGACGTAGTTATGAATGTGCTGTAAATTAATGGGACTTTTGAGTGAATGTAAAAAAGAATTGTGTTTGTGTTCTAACTATTTCTGTCTCCCCTCCAGTCCTATTTTAAAGCAAGTAGGCAGGTATTACAGTTTTTATTCTGTAGGAAACTAATACTGATTTTTTAAAAAACTAATACTAATTTTTCTGCAATGACCAACTAGTTTGACAATAAACTATTATATGTGCTGTATGTATTTATACATCTGCAGTGTGTGTGTGTGTATGCAGTCTTTCCAACAACCCTGTGAGGTAGGGTTGGGAAACCAAGGCAACTCACAATAAGAAATAAATCCCTTTAAAATCCAATAACCATAAAGCAAGAATAAACAGTTGGAAAACAGCCTAAAGAGGCATGATTCTGAATTTTGGGTTGGGTGAATGAAGTTTATTTAGTTATTATTTGATTTATATCCCACCCTTCCTCCCAGTAGGAGTCCAGGGCGGCAAACAAAAGCACTAAAAGCACTTTAAAACATCATAAAAAACAGACTTTAAAATATATTAAAACATCTTTGAAAATATTTTTAAAAGCTTTAAAAAACATCTTTTTTTGAAAAAATAAAAGGCTTAAAAATATTAAAAAGCAATTCCAACACAGACTCAGACTGGGATAAGGTCTCAACTTAAAAGAACAAGTTGAAAGAACAAGTTCCTTATCACTTGAGGCTGTAGTTCTCTGCACACATCCCAGTTTGAGTAAGCCCCATTGAATACATTGGGACTTGCTTCTGAGTAAACAAACATTGGATTGCACTATAAATATATATACAGATTGTGTAATTCATAAACATATTTGAGAGTCATGTTTATATAAATATTTCTTCATACTGTGTCCCAATAAGTATTTGATTTCACACTATGGTTGTAGATGATTTTTTCCTCTACACTTTAAGTGTGCCCTTCTTCCTCGGGGTGGTCATGGTTCTCCGTTGTTTTCATCCTGAGGGGAGGATAGGCTGAGAGATGGTGAGTAGCACATTTAAGGTCTCCTCACCTCCCCCCCCTTTTTTATTTGTATTTATTTTATATTTCTCCAGTATCTTCCCCTAGCTGTTTTTATGTATTTTAAATATTTTTAGATTAAATAAATAGGAAATCATAATTGTGAACCTCCCTAAAAGCAATTTACCTATCCTTATGTTTTGGCAAAGTGATGGTGTGAAGGCATGCTGGTAGAACAAGAGACCATGTCTAAGGCATGTTATAAGGTATTTTTGGACTTTGTCACACATTACTTTTTGAGACCTGTAGATTCATGTTGGAAAGAACACATGCATGTATTGAATGGTGGCTTGGGTGCTGTTTTTTCAGTCTACTCTGCATGCGTAGGGAAGGTGATACATCATCTGGCAGCTAGCTTCATAATGTGAGAATGAAAAACATTTGGATCACCATTCACTTGTTTACTTTTCTCACTGTTGAGACCACTTCATATATTACTTTTTCATACACAGAAATTTAATCTTTGTATAGGAAAAAGTATTTTGTAAAATATGAAGGACAGTGGCTGCCCAGTCAGTATAACCACTGTACAAGATCTACTCAGCCACTGTAATTACCTTTTTGTTTTGAGTGCCCTGTTGTCTGGGTCTTGGTTCAGGTGTGTGTCCAACTTTGATGTGCTTATGGAAGGGGTGTGCAGGTAGTGCCCCCCCCCAAGTGTGGAGGCTTGGACGAACATTGTGTTATGGAAAACCAAAGTCTGTGTGAAAGTACATATTTGGGAATGCCATCAGTGTAATCCTAAGCACACTTAGTAAATAATGTCATATCAAACTTGCACATCACAAAATATTTTACGGTCATGTCCATAAGCACCAGGAGGGTAGTCGCCCAGGGAGTCTTAGTCCCTCTGCTTTTTTGGGAGCAGGGTCCCTATGTCTTCAAGCATCCTACAATCAGCATGAAAAGGGAGTGTGTTAGTCACTAAGAAGAGTCTTCTAATATGCTTCCTTGCCTTTCCTGCTGATTGGAGCCAATCAGAGTGAAAGGAGGTGAGTCAGCCACTGAGAAGACTCTTCTCAGTTGCTAACACTCTCCACTTACATGCTGATTGGCTCCTAGAGATGTTTGTTATTGTGAAAGAGTGCATTAACAAAGATCTCATTCTTAATCCAGGAGCAAAAAAGGGTGTACATATTAAAACAAGAGGCTTATCAGTACTTTGAACAGGTTGTTGTTATGTGCCTTCAAGTCAACTATGACTTATGGCGACCCTATGAATCAGCGACCTCCAAGAACATCTGTCATGAACCACCCTGTTCAGATCTTGTAAGTTCAGGTCTGTGGCTTCCTTTATGGAATCAATCCATCTCGTTTGGTCTTCCTCTTTTTCTACTCCCTTCCGTTTTTCCCATCATTATTGTCTTTTCTAGTGAATCGTGTCTTCTCATTATGTGTCCAAAGTATGATAACCTCAGTTTCATCATTTTTGGTTCTAGTGACAGTTCTGGTTTAATTTGTCCTAACACCCAATTATTTGTCTTTTTCGCAGTCCATGGTATGCGCAAAGCTCTCCTCCAACACCACATTTCAAATGAGTTGATTTTTCTCTTATCCGCTTTTTTCACTGTCCAACTTTAACATCCAGGACTGGGTCTTTCAATTTAATATGGGATCGAGGCTGGCTGCATTCCCTTTTAACTTGCAGCGATCGCATGATGTTTTTGGAAAGGGAAGGCAAGCAGCTGCATTTCCCTTTAAATGCAAATCAAATCAATCTGCTGAAAGTCCAAATAGTAAGGAAAAAACCTCCTCTGCTTCGTTGCGTCCCGCTCATGTAGTCCCTTATTCCAATGTTTCCTGATGGAGGCTGTGGTGGTGGATCATAACTTGCAGATACTCCCCTTTCTCCACCCACTAAACTTCCCATCAACTCCATTTCATTTCCGTCTGCTTAGCCGGCCACTTCCGCCGCTCTAGCCTTCCTTTCTGCCCCTTCAGTCCCCCCCCCGTAATGTTAACACAGGTTTGTGGGTGTGTAAAAGAGCAACATTAATGCTCCCCCCAAGTGCAAGCAAAATAAACGTCTGGGTTGTTTCAGGCTGGGACGAAAAGAACACAACTTATAGTGCGTGCATGCATGCACTTACACACACACACACACACACACAGAGAGAGAGAGAGAGAGAGAGAGAGAGAGAGAGAGAGAGAGAGAGAGAGAGAGAGAGAGAGATCTGTCTGCCTGGAGGGAGAGAACTTGATTTCCCCTTCCTTACGTTACCGGATTTTTAGCTCCCCCTCCCATCCCCATCAGCTGTTGGGCAGGAAAAGAGAGGCTTTTCAGCCCACGGAAGCTCAGTTAGAAACCTCCTCTAAACTTTGTACAATATTGCAGAATTGCTGTTGTGGAAATATTATTCATTTAACATTTGATTTTATGTTTGATCGCAAAATAGTAGATTTTTTTAAAAAACAGATGTGAGAGGAATACTCCAGTTCACTGTCAGAAGCAGGAATGAAAGGAGAAGGCTCCCTATCTCTCTGCCAGAAACCAAAACTAAAAAAATTCTGGCAGTGTCAGCCAAGGTCACAGACATCCCCAGGCAGCACAACCTGACCCAGGGACTGCAGTTAATGCAGAATGCTGTGGAATAATTGCTAACATGAGCGAGACCCTATCAGCACATAATACCTCTGTTCTGAAATCTGCACTGATTGCTGATTTGCTACCAGGCCAAGTTTGAGGTGTGCTTTCCATGTTCCGGCTGCCACATAATACTTGTTCTGCTTTGTAAGAAATCAGTCCTTTAGTGTGGCAGCACCTACGCTTTGGAACTCCCTGCCTATTGACATTAGGCAGATGCCTTCATTGTAAGCTTTTCAGCACCTGCTAAAAACATTTTTGTTAGGCAAACCTATCCAGTCATGTAGAAGCCATTGTGTATTTTATCCGTTTTTAACTCATTGTTAGTTTTATTATTTTGAATGTTTTAAAATACCTGACTTTAACTGTTTTTGCCAATAATTTTATTTTAATTCCTTTTGTTTTAATTCCTTTAAACCACTTTGAGATTTTTTACAATAAAGTGGTATATAAATGTTGTAAATAAAATACATAAATGAATTCTGGAGTCACTGTGACCCTTGGGTCTCTTTCCACTTTTAGGAACAAAGGAATCTGTATTATACCAACTCAGGCCATTTGGTACCATCTAGCTCAGCACTGATGACATGGACTAGCATTGGCTCTCCAGGATTCCAGGCAATAGTCTTTTGCAGACCTTTGCATACAAAGCATGTGCCCTATCACTGACATCATTCCAGGGCAGATCCATACCATTCATTTAAAGTACATTCAACACACATTTGAAGCACATGAATCCCACCCCAGAATCATGTGAACTGTAGTTCGTTAAGGGTGGTGGGAACTATAACTGTGAGGGAGAAGCTACATTTCCAAGGATTCTTTGAAGGAAGTCATGTGCTTTAAATGCGAGTTGGATGTGCTTAAATGTATTATGTGGATCTACTTCATAAATTTTGCCTGCATGTAAATTGTTTTAATTAATTTTTTAAAATGGAAATGAGCTATAAAATTTACAGGGTGACCATGGGCTATTCACCATCTCTCAGCCTACCTGCCCTTCAGGATGAAAACAACAGAGGGGAACCATGACCACCAAAGGAAGAAGGGCACACTTAAAATGCAGAGGAAATAATAATATACACCCATAGTGTGAAATCAGATACTTATTGGGACATAGTATGAAGAAATATTTATATAAGCATGACTGTGAAAGACATTTATTATATACACAACCTGTAAAGATATTTCTGTTGTACACCGCCCTGAGAGCTTGTTGCTATAGGGCGGTCTAAAAATGTAATAAAATAAATAATAAATAATAAATTTATAGTGCAATTCTGTTTGTTTATTCAGAAGCAAGTCCCAATGTATTCAGTGGGGCTTACTCAAACAGGGAAGTGCGCACAGAACTGCAGCCTCAAGTGATAAGGAACTTCATTCACCCAATCCCGTTCCGCGCCCGGTACCTGCCGGGCTAAGGGGCGAGTTTGCGGCCGCAGCCGAAGCCTAGGCCGCCTTCGTGGGGGATGTGTGTGTGCACGCAGCGCGCTGGCGCGCCTGCGTGACACACAGTAGGAGGCGGGGCTGCTGAAGGCCATTTAAGGCCGCTCCGCCAGCCTCCCGCCCTCCTTTGAATTTTGGCGGCGCCGGCCCAACCCTCCCTCTGCTGCAGTGTGATTCATTTGGTCGCTACGGGGCCGACTAGGAATTTTTGGCCTGCCTGCCTCGCTTTGCTGGCAGGTTTCTTTTGCCTACTCCACACTGTGGTTGGGGGGAAGGGTCAAGGGTTAGCACGGGTGCCTTTGGGGTCAATAGGCTGATTGGTCTGTTTTGGCTTAACATGTTAATGGTCACTGGTCAAGGAAGTGCGGGGGAAAGGTTAAAAGGGAAAGGGCAGCTAGGTGACACCTTTAGGCACCTTTGGGGGTGATTGGCGGTCTGGGAGCCTGCAGCTCAGGGCTATACAGCCCGCGGGCAGAACACGGGCCGCCTTTGGGGCCAACGTGCCTCATCCGCTCGGAGTTTCAGGGTTCCGGGGGGCGGTGATGCGGGTTGGACCCCCTACACATCTTCAGGGTGTGGCCTGAGCTGGGGTCTGGCACAGGGCAGCCCCGGGCTCAGGCAAGGGTTTGGTTGCCCTATGGCTGCAAGCAGGCTTTGCCTGGATCATCAGAATGCTCCCGCACTTGATTTCCCCTCTGCAGGTTCATTATTCTAATTGATTCCGTTTAATAAAGTGGCCCATGATTTAACCCAATGAATGGTGTTTGTGTTTTATTTTGGCAATAGGCCGCAACCCAAAATTCAGAATCATGCCACTTTAAGCTGTTTTGCAACTGTTTATACTTGTTTTTATGGTTATCGGATTTTAAAGGGATTTATTCCTTATTGTGAGCTGCCTTGGCTTCCTTTGAAATTTGCATTTATTAGAATTTTGGGATGCATTTTGCCAACTAAACAAGATTTACATAAATGCATATATTAGTGGAAAGTGTGTATAACAATGAATATACGAGTGAAAATAACATGCAAAAAGGCATGAAATGATGAGAAATGGCTTGCAAAAATGTGTACCTTTGTCAAAACTGCCTACAAAAATGTGTTTATTTGGAGAAATTCACAGTAAAATGGTGGAGAATTTTCATGAGGATTTAAAAAAAAAAATCACAGATCGCTGTAGAAATGTAGAGAACTGAATTTGAGATTAGAAAAATGAGAAACTGAGAGAACTGAAACAGACAGATCTTTCCATTCCTAGTATGTATATTTTTATATCTTGCCCTTCTTCCATCATGGAATGCAAGGGACTATATAGTGTGGTTCCCGGGTAGTCACCCATCAAGGCACTAACCAGAGCCAGACCTGCTTAGCTTCAGGAAGGTGTTGGCCTCGTGTGCTTTCTGATCATACCCTGCAAAAGTTGCAAGTAAAGCAAATATTACAAAGACTCCTCAAGTCTTCGTTCTCTCCCATCAAAAAAACTTCTTACTGCTCAGGGAAGTGGGTAGGAGTACATGACAACATGATCAATCTTAAGCACTTATTTGCAGCTGTGAGAGTGGTCTAATGTATAAAGGTAGTGAAAAGTCTTCCATAAGTTATAATTAAAAGATTTGGAAGGTGGTAGGCTCCCCTCCACACCACCACAAAAACCAAATCCAACAAGCAAGTGATATAAAGTTTACTGTTCCTGTATAGACCGTATCTTCCATCTCCCTCAGAACTACTTTCTTTTTTAATTGCCACCCCACTATTTGATGTGGGTGGGACCCAGCAAGGGATAAAGAGGGCATTAGCCTTGTCTTAGGAATCACAGTATGTGCATTCAAGACATTGCTGGTCTTCCCAGCTGTTGCATGCATGTTATTTTCAGAAACTCAGTAATCCCAGGGAGGTCATGGGTGGAATTGTGAGAATATGCTCGGTAGTTGAGGTGGAATGGTTCAGGAGTCCCTAAAGTGAGAGCATTGCAGAGAGATTATATCAGTAACAGAATCGAGCAGAAAAAAGCAAAAGCAATTATTTGGCAAAGAGCAGGCAAATCCCAGTATGCAGGACTTTTTAAAGGCAACATGCTTTCCTGAGAGTAAGTCCCATTGAACTCAATGGGGCTTAACTTCTGAATAGACATGTCTAGGATTGCACTGTAGATCACCATTGGAATGCATTGGTTCCTTCTGAATGGCTGCAGTATAATACAGGATTTATGAATGATCATTGGAATACCTTAAATTAAACCAATTTCAAGTTTTGCTTCCCAGCAGCACCTGTTTCTTCCATAATAATATCTGTTTATCTACATTTGAATGTATTTTTAGCAAATACGGCACCAACTGATTTGAAAGACGCTGCAGATTATAATGATGCCCTATGTTTGTCAAAGTTTCCATTATAAATCTCATTTTTTGAAAGGTTTATAACATCTCATTCTATTTGCAGCTCGCAAATACCCTCTTAACTTTTCTCTCTCACTCTCTCTTGTTGCTTTCCCAGCCATTGATGGTTATCAGCTAGCTGGCTTGAGATGAGCTTTCCTGAAGTTTTCAGGGATTGTTGAATTCTTGGATGCCATCACCTTGAAAAGATAAGATTATCAGAATATGTTGGAGCAGATTGTGCTTTACTGCAAAGCAGATTGTGATCAGCAGCAGGTCGGTCTCCATGTTGACAATATTCAGTCTTGGATAACTGTGGCATCACCTTGGTCAGGCTCAGGAGGGAGGTAGATGCTTTGTTAGGTGACCATCCTAGGGCAGGCAGTATTTAACCTGCAGTCTTTCTAATATTCACAGGCAGAAATCAAGAGCTTCATCTTCCTGAAAATGTTTCTGCCTCAAAGCAGGGCATTTAAAAAGGAATTTTTACTGGGTGTCCATTTTTTTTCAATCACATGGCTTGCATGTAGAAGCCTGTCTGCCATGTACAAGCCCTGACATTTAGACTGAGGCAAAAGTGATTCAAACAGGGGGAAAGGGGAGTGAATATGGCCTTGCAAATGCATTTACACAAGTTATTAGCCTGGCAACATTCTTACTAGTCTGCCCACCCACCAGTATTTGCATGAATTAAATAATAATAATCTCTAAAACTCCAATTACAGCACTTAGAAAAATGGTTGAAAACATGACTGTTCTGGTATTACAAAAATATATATTTGGTATGTATTTTTGTTTTGCAGTAACTTAAAGAAGGTATTAAAAAAACTGCATAGCACACAATAAAAACTAAAAACCCTGAATCACAGAAGAATTGTTCTGGGATTAGACAGGAGTGAAAAGAAAATATTTGTTATTTCATTTTTATATCTTGTAGTAAAAGAGCAATGTTTTACCTTCCTGCAAGACGGTTTTCTTCTCTCCCCCGGCCGCCAAGATCTATTTAGAATCCAATATGAATTTGTGTTCTTGGTTCATTGATTAAATGTTATGTGTCCATTTGTGTCCACTGGGTGTCCAAAAGCTAGGACTAGGTGTCCATTTGGACACAGAACTATTCCTTAAAAAATGCCTTGCCTTAAAAAGGTCCTTTCCCTTCTTTTGGAGGAGGTGTCAGAAAGAAGAAAGCATCATTCCCCACCAGCCCTTACACAGGAAGGATACCTTTTTAATGCCCAGCTTCTGAGTTCCACAAGGTTCCCTTTATCGTCTCCCTCTCCCCACTCTAACCCACCTTCTTCATCTATTTATTCCCTCCTCTTTTATTTATCTTTTGCTGTCCAGATACCCTTACAAATTTGAGCTAAATCACACAATATAGTACACACAATACATAAGGTATGGAATTCTCTTCCAGAAGAGGTAGTGATAGATTTAATAGAGGATTAGAGAAATTCATGGAGAATAAGGCTACTGTCTGAGGCAGTATGTGTCTGAATACTAGCTGCTGGGAATCACAGGTGGGGAAAGCGCTCTTGCACTCAGGTTCTGCTTACAGGCTACCCATGGCCATTTGGTTGACCACTGTGAGAACAGGACTAGCTGAGCCTTTGGCCTGATACAGCGGGGCTCTTCTTATGTTCTCCTTTGAGATCACATCTTGCTCCAAAAAAATTGACATCTAGTTGTGTATCATTCAAATGTGTAGATTATTTTAGTATGCTCAGTTGCATAACCTTTGTGGGCATTCTTTTACAGTGATGTAGTATTCTGTTTTGGAAGCCATTCAATACTGATAAAGACTGTGGAGAATTTTTGAATTTATACAAGGGTTTGAAGAAATGAATGGAGATGAGTGTGAATTAATGGCGACTCTGAATAGATATGAGCTAGATTTCTGCATGTGAGAAAGCCAAGTGCAGTGAGACTGGGGGATGAATTTGTTGTTGTTATGTGCCTTCAAGTCGATTTCGACTTATGGCAACCCAATGAATCAGCAACCTCCAATAGCATCTGTCATAAACCACCCTGTTCAGATCTTGTAAGTTCAGATCTGTGGCTTCCTTTATGGAATCAGTCCATCTCTTGTTTGGCCTTCCTCTTTTTCTACTCCCTTCTGTTTTTCCCAGCATTATGGTCTTTTCTAGTGAATCAAGTCTTCTCATTATGTGCCCAAAGTATGATAACCTCAGTTTCCTCATTTTAGCTTCTAGTGATAGTTCTGGTTTAATTTGTTCTAACACCCAATTATTTGTCTTTTTCGCAGTCCATGGTATGTGCAAAGCTCTCCTCCAACACCACATTTCAAATGAGTTGATTTTTCTCTTATCCGCTTTTTTCACTCTCCAACTTTCACATCCATACATAGAGATCGGGAATACCATGGTCTGAATGATCCTGACTTTAGTGTTTAGTGATACATCTTTACATTTGAGGACTTTTTCTAGCTCTCTCATAGCTGCCCTCCCCAATCCTAGCCTTCTTTTAATTTCTTGACTATTGTCTCCATTTTGGTTAATGACTGTGCCAAGGTATTGATAATCCTTGACAAGTTCAGTGTCCTCATTGTCAACTTTAAAGTTACATAAATCTTCTGTTGTCATTACTAGGAAAATAGCATAGAGGTTGCAGGCTGATATGGCTGGGGATGGGCATGCTCAGTGGCACAGCACATGCTTTGCATACAAAAGATCCCAGGTCCAATGTTGATGTCTCCAGGTAACGTCAGGAAAGACTCCTCCCTGAAACTCTGGAGCACTCCTCCTGGACAGTCAGTACACACAGTACTGAACTAGTTGGACCAATTGGCCTGTCTCAGTATAAGGCAGCTCCCTCTGTTCTTATGCACGGGTTGCCAATGTGTCTGGGCACAAAGGTGCTCACAGAGGCCTTCCCATGTGCCCACAAGGCTCCTTTTTCTACCTCTCTCCTCAATGAAATTAGTCTTGAAAGAAGCTGTCTATTGTAGCCAATATAGTAGGTTGCAAAGTGGTATGGATTTACTGTAAGTCATAGTACTGTTATTGCTATGTACCCATGCAGCAGGATCTGGATCCAAATTCACACACACCTCTGCAGTTACTTTTGGAGAAAGAAAAGTACATGTGGAGTTCAAATTACAGATCTTCCACATAATATTTCATTTGATATGGAGAGATATGGAGATGTTTGAAAGAATTACATACCATCATTGTTACTTGTGTAACTCCCATTGATTTTAATGGGTTTAAACTATGTATCCACTCTCTCCCTCACCTTCCTCCCTCCTCCCCCTCTCTCTCACACATATAGACACACAATTCTTTTTATAGGATTGATTCTGTTTCTGTTTGAAGTTCTTGGCTTGATTCTGAATTCCGTACTTATGCAGCTCAGGCTCAGCAATGGAATTTGGGTCATAACAGCTGATCATCAAACAGCTTTAGAACCAGAGCTGCAAAATAGTCCAGACAGTGGTGGCATAACATGTTAGAAAGAGCACAGGAAAAGCCACAGCAAAGCAGAAAGTGCAATATATGATAAAGGCGGACTTTCTTTTCTATATCTGTCACAACTGTTGTTTCTGCTGTTCATTATGTTTTTATCCCTTTCTCCAAGTTGCTCAGGGTGGCAAATCTGCCTCCCTTTTATCATCACAGCAACCCTGTTAGGGTGAGAGAGAATGATGGCCCATGGCCATCCAGGGAGCTTTGTAACTGAATGGGGATTGGAGTCCTGGTCTTCTCAACCTGTGTCCAACACTCTAACAAACCACTACTACACAGCCTTGAGGTTTAGTATGGCGTGGAAGGAGCTTTTCTAAGACATGGAGCTGCCTTGCCTTCCTTTCTTCCCTGTCTTCACTGGGCAGGCAATGCTCTGAACTGTGTGTGTGTGTGTGTGTAAGACCTAAAAAAGAAGGCGAGGCTCTGTGCAGTGTACAAAACTGATTTATCTTCCCTGATCTCTCCCTTTCTCCTTTTCATGCTGGGCTTGTGGTGCTTTCTGTTTATTTACTACATTTTTTTATCCTTATACCAACTGCCTTATACCAAGTTGGACAATTGGTTCACCTAGCTTAGTATTGTTGACACTGACCGGCAGCAGCTGTCCAGAATTTTGGACAGAAGGCATTCTGAGTCCTACCTGGACATACTAGGACTCCAGGACTGAACCTGGGACTGTCTGCATGCAAAGCCTGTGCTCCAGCACACTGAGCTACAGGTAGCCCTTCTCCAGAGCTTGGAAGATTACTTTTTAAAAGGAATACATTACAATTACTATTAAATGCCCCTCAAAAGGAATAAATTACCATTACAATTGCAATTGTTCTGAATGGAATTGATTACTTTACTGTTACTCAAACATAATCACTACAATTACAGTTAAGTTACTTTAAAAAAATCAGAATGCCTACAAGGTGCTGGCCTAGACTGCTGCAAACCAAGTAGCCTAAAACAGCATTACAATAAACACACGGAGGGTAGTACAATTTTTTTTTATCCATATGATAGCAGTGGTGGTCTCTCTGTTGGTAAGGGAGACAGGGAGGGAGGCAGAGGCCACTACTCAGAGCTTCACACGTCAAACCAAGTGCACCCCACACACACACAGCCAGCAAGGATCATCTCTCACTCAGTCACCTGCTGGACTCTGCCCTGCCACTAACTAAGGCACTGCTCCCCTCAGCAAACATTTTCACCTGGGATACAAAACAGTTAAAACATTCCATTTATATATTGCTTATATTTAAATAAAACTCTATGTTGTTTTCAGTGGTGTCTTATAATAAAACAACTGAAGATTCTTTGTCCAAGGCAAAGACCACTGACCAGAACACAGAGTGTAAACTTGACACAGTAAATTGCTACTTTCAACCATGGGATTGAGGCCTGGCTCTGCTTTTATCTTTTTCTCATTGCAGGAATCAGATGTGTTTGTATAGCACACCTGATCTTCACAAAGTCGCTGTTTGCATCTGCAGGGGTATAAGGCAGCCCAAGATGTTGTAGAACTAGTATGGGCTGCACAGCTTGTACCACAACTTTCTGATGTCTGTGCTAGGGTATACCAGTGGGAAAGGCACACACGTTTTCCTGAGTGTGTTACAACAACAGGTGTGTGACCGAACATTAGCACAAACTCTTCTGTTGTGTATCTGCATATCTTTCAACATCTTGGGTTGGATCCAAAGCTGGTGAGCAGCAGAGTACACATGAAATGGATCTTTTCTGTCCCTTCCTCACCCTTGCACCCCTCAAAAAGCAAAGCTGGGCAGTTGGGGTGGCCTTTCTGAACAGCATAGAGGATTGCTCAAGGGAGGGTTGCTCAAAATTGTGCAGAGGAATCTTGCATGGGTAGAGTGATTCACCCGTCCCATAGCAGTCACCTCCAACACATCCCATGGTATTCAGGATGGTCCCCCAACTGTCTAGTGAGGGGGATATGAAAGGTCCCTTGATGTCTTATGCTTGTCCAACTTTGGATGAACCACAAATATAAAAATGTGTCAACAAGCCTGTGCATTGGATATATATTATAATTAGATGGCTACAGTTTTGAACCAATTTCTGCTTGTAAGCTGAGAAATGCAAGAGCTGCTTGGGAAAATAGAAGAGATCAGATTATGTGGGTTCTGGACATGGAAACTTTCACCATAATAAATTGCTGTGTTGTTGCAGCAAACTAACCAGCCTACCCTTCTGGAATTTCCTCTTACCAAATATGAGGCCTGCCTAGTTATGATTTTTGAAGGTCAGAGACTGGGACCACAATTCATCCAGTGCATGAAGCCTAGTATGTGGAGTTTCATTTCCCCATCTTGGCTATTTTGGGAGCAGAGACGCAAATCAGAGGCGTTCTAGTCCAAACTTTATTAGGACAAAACAAAGCACAGTTTTGAAACATCTTCAAAAGAGAACATGCATTTCCGACCCTTCTGCTTGAAATATGGAGAAACTGGGAAACATAAGGAAAGGAAGCTTCAAACACAGAGTTTTGTCTTTCATCACACCCCTTTAACACAAACATACAGACTGTATCATCACCCTTATTCTCTCTGCCCCAAGGAAAACAAGAGATGGGATCCTCACTTGCAAGGTAGCCCTTTAAAACAGTGAGGGTACTTCCTTTCTTCCTGTCCCATAATTTGAGCATCAGATACAACATTAACACAGTAAAAACATGTTTTTTAAAGGGTGGTGGAACACATTGCTGTCTGGCAACTAGATTTTCCGAAAATAGGAAGACAAAATGAATTCCCTTATCTGAGTTCTGTGATAAACAAATTGATCCCAAGTTATCTATCCCTCCTTGTGTCATCTGAGCAGCCTACAAGGTTAGTGTTGTTTGGTATTTTGGGTACCTAGTCTGAACTGTAAGATGGTGGTGTGGGAGGAGCTGAGTTCTCTTTAGGAATAAGCCAGCATCTGTCATGCTTGACACTCCATCACAAGACAATATGCTCACTCTAAGAGGTCATGTGAGGGCAAAGATGAACTGAACTTGTGAGGCAGTGAAATCTTTGTATGTGTGGATCATGCTATAGTCCTTGGGTTGCGTCCAACGTAACACTAAGTAGTTCCATCAGCGCAAGGAATTCTGCCTGTGCAATGGAACTTTTCCCCCTTCTCTTCACCCTGCGCTCCCCTTAAATCTGTTCTGGGGTTTCCCCAACCTGCTGGAACAGATTTGGGGAGGGTGCGGGGTGCACATGGGGGTAGGAGAGGGGGGAAGTCCTGTTGTGCTAGCGGTAATCCTTGCACTCACAGGCTGAATTAGTTGAATACTGCCCCATGAGAAGATACATGCACCCTGCTCAGCTAACTGAGTTCAGAGATTTAGAACACCCTATAACTGATCCTGAAATTATGGTGGCCATATGTCCTACTGTCAGAGCCAGAGATGGCCATATGTCCTTTTTGAAGGTCTCTCAGAGCCAGAGGACAGTCCTCTGTTTGAAGGGCTGTGCCTGGTCCAGGCCTAGTTTAAAGCTAAAGAAGCATAAGAAGGGAGAGCCACAGAGGCCTTGAAGCTGGCCCTAACCATTAACACTTGAACACCAGGTTGAGTAGGCATACAGCTCACAAGGTCATCACCTGCCCCACGAAGGTGAGATGTAGTATATTTCTATTTAAATCAAAAAGTAATTAGTTCTAAATTTGCATCTATGCATATAAAAAGCATAGACAAATTTTATGCAAATCCATGTCCTCTTTTGTCTCTTTCATGACAACGCATTCCCTCTCTGTTGGTGATGCACAATCCTACACCCCCCACCCCAGTTTTGATCCTGGGTGTATTCCTGCCTGGTGGATAGGTTCTTTATATGCAACATCACTAAGTTTAAAGCTAAGAATGAATTAAAAATAGTACAAAATTTAAAAAACTACAAAATATCAGTGTGCTTCAGGCTCAGGCAGAGACAATGATTGCCTGTTGCTTTGCTGTGGACGGTCCTAAAAGGACTGGGTTGCTTCATGTTTCTAATTAAAGTATTATTTTCCATGGGAAATATTGTTTCCGGTGAGTAAATATTTCTGTTGAAATGACTCTAATAAGTATCTTCAGTTACTGTCTTTCTGAGCCAGTGTTTATCTATTAGTTCTAGGAGGCTATTAAAATTCTAAAGTAGTTATATACAGACATACATACATATCAAAAATTCAAGTAGGATTCATTGCACATTTACTTGGTGTAAGTATGGCAAGCTGGCGTAGGAGGTGGGATCCAGTGGAGAGATGAGGAAAAGGAAGACATTTGATATTTCACTCTCCCAGGAAAAGGGAAGCTGCCCTATGGTGTGCTTGCAAAATGTCTGGAAATGATGCCAGATGAGAAGTGGAGTAGCAGAAGTCCGCGGTCATCAGGTCAATGCTGCAAATGAGAGCCAGCCTCATTTGGGAAGTAATGGTTCAGTTCAGCAAGCCAGAGCTTCCACTTTATTTGAGAGGAGAGAAATTGTGGATGTCACATGTATCAATGGCACCTCCTTATTAAATAGCAAAGTGTTAGGGTCTGCTAGTTTGAGGGTTTGTCCAGAACAGCAATTAAAGCCACAACAAATGGAAACTACCATAAATCCAGTCAAGAAATCCAGGAATTTATAGTTATATGAAAGGGCTTGGGACTTCTACCAAAGATGTCCCTATACTGTCACAAAACTACAAGTACCAGGATTCTTTGGGAAAATCATGATGATTATACTGGTTTACATCTGTAGGGCTATGTATACTTTGAGTAAACAGCCTCAAGCTCTTCACAACAATGCTATATAATCACTCTCTAGTAACCAAAGTTTATCCAAACAGTAATAGGATAAAAGAATGAAATAAGCTTTGAAATAATTTTTTTGTAGTATGTCAGGCCATTCACTTAAAAAATATTTGAATTGGCTGACTGGAGCTCAGACTGGCAGGATTTCAAAATCTACACTGCAGGTATTTGGCATAACGGAGAGTATTCCCTTCCTCCCCCCCCCCCAACTGAAAGCAATTCACACTGACAGGTCATCAGACCGAGCCTTACTGCTGGTGTGGCTGGTTTTGCTGATCCTGCGTTTGTCGCGGAAGTAGCCATTGGGAAGCAGGCTGGGTGCAGAACTATTGTTGGTCTCAGGATTCTGTGTATAATTAACTTGAATAAATGGAGTGTCTCCATCTGTATTGTCCTGGTTGTGAACCCTCTCTGTTGCAAAGTTGGCGGTGTTCTGCTGAGAGGCCATTTTATTACTGAAAGGACTGATATACTTCTCACCATGGTTGGCCAAACACTGATTAAAATCTGGAGGAGGAGTGCAGCTTTGCGTTATCTTTGCTTGGGAGTCTGCCTTCAGTTTGCCAGTGACTGGGCTAGGGCTGCTTTTGTAAGAAAGGGAGAACCTCTGCTTGGCTTTTTTCCATCCCAAGTGATACAGTTCAGCCAGGCTTAAGAAAAGGGAGAGTGCTGCTACAGCCAGCATGAAAAGGATAAAGATGTTCTTCTCTGTCGGCCGAGAGACGTAGCAGTTGACTGGGTGGGGGCAGGGCTTCCGCTGACAAACATAGAGTGTGTCAAGGAAGATTCCATACAGCATGTACTGTCCAACAATGAAGGCTACCTCCATGGTGGTACGGATTAAAATGCTGCACACATAGGTGTTCAATAAAGTGCCTTGAAGAAGTATTCTCCCGCTTGGCTCATCCCAGCAGGACAGCTCCGCCTTCTCAGGTGCTTGGCATTCCTGGTGGTGGAAAGAGTCATTCTTGCCTTGAATTGCCCTTGATCCTTCTTTGGCCTCCTTTAGTTTCCTCTTTTCCTCCATGCGCACTGTGTGCACTGCATGTCCCATGTACAACAGGGAAGGGGTTGAGACAAAGATAATCTGAAGGACCCAGTACCTGATGTGAGAGATGGGGAAAGCTTTGTCATAGCAGACGTTCTCACAGCCAGGTTGCTGAGTGTCACAGTTGAAGTCAGACTGTTCATCTCCCCATGAAGACTCTGCAGCTGTACCCAGGACAAGCATCCGGAAGATAAAAAGCACAGTCAACCAGACTTTCCCCACCACTGTGGAATGCTTGTGGACTTCTTCAAGGAATTCTCCTAAGAAGCTCCAGTCACCCATTTTTGCTCAATCGACTGGTTTCTGGGGAGGGAGGGAGAGAGAAAGTTTGGGTTTTATGATGAAAGAGAAATAATTACCACTAAATGGTACTTTGTAAATGGAGTAGCATTTAAAAGGCTGCCACAAAACTACCTATGGAAGCAGGTAAAGGCAATTTCTTCTAGGCAAAGTATTACATTATGCCTTTACTACATGGTGAAGTGTGGGATGACCAGGTCAAAGTACCTTCAGGAAATTAAAAACATGTCCTTGGGTCTCACCTATTCATATTTCCCCCCATTGATTAATCAGCATATTTTAGTATCAATGAAATTGATAAATAGTGCAATAAGACTATTCCAACAAGCTTTTGGAAACTGACTGCATGGGCTATTAAATAGAGTGCTGTTTTAATTGATTTGTATTTTTGTGTGTGTGTTTAATTGTTTTAAGTGGTTTTAATTTTATAGTTAAATTACATTTTAATTATAACTTCTGTATGTTTTATTTATCTGTTTTTAACCGCATTTGTTTTAATTTTTGTAAGCCACCTTGAGTCCCAGTTCTGGGAAAAAGGCAGGATATAAATGAATCATCGTCATCCTAAACATGTCTACTCAGAAATAAGCCACGCTGAATTTCAGTGGGGACTACTCTCAAATAAAATAGGCACTGGATTGCAGCCTAAACAGTTCTGCTTTTTAATACCCTTTTTTACACTCTTGTGAGCACATAACAAGTACTCTCAGTGGCCTCTTTTGGAACTATTTGTGCCTAAGGCCACATTCACACCATACATTTGTCATGGCTTCTCCCAAAGAATTCTGGGAAGTGTAGTTTGTGATGCTGAGAGTGGTTAGGAGACCCCCTGTTCCCCTCACAGATCTACAATTCCCATACTGGTTTAATAGCCTGTCCCTCTTCCCAGAAAACTCTGGGGATTGTAGCACTATGAGGGGAATGGGGTCTTCTAATCACTCTTAGCACCTTTGACAACCTACACTGTTTAAAGTGGAATAACTTTAATAAACCATGACTGTTTAAAGTAGAATAACTATTCACTAATAGGCAAAAAGCCCTTGCGGTTTAAGAATGTACCTATAGCCAACAGATATTTCTATCAAACTTTAAAAAGCAGGGAAATTAGGCAGCTATGGTGAATGCACCAGGGGAAACCTAACCTCTGTGAGATATTGTACTGCCCTACAAATTTGTAAAAATGCAAACACAATCTGGGTTGGTCTTTCATAGTCCAATCCACTTCCTGTGTAGCTTGGAAGAATTTGGGGGGCTTTTTTTTGCCTATTAGTGAATTTCCCTGCTTTTTCATCCAGGAAGTAAGAAACAGGATCCTGTGCAAGTTTCCTGAGAATGGATTGATCATTTGCATGCTTATCAAGTTCAATGGGATCTACTCCCCTGCAATAATGCTTAGGATAGGTGAAATTGATCACAGGGAATGGGGAGGGAAGGAGGAGGAAAGGCAGGGGTAGGGGAGGAGTAGGTAGGCAAGGAAGGGGTCGGGGATAGGGTTGCCAGGCTCAGGGCCTGAGAATGATTTGTAACTTTAAGAGAAGAGAAAATTCAGCCAAGTGCAGGTTTTCTTGCAACTCTGTAGGGAAAAAAACACAAGGTGAATTTCTCCCTTCCCCCTGCACAACTTTTAAAGATGCAGAAGACCTCTTGGTTGCCAGGCCCAGCCTCCAAGAGGTCTTCTGTATCTTTAAAAGTTGTGCAGGGGGAAGGGAGAATTTCACCTTGTGGTTTTTCCCATTGCAGTGTTGCAAGAAAAGCTGCACTTGGCTGAATTTTCTCTTCTCTTAAAGATACAGAATCATTCTCAGGCCCTGAGCCTGGCAACCCTAGTAGGTGGAAAGTGGGAGGGGAGGAGGAAGGGCAGAGGGGAGGAGGGGGATGGGAGCAGGCAGGAGGGGGAGAGGAGGAGGGCAGGTTTGATCATTTGCATGCTTATTGAGTTCCATGGGATTTACTTCCGTGCAAGCATGCTTAAGATAGGAAAAACTAACCATGGGGGAAGGGAGGTGGAGGGAGGGTCAAAGGAAGGGGGGAAGGGGCAAGAGGGAGGGGATAGGAGGGAGGAGGAGGGGAGGGCAGGGATTTACTCCTGTGGAATCATGCTTAGGATAGGAGAAACTGACCTGGGGGAGGGGCAGGGAGAGGCAAGAGGGAGGGTGGGTTGAAGGAGGGCAGGGAGGGGAGGGGGAGGTGATGGGGAGGGGAAGGGAGGAGATTGGATGGGTGGGCACTGGACAGAGGGAAAGGAAAACATTGTGAACAGTATCATTGATTTGCAGGCTTTCTCCCACCTTTTTATTCTACAGCAGGCACATGTAGTCTCCCACTCAAATTTAAACCAAGCTGTCACTGGCCACATCCACACCAGGCCTTTATTTCACTTTAGACAGTTATGGCTTCCTCCAAAGAATCCTGGGAAGTGGAGTTAGTGGAGCATGCTGTTCCCCTCACAGAGCTTCAATCAGACCAGCTGACTGTTACTCTGGCCACTGGAACTCTGTCAGGGGAATAGGAGTCTCCTCTCAGCACGCTTCACAAACTACACTTCCCAGAATTCTTTGGGGGGGGAAGCCATGACTGTCTAAAATGAAATAACGCCTGGCATGGGTGTGGACCCCTGATTAGGCAAGCCCAGCAGCTGTGAGTCTGGCTTTTAGAACACTGACAGTTTGTTGTTATTGAGCATGCCCGGGCTTATCATTGACTTTAATGTTAAATTTCTTAAATTAATTAAAAATCAGCCAGGCATGTTTTTAACTTTTAAACTGCAGAAGACGAAAGTCAGAGTATGGGGCAAGTTCAGTAATAGGATTAGAGATACTCTGTGAACATGGCTGATTTTACATTTTCAACAAATTATGAGAACACTGGCAGAAAAAAGTACAACGGGGCTCTGTTTTGTGTCTCTCTTTTTACACTTTGAACTCTCGATTCTCTTTGACTGTTATGTGTATCGCCATGAACATTTAGAGGGTTGTTAAGCAAGTGTTTCTGCGTTCAGGATTATAAATTTTGTAAGATTTTGTTTTGAAATGAGCTTATGGGAAGTATCAGAATGGCATGGGGGTATTTTCAATTTAACATGGTGAAAGGGGAAAAATCCATGCTGGCTATATGGTGTGAATGTGGTCACAGTCTCTTTTTGGCCATACATCCACTCAAACTATGCTTATCCACCATGAACTCACTGTGCTGTGATGACCTCATTTAACCTAGTAGTCCAGTCTCCAATGGTCTCTTTCACTTTGCCTATACTTAAGTTTCTCTTCCTCAAAATAGTCCTGTTGTAAGTTGGGCAACAGAACACAACTTTGAGTGCACTAATGCCGTTCATTTGAAAGTAGGAATCTACATGTCTGAATGTTGCAATTCATATCCCTATGACATTCTGTCTTTGAGATCACCTAGCCATAAAAACTTTTTGTTACCTTCTTTCAGAGGAGGAAAATTTTCCCTTCCTTGTTGTCATGGCCATTACTTCCTTTCACTTGTGCTATCACATGTGCTGAACGAGAGGGATGACAGAGTCACCATACTTCATTACTCTTTGCTCCAGACAAAGCAGTGATCTTGACAAGCAAAGAATAGTTTTTAAAACTCGCTGACAAGGTGGGCAGGTTATTCCATCCATTCTGCTTCAGAGAACTCTTTTTATATGAACTTCTCTGCCTTAGGGAAGCCAAAAATCCTTTGCTTTAAAAAAAACTCAAAAAACTTGGCCTAGCTAAAATTGGATCTGCAGATATAAATAGCAGATGTTGACAGCTAGCACTAAGTTTTCCCACAAGAAAGGTGACGGAAGGTGGTCAGCCCTGCAGAATGGGGTTAGTGATTGGTACAGTCTTAAATGCATTTTAACGCATGGCCCTTTCCCCCCATCTCATAGCCAGACCCACATGGAACTCTGTTGTTGGTTGGTTGCCAAACCTGTATGAAAATTGGTAGCCAATGTGAGTTTGGGAAACTTGGTTACATCTCTGTATATGTCAGACCTTTCCACATAGAACTCCGCTAGGAAATGAAGTCATCTTGCAATAAGGAAAAGGAACTATTTGACTCAGCCTCCAGGACCCCCAACATAAAATCTCTCCTGACTTGTGAGGGTGGTGACAATTAAATAATTTGTGATGGGTGAAACTCAGATATTATAATATTCACTGGAAAAAAAGGTATGCTTCATGCTAACTCTATTTAGTATGCTCTTCAACAAGAATAGTTGTTCAAAAGGAATGCACTGGTGCTCTTTGTTTTTGATGCCTTTTAGCAGTGGCTTGGGAACAGTTTTCCATCGTTTCATCCAATGGTGTAGTTGTAACATTTAAAGGCATGGCACCAAGTGATTGGGGCCAGTCGTGCGGGTGCTTATCACAAGATTGATGTTCCTGATCCTGGCTGGACAACAATTATATACGAAGAACCTGTACAAGTGGCTCCCACTCATGGAGTGTTGGGCCTTTAAACATTATAGCAAAACTGGATTAACTCATGGAAAATTGACCTCATCGGTGGAAATTAAGTGGGTGACTACAAATGAGATGGCTGTTTCTGTGGTGGGACCCAAGCTGGAGCTCTGTCCCAAAGCATCTTTGTCGACTGCCTTTGAACTTTGAAGCACTAGGCAAGGTTTCTCCATTCTTTTGGTGCTTTTGCTGGTATCCAAGATCCTTTTATTTAGATTTTGGCTCTGGTTTTATTCTACTGTTTCATTTGCTGTTTAGCAGCTGTTTTTATTTTCTTGGTTTTATTGTTGATGATGTATTTTTGTATTGAATTGTTTTTGTAAGGTGCCTTGAGGACTTTGTGAAAAAGTGGGATATAAATTCCTTAAATAAATAAATAAAACGTAAATAAAAATAAAAAGTGGATCCCACATTGCACATGCAAGGGTGAGTTGCAGCAGCACAATCTGAAATCAATTCAGCATTCAGCTCTATGTTTATAAAACTGCACGGAATAAATGAGATGCTTAACCTTAAGAAATCTTTAACTCAGGTGTGCCAAACATCACTGGAAGTCCAATCCAAAACATGGAGAACCGGTGGGAGGGGGACCGGCAGAGGAAGGGCCGGTGGAGGAAGAGCCGATGGAAAGCTCCGTGGCATCCACTCCCCGTTTGGGAGCTACTAGCCCAGTTCAGCATCACCTCTGTTAGGAGCTGTGCACGGGTAGGGATGGATGAGAATTAGGATACAGTTTGCATTTTAAGCAGAATTTATCAAATTTGCACTTTCCAAATCAGTATGAGAACTGAAACACAGCCATCCTTAGAAATTCGCATTTATTAGAATTTTGTGATACAGTTCGTCAACTAAACAATATTTACAAAAATGCATATATGAGGGGAAAGCGTGCATAAAAACGAATATATGAGTTAAAATAACCTGCAAAATGCATTAGATAATGAGAAGTGGCTTGCTAAAAATGTGTACTTTTGTTAAGACTGCTTACAAAAATGTGTTTATCAATAGAAATTTGCACTAAAAATGTTGGAGAATTTTCATGAGGATTTTTTTTAAAAAAAATGCAAATTGCTGCAGAAATGTAGAGAACTGAATTTAAGATTGGAAAAATGAGAAACTGAGAGAACTGAAACTGACAGATCTTTCCATCCCAACACATGGGAGCTGGACTGGAAGAACTGACTCCCACGAACAGGCCTATCAGGGAGTAAAGCGGTCCCTATAGGCTGACATTGTAATTTTTTTACTGCGCCAGCCTATTATCCTGTGGAATTCTCATTGGGATTGGATCCCAGGGGAGCACTCCAAGGAGGACTTGGATGCTGTGTAAATCCTCCCTGCCATGACCCAGAATGCCCCATTTTCAGGACTTCGGCTGGCTCTCCCTCCACCAGGCCAGCCATCCCTGGCTTTCATGCCATAATAACATTTGTTAGTCTTTAACAAGACTCTCTGTTGCAGCTACCCCTCGGAAATTCCAGATATTGTTGTAAAACAGTAACCTAAAAGCTCACACCTGAGTTTATGAATGCTGTGAATATATTGAGAAGCCAGCTGCAGGACTGTAAGCAAAGGATAATGCTAAGTGGCAGATAATGACCTTGGGTGTGAGTGTACAGAAGGCTGGTGCACAGATTGGTGTTTTACTTAGTATCTTTATCAGTGACTTCAAAGCTGACTGAACTGGCATGTAACTAAGCATGTAAATCGTATGGCTGGTACTAAATTGGGAGGTGTTGGATACACTAGTGAGGACAGCCAAACAATATGGATGAACCTAGAGAGATTAAGAAATATTGGCATAGTTTTACTGCAGTGGAAAGAAAAGGCTACAGCTTCATTTTCCCAGGCTGTATTGATTTGAAGCCAGTGAAAGGGAGATTGGTTTATTTATTTTTGTTTTTTATTGAAAAAGAGTAACCTTTGGGAGACCCAGGGGGAAACTTGGAGGCAACAAAGCGGATGATAGTCTAATAGCAAAAATATACCATGATACTGGCCTTAGGAAGGACATCATACAGATTTCTCAGCATCATAATAAAACATTTGAGCTTTACACAGAAGCATCACAGGCTGTACTTGCATTCCATGGTGTTTTAGCCACACTGTTTACTGTACCCATTTTTAGTCTCTTTGTGTACGTGTGTGTGTTTTCCAACTGCAGATAACATTTCATGCATCAATGTAGGATTTAGTTCACAAAAGCTTATGCCATAATACATGTGTGAGTTTCTAAAGCACCATGTGTTTACGGTAACAGACTGAGCCCCTCTAGAAAAAAAAGCCTCTAGAATTAGTTGAAAACTGGTATAATTACACGGCCTGTGTAATTGGGGATGGAGACCTTTTATTCAATTACCCTTGGCCCTTTTGCCCTCTCATCATCCTTTGCCCAATTTCTCTTTCTCTCCCCCACCCCTGGCTCAGCACTCCCAATCCTCCTGACCTTGGAAGGTGAATCTATAAAACCTCCCCTCAAGTTCAGGGACTTCTACAAAGCGTTGCCTTCATCTATTTTTTCCTCAGATCTAGTTCCCAGGTTGAGAAGGGAGGAGGCAGAAATACATTACTGCAGTGGTGGGGAACCCTTTTTAGTCCAAGGACCATATTTTCTCATGGTGAACCTTCCAGGGACCATATGTCAGAGGCAAAGTTGGGAGCAAAGCAATGGATGTGATCATTACCTTGTACAGTGAGCTACATTCCTGCCATGCACATAGCAGAGGTTTCCACACACACCCCTCTATCCAAGCAACCAAGAGGCATTATCACACTTCAAGGACAAACCACTTCAGGAGGGCTCAGAGTGGGGCTCGGGAGGTGTGACCTTGATAGAGTTCTGAAGGAGGGCCAAACAGAGAGGCCTAGAGGGCCACATTCAGCCCTGGGCTGGAGGTTCTCCACCCTTGCATTACTTCTTCCCCTTCTCAAATTAGTCTTGGTTATATTTCCTGCCCTACTACTCTTAGAGAGGAGTGAGGAATCTGTGACCCTCCAGACTCCAACACCCATCAGCCCCAGCCAGCATGGCTAATGGTTAATGATTATGTGAGTCAGAGTCCAGCAACATCTGAAGGGCCACAGGTTAGCCAACCCTGCCTTAGAGTATGACAAAAAGATAAAATGTTGGGAACCGTCCATTACAAATATGGATGAATTTCAGGCTTGCAACATTACCTGTGGTTTTTTATGAGAATCCCAAGGTCCATCAACTGGAGCTAGTGGTTGGGGGCACATAGTCAGATGCAAAATGGTGGCTCAGGAGGCCAAGTTGCACCACATGAGCCACACACTGGCATGGCGCGTTCACACACACACACTCATACAAATCTAAGTTAACTACAGATCAAGGATTCTAACAGCCTAATTTAGAGGTAGAGGTGTTGGGGAATATTGTGGCTGTTATTAAGCCATTGGGAGTCAGGAAACCCATGCTAACCTATTGCAAATTGTCCAACAATCTTCCAACAGATCTGGAGTGGAGAACTTTTGTCCCTCCAGATGTTGCTGAACTACAGCTACAATCATCCTTGGTCATTGGCCATGAGTATCGGGGCCGATGGGAGTTGGCAATACTTGGAGGGCCGAAGGTTCCTCACACCTGTAATAGATCATGAACTTCCTTCTGCCCACTCCTGATCTCTTAGATGAATATTTCTAACTTACATGTGGCAATATATCCACATTCTAGCCACCTTGCAGTTTAGCTAGGAAAGGAAAACTTACAGTTTATCTACTGATAGCAATAGGAGAGACCAAACTGAATTTACAATTTTTATGAGAACCAACAAATTAATTAAACCAACAAATCTTGGAGCAATATTTTCTTCAACAGATGTTGAAACATCTGTTCACCAAAACAACCACCACCAGCAGCTCTACCACATTTTGGGGACTTTCAATATTTAAAAAAAAAATCTTTCCAAGGAGGGAACATCATTTATTTATTTATTTATTATTTGATTTATATCTCACCCTTCCTGCCAGCAGGAAGATTTTTGGTTCTATTGATGAGAAATCAATTTACTACTTGTTCTTTTTGTGTGTTTTGGTTCCCCAAAGCCTGCTGTGGTACCTTTTCTTCATCCATGAAAATCTCCATCTGTGTGCATAACTGTTCTTTCCTTCTATTTTTTTTCCCAATGCCATGATGAGACAAAGGAGGCAAAGACAGCAGAGAAGGGTGTGTGAAATCACCTATAGGTCAAAGAGAAAGAAACTGGAAGAGATTGCATATGTTGGTATGCTTCAAATTTCTTCCAGCAAAGTACTGACATTCCCAAGGACCAAGTATGGGGATAAAATAAAATCTGTGTGGTAAAAATAATGCAATATTTGCAACAGTGAGGATACTTTGCATAGTTCCCATGTGACGATAGATTCAAAATCTCACCATTTAGAACTCTGATCCCTTAGGAATTCTCCTCACCATAGCAAAATCCAGAAAGAAGTTGTGGGTAGCTAAGACTGTTCAATTTGGATTCAAATTAATTTTATACATAGTTTACCATCTAAATTAATCTCCAGCTTTGCTAATATAGGTACTACAAGGGGGGGCATGTATTATGATTTGTGCTACGGTCAGAATTGAGTAAGTGCCAGTTTTATCTTTTCAGACAGAGGGAGGGCTTTGGTGCAAGCTGAAACATTTTTGTACAAAGCATGACATAGCCTGATCAAGCTTGTGCAACATCTCCTATGTAGATGTAATGGTTAGAGCTTTGGCCAAAGACTGGGGAGATGAATGTTCAAATTCCCACTGCCATGCAGCTGAGCTAGTGACTCACTAGGCTAACCTATCCACAAGGGTGTTGTGGGGGAATAAACTATGTATGCCATCCTGAGCTCCTTGTAGGAAGGGTAGGACATAAGTGTAATTAATACATAGAAGTTCCATTTTAAAACAACAGGAAGGGTGGGGAACCTGTGACCCTCCAAATATTTGCTTCACTACAACTCTCATTAGCTCCAGCTAGCATAGCCAATAGTCAGGGATGATGGGAGCTATAGTTCAACAACATCTGGAGGGCCCTGGATTCCCCATGCCTGGTCTACAGGCTGGGGCTTTTATCACCTCACCTATAACAGCCTTTTGTCTTTCCTTTTTGTTCTGTTATGCCTGACACCCACCCTGATATACAGTTCTAATGAACCCTAAATGTTGCTTCTTTGTTGGTCTTAATAAAGGTCACTCCCTACTGTTAATTTTTGATTTTTCCTTATGGGCCAGTGAGGCTACCTTCAATATTTTACACCATCAGTATTTTTTGAACAGAACAGAACTGGTAGCTCTCGGTCTGTCAACTAGAATGAAATCATGCATGTTACAGCTGACAGGGGAAGTGGGTGATGGTGTGGGATCAACCCTGATGGAAAGATGCTTTTATCTCCAGTGGCCAAATGGTTGAGGGGAAAGGGTGCCTTGGATTTCCCGAAACCATGAATTATATACCCAGCCTCAGAACCTTCACATACATGGACTGACATGCAAATATCTACATAATATGCATTAAATAGGGGTGGACTAATATCACACACACTTGTCTGCAGTTGTTTTAACATTTTCTTAAGTAGCCGCTCATTTAACGATTGTTCTGTATGGCTATTAATGTTTTTTAGAATGTTTTTATATTGCTGTGCACCCCCCTGATATTTTGCGAGAGTGTCCAGTCAAATATCTCGTTCCATGTGGAACATACAGCATATCATAATCCTTTCAGAATTTGTTGACAGAGATGTTCAGAGATTCCAATAAAAAGGGGAGGTGGAATTAAAAAGAGGTCACTTGCAGCTGAATTCAGATCACTGGGGAATTGGCTGGATATGCTGAGCTTGTCTCTAGTATGCAGTTCTTTCTTAGAATAAACATGCAATTCTTCTTCATGCTCTGAAGAATTATTTTTCTCCAGTTTGCCCCAAAAGCCTTTGATTTCTCTGGTCTCTTTATTTGCCGCTGTCCCCTTAAAGGCTTATAGACAATTCAGCTCAATAACACCTCTGATTTTGATGAGGCAAGTGCCAGCTTTTGTATAATGTTAGTAAACAACAAACTTCTATTAGCAAGATCACTGACCTGCCTTTAAATATAGCTAGTCTTGGGCTTCAATACTGTGAGCATTTTCTTCTCTCCTATTAAATAAAGTGGGACTTACTTTCAAGTCCAAACTCCTTGGATCAGGTTGTTAGGTTCTAGAGGATAGGGCTAGCCTATTGCTTGCAATTAGAAGAAAGCTCCTCTTCTGTCTCCCACTTCCAAATCATAAGAATTTTCATTGATTTTTCTAAAAGTATTATATGTGCAAACTAGGGATGGAATTATCTGTCAGTTTTGGTTCTCTCAGTTTCTCGTTTTTCTAATCTTAAATTTGGTTTTCCACATTTCTGCAGCAATTTGCTTTTTAAAAAAACTCATGAAAATTCTTCAGCATTTTAATGTGAATTTCTCTTAATAAATACATTTTTGTATGCAGTTTTGAGTAATGCATACATTTTTGCAAGCAATTTTCCTAATATAATGCATTTTTGTATGTTATTTTCACCAATATGTTCATTTTGTGCACACTTTCCCCTAATATATGCTTTTCTGTAAACCTTGCTTGGTTGGCAAATGCATTGCAAAATTCGGAAAAGTCCGAATATCAAAGGATAACTGTGTTTTGGTTCTCATATTGTTTTGAAAAGTGCAAATTTTATAAATTTGGCTTTAAATGAAAACTGAATTGAATTTCTCGCCATCCCTAGTGCAAACCTTGTCGCTGCCATTATAATAATCTAATTGAGATCAGACTGTTTAGCAGCATACTTACCCTGAGAGTAAGCACCATTGAATTCAATGGAACTTGCTTTTGAGTAGATATGTATAGGATGGTGCTGCCAGTGTCAATACTATGCAAGAAACAAAAAGCAATATCCTCCCAATTGCTCAAATAATAATAAAAAAACAACCTAGCAACAACAAGAATCCATTTATATGACAGCAAAACCTATCTCTAGACGTTATAGGTTTCAGCAGTCCGCAGATATCTTCATCAGCAACAAGAATCCATTTATATGACAGCAAAACATATTTCTAGACATTATATGTTTCTTTGGTTGTCAGGTATCAATGTTATGTTCAAAAGTTGAATTAATAGCAAAGCATAAACAGAATGAAAAACTCAGCCCTAGGTCACTGCTTCAGATATCATAAAAACTGATAAGGGCTTTCATAAAGATATGGACTTTCTCACATTAGCAGGACATTACTAGTCAAGGAATACTCCAATAAAAGTATACAAAAATGCCCTCAGGAAAAAATCTGAATTGCTCTAAGTCACCTAGCAGCACATGTCAGTTTTTGCCATAATCTTGTCTCTCAAGATTGCATTGGAGAGGGCTTTTCCCATTTTCACTAAAAAAAACAAAAAAAAAACCCCTTTCCATTAATTTTGCTACAAGCTGAAATCTTGGCTGATAGAAGGTGACTCCCTGGTTATACCTCCAGACTGCTGACAGTTCTTAATACTGCTTGCCTTAAATTAAATGAAAGCTGGTTCCAAAATCTTATTCTCTTAATTTTCAGCGTTGCTCCACATTCTTTCCCAAGAGAATATTTATTTGGTTCTAGACTACTGGGTTATGCCTTTAGTCACTGGACTTTCATCCTTCAATCTGAATTTCCATAGGTAATTATTATCTCTAAATGACAGTTTTACTCACCAGAATCTCCTCTTGTGTGTGTGTGGGTTTGAAATGACTCGTTCTTCTGTTATTCAGCATACAGCCTTGGTACCTTCTTTGGACTCTGTTCTTTTTGCCATCTTCCTTCCGACTTCTTTCTCTTTCCCCCTTTCCCTCACCTGCAGTTCCTTTTTCTCTCCTCCCTCTATGCATATACCCACTTCCTTCCTCACCCTTGGTCTTTCTCACCCCTTCCCTAGTCACCTTTTTAGAAAAAGGAGTCATTTTATAGACTTCCCCCCATCCCTTATCAGCTTTCCTCCATAGTCTTCCCTTCCATCTTGTTTGCTCTGCAGGCCTGCTATGCTGACTGCTGGTTTTTAATGCTGCTCTTTTCGTCAGGAGACAAAGCACTGCACATCAAGCCCTCTTCAAATAAGAAGACGCTATCCAGCTTGCCTTCAGAGTCAGAGACAGTGATGACCCTTTTGTAACCAGAGCCCTTGGAGAAAGTTTTACTCGCTCAAGAAGGAAAAGGGTTAGGGTTGAGGAAGATCGATGGAGCAGAGGTAGGTTGTCCCTTGTTACTTCTGAAAAGCTCAACCAATCACAGCATCATTCTGAAAGTTTTGAGATTCCCTTATGCTGACAAGAATGCTCTGCTTAGCAGGGTGTGTGAGAGAGGGGGGGACAAATATACATGCATATAAACAAACATTTATGCATGGGTCAAAAGTTAAAAATAGAACGAATGGGTTCTGGACTGTGTTTGCAACACAAATAGCCTATTGAGAAGAATGTACAATGTGACCCAACCAGGACCAATATCAAAGCTCCAGAAGGAGAGCAAGAGTTTTGCTATAGGTTATAGTGACCGTTGAGGGACGTTACTTGTCAGCAGGCTTCACTCCTGTTTGCCATATGTTAGAAAAGTGGAACTTCACTTCTTAGGTCTTCCCTCAGTGTGTGGCATGTTCTCTCTTTTGGATTAAAGCTGTCCCATTAGCCTTTGTTGACTCTGAGGCTCCCGCCCGCTCATCTCTTTCAGTTCAGTCTCCCAGACCTTCAAACCATGAGATATTCCTCACAGTGTGGGAGATGACGGAGGTATGCTAGCAGCTATCCTCAAATGCCTGGCTTTTAAATGAAATGTACATTGTTCTATTATTATGAGAAGCCAGTCATAGGAGATATCCAATTTATTACTTTATTAAGGAACAAGAGGTCTTCTCACCTTGAGCTGCTTTCCTGTCTGCCTCTTTCCTGAGCCTGACCTAGTTAGGGGAGATTCCCTTAGAGGTATAGTCACACTTATCCTCCTTTCAGTGGGTATGGTTTCCTACTAAAACAAAACCGAAGAACTTATAACTGAACAGAACGGAACACAGATACCTCCTCATTTATGTTCCCACCCAACACATCTACTTCTCCTCCCTGTCTTGCCTTCTCCTGTATTAAATGCTACTAAAAACATTGTCATGCCAAATGCCTTTTTTCAATTAAGGCCCTTTATGATTTCTTGCTTTGTTGCTTCCATCTATTCTGTATTGTTTTAATTATTTTTAAATTTTGTTTTAAAGGTATTTTATTGTTTTGATGTTTTGTTTGTTGTTAGTCACTTGGAGGCAGGGGCTGATTTTATATTTTTTTTGGCTTTGGACATCAGGGATCGCCTTTGGGGGGCCAGTGGGCACATTTGGTATTTTGAGTGTGCCGTGAGTGCCAGTCACAAAATGATTGCCATGTAAGCATGACATAACACAAAGTGGCTTCCACATCTAAAAGAGGAGAAAAAGAAACAGGATCACAAAATGGTACGGGAATGCCCTTCCTTCATCAATGGGGAAAAAGGCACCTCTATCAGCCAATGCCATGCTCGCTCACAGAGAGAAGCTCTTTACAATTCTCCAGAATGGAAGGGAGAGTGGGTGCTGAATTCTGGCATACAATGAAATGTGGGCATGCTTAAGTGGGTGTGTTTAATGTAGGAGAGGATGAGCCAATAGAAACTGGAACTGAGTAGGACAAGCAAACAGTCTCTTGTGCACTATGGATTCTTGAGTGGATATTTTCCAAGACCTTTTGCAGACACTATAGGAGATACTGGTGGGCATACCCATGTTGTACAGCGATGGTGAGATGACCATAAATAAATATACTATTTTATTTTTGTTAGAAGGTTTTTTGAGCCTTAGATGGCAGGATACAGTGGTTTTAAGAAAGTAAATAAATAAATGATACTGATGATGTCAAATTTAGTTGTGCAATATTGGAGCTGTTTGGAACAGCCAACCACAGCTACATTAACCATGCACTGAAGCTAGTGCTCTTGTGGCCACATTTTGATATCTAGGTCCTCATTATTGCACCTATATGCTTCCTTCTGGTACTGCAGGCTTGAGATTTTTGATGGTTTCCCCTCAAACTAAGTCTGACATTGTACAATTGCACTCAACTTCTTATGTACCTATACACATTTCAGTAAATTTGATGCTGTGTGCCAAAAAGGTGTCTTTGTGTATGTCTGTGTAACATGGAATAGTGAGCAGTATTTTGGCCAATATGTAGAAAAAGGTGGAACACGTTTCCTGTTAAGGAAAACAACTTGTGGGGGGTGATTTGGAGTGGAAAATATGGTGTGGTGTTTAACCCTTTTCCTGCCTGCCATTTTCCTATTCCTAATCTCCCAATCACCACCTAAGCATCTTTTGCCCACTGAATTCCAGGTATATGTTTATACTCACAGATCCTATTGCAGAGGCTGGGGGGCGGGATTTGGAGTGGGAAAAATAATGGGTGATCAAAGGGTTAAGCGCCCTTTCTGCTTCTCTATCACCCAAGCTACTTTTCTTAAGAAAAAAAATCTATCCATAAGGCATTGTTGCTCACATTTATATAGAACATGCAGTTTGTCTCTTTGCTGCAACAAGGAAATAAATGTATATTGTCTCAAAGAGGACATTGTTTACTTATGCAAATATTCATTAAGTATGCATTTGATTTCTAGGCTCAAAGAAGAACCGGTGGATTCATGACACATGTATATTCAAAGGCATATGTATAATGCAAGACCATCAGCTCTTTTTGACTTGAAGATAAAGAAAGAGCAACAAAACAACACATGAACATTCATTGCATGATACTACATTTTTAGTTTGATGACTGGCCCAGTCCATTCATCCATGTTGGGCGGGGGGGAGGGGAGAGAAAATCTAAAATTGTAATGGATTTTATGATGATGTGATGAGAGCAAGGAAGGACACGACAGGCACAGATTGCCTAAACTGCAGTGATGTCACGGAATATGTACAAACATTCTAATTTCCTTAACGGGAAGTTCATAGTAATAGCTTGGAGCTTCTTGTGGAAGAAGTGAAAGCTCAATTTGGCTGAAGAAAGCCCTCATCCAGGTCTAGGGAGGGACAAGAGGACCTAAGCAGGGAGAGTGAATAAGATTTCCCAGGAAGCAGACAAGCAGACAGTAAGCCTAGAGGTCAGATGGGCTGAAGAAGGGCAGGCACTGAACTGACAAACATGAGCCTCAGAGAAGAGTGGGTGGAAGAGAATGAAAATAGAAATGGACTGCCTTCAAGTCGATCCCGACTTATGGGACCCTATGAATAGGGATTTCATGGTAAGCGGTATTCAGAAGGAGTTTACCATTGCCTCCCTCTGAGGCTAGTCCTCCCCAGCTGGCTAGGGCCTGCTCAGCTTGCCACAGCTGCACAAGCCAGCCCCCTTCCTTGTCTGCAACTGCCAGCTGGGGGGCAACTGGGCTCCTTGGGACTATGCAGCTTGCCCATGGCTGCACAGGTGGCAGGGCACGTAACCCCTGAGCCACTCACTGTGGGGTGATCTTTAGGTGGCCCTTGACACCCAGGAGACACGAGTGGGGATTTGAACTCACAGACTCTGGTCTCCCAGACAGGCTCTCCTCCCCATTGTGCTATACCAGCTGTTGGAAGAGAATGAAGCCTGCAGAAAATAAGGACAGAGAATTCAGGGACCTAAGGATAAGATGGGCAAATGAGAAGCTGTGGAAAAAAGCCTTAAGACCTAAATCAAGCAATTGCTATATAACATTGACAGAAAAAAAATGGGGTGGGGGAGAGATGAATGTGCCAGCCAGGCTCTATAATGAAACAAATATGGATTTTTAAATAAAATGTAATAAATATTTCTCTTGGATAAGTATATTAAAAACACAACTATTTTTTTCAGAAGAGATGCCTCTGGAACCCCTGGAAGTGGAAGGTACATGTTTAATACAAACAGAACGCTCATGATTGTTGTGAAGGCAAATGGGAATATCCCTTCTGTGTTGCCCTGAGCAGATTGGAGGAACAGTCACGCACATATGTAAAAGACAGATAATACAATAACACTTTTCCTTAGTGCTCAAAGCTCTTCCTTCTATATAACATTATGTCAGCATTTCCTACAACAGCTCTTCAAGGTGGGCAAGTATTATTATCTCCATATTACAGATGGAAAGGTGTAAGGAGGTTGAGAATGAAGGTCAAGCGAGGTGTGCCCATGCTGCCATTCACACAGTTGCCTCACTCGCATATAAAGCAGGGCTGTCTTTACCTTTATCTTTACCTGGATTTTAGGCAGGTCACTACCTCTCAACCAACCTATCTCACAGAGTTGTTGTGAAGATAACAATGAGAGGGGGTGGAGAGCCAGGTATGCTGCCACAGCTTCTCTGAGGAAGAGAGGGCTAAAAAATGCAATGAAGAATCACAATATGTGATCCATTTAACACCATTGGGACAAGGGGATAAGAAAGCCATTTGTCTCTACTGAAATTAACTTTATTCATTGTTGAGGACAGCAGTAGCTATGAAGTTATCCCCATCTGGAAGATAAGCTCTCTCTGTCCTTCTGTGCTCTACAGACTGAAGGACCAGCCTGAGCTACTCCAAGGGAATTCCCACTAGAAAGCTGTAGCATGGAAAGAACTGAGAATTTGGAGCCATGCTGAAATGAACAGAATTAAGGTGAACATATTGTACATGAAGGGATTGCCTTACAAGTGCTTACATGCACAATTCTTTCTGTTTCTACACCCATTCAGCCTAGGTGAGAAGCCAGGAAGAAATATGGAGAATTTAAAAAAAAACCCAAACATGTATTTTTAGCATAATGAATTACATTTAAGGACTAGCTCAGGAAGACAGATGTAAACGTAAAGACAAGACTATGAGGTTAAAAACATTAAAATTAAATTATTCAGCTGTACAGAGTTTTTTATGTGAATTTTGATTGTCTTTCCATCACAGGTCTCTGCTGACTTAGGTGTCCAAAAGTGATCAGTATTGTTCACATATCTTAATTTAGGCAATGATTTAGGTTGATTTCCTCAATAATATTATCGTGAGTTTGGGAGAGGCTTGGACAGGGGAGGGTTAATTGCAGAGCTTGGAAGTAATTCGTTAGGAAAAACAGATTACTTGTAATTTATTACTTTTCTGAGGAACGAGTGGGTAATTTCTTTACATTTTGATTGTAATAGAACGAGGAGTAATTTCATTACTTTTTAGCTGTAATTGTAATGTTTCCAGCATTACTTTTGGGCGTTACTTGGGAGGGGGAAGCAGGGGAAACATTCTGCTCCTCTGATTCGTGGATAAAAATCACGTGCTTCTGCGCAGTGTCGCTCTTCCCTCATACTCTATGGGTGTTTAGGAGGTGGAGAGCGAAATGGGAGTGGAGTGGAGAAAAAATGGATGGTGGAGAAGAATGGAGTGGAGGGAGAAAGGAGCTGGAGGGCAAGGAGGCAGCAGCAGAATGGACATGAAGAATTGTGGAGGTGAGAGACAATGATGTGTGTGTATGTTGGTTAATACTGCATTTGCACTTGGTGTGAGGGAGTAGCCCTCTCTGGCTACTTTGCTGCATTTGCAGTGTTTTAACTTTTTTGCACCCTAAGGGAAAATGTTTGCTTTGTGGCAGGGCAGGGTCTGGGAGGCAGCTGAGTGAGAGAGACTATGCTTGCTAGCTGAGAGGGGGGGTATACACAAAGCTCTGAGTGGTGGCTTCTGTCTCCCTCTCCACCTCCCCTCTCACCAGGGGAGAGAAGAGAAACCACCACTGCTAGTTAGCCACCCAGAAGTACCAGGACTGCTGAGAGAGCAAGGAGTAGAGCCAAAAGCCTCCTCACAGCTGTGGCTTTGGGGTGAGCCAGGGGCAGGCAGAAGTTGCAGTAACAAGCAGTCAGGGTCCTAAAGAGCTACTGCTTCCAGTTTTCTTTCCTGCCCTTCCTTTCTTCCTAACAACCAGGATGCCTCTTCGTCTTCTGAGGAAGGTATTCCCTGGAGGTTGCTTGTGCAAATTAAAAAATCCCCCTCCCTGTGGCAAGTGCAAAGAGTTCCAAACAGGCACTTGTCCAGGCACTTGTTAAAAATCATTGTATAATTAAATTATAGTACAATATGTGCAAGACTATTCAGAAGTAAGTCTCTTTATGTTTAATGGAGCTTACTCCCAGATAAATCAAATTGGGTATAGGATTGCACTAATTAGGCAAGATAAGGCCTGATTGCAGCCTTGAAGCTGTACTAATTTGTGGGGGGGGGAGGAAAAATATGACACTTTATAGTACAAAGGTGCATCAATCTGGTTAAGGCAAGTAAAATTTGATGCCTGTAATACAAGGACTAACCTGCAATCCAATACACATCAGAAGTAACTTCCATTGGGTTTAATGGGACTTACTCCCAGACAAGTGGGTACTGTACTGGGGAGTAAGTCCCATTGAACCCAACAGAGCTTACTTCTGAGTAGACATGTATTGGATTGCAGCCTTAGTAATTCTTTTGCAGCCATTTTAATTCTGCCTTCTGTATCTTCACAACAGCCATATGAGGTAGGTTAGGCTGAGAGTTAGGGACTGGCCCAAGACAGTAAATAAGCAAAAACTAGGGTTGCCAGGTTCAGGGCCTGAGACTGATCCTGTATCTTTAGGAGAAGAGAAGGTCAACCAAGTGCAGGTGTTCTTGCAACACTGTAATGGGAAAAACCACAAGGTGGAATTCTCCCTTCCCCCTGCACAACTTTTAAAGATACAGAAGACCTCTTAGAGGCTGGGCCTGGCAACCAAGAGGTCTTCTGTATCTTTAAAAGTTGTGCAGGGGGAAGGGAGAATTCCACCTTGCGGTTTTTCCCATTACAATGTTGCAAGAACACCTGCACTTGGCTGACTTTCTCTTATCCTAAAGACACAGGATCAGTCTCAGGCCCTGAACCTGGCAACCCTAATTATGACTCTTAAGTTCTACCTCTGACAGTTCAATCGTGTATACATGTCTACTCAATGAGTTCAGTGGGACATACTCCCAGCTAAATTTGTACAGGATTAAGTTACCTCTTAAGTTATACTGTTGACAAAAAAAATTACAAAGGCAACTAGTAAAGTACTAAAGCTTGCATTTTTCTTTGATGATAGGGGATTGCCATATTGATCAAAATGTGTTTTAGTTGAAAGGGTTGCTGCGGTTTTTTTGCGGCACAAAACAGGCATGGCTTCAAGCGCCGCAATAGAATGCCTGTTCAGTACTAGTGGCAACAGAATGATTGTACAAAGACATTCCTTGTCTGATGTGCTCTTTGAGCAAAGATGAGACATAACAGAAATGTATTGTAAAAGCAGCACTTCAAATGTAAAATTTGATTTTGAGTGGAAAAGTATACATGTATTGGGGTGTTGCCATTGGGGGGTGGGCGTGGGGGTGGATGTGAGATTCTGTTATACCATTCTGTTAATCTTATGGATAAAAAAAAATATTCAACTACCCTCTGTGCGTGTGTTTATTTCTAATGTTGTTTTAGTCTACTTAGATGTGCAGCAGCCAAGGCCAGCACCTTGTAGGCACTCCAGTTTTTAAAAAAGCAACAAGTGTAATTGTAGTGATTATGTTTGAGTAAAGGTAAAGTAATCAGTTACTTTCAGAGCAATTGTAATTTGTAATGGCAATTTATTACTTTTGGGGGCAATAATTTATTACTTTTTAAAAGTAATCTTCCAAGCTCTGGTTAATGGGGCCAGAATTACTGCAAATCTTCCTTAATAATCAGTGGCAAGGCTGTCAGGTACATTTTTTGTTAAGATGATTGCTGGCTAAACGGTCCAAGAAAGCCTTATACAGCTTGGAACCAGGATACCTGAAATACCGTCTTACCCCTTATATAACCAGTTGATCACTGCGCTCTGCAGGTGAGGGCCTCCTGCAGATACCATCTTACCAGGAGATCTGTTTCGCACAACATAGGAAACGGACCTTTAGTGTAGTGGCACATACCCTGTGGAACTCCCTACCCTTAAATACTAGAGAGGCGCCATCTCTGTTATCTTTTCGGTGCCTATTGAAGACTTTCCTCTTTCAACAAGCCTTTTAGGTTAAGACCTATCCCAGTCTGTGTTGGAATTGCTTTTAATATGTTTTTTTTTAAAAGAACCTTCTCCCCCCCCCCAACAATATGGTTTTTTAAACCCTTTTTATTTAAGATGTTTTTAAAGCTTTTTAAAATAATGTCTTTAAAGTTGTTTTGTAAAATGTATTTTACGGTCTGTTTTTATGATGTTTTAAAGTGTTTTTACTGCTTTTATTTGCCGCCCTGGGCTCCTGCTGGGAGGAAGGGCGGGATATAAACAAACAAACAAACAAATAAAGCCAGGAGATGGTTAGAAAATACCACTAAGCCTTATTTCACTTCAGCCCACTGCCAGCCAGATGGGAAAGTGTTTTTGGAAGAGAGACAGCAGATTTTTGCATAAGACAGAGAGAAGCAGAAAGAGAACATGCTCTGACAAGTGCCTTTTAGGGGGCTACATCTCTATGTACATCTGATGTGGGGGCAGTGGATTTTGTTGCTGAAAGTGTCTGAGCTATGTGTTCTGTATTTAAGAACCTGTGTGTTCTTAAATAAGAGAACCAGTGTAGCATAGTGGTTAGAGTGTTGGACTACGACCTGGGAGACCAGGGTTCGAATCCCCACATAGCCATGAAGCTCACTGGCTGACCTTGGGCCAGTCACTGCCTCTCAGCCTCAGAGGAAGGCAATGGTAAAACCACCTCTGAATACTGCTTACCATGAAAATCCTATTCGTAGGGTCACCATAAGTCGGAATCGACATGAAGGCAGTCCATTTCCATTTTTCATGTTCTTAAATATTACAAAATGCCATCAGCCTCCAGTGACCTCCTTTCTTTCTTTTTTTTTTTAATAATTTTTATTCAAATTTTTCAAAAGACAAACAAAACAAAGTCAAAAAAACATAACAATACATCAACAAAAAATGAAAATAAAATAGTTGACTTCCGATTTGTCGCAGATCAGCTATAAGTATATAATATACATCAAACCTGTCCCTTAATGTATACATACAGAGTCCCTTTTCTCCGTAGGCTGTCTTAATTAATCGTCAAATCCCAGTATCATCATTTTATTTTGATCTTTCAACAAAAAGTCTAAGAGAGGCTTCCATTCCTTAAGAAATGTATCTGTCGATTTTTCTCTAAGTAAACATGTCAATTTGTCCATTTCTACTAAATCCATTAATTTCAATAGCCATTCTTCCATTGTTGGTATTGATTCCATTTTCCACTTTTGTGCATATAATAATCTTGCTGCCGTAATCATATATAATATTATTCTTCCATATTTCTTTTCTATTTGTTTATCCATAAAACCCAATAAAAAAAATTCTGGTTTTGACTGAATATTTATCTTTAGAATTTTTTGCATCTTCCTACCTATCTGTGCCCAAAATGATTTTGCCTTTTTACATAACCACCACATATGATAAAATGATCCTTCTTGTTGTTTACATTTCCAACAAACATTAGAAACATTACTATACATTTTTGACAACTTTTCTGGACAGTGACCTCCTTTCAAAAGAAACTAACCCCAGGGAAATGCTGTGCCTCCTGGAACTTCTCACTTTTTGGCGGAGTGGGGCAAGCATAACAATACATTATTTTCTATGTAAGGTAGTCTAAAGAAATTATCTACATAACATATTCTTAAATTGTATTTATTCATTTATTAGATTTGCATATCACCTTTCCTCCCCATGATTCTCTCTCCCCTTTTATTCCCATAACAACGCTATAAGGTAGGCCAGGCTGAGATATAGTGATCACCCAGTGAGTTTCATGGCTATCTGGGAATTTGGATCCAGTCCTAATCTGACACTCTAACCACTTCACCATGCTGTTTCTCTTGTCATTCCTATTACATTTTTAACCAATAGTGCAATCCTATATATGTTTACTTGGAAGTAAGTCCCATTCAGTGGAGCTTAATGTCAGGTAAGTGTGCAGAGGATTGAGCTTACTTCTGAGTAAACATGCATAAGATTGTGCTGTTAAGATGCAAGCCTATGTACACATAACTGGGAGTAAGTCCAACTGAACACAAAGGATTTTACTTGGTAGTAGATATGCATAGGTTTGCCCTGTTGTTCATTATTTGTCAGAAAAAATGCTAGAGATTAACAGACAGAAAAGACTTGAATCAGCTGACAGAATGAGGCAAAACAATTTGGTACTAGTTTAATGATTCAGAAAAGGAAAGTGCTCTTTGACAAGGTTATGATTTGAAATAGCTGTTCTACAAAGCAACACTTTGGCATTGTTAATTGGTACAATAGAGAGGAAGTGTTTTGTTTCAGTGTCATTTAGTTATCAGAGTTTGACATAGATTAACAGCTCTTCAGTTCCATAGGGAAATGAAAAAATATTAAACTGATATGCAAGATCAATAGATCTGATACAAACCTTTGGAAAAGCCCAAAATCTGGCATATTTTCAGAAGTTAAATTTGATCTCAGAATGTAACATCTAAAATTCAGAAATGAAATTAGACATCATCACCATTCAAACTTTAGGGATATGTTTCACTTAATGGGTAAGTTTGGTGAACACAAAATTTACTAACTTCTGTTTCATGTGCCCTATATTATTAGCTAGTGATGGCTACTGTGTGCCAGTTGTCAGATAATGTTTAAAGTAGAATGCTGCATTTCTGATGCTGTCAAATGATGACTGCTTCTGTATGTCAGCTATCAGAACTTGTACAATGCTAACTACTGCTGCACATCAGCTATCAACAGTCCACTTGGACTGAAATCTGCCTAAATGTAAGTGCATTTATGTCCCATTAATCACTGGCTATTAAGTGCATTGAACTTTATGCAGCATTGCGCTTCTGAATTTTAAATTCCTATAATTGTCTGAGGCATTTGATTCTAAGGGACAAGATAGAACCATTCCTTTGTATAGCTTGCTACTGGGTGTTTAGATTCATCTTCATTATCTTCCTTATTTTTAGTATGCCCACCTTAATAGTAACTCCCTCTCACACCCACAAAAATTATCAGTTCATTTAGAGGTACAACAGGCAACAGGAGATCACCATATTTGCATAATGCATAATGGGTAAGAAAGGAAGCTTTTAAATAGTAAAATGTCAGGACTGCAAGCCAAAAGAACACATCTTTCCCAAAGTAAAAACTTGCTTGTTATGAACTTTGTATTAGCTATTGCAAAGAATGTCTGTATTTGTAGGTGTTATTTGCCATCTCTGTTATGCTTTTTTTACATGTTTATCCACCAATATTCATTCAGTTAAAGCTGCACATCTACACTGAATGTACTGGGACTTACTGCCAAATCAGAGAGGAACTCTGTTCTCCCCATTTCCCCAAAGCAGAAAGGAAAATTTGGGATGATATATGATTTGCCAAGAACCATGCAGTACATCCTCTACAGAAACGACAAGATCTTCATTTCGTCAATCAATAACATCTGCTTAAACCAGGTTAAACATAAATGTTTCAGTAGTAGTAGTAGTAGAAGAAAAGTCCTTACAAAATATACTCTCCCCCTTCATTTCATCTGATTTTGGACAGGCAGAGAAAGGAGCACAAAAAGAGATGGGTGAAGAAGTTACTCGTAATAATTTAGCTTTTGGGTTGATCTTTAGACTTGCAGGAACATACCTTCTATGCTTGTATATCCAGCAGGGATCCTTGTCTGATGGAAGATACTTTCGATCAGACAAACAAATCTTAGATGAGTGTCAGAACGCCACTGTTGTCAGCTGGCTGCCTGAAGGTTCCCAAAAACCTGAAGGAAGCAAGCTGTAGGGTCTCCTGGCTTCTGAGTGCTTTATGACATGCCCCAGCAGCTGTCAGGCTCCTATAGAGTCATCATTGTGGATGGGGATATAAATGTGGTCCCAAGAAGGCTTTATTGTAAGCAGTAACTTGGCTTTAGCTGAGCACTTCCTCTGGCTCCCAGCCTCTCTATTTTTAATGAAGGAATTTGGGGCTATCGCAAAGGAAGTCAAATTGTTTTAGGAAAACAATAGCAAAGTAACTAAAAGTTTATTAGTTTCCTCCCTTGGGGTCTCCCCTGGGAATGGGAATGGAGTTGTCAATTGGACTAAAATGATGGACAGACTGTTTGTTTAAACGTGTAATACACTGGACTAATTCAATCTTGTTTATGCTTTTTTTAAAAAAAGATAAATCCTTGACTGGTATCTCAGTGAAGCAGCAGCTTAAAAATACAAGTTTAGATGTGGCTATTATATTTGACAGTGCCTGTTAGAGTTTATGGTTATGAAATGATTGGGTTATATCCAACAAAGTTGTTCCACTAGCACATGGACTTCCACCTGTGCAGTGGAACTTCGGCTCCCTCTCCTGTGCCCCCCACAGCCCCCAAATCTGCTCTAGATGGTTGGGGGAGCCCTCAGAACATATTTGGAGGGGGCGCACAGGGTGGATGGGGAAAAAAGAGGCTGCAGGACTCCCATTGTGCAGGCAGAAGTCCTTGTGCTAACGGGATGACTTTGTTGAATACAATCTATTGTCTAAACTTAAATATCCATCTGTTGCTAGTACTCACTCCCCCTGCAGTGTTTTCCCAGTTGAGTTATTCCATGTTAAGTCTAGAGTGTGAAGATGCAAATACCTGAAGGAGTGCCATTTCCTATATCAACCTTCCCATGTCTTAAGACAGCCTTAGAGCCAGTGTGGTGTAGTGGTTAAGGTGTTGGACTATGACCTGGGAGACCAGGGTTCGAATCCCCACATAGCCATGAAGCTCACTGGGTGACCTTGGGCCAGTCACTGCCTCTCAGCCTCATGAAAACCCTAGTCATAGGGTCGCCATAAGTCGGAATCGACTTGAAGGCAGTACATACACATACACAGCCAACGTGGTGCTCTGCATAAATTTTGGACTACAGCTCTCATCACTTCCAGCCAGGGGCTGATGGGAATTGTAGCCCAAAACATGTGGAGGGCACCAGGTTAGCCAAAAGCTATCTTCAGATCTGTAGAGGAGACTCTTCTCTATGTCCTGTTGCTTGTTCCCAAAGGACATTCATTATGTCACAACAAGAAAGAGAATCTTCTCTGTGCTGGCGTCCTGTCTTTGGAATGCCCTCCCCTTAGAAGTTCAACTGGTGCTAATGTTATATTCATTTTGGCCCCAAATCAAAATTGTATGGGTGGTATTCAACGAAATAATTGTGCGAGTGCAAGGATTTCCACATGCGCAGTGGGACTTTTTCTCTTTTCTCTGAGCCATCCCCACATCTGCTCCAGAGGGTTGGGGGAACCCCTAGAAGAGATTTAGGAGGGCAGAGGGGAGGAGAGGGGGGAGAACATTCTGTTGCATGGAACATTTGTCTTTGTGCTACACTGACTTCAACCCATTGATTTGTCCAGGCATTTTAAACTTGGTTTATTGTTTAGTCTGCTCTGCTTGTTTTTATCTGTTTACAGTAATATTTCCTTGTTTTGTTGTAAGGTGTCACTGGCATTATTAGTTTTATTGATGCCTTTTGTATACTGCATTGATTTCTATGGAGATGGTGGTTTAAAAATACTTTTAAGAAAATAAATAAATACATCGAAAGATATATGCATGTGAAGCAAGGTCCTCCCCATTCATTTTGTGCTTAACAGTGGAGGTAACTGGCTTCTGCTATGGCTCTTTGGGTCACAATCCATTGGGGAAAACTCTTGCGAATGCTCCATGGAAATGGTGCAAGGATGTGCTTGCTGTGCTGCCATTTATTTCAGCAGGGAATGCACTGGAGAATGTCTCTTTGGATTGTACCTTTGGCCCCTGATTTTATCATTAGCGCTTTCACAGTTTTCCTATCTGCTCCTTATTTTGCCATGTATACCAAGTAGTTGAGAGTCAGTGTAGCGTAGTGGTTAAGGTGTTGGACTATGACCTGGGAGACCAGGGTTCAAATCCCCACACAGCCATGAAGCTCACTGGGTGACCTTGGGCCAGTCACTGCCTCTCAGCCTCAGAGAAAGGTAATGGTAAACCCCCTCTGAATACCGCTTACCATGAAAACCCTATTTGTAGGGTCGCCATAAGTTGGGATCGACTTGAAGGCAGTCCATTTCCATTTTTACCAAGTAGTTATGCTCCCAAGTACTCTTTGGAGTTGCTCTTTGTTCTGTTGCCTTCTAAAGGGCCAGCCCAGATGATGCCCATCCCCATCCCCTGCCCTGAACAGAAGTCAACCAGACTGAGAGTTGAATCTTCAGTTGTTGTGACAGGACACCATCCTCCATCACACTTGAGGGGTGCATGATAAGCTGCATGGCATGCACACACACATACACACACAGAGAGAGAGAGACAGACAGACAGACACAGACACAGCTTTGTTCCCTCCAACGCTTCACTGCCACTGTCCACCTCTTAGCATCTGCCACCTGAGCCAGCTACCTCACTCTGCCTAATGGTAGAGCTGGCCTTGCCTCCTTTCTACTGCTTTGTAGTCATCTATGACTGGAAACAGATTGCAATTTCAGCGTATGGAAGGTGATAGAGTGGACACACAATTGCCCTGGTATCACCTCTGTTAAACAGGCTTTGCATATTTTTGTATTTTTTCAAAACTGTTGTGTACATCAAGTAGAACTTCAAATGTGGCCGGCAAGAACCATGAACATGACATTAAAGAGAGAGCCTTGGCAGCACCAGTTATCTCAATAAAGAGATTGCATCCAGCGTCCCCATTTCTCTTGTTCCACAAACCAATTTTGGGCACTGTCTTCTGTGTGGTGGCATCACTTCAGATCCTCACTTGCAGAAATTTTGGGTTGGGGGAGGATGGTGAGGAGATTGGGTGGGTGGGCAATGGGCAGAGGGAAATGGTCCACACACATGCAGAAAACATGGCTCACCTGAAAACTTTCAAAATGTTGGTTAGGTGAAGACATAATTGGTATCCACAATCTCAATGTGTTTTGGAGTATTCATTAGAGACTAGGGATGGACGAATCTGCCAATTTTGGTTTCTCTAAATTAATTTTTAAATCTTATGTTCAGTTCTCCACATCAGTTTGCAATTTTTTTAAAATCTGCATTTTAATGCAATTTTCTCCTAATATACACATTTTGGAAAAGAAATTTTCCCTAGCATAATGCAGTTTTGTATGTAGTTTTCATAAATATGTACATGTTTATGTACACTACATTGCAAAATTCTGAGAAGTGCAAGGTCTGAAGGATGACTGTGTACAATATCTCAGCAAGGAGGTCAGGTCTCCTGCTTCCCTTGTGCATTCACTATAGCTGCCCAATTTCCCTTCTTTTTAAAGTTTGATAGAGGGTAAGGGGAAGGAGGAAGCGAAGGGGAGGGAGGAAGGGGAAGGGGAAGGGGAGGAGAAGTAGAAGAGGGAGGGAGGGGAGGAGATTGGGTGGGTGGGCACTGGGCAGAGGGAAAGCCCCTTTCCTTTCTAAAAGGAAAACATTATTAACAGTATCATTATTTTTCAGGGTTTTCCTCACCTTTTATTCTACAGCAGACGTGTGGTATCCCACACAAATTTAAACCCAAACTGACCCCAATCAGCCAAGCCAAACAGCTGTTAGTCTGGTATTTAGAACACTGACAGCTGATTCTTACTGAGCATGCCCTGCACTATCATAGACTCAAATGTTATTTTTATTAAATTAATTAAAAATTAGCTGTGCATTTCTTTTAACTTTGAAACATTGGAAGATGACGTTCAGAGTATGGGGCAAGGTCAGTAATAGGATTATAGGTACTTTGTAAATACGTCTGATTTTTGAATTAATTTCAACAAATGAGGAGACCATTGTGGCAGAAAAAAATCCACCAGGGTTCTGGATTTTTTACTCCTGTTTTAGAATTTAAACGGTGTATTCTGTGAGTATTGTGTGTATCACCATGAAAATTGAGAGGGTTGTTAAGCAAGCATTTCTGAGTTCAGGACTACAAGTTTTATAAGATTTTGTTTTGAAATGAGCTTATGGGAAGTAGCAGAATGGCATGGGGAGTATTTTCAATTTAACATGGTGGAATGCAAAAAATCAATGCTGGCTATATTATGCAGCCACTCTTGTGGCAGTATAATTTAAGAGATAAACTATTTATTGAATATTCAACCTAACTTGTTTGCACAAATTTTGTTGGGAGGCTATATGATGTCCACTGTTTATTAGGCGTTCATTCTGATTTTTTCAGAATCCAGGGAAATTATGCAATGTCATGTCAAGCAACTGTTATCCCACACTTTTCAGTCACTTTCCTTATCACAACAAGTCCATTTTTTAAAAAGTGGGCTTGTTGCACGAGAGACCAAATCCATTTTATTTGTGCTATCTGAATTTGCCAGTATGTGATTGAGTCCTACCTGCAAAATAGCAGAAGTCTGGAAGCAGCCCAATTTTAAGCATATTTACTCACAATTAAGTTAACCAAGTTCAATAGGATTTACCCTTTACTGTTTGACTTTAGGATTGCAGTCCAGTTCATCAAGCTTTATGGCAAAGGCTTAGGGTGTTTCTAGATCTGCGGTGGAGAAACTCAGGCCCAGGAGCTGAATGAAGCCCTCCAGGCCTCTGTGTCTGACCCTTGGAAGGGCCTCAAGAATATGCCCCCTCCTCCAGGCTACACCCCTCATTGGCCTTGCTTTGCACCCCAAATGTCTTTGCGTGACTGCATCGATTTATTCCCACCCTTCCTCCCAAGGGACCAGGAATTCTTGAATGCTGATACTGCTTCCTGCTTATCTCTGATGGAAGACTGAGAGGGGTATGTGAATGTGTGTAGAAAGTAACCTACTATATAGTGGTAATATTTCCATTAGGTGCTTGGTCTGCTTTTGCTTCTGGCTGAGACTGTCACTGGCATGTGGCCCTTGGAAGGTTGCCCAGAAGGAAATGCGGCTCTTGGGCTGAAAAAAGGTTCACCACCCCTGGACCAGATGGAGAACTCCTAGTGCACCAGCTAGTCCACTGTTTCCCCCAAAGCAGGATTTTCTGCATTACGTTTGGATGGCCCTCCAAAAAATTGCTTGAACAAGGGGTAATTGCACAGTAAAAGCCTTCTCTAGAAGCAGCTTAAGATTTCTGTCAAACAGGCAAGTTGTATGCTGTCTCACACCTGTGAGCTTTAAAATTTCTCTCTATAATTATATCATAAGCTTCCATTTAAATTAGTTCATTTCTCAGAATTAAGGAACAGGAAGTCTCTGAGCACCTGCTCAGACCAGGGATTTCTTGTCCTAATCAGAACTCAGCTTGCAGTCCTGCAATAATCCATTCCTGGTCTTCAGCCTCTCCCCCCCCCCTCAACCCAAGGTTTCTTCTTCTCAACAGCCTAAGTTAGAAGAAAAAAGAAGACCCTTTGGTTAAACAACTGGGGGTCAGATTCCTTGATGAAAATCACTCCAGAGAACTACCAGTAGACTCCAACCTACCTTCTGCCTGCCTCCATATTGAGGGTCTACTGCATGATTGGTCTGGTATACCTGGGCAAGAGCAGATGTTGTTGCTATGTCTTGTGCAACTTGGGATGCTGTGTTGCACAGAAGGGACTAACAGGCTGAGATGTCGAACAGATGCATGGAATGTCATTTGTGTGTGTGTGTGTGGTCTGCTTGATCCCTCTTTCATTGGAATACCTCATTTTGTAGATGGCAATGTTTGAATTTTCTCTTCTTGGAGAAGAGACTTTCCCCTCCCCGTTACATTTTTTAAATTTACAAAATAAAAAATGTGTGTGTATATGTGTATACACACACACACACACACACACATATATACACACAAGTTTGTGAATGACAATAGCTTTGCATCAGCAGACATACAGATTTGTGTAAAGTGATGCCTGTTTGCAAACATGTTGTCTGTCCATTGTGACAGCACGTAGACTGTGCCAAAGTGCTGTGCCCTCAACAAATTGTTACTGATCAGAGTACATCATGAAAATCATAGAAACGGTTGTTTTCATAAAGCTGCCTGCAGAGAAACCATCAGCACTTTGGAATACTAACCCTTGCATCTGGACCATCTGGCACTGGAGTCTTTTCAAGAGACCACCTGCCTGCTTGCCTATTTGCTACACAAATTAACACCTCCTCCATAGCCAAGAGGTTCAGCCAGGAGCATGACTAGCTTTTACTAGCTTAATTATACAGCCATGAGAGTATAATTGACAATACCCTCTATGACATACTGATGTTTCCCATAAGCTAATTTCAAAACAAAATTTTACAAAACTTATAGTCCTGAACTCAGAAATGCTTTCTTAAGAACACTCTATCTTTTCTCAGCGATACACAAAACAGTCAGAGAGAATCGAGAGTTCAAAGTGTAAAAAGAGAGAAAAAAACCCCAGACCCCTCTTGGACTTTTTTTCTGTCAGAGTTCTCATAATTTGTTTAAAAATCAGCCATATTCACAGAGTACCTCTAATCCCATTAGTGACCTTGCCCCATACTCTGACCTTCCTCTTCTGCAGTTTAAAAGTTAAAAACATGCCTGGCTGATTTTTAATTAATTTAATAAATTTAGCATTGGAGTCAATGACAAGCATGGGCAAGCTCAGTAAGAACCAACTGTCAGTGTTCTAAAAGCCAGACACACAGCTGCTTGGCTTGGCTAATCAGGGGGGCAGACCTTTATTTCACTTTAGATAGTCATGGCTTCCCCCAAAGAATCCTGGGAAGTGTAGTTTGTGAAGGGTGCTGAGAGCTGTTAGAAGACTTCTATGCCCCTGACAGAGCTGCAATGGCCAGATGGTTTAACAGGCAGCTGCTCTGACTGAAGCTCTGTGAGGGGAAGAAGCAACAGAAGATTTATTTAACTTTAAAGTTGATAACAAGGACATTGAACTTGCCAAGGATTATCAATACCTCGGCACAGTCATTCACCAAAATGGAGACAATAGTCAAGAAATCAGATGAAGGCTAGGACTGGGGAGGGCAGCTATGAGAGAACTAGAAAAGGTCCTCAAATGCAAAGATGTCACACCAACACCAAAGTCAGGATCATTCAGACCATGGTATTCTCAATCTCTATGTATAGATGAGAAAGTTGGACAATGAAAAAAGCAGATGAGAAAAATCAACTCACTTGAAATGTGGTGTTGAATGAGAGATTTGGGGATACCATGGACTGCAAAAAAGACAAATAATTGGGTGTTAGAACAAATTAAACCAGAACTATCACTAGAAGCTAAAATGATGAAACTGAGGTTATCATACTTTGCACACATAATGAGAAGACATGATTCACTAGAAAAGACAATGACGCTGGGAAAAACAGAAGGGAGTAGAAAAAAAGGAAGACCAAACAAGAGATAAATTGATTCCATAAAGGAAGCCACAGACCTGAACTTACAAGATCTGAACAGGGTGGTTTATAACAGATGATATTTATTTATTTATTACATTTATATACCACCCCATAACCAAAGCTCTCCGGGCAGTTTACAGATATTGGAGGTTGCTGATTCGTAGGCTCGCCATAAGTCATAATCGACTTGAAGGCATATAACAACAACCAACAAGGGGAACTGTGTGTCTCCTAGCTACTCTTAGCATGTTTCACTAACTACACTTCCCAGGATTCTTTGGGATTCTTTGGAAGAAGCCATGACTGCCTAAAATGAAATAACAGTCTGGTGTGGATGTGGCCAGGGAGAGCTTTGGTTTAAATTTGGGTGGGAGGCTACATGTCCCTACTGTAAATTTAAAAAAGGGGGGTTACTGTTCACAATGTTTTCCTTTTGGAAAGGAAAGGTGCTTTACCTCTGCTCAGTGCCCACACTCACCCAATCTCCTCCCCTCCCCCTCCCTCCCTTCTTCCTCCCCTCCCCTCTACCTTCTTCCTCCTCCTCTGCCCACTCCAGCCCTCCCTCTTCTTCTCCCCCCTGATGGTCAGTTTTACTTATGCTAAGCATGATTGCATGGGAGTAAATCCCACTGAACTCACTAAACATGCAAATGATCAAACCTGCCCTCCCCTCCTCTCCCCCTCCTGCTTGCTCCCATCTCCCTCCTCCCCTCTGCCCTTCCTCCTCCTCTCTCTCCTCCTCCCCTCCCCCTGCCCTTCCTCCTCCTCCCCCTCCCCCATGGTCAGGTTCACCTATTCTAAGCATGATGGCAGGGGAGTAAATCCCTGAAATTGAGTGAACTCAATGAGCATGCAAATGATCAATCCATTCTCAACAAACTTGCACAGGATCCCATTTCTTATCTCCCAGATTAAAAAGCAGAGAAATTCACTAACAGGCAAAAAAAACAAAACCCTGCAGTTTAAGAATGTACCTATAGCCAACAGATATTTCTATCAAATTTTAAAAAGCAGGGAAATTGGGCAGCTATAGTGAATGCACCAGGGGAGCAGGAGACCTGACCTCCTCTCTGAGATATTGTACTGCCCTACAAATTACTACTGGGTAATACGTACTGGACCCATTGGTTTGCGACAACTACCACCTGGTCGCAAATATGCCCTTCTTAGGGAAGGTGATTGAGAGGGTTGTGGTGCAGCAATTGCAAGTACCCTTGGATGAAACAGATTATCTTTACCCATTCCAGTCTGGGTTCAGGCCTGGTTATGGAACAGAATCAGCCTTGGTTGCCCTGATGGATAACCTTTATCAGAAGAAGGACAGCAGGAGTGCAACCCTGTTATTCTTGATCTCTCATCAGCTTTTGATACCATTGACCATGGTATCCTTCTGGGCTGACTTGGTGAGATGGCTGTTGGAGGCACAGTTTTACAGTGCTTCCAAACCTATCTCCAGGGTTGTTTTCAGAGAACAGCATTGGGTGATGGTATTACGGCCCCCTGGTAGTTGTGCTGTGTGGTGCCACAGGGTACCATCTTATCCCCCATGCTGTTTAACATCTATATGAATTCCTTGGGAGCGGTCATCAGGAGATTTGGGGTGAGGTGTCAGCAGCACGCTGATGATACCCACCTCTATTTCTATGTAATATCTGAATAGGGAGAGGCTGTGCAAGCCCTGGACAGCTGCCTGGACTCGGTGGTGGGCTGTATGAGGCCCAATAAACTGAGCCTGAATCCTAGCAAGACGGAGACGCTGTGGGCTGGTGGTACCTGAGTTCGGATCATTGGTCAGTTTCCTACTTTGGATGGGGTCGTACTCCTTCTGAAAGAGCAGGTCTGTAGTGTGGGGGTGTTCTTGGATCCATCTTTGTCGCTAGATGCTCAGGTGATTTCAGTGGCTAGGAGTGCCTTGTACCAGCTTTGCTGGTAAGACAACTCCAGCAGTTTCTGGACTCGGATAGCTTGACCACTGTTGTCCATGCACTGGTAACCTCCAGCCTGGATTCCTGTAATGCGCTCTATGTGGGCCTATCCTTGAACCTGTAACTGGTGCAAAATGCAGCGGCAAGACTGCTCACTGGGGCACAGTATGGCCAACATGTCACCACGCTGCTGAAAGAATTGCACTGGCTACCTATTAGCTACCGGGCTAACTTCAAGGTTCTAGTTTTGGTATACAAAGCCCTATATAGCTTGGAACCAGGATACCTGAAAGATGGCTTTATCCCTTATATGCCCAGTCAATCACTGCGCTCTGCAGGTGAGGGCCTCCTGCGGATACCAGCTTATCAGGAGGTCCATTCTGCACAACATAGGAAACGGACCTTTAGTGTAGTGGCACCTACCCTTTGGAATTCCCTCCACTTAAATATTAGACAGGTGCCATCTCTGTTATCTTTCCGGTACCTACTGAAGACCTTCCTCTTTCAACAAGCTTTTTAAGTAGAGTCATTATCCCAGTCTGTGCCTGTGTTGGAATTGCTTTTTAATATGTTTTTAAACCTTTTTTTTTTAAAAAAAGATATTTTTAAAGCTTTTTAACAATGTTTTTAAAGATGTTTGGTTTTAATATGTTTTTAATGGTGGTTTTGTTTTAATATATTTTAAAGTCTGTTTTTAGGATGTGTTAAAGTGTTTTTAGTGCTTTTGTTTGCAGCCCTGGGCTCCTACTGGGAGAAAGGGTGGGATATAAATATTATTGTTGTTGTTGTTAATAATAATAATAAAATTTGTAAAAATGCAAACACAATTTGGGTTGGTCTTTCACAGTCCAATCCACTTCCTATGTAGGTTGGAAGAATTTGGTAACATGTGCCTCTGAGCATATCGTGAGTGGTGGCAACACCTACAATCAGCTGAAATAACAGAAACAAGGCATGTGCTGCGCTGGTCTTGTTTTAGCAGGGAGGAAGCAACAATATTAAGACAGTTGATATAGTGCAGACAGTCACTTTAAATATGTATGATTTACTTTGCAATTTTGGTGACGTTTCCTATAGGAAATAATTTTCTTTTGCTTCTGTTTCTCTGAATATGTGCAGTACAGCAACACTTTGCATAGTGTACACTAAAAAAATTCCAAAAATAATTGTGGAATAATGGCACTGACTATTCTGCAGAATAGTCTCCAATGTACATGAGGAGTTGTTTCAGTTTGTACAGAACAAAATAGCGGGATGTGAAATATATTCTAGCAAAATTCTAGGTGTGCTCTTTGTTTTTAATTGACCAAGCTCACCTTTCCTTAAGTGGAATAGTTTAAGCATAGGAGGCTGAACACATGCATCTCGGGCAGGCCAACTTTGTTTTTTCCAACAGCTAGGTTCATTGCTTAAGTAGCAACATATTGTAATCAGTCTGATTTTACATCAAACTGCAGTTTCAGATTCAACTGTTAATGCACCCGAAATAGAAATAGAACATAATATCCAGTTTGTAACATAAAAGGCTGTCTTCACCATCATATGACATTGACCAATAAAAAGGCTTTGAAATTAATAAAAATAAATTTGACACGGATTTCTAGGATGAATAATGAAATATAATTTTCTAGGTTAGATTCTCTGTAGAAACAGTAGTAACACAGGAAAGAAGCAAAGTAAGAAGAACACAAACAAACATACAAAAATGTGATTCTCCATCTTTGGAGATGGCAGGTGTTGCCACCACTCACCATATGCTCAGAGGCACATGTTACCAAATTCTTCCAAGCTACACAGGAAGTGGATTGGACTGTGAACGACCAACCCAAATTGTGTTTGCAGTTTGACAAATTTGTAGGGCAGTACAATATCTCAGAGAGGAGGTCAGGTCTCCTGCTGCCCTGGTGCATTCACTATAGCTGCCCAATTTCCCTGCTTTCTAAAGTATTATAGAAATATCTGTGAGCTATAGGTACGTTCTTAAACCGCAAGGTTTTTTGCCTATTAGTGAATAGTAGTCAGTTTAAATGATGAGAGCCAGTCTGAAGTTAATGGAAAAGTTTGTGCACGTAAGAAAAATATATGCCTCTGCTGCCATAAAGTTATCCTGGCACTGTTAACTTTCACATAAGAATTAACTGTGTGTGAGATTCATGGAGGTCTTTGTAAACCCACCACCACCACCAATTCATCTTTGGATTTCTATCATTAAAAGCAAACTCTTTTAACTTTGGGCTCCCTAAGTGTTCCTAAGTGTAGTTGCAAGTAGAACAAGGGAGCCTCATCCATCCCATGTGGCCTGGTGCTTATACCTCAAGTGAATGGATTTCAGAAAGATTAATTTCACATTCTTTATGTCCTTCTCCTCATGCTTTATTCACTTGGAGGGCACTAAGCCTGACCCTGTCACCAGATGACCATGCTAGCTGTGCGGTCCAATGATTGCAGGTCGAGCATGGTTGTGTGCAAGAGATTAATGCTCAATGTATCATGCTTAATGACATCACTAGGGCCTGCCCCCCAAACATCACTAGGGCCTGCCTCATGACATCACTAGGGCGGCACTAGGGGAGGATATACGTTAGGGAGTTTCAAAACAGTGCATTGTAGTAGTGCAGCTTTAAGTGGAAATTCCCATCTGGGTTATTTAGATTCAATGTGCAGGCACAGTATAAAAGCCTTGATTTGTGTTGATATGCTTCCTGACCTAGGAACTGAGTTGTATTTTCAGTTTGATACAAACATTTGGAAGATAACTGCACTGAACTGAATTGTTATGGCTACCATTGCCCTTGGATACTCAAAGGATGAATGATAAGAATGTTAGCTGGTTTAGTGATTAAGGCTGCAATACTGCACATACTTCACTGGGAATAAGTCCCATGGAACTGAATGACATGTATACACATGAATATGATGGTACTATAATCCTATTCTATTTCAGATTGTCAGGTCCAGGATGAGACTGAGGAACCAGACCAGTGGGTGAAAGCAATTCAGTTTTTATTAGAGTGACATCCACACAAACGCTGCGCCTTCTCATAAAGCGCCACTGACTTACAGATCCTGCGACATGGAAAGATAGTTGACAGAGCAAAGTGCACTTTCCCGCCCAACTCTTAAGTAGGACCCAAACGGGCGCGAAGCCTTTCACTCCGCCTCAATCCACCCTCAGGGGCCACCTGTCTCCCCCTCCCCCTTTCTTGTCTCTTCACTCGTCGTCGAGTACGCGGTGAGGGGGGAAGCGCCGGCCCCTCCCCTTCTGAAGATTCCGACTCCGGTATGGGCGTAAGGGGAGGTCCGGGCGGAGGGGGAGGCGTGTGAACTTTCAAGGTTGGCTCCGAGACTCTGGCGCTCCCAGGATCTCCCTTGCTGGGCAACCCTATCTCTGGACATTCCTCTCCTTCTCCTTCGCTCAAGTCTGACAGGGGGCTCCCCTACCCCTCGTCTTCTGACTCTAAATCCCCGGGACCCCAATTCCGCGTCCCGACACAGATGAGGTTGCACTCCCTCTGAAGGAACAACTACATAGTTTAGGGGTGCCCTTGGAACCATCTTTGTCCATGAAGGCCCAGATGGCCTTCATGGTGAAGAGCAGGGCCGGTCTCAAAGGGTGGCCAGATCGGGCCCTGGCTAAGGGCCCCTAGAGCCACAGAGGCCCCTAAGGGGCCTCTCAATAGGATGGGGGAGGAGTAGCGCCCCTTTTCCATGATCCAAGGCAGAGAGAGAGCTTCTTCCGCCTGCCAGTCTCTCCTATCTTTTGAGGCTGCGTGGGCTGCGTGCGCAGGACTGCCATTAACCAAGATGGCGGCTGAGGTTTCCCTAAGGGGCTGAAGCCTTCGGTGCCGTCTTGATTGATGGCAGCTCGCGCAGCCACAAGCAACAGGAGAGACGGAGCCAGCAAATGGGAAGCTCCCTGCCTACGAGAGACATGTAGGTGTGTGCACGTGTGTGTGCGTGCTTGCATGTGTGAGCATGCATACACCGGGGCCCAGGGCAAGCTGGTGCCCAAGGGCCCTGGCATATCTGGAGCCAGCCCTGGTGAAGAGCATCTGTCACCAGCATCAGCTAAACCCTTTTCTGGATGGGGAAAACTTTGCCATTGTGACTCATGTGTTGGTAACCTCCTGTTTAGACTATGTTTAGTGCTAAGGGACCTGCACTGGCTGCCTGTTAATCAAACCAGTATTAAGAACCTGCTATTTATTATTATTTTTATTATTATTATTATTATTATTATTATCTAAAATTTATTCGACGCCTATCTGGCAGGACAACCTGTCACTCTAGGCGACATACAAAGGAATAAAAATACAAAACAACATATCAAAATATAAATCAACAGGTACATAATAAAAATACTGTTCACATAAAACCCCCAAAATCAGACCACCCCCTTAGCCACCTAACTGTAGCATTCATTCATCTGACTGTACAAAAAACCATGTCTTCAACTGCCTCCGAAAACACAAAAGTGAAGGGGCTAAGCGAGTATCAACTGGTAAAATGTTCCATAGCGTGGGAGCTACAATGGAGAAGGCTTTAGATCTAGTACCACTTAATCTGGCCGCTCTAATAGATGGAACCACAAAGAGTCTAGCGGCTGAGGACCTTGTACGCCCATCTGCTCCAAGAAGAGAGAGTTTGTTCTTCAAATAGATTGGACCAGCATCAAAAAAGGACTTATAAGTTAAAGCTAGTATTTTAAACTTCACCCGCAACACTATAGGGAGCCAATGAAGTTCCCGAAGGATTGGGGTGATGTGTTCTCTCCTATGGCAGCCCTTAATAAGTCGAGCCGCCGCATTCTGGACGAGTTGAAGCTTACGCAAAGTTCCCAAAGGGAGACCAGCATATAGAGCATTACAATAGTCCAGATGGGAAATAACCAAGGCACTGACTACAGTTGGTAAAAGATGCTTTGGGAGATAAGGGCAGATTTTGCAAATGAGGGACAGATGGTAGAGTGCAGTCCAACAAACTGCCGCTATCTGAGCCTCCATCGTCAGTTGGGAGTCCAAGATGACACCCAGACTACGGACTTGGTCACTCAAGGGAACAGAAACTTGATTGAAAGTCACTTGAGTTATTCCTAGTTTGGACCGATCACCCACCAAGAGGATCTCAGTTTTATCAGAATTTAGCCGCAGTTTGTTCTTAAACATCCATTCCCCTATTAGTTCCAGCCCTTTAGTCAGTTGTGTTGCAGCAGCCTGTTGGGAAGATTTAAAAGACAAGTAGATTTGGGTATCATCTGCATACTGATGAAATTGCAGACCCATACTACGAATAAAGTCACCCAACGGTTTGATGTAAATGTTAAAGAGCATTGGGGCAAGAATCGAGCCTTGTGGCACGCCACAATCTAGCGGCCACGGTTCCGAGATCTCATCCCCCAATGCTACTCTTTGGGTTCTCCCGCTGAGATAAGAGCGGAACCAACGCAGGACATCTCCTTGAATGCCCATAGTCATTAAACGATCTAGAAGAATGTTGTGATCGACTGTATCAAAGGCTGCTGACAGATCGAGAAGAGCGAGGAAGGTATATTCTCCTCTATCTAAGGCTCTTCTCAGATCATCAACCAGTGCGACCAGGGCCGATTCAACCCCATGTTTTGGTCTAAACCCTGACTGAAGGATGTCTAAGTATCTACCTTCATCCAGATGTGATTTTAATTGAATAGCCACCGCACGCTCAATTGCCTTCCCCAGAAAAGGAAGATTTGAGATCGGTCGGTAGTTATTCTAGACCAGAGGGTCCAGGGCCGTTTTTTTTAAGATAGGAGTTACCACAGCATCTTTAAGTACAGCTGGCAACAAACCCTCTTCCAAGGAGGCATTAACTATGTCCTTAATCCTGTCCCCCAGTTCGAGCTTGGCATCCATCACCAGCCTATTTAAACCCTAAACCCTAAACAACTCTGGACCAGGTTGCCTGAAACACTGTCTTCCCCTCCATTCCTCAATAAGGGTATTAAGATCAACAGATGGAACATGGCTAGCTTTGCCATGGCCTGATGATTATCAGCTTCTGGTAACACAGAGGTGGGTTTGTTGTGGAATGCCCTCCCTGATGAAAGATGAGAGGCCCTATCAGCACTGGCGTTCCACTGGCTCTTGAAGACACATCTGTTTAGACAAGCATTCCCCTAATCTCCTGACTGTACTCTAATTGTTTTAACTGCTAGTTTTAACTCTTTTAATTGTTGCACTGTTTTAATGAGCTTGTTTTACATATTAATTGTGAATGTTTATTTTAATGTTTTGATGAAATTGTTTTTATTGTGCATTTTAATTTTCTGTATTTGGTTTTATACTGGAAACAGCTTAGCAGCAATAAGGGGTATATAATCCCCTCTAGGATGCACACCTTAATGTGGTGAGGGGGTTTGAGAGTGTTGAAGAAGCTGACAGCAATGCCTTCAGGAGTCTAGAGCAAGAGGCTAGACTCCTAGCAGGGGCACCCAAGGTGGAATGGTCAAGCTGAGACACCAGACTAAGATGCATTCAAACTCAGAGGAAAGCAATGGTAAAACCACTTCTGAATGCCTCTTACCACAAAAACCCTATGAACAGAGTATCCAAAATGCAACACAAGATAGTGCTGGAAGATGACACTCAATGAGCTACTGGGGAAGAACAACAGACAAGTACGAGTAGTGCAGTGACTAATGACACAGCTGAGTCAAAGCCGAAAGGAAGACCAGAGGCTGATGAGCACAGATGTGAAAGGAGAGTCCGGAGTTGTACGACGCACCCAGTAGGAACATGGAATGTGAGAAGCATGAACTAGGGAAAGATAGAAATTGTCAAGCAAGAAATGAAACGTATCAATGTTACAATACTTGGCGTGAGTGAATTAAAATGGACGGGAATGGGACATTTTCAATCAGGCAACTACAAAATATTTTATGCAGGAAATGAGAAATTAAGAAGAAATGGGGTTGCTTTAATAGTGAGAAATGCTGTAGCAAAAACAATTAAGAGCTATAACTCAAAGTCTGAGTGAGTTATATCAGTGAGATTTAACGGGAAATCTATTAACATAATCACCATCCAAGTCTACGCTCCAACGGCAAACAGAGAAGAGGAATTGGAAAGATTTTATGCAGAAGTACAGGAAGTAATTGATCACACACCAAAACAAGGGCCTGATCAGATGCCGGTATAATGTGGATCTGATGCTTTTTGCAGATCCTTTTAATTTGGACCGTTTACATGATGTTTTTGCCAACGAGAGTGCATTCAGCTGCTTTTGCCTTAAAATCCAGATTAAATCAATGCAACAAAAACCTGAAATTGCTTTTAAAATCTGCATCTGCCTCGGTGCACTTCTACCTTGTATTACCTTTTAAGTGCCTTTTTTTGGCTGTGCAGTTTCTTTGCCATTAGATCCTCCCTTTTCTCCGCTCCTTTAACTGTCTCTGGGCATCATTTTGTTTCCTGCCATTGACGAACCAACTTCCGGTTGCTCTTGCCTTCCTTTCTTCCGCTTTCTCCCGCTTCCCCCCCCAATACATTTCCTCCCCCGCTCCTTTAAACAAAATCACATTCATCCAAATTATTCACCCTAGAATATCTAATTCTGTGAAAGCTCTCTGCATGTGATGTGAGCGGGTTTTTTCCCCACCCCTTCATTCTCTCTCTTCTGCAGCAACAGCACCAACTCCCCGAGGGTAACAGAGAAGAGCTGGAGCTTGGAAAATTCCTTCCTGGGGAAATCCTGCTCGCCCCGCTGCCAGAGAGGGAGACTCCCCTTCAGCCTTGGCCGGCTCTCTCACTTGAGCTGTGTGTGTTTGGGGGGGTTCTGCAAGCCACTACGCACCGCTAGCTGGAGCTTCACCCAGGCTTGGAGCGCACACAGCCACGGTGAGAGGAGGCTGGCGAAGGCGCTGCTGGGGTAATTTATAAGCACCCAAAAGCGCAGGGGAAAGGGGAGCTGCCTTGGCATCTCATCCGAGCATCTGCTCCGCTCATCCCACTCACGGAGAGCGATAATATTAAACAGTCAATGCTTCCTTTAGTAGCTGCTTTTAATGTCTCTCTAAAGATAATTGTTTCGGGTTTTTTTTATGTTTCCCAGAACACATGCTGAGGGTTGTCCCAGGGTGCCAAAGGCACACCTATCTCTCGCAGAGACAGCCTAACAGCCATGGGTGGGAGCAGGGGGAACGGGAAAAAGCCTGTACTGCAGGGAAGGGGGTGGCTGTAGGTGATTCCCCTGCTTCCAAGCGCCCATTCCTCCCTTCATTTAGGGAAACACCGCCCCTTCCCCACCTCCGCAGTTAACAAGGAAACGCTGATAGCAACAAACGTGCGTGCATGTGAATGCTAAAAAGAAAAACAGCCAATTTATTCGTAGCAAGGGCGGAAGTATGTGAACTGTCAAAATCAATCGCGATAGAAAAAGCAGCATTTTGAATGCAGATCTTGGCTCATATGTGAACCAGCCCCAAGATGTGCTGATAATCATGGGGGACTGGAATGCAAAAGTAGGGAACAGATAAGAACTAGGAATTGTGGGGAAATGGGGCTTAGGAGATAGAAATGAAGCAGGAGAAAGACTTATAGAATTCTGTGAAGCAAGTAATTTGTTTCTTGCAAACACATTTTTTGAGCAACCAAAATGACGACTGTACACATGGACATCACCAAATGGCCAATATAGGAATAAAATTGATTATACAATTGGTAGCAGAAGATGGAGAAGTTCCATACTTTCTGCAAAAACACGACCAGGAGCAGACTGTGGTACAGATCATGAACTGATTATATCGAAAAGCAGAGTAAAGCTAAAGAAGAACAATAAAGCAATTATAATGCCAAAATACAGTTTAAATAACATCCCAGAAAAATATAAAGATCAAACAAGCAACAGATATGAGGCTTTAAACTTAGTTGACAGGGAACCAGAAGAACTATCAGGGAGACATTATCAGGGACTAATGCAAAAAGACCTCTAGTTAAAAAGAGAGAAAGACCTCAATGGATGACTAAAGAAACTCTTAAAATGGTTAAAGAGAAAAAGAAAGCAAAAGCAAAAGGAGATAGAAACATGGTTAGAACTCTAAATGCAACAATACAGCAAGCAGTACGTAGGGACAAAGAGAACTATTACAATGGTTATTGTATAGATATAGAAGAGGACAACAAAAAGGGTAGAACAAGAGCCCTATTCCAAAAGATTACAGAAATTAAACAGAAATTTAAACCAATGGTACACATTTAAACGGAAATTTAAACCAATGGTACACTAATCAACAAGGGAACAACTGACTGACCAAGATGAAACAAAAGGAAGATGGAAGCAATATACTGAAGAACTCTATAAAATAGATGCAAGGATGACAGATTCATTCACGGAGGAACGGTATAATGAAGAACCAGAAATGTTAGAATGTGAGGTGAAAGCTGTTTGAAAATACTTGGAAGAAATAAATCACCAGGAACAGATGGCATACCAATGAGTTGCTACAAGCAACTGAGACTGAATCTGTCCAAATTTTGACAAAAATCAACAAAAAATGATGAAACTGAGGTTATCATACTTTGGACACATAATGAGAAGACTTGATTCACTAGAAAAGACAGTAAGGCTGGGAAAAACAGAAGGGAGTAGAAAAAGAGGAAGGCCAAACAAGAGATGGATTGATTCCATAAAGGAAGCCACAGACCTGACCTTAAAAGATCTGAACAGGGTGGTTCACAACAGATGCTATCGGAGGTCGCTGATTCATAGGGTCGCCATAAGTCATAATTGACTTGAAGGAACATAACAACAAATTAATATAATAGAATATAATACAAGTGCTACTGATGGCCTATTCTCTCATAAACCTTTGGTGCCCCTTCTGTGCAAGGATATTCAAACAGTGGGTCCCATACCCCATTTGCCATCAGTGGTGGCCCCCTGCTTATGGAACCCTCTCCCCAGAGAGGCATGGCTGGCGCCATCATTATATGTCTTTAGGTGCCAGGCAAAAACATTCCTCTTCTTTCAGGCATTTGGCTCTTAATTTTTGGAGGGCTTTTAACATTGTAGCCTCTGGTGGTTTGTTCTACCATCTTATCCATGTATTGTGTTTTTTAATGATTTATTTGTGTTATTTTTATATTGGTTTTAATCTTTTTTATTGTATGTTGCTTTGGGTTCATTTATATGAAGCGACGAATAAATTTAATAAATAATAAAATCATAATAATTTGCAATCCTTTTACCTTCTTTCCAACAGCACATCAACTCTTTCAGTTGCTTCATCATTAATGATATAGCTTCAAAAATATTTAGTATTTCTCTTCTCTGGACTTTATATTCATTTTGAAGTTCATAAGCCAGAATTTTGTACATATTCTTGAAAGACATCATACCCTTGGCTAAAAGAAAAGCAAAGAAAGTATTAACCTTGCCTCTTTCTGTCGCTTTCAGAAAAAGGAATTTCTTAAGCCTTGTATTCTCAAAAAGATATGTTCTAGGGCTTGTATAAACACATGTGTAGTTATCAATTTTATTAATTTTCTGCTGGTCTGAAAAGAAGTAAACATTTAACAAGGTGGTGGCTGTTATTTTATTTTATAAAAGAAAGAAGTCAGTCAATAACGTAGATAAATGTTTTTCTTTTATACCATAGTTCAGCAGATGAGAAATTTAAGCTCACCAAATCAGCTAGGGATCAGTTAGCTCACACAAATCAGTAGCATGTGATTTTGTTATGGCATCTTAGAAAAGTTCTCTTCCGTAAGTTCTGTATATCTTTACCTCCCATATGTAAGAGAGACATTTTATCCTTGCATTGTTGAGAACATGATGTATAACAACAGATCAGAGCTGCTGGGTTCCCACGGCAGGAGGTGGTGAAGGCTGAACAATAGGAGAGCAATGAAGAATGGTCCTTCTAATCAATATCCTGCCTAGACGCTGAGTCGAGTAGCAGCTTGGGCCTATCTAAAACATCTGTATTGTTTCTTAGTTTTTCATTTGATTAGTGATAATGTTCTCTCTTTTTTGAGACAACAAAATTAGGGACTACTATCACCTCTGCCCTTGCATGTTTCTGCAGCTGTTCCAGTATCTACTGAGAGATAACAATAATGTGTGGTCCAGCACTTTCAGCTGAATGCACTTTGATTACAATATTAGCTGTCTTCAGACATTATCATTAAGTGTTATGAAAACAGGGGAAGGGGAGCAGCGGCGACGAGCTCTACTACTCAGTAGTGCACTCCTTGGTGGAGTGCTGCTGCTCACCTAACCTCCAGTTGGTCACACTACTGTTGCTTACAGGGAGGTAGAGGGAGAGAGGCAAGGTTGGCTCTGTGCAGATGCACTGGCAGAACCAATCTAGTGTTCCTGCCAATGCATTTGCATCATTCCAACCTCCCCTGCTTTGGTCTCTATCTCCTGGTAAGCAGCAGCAACATGACTGACTAGAGGTCAGGTGAGCAGCAGCAGCCCACCATGCCATCTGCTACTGCCACCACTCCTTGTCTTCGGAGTCTCCTGTATTCATGAAGGCTCCCCATGTATCTTAGAACCTTGGGAAACAAGGGTTCCAAAACATGCAGGGAAGCTCTACAACTAGAGAATGGCAATGGCAATGAGGGAAATAGAGCTAGCATGATCATCCCCATTGCCCCCCCCCGTACATTAAATGTTTCATCACATTTAATGGTAATGCCTGAAGAGGGACCAGAACTGGTCTGAGCATGATTGCCCAGAGTATCTATTATCCGGATGATCTGATCTTATTGAGAGGGGTTTTTTTTTAGTTTATTTTTAAAATGTATAATCTGTTTTTCACCATCTGGACCCTAAAGTGGCTTAAAAGAGTTGTAGTTCTCAGCCATGTGAGGCCAGCTCCTGGCTGCACCAGTTTGAGCTCAAATTAAGCTTGATGACACCTGTGAAATTCTGCCTGGACTGGCTTTTGATGCAAACATTACTTTTTAGTTTGTGGTCATGTGTCAAAAGTATGATCCTGTGTGTGATTCTGATCTTCCTTCAGCTACCTCACTCTGAGCTGATGTACTTTGATGTCAACATGTACTGTCTGAAAAATGTGGGTCTGCCATGAGCTGACAGGGACATGAGAGCAGGCTCATGGTTTCCTTGTTCAAGTCCCACAGACCACCGCTTTGATGCATGCCAATGCCAAATTGAAATAATCTGGTGCTAAAAAAAGGCAAGAATGCAGACATGAAAAATCTAATGAATTTTATCCATAGCAAAATGTTTCCATTACACTTCAGAGTCCCAGCAGGGCATCGTGAACTACTTGATTTCCAATGGACATTTGGAAAGCTAACAAAAACAACACTCCTTTAAATGGCTTGGCAAAATGCTGCTCTTCTGTTTGGTCAGAACCTGTTCATAACACTGCCTGACTGAGGACAAAAATGACCTTATGTCATTTTTGATGGGGGTGGGACAGAGCAGCTGTGCCAAGTGGTTTCTGCCAGTTCAGGCTAGCCAAACTTCTTTTCAAGCAGCAGCAAATCTGCACAAATAGGGCAGGTTGTGTAAAGCACTTTCTCTTTCTTTGTACTGCATTGTTTCATGGTTAATTGATGTAACATTATACAGATACTATGTTTGTTGTGTTAGCTTGGCGTAGCGCTTGGCACAGCTGCTCTAAACTCTTTTTGATCTATATACCAAAGGTGTATCATGTTAATCACCCATACTTCCAAAATACACAATAAAAGGATGTCCCAGAGAATTGGGAAATTAGGGGTTAAATTGTAGAAAATGAGCATTCACTTGTAAGTTTGACCTTCAGTTACATCCAGACTAGAGTTGCCAGGTTCATGGCCTGAGACTGATCCTGTATCTTTAGGAGAAGAGAAAGTCAGCCAAGTGCAGGTGTTCTTGCAACTCTGTAATGGGAAAAACCACAAGGTGGAATTCTCCCTTCCCCCTGCACAACTTTTAAAGATGCAGGCATTCTTAAGTTGTATCTGTTGAGAGGCAGCAGGCTCCAGGTTGGGCAGGAAGGTATGAAGGGGAATTGTAAGTGTGGTATTGCATGGGGCTCTCCCAAAGACTCAAGTGTTTTTTCTGGTCCACCCCTTGTAAAGGTCTACCGTTGCCTGAAGCATAATATAATTTACTCATAAAGTGCAAGCATAAATTAAAGTTATGCAAGGCTCTTGATCACAGGGAGGACTGAAGCCATGCTCAGCTGAATGCAGTTACAATCAGTGGTGGCTGGTGTGCCCACGGGGACTAGTAGGGCAGAAGTCAGGGAGACCACTAGTAGGCAGAGCCAATGACAGGCAGCGCCAATTAGTTCTAGCTTTGTCCCCATCCTCCTCTCTGCTGAGTTGTACGAGGGCAACACAGAGGAAGTAGTTGCTAGGCAGCGCCATCCTTGGGCGGGATGTAAGAAAGGCAGGGATGTGGGAGCTGGCTAAGGACAGACTGAGGTTGGTGGGACAGTGCCCCATTGGCTCTAACAGACCAGCCTCTACTGCTTACAACCCTCCTTCAGATCTTCTCACTCAATGTGGAAACGTGTGTGGGGGTGGTGGAGGGCAGTGGGGGTGGGGTTCTGCTGTCCCTCCATGGATACAATTTAACAATATTCGAACAGGGCTCTAAAGAGTGCTTGAATAGAGCTTTAGTCTTTTGGCTAAAGAGAGCAGTCTTCAGCTTCCAGTCTCCACTTAGAGCTAGTTAGCTCCCTCTTATGCCAGGAATTTAGAGCAAAACCTTTGATACGACTCAACGATTGCTTCCTAGAATGGAACCATAGCACAGTGTGTAAGAAAGTATCTGCCTATTTTATCAGCTAGGGACCTTTTACAAGTTTACAAATTTATTAGGAGTTAGAAGTAATGTTTTCATTGTTTGTTAACTGATTGCAAAGTTGTCTTCTGTTTGTTCTTATTAGTAAATCTCATATGTTCTGATCTGGGTTGGCTCTTATGTCAGACACACTGCTGAACAGGCACATGTCAACTCTTTAGGGAGGGGACTGGGCAGAAATTGGGAGCATGCAGAATGGTGACTTGGTATCTCAGAAAGATCTCTCCTCACAAGATACTTAAGAGTATCTTGGAAAAGGGCTGTAGTTCAGTAGCAGAGCATCTGCTTTGCATACACAAGTTCCCAGGATCAGTCTCTGGCATCTCCAGGTAGTGCTAAGAGGATATGTTTAGCTAAAGGCAGAGTGGACAAGCTGAGATAACCATTTAAATTGGCTTATATCGTTATTCCCTTGGGTGTCAAGTTAGAGGAGAAGGGTAAGGACTCTTTGAAGGATCCCAGGATATGTCACAAAAGGTAAAAATATGTCCAAAAGGTGGACTTATCACGTGCCTAACTCCTGTACTAGATGCTGAGTAAGGAGTTGTCACCCTGCCTTGGGCCTTGCATGCCTCAATTGCATAGACCACCAGAGGGAGGACTAAGTTCTCAGCACATCAACCCACAGGACTAGACCACAAGTGCTTTAGTAGAGATGTAAGCAGCTGATGTTGGTGCTACGATAAGGCTGTTTGGTTTTGTCCAGTTTCAGATGGCCCAGTGCACACAATTCTTCTCTTGACCCTGATTTTTTTAAAAAAAAGTACTCCCAGAGGGCTGGCACAAGATAAAAAGACTGCATCAATGTTTACAAGCAGCATAACTTTAATCTATACAGTACTTGCAGTTTATGAGTAATTTACATTAGGCTTCAGGTGTCTGTAGACTTTACAAGGGTAGAACAGAAGAAACACTTGAGTCTTTGGGAGAGCCCCATGCAATGCAGAAGATGGGGCATCTTCCTCTTTCACATACAAATGCTTTTGTAGAATAGAATCATAGGATTGAAAGGCACATCAATGGGCATCTAGTCCAACCTTCTGTCTAAAAGCTACATTTGATTTATAATCAGTGCTGCAGACAATATGGTAGATAGGGATTAACATGCTATCTCACGAGACACACTGTGGTCCATGGACATTACAACAGTCCAACCAAAAAAGCAAGGACAGCTGCCAGATCTCCACCATGAAAACTAATCACCACCGGGTTTCCTTTGTAGCCAATTTACTTTAAATGGAAGTAACTTTATTCTCCATAACTTTATTATGGGGAAGGGTCATAGCTCAGTAGCGGAGTATCTGCTTTGCATGCAAAAGGCTCCTGGTTCAATCCCCAACATCTGCAGGTAGGGAGACTTCTGTCTGAAACCCTTCAGAGCCACTGCCCACCAGTGTAGACAATACAGGGCTAGATTGACCAATGGCAACTTCCTATGTATATTTGCAAAAGTCTTGCAGTGACTTCCCCATCAAAATGACATGTGAACTGGGTTGTAGATTAAACAAAATTTTCTGTTGAAGCCTACGATAAGACATTCAGATTCTAATGATACATTTTATGATGCTTTCATTAAACATTTTAGAAAACTGTGTGGGTTAGGAAAAATCTTTCCAGAATATGACATTCATTTTGTAGCTTGCCTTTCTTAAGTGCAAGTTTTTTTTCTTCTTTCAAAAATGGCCAATGAGGGGCCCTGGATCTCGATTCGGATCTTAGAGTGGAAGGGTAAAGGACTTGGCAAGTGTTACAATTACATTTCCTTCCTATGCAAATTGTAGGCACAGTCCCCGCATCTGGGTCAGAACCTTAGTGCCTTCACTAGGGTTCCAGGTCCCTTTTCCCCATGTTAGGGTCCCAATGCAGATCAGGTTCCCCATGCTTGCAAGAGTGCTTTAAAAGTATAGTGCAGATGTACCCAAAGAAACAGGAAGAAATCATTAACCTCCTGCACAGGATCTCCCATAGAATTGTTTCTGGGAATGTGGATTTTCTCTGGCTGGAGCTGGCTAGAATCAAAAGGCACAGCCACAGCAGAGTTTTCTTGATGCCAGGGATTGAACCTGGAACCTTCTACATACACAGTGCTGCTCCACCACTGAGCTACAATCTCCCCACAAAGTGCTATAAGCCTTTGCACAGAAATACTCAAAACATCCTGCTTGTTTGCTTTTGAGAGGGAACCCCCCCCCCACACCATTAATTCTGCCATCATCTTTCCTATGATAATAATGGGAATCATCAGGTCAGATCATGACCATAAAAGGGAGAGCCTGGAACTGCCCACTGAAGAAGTTGCTTACAGAACATCATTGAGCTGCAGAGTATCATCAGACTGGCAGGGAGCATGTGTCAGCAACACCTTCCCATTGACTTTTAACACATCCTTATCACTTGCTGGTTCACCTCCTAGAGTTTCTGATAAAATGCCATCCCCAGCGGAATCTCCTGACCAAGCCTGCGGGGAATGCAACAGCTTTAGAGGTGGCATTGGAGCTTCCTGGCCTGGAAAGGCAATGGGGTGGGTGGGAGCAATCTGATCCATCCTCCTATGCCAAATGATTCTTAAAAATATCTTTGCCTTTCTGTCTCCGTCTTGACTGCCAGTGATGAACATAGACAACTTCCCTAGGCATTTTGTTTCATTGTACAGTAATATAAAGACTGATAGCTTCTTTTGTTCCACTGGCTGTATTTCACACCATCGAGAAAGACTTGGCTTTGTTACTTTCCCATTCTCCTTTTTACTCTTCATGCTTTGGTGTTGCAAATCTCTTCTTCCTCTTTTGCATTAAGTAATCGCCCTCTTACCAAATACATCTTAACACATTTAAGCTGCAATGCTATACACACTTTCTTGGGAGTAAGCCCAAACTGAATTCATGCCTAGGATTACTCTGTTAGTGTATGAGGCATTTTAATGATACTTTCCCAAAGTAGGTGGTATTAGATTGCTGTGAGGCTATACTATACTTGAAGAAGTTTAATAACATCCCTGTGACGATTTCAGATTTCAGATACCTTTAGATTTCTGTGATTCAAATAGGTGCTATGTGGGCAGTGACTAGGCATGGAAAGATCTGTCGATTTCAGTTCTCTTGGGTTCTCATTTTTCCAATCTTAAATTCAGTTCTCCACATTTTTGCAGCAATTTGCAAATTTTGTGTAAAAAAGTCCTCATGAAAATTCTTCAGCATTTTAGTTCAAATTTCTCCTAATAAGCACCCTTTTGTATGCATTTTGACTAGTGTACACATTTTTGCAAGCAAGTTCTCCTAATATGATGTCTTTTTGTATGCTATTTTCACTAATACATTTATTTCTATGCACACTTTCCCTTCATATATGCATTTTTATAAACATTCCTTGGTTGGATAACTGCATCACAAAGTTGGATAAGTGTGAATTTCAAATAATGGCTTTCTCATATTGTTTCTCATAATAGATGGTTCTCATATAGTTTTGGAATGTGCACATTTGATAAATTTGGCTTTAAATGCGAACTGATCAAATTTCTCCCCCATCCCTAGCAATGACCTTCTGTTCTGCCTTTTCCATACCTCTCAGAGCTGCATCCTGTTTCCAGACACAACAATGTTAGGGTCCCATGCACACACATTTTTAGTGTGGGATAGATAATGGAAATCCAATGTACATTCTAGAAATTATAGATTTCATAGTCACATCATAATATGATGTGTTCACAAATCATGCATCAAAACACCCTAAGTTGACTTCTCAACAGATCACCTGCCTTCACTAAAGGACACACATAAAGAGCTATTATCTGTCAGGGCTGAGTGCTCTCTGTACAGAGCAATAACCCACCTGAAGGCATAAATGAGCTGAATGAGAATCATGAGCCTGCTACATCTTGATGAGCATGGAACTAGGGGCATCTCTAGATTGTCAGTATTTTGCTGGAGGGATTCAAGTGTATACTTGAAATTTTGGGAAATTAAGTTTCTGCAATTAAAGTAGATTAAAATGCTTTGTCACCCTAGTGCAACAAACCCACTTTAAAAAAAGAGCATTTTTTTGAGGTTAGGAAAGTAACAGGGGAATGCATTGAATGTGGAATTTTAGTTATTTAATTTAACAATTTATATACTGCTTGATTGTAAAAAAAAAGCTGTGAATGAATGATTAACAGGAAGACATATAAACATTCCACAAGCAAATCAGGATGAGGGCAGGATGAATGTTCACTGCTGCATAATCTCCCCACAAACAAATCACAATGAACGCTCAGTAAAGACCTAATATAATCTAACCACTGCATAAGCTTTGTGTTAGCAAATCAGGATGAATGCTGAATAAATAGGTTGTCTGGAGGAGTCATAGCTGACTCCTGACTGCAGTGCATCTCATCTTCAGCTCCACCCAACCCCAAATCTTTACCTTTACACCACATTATCTTTGCTGTTTGAGCAACTGGCATGAAGTCAAGACAAACAAAAACTCGGGTTCCTGAGGGGGAAGGCTAGCTGGAGGCAAGCAGCATAGTCCAAGCAGGCAAATGAGCAGGTTCCACAGATAGCAGATGCTGTGGAGCAGGGCCTTCTCACTAGGAAAGTGAGTCACTTAGATTAGAAAGCAAGCCCTGGAGCTGAGGCTTTATGGAACAGGGGAACCTAGAATATCTAGATACTGGTCAGCAGGTACAGCTTATCATGTGAAAACTAAAAGAAAGAAAAAAGAAAAAATATTCAACCAGCAAAATAAGGATAAAAGAGAATAAAATTCAACCTTGTATATTCAACGAAATAATATTCAATTAACGTTCAACACAGACTGTGACATACAAATAAAGCTTAGGGACCAATGTTTCATACCATTTCTCACTCTTTGTAAATATTAAAATGTCCTTAAAATACAGTGGTAAACCTTTATTCCATATACATAACATTCTATTGCAAGTATCAGCTGCCAAATTACATAATAAAACGTAGAGTTGGAAAGGACCTCCAAGGTCATCTAGCCCAACCCCCTGTAGTTGCAGGGAATCTGTTGCAACAGCATCCCTGATAGGTGGCCATCTAGGCTCTGCTTAAGAACCTCTAACAAAGGAGAGTCTACCATTTTCTCAGGCCATCTGTTCCATAGTCGAACCGCTTACACCATCAGAATGTACAGTGCAACCAGCATTATACAAACATACTGCTTAAAGTTAATTGCACTTATATATAATTTCTAAATTCCAAATTAAAATTAGATTAACCTAATGCATTTTTGATCACAGTCCTCTTTCATGGCTTTATGCTACATCAGGCTGAAAAGCTATCTCCTACCTGCAGACCCCATGAGAGGAGGATGGGCTTTTCAATACAACAGATTTCCTTCATATTTGTGAATCCTGTTTTAAAAGGCATACTTTTTAAATAGTTGCTTTGACAGCTTCAGTTTAAAGAGCTGAAGAGCATACTTTTCCATACACAACAAAAATACTAGTTGACATTACTCACTAGTAGAATCTACTTGTATAGGCCAAATCCTCAATTTATCATGTCCCCCCTCCTTGGATAGATATGGGCTACATTGCCTTCAGTTCAGTTTTAACCTATAAATATAGGGTTGTATTCAACAGAGTAGATCCACTGAAGTAAATAGACATGACTAACTTGTTGATGTTGTTGTTATGTGCCTTCGACAACGACTTATGGCAACCCTAGGAATCAGCGACCTCCAACAGCATCTGTTGGAGGCTGGGCCTGGCAACCAAGAGGTCTTTTGTATCTTTAAAAGTTGTGCAGAGGGAAGGGAGAATTCCACCTTGTGGTTTTTCCCATTACAGGGTTGCAAGAACACCTGCACTTGGCTGACTTTCTCTTCTCCTAAAGATACAGGATCAGTCTCAGGCCTTGAACCTGGCAACCAGTGAACCACCTTGTTAAGATCCTGTCAGTTTAGGTCTGTGGCTTCCTTTATGGAATCAATCCATCTCTTGTTTGGCCTTCCTCTTTTTCTACTCCCTTCTGTTTTTCCCAGCATTATGGTCTTTTCTAGTGAATCAAGTCTTCTCATTATGTGTCCAAAGTATGATAGCCTCAGTTTCATCATTTTAGCTTCTAGTGATAGTTCTGGTTTAATTTGTTCTAATACCCAATTATTTGTCTTTTTCTCAGTCCATGGTATGCGCAAAGCTCTCCTCCAACACCACATTTCAAATGAGTTGATTTTTCTCTTATCCGCTTTTTTCACTGTCCAGCTTTCACATCCATACACAGAGATCGGGAATACCATGGTCTGAATGATCCTAACTTTAGTGTTCAGTGGTACATCTTTGCATTTGAGGACCTTTTCTAGTTCTCTCACAGCTGCCCTCCTCAGTCCCAGCCTTCTTCTGATTTCTTGACTATTGTCTCCATTTTGGTTAGTGACTGTGCCAAGGTATTGATAATCCTTGGCAAGTTCAATGTCCACATCGTCAACTTTAAAGTTACATAAATCTTCTGTTGTCATTACTTTAGTCTTCTTGAAATTCAGCTGTAGTCCTGCTTTTGTGCTTTCCTCGTTAACTTTCATCAGCATTCGTTTCAAATCATTACTGGTTTCTGCTAGTAGTATGGTATCGTCTGCATATCTTAAATTATTAATATTAGGTTCATTAATTTATGTGGGTCTACTCTGAGTAGGACTAGCAGTGAATACAACCCATTGTTGTTTATGTGTTGGCACCAGTGTGGCCTTTTTTTTTACGTCTCCTAGCCCAGGAGCAGGGGTGGTGGGTAGGAGTCCTTTCTCAATTCTGAACTTGTTGGGGGGAATGAAGAAATAAGTGTTCTCGTCTATTACCTTCATAGCTGTGAGTATCACGCTCCCCCATCCTGCCATTTGTTAAGAAAAAAACAAGATACATGGCTGCCTGCAAAATAGCAAATGGAGGTCTAGGTAGGTCCTCAAAGTGTCAGCTTCATTCAAACATGATTTCACCAAATTATTCTCAGAGAATGGAGCCTGCAACCCCATACGCACTTTCTTTTGAACTCAGTGGTGCTTATTTCCGAGCAGACATGCAGAATTGCACTGTTAGTTGTAGTTAGCAATAAACACTTTTTAACATAACCACAGCCTTTGGCAATCCTGAGAGCACTTACTTATTACGACATTGACAAATGACAGTGACTGAACTCAAAGGTTTCAAACCAAACCTTTTCTTGAAACATGAAAATGCAATATTTTATCACAATGCCATAAAAGAGGCCAGCATCAAACTTCGATTCAGTATACATACAATTTATTGCAAATATCATCTGATAATTCTCATCAGATTTGCAACACAGCCAATAAACTGATGGGTTTGCAGAAAAAGCCTAACCCTAATATCCCCTACATCTCTACTCTAAAGTGAGGCCCACTGAGTTCAATGGAAATTACTCTCAGGTAAATGTGTATAGAATTGCAGCCCATAGTTAATTTGGAATAGGCATGTAGCTAGAAATAAATGACTGGATTTATATAAGGGAGCACAAGGATTCCAACGGATGTTCAACAACTGATCAAAGGGCTTTATAAGCCTTTGTACATTGCCTGCATTCCAAAAATGCACCAGGGCTGTAAAAAGGAATGGCTCCAAATATGCTTGGTTGTTAATCATTCTCCAGATATAGGTGGCATATCAGGTTGCTTAGACCCAGTAGGGTATATGATACTACATGTGCTGGGAGTATGAAGATAAAGCTCATTTGTAAAAAGGAGAGCAGAACACACTCTGTGTGTGTGTGTGTGTGTGTGTGTGTGCGCGAGAGAGAGAGAGAGAGAGAGAGAGAGAGAGAGAGTGTTCTTGGTCTTCTCAGCTGCTTGGCCTGAAAATGGAAAGCCAAAAGCATTTCAAATTCTTGAAGTCTTTTGTTGCTAATGCTTTGTAGGAGGTTCATCACTTTACTGACCACCAAGCATCTGGGAGAAATTAGGGGAATATCTTCTTGTCTGCATAGATTTAGAGGGATGATGCCACTAGGGATGTGATCCATTGGCTGGTTCCGGTTCGAAAGCATTCTACCTAACAGGCTGGTATCAATTTGAGTTCGTTCTTGGACTGCTAGCTGCTGCTTTTACTTACCCATTTTTCCCCTCGCAGAAAATACTGATATTAATATCAATATTTTAAAAGAAATATTGATATTTTGAAAGGAATATCAGTAAAATTATTGTTCTTAATGTCAATATTTTAGAGGCGGATTTTTTTTTAAAAAAAGCTGTTTTTTAAAATAGCTGCAGAAAATCACTACATAAAAAAACCAGAATGCATCAATAGAGAGTGAGCAAATTAGTGGAAAATTTGGTACCAAATTTGAGTTGGGGAGAATTCTAGCACATCCCTAGATGCCACTGGGTGGATGGGCCAAGAAAATGAAAATGGACAGGACAACGAGGAAAAAGAAGGGAAGAAGGAAGGATTGTTTGAGAGACAAATGGAAAGTCTGCAGAATGAAGAAATAAAGGAAGTAAAATGAATACAAACAGAAATCATAAGAAGGATTAAGAGCGTGATGAAGGGTTAAAAAAAGTCAAAAGGCAAGAAAACAAAGATAAAAAAATGGACAAAGAAAAAACATTGATTGCAAACTAAGAACCAATAGTCAAAAAGGTAAATTTGAATATAAGCCTAACTTAACTGATTAATTGAAGAGAGTGACTTGATCCAGGGTCTTAGGTACAAGCCTGTCTGTTTGCTTGCAGCTTTTTTTGTGCCTTTGGAGGGAGGCCTGCCTTGGATGGTGGAAGGGGAAAAAGCAAAACGCAATGATGCAATAAACACTTTGAGTGTGGTGTGAAATTGTTGTGGAAAGTCTATGGGGACACAGGGCAGTTGAGTCCTTTGGTTGATTAAGAAACTGAGCGGTGGCTTGTAAGCAGTTAGTGGTTTCTAAAGGCTTCATGCCAATCCCAACACACAATGTTATCACTATGAGCCAGCACACGGCCAGGCCTGCTGTGTTCACACAGTTTGTCCACCAGGGACTCAACAGGTCCTTACAGATCTCAGCTGTGATGCCTTCTGCCAGAATCTTTCTCTCCTCCGATGTTTGACACAAACATATATACCAGCACAGGACACCAGGGGGCAACATCTCGTTAGGACATAGCACCAATTGGGCTGCCGAGCAGTTCACAATATCATGCATATTTATGTGGTAGTAAAGCCCAAGGAACCCAATGTACCTTACTCCCAAATAACCATGCACAAGTCTTTTGAAGCTATTGTTCGGGCACCTGTGTGAGCAGCGATTCTGGCTGACAGGAAAGAGAAGCACATTAGGAGTGTCCTACAGGGAACAAACTTAACTATTAATATATCTGCACAGCAGATGGATCTATTAGGACGGGCGGTGGTGGTGGGGAACAGAATAAAATACAATTGTTAGTTTGCTAGAAAAGCTACAAAGGCTCTGTACCAAACCCCCATTTTAAAAGACGAGTGCTCACAACTGCAAACAAAACCTTCCATCCACCGACTGAAGCTGGCCCCCCCCAGGAAAAGTTGCCCATTCTGAGCAAATTAAGGGTTAATTCCACAGCCCACCGAGCAGGGGATGGCCTTGAACTAATCCCACGGTCCCAAGGGCATCATCATTCATTCTCCGGCTTCCTGATGGTAAAGGACAAAAGCCCTGTCTCCTTTGGTAACCCCAAGCAGCTTATGCTTCCTGGTAGTAAAGCTGCACATATCACTAGAATCTGAAATGGAATGCCTATCTCCCACCCCTCTACCCTTTGCAAGCCAATGTTTTCTGAGGCTGACAGTTTCTGTGTAGGCTCTTTCAGTTAACACATTTGTAGTTGTCAGACCAAGAGAAATTCACCCTTTTCTCCCCCTTCCACAAGAATGTTTTATTACATTTTTGGTATACAGATAGAATCATAGAATAGTAGAGTTGGAAGGGGCCTATAAGGCCATTGAGTCCAACCCCCTGCTCAATGCAGGAATCCAGGTTCAAGCATACCCGACAGGTGGCTGTCCAGCTGCCTCTTGAATGCCTCCAGTGTAGACCTACACTGCAATATTACCACCTATTAGATTAAGACCTTTATTGTTAGTGTGGGTAAGCAGCCTGTTTAAACTCTTCAGTCATATTTTGTAACAACAGCTATGTATATGTTTTAAATATCCTTTTGGTTCCTTTGGCACCAGGTGAAGACGTTTTTGTTTATCCAGGCCTTTTAAAAAACTTAATCTGGCTCTCTGTTTTTAAAATATGTTACTAACTGAGGCAGACAGGGGGAGGTACGACAAGTTCTGTTTTGTTGTATTTCTGTCGTTCCCCCCCCCCATCTTTTTTACAGTTTTATGTCTGTGGTTCAGTTTTTTAAAACTTATTTATTGTAAACTACCCAGAAAACTATGTTATGGAATGGAATGGAATACATTGGCCAGAAAATGAATAAATACACAATATAGTATTTTAAATACTACATAAGGTGGGATGGTTGTTGTTTTAACTTTGCAATGATATTTTTACTGTCTTGCTGTTATATTATGTTTTAATATGTTTTATTTTTAACCAGTTGCTATGGTTTTATTTTGTAACCTGCTCTGGGAGTGCTGGCACTAAAAAGGTGGTATATAAATATTAAAACAAGCAAACAGCATTTTTCAGCAGATAGTTACAGGACTCTGCAATCAGGACCAGTGTTACCATGAAGCTGTTGCTTTTTGCAGTAGGTTTTGCATGGGCCACCATATTTCTGTCTCCAAAGGTCGTCTCTCTCTCTCTCGCTCTGTGCGTGTTTGATATCCAGGTTATGAAAGGTAAGTTGTGCAGAACAAACGACACAGTACACTTGTTGGTTATTGTTTGTTAATTATTGCTTCTTGATTTTTTATATATATTGTAAGAAAACTGTGAAGGAGGGTGTGTCATCAACCATCTTGGACCCTAAAACCAGCAGGTGAGGCTTTGTTGCTGGTGCCACCGTTGGAGGCTGCCCACTTGGCAATGACCCGGGACAGGGCCTTTTCAGTGACCGTTCCCTGTTTGTAGAATGCCCTCTCTGGTGGGGTGTATCAGTCTTCCTCATTATTGACTTTCAGGAGAAATTTAAAAACATTCCTGTTTACCCAGGCATTTGATGGCTGAAATACACTGTTCCAGGCAACCCTGAAATCACTGGTTTTTAGAATATTTTTAAAGATTCTTTTATTGTTGGTGGGTTTGCTGCCATGGGCTCCTTTGGGAAGAAGGGCAGGGTATAAACTGAAAATAATAACCACCACCACCTCCTTTTGTTTCAAATTAGGATTGCCAGGTCAGAAGGATCCCAAACCCTGCGATTTCAGGGTCGGGCCCTAGTGATGTCATGTGGTCAGGCCATAGTGATGTCAAGGAGTCGGGCCGTAGTGATGTCACAGGGGCTGGCCCAAGTGATGTTATTAATCATGATTCATTAAACATCAACCACAGTAGCACAAAATTCAAACAAAAACATTTCTCTGATTGGAAATTAAGATAGAAATCTTAGCTAAAAGATAGAGCCTGGGTAGGGAACATTTAATCTAGCCTACTTGCTTTGGACAAGAAGGGTTTAAGTGCCCTCAGGCCAGGCCAGTCACAAGAAGGCCATTTTAGGAAGAAAGGAGCCTAGTGTTGTGGAGATGTTAGATAGGAGCACTCAGGAGTAAAGATGGATGCCCCTGAAGGCTGCAATTTTAAACACACTTACTAAGCCCTGTAGAACTCAATAGGACTTATTTCTGAGTAGATATGGTTTGGATTCTGCTGTTGGTAAAGCAGAGCTTGGAAAATATACTTTTTTGAACTAAAACGCTCATCAACCCAATCCAGTGGCCATGCTGCCTGGGGCTGATGGAAGTTGTAGTTCAAAAAAGTAACTTTTCCAAGCTCTGTGGTAAAGCTTGACTAGGGATCCTCTGCAAAGATAGCCATATCCAAGCAGGGTTGGCAACCCCCTGCTTTGAATGCCCTGCTTGGAATGCCCTGCTTGTACCTTTTAACATGGCTGCTCCAAATGTCTTTACAGATTTAACACTTCACTGCAGAGAGAGGTTTGTGAAATGAGTAAGAGTAAGAAGATTCTCTACTCTTTTCTGTCTACCTTGTGGGCTGCTATAAACTCACTTTGACAGCCAACCTATTCCAGTGAATAATAATGTACAGACAGAATACACTCATGGTTTGGTCACAGGCAGCAGCTTGGGAACAACAACAATTGCAGCCACACTGCCCAGTATGTGAATTCTCTTTTACCACTATTGGGCAAGAAACAAACTGTCATGCAACCAACAAGGTGCATCATCAGTGAGTTTAAGGGGGTTGAGTTTAGTGCATGGAACCATTGTTGTTACTTCTATGGATGTAAGGGAGTGAGGTTAAAGGTAAATTTAATGCAAACAGAAAAAGAAAAACAAAAGACAGTGATGATTTCCTAAATGCAATACCATATCAACCACAACAAAATTCCTATGAGTAAGGCAGAAAACTCAGCATCCCAAAACCAGTCAGGATTCCTAACCAAAACCAAAACTGAAAAATCCTGGCAGCCAGTCAGCCAAGGTCACAGAAATTTCCATGCAGCACAACCTGACTTGGGGGCTGCAGTTAGTGCAGAATGCTGTGGCAAGATTGCTGACATGAGTGAGACCCTATCAGCACATAACACCTCTTCACTGGTTGTTGATTTGCTGCCAGGCCAAGTTCAAAGTGTACTTTCCATGTTACAGGTGCCACATAATACTTGTTCTGCTCTTGTAAGAAATCAGTCCTTTAGTGTGACAGCACCTACGCTTTGGAACTCTTTTCAGCATCTGCTAAAATATTTTTGTTTAGGCAAGCCTACCCAAGCAGGTAGAAGCTATTGTGTTTTTTTATCTATTTTTAACTCATTGTTGATTTTATTATTTTAAATGTTTTTAAATACCTGTCTTTAACTGTTTTTGCCAATAATTTTGTTGTTTTAATTCCTCTGTAAACTGCTTTGAGATTTTTTACAGTAAAATGGTATATAAATGTTGGAAATAAAATAAATAAATAAATGTTGGAGTCACTGTGGCCCTTGGGTCTCTTCTTACTTTTAAGAACAAAGGAATCTACCTTATACTGACTCAGGCCATTTGATACCATCAGGCCATGATCACATGGACTAGCATTGGCTCTCCAGGATTCCAGGCAATAGTTTTTTCCAGAAATTGAATTTTAGACCTTTGCATGCAAAGCATATGCCCTGCCACTGAGCTACAGCCGTTTCCCAGTTTAAAAAATTATCTCTTAAAATTGTTCTTTTCAATCCAGTAATGAATGCACAGCATACCTAGGACAGATCCACATCATTCATTTAAAGCACATTAAACACACATTTGAAGCACATGAATCCCACCCCAGAATCATGGGAACTGTAGTTTGTTAAAGGGTAGTGGGAACAATAACTGTGAGGGGGAAACTATACTTCCCAGGATTCTTTAAGAGAAGTCATGCGCTTTAAATGCGAGTTGGATGTGCTTTGAATGTATTGTGTGGATCTACTTCATAAACTTTGCCTGAATGTAAATCATTTTAATTAATTTTTTAAAATGGAAATGAGCTTTAAAATTTACTGGGTGACTATGGGCTACTCACCATCTTTCAGACTAATCTGCCCCTCAGGATGAAAACAACAGAGGGGAACCATGACCACCGAAGGAAGAAGGGCACATTGAAAATGTAGAGGAAATAACAATGTACAACCATAGTGTGAAATCAAATACTTATCAGGACAGAGTATGAAGAAATATTTATATAAGCATGACTGTCAAAGATGTTTATTATTTATGCAACCTGTAAAGATATTTGTAGCAACCCAATGTTTGTTTACTCAGAAGCAAGTCCCAATGTATTAAATAGGACTTACTGAAACAGGAAAGTGTGCACAGAACTGCAGCCTCAAGTGATAAGGAACACTCACCCAACATAAAATTCAGAATCATGCCACTTTAAACTATTTTGCAACTGTTTATGCTTTTTGGATTTTAAAGGGATTTATTTCTTGTTGTGATCTGCCTTGGTTTCCAATCGGCAATCTACCTCAGGGTTGTTGGGAAGACTCCACACACACACACACACACACACACACACACACACACACACACACACACACACGAGATGTAAAAATACATAGACCCCCATATAATAGTTTATTGTCAAAACCAGTTGGTCATTGCAGAACATTTTCTAAAAAATAAAAATAAAATCAGTATTAGTTTCCTACATAATAAAAGCAGTGATAACTATGTAAGCCTTGCCTAATTGCTTTAAAAATAGAATTGGAGCGGGAGAGAAAGATTTACAACACAAGCACAATCCTTTGCTATGTTCACTCAAAAGTCCCATTAATTTACAGCACAATCATGTCTACTAACAAGTAAGTCCTATTGAATTCAATGGGGTTTATTCTGAGTACAGTATGTGGGATTAGCATTGCAGCTTTACTCCCCGAAAAGTGAGTATTGGATTAAAGCTTCATTTTGGGAAGGTTTTCAAAACAGTGCCCTCTTCAACAGCCCAGGAAAATTTAAACTTGTTTGACTCCTGTACACAAGACAGAAAAAGACTTTTGCTACTGCTGAAAGCTATATACTTACTCAGTTTATGAGATTTTCAGATAAACAGGAAAAAAACAACAGTTTCCTAGGTACTGCTGGGAGGCCCAGAAATCCCTTGTCAATCACAACCCTGACTTCACTTATTGACTACAAACTTGAAAGGGTGGGGTTAGAGTAGCCAGCTATGAGATCATTTCACAGAAGTTGCGGGGGGGGGCTAACATTTTGGTGTACATCTCATGAACCAGACCACCCAGAAACTTAATTTTTTAAAAAATGAAAGCCGAGAGTCTGGATATTAAGCTGACTCACCCAGAGACCTAGAGAGAACCCCAAAAATCTGGGCAAAAACCAGACACCTGGCAACCCTATTTCAGATTCGTACCTTGATGTGAATGAGAGGGGTTTTTTCCCTAAGGCAAATAATGGATGGGGTGGGGTGGGGTGGGGGAATGCAAACTGGAACTATAGCAGGGGAAAGGGTTGAAGTCCCCCTTGCACTTGGGTCTTGAACACAGATTGGGCCCTCACACTGACAATTTGTATACAAAACACCTTGCACTTAAGGCACAAATACAGACCTAATGTATCATCTCATTTGGCCCTTACTTTTCTATAAGAGGGAGACAGGAGTTATTTATAGAGTGCTTCTCTTTTCCTTGGTCTGCCACCTGAGAAGTGATTGGTGCTTTGAGCGCTGGAATGAAGCTTTTTTTTTTTTAATTGATAACAACTGAACTGCAAGGTGTTGATCTTTGAGGATTAGTTGCTCATGGAGACTTTCCACAAAGCAACACATGCACTGTCATGCCTCTGTCCATATTCTGATGGCATGGACAAAGTATTCAGCACCCTTCTGAGGATGTGAAGACAAGTATTATCCAGGATTTGATACCAATGCAAGAGAAAGGCATGCAAAACAGCACCAAAGATTTTTCTGTCACGCTAACACTCCAGAGTCCACCTAGCATTCCTTTTTAAAAGAGCACATATATGCTATATTGTGCCATCTTGCCTTTGTATTCTGGTAGCATCACTTGAAGTTACTAGTTTTCAGCATTAAGTGGCTGTTAGTACAATGCAGTGGTAAAGAGACTCTGGGCACCTCCACACAGCCAGTTTATTGAGCATTCATCCTTATTTGCTTACATGGAAGTTAGATTATGGCCCCATGTGCTCTATACCAGTATCATACCACTTTAAACAGTCATGCCTTCCCCCAAAGAATCCTGGGAACTGTAGTTTGTGAAGGGTGATGAGAGTTGTTGGGAGATGCCTTAGTCCCCTTTCAGAGCTACCATTCCCAGTCTGGACACCACAGCTTAAAAGAACCTGTCCTGCTTCCTCGCTAACCATGTTTTTGATGGCAGTAATGTAAAGGAAGCACAACCTTTGCTAATCACCCCCATGGAAAGGCAGGATCATGTCAGAAGATCCTGATCCCTACATACCCACCTTTGGGCTTCATAGGCATGTCAGTGGGGGTTCTTCATAAGAATTACAGACACCTCATGGTCTCTCCTAAAATAGAAAATAAAAACAATTAAATTGTTTAGAATTATTGGATATAGCACTACTAATCAGATGTACTTCTTTTATATTGACAAACTATTCCGCAGGCCGTTAGGGTTTTTTTGGGGGGGGGTTACGATTAAGTGTATAGAACTGAAACTTTGTATCAGCTTAACTTTTGTTATTAAATGTTTATAATTCTTTGACATTTAATAAAAGTACACACACACACAAATTCTGATCCCAAAACATTAATGGCAGGGCTAGCTAGTACTGATGGAAATTGTAGTCCAAATGCAGTGCAGAATATCAGTGTCATCTACTCCCAAGTACAAGCTCTAAGCAAAACCCTGGCTGTGGCATCTGCCCCACTTAGTACATCCATTGTAGCAGGGATGGGGAACCCGTGACCCTCCAAACGCTGTTGGATTCCAACTCAGCCAGCCTGGACAATGTTCAAGGATGATGGGAGTTGTAGTCCAACAGCATCTAGAGGAAAACAGGTTCCCCATACCTGCAGCATTCTCAGAATCGCTCTTAACTGTGGTGAGTGATCTGAGTCACTGTCCATTGGCCCCATTATAAGTTTAAATCTGTCAGAGTAGAAGACATGGGAGTTGTAAGTCACACAATGCAGTTGTGAAATCCAATATACAAGATTCCTTCAGTTTTCCAGTCAACAAGATTGTGTCACTGTGGCCAACTATGGGCAACACAAGGCTATCGTTGCAGCAGCAAAGGACAGTGCTTCTTGTGCTTGCATCCTTTTTGACCCATCTTGCAGCTAGCAATATTCCCATCAAAAGGCCGCCTTCAATGATTCAGAGAATGTCTGGCCAGTTGTTTTGAGAGATTAATTGCCTGTGAATGGCCTGGATCTCATGTCAGGAAAAGAGAACTTACAGGTTCAACTGCTTCCAAGTCCAAGAACCTTTTCTTTGTAATAAATTGCTGAAGCATGAGAGGCTTCCGTTCCTTGCTGGCATATTTTGCACTGTGCCCAGAGAAACAATCGTATCAGGCTCAGGAAGGCGAGTAGCCAGGAGGGCAGGGAAACAGGAACTGTCCCTACGGATGTCCTCCCTGGAGGGAGTCAGCCAGTTTCTGGGAACAAACATTATGGTGAAAAACTGGATGTAAGTTTCAGCCCAAGGTTCACAGCAAGGTATTCTTTCAGAACCAGCAAAATGGAGAGAGCTCAAAAGCCAGGCCATTAGCACTGGGGTTCCCCAAGTGTGATCCGTGAGCATGTAGCATGCAGGTGGTCTGCAGCATGTCTGCATTAAAAATGTACATTGATTTGTAAATGAATTTGAATTGGTTATTTTGTATTTTATATGTAATATAAGAAATAAATGTATCCAATATAAGAAATAAAAAAGCAATAAAATGCCATTAAAATCCTACAGCATCTAGCACAGCACATTACAATTGCTGCAACAGGCAGAAAATACATTAAATGGTCTGCGGATACTCCCAGTAATTTTCAAGTGGTCCGTGGGGAGGGGGAGGGGAGTTTGAGAACCATTGCATTAGCTCATGCCTTCTCCCAGGAGCCAAGCCAGGATCTCACATATGGAGTCCTGGCTGTGACAGAGGTTAGTACCACCATCATAAGGCTATATTGCAAACCCCAATCTGAGGAGGAAGAAGAAAACCAAAGCTCATTCCTCTGTGATACATTCAGCCTAGTTGACTAGGTGAAGTTGATATATGTTTAGCTCACTTCCGTTTATTAGTGTGGACCTTCTTTGGCTTCTTTCTGTTGTATGCTCCCTGAGTTGCAACTCTGGGTGTAACTCTTATGGAGGTGGCAGAACCAAATGGAAGCTCAACCACAATAAAACTTCAAAAATGTATTCAGGACGTTTGCCCATTGTCCCAGGACTAGCACTATGGAAGAAAAAGTATGGCTCTTGAGCACTGTAGCATTCACATCATCTAACCTTTAGTGGCAGATATAAGAATATAGTATTTCATAGTGGTGAAACATTGAGGGCCTCTATGAAGGGACATCACCTTCCCTATTCTGCACGTTCTTTGGTTCTCTTGAGATCCACTTTCTTAAGGCCACTTTCCATTTTAATGCTCTGATTTTATTTATTGATCCATTCATTCAGTTTTCAAACTGCCCTTCAATAATTATTAATATTCCATGGTGCTTTACAGTACATTCAAATAAAACCACAAACTTCAGAAACTCTAAACATTAATTAAAGCCAGTAATATTCAGATCTATAAATCATTGCATCACTATAGCAGTAGGCATAGTAATTACACATGACCCCGAATACATCAATATTCCCTAAAGGCCTGCATGAAGAGGTGCAACTTGAGTTTATGCTGGAAGCTCAGTATGGGCACTGTGAGTGGGGGCCAGCAGTGCTGCATGGGTGGTCTCCTGCCTTCCCAAAACCATGCTTTACTGCTGCTTACCAATTGGGGGAGGAGGGAAGCATGGGGAGCTCAGTGTGGTGCAACAGCAGAGCCAATCGGATGCTCTTGCTGCTGCACTCACCACTGTGCTGAGCAGCCTGCACCTTGTCCTTCCCCTTTTGGTAAGTGACAGCAACATGTGGCATTGGGAAGCCAAGAAAGCAATGCAGCCTCAGCGGCCGCTACGAGTCACTGTATCTACATTAAACTTGATTGGACCCTAGGCTGCGTATAGGCAATCATTTTTTGAGAGACTTGAAGGTAGTTGATACCGCCATAATTGCCAGCGGTGCAGAGTAGAAGCCTTTTTTCCCTGTCCTCCTTTATCTGCACCGTTTCCAGATGACCTGTTTATTGAGCAGTCATCCCTATTTGGTTGCAGGGAAGTTAAATGACATTGCATCTGCGCAGGTGCTATCCCACACTTTCCAGCGCACTTATTATTTTCCTTATTGTAAAATATCCAATCTTCTGGGGAATGAGTTTGTTGCACAAGACCTCCCAATCAACTATAATTGTGTGACCTGGATTTGCCAGTATGTGATTGAATCCCACCCAAAAATAGGAACAGTCAGGAAGCATCCCTAGGCTCCTGCTAAATAGATTCAGCCTTTTTGTAGTGACATATTGCTCTGCAGAGTTATGCTACACATTCTCTGGATGAACTGTGCTATTAAAATTCTGTAATGAGGATACCAATAAAAAAAATTAATGAAAGTAAAAAGTTTAGGGTCAGTTCAACTGTTATTTTATTGTGGCCATTTATTTATATCCTACCTTTCCTCCAAGTAGCTTAAGGTGCCATATACAGTTCTGTCTTCCCATTTTATCCTCAATACAACCTTGTGAGGTAGGTTAGGCTGAGTGACAGTGATTGGCCCAAGGTTACCCAGTGAACGTCATGACTGTGGGGATTTGAACCCTGGTTTCCCTGGTCTTAGTCCACCGCTAACCACTACACCTCATTAGCTCTTACTGATTTGTATTAGCAGCTCACATAAATGTACTTCATCACCTCTGTAACTCTAGAGGATAGAACCATATATGACACATTCACACCATGTGTATTCCACTATTCCACTTTAAACTGGTATGGCTTGTCCCAAAGGATCCTGGGAATTGTAGTTTGTGAAAGATGTTGACAGTTGTTAGGAGACCCCTCTTCCCCTCACAGAGCTACAATTCCCAGAATGGTTTAACAGTCAGTCCCTCTTCTCAGAGAATTCTGGGAATTGCAGCTTTGTGAGGGGAATAGGGGATTGGTATAATGTAATATATGTGAGCAGGTTGTGCTTTGAAACCAAAAATCCTTGCTCAAGAAAGTTCATCATTCACCTTGTTAAAAAGGTATAATCACACACACAAACACAAACCGGAATTCAATCCACAGTAAGAAAAACTTTGGTAGTGGTAGTAGGAGAAAGCACTAAAAATCACCACAATTAGGATAGTTCTCCTAGGAAAGAGGAAGGTAATTTAACAGCCACCTGTAATAGGATGAGATGGATAGGGGGACAACACATATTTTTTCAGGGTACATCCTAAAGTTCCTATATCACTCCTAAACAAAGTGTACTAATGTGAGAATACAGCACCCTCTTGTGGGCCTAATTATACAGCCACAAGAGTGGCTGGATACTATAGCCAGCATGGATTTTCCGTATTCCACAGTGTTAAATTGAAAATACCTCCATGCTATTCTGTTGCTTCCTGTAAGCTCATTTCAAAACAAAACCTTACAAAACGTATAGTCCTGAACTCAGAAATGTGTGCTTAACAACCCTCTTAAGTTTTCATGGTGATACACAAAACAGTCAGAGAGAATCAAGAGTTCAAAGTGTAAAATGAGGAGGGGGGGGAATCCAGACCCCTGTTGGACTTTTTTGTCAGTGTTCTCATAATTTGTTGAAATTAATTAAAAATCAACTGTAATCCTGTTACTGACATTGCCCCATACTCTGACCTTAATCTTCTGCAGTTTAAAAGGTAAAAAAAAAAAAAGCCTGGCTGATTTTTAATTAATTTAAATTTAACATTGAAGTCTATTATAGCATTATGCTCAGTACCAACCAATTGTCAGTGTTCTAAAAGCCAGACTCACAGCTGCTTGGATTGGCTAATCAGGGAGCCACACCCTCACCAGACCTTTATTTCACTCTAGACAGTCATGGCTTCCCCCAAAGAATCCTGGGAAGTGTAGTTTGTGAAGGCTGCTGAGAGTTGTTAGGAGACTCCTAGTTCCCTGACAGAGCTCCAGTGGTCAGAGTGGTTGAACAATCAGCCCCTCTTCTGGGGATTGTCACTCTATGAGGGGAACTCTCCTAGCAACTCTCAGCACGCTTCACAAATGGCAGTCCCATGATTCTTTGGGAGAAGCCATGATTGTCCAAAGTGAAATAAAGGCCTGGTGTGGATGTGGCCAGGGACAGCTTTGGTTTAAATTTGGGTGGGAGGCTACATGTGCATGTTGTAGAATAAAAAGGTGGGGGAAACCCTGAAAAACAATGATACTGTTCAGAATGTTTTCCTTTTGGAAAGGAAGGGGGTTTTCCTTCTGGCCAGTGCCCACCCATCCAATCTCCTCCCCTTCCTCTTTCTCTCAACCCATACCCTTCCTCCCCTTCCTCCCTCTTCCCCTTCCTCCCCCTTCCCTGCCCCTCTCCCAGGTCAGTTTCACCTATCCTAAGCAAGATTGTACAGGAGTAAATCCCACTGAACTAAAAAAACATGCAACTGATCAAATCTGCCCCCCTCCTCCCTCCTATCCCCTCCCTTTTGCCCCTTCCCTCCCTCTTCCTTCAGCTTCCTTTCCCATCCCCTCCTCCTCCTTCTTCCCTCCTTCCTTCTCCTGTCCCCTCCCCCTCCCCCATTATCAGTTTTACCTAGTCTAAGCATGATTGCATGGGAGTAAATCCCATTGAACTCAATAAGCATGCAAATGATCAGACCTGACTTTCCCCTCTCCCTTTTTCCTTCCCCTCCCCTGGTTCCCCTCTTCTCTCCCTTCCTCCTCCCTTCCTCCTCCCTTCTTCCTCCCCCCTCTCTTCCTTCTTCCTCCTTCTCTGTCCACTTCAGCCCTCCCCCTCCCTCTTCTCCTCCACCATGGTCAGTTTCACCTATCCTAAGCATGATTTCATGGGAGTAAATCCCACTGAACTCAATAAGCATGCAAATGATCAATACATTCTTAGCAACCTTGCATGGGATCCCATTTCTTACCTCCCAGATTAAAAAGCAGAGAAATTCACTAATAGGCAAAAAAAAACATTGCAGTTTAAGAATGTACCTATAGCCCACATATATTTCTATTAAACTTTACAAAGTAGGGAAATTGGGCAGCCAGAGTGAATGCACCAGGAGAGCAGGAGACCTGACCTCCTCTCTGAGATATTGTACTGCCCTACAAATATGTAAAAATGCAAACACTTGGCCTTTCACAGTCAGGTCTCCTGCTCCCCTGGTGCATTCACTATAGCTGCCCAATTTCCCTGCTTTTTAAAGTTTAATAGAAATATATGTTGGCTATAGGTACATTCTTAAACTGCAAGGGTTTTTTTTTTTTTTTGCCTATTAGCGAACGTATACCAAAGGCCTTCAGCCAAACAGCTGGTTATTTCAAAGCAATATGCAATTCCTTACTTCTACTCTCTCTCCACCCAAATTTCATGGCCAAACTCATCCATCTAGCTCTCTTCTCTCCTCCACATCTTGGTGGACAATGCTTCCCTGCCTGCTCCCTCTGTCCCACTGTCCTTTCAGACCCATTCCTCTTTCTTCCTAAAGCCCTACTCCTTCCCTACACCCTCTCGGAAGACCTGCCCACGTCCCAGCAAGCTGAGAGCAGCTCAGCCATTGGCAGCCAGAAATCCTGTGTGAGTGACATTAAGAGCAGCTGAGCCGATGACTGCCACAGAATTAATCATCATCACCTTCACCACAAAATCTTTATTGGAGTGACTAGCTTTTTAGGAACATTAAAAGTTTGTAAGTCTTACAAAGCTCTTCTTCAGGAATGTGCGTCCGCGGTTAAAATAACATATGATGGCTATTAATATAAACTAATATAAATTCAGTTATAAAAAGTGCAGAGAACAAAAAAGATATCTCGATAACAGGAAATGTTTGCCAAATTGTTCATGCCCGTGGTGAGGGCTCAATATTCAAGTTGTCAAGCATATACAAGATCAAACTGAGTCAGGCAAATCCTTTAAAACAGTGGTGGGAAACCTGTGGCCCTCCAGATGTTGCTAGATGCCAACTCCCATCAGCCCCAGCCATCACGGCCAACGGTCAGGGACGATGGCAGTTGGAGTCCAGCAACATCTGGAGGACCAAAGGGTCCCCACCCTGACTTTAAAAGTTAAGCACAATTTCTACCAGATTGTATGACTATATGAAGAGGCTTTCCTCCAGGTCTCCCCACCAGGTTGCCATGCTGTTCTGTCTTACATTATATTGATATACCAAAAGATTAGTTGGTTGGTTTTTTTAACAAATGTTCTATCTGGTGTCAATCTGTGCTTCCCTTTCTAGTACCTATTTTTAAGGTAAAACTGAGCTAACGGACAAGAAGCTTTCAAAGCCTGCTCCTAAAGTGATATTGTGTTACAGATAGCAAAGAGCAGGTAGAGAGTAGTGGTGGATGGTGGCACATAAGCCAACCAGGGTTTTTAAACATTTTAGCACAGGTTTTCTTGTGAGGGACTCCTCGGTGTCTACCTTTAATACTTAGTAGGTGGCCTGTATGTTTGCTACGTCCAGCACATCATCATGAAACGTGTAAGCTGATTTCTAGCTAAGCAGATCAAGAGATGATAACTTTGTTGCAGAGGCCGTCCAGTCCCACAATGGAGGTTGTGCGCTATCTGACAGAATGGGCCCTCATGCATGAACTGCTCTGTTCAGTAAAAAGAACCTGCCTTACCCTGACACCACTGTGTTAGAAATCCCCTTAAAACAACACATTCTCCTTTCTGCCGTTCCAGTCACTGAACTGCAAGGAAAAAGACTGGACTGAAAAAGTGGCTCGATTTCTCTGTTGCTACAAGGGAAGGGAGGTATTGTGTTCAATGAGAGGTGGCCAAGGTTCAAGCTGACTTGGATTGCTTCCTCTATGGAAGCAATGACATAGTTTGCAGTTATTAGGGTTGCCTAGTTTTATGAAAAAAATAAGAAAAAGAAAAAGAAACCAGGTTCTTCAGGTTGTGGGCCTGTAGGTATCAAGACATTTTCCCACATAGGCCAATGAGGGTTTTTTAAAAAAGTGCTCCGGAACATGGGCAAAGAGTATTTCATTTATGAAAGAAATCCACCTTTGACTTTCCAATCTACTATAGAACATACCATCCTCTGAGTCTCAGTTTGCCCACCTGGGGCAGTGATGGTCACATAGGCACCAAGCAAGGTGACAGCCAAGTAAAACAACAGAAGATCCCTTGACCATGAGGAGGAAGCTATGCACTGGGATATCTTCTTTCTGTGGCAGCTGGAAGATGAACAGATGCACACCTGCATACAGTCTTGTTGAATGCACCCTGCAAAATTGTACCAGCTATTTCTGTGCCCTTCCTGTTAAGGGGCAGATCTCCATCTGACAAGTGGATAATGCACAGTCACTCATAAAATTGTATTTTGAGCACACACACACGAACATTATTCTATTATAGTTTGTGATTGTAAGTTGTTTTCAATGGTTTTTAAGGATGTATTTTAAATTGTTATTGCAATCCACTCTGGGACCTTAGGGAGAATGGCAGGTAAATAACAACAGCAACACAAAATTATGCAGCTACCTGCCATCCGCCTCAAGTGGCACCTTAGCTCAGGGCTGGGCTGTGCATTCATGATGAAGTATGTGGAAACAAATGAGGGGGAAATATGAGTATGAACTGACGTTAAATATGAGGAGCCAGCAGCCATTTGTGTGATTATGGCTGCACTCTAGCAGCAACTGTGATTCCAGAGATGGCTGCTGACTTCGGCCATGTGCAACCTGGTCACAAGTGAGCTAAAGATTGAAAAACATTTTGCATGTTAAAAGTGCAATGCAAACAATGCCACAATTTACAAACATGTGCAAACAAAACCGGGTGTGTGTGTGTGTGCGCGTGCGCAGGCTATCTCAGGAAGGATATGTGGCAGTAATATAGCAAAATATAGGGAGGTTGGGACTGGGAGTGGGTCTAGCATACAATAATGGTCAGTGAGCTTCCTGCACGTCACAATCATGACAACTAGAAGGTACTGCCAATCGAATCCACCCCACGGCCAACAGACTCTATGGTACCTCATTATGTCTGTCAATAAAAAGGTGTCTAAATGACGTGCTGCATCCAGAAACATAGTCTGGGAATACTGGGGTGGCTATGAATCGTCCAAAAGGATGCCAAACATGTACTTAATGCATAAACACATAGCCCTCCAAAAAAATTATAGTTAATCCCAGTGCTGATTATGTCAAGGAAGATACATCTTGCAATGTGGCTCAGTAGCTGTCCTTGGATGAATCTGAGATTTGAAAGCTACATAGTACCTATGGCCTGCTCCACATTTGCCAGCAGCCCACATGAGGATTTTGAGTGTACAGGGCTATTAGTGGCTTTGTGATTCAGCTGTCTTCATATTGTTTGAGTGAACTGGCATTTCCAGACAGAGGCATTTCTGCAGTTGTAGTGACAGTTCTTGGAGACATCACAATGGTGTAAATTGCAGCAGCCATATACTCACACCCCTCATATGGAGGAAGGGCTTCCAACAAATGGCTCCTCTGTGGGAGTGTAATTTGCCAATAAGGCCATTAGTGGCCTTCCATGCTCTTGAAGTGCTTGAACCAGTCTTTTGTCTCCATTAACAGAGCTTGGAAAAGTTACTTTTTTTGAACTACAACTCCTATCAGCCCAATCCAGTGGCCATGCTGGCTGGGGCTGATGGGAGTTGTAGTTCAAAAAAGTAACTTTTCCAAGCTCTGCTCCATTATATGTTGATTCTGTATGCTATGGTAAGGGCCACACATTTATTTTATTTTCCAAATGCAAACTCTGCCTTATGGCCTAGTATAGACTGTCAAGGAGGCTGCAGCCAGTGGTTTATACCTTTCAGACTGCAAACACATCTTTTGTTCATATATGTTGGGTTCTAGTGGGACAACTGAATGGTCTGTAGGTATGTATGACCATACGTTGCCTTCTGTCATACTTGGAGGTTTTCTCCATCCCTTCCAATGTCTTACAACAATGGCGAATTGTTGTATTGCTATTTTTAGATATGTTATATTAAAGTTTATTTCTGTGCCACCTGTTGGCCAAATAGGCCCTCAAGGCAGCTCACAAAGGAAAATGCAAAGGATAATTCAAGCCAAAACCAAAAAATACAATTTACAAAAATGTAAAACAACAAAATCCTCACTTTTTTTAAAAAAAAAAGACTAAAATACATCCATGCTCTGCCCAAAAAGCAATGGGCAGTCCTCAGAAAGATGTCAGAGAGAGTAGGAACAACTCCCTCTTATAAGGGTCCAGGCAGGGGGGTGGGGACAGGGCAGCTGGAAAAGCTTGCCCCTTTTTTATCCCAGCACTGTCTTTCCCTTGCAGATAAACTCAAGCAGACTATTGAGATTTGGGGAACTGGTTGTGTAGCCAGTCAAAAATATTAACAAAGTCTGGGGCTGTCATTATTTTTCTGTGGTCTCCAGGCCAGGGAGAAGGAATAACAAGGACCCCACAGCCTCCATACACAAGCAACCATTTCCCATTCTACCTGCATCCTGCTAATTTGAAGCTGGCACACCTGTCATACCACTCTTCAAACAAGTACAACAGCAGTGGGCAACCTTTTTCTATTGAGGGCCACATTCCCTCAAGGGTAATCTGTCAGAGCCCACTGTGATGTTCCTGTATTAGTGTAAATAGGGTAAGTGCTGTTTGTTTAGAAGATACATGGTAAGTAGAATGAAAGAGGAAGGGGGAGTGAATGGGCAGTAGAATGCTGGATGATTGGCTGAATGTTTAAAATGGCTGACAGTATAAAAGGAAGAATGTCAGGTAAATCTGGGTGGATGTGGTGTGGACGTTGGTGGACGTTGGTGGACTTGAGAGGGTTGTTTTGGTGGGTTTTGAGAGGAGAGGGTGGAGTTCGGATTAATACTAAGACCAGTACCTCAGGAATAGATGTAACCATATGCTTAAGTGCCTTTTAAAGAAATCTTGTTATCTCTGTTATATTCAATAAATACTTTTGGTTTACCAAAGGCCTGATCCTTGGCTGGGGTTTCACAGACCAGAAGGGAGGGTAAGGTAAATACCAAGGCTAAAGGATAACAAATGGTGGCAGCGGTGAAGAGAATAACACCACAAGCAGTCTGAGTAAATCAAAGGGATTGGGACAGCTTTAGCACTCAGTCACAGAGGTAACCAGATAGAGAGACTCAGGCAGAGTCTCTGGGACTACTGGTTATAGGACGTGACTGGTGGTGCTGCCTAGCAGGGGGATCTGTTGAGATCTGTGCTAGAGCGGGGAGAGAAACCATATAAAAGGACAGTCCGGACTGGTGGAGTCCCTGGTGGTGCCTAGAGACAGGCAGTAACCACGAGCAGGTAGGAACCTGACAGGGAGAGCCAGGGAAGGGCGTCACACACACGTCTCAACAGTGAGCATGGCTGGAGTTAAAAGTGGGCAGGCTGGTGCCAAAAATATGTGGGGCCACCCCCTTTCCTCTTTTCCCCTCACACTTTCCCCCCTCTTTACCATCTGCATGAAATTAGGCCAAGGCCATAGGAAGTTAGGCCACAGGCCACAGTTGCCCATCCCTGCAGTACACTTTTCAGTGTGGTAATGCCATGCTGATAATATGCACTTGGTCATTTGTATCATCCTGCAAGTGATAGGAGGAACTCATCCCACATTGTGTGCAGACACGGGAAAAGATGTGTGATGGAATGTTTGTTAAAACTATCATCCTCTCTGTAGACTCTCTGGATCCCTATGATGTTCCAAACGCCCATAGTGAAGGCTGCAAATGATAACAGGTAAGAAATGTTTCCATTGGCCTTGACCTACACAGTAACAACACTGAACAGACAAGGCCTAAGGTGGCTCAGTTTATATTGACTGGATGTTTCGCTGTAGGCTAATGTTGGGCTGTGCAAACGGTACCTTTGCCTGCACTTATCAGTGCCTGTTGCCCATTCCTACTTCACTTTGTTCCTATTCAGCACACACAAGCTTTTTTGCCTCTCTTTTTTTTTTGGTCTTTCCCCTCTATTGTTTTCCATGTCACCAAATGTCATTCATTTTCTAAAGGATGTCTGGTTTGGAGCTTACATTCTGCAGGGCAACTAAAGCCCACCAATCAGTGCTTATCAGTCACATCTGCTCAGTCGTGTGACAAGGTTGGGACTTTTAGAGCAGGGAAGAGCTAAAGTTCACCTTTTTTTGCTACAGAACACCAAGCAACAAGAGGAGACTCCTTCTTTGGTGGATCTTGTCACTGTGGCAAGTTGCCTTCTTGATGGCATTGATTTAAAAATTATGTTCTTTTACTCCTAGGTATCACAGCAGTTGGAATCTGAGGATATCAGCGGCCAGCTTCCATGTTTTCTTTTTTGGGTGTGTGTGTGTCTGTGTCTTTTCCCCCGTATGGTGCTCCAGAGATATACCCATATGCAGCCTGTTATCATGGCCATTTTACTAACATGCACTTTGTATGGAGTTTTGTTTATTTGTTTGTTTGAGTGTAATGGAGAAACATGTTGGTAAAAATAGCCATAGCATCCTGTTTCATATGTGTATCTCTTGGTTTGGGTACCACATGGGGCAGGGAAAGCATCCAAAACTGCACATGCAAAGATGCCCTGACTTGGACAGGCAATTTGGATAGACATGATTTGTATTTACATTTATTCTCAAATCGCCTTGTTTCTCAGTAGGACCTGTGAAACTTAGTCTCCAATAAGGGAGCATTACTGGGATGCAGTGTGTACTGACTAAGGGGAAAACAATTGGTTTTGATCCATCTTTAGCTTCACCGTTAGAGTTAAAGGATGCTATTGCAGAACAATGTCTTGGTTCTTGAGTGACAGATTTGCATGTCTTGATACTGGATAAGCCCTAGAAGTTAGAGCAGGTCTTGGCCAGCATAGGAATTTCTCAACAAGAATACTTCACAGAGATTTGCCCAAGGTATTTCAAGTTTATTGCAAAACATAGGAGGCAGGAATCGTTTTCAAAAACTGTGTCCGATTCGTGGTCACAGGGGCTCTTCAAAAAAGATGGAATAAAAATTTCTCAATCTTGTGATCCCGTTACAGAGTACTTTTGAGATTTTATCTAAATTATCTTATAGAAAATTTAGCGGGAGTTATGCAAAACATGGATGTTTGTTTCCTTGTCCTGTAAATGTAAGACTTTTGGTGTGTGGATCTAATGAAGTCATTTGACGTCAGGTGGAATTATAATAGAATTATAATGTCAGAAAAATTATGCACAACATTGGTTGGTTTCTGCTATGTTTAAATGATTGTGAAATTCAAAATGAATTTGCATTGTGGATGAGTATCATGAGGTTGAAATGACTATTACAGAGGAATGATAAGCAATATGTTTAAAGCCATATAGATAATACAGATAGTCATATAAAATCTTTCCTATTTGTTCAGATCGCACCTGCTATAAAATTATGGTTTACATATACACCATGTACATTTGTCATGTATATTTAAAATGGAGAAATTCATCACATTTTAAATCTATATATATTGCAAGAAGTGGAGGTGATACTTCAAGTCAGTGGACTGTATCCATGTTTTGCTCAGAGTAGACGGGTTAAAATTAATGACCTAAGTTAGTCATATCCATGAATTTCCATGAACTTACTCTGACTAATGATAGGTACATTTATTTATTTAAAATATATCTATCCCACCCTTCTACCCTATAATAGGGCATTCAGGGCAACTTACAATAAAATCGAACATGTACATGATAAAAATTGTACACAATAAAGATCACAAAAACATTAAAATAAATTAAAATACATAAAATGCAATTAAAATACATATAATGCTACACACACACACACATACATAGGGAGTGGTACTGAAGGGACTATAGAAGTAAAAATTAACATAGAAGGCATAAAATCGGTGTCAGGCTCTACCTTCAGTCCCTCCCAAAGGCTCTCCGGAACAAGATTGTTTTCAGAAGTCTCCAGAAAACCAACAGGGAGGGAGCAGAGCGGACTTCTTGGGGTAGGGTATTCCAAAGCTTGGGAGCCACAACTGAAAAAGCTCTCTCCCGCGTGCCTGTCAGTCTAACATCTTTTATTCCAGGCACGCAGAGGAGACCAGAGGCAGATGATCTTAAATCCCGGGCAGGTACATATGGGCATAAGTGGTCCCTCAGGTATATTGGTCAAAGGCCATTTAGGGCTTTAAAGGTCAGAGCCAGCAATTTGAATTGGGCCCAGAAACAAATTGGGAGCCAGTGGAGTTGATAAAGCACATTCTGGCTGCTGCATTTTGAACCAACTGCAATTTCTGAACTGTTTTCAAAGGCAGCCCCACATAGAGTGCATTACAGTAATCAAGCCTCGATGTCACCAGTGCATGTGTCACTGTGGCCAAGTCAACTATCTCCAGGAACAGATGCAGCTGGTAGACCAGTTTGAGTTGGCCAAAAGCACTCCTGGCTACCACAGCCACCTGATATTCAAGCAGCAGGGCAGGATCCAGGAGGACTCCCAAACTTTGGACCTGCTCCTTCAAGGGGAGTGCAACCCCATCCATAAAAGGTTGCAACCCTGTCCCTGGTGGTTTTTCCCATGACCAGCAGTACTTTCATCTTGTCTGGATATCAAGTAGTTAGAAAGAAACAAAAGGTAGGAGAGTATGAATGGAAAGGATATGGCAGTGGTTGTAACCTGCAAGGTGTTTTCCATGTTTGTTTTCTTGCCTGAGAACAACATGGCGTACACGTGCAACAAGTGCAAGCTCGTGGCACTGTTGGAAGAAAAAGTGAGAGGCCTGGAATGACGGGTGGCCACACTGAGGACTATAAGAGAAGATGAAGAGTTCTTAGACAGAATGCTGGAACAACAGCAGCAAAGAGAAGTGGAGGTGGAAGAGCATGTAGTAGCAGAAGAGGAGACTGCTTTGGAGAGGAACAACGAAGTGGAGGAAACTCTGTGGGAAAGGGTGACAGTTAGGAGCAGAAGAGCTAGAAGACACCCATCGCCAGTGGAACTATGGAACCACTTTCAACCACTCAAGGATGAGACTGGAGGACAGCCTGTGGTGGAAGAATTACAGGAGACCCCATGCAACAACAAGCAAGAGGCTGAAGCTCAATCAAGCAGGGCCAAGGAAACCACGCCCCACAACAAGAGAAGAGTACTAGTAGTGGGAGACTTCCTACTGCATGGGATCAAAACCCAAGTATGCCAAGAAGATCAGTGGACTCGTCAGGTATGCAGTCTACCAGGAGGATGGATTAGAGATGTGATGGAAGGGTTGCCATCACTCATCAAGCCCAGCCACAAGTATCCATTTCTCCTCATCCATGTGGGAACAAATGATACTGCGAAACGGAGCTATGAAGAAATCACATCAGACTTTGAAGCTCTGGGAAGGAAACTCAAGGACTTTGGGGCCCAGATAGCCTTTTCATCCATCCTTCCAGTACTTAGGAGTAGAAAGGGTAAGAAAAATACTCCTTGTGAATGAATGGCTACCATGGTGGTGCCAAAGTGAAAGATTAGGATTCTGGGACGATGGGATATGCTTCCTGGAAGATGGACTGCTGGCAAGTGATGGGTTGCATCTCACAAGGACTGGGAAGAATGTGTTTGGCCACAGCATGGAGAAGTTCATCAGGAGGGCTTTAAACTGAATCCTAAGGGGTGTGTGGAGATGTAAACTTGGTGGTAACGACTGTTGAAGGCTTGTGACAGTAACTGGAACAGAGAGATCGGCTCTTATAGGGCCCAGTAACAGTCTTCAGAAAAATGTAGTAAGGAAGCCAAACCATGAATCACATGGTCTTCGATGTCTGTATACTAATGTGCAGAGCATGGGAAACAAGCAGGATGAACTTGAACTCAATACAGGAGAGTAATTACGACTTGATAGATATAACTGAAACTTGGTGGGATGACTCCCATGACTAGAATACAGCAATTGAAGGATATAACCTGTTCAAAAAGAACAGGAGGAATAAAAAGGGAGGTGGAGTCACACTATATTTTAAAAATATATATCCATGAACAGAAATACAGGAAGATGAGCTTGGTAGCTCCACCGAGAATATCTGGATTAAAATTAATGGGGCAAGTAATAAAAGGAATGTGGTGCTTGGAGTCTACTACCAACCACCCAATCAAGGAGAAGATGAGAATGTAACTTTTGAAAAGCAAATTGCCAATGTTTTGAGGAGGCATGATGGAGTAGTAATGGGGGACTTCAATTATCCCGATATCTCTTGGGAGACAAATTCTGCCAAACACGGCCCCTAGAAAAAAATTCTGACTTGTGTTGGAGATAACTTTCTCCTACAGAAAGTGGAGGAAGCAACCACAGGATCAGCTATCCTGAACTTGATTCTAACCAATAGAGATAGATGATTTGGTGGATGAAGTGGCAGTAATGGGAACTCTGGGGGAAAGTGACCACACCATTCTTGATTTTAACAGAAGCAAAAGCTGAGAGTAGCCATACGCACACCCTGGACTTCAGGAAAGCTGATTTTAATAAACTCAGAACAATTGAAAGTACGGTTCCCTGGCAAGTGACCCTAATGAGAAAAGGAGTCCAAGATGGGTGGGAGTTTCTAAAAAAAGAAATTCTAAAAGCGCAATGGCAAGCAATTCCAACAAGGAAAAAAGGGGGGAAACAACAGAAGAAGCCAATGTGGCTTCACAAAAAGCTTAGAGAGGACCTGAAAACAAAAAAGGACACATACAGGAAGTGGAAAGAAGGCCAGGCCACAAAGGAAGAGTACAGGCAGGTATCATGGAATTGCAGGGATGGTGCCAGGAAGGCTAAAGCTGAGAATGAGCTGAGGTTAGTGAGAGATGCTAAAAGCAACAAAAAAGGTTTCTTCAGGTACATCCATTGTAAAAGACAGAGAAAAGAAATGGTGGCACAGCTACTCAATGTGGATGGCAAAATGATAACAGATGACAAAGAAAAGGCAGAAGTGCTCAATTCCTACTTTGGCTCAGTCTTCTCCCAAAAAAGGGTCTATGACCCTCCCGGGAAACATGAAGTAGAAGGGGCAGGATTGGAGCTTGAGATTGATAAACGGTCAAGGAATACCTAATCACTTTGAACGAATTCAAATCAGCAGGGCCTGATAAACTGCATCCTGGAGTATTGAAGGAACTGGCTGAAGAACTCTCAGAACCACTGTCTTATTATCTTTGCAAAATCATGGAGGACTGGTGAAGTGCCAGATGACTGGAGGAGAGCTAATGTTGTCCCTATCTTCAAAAAGGGCAAAAAGGAGGAACCAGGGAACTACAGACCAGTCAGCCTAACATCAATCCCTAGAAAAACTCTGGAGCAGATTCTAAAGCAGTCAGTCTGTAAGCACCTTGAAAACAATGCAGTGATTACTAGGAGCCAACATGGATTTATGAAGAACAAATCCTGCCAAACTAATCTGATCTCATTTTTTGACCGGGTAACCTCCCTGGTAGACTGTGGGAATGCTGTGGATGTAATACATCTCGACTTCAGCAAAGCTTTTGACAAAGTACCCCATGATATTCTGATTAGCAAGCTAGCTAAATGTGGGTTGGATGGAACAACTATCAGGTGGATCCACAGTTGGCTCCAGAATCGTACTCAAAGGGTGCTTATCAATGGTTCCTTCTCAAACTGGGCGGAAGTAATGAGTGGGGTACCACAGGGCTCGGTTCTGGGCCCAGTCCTCTTTAACATTTTTATTAAAGACTTGGATGAGGAGGTACAGAGCATGCTTATCAAATTTGCAGATGATACAAAATTGGGAGGCACAGCTAATACCGTGGAAGACAGAAACAGACCTTGAAGGGAACTTGATAGGCTGGAGTACTGGGCTGAAAATAACAGAATGAAATTCAACAGGGATAAATGCAACATTCCTCACTTAGGAAAAAGAAAGTAAATGCAGTTATAAGATGGGGGATACTTGGCTCAGCAATACGACATGTGAGCAGGATCTTGGAATTGTCATTGATCACAAGCTGAACATGAGTCAACAATGTGATGCGGCTGCAAAAAAGGCAAATGCTATATTAGGCTACATTAATAGAAGTATAGTTTTCAAATCGTGTGAAGTATTAGTTCCCCTCTATTCAGCACTGGTTAGGCCTCATCTTGAGTACTGCATCCAGTTCTGCTCTCCGCACTTCAAGAAGGATGCAGACAAACTGGAATAGGTTCAGAGGAGGGCAACAAGGATGACCAGGGGATTGCAAACAAAGCCCTATGGGGAGACTGAAAGAGCTGGGCATGTTTACCCTGGAGAAGACGGAGGGGAGATATGATAGCATTCTTCAAGTACTGTACATGAAAGGTTGTCACAGAGGAGGGCCAGAATCTCTTCTCAATTGTCCCAGAGTGCAGGACATGGAATAATGGGCTCAAGTTACAGGAAGCCAGATTGTGACTGAACATCAGGAAAAACTTACTGTTCGAGCCATATGACAATGGAACCAATTACCTATGGAGGTAGTGGGCTCTATGACATTGGAGGCATTCAAGAGGCAGCTGGACAGCCATCTGTCAGGAATGCTTTTGATTCCTGCATTGAGCAGGAGTTGGACTTGATGGCCTTACAGGCCCCTTCCAACTCTACTCTTCTATGATTCTATTTTTATTATATTAAGGGGCTTGTGCAACAGTGAAGGGACTTGTGCGAGCCTTATTATCATTATGAGCTTGATGCATGTACTGTGACTCAGAGCTTGGAAAAGTTACTTTTTTGAACTACAACTCCCATCAGCCCCAGCCAGCATGGCCACTGGATAGGGCTGATGGGAGTTGTAATTCAAAAAAGTAACTTTTCCAAGCTCTGCTGTGATTACAGACTCCCAGGTAATTGTCCCAACTTACTATCTCCTCCAAACCAGGCACATGTCAATCAGTCGAGATAGATTTCTTTGGTATTGTGGGCCACCAGAAGCAAAACAACTAGATTGCGCTCAGGTGAGAAGAAAACAGAAAATATACCAATGAGGTTTCACTCCAGCAGTGACTGCAAATGTATATCTAGTTATTTTTACTTATCTGATTTTCCATGGTAAGGAGAAATCTGTATAGAGCATTTTAATTACAACAATGTTGTATGGCTACTGCAAATACACTTGTGAGCATGAGCAGCACCAATTCCACAATAAATTCCCATCTGGAAGCACCTCAATAATGAAGATGTTCTGGCTTCTCTTCCTGAAGATGAAGCTTCTCCTACACTAGAAAACAGAAGCAATACTTCTAAGACTGTAAAAATGTTAAATGTTGTGTAATGTGGGTTGGCAAGACATCATTAGGGAAAGGTGGCAAATCGGTGATTTATGTAGTTTTTAAAAAGCATATCAAGGACCTCTCCAGACATTTTTTTAAATTGTGCATTCATTATAATTTGTGTCCCGTGTTCAACATTATTTGTGTCTGCAAAAGTTTTGGGGTGGTCATACTGCTTCATAAGCAATTAGTGTATGGCCCGTAACTTTTCATACATCAAATATTCTGATTTTTGGGGAGTCCTGCTTTTATTGTGCTATAGTGCTAGGGTGCCCTGGCAGTTTGCAGATTTAAAATTTGCTTCTGTGACAGAGCCACTCCCACATACTTTCAGTTGATGCTGGATGCCGGCATTCCTGCAGGGGTTTTTGTGAAAACCAGTGAAGGTTTATCACAGCAAACATGACCTAAATATAAAAACTTAAAAAGTGTAGAATTGAAAGTATGATGGTGGCATGGGATCATAGGGCAAACTGGGGTGGGGAAGAGGGAGAAGCTTATGCCATTCCCACATACTTCCTGTTGATGCTGCATACTGACATTTTTGCCCCCCCCCCCGCAAACAAGCATGGCTTAGCAATCACAGCCCCTTAACATAAACATTTTAAAAGTGTGCAAATAAAAGCACAGTGTCATTGAGCAGCCTTTTTCAATCTTGGGGTCCCCAGATATTGCTGGACTACAGTTCCCATAATTCCTGACCATGCTGACTGGGGCTGATGGGAGTTGTAGTCCGGCAACATCTGGGGACCCAAAGGTTGGGAAAGGCTGTCATAAACCAACTTACTCAGGGAAAAGGGGAAGAATTGGGGGATGGCAGCAACATGAGCAATGAAATGGGCAAAGTTCAAATACGGATGCAATAATATTGGAACATTGGGGAAGCATCGCAGAACTGATGAAGCGGGATGGTGTGTGGATGGTCCATTATAAATCTGCTTCAATTGCACTGTTAATGCATCAACAACATGTGGCTGCATACAAGTGCAACAAACAGGAGTCTGGATGGGCCCTAAACCTATTTGAGCACAGGTTGTGAGTCTTTTTGACAAAAGCTACAATAGATACCTCAGTGGCTGCTTTGTACCTTTTATAGCTGGCACCAGCTTTAAGGCTAGACAATTGGAAGACTCACTGATGATTCAGGCATTCATGCCATCTTTCAGTGACCTATCTTGGGAGAGCGGCAGGGAGGTACATTAATGATCACACTGCATAAATGACTCAATTGATTCCCCTTTGGTGTGAAAAGGTTTTTTTATCTGGACGTAACACTGTTCTTTAGCTGAACAGTCTTCCAATTGTGACAGTGCACATGCATTTTGTTGAGGCAGAACAGCAAACGGCAGCCCACCACCCAAGTCAATGCGTCAAGTATCTAAGGCTGTCCAAGTTGGTTTGGTACCAGCAGCTGAAAATCCCATAAGTACAGCTCCCTGGAAGTAAAAATGCAGCAGTAATAAATTAAACCACTAATAATTTGCTAACCTTTCATGACAACCAAGATAAACTGTCTCAATTCACCCTCCTTATTACAGTAGGGCCCCGCTTTACAGCGCTTCGCTAATGCGGCAGTCTCAATTAGACACAATTAGACTAAAGTCCCACTCATACAGCACTTGTTCTGTTTTTATGGTGGTTTTCGGGTGTCATGCGCCGTTCTATTCAATGCGTTCCGCTTTTCAGCGGTTTTCGCTTTTCAGCAGGGGTCCGGAATGTAACCCGCCGTATGAGTGGGGCCCTACTGTAGTCTCTCAAGCGAGGGGAGAGACAACCCTAAGGAGTGTGGACTGAGGTTTACACCACAGAAGTGTGACACAAGCAATAAACTCTCAGTAGGGTTTGCTAGTAGAGTGAGGAAGTCATCAAGTTATCCACTCACATAAAACAAAGTAAAATAAGCTTTCCAGATTCTTCATGTATATTAGCACTACATTAGGTATATTTTTCTTTCCAAATTCTGTTGCTTTCTTATAGCATTCTGTAGAAAGGTTTTCAAACTCTTTGTACTTGTTTGTCAAACTCTTATTGTTAATTATGGTTTAATGATGTCTCCCCATTTGTGACTGTGTTGCCACACTGTTGATTTCATCTGTGAAAAAACAAAAATGAGATAAGATTGTTGCTCGTTTATGTTGGAGAAAAAGCTAGGAAATGACTCAGGACAACTTAGAAATGCATTAAAAACTGCAGTTTTTTACATTGCATTTTCAGTGACAGCAAATGGACTGGGCTTCTGTTGAGCTAAACTAGTAATAATATCAGTGTGAGACAAATGGGGGGTTCAGTCAACTTGTAAATTATCATGATTCTGGGCACTAGAGAGTTTCTTTCTTCTCAGCAGTGGAGGTTGGCCAACTTTTCCACTGCTAAAGTCCAGTGAGGATGATGTCAAACCTATCTGTGTTCTGAGTGCATCCAGAGTCGGTGCAACACACTGTGCCAACTGAGGCAGACTGCAGTCACCATTTCCATCACCTCCTCCCTGACCTGCTGCTGGTTTGTGCTGTGGACATCTATGCCACACCCCAAGACAAGAGAGGGCAGGGAATCTCAGGCCCAGGGGCTAGATCTGGCCCTCCAAGCCTCTCTATCTGGCCCTCAGGAGTTTCCCCAGGCCTCACCTGCTTCAGACCCTCCTTTAGTGATTTTGCTTGGCTGGAATGTCCCTGAATTCTGACAATGCTTGTTGCTTCCCTGTATAGAGGATAAAGAGGTGCGTGAGCATATGTAGCAACTAGCCTACTGTACAAGGATAGATTTTACATTCATTGCTTCAACTGCTTTTGCCTCTGGACCTGCCGAGCACTAGCATGTGGATCCCAGAAGGGAATGCAGCCCTTAAAAAAAGGTTTCACATCCCTGCTCTAACAGTTCCTTCCTCAGAGTGAAGCATTTGTAGCTGAGGCGCTCCAGCTATCACCTGTGCCACTGCTGCATTGTTGAGACTGCAACAAATCTTGTTTAAGAATTAAGAGTCTCAAAGTTAAACTTTAAATAGAATTTACCACTCTCTCTGCAAAGTTACTTTTGTTAACCGGCACTCCAGTTTATTGCAGAATTCAACGGGGAGCTCTCCCTAAAACAGTTCCAGCAATTCATAAGCTCCCGAGCATTTCAAAACAAAACAACTTTTGCCTTCCCAGACACAGCATCCCGCGCTTTCACCAAGGAGAACAGGGCAGCGCACCCGCCTTTGCTTCTTCGCCGCCCTTCTTTCGTCAGTTCCTTTGCTCCGCCCACCCACTCTGAAAGCCTCGCCGTTGCATTGGTTCCCAAGAGCCAATGGCATCTTTCACATTTAATCCCGGAAGTTTAGGTGAAGTGCGTGATTCCACTTTGCCCTATCTCTATGGTTCTCTCTTGACTTTTCCAACTACAGACTTCTGAAATAGACAACAGCAGACTCCCCGATTGCCTTAGAACTTGTTTCTTTATAACGTTGTTTTTATTCTCCCAGGGTGGAAGTAAGAGTAACTCATGAGAAAAAATGGGGGGGGGGGAGAATCCTTTTTCTTTAAAATTTGTGATTGGTAGCAGCGTATTCCACTCTCCCGAAGATAGGGATAAAGACCCGTCATGTTTTTCCTAACTCAGGTTGTTTTTTTTAGTTTTTTAAACATATGCATGGAAATTAGTGGAACACAAGGCTTCTACAACCAAATAATTTGGCTTAGGAAGGGGCGATTTTAAGTAGACTGGCCGTTGCTGCAAAAAGAGGGTCGATATCTACGGAGGTCCAAACTAGCCTCAGTAACACCACCTCCACCTTGCAACATCAACAGTAGACTACATTACATTACAGGGCTGTCACGAGCCTCTCCTCCACCCAATTTATAACGGAATATTGGTACTAACAGAACAATTTTTATTTAACAGCAAACAAGTAAATCATTTTTTGCACACAAAATCAGAAAGTTGTGATCTTATACATACTTACCTGGGAGCATGTCCTACTGAACTCAACGGAGCTTACTTTGGAGCAAACACTCAGTGGACTGTGCTGCAAGTTAGAAAGTACATGAACCGCCGCCTTTTTGTTTCGGCGGTGTGGGGGACGGGAGAACTACGCTGCTGCTCAATCACAACCACGCTAAAATTCGAAAGCGTCCAATATTTTTTCTATGGGCAGCTCCCAATTCCTCCATGGGAATGGAGGTTGGGGGACCTAAAGGAACCGGAAGCGACATCTCCACGAAATACTACTCCCTTTCTTTTCTGTTTCTTAATACTTCTATTACAAGCGAGTGCTCTCTGAGGCCCCGCCTTCTGCCGCGTCCCCGTTCTACCCGTCAGTGGCGCAGCGGTAATGAAAGAGGGGCGGGGCTGAGCCGCTCCGGGGGACACTCGCGAGCGCGGCTGAGTCAGGGGAGAACAGGAAGTCGGGAGTGGGGGAGGGGAAGAGTCGTCTCTCTTCCCTCTCCGGGAGGATTTTGTCCACTATGAGCTTCCTGATCGACTCCAGCATAATGGTCGTATCTCAGGTAACGAGGCCTCAGCACTCGCGGAGCCCCATTCTTTCTTCGCCGCCGCCCAAATCATCATGTTATAACATAAAGAGTCCCTGTGGAAGGAGGTGGCTTCTAGCTTCCTCATCCGCGCCCACTTAGCCCGGGCTGACACAAGCTGTAGAATGAAGTTGATAGAAGGATGGATGGTACCACTTCCGGCTGCAGGTGGATGGACTCTACCACTTTAGAAAGCGAATGGGTGGGTGTCTTTCAATGCTGTATTATGTAAAAAAGACAAAACTAGAGTCTTCAGTCTTCAGACTTTTCACATGCAGGAGCTTTCATTTACCTGCAATGTGAAGTGATGCACCTGTTCTGCAAGCTCATTTCGTTGCATCTGTAGATCAAGCCTCTGTCAGTTGTGGCTAGAACACGGTCGGAGGTGGGCTATTTATTTATTACATTTATATCCCACCTTTCTTCCTAGGAATTCAGGGTGGCATACAACCATGCTTCTCCCCCTCCTGATTTTATCCTCACAGCAGCCCTATGACATAAGATAGGCCGAGAAAGAGTGACTGGCCCAAGGTCACCCAGTGATCTTCGTGGCCAAGTGGGGATTTGAACCCTGGCTAGGATACTTTTGTCTTATTGTGTGGCAAGTTCTCTCTCAGCCAACTGAAATCTTTCAGCTGGGTTTCCTCCATTATTAAAGGATTGGGAGATGGTGTTTATCGGAGGTGGCTTATAATTTGCACACAAAGCTTAGCTAGTGAGCTTCATTTGCATCCATGGTTCTAAAATTGCAGTTAAGGTTCTCACATACTATTTGGGGCTTATTATTTGTTTATTTAAACTTGCTAATTACTTGTTACACAAAATGATCTCCAAGTGACTTGCAACATATTTACAAACATAACCATAAGTAAAAAATACATTATAATATAAACGCAGTTATACAAAAGCACATTCACACAAAAACATGCAGTTCATAAAAATACACAATGCAGCCCTCACATAGGTGTGGTTATTGTAGATGAAGTGGGATAGACACTGTAGTCAATGAAATGTTTCAATTCCTGATTTGGGAATGGCAAAATCCATTTTAAATGTCACATGTAGAAACAGCCTAGGATATACATTCGTTGACACCCGGCAGCCTTTTTCCAGTCTTGTGTTAACAGTATACAGAAATGATGCATTCTAGACTAAAAAGCGTTTTTAGTTTGTGAAAATCTTTTCATATAACTTTCTTGATACAGTGTTTTAAGAACAGCCAATATAAAGTCTTAAAAAACATTTTGTGCACTATAATTGTCATGAAAGCGATGAGAAGACTTGATGCAATATGCCTGATGGCAGGATTGGCATGGAGAGGGACTTTCCTGCTTGCTTTCCCCACTATATTGGAATATATCTGATCTGTCTATTTTTTATGGCTCATGGGTATGATCATTCAACCACTCAGTCTCTTCAAAGCACATGGTTTCTATGTATAACCATATCAAATCTGTACCTGTTTGTATGGTAGATGTTTGAAACTGAGGCCTGTTCGCTCCACCCCTTTTCTCTTTATGGGGAAGGGTCATAGCTTAGTATAAAACACATTCTTTGCTTGCAAAAGGCTCCAGGTTCAGTCCCTGGCATCTTCAGATAGGGCTGGGAAAGGTGCCTGTCTGAAAACCTGGAGAGCCATTGCCAGTCAGTGTAGACTGTGCTGAGCTAGATTGACCAATGATCTGACTCGGTACAGGGGAGCTTTCTAAATTCCTCTTCTTGTATCATTGATCTGCTTCTCTTTTCCCAGAGAAGAGTGGTCTGTAGCACAGTGGTAGAGTGTCTGCTTTGGATGCAGAAGGTCCCAAATTTAATCCCTGTAATCTCTTGGTAGCATTGGGTGAGACCCCTGGAGAGCTGCTGCTAGTCAGTGTAGACAATACAGAGCTACATGGTCTGACTTCCTAGGTATCTTCTCTCCTTTTATCACTCAGTGTTTCATATGCTAATGATTTAACATTATGGCATCAAAACAGGAAATCACTGTGTAAGGATGACCACATTTAGATTTGTGTCCTGGGTATGCTGATGTGTTAGGGTGGATTATGGTACTTTAAAATAAAATTTTACAAATAGTTTAAAAGTCAACTTGTAAAATGTCATGGCTAAAACAAACACATATTCTAACCAGGGGTGGTGCCAAAGGGTGGCCAGGTTGGGCCCTGGCCGAGACCCCATGCAGCACGGAGGGGACCCTGAAGGGCCTCTCCTTAGGGTGTGGGGGTAGTGCACTCCTTCCATGATCTTTGGCAGAGACTGAGCTCCCAGGACCCCCTACAGACTGCGGGCCTGTGGCGCCCACCCGCTCCACCTACCTCTTCTCCTTTTCTGTGAATACCCTACACGCTGCATGTGCAGCTGCCATCAACCAAGATGCCAGCAGAGGCTTCTCTAAGGGGCTGACGCCCCTTCCGCCATCTTGATTGATGGCAGTCTTGTGCGCATACGGAGAGTAGCATGCATGTGTGCCATCAACGAAGATGGCGGCGGGGGTATTAGCCCCTTAGAGAACCCTCCACTGCTATTTTGGTTGATGGCAGCGACCAGCGTGTCCAGCACGCAGGGCATTCACAGAAAGAGAGGGGGTAGGGGGAGCGTTTCCGCATGGTTTATGGGGGGGCTGGGAGCGGGCCCCCTGGGGCAGGCTGGCGCCCAAGGGCCCAGTCATGCCTGGTGCTGGCCCTGATCCTAACAGGTCTAACTGAGGCTTATTCACCAGTAAACCAGGATATGTGCCCTGGGTATTCATTTACTAGAAAAATAGAGTACTAAGCAACCAGCATGTTTTGGGGGTGTTTTTGGAGATGGGGGGAGCCAATGTGGTTTAATGGGTAGAATGTCTTAGGGTTGTTGAGAAGATAAAATGAGAAAACCTCACGTACACCACCTTTTCATCCATAGGAACTTGCCTGGGCCTTAGGATTGGCCTCAGAGGTCCTGCTCACAGGCCTGCCACTGAGGGCTGGCATTAGAAATGGGGCCTTTTCAGTTGTGACCCCATAGCTTTGAAATGTTTTCATGAGACGAGTCCTTCTGGACCCATTTTCATCAGCCTTTAGAAGGACACTATAAACGTATATGTTTCAGTCTGTTTTTTTTTTAAGTTGTGTGCATGGCTTTTAAATTGCTGCTGTCCTTTAGTTTTGGAAATTGATTGTTTTATATATATTTTAAAAATGTTTTATGTTTTAATTAAGGTCTGTAAGCTGCCTTGGAAGGACTTTGACCAGAAAGGTGGCATATAAATGCTTTAAATAAATAGGATTGCACTGTCAGCATCCCTAAGGATATGGCTGCATACTTCCAGAAATAAGAAGACTTGATGAAGCCCTTTTTGTTTTTTTCTCCTGTTTTTGAAGTGCCAGAATTAATAGATGAAGTATTTCTGCAATCTATTCTTGTGACATGGCTTCTTATTTTAGAAACCACTTTTTTTGAATACTGAGCATTTTTCTAGGAAGAAACCAATCCCAGTCTAGTTACACTACAATTAAAACCAATGTTTATTTCAGTGTATCAGCTATCTTACCTTGAGAACAGCAATATACTTGCATGTACTAAGAATTTTTAAGGTTTCAAAATTTTGCAAACTGTAAGATTTATAACCATTAACTGCTCTTCTCTCTCCCCCTTTGCAGGTGCTATTCTTTGGATTTGGATGGCTGTTCTTCATGCGCCGGCTCTTCAAAGATTATGAGGTGGAGATGATTAACTATGACTTTGTTGCGACCTGAAAGTGAAGCTACCAATGTAGAAATATATATAATTGAGTTCAAATAATTTTGGGGAGCAATCCCAAGGTCCTAGGAAGGGTGACTGAAGGACTGCTGGATTGTGTGAATCTCCGTTTCTGCCGGTTGAGGGGGGGCATGTGTAGAGAATGTGGTCCACCACCAGAGGTGCCCTGATAAGGCGGCGGATGGTTCTACTGCTGTTGCTGTTCCATGGGTGGAAACGCCACCTGTAGTGGAGGTTAAAATGGGGCATTCTGAGGGGGGATCCTAATCCTTCTTGTTCTCCTGACATGCCTCCAAATTGGCTGAAAAACTATGCCAGCCCGGTGCTGGCATAATTTATTCTCCCACATTGCCGTCAATTAGAAGGAAATTTTAAAAAACTTGACCATAACTGGAAAATGATAAAAAAGCCACTCTCACTACCTTCTGCCCTGGCTGGCAGTTACTGGGCCAGGGAATCTCTCTCCCCCACACTGCCCTCAGATTGCTCTGCCTGACTGCAATCTTATCCCTGCTTACCTGGGAGTAAGCCCTATTGAACTCTTGGGTCTTACTTGGGAAGCTGCCTTACACCAAGTTGGACCAACAGTCCATCCGACTTCATGTTGTCTACACTGACTGACAGCAGCTCTCCAAGATTTCAGACAGGGAGTCTTTCCGAGCCCTGCTTGGAGATGCTGGGGATTGAACCTTCTGCATGCAAAGCAGATGCTGTGCCACTGAACTATGGCCATTCCCTAAGCATGTCTACTCAGAAGTATGGTGAGTATCTCCCTAGGTCCATAAACCTAAGAACATTCACTTGAGTGTAAATCCATTGACCTCTGTGAAGAGATACTTGCAACTAGTCATGCATTGTAGCTGGTAGTAGGATTCCTTACTGTATATTTTCTCTGATTACCTATCAGTGAGTATTGCTTAGGATTAATTTTCTTACGATTTTAAAAAGGGGTGGGGTTTTTTTTTGCATTTTAGTGTATAAAACAATCAAATAGAGAATTATACGAAACTACATCATTTTCATATAGCAGGCTGATTTGCATATTCAAGTATAGGTCCTATTGTATGTTTAATTCTACACTGATGTATTCCTTCTGGTCAGATAACGATGTTGAATACTCTTCTTATGGAAGTGACTTCTGTTTCTGCTGTGTCACAGGTGCGGCAGTACGTTGTGCAGGTTGTCTTCTCTGTCACGTTTGCATTTTCCTGCACCATGTTTGAACTTATCATTTTTGAGATCCTAGGGGTCCTAAACAGCAGGTAAGCATATCAGCTGCCTTAACAGTGTTTTAGATAGGACTGTGACTTGAGCGCAGCTGATGTGCTTGTTCGTTCGTTTGGTTGTAGCTGTGGTCCTGTCACTTCTTCAAGTCATGGTCTATCAAGCTATAAAATATAAATAATATTTATTTCAGATGGGATTGATATAAAGAAAATTTTGTATATACGTCAGAGGGGATTGGAATATGAACTGTTGTAGGCCTGCTGTGACAGGTTTGCTAACTCTTTTATTTATTTATATAAGACATTTCTTTTTCGCTTAATCATTAGCATTTCTAAGCCGTGAACATAAAAATAAACCATACAGAAAATAAAAATCATCACAAAACTGAACACTGCCTAAAGATGCCTGCTGAAACAAGAAAGTCTTAGTCATGCTCCTGAAGTTCAGCAAGGAGGGTGCCTGTCTGATCTCAGATGGGAGGGAGTTCCACAGTCTTAGGCTTACTATACTGAATGCACGGCTTCTAGTAGTTATGAGCCATGCATCTGAGTCATGGGGACCATCAGCAGAGATTCCCCCAAAGATCTCAGTGATTGGGACAGGATATAAGGGGTCAGGAGGCCCTTACGATGTCCTACACCCAAGTTGTGAAGGGCCTTTTAAATTAATTCAAGAACCATTAACCTGACCTGTTAACATATGGGCAGCCAGTGCAAGCTTTTGAGTACTGGAGTTATGTGCTGGTGGTAGTCTGTTCCCATCAGCAGCCTTGCTGCAGCCTATGGCACCAAGTGGATCTTCTGGATCAGGTACTAGGGTAGCCGCATATAGCGCACATTGAAATAATCAAGTCTTGAAGTTATCAATACATGAATCACTGCAACAAGGCTATGTCTGTCTGTGAATGGCCATAGTTGGAGCACCAGCCGTAGCTTGTAAAAGGCATTTGTAGCCACTGAGGCTACCTGAGACTCAAGTGAAAAGGATGGATCCTGAAGCACCCCCAAACTATGCACCTGTTCTTTCAGAGGGAGAGTAACCCCATCCAGGACAGGCTAATGGCCAATTTCATGAGCACTAGAATTACCCACTCACAGTAGCTCCGTCTTTTGATGCAAAAGTTGCTAGCATTCACTCAGAACTTGACACCACAATGTTGACAGGTCGTGTTGAGGTTCCTAGGGCACTGTCTGGTCTAGTATTGTGGGATCAGTTTCAGTTGTTGCAGCCTGAGTATGTGGACAAGACATTTGAAGTGGTACAGCTGACCATACGTCTATTTGACCTTTGCCTGGCTTGGCTGATAAAAGCTAGTCAGAGTGGACTGACTAGGTGTGTTTGGGTGTGTGTGTAAATCCCTCTTTGTCAGAGGGTGTGATGCTGTTTGCCTTACAAGAGGCAATGATGTTGCCCCTTCTCAAGAAGTCATCCTTGGACCCGAGATTCTTGATAACTACCACCTAGTGATTATTGTCCCTTTTTGAGCAAGGCCGTGGAGCTAACGGTGGCCAGGGAACTTCATGTGTGTTTTGAGGAAACTGATTATCCAGACCCATTTAAGTTTGGCTTCAGGCCTGGGGTTTGGAACGGCCTTGGTCACCCTGACTGATGATTTTAGGCAGATATTTCTTATCTGTCTGAGGGAATGGGATGTATGAAGAAAAATACTCTTAATGATGACCTGGTAATGACAACACTTCTGTTATTTTCAGCTCTCGGTATTTTCACTGGAAATTGAACCTCTGTGTGATTTTGCTTGTCCTGGTATTCATGGTGCCCTTTTACATTGGTTACTTTGTTGTGAGCAACATCCGATTGTGTAAGTATGCATATATCTTGACACACTAGTGGCACAAGCACTTTAGGTAGCCAGCCAAAATAACATTTGTTACTCCAAAGGTAATGACTTAATCATTCTTTATTTTCTTATTAATTTTTAGTGCACAGGCACAGACTTCTTTTTGCCTGTGTTGTCTGGCTAACATTCATGTATTTCTTCTGGAAGTTGGGGGATCCGTTTCCTATCCTCAGTCCAAAACATGGTGAGTTTCATGTATTTCAGGTCATTTGTGCTTGAGCAAAACAGACTCTAATATTTGAAGATATTGTGATTAAAAATCAGGACATAGAATGAGTAGTTTCTGTTGGCAGTTAATTAGTCAGATAAGCATACAACATAATCTTATATATATTTTTATTTAGAAGTTGCTTTTGGGCAGAGCAATCCACCTTGTTGGGGGCTGGTGGGAACAAAGTTGGTGGAGCTGGCAGAAGAGGCCACCACATCCAGCTTCCACTGAGAGGTCTCGTAGAGGGGAGGATGCTGGCTGTGCCAGCAGGGCATGGGAGAAGGAAACAAAATATATGTTTCCTTCTGCCACTCCTTTTCCCAGTGTACTGGCTGCTGCAATGGAGGGCTACAGGAGAGAGCCAAACGGGACCTGAATATCGGGTAAGTTCTCCCCCCTTGGCCCCTCCTCCGATATGCCCTCAGAACACCCCTTCCTCCAGCTACTGCCAGCTCCCTTAAGCCGGGCTGGGCTTCTCCGGTGGACCTCTGGCTGAGCTGGCCGGGTCTCGGCTAAGCTGCTGCTGAGTCGGGATGAGGAACTTATGCCAGCCCAGTCTGGCTGAGCCGGGACCCAACCAGCTCAGCCAGAGGTCCGCCATATCCAACTCCCCTCAGCCTGGCATAACTGCAAGTTGGATTGCGCCCTTAGGCTGCAATCCTAACCATGTATACTAAATCATATTGAATTAAATGGAGCTTACTCCTAGGTCAGTGGGGTTGGGACTGCATCTTCAGAGGCTTTCTTACATCCCTTAGATCTTTATTAGCCCTCTGAATTTCTAACACAAGAAATTTGCAGTCATGGGTTTTTTGTGATTTCCCAAGGGAATCTTGGCCTATAAAAGTAGTCACTTCTAGAAAGAATGCTATGTTGTTAATGTTAAAAATATCTTAAAATTTTAAAAATATTCAGTTTATTGTATTTGTTTTTAAATTGTAGCTTCTTCATTGGAAGATAAGTTAGAACTGCTTTCACTCTACCTCTTTTATGCATGTTGTGTTCCTGTCATTGTAGCTCTCACCTCAGCACTGGTATATTAGGGTTAAATCTGACATCTAGAGAGTTAGTTGCAGTTCCGAATATCTTACATAAGAAGTCTTTAACAGACAATCAAAAACTCACAGAACTGTCTTCCCGAATTGAAATAGTTGGCTAGAGCAAGCAATTCCTAATATTGTAACGGAGTATTCTGGACTACATGCTTGAGTGGGGGGTTTCATCCTAGTCCATCATACTTCCTTACATTATGGCTGCCTGCGCAGAGTTTTTGAAATATTTCCCAATTAAACTTGGCTCTTTCTATGCTGTAATGCAGCTGATTTCCAGTCTGGAGTGAAAGGCAAGGGGAAGTGTTGCTAAGTAGTGGGGCACTCGGATTGTGCATTCTCAGTGTCACTGAGATATTTGCAAGCTTCTCTGGATTGAGTCTTACATTATGGCTGCCAAATAGGGATCTGGTTTTAAGCTCTAAATGACTACCTCTTTGGCAGTGCAAGTGACAGCAGTAGAACTTTCAAAGAAATTTTCAGCTCATTTTGCATCTTTCAGAAATGAAGTATTCCTGTGTTACTTTACTTATTGCAAAGGGAAAATGGAATGGTGGCACAACTTTTTTTCAGCATCCGCGGAGAGGAGCACTTGCATCTCTTTGAAATTATGCCTGCAGATGTTAAATAATGGTTACATTAGGGGTTTTAAAACAAAATGATGTGTTCAAGTGTAGCTCTAGTAGTGATTGGTATTTTGCTTTTTTGTATTTTCAAGAACACAGTGGTAGAATTAACCTGATATTCTTTTCTTTTTTATTAGGAATCCTATCCATAGAGCAGCTTATCAGTCGGGTGGGAGTGATTGGGGTAACCCTCATGGCTCTGCTTTCTGGCTTTGGTGCAGTCAATTGCCCATACACGTATATGTCTTATTTTCTCAGGTAAATGGAATTTCTTGCTTTTTGGGGGGTCTATTCTCTTCTCATTTGGTTTTCCTTTCCTCTTCCTTCAGCATCAGGTTTTCTGAAATGTATTCCCCCTCCCTATGCCCTCTGTCTCAACAATGCTAATCCTAGTTTGAGATATGTTCTCTTATTTTGGTTCTGTCCAGAGTATACGCATCTGCTTCTCACTGTACTCTGTTGGAAGTGGAGAAGAGAGGTGGAGGATGCCCTGAACTGGGAAAGGGGTTGGGTTGGCCATTACTGTGTTAGAAGTTAGAGCCATGTTAATAGGTCTATATGTGTGTCTGTTACAGGAATGTGACAGATGCAGATATTCTAGCTCTGGAGCGTCGTCTCCTCCAAACCATGGACATGATCATCAGCAAGAAGAAGAGGTGAGACAAACACCGTAGGGAATCTGTTTACTTCATTTGAATTTTTTGTCAGGCCAATAACTTGCCAGCAGACAGATTATTTCTATTGTTTAGGGCAGGGTTGAGGAACCTTTTTCAGCCTTAGGACCACATTTCCTTCTGGGCAACCTTCTGAGGGCCACGTGCCAGTGGTGGAAGGTGACAGAGGCAAAAGTGGGTGGGGCAACAAATCCAGATTTTACCTTGTACAGTAGGCCAGGTTCTGCACAGACTTATACACCCCTCTCTATCCTCTGTCCAGATAAGCAAGAACCTTTATCAGAATTCAAAGACCTATTCCAGCCAGGCAAAAACATTCAAGGTGTGAAGCATGGCCAGTGAGGTGTGTAGCCTGTGAAGGAGAGGCCTGGAGGGCTGCATTTGACTTTGGGCCTGAGGTTCTCCATTCCTGGGCTAGGGTATCAGAGAGCAATTAAAAGAGCTAAATGGTTACAAAACTGATGGAAAGGTGCTTCATAAAAAACCAATTTATTACAGTAAAACAATAATATAACAGCTCTACAACATCAAAACAGACCAGGTAGTTCCAGGGTGTGATGAAAACAATGCTGTATGACAGGGCAGTACCTGCCACTGATTTTTGTTAATATACATAGTGCTTTGTATTGTGTTAAACGCGTGCTGTCTTCTGATGCTTTAGATCTATCATATATATTATACTATGGTGAACTCTGTCGAATTGTTTGAGTATGGTATGAGCCACCTTGGGAGGGTTAGCCCTGATAAATGGCATGCAAATAATGAAATGATTAAAATAAAATATTTGGTAAAATAATGCAGTTACACTAATGTCTGAAGTCTGCAAAAAAGCTTTGTATTTTCTTTTTTACCTGGGAGCCAAATAATAGAATATTTTATTCTGTAGTACCTACTTCGGGAGGCCTTCTGACTTTTACCTAATGGCATGGACATTTCTTTGGAAAATCAGGAAATGCACTTAACTCTTTCCTGAATTGTGCTTTAGCCAATTATGTCCACAGTAATATTGTGAATTTCACATTTTGAAAAGTCTAAACTTTGAAATGTGATAATTTATTTTTGGTTCCAGTTTGCATCTCTCTTTTTTAGCACTTGACTTTTCCTTCCAATCAGGATAGCAATGGTTCACAGAAACATGTTCCAGAGAGGGGAAGTGCACAACAAGCCCACTGGTTTCTGGGGAATGATAAAAAGTGTTGCAACATCTTCATCAGGCAGTGAAAGTATCCTTTATTTCCTTACTCTGTTTTGGGGGATGAGAAAGTGAGAAACGACAATGGAGGCTTCCTGCTTGAGGTAAAATACAAGTGAAAGAGGATCCCATTGAAGAAACTGAGTGCAATGCCATCAGGAGTCCAGACCAAGAGGCTAGACTCCTAGCAGGGTCACCCAAGGTGGAACGGCCAAACTGAGACACCAGACTAAGATGCATCCAGACACAGAGGAAGGCAATAGTAAACCACCTCTGAATACCTTTTACCATGAAAACCCTATGAATAGACTATCCAAAATGCAACATGAGATAGTGCTGGAAGATGAGACCCCCCAGGTCAGATGGCAATGGAAAAGTACAAGTAGCGCTGTGACTAATGACGCCACTGAGTCAAAGCCGAATGGAAGCCCAGAGGCTGATGCACACAGATGTGAAAGGAGAGTCCAGAGTTGTACGACATACACAGTAGGAACATGGAATGTGAGAAGACCAAACGAGATGGATTGATTCCATAAAGGAAGCCACAGGCCTGAACTTAAAAGATCTGAACAGGGTGGTTTACAACAGATGCTGTTGGTAGTCGCTGATTCATAGGGTCACCATAAGTTATAATCAGCTTGAAGGCACATAACACACACACAAGGATCCCATTTACTGTTGAGTAGATCACATATGCAGAATCCCTTATTTTCTGCTCCTTGAGATTACTGTGTCTTAGGTCAATTTACCCATATCTGAATATTATGACTGCAGTTGGGTAGTGCATCTCAGAGTCTAAAGGCATGCCTTATGAGAGAGGGGTGCCAGACAAAGGAGGTCTGGAAAGGTATTTGGAACTTGACTCTGCTGAGCTCCACTTTTAAAGGCTTTTGCTCAGTCCTTGTGCATAGGATAGCCTTTGCAGAAAGGGGTCCTTTCATTTACGATCTGGAGGGGTGACAAAAATGCAACAAACAAAAACCAGGGAAGAGGTTGCATTGTTAGATGCCTGCCTTGCCAGAGTATCTTCAGGGATGGTGTGGGAGGCTGCAGCCCAGTCTAGTAAGTTGTAGCTGTTCTGTACCCACTGGGGAGTTCTGTGATCAGGAAGCCAGCCAGTACATTGCCTGGCTTGGCTTGGCAACCCCTGCTGTACTGGGCCCTGGCACAACTCAAAGAAGGACCATCCAATCCTCTTGCTCCTGTCTCACCACCCTCACTCTGCAAAGGAAGAGAAGGTTTAATTTTGCTGACTTGGAAGTCCTGCCTTGTCTTCCCCTCTTTTTCTTAGCCCTTGACACAACTTATGCTGTTTGCCCTGTGTTTTGTGTTTGCATAGCAACATGATAAGCTGTGAGGGGCTGTTTCTTTAAGGCAGGACTCACTTGGAGCTTCTCAGAGCCCTGCCTTTCATCAAGAGCAGGGTATGTCTGTTTGGCCAGCTACAATGACAATAGTGCTTCTTCCTCTGTACCAGAGACACCCAATGATGTGAAGCAGGAAAATGCACAGCACCATGACTTTCAGGGGACAGATAAGTTGTCCTAGATACTACAGAGGAAGTATGTAGTTTGGGCATAAGTACTGATACACAGATAGGAATTTGTTATAGTATATAACTTGCATCATCGGTTGTTATCCTGCAGGCAGCATTGGTGTGCAAAGTAGTAGTCGCAAAGTAGAGGACTTTCCATTCAAGCAGGTGCCATGGCTTTTTAATATTGGGACTCGGATGATCATAGACATTTTTGAAAGATCTGTTTTGCGTATGTGGTGGGCTAAGGAATGAAAGGAATCTTGAAGTGTGTGTTGTTTTTAGCCAATATATGGGTTTTTCTCCTTGACAGCTGTTTGCCAGATCTGGCACTTATCCAGCAGGAAGTAGATGCTTTGGAGGAGCTGAGTCGGCAGCTTTTCTTGGAAACCTCTGACCTGCATGCTACCAAGGTGCAGGCTAAGGGGACTGTTCTCATGCCTGATGGGTGGGTAAAAGGGACTGTTGGGCAGGAGAACAGAAAGCAATCTGCTAGCAAGTGAACACAATACAGGAGTTGTAGCTTTATGACATTCTGTCCAGTGGTTTTTCCAAAAAGTAAATAAGTAATCTCTACTCATTTCAAACCTTCTCTGGGCTCATGTATATTAGAGTAAACCACAATGTTATGTTGTATTAAGAGAAGGGTTATCCCCCTAGATAATTGTTGTTCATTTATTAATAAAGGCTTCATCAGGTAGTGAACATGTGGCTCTTATAAAAATTCTTCTGTTGTGTAATTTGAATTTATACACACTAGGGCCTAGGAGAATGTTGATCTGGTAGTGCCTTCCAGATTCCTCATCTGTAAAGAGGGCAGTTTACTTTATCTGTGTCACATGGTTTGTATGAAATGGTTTTGCTTCATGATATAAGACATGCTAGTTTAAAAACATGACTAGATGCCTACTGAACCAGAACATTTTCTTTGCAGGAAAGAATAGAATACTCTAAAACCTTCCAAGGGAAATACTTCAACTTTCTGGGCTACTTTTTCTCAATCTACTGTGTCTGGAAAATTTTTATGGTATGTAACAGTGCCTTCAGAATGGTAATGTATATTTTGCAAAGGCTGTGCTATGAAGGAGAATGTTCCACATCTCTTGTAATTTTAATATATATATATTATTCAATAACTAGAGGTCAGGCAGTTTTTATACATGTATGAAAACTGACCTCAAAAACTGACCTGTTGAATTTCAACAAAACTGGTTTCCAGGCAAAAGTGGATATCCATAGCTACATAGCATCACTGGGCAGTAACGTGTGTGTGTTTATGCACACATATTTTGTAGCCTCTTTGCCATGCTGGGCAATTTACTATGAAAGGAGTGCTTGTATGTTGGTTTTAGTGAAGGTGCCTTAAGTGGTATGATGTCTCTTTCTCTCCCCGCTTCAGGCAACAATAAATATTGTCTTTGACCGAGTTGGGAAGACTGATCCAGTTACACGAGGAATTGAGATAACCGTGAACTATTTGGGGATCCAATTTGATGTGAGAACCATTTTAAATTTCAGTTTCTTTCCACGAGTTCCTTTATCCTCATTTCATCCTACTCTGTTCAGAGCTTGATACTGTGTGAGTTAATATCACCTCTTGGTGATATTTCATCTACATGAAACCGCTGGGAGAGGTTGTCCGGGGGTTCGGTGCCATCAGTATGCTGATGACACCCAACTCTATGTCTCCTTTCCACCTAATTCCAAGGAAGCTGTCTCGGTTTTAAACCAGTGTCTGGCGTCAGTGGTGGACTGGATGAGGGTGAACAAATTGAAGCTTAATCCAGTCAAGACAGAGGTGCTCCTGGTCAGTCGTAAGGCGAATCGGGGAATAGGGATACAGCCTGTGCTGGATGGGGTTACACTCCCCCTGAAGACGCAGGTTCGCAGTTTGGGTGTGCTCCTGGACTAGTCCCAGGTTTCTGCAGTGGCCAGGAGTGCTTTTGCACAATTAAGATTAGTGCGCCAACTGCACCCGTTCCTTGAGCTGTCTGATCTGGCCACGGTGACACATGCTTTAGTTACATCCCGTTTAGATTACTGTAACGCGCTCTATGTGGGGCTGCCTCTGAAGACTGTTCGGAAACTTCAGTTGGTACAACGTGCTGCAGCCAGAATGCTAACTGGGGTTGGTTACAGGGACCGTACTACCCCCCTGTTAAAAAAGCTCCACTGGTTGCCAGTCTGTTTCTGGACACAATTCAAAGTGCTGGTGTTGACCTATAAAGCCCTATACGGCTTAGGTCCAGGCTATTTATCAGACCATATCTCCCTGTATGAGCCTGCCCGGGCCCTGAGATCCTCAGGGGAGGCCCTTCTCTCAATTTATTTATTTTATTTTATTTATTTATTTATTAAATTTATATACCGCCCGACTAGCGATAGCTCTCTGGGCGGTGAACATAAAATAGTATAAAAATACAATGAATAACAAAATAATATTAAAATACAATCAACAATACAATAAACATTTTTAAAATTAGATCAATGTAACTTAAAATGCTTCAGAGAATAGGAAGGTTTTGACCTGGCGCCGGAAGGAAAGCAGAGTCGGCGCCAGGCGTACTTCCTCAGGGAGACTGTTCCATAGTTCGGGGGCCACCACTGAGAAGGCCCTAGATCTTGTCATCACCCTCCGGGCCTCCCTGTGAGTTGGAACCCGGAGGAGGGCCTTCATAGCAGAACGTAGTGCACGGGCCGGTTCATATCGGAAGAGGCGTTCCGCAAGGTATCGTGGTCCCGCACCGTATAAGGCTTTATAGGTTAATACCAACACTTTGAATCTAGCCCGGAAACATATTGGCAACCAGTGCAAGCTGGCCAGAACAGGTGTTATATGCTCGGACCGCTTGGTCCTTGTCAGCAATCTGGCCGCCGCATTTTGCACTAGTTGTAGCTTCCGAACTGTCTTCAAAGGTAGCCCTACGTAAAGCGCATTACAGTAATCCAAACGTGAGGTTACCAGAGCATGTACCACTGATGTAAGGTCCTCTTTACTCAAATAGGGACGTAGCTGGGCTACCAACCGAAGTTGGTAAAACGCATTCCTAACCACCGAGGCTACTTGAGCCTCAAGTGAGAGGGAAGAGTCTAAAAAGACTCCCAGACTACGAACCCGGTCCTTTAGGGGGAGTGTAACCCCGTCCAGGACAGGGTATATATCCACCATCCGATCAGAGAACCCGTCCACCAACAGCATCTCAGTCTTGTCTGGATTGAGCTTCAGTTTGTTAACTCTCATCCAGTCCATTGTCGAGGCCAGGCAACGGTTCAGCAAATCGACAGCCTCACCTGAAGAAGATGAAAAGGAGAAGTAGAGCTGCGTGTCATCAGCATACTGATGACAACGCACTCCAAAACTCCTGATGACCTCTCCCAACGGCTTCATGTAGATATTAAAAAGCAGGGGGGACAAAACTGACCCCTGCGGGACCCCATATTGGAGAGCCCGCGGTGTCGAGCAATGTTCCCCAAGCACTACCTTCTGGAGACGACCCGCCAAGTAGGAGCGGAACCACTGCCAAGCAGTACCTCCAACTCCCAACTCCGCGAGCCTCTCCAGAAGGATACCATGGTCGATGGTATCAAAAGCCGCTGAGAGATCAAGGAGAATCAACAGAGTTACACTCCCTCTGTCTCTTTCCCGACATAGGTCATCGTACAGGGCGACCAAGGCTGTCTCAGTGCCAAAACCGGGCCTAAAACCCGATTGAAATGGATCTAGATAATCAGTTTCATCCAATAGCGCCTGGAGCTGGCCAGCAACCACCCGTTCCAAGACCCTGCCCAGGAATGGAACATTCGCCACTGGCCTGTAGCTGTTAAAATTGTCTGGGTCCAAGGAAGGCTTTTTCAGGAGTGGTCTCACCACTGCCTCTTTCAGACAGCCCGGGACCACTCCCTCTCGTAAAGAGGCATTTATCACTTCCTTGGCCCAGCTACCTGTTCCATTCCTGCTAGTTTTTATCAGCCAGGAGGGGCAAGGATCCAGTACCGAAGTGGTTGCACGTACCTGTCCAAACACCTTGTCCATGTCCTCGAGTTGAACCAACTGAAGCTCATCCAACAAAACAGGACAAGACTGTGCTCCGGACACCTCACTAGGATCTACTGCTATAACTTGAGAGTCTAGGTCCCGGCGGATACATGAGATCTTATTCTGGAAGTGATCGGCAAACTGATTACAGCGGGCCTCCGATGATTCCACCGTGTCCGGAGGGTTTGAATGGAGAAGCCCCCGGACAACTCGAAAGAGCTCCGCTGGGCGGCAAAGAGATGATTTAATAGTGGCAGCAAAATGATGTTTTTTAGCTGCCTTCACTGCTCCTACATAGAGCTTAGTCGAAGCACTAACCAGCGCATAATTGTATCCGTCGGGAGTTCGTCTCCATTTCCGCTCAGGCCTCCTCCTATCTTGCTTCATCGCTCTCAGCTCCGGAGTATACCATGGAGCTGTATGAGCTCTACACAGGAGAGGGCGTGCAGGAGCGATCGTGTTTACAGCCCGGGTCATCTCCGTATTCCACAGAGCGACCAGGGCTTCAGCAGGAGCGCCAGTCCTATCAGCCGGAAAATCCCCCAGAGCCCTTTGAAAACCTTCAGGATCCATTAGTCTCCGGGGGCGGACCATTTTAATAAGTCCCCCACCCTTGCAGAGGGAAGAGGTTACTGAAAGTCTAAACTTCAGCAAGCAGTGGTCTGTCCATGACAAAGGGAGTGTTGTAAAACTCCCCACATCCAGATCACTTTCCCCATGCTCAGTAGCAAAAACAAGGTCTAGAGTGTGCCCCGATACATGTGTTGGACCACTAACATATTGAGACAGCCCCATGGCTGTCATGGAAGCCATGAAGTCCTGAGCCGCGCCAGACAAAGTGGTCTCGGCATGAATGTTGAAATCCCCCAGTACTATTAGTCTGGGGGACCTCAACAATATATCCGAGACCACTTCCGCCAGCTCAGTTAGGGAAGCCATTGGGCAGCAAGGTGGGCGGTACACCAAAAGGATTCCCAGCCTGTCCCTCTGGCCCAACACAAGGTGCAAACACTCCAGGCCAGTAACTGAATGAACATGGTGCTTGGTGAGTGAGATGGAACTCTTATAGACGACAGCAACCCCACCTCCCCGACCCTCAGATCTACCATGATGCTGGACCAGGTACCCCGGTGGGCAGAGCTGAGAGAGACCAACTCCTCCCTGCTCACCCACCCAGGTCTCGGTTATACATGCCAGATCGGCTGCCTCATCCACAATCAAATCGTGGACGAGGGAGGTTTTATTATATACCGATCTGGCATTTAATAACAGCAACTGGAGATCTGAGAGTTGGCTGATAGGACTACCAACGACCTTGCGGGTGTGGGAAGGACCGCAACAAGGCACAGCCACAACATGTCTGGACCGCGTTCCCCTTACCTGGCACGTCCTTCTCACAGCGCCATACCTTCCTTTGCCCGTCACTACGGCAATTGGGGCCCCCTCAAGTCTCCCCGCCTGATGGATAAAACTCTCTCTGAAGCACATAATACAACTAAAATATACAACAATTAAACGTATAAAAACAGCTATATATACAGCCATATATACAGCATATAAACAAACATACATTCATATAATCAGGCACCCATTCATCTCAAATTGCATCAACACACCAACAAAAAGTAAAGAAAAAGAAAAAGAAAGGAGCAGCACAGCAGCAAGAGCAGCAGCCTCTCCTTCCCTTGGGGCGATGCTTTCTTTCTCCTGCAGGGCCTGGGTCTCCCAGGCCACCTCAGCCAGCCGGCTTATGTATCCCTCCAAAGAGGGACAGGTGGTAAGAATCAGTCCTGGCTGGCTGGGTACCTGGGGCCTGGTCCTGCCAGGCAGAAGTCCCTCTGGGAAGGGTGGTGGAGGTGGTGGTCCCGCAGCAGCAGCAGCACAGCAGCAGCAGCCTCTCCTTCCCTTGGGGCGATGCTTTCTTTCTCCTGCAGGGCCTGGTTCTCCCAGGCCACCTCAGCCAGCCGGCTTATGTATCCCTCCAAAGAGGGACAGGTGGTAAGAATCAGTCCTGGCTGGCTGGGTACCTGGGGCCTGGTCCTGCCAGGCAGAAGTCCCTCTGGGAAGGGTGGTGGAGGTGGTGGTCCCGCAGCAGCAGCAGCACAGCAGCAGCAGCCTCTCCTTCCCTTGGGGCGATGCTTTCTTTCTCCTGCAGGGCCTGGGTCTCCCAGGCCACCTCAGCCAGCCGGCTTATGTATCCCTCCAAAGAGGGACAGGTGGTAAGAATCAGTCCTGGCTGGCTGGGTACCTGGGGCCTGGTCCTGCCAGGCAGAAGTCCCTCTGGGAAGGGTGGTGGAGGTGGTGGTCCCGCAGCAGCAGCAGCACAGCAGCAGCAGCCTCTCCTTCCCTTGGGCGATGCTTTCTTTCTCCTGCAGGGCCTGGGTCTCCCAGGCCACCTCAGCCAGCCGGCTTATGTATCCCTCCAAAGAGGGACAGGTGGTAAGAATCAGTCCTGGCTGGCTGGGTACCTGGGGCCTGGTCCTGCCAGGCAGAAGTCCCTCTGGGAAGGGTGGTGGAGGTGGTGGTCCCGCAGCAGCAGCAGCAGCACAGCAGCAGCAGCCTCTCCTTCCCTTGGGGCGATGCTTTCTTTCTCCTGCAGGGCCATCTTCTCAAGTACGACTAGTGGGGACGCGTGAGAGGGCCTTATCGGTGGCTGCCCCTAGGCTTTGGAATTCCCTTCCTAGGGAGGTAAGAATGACCCCCTCTTTGCAGTCTTTCTGCCGACAAGCAAAGACCTTCCTATTCCAACAAGCCTTTGGAATTGAAGGCTAAGGATAGGGCGTGAAGGGTGCTGCATTGCTAATGTCTATTATATCATTTTTAAACTAGTTTGAACTTTTTTAGCTATATGTGTGTATGGTTTTAATATTGGAAATAGTTTAATCTTATTTTAATGTAGACTTTGTATGTTTTTAATTATATGCATTTTTTATCTGGAAGCCGCCATGAGTTCCAGTTTTGGAAAAATGGTGGGGTATAAATAAAGATAATAATAATAATAATAATTGGTGGGAAGTGTGACCTTGTGTATTTGGCAGTGCAATCCTTGTCTTGTAAGAAAAATGTATAGGATTGCTGCTTTATTGACAGATATGTTACTTTTGACTGATCCTGGCTTTTTCCCCAAGGTAATGCATTAGAACAAGGGTAGATAACCAGTGGCTTTCCAGAAGTTGTTGGACTCCAGTTCCCAACAAGCATGGTTAACGGTCAGCACTGATGAGAGTCCATTAAGATCTGGAGGCCAACAGCCATGTTTGCATTAAGAAAAAGATTGTAGTTCAGTTATGGTTCTCCATTCCACTCAGGGCACTACTTGAAACATTGATTACTTTGAACTGCCTCAAATTTTACTCTTATCAATGTTGACTTTAAGTCTCGTGTCTTTGAATATGTGTCAGTCTCACTTTTAAATAATTGTAAGAGTGTTGACTCAGTATTCATTTTCATTCATTTGTGAGGTCTGTGAAGCTGGTATCGATTTGGCATGTATTTGTCAACTATTCAGAACTGCACTGATGGCTTTGCAGGTTTAAAAAGTGACAACTCCAGGTGCATCTGTTCTGGTTGGCAGCCATGGACAGGATCCAAAGAACGATAGCTCCCTGTACCACCCTGAAGCTGGGAGGTCTCTCAACAACAGTTTACGATGGAGGGACTTGGGAAAAAGTGTGCTTGAGTGAGAAACACTAAACTCCCTGTATGTGTGCAAGGTCCTGGGCTCATCTCAAGTAGCTTTTTGATTCTGTATTACACACCAGTACTTGTGTGTTCTCTGGCAAAATCTGCAGGTTACTTCACACAGATAATTAAAAGAGGCAGGAAGGGGTTGTAGCATTGAACATTTGCCAGCCTGGGCTGAAATTCAAGTAGAGGCTAAGCAGCAAAAGTAAAAACAATATACCAAAGCCTTTTAGAAGTAACCTTAAGAATTTTACCTGCAGCTGCCTTCATTTGCTCAGAAGAGGTTGCTTGTCATGTTGTAAGATTGGTAAACTATGAAGCTCTTTTAAAAATAGGGACTTGGGATTAGAATCTACTTCTGTCCAGCAGTAAGCCCTACTACTAAATGATGTCTTGCTTCTTCATGGAAAGTTTATTTTGCAGAAATAGTTTTGCCACCTGTTACTTTATCAATCACTTAGGTCCAATCTTTGTTATATTAAAAATGCTTCTTAAAGGTGTACTTAACATTGCCATTTTTATTTTGAAGGGAAAGCAACAGTAGGACCCCAGTCCAGGGCTGCAGTGCCAGCCCAAACTTGGGCCCTGCTCTTCGGGGACAGGACAGCAGGGAGATGGAGCAATTTTTGGTGGGAAACTGGCACAGGACCCCAATTTGGACTGGCAACACAGCCCTAGATTGGGGCCCCACAGCTGCTTTTCCTTCAAAATAAAAGTGCAGTATTATGCATGCATTTTTAAAAGTGTGTTAATGTGACATGATTTAGCTCTTATGTTCTCCCAGATTGTATGAGGTCAGTGGGATATGAAAAAATGTCAGGCATTTAAAACTGTTCATATGTGTGGATGGTAAAATGTGCACACATCAATCATACTTTTCCAAACCACTCATATTTTTTTCAGCATGCTAACTTTTAAAAATCTCTCTAGGTACAATAGTGAGTAATTTTCTAAACCTTTAGAAAATTCACATCTAGCATTTGGGTTTGAATAGAAATACACTTCTTTGAAATTTGGGTTCTAGTCTTCCACTTGCCCAGAAGATGGCAGTACTTCCATCTTCAGGACCAGAGAATATATTCGCCTAAATTAAACATTTCTATGCCTTTAGTTACTTTAAAAAGCAATCTGAATCCAGTGTTGTGTATACAAAACTGGCAAAGTCTAGTTTTATATGAAAATATTATTGTGTGCACTTCTGTAGACACTGCATACATAAGCAACACCTGAAATTAAGCAGCCTACCAAGTTCGGACACTGAAGCTATAAGCATCTCTGAGACTTTAACTGTTTTCTTTCTGTACTACTATAGGTAAAATTCTGGTCCCAGCATATTTCCTTCATCCTTGTTGGAATAATTATTGTCACTTCTATCAGAGGTTTGTTGATTACACTCACAAAGGTAAGGTTGGCCATGTTCCTATTATATGATTATGGTTGGGCAGAAGAGAGGGTGAATTAGGCACCTTTCTGTAAGAATTTTGGGGCAGAACCACACAACACAAAAAACATGGGGTGTCTACTAAAAGCAGCGCCCCCCTTGTTAGATTTCCTGTTCTCCCTTAGCAACATGTAGTTCTACTGACCTTACGATCTGTGTCATCATGCTGAGCAATTTCCGCAACCCCAGACCACAGTATTGGTTGGCGAGGGCAGGAATTTGCTCCCAATGTGGCTTTAACATGGGCGTATAAGTGATTATACAGCCACAAGAGTAGCTGTATACTATAGCCAGCATGGATTTTTCACATTCCACAATGTTAAATACCCCCATGGCATTCTTATGCTTCCCATAAACTCGTTTCAAAACAAAACCTTACAAAACTTAGTCCTGAACTCAGAAATGCTTGCTTAACAACCCTTTAAATTTTCATGGTGATACACAAAACATTCAGAGAGAATAGAGAGTTCAAAGTCTAAAAAGAGAGGGAAAAAATCCCAGAACCCTTTTGGACTTTTTTCTGTCAGAGTTCTCATAATCTGTTGAAATTCATTAAAAATCAGCCATGTTCACAGTGTACCTGTAATTCAATTACTGACCTTGCCCCATACTCTGACCTTTATCTTCTGCAGTTTAAAAGTTTAGACAAAATGCCTGGCTGATTTTTAATTAATTTAAGAAATTTTGCATTGAACTGAATAATAGTGTCGGGCATGCTTAGTAAGAACTAACTGTCAGTGTTCTAAAAGCCAGACTTCCAGCTGCTTGGCTTGCCTAATCAGGGGGCCACATCCACAGCAGCTTTGATTTCACTTGAGACAGTCATGGCTTCCCCCAAAGAATCCTGGGAAGTGTAGTTTGTGAAGGGTGCTGAGAGGAGACTCCTATTCCACTGACAGCTCCAGTGGCCAGACTGGTTTAACAGTCAGCAACTCTGATTGAAGGTCTGTGAGGGGAACAGGGTGTCTCCTAGCAACTCTCAGAACCCTTCACTAACTACACTTCCCAGGATTCTTTGGGAGAAGCCATGACTGTCCAGAGTGAAATAAAGGCCTGGTGTGGATGTTGCCAGGGATAGCTTTGGTTTAAATTTGGGAGGCTAGATGTGTCTGGTGTAGAATAAAAAGAGGGGGGGGAAATGCTGAAAAGCAATGATAGTGTTCACAAAGTTTTCATTTTGGAAAGGGCCTTCCCCTCTGCCCAGTGCCCACCCACCCAATCTCCTCCCCCCCGGGTCAATGTTGGACTACAACCTTGGGAGACCAAGGTTCGAATCCCCACACAGCCATGAAGCTCACTGGGTGACCTTGGGCCAGTCAGTGCCTCTCAGCCTCAGAGGAAGGCAATGGTAAACCTCCTCTGAATACCATGTTTACCATGAAAACCCTATTCATAGGGTCGCCCTAAGTCGGGGTCGACTTGAAGGCAGTCCATTGAATGCACCAGAGGAGCAGGAGACTTGACTGTGAAAGACCAACCCAATTTGTGTTTGCATTTTTACAAATTTGTAGGGCAGTACAATATCTCAGAGAGGTCAGGTCTCCTGCTCCCCTGGTGCATTCACTATAGCTGCCCAATTTCCCTGCTTTTTAAAGTTTGATAGAAATATCTGTGGACTATAGGTATGTTCTTAAACTGCAAGGTTTTTTGCCTATTAGTGAATTAGTACTAGGATGCTATGGTGAATTGGAACTGCTTCTTGTGAGTAGTTGAGTATAGATCTTATTAATAGCTAGAAAACTGTGGCATACAACAGAATATCCATTTCTACCATTCCTTGAAATTTAATTAGAAATTTGTACGTTAAATTCTAACACCTTAGATCAGCCTTTCCCAAGTAGTGTGCCTCCAGATGTTGTTGGACCACAACTCCCATCTTTCTTGACCATTGGCAATGCTGGCTGAGGCTGATGGGAGTTGTGGTCCAACAACATCTGGAGGCACACTGGTTGAAAAAGGCTGCCTTAGATTCTAACCCTCTTCCTCTCCCAGTAGTTTGGAGGGTTTTGGTTTAAAGGTGCTTCTGAACATAAGAGTTCTTTTATACTATGGTACATGTGGCAGATGTGATGTCTATGGAATGTTGCTGCCTCTCATAACACACCAGGAAATATATGGGTGATTGTGTATCACTGGGTAGAAAGCAATCATAGCAGCGTGTTCAGCTGCAAACTGCTCATGTAGTGTATAGCTGGGTTACATGAGACACTTCAGTACATGAGCAAGCCCAGTCACCTCTGGGTTATGGATGGGACTGGGAGAATAATGGACATCCAGTTATCTGATCATGGCAGCATTTTTCTCAGCTTTCACACTTCCTTGAATTGTTTGCAGCTGTATCCAAGTTAGCCCACTTATGTTTGCCCCCATGAACACATGCCTGAGAACAACCAGGACTGTATCCAAAAATACGTAGTTTCTTGTCTGATGTCATGTGAATGTGGAATGCACTGTGGGATAGTGTCAGAAACCGGGAGAAAAGAGTTTTGTCACAAATCACCCTAATGTAATTATTATTCTAAATACAGTTCTTAGTTATTGTGGTAATATGATGTATGAAGATCCTGTCTTAAATGATGAATATCAGAGACACATCTTTCTAGTTTAGCCCTATAAACATTATTAAAAATGTTTGTTGACATGTTGTCTCCTCTATAGGAGTGTAATTATATGTGTCTGAGAGATGATTTTCTGTTTTGTCTTTTAGTTTTTCTATGCTATCTCAAGCAGCAAGTCTTCCAATGTTATTGTTTTGTTGCTGGCACAGATTATGGTGAGTATTTTAGCCAAAAATGGTGAATGAGTACTTGTTGTCCACTCTTAGCCATGTGAATAGCTAGGAGCAGTAGCGTAGTGACAAGTTCAGAAGTGTGGGGTCTTCAAGTTAGTCACAGCCATGCCCCTCCCCCCTTTTTTGCTGCTGGGTTGAGAATGAGATGCTTGTTAATACCTTATCTCACAACAGATATCCCTAGGTGCCAAGAAGCATGAAAGGGGAGAGTTTAGCTGTTGAGAAGAATCTTTTCAGTGGCTGACTCACCTCCTTTCATTCTGATTGACTCCACTCAGCAAGAAAGGACAAGGAAGCACGTTAGAAGATTCTTCTCAGTGGCTAACACACTCCCCTTTCTTGCTGATTGGCTCATAGGATGCTCAAAACATAGGGTCCCTACTCCAAAAAGGTAAAAGGTCTAAGCTCCCCCCCCCAAGACTCTGAACAACTACACCCCTGGCTGGGAATGGGATGTCTGATGTTCCCTTTCTCTTCTCCGCAGGGAATGTATTTTGTGTCTTCAGTGCTTCTGATTCGAATGAGTATGCCTCTAGAGTATCGCACAATCATTACTGAAGTTCTAGGAGAATTACAGTTTAACTTCTATCACCGCTGGTTTGATGTTATATTTCTTGTCAGTGCTCTTTCCAGTATCCTCTTCCTCTACCTGGCACATAAGCAGGCTCCTGAAAAACATATGGCACTCTGAGTCCATCTTAATTCTTCAGTGTGAGATGGATAAAAAGCTATGTATTTGGCATATTGCCATCTGAAGATGGCTCTTTCTGTGATGGAGGATCAGTTCTTTGATAAGAACCAAATATGTCGGTGTAGGCACAGGAAATAGCCCCAAGACAAAATCTTTGGGTTATAAGCATGTAAGAAGAAGTGAAAGGACAGCTTTCTCAAAGCAGAATAGGAAGAAACAATCCTGTGGTGTTTACTAAATGTGATTGGCAAGATGTCTGTTTAATTGTCTTCATCTGGAAGGTAATGATTTTGAAACAGAACATCTAAATGTCTGAATAAACCTACTTTTGTAATAATTCACAATGTTTTTGTGATAACCCTAGACTTTTGAAATGTTACTGCTTAGAGGATGGAATGAACAGTGTTGGGTTACAAGGGTCTGGATATTTCTAAAGCAGCCTTTGATCACAAGCTGTCCTATCAAACTGTATGTTGCCTGTCAGGGTTTTGCTCCTACCCTGGGACTATAACAACACTTGAATTGGCTAGCACTGGCATGCCAATTGTAGCACCAGTATGCTATGCAACTGGCTTCACAGAAGGTGAATCTCAGCCCCTTTACTGTTTCATTGGATCCTAGGCCAGTCATCTATTTTCATTCCACAGTACAAGTAGAAATGAGACCTTGTAGAAAGCTGATGGCAAACATGCCAATGTGTATTATATACTAGATATTTGTTCTTCTCCTTGTGAATACCACTGTAACCTGATATACTGCTGATGAAACCTACCTCTTGATTCTGGGGTTAGGTATCCCAAGAAAAGCCCACCATATAGATATGAAAGGGGCAATGATAGAAAGCTCAGTGAGACATGGATTTGAAGTTGTCATGTTGTAGTTTAAGCAGATTTATTAAAACCGTAGGCTTCAAACACTCTCCTCTAATATGCATGAAGACTGAAATGTCCAAGGAGGGCTGGGGGTAAGCTGCTGAAAGGCATGGGGTTCTGCCCTCTACTGTTCCCCCCCCCCGAAAGAATGATGTGTGAGCTCTCTCCTGTAACATTATCTGGTGGGCATGGTGATGGGTAAACTGTGGCCAGAGTTAGTACTGATTGATTTGACTAAACTATTGGGATTGCAGCCTGTTTAGGGAAGAGAACAGGGAAACCCTCCATCAATCAGACTGTGGTTAGGAGCTGAGCAGTGGCTGCTTCTCTCCTCCCTACATCATATGCTAAAGAGTATTGTGACTTTAAGAGAAGAGTGAAAGGCCACCCCAATACTGTATGTGGGGGGGCAGGGGGGGAGAAGAGTGGGAATGAATGGTTGAAATTTTGCACCTGTAGAATATTAGGCTGGGGGGATGCTAGGGGTCAAGGGATCTACTGTATGTAGGAAAGAAAAATAAATACAGGACAGGTATTACTGAAAAATAAAATAAGCCCCATGGCCTTGTTATCTTCATATGCATACATTTTGTAGACCAAAATTAGTTCACCTTTCAGTAAAGAAGTTTTATTTATCCACATTTTCTCTCAGAAAAAGGCAAACATTTGGTGAGGATTCTAGTCAAGTGGTAGGCTGCAGGAACTGAATTTTTCACATTCTGTATATCAGAAGCACTACACTTTGGATGCAGATAAGACTAGAGAAAAAAATATTTTTAAATCTTACAATAAAAAAGATATCAGAGTTATACTGTGAAAGTAAACCAATGTTGATACACCAGTGCATAACTGATACGCTATAGTGTTTTCAAAATGTTTAAATGTTGGGCAACAAAACCTAAAATGAGCTCATTCTAAAATGAATACACATCAGCATTTGCTTTGGTTAATGGTTTCAAAGAATATGTGAAATAAATTTTAATAAGAATGATTGATAATTTAATTGTGCTATAGTAAGTGTATTTTATGTATAGTAGGTGCCATATTCACTTACCATTTTCTATTAGGAAATGTTTGGCTGCAGTTAGCACAATAACATTTATACATGTAGTCTTGGTGCAGCTGATTGTGGCCTAGGTGGAAAAGCCTGCAGCTTAACAAAAATGATTTATGAATCTAATAGAATTCCCTCTTCCCCTGAAACGGACAAAGCCATGTTCATATAGCAGCCCAATCCTATGCATATTTGTTTGGAAGTAACTCCCACACTGTTCACTGGGCTTTGGTTTCAAATAAGCATGCACAGGAGTGCAGCCAACATTTTCTGAGCAGTAATATTTATAACTCTGCTTCAGAATAGTATTCCTTTTTGGATACTACCAGTAAAAGGTACTTCATCTCTGGCATCAGAATTTGGTATCATCATCTTCGGAAGTAACTGAGAGTGAAGAGGATGATGAGTTAGCCTAGAGAGAGAGAAGCAGTAAACAGATAAGACATTTTGGCGGTCTGCAGTCTGATCTAGTCTAGTATATTGGCCCAGTTGGCACATAATGCTAAGCCAAACTACGGTTTAGCATAAATGAGTAAATGTGCAGGTTCCTGGAGTGAAGAACACTGTTGCTATGCTGCTCTCTTGGTCCTGGCTGTTGCTGTTCGACCTGGCACTAAGCCATTATTTGACTTAAGTGTTACATCTAAACCTGGGCTCATGGTTTGTCTCCCCTAGATAAACCATGAATGGTAAATCAAGAATAAACCTTAGTTACAGCTTGTGGTTTGTCTGGAATGAGACAGACCCCAAGCTCAGCTTCCGATGTGACACTAAACCAAACCATGGCTTAGCCCTGGGTAGTGTAGCAGCAGCAATGCAGCGAGAAGAGGCCTGAGATCATAATCTTTCCTCCAGGTGCTTTTGCTTGTTCATGCTTAGGGTTATGTGTGAAACAGGTCAGAAGAAACGGCAATAAATCACTATTAGTAGCATAACCAAGAGCATTAGTCATTCTGTGGTTTAAGGATAGGTTGAACATAGGCCTTGTCATCTCAACAGTTCATTATGTTCTGGCTAGATCACATAAGCTACTCACTTGAACCCTAGTCATATTAACTTGGAACTTAATACCACACATTTCAATGCCTTTTTGTCTAAATTAATACTTAGGATTGCCATGTTAAGCCAATCCCTTTCCCCTCTCTTGTCTTCTCTCAATCTTTGTCTAAGTAAGATAACTCACCCTCTCGCGTGGTTTTGGCAATGGTCTATCTGGCTCTGGAGCTTGTATCTCTGTGTAAGGAGGTGGGTCATTGCTGCCATCATTTGGTGGATCTGCCATAGAGGCAGTAATTGGCATATTATGGGACTTGAAGTACTGATAAGCCTCGTCTTCACATACAAGTAGCTTCAGCTTGTTGCCACTTTCATGGATCCTTGCCACAACATTTTCATAATCTTCATTCTCCATATTTACACCATTCACTTCTATCAAGATGTCATCAACTTGCAACCCTGCTGTTTCTGCGGGCCCATCCTTCTGTACCTGCAATTATATTGTATTAAAGCCAGATTTCACTGGTTGAGAGTGGGTGGGCAGAGTTGGATAGAAGGTAGTTCAAACCACTAAATTACTATGAGCCAGGAAGTGTTGCATTCATATGAACTGCACAGGTACAACTAATGATACGCAATAGTTAAAAATAGTGAGATCTTATTCCTTTAACTTATCAACATTTCAGTGGAGAAATGGAGATAGTATCATTAATACTGTTGCAAGAAGTGCAGTATTTTGGGACACTATTAAAAACAGTAAATTTCAAATAATTTAATCTAATAATGGTATTATACTTTAGCTAAAATGTACTTAACAGGATCAGATATTTGTTGGAGATGCAGGAAAGTCAAAGGTACCTTTCCCCACATGGTGGGATTGTTGCTTAGTTAATGAATTTGGGGGAGAAATTCAAGTAAAGAAATAATTGGTTGTCAATTTTGGGTAATAATACTTTTTAAACCATCAGGTACAGCACAATACATGGATTTTGATTATTCAGATGCTTATAACTGTTCACACATTGATAACAATGGCATGAAAATGGATAGAATACCCTCAATAGACCAATGGAAGAGAAAATCTGGGACTTAATGGAACTGAATAAAATAATGGAATATAAACAATTATGGGATGGATGAAACAATAGAAATATTTCAGAAAAACTATTTTTTGTACTCTTTATCAGAATCCACGCCATAGAAGAGAATTGGTGTTGATGGATAGGCTAAACTTGATGTAATGTATGAAATGATTAGAACGTATTTTTCTTATAACTGTAATTATATGCATTTAAATTATTTTTAAAAAGCAGAAAAAAGTCTCCATGCTTCTCCTTGTGGCCATGCTTCAGCAAAGAGTGAGCAATAAGCCATGGTTTATCATGATGTCTGAACGTGGCCACTGAGTGACCTTTTGCTGTGTATTGTGTTGAGTATTTGAAAACTATTTGCTGCACCACAGGAGCAGACGGGATGGACAACTGTTGCTCATATACTCATCTTTGGCATCATGTTTATTTCACCAACATACAGATTAGATTAATACCTCTTTAATGAACGGGACAGACAAATCTTTGACGGCATTCAAACGGAAGCCAAATCCACTGAGACCCTTTATCAGATTGCAGAGTCTGGGCTTGTGATTCTCTTCCTCCATATGACATGTTGGCACTTCTGCCTGATGTGGGGATTGCACTGGTGTTGTGTGATAGTAGAGGCATGGGGATATTTTAGCCTTAATAACCAAAAGCAAAAAACACACATTGCAAGATAAATATTGCTACCAAACATCAGATGATAAAGCCTCTCGCACACGTTTTAGAATATACCAAGCAATAATCATTTGCTACCAAATATTTGCAGATCTGTGGCTTGCCTGAGTGCAGATCACAACTTCAGTTTACCAGGCACTGCAGAGAATGAGGCAGGAAATAAGGTAGGTGAAATAAACTGGCCCTGTAGCATATACTCGAAGAATGCCTGAATATTTTACTCTTCTTAGAATCATGCCCTGTAAGAAATTTATATCCCACTTTTCCAGACAAATAGTCTTCAGCAGTGTGTAACAGAACTGAACTAATATAAACATATATTCAAACAGTATCATAAAGCATCATCATAGAATAGCATTATAAACATCCTAAGCCCCCCCCCCGAGTTCCCAGAATTCTTTGAAGGAGAAAATGTACTTTAAATATGCTTCAGATGTATGGCGTGTATGCAGCCACAGAAGCTAACTATATCTAATGGGAGAGAATGCCATTTTTGGGGTGCCTTTACAGATAAGGCCCTATCCCATGCCACCATACAATAAGTCATCCCTGCTGATGGGACAACAAGAAGGGCCTTTTCTGCTGATCTCCAGTCCAAGTCAATTGATGGAGGGAGAGGTGCTCGAATAGATACTTGGATCCCAGCAATTTAAAGCAGATCCCAAGACAAGATGCTCCAACACATAGCAATTAAAAGGAGATTGGAATAAAAAGCCTTTAAGGTCCATTTAAAAGCAACTAAAGAGGGCTGAACGCTGCATGGGAGGGAGTTTCACAAAGATGGGGCTGCCACTGAAAAGGCCCTGTCTCTTGTGCCTACCAATCTATTTGACATCAAGTCAGACTGTGGCCAATCTTGGACCACAGGCAGGTTCACACAACTGCAGGCAGTCCTCCCTCACCTGGAAACAACAACCGTGGTCTCAAACTGTTTAGGGCAGGGGTGGCTAACATATGGCCCTCCAAATTTGGTGGACTACAACTCCCCTTCATCTCTGACTACTGGCAATGCTAGCTGGGGCTGAAGGAGTTAGGAACCCAACAACACCTGAAAGGCCACAGGTTTAGGGCTTTTAGGGCTTTAAACAAACAGCCACCAGCACTTTAAATTTGACCTGGCAACCCAAGTTACTTGTTCCCTTTTTAAATTCAGAGAAGTAATTAACGTCTATGATGCACTAACTAGTCGTAAATGTTGCACAGTTTCAATGTCGCCTGATTTGTTTAAAGTAAAGGCTAAGTAAAGATAATTGTGATATTTAGAGTGGCTCTAGAAATGACGGTGGGAGACCTGCATCTTCAAATACAGTTGGTACTGAGCAGTTATAAAGCAAAGTGGGAGGACAATTTCAAGCAGAATGAGAGAATGATGCTGAATTATTCTTCCTCCGACTGCTTTCTCCCAGTCTCCTTTCTCCTACTTGGGCTGCAAGACTGGAAATGAGACTGGCTAGGAGAAAGGTGGCTGGGGGATTGTAGAAGGGGAGAGAAAAGCCAGTGGATGAAGGGTTCCACACTGCACTCTCACCATGAGTTCTCCAAACTCATTTCTGCTTTTACAGTTCTTCAGCAGTGACCAGTGTTTTAAAAAAATACAGGTTTGCACTTGTTGGAGCTAGTTCTGTGTTTAATGACAGTCTGCAGCTGTCTTTCGAAGGGAAAGTGAGGAAGCTTGGTTTTGAACATGGTGCCTATGTCTGCTGTTGTAATTTTCAGTTCAGGTGGAAATAGTCCATGCTTTTTAAAAACAACAACAGAATGTCTGCATCAAGATTATCAGAATTCTGCACCAGGAAACATGGCTGGTTCATATTTGCTGGTTTGCTGTAATTTATTTATTTATTTATTTATTACATTTTGCCACAGCTAATCAAGAGGAGGAAAAATAGCAATGTAGAAAGTGCCACCCCCTGCGTAGCCTTCTCTGCTTCTACCTTTGGCTTCTGAATCTTCACCAGAATTTCAAGCATACCCTTGCAACCAGAAAGCCTAGAACCTTGCTTGTAAAAAATTAAAACTGGATTTTTCAGATTGCTTGGTCTGCAATTGTTACCAATTTCTGTGCTTGCAGTATGAAATGACAAACCAGCGGCAGCTATCTGCTTATCCCCATCATTCTGCTCCTCATCACATGATTTCCAAGTTACTCATTCTTGCGCTCGCTCTGTACTTGTTACCATTTTGTACATGGTGTCGCTCTCTTCATCCACTACCAGCAGTGTAGTTTTTTCACCAGACTTCCTGATCTTCTCCACAACAGTCTCGTGGTCCAGTGCTTCAACTGGCTCTCCATTTACAGCCACCAGAATGTCGTTGTCCTTGAGACCTACTTCAGCTGCAGGGCTGCCAGAATCGATGTCCTTAATTAAGTGACCTATACTCAAAAATAAGAAAAGCTGATATTTAGTAAAGCACATTAGCTCTGGCTTATGTATCTTTATATAGTTTGACTAATTCACATAATGTAGCCTTTTCAAAGAGTGTGAGTACATGAGCTGCCAAATGGAGTTATGGCATTTTCCAGGAGAAACGGTGAATCCAGATATATCTAAATTCTGTTTGTCATGGACTCATTGGTGGACTCAGGAACATCATTTTCTTAAGAATATAGGACAATATAAGCTAGATTAGATTAAAGGGCCATTTAACCCAGTGTTTTGCTTCCAAGAGGGTACTAGATGCCTTCAAGAAGTTCAAAGGAAGAGCATAAGGGAAACACCTTTCCCTTGCTTTCTGTACTCAGAATCTGGTATTGAGTTTATGGTTCCATTTAGCATTAATAGCCAATAACCATGGATCGGTCTAACTTGAAAGTGACCTAGGCTATAGGCCTCACAATAATCGTATGAAGGAACATGCAATGATGGCAGTAAAGTGGCAGCTGCAGTGTTTAGAGATTAACATACTTTAAAACAGTTCCTGCAACACAGGCTGTGAGCACACTAGTTGCATACAGCAAAGCGTTTCCATTGGCCATACTTGGAGTGGGAATGGGTTGATCTGCCAATCAGTTGCAAAATCTCTTTGAAGAGATTTAAAAAATATGTACACAAGCTTATCCCACCAGGTTTTACAGTAAAAAGGGGTGGGGTTTGACTAGTATCATGTGCCCCAGTTTTCAGAAAAGAGAGGTGGACACACACAGGAACAGGCAGAACAGTAAGTGTGTCTCTACCCAGACTGTTACCATGAATGCATTATTAAACTGCAAGGGTCCTTATTTGAGATGCTGTGACAAGGGCTTGCAAGGGCTGGAGAGGAAGCAGGCCACAAGAGATTTAAAATCAAATCTTGACTGGCATGCTGGTCTCAAAATAGTAAGCCAGGGCAGATCTAACAATAGACAAAGTGAGGTGTCCTTAGTGCGACTGATCTTGGGAAACTATTATATATTCTAAATTATATTGTTTACTGTCATTTTGAGCCATGGGGAGAGGGGAAAGGTACACTTTGATTTTCTGCCTAGGGAACCAAAATGTCTTATGCCTATTGTCTATTATGTCTATTAGTAAGGCAGGCAGGTTGAAAGAAAATATTTATGTGATTTCCAGTCATTAAACATCTGCATTATATTGTGCCCACTCTGACTGGGAGTACTCCCGTTACCAGGGAGAGGATCAGACAGTCTTTTGTGACAGCCTCCTTAGCTATTCTTTTGAAAAAGCTACAAGGGGAATGAGGAGTCAGGAGCACTTGGTGGATTTCATTAAACACCCTCCCACCTTTCTACCACACCCTCTCCTGTAATCTGAACACTGCCGTTGGGGTTGAGAGTCTACCACAAATTCCAACAGTCAGCAGACAAAAGTATCAATGCCCATGTTGCAAACTTGTACTTGTCTACTGCCTGGCTCATCAGCTTGTTGGAGTGCATCTCCCTATATCTACTAGGTTGGGCCCTGCGATGTCCAGGAGAGACCCATCTAGCAGTCCCATCAGTGAGCATGGGTCACTACGCAGTGATGCGGGATAGGGCCTTCTCTTTGGTACCCTCCCACTTGTGGAACTTCCTCCCTAGGGAGAAAAGGCTGTCTCCTACACTGTTTTCAGATGACAGCTTAAAACACACCTGTCCACACAGTCATTGCGGGGGGGGGGGGAGGTCTAGCAGCTATTTTTGATGCTGCTAGTGAACTGTATTTATGTAATATGGTTTTTAAGTTTAAATTAACTGTTTTAAGATTTTGTGTGTATTCATCATCCTGGGATCCCATGATCCCTATCTTACCTTTACCATTTTGTTCCATTCTCAGGTAGAATCCATAACCGTTTTTCCCTTTTGCAAGCTGAAGCCTTCGGGGTTTGTGGGGTAATAGTTTCAAACTAGCCATTTCTCTCCTCAGCTGCATGTTCTGTCTGGTGTAATACTCATCAGTTTCTTTATTTGACAGCAGAAACACAACTCGATTGCCAGACCTTCTCACCTAGGAACACAGACATACTATAAAGAGATGGTACCTCTGCCATGTTGTGTAGCAGTATAAGGCTGAGGAGCATTTTATATGCCAAGTGCCAGAGCAAACCCCCAGTCCACACAAAACATACCCATCCATCTTTTCAGATGTCATTTTCATAGGTGAGACTTATTGTTCTGCACTGTATTTATGAAACCTAGACAGTGTACATTTTATTACTCTACCACATTCAGACACGACTCAGCTTTTAGTCATTTTGAGACAGTGTACTTAACACTATCACGTATGCTTCACCACTAAAACTAGTGGTGTCATGTGGGAATAAGGCTTATGCAACTTGGGTATGTCATTACAATATAAGTGTAAGGTGTAAAGGCAGATAGACACCAGTCACTCAGCCCTTTGGGGAGAAAACTATTAGGAAGATGTTTTAGCTGCAGAGACTGCAAAGGATATGCAACTAGCCTTGATTAAAAGCCCTATTCACCCATTACTCACATGTAAATGTGTAGAGCTGAGGGAGGGGATTCCTGTCCCCATCCCATGCCCCACATTTGACTGGTGGGCAGGACAACCCACAATCTTACCAATGCTCAGTGGTAGAGATCTGCTTTGCATGCAGAAGATCCCAAGTTCAATCCCTGGCATCACCAGGTAGGACAGGGAAAGTCTTCTGCATATAACTTGGGAGAACCACTGCCAGTCACTGAGCTGGATTGGCCAGTGGTCTGATGCGGTATAAGGCAACTTCCTAGGTTCCTATGCTTAAGGAGATAGATGTATACTGTAATAAGCTAACACTGGGGACAAGGTTGCATGCATTCACTCAAGGTCACCATCTCAACTCATACTAGGGTTGCCAGGTTCAGGGCCTGAGACTGATCCTGTATCTTTAGGAGAAGAGAAAGTCAGCCAAGTGCAGGTGTTCTTGCAACCCTGTAATGGGAAAAAACACAAGGTGGAATTCTCCCTTCCCCCTGCACAACTTTTAAAGATACAAAAGACCTCTTGGTTGCCAGGCCCAGCCTCCAAAAGGTCTTCTGTATCTTTAAAAGTTGTGCAGGGGGAAGGGAGAATTGCAAGAACATCTGCACTTGGCTGACTTTCTCTTCTCCTAAAGATACAGGATCAGTCTCAGGCCCTGAACCTGGCAACCCTAACTCATACTCTAAATCCACTCTCAGATTATCTAGCTATGGAACAAACCTAACCAAAGATTTAGGGATTGGGTGGAGACAGGTCCAGAGGTTTAGGCTTAGGATTACCTTCTCAACTACTTCCTCATGAGTGTCATTTTCCACATTCTCTCCGTTGATTTCTATCAGGCGGTCATTTGGCTGCACTCCGGCTATTGCAGCTGGTCCTTGTGGGGACAAATCTATAATGAACAATCCTTTCTGCCCTGGAACAAAGATGAGAACAGGGATACAGTGAAATAGCTCACCGTGTTTGGAAATAAGGTAACAATAGTAACTCTGGTCAAAGATTTTACAACTGATCAGCAGATCAACCCGTTTCCCTCTCCAGGAGTGACTAATGGAAGCGCCTTGATCTGGCAACTAGTGTGTTTACAGCCAAAGATTTGCTAGCTCAGGTTCACATGTTGAAAGGCCACATGCAATGACCTAGATGTCTTTTAAAGGCAACCTATCTATATAGGCATGGTCCCACACTGGTCAACATAGCTGAGAGGGCCAAGCAAAGGCTGCACCATTTGCATGGCTGGTATGGTGGTATGGTCAGAAAACAGACATGCTTCCTGCAAGAAGGAGTCATTGTCATAAGAACATAAGAAGAGCCTGCTGGATCAGGCCAGTGGCCCATCTAGTCCAGCATCCTGTTCTCACAGTGGCCAACCAGGTGCCTGGGGGAAGCCCGCAAGCAGGACCCGAGTGCAAGAACACTCTCCCCTCCTGAGGCTTCCGGCAACTGGTTTTCAGAAGCATGCTGCCTCTGACTAGGGTGGCAGAGCACAGCCATCATGGCTAGTAGCCATTGATAGCCCTGTCCTCCATGAATTTGTCTAATCTTCTTTTAAAGCCGTCCAAGCTGGTGGCCATTACTGCATCTTGTGGGAGCAAATTCCATAGTTTAACTATGCGCTGTGTAAAGAAGTACTTCCTTTTGTCTGTCCTGAATCTTCCAACATTCAGCTTCTTTGAATGTCCACGAGTTCTAGTATTATGAGAGAGGGAGAAGAACTTTTCTCTATCCACTTTCTCAATGCCATGCATAATTTTATACACTTCTATCATGTCTCCTCTGACCCGCCTTTTCTCTAAACTAAAAAGCCCCAAATGCTGCAACCTTTCCTCGTAAGGGAGTCGCTCCATCCCCTTGATCATTCTGGTTGCCCTCTTCTGAACCTTTTCCAACTCTAGAATATCCTTTTTGAGATGAGGCGACCAGAACTGTACACAGTATTCCAAATGCGGCCGCACCATAGATTTATACAACGGCATTATGATATCGGCTGTTTTATTTTCAATACCTTTCCTAATTATCGCTAGCATGGAATTTGCCTTTTTCACAGCTGCCGCACACTGGGTCGACATTTTCATCGTGCTGTCCACTACAACCCCGAGGTCTCTCTCCCGGTCGGTCACCGCCAGTTCAGACCCCATGAGCGTATATGTGAAATTAAGATTTTTTGCTCCAATATGCATAATTTTACACTTGTTTATATTGAATTGCATTTGCCATTTTTCTGCCCATTCACTCAGTTTGGAGAGGTCTTTTTGGAGCTCTTCGCAATCCCTTTTTGTTTTAACAACCCTGAACAATTTAGTGTCGTCAGCAAACTTGGCCACTTCACTGCTCACTCCTAATTCTAGGTCATTAATGAACAAGTTGAAAAGTACAGGTCCCAATACCGATCCTTGAGGGACTCCACTTTCTACAGCCCTCCATTGGGAGAACTGTCCGTTTATTCCTACTCTCTGCTTTCTGCTTCTTAACCAATTCCTTATCCACAAGAGGACCTCTCCTCTTATTCCATGACTGCTAAGCTTCCTCAGAAGCCTTTGGTGAGGTACCTTGTCAAACGCTTTTTGAAAGTCTAAGTACACTATGTCCACTGGATCACCTCTATCTATATGCTTGTTGACACTCTCAAAGAATTCTAATAGGTTACTGAGACAGGACTTTCCCTTGCAGAAGCCATGCTGGCTCTGCTTCAGCAAGGCTTGTTCTTCTATGTGCTTAGTTAATCTAGCTTTAATCATATTTTCTACCAGTTTTCCAGGGACAGAAGTTAAGCTAACTGGCCTGTAATTTCCGGGATCCCCTCTGGATCCCTTTTTGAAGATTGGCGTTACATTTGCCACTTTCCAGTCCTCAGGCACGGAGGAGGACCCAAGGGACAAGTTACATATTTTAGTTAGGAGATCAGCAATTTCACATTTGAGTTCTTTGAGAACTCTCGGGTGGATGCCATCCGGGCCCGGTGATTTGTCAGTTTTTATATTGTCCATTAAGCTTAGAACTTCCTCTCTCGTTACCACTATTTGTCTCAGTTCCTCAGAATCCCTTCCTGCAAATGTTAGTTCAGGTTCAGGGATCTGCCCTATATCTTCCACTGGGAAGACAGATGCAAAGAATTCATTTAGCTTCTCTGCAATCTCCTTATCGTTCTTTAGTACACCTTTGCCTCCCTTATCATCCAAGGGTCCAATTGTCTCCCTAGATGGTCTCCTGCTTTGAATGTATTTATAGATTTGAATGTCCATTTCCTTAGTTATACAAATTCATTGCCCTCAGTGCCAATCTACTCTACAAAAGGCAATCTGCCAGGCAAAATTTCTCCAGCTAGGTTGACCCATTTTAGCACTCTCTTTTAACAACAATAATCACGGGGATCCCTGGGAGATCATTCCATCCCCTTACAATATTTTTCAATGGAAAACCATCTGGAAGTTGAGTGAGGAAATATCAAGTACTTTATAGGCATGTGTGAATCAAACATGGGGGAGGGGATAAGCTAGCTTGTCCCTCTAAACTGAAAAGTTTTCACCAAAACATCAACAGTTGCAGGAGCTTTGAGTTGTCGCTTTTATCACTTCAGCAGAGCTTCAGATTAATTCAAAGGTCTTTTCAGTTTCATTACCATAAGAACTCACGATCCAAATCATGGGGAGTATTCATTGCTAGTCCTAGAGTAGACCCATTGAAGTTAATAGACATGACTAACTTAGGTTCATTAATTTCAGTGGGTTTATTCAGAGTAGGACTCAAATGAATACAGCATCCACCCGAGAGTTCTCAAAGAACTCAAATGTGAAATTGCTGATCTGCTAACTCAAATATGTAACTTGTCCCTTGGGTCCTCCTCCGTGCCTGAGGACTGGAAAGTGGCAAATGTAACGCCAATCTTCAAAAAGGGATCCAGAGGGGATCCCGGAAATTACAGGCCAGTTAGCTTAACTTCTGTCCCTGGAAAACTGGTCGAAAGTATTATTAAAGCTAGATTAACTAAGCACATAGAAGAACAAGCCTTGCTGAAGCAGAGCCAGCATGGCTTCTGCAAGGGAAAGTCCTGTCTCAGTAACCTATTAGAATTCTTTGAGAGTGTCAACAAGCATATAGATAGAGGTGATCCAGTGGACATAGTGTACTTAGACTTTCAAAAAGCGTTTGACAAGGTACCTCACCAAAGGCTTCTGAGGAAGCTTAGCAGTCATGGAATAAGAGGAGAGGTCCTCTTGTGGATAAGGAATTGGTTAAGAAGCAGAAAGCAGAGAGTAGGAATAAACGGACAGTTCTCCCAATGGAGGGCTGTAGAAAGTGGAGTCCCTCAAGGATCGGTATTGGGACCTGTACTTTTCAACTTGTTCATTAATGACCTAGAATTAGGAGTGAGCAGTGAAGTGGCCAAGTTTGCTGACGACACTAAATTGTTCAGGGTTGTTAAAACAAAAAGGGATTGCGAAGAGCTCCAAAAAGACCTCTCCAAACTGAGTGAATGGGCAGAAAAATGGCAAATGCAATTCAATATAAACAAGTGTAAAATTATGCATATTGGAGCAAAAAATCTTAATTTCACATATACGCTCATGGGGTCTGAACTGGCGGTGACCGACCGGGAGAGAGACCTCGGGGTTGTAGTGGACAGCACGATGAAAATGTCGACCCAGTGTGCGGCAGCTGTGAAAAAGGCAAATTCCATGCTAGCGATAATTAGGAAAGGTATTGAAAATAAAACAGCCGATATCATAATGCCGTTGTATAAATCTATGGTGCGGCCGCATTTGGAATACTGTGTACAGTTCTGGTCGCCTCATCTCAAAAAGGATATTCTAGAGTTGGAAAAGGTTCAGAAGAGGGCAACCAGAATGATCAAGGGGATGGAGCGACTCCCTTACGAGGAAAGGTTGCAGCATTTGGGGCTTTTTAGTTTAGAGAAAAGGCGGGTCAGAGGAGACATGATAGAAGTGTATAAAATTATGCATGGCATTGAGAAAGTGGATAGAGAAAAGTTCTTCTCCCTCTCTCATAATACTAGAACTCGTGGACATTCAAAGAAGCTGAATGTTGGAAGATTCAGGACAGACAAAAGGAAGTACTTCTTTACTCAGCGCATAGTTAAACTATGGAATTTGCTCCCACAAGATGCAGTAATGGCCACCAGCTTGGACGGCTTTAAAAGAAGATTAGACAAATTCATGGAGGACAAGGCTATCAATGGCTACTAGCCGTGATGGCTGTGCTCTGCCACCCTAGTCAGAGGCAGCATGCTTCTGAAAACCAGTTGCTGGAAGCCTCAGGAGGGGACAGTGTTCTTGCACTCGGGTCCTGCTTGCGGGCTTCCCCCAGGCACCTGGTTGGCCACTGTGAGAACAGGATGCTGGACTAGACGGGCCACTGGCCTGATCCAGCAGGCTCTTCTTATGTTCTTAACCCAATGGTCTTTAGTAACTGGTTTGGGACAGCATGCTTTAAATGAAAGGCAACATAAAGGAACTGTATTAACTAGGGTTGCCAGGTTCAGGGCCTGAGACTGATCCTGTATCTTTAGGAGAAGAGAAAGTCAGCCAAGTACAGGTGTTCTTGCAACCCTGTAATGAGAAAACCACAAGGTGGAATTCTCCCTTCCTCCTGCACAACTTTTAAAGATACGGAAGACATCTTGGTTGCCAGGCCCGGCCTGTAAGAGGTCTTTTATATCTTTAAAAGTTGTGCAGGGGGAAGGGAGAATTCCACCTTGTGGTTTTTCCCATTACAGGGTTGCAAGAACACCTGTACTTGGCTGACTTTCTCTTCTCCTAAAGATACAGGATCAGTCTCAGGCCCTGAACCTGGCAACCCTAATATTAACCTCCCATGTGCAGCCCCAGCTCCAGAATGTGATTATAATGCTACATATACATTGTCTATATTTATTGTTCTCACCTGCAGTGGTTTTCAAAGAAAAGCCATAGCTATTTCTTTCTTTCACCAGATAGCAGAGCCGGGGTTGTGTAACTGGAACAGGCTCTCCATTTGTCACAATTGAGGGATGTTCTGCCTGCTGCTGGATTGCTAACTGTTGACCCAACTCTTCAAGACAGACTTTTTTCTTTTGTGCATTTTCATAGGCTTTGTCATCCAAAACAAGAAATACTACAGAATCCACACTTTTCTTAACTAAATCAGCCACCTGCAATGGACAGAATGAGAGTTTCAGTGGTAATTACGAGTAATAGTAAAATGACTCATCTAGGTTTTTTGGTTATCTGGTGCAAAACAAGAGCTACTGGCACTGAAAAAACATGTGCAAAACGTCTTGGGGGGCGGCGGAAATACAATAGTCACAGACCAGAACTTCCATAGTGTTCTTCTGGGTGCCCATGATGGAAACCGAAGATGCTCAGAATTGTTTCGCCCCACTGTGATTTTGCAGAAAACGTTTGGTATAGCAAATATCTAATGGTATATATATATCACTGATATAAACCAATTTAACAGCCATTCCCTCTCCCTAGGAACCTGTAGTGCGATGAGTGGAGCTCAGCTAATTATATATTCCCTAAGTCTTCAAACCTATGCATGTGAGTTACCCAAGAGTAAATCTTACTAAATTTAATGGGATCAACATGCCATATGGAGCAGTTCTGTTTGTGTAAACTGCTTGCCGGTTAAGATTGTTCTCAATATTAAAAGGTCCTGTGTGTTTCTGCAATTGTGAAAAGAGAGGATGCCTATTAGCTATGAGCAGGACCTTTCTTTAGCAGCCCTGCAGCGAAGGCCTAAGGGCTACATTCATCCTTGGCCAACCCTCCAGAGGCTGCATACCAGTGGTGGGTGTAACTAAAAGTTGGTGGGGCTATGCCACACTCTGTCACATACACTTCCACATCTACAGACAGAGCGCATAGACAGATACATTCATAGTCACACAGCTCCCCCTCTCCTGTTATCTACACAGATCAGCTGATGAGGAGGTATTATCACCCCATCCACTCAAATGATCAGTCTAATGACTGTGTGACTTGCATCCTCATCAGGCCACTGAGCTCTGCCCACCTCAATGTTGTGACAACTTTTATTTCTTTTTGTCCCTGCTGCCAAAACTGGTAGGGTCATAGATGGGCAGAAAAAATTGCGTGAGGAACCAGATGCAGTCCCCAAGCTGGGAGTCAGCCACTCCTGGCTAAGGACTGACATCCCTCAGCATGTTCAGATAAGCTTCTGGGAACTGTGAGTTTTTTTATGGAGGTAGGTAATTGCTGGATGATTTTCTTGCTGTTGCTGTGCATGGGTGGGATGGTGGTGGTTACTGTTAATTAATCAGTTTTACATTACCGTAAGACACCTTCAGCCTTTGGAAAAGGAAAAGGCTTTAATAAGTGGGTATGGGATCAGGCTGCATGATGTACCTATATTTCCTGTTTGTTTGGCAGTGGAAAGGATCCCAAAATTAAATTATTCCATACCTTTTCATGATCTTTCTTGTCTACAAAAATCCCATCGACCCTCAGGATTCTGTCTCCATCTTTTAGGCCAGCCTTCTCAGCTGGACTCCCCTTTTCCACATTCCGAATAAGGTGCCCTGTTTTATACTTCTCAATGCGCAGGCAAAATCCATAGCTTTCTTTCTCTTTCCTATTCAGTTTGCATTCCCTGGGCTGAAGAGGAGACGTCATTTCTGTCAAAAGGGATGAAAAAGATACATCAGGTGTCAAAAGATGTTCATGTAAGAAAAAGAGCCTCGCTGAGGGAAACTACTCCAGTGAAGTGAACCAAACAAGGTGCTCATATAAGGAGCCAGGTCGATTACACAAATACAGAGACAATAATTTCTGGCTATAGAAAAAAGAATGCTGACTGACACTGAAGAAAAAAGAATACTGACTAACATTAAAGTCACCTCTAAAGTAGAAACTTGACAGCAAAATCCTATGCTTGTTTACTCTGACCTAAGTCCCACTGAGCTTAGTTGGGTTTGCCTTAATATGAAAGGAAGTTTCAAACACATAAAAGAGCTACACTGAGATCAGCTTCGCAGCCCACAGTCTCTGACCTGTCAGAAAGAGATATTAGATTGGTACTAGGACATGATCTTCGCAGTGGTTGCTTCACATTTGTGGAATTCCTTTCCTCAGGAAATATTGCTAACCGTTAAGATGTTTTCATTTTGATCTACTTTAATTAAGAGCTGTGTTTTGATTATTCATTATTGCTCTTTTTAAAAGGAGTACAGTGTGGTTTTATATAAGGTGTTAAGGGTTTGGGGTTGAGATGGATGATTTCTATGAGTCCCCTTCCAGCCTCTGATTTGGAACCCTGCACCTGGGGGTGAGAAACCCGCTCTGCTGGTCAGATGAGTTCCCTTTGATAATCGAATAGAGTGGCCAGGTGGGTTAATGGGTGTATCAAATGCCCATTAACTGGCAAATGGGCCAGGGAGATCCTATTGTTATTGAAACTCTTCAGGAGAGCCCCCCCCCTCCTGAGGCCAAGGAGAGGCTTGTGTTTTTAGCTGAGTCTGAGGAAAGGCTGGGAACTGGAGGCTGGCTCCCTGCACCATGGCTTTAAGGTGCCTCCTGTAAGCCTGATGGACAAAAAAGATCTATTGGACTACTGATGCTTTGAATCCCTCCATCTGAAGCTCAGGCTGGAATGTGTGTAAATAAATAAACCATGTTTCATAAAGACATCACAGACTCCGCTGACCTTTCCAAGGGAACCAAACCCCTGGGTAAGTGCAGGGACCCCTGGAGATCTCTCACCACTCAGAGATTGGGGTGGTGCACAACACTGGTGTGAGCTGTGGGATTGAGTTTCCTGGAAGAAGCATTGGGAGCAAGATGTGCCTGAGTCAAAATGGGGGAGAAACACCAACCCTCCTGGAACAGATAAAATTGATGCTCCAGCAGCAAAGGCAGGAGGACCAGCAGCAAAGGCAACGAGAACATCAGGAGCACTTGGGCGATATCTGAAAGCCTCTTTGGAGAGATAAAGGAGACCCCATGTGAGGAAGTGAGAGCCATTCCTGATCAGCTGCTACAAAGGGTTGAGAATGCCCTGGGAGTCCAGTTGCAGAGCACCCAGACTGGGATTATTTATTTATTTATTTAAAATGTTTCTTTCCCGCCCTTCTACCCTATAATATGGCACTCAGGGCGGCTTACAAAAATAAAATCAAACACATACATAATAAAATTCTAAACAGTAAAATCACAAAAACATTAAAATTAAAATACATAAGATACAATTAAAATACATAAAATTATATATAGAGAGAGAAAGGGTGGTGGTGGTATTAAAGGGACTACAAAGGGAAAATTTAACGTAGAAGGCATAAAATCAGTGTCAGGCTCTACGTTCAGCCCCTCCCAAAGGCTCTCCGGAACAAAATCGTTTTCAGAAGTCTCCAGAAAACCAACGGAGGGAGCAGAGCGGACGTCTTGGCTAAAGAGATCCAGAAAGTGGATGGGCAGCTGGAGGGCTTGCACTGTGAGGAATTGCAGTCAGTAGTGGAGGAGGCTTTGATTGTTCAGGAAACTGCCAGGGGGGAAGACAACAGAAAGCTGGAAGTAATTCCCCAAGATTTGAAGGAGGAAAGGCTGGAAAATGAAGAGGAAGATGCCTCGGAGGAAAGTGGTGTAGAGGCTAGAGAAGAGATGCTGCTGATAGATTTCTCTGTTCCATGTGTGCCTGCTGTTAAAGTAATGCAGGAGCAAGAAAAGATGTTGGAGAAAGGTGAAATACAGGCTGGAGAACAGCCGCTATTGGTAGATTTGTTCACCCCGTGTGTGCCAGCTGTGGAACAGAAAGTGCAGGAAGAAGAGTTGGAGGGGTGTGTGTGAGAGGAGCTGCCAGCACCTGGAGAAATGGCTATGCAAAAAAAGGTGTGGGAGGAGAAGCCTGAGGCAGGAGTGCAAGTCCAAGAGGAGCTCCTGGCACCTGGAGAGATGGGTGAGATAAAATTCCCAAGTGACTTTGCCCCTTGGGTGCTCCATAATGGTCTTATAGGGTGGGATGCAGCTCCAATGATGGGTGCAATCCCTGAGCAAATTCCAGCAGTGAGAGGTACACAGCGCCCTGTGAGTTTGGAGGGCAAGAGAGACTTGGGAGGGTTACCTGCCTCTGTTTGGGCCCATGATTCACACTGGAGATGGTGAGAGAGAACAGAGAAGATTTCTTTCTGCCAACCTGGGTGAGCTAGGCCAGCTGGTCCTGAAGAAGATGCCCCCAGATAAAGATTGTGGCAGGACTTTGGAGTTTGGGGCAGGAGATGAAGTGGACTGGCTTAAAGATTTTTTCCAGGGCAGCGAGTGGGAGGAAAATGGCTACAGTCTCCTGTGCGCTGATGAAAAAACAGATGTGTTCTTGGAGATGCATCTCAAGACCCTGCATGCAGCAGCAGGGATGCACTTGGAATGGGAACTCCATGAAGCCCCAAGGAAAAGGGCCATGTGGGCATCTGCATGGTCTGGGGGTGGGAATTGTGCTTATGGGACTGTGTATTGATTTGCTGCAGCAATTCTTCCTGATGGTTTTAGTATTGCTTTTTGGATTTTGATTTGTGCTTTTTGCATGCTTGTGAGGATATGAACAGTTTAATGGTTTTTTAGGAATGATACTGATAGGTTTTTCCAATAAGGTTTTAATGTTTAAGATTTACTATACTATGGCTGTTAGATTGTGGGTGTGTGTACAACTGTTTGGGGGAGCAAGGGAAAATGTGCATGCGGTTGAGGGCTGCTGTGCTGTAGTGCCACAAGGCAGGACAAAGAAGCTCCAGTACTAAGGCTGTAATCTGGCTTAAACATGTCAGGAACTCACTATCTTGTCCACTGCCATGTATGAGGGCTGGGTAAGTGGTTGGGATGCAGAACTGTGAGTGGGAGCTCAAAGAAAGAAGAGGAAGCCTAAAGAGAGAGGAATTAATAAAACGTGTTGTGAGGGAATGGACTGTTTTTGTACTTGTGTGGTGTGGAAATGAGACTGTACTATAGCTATGCTTTTGTTGATGTATATTTCAATGTCTTATTAACCTGTATCTGTTATTTCTTTATAGGAAAAGCTGTTATTCTGTTGTTTGCAGGTCTGGAGCAGGTAGTGTTATGGGTCTGGGGTTGAGATGGATGATTTCTATGAGTCCCCTTCCAGCCTCTGATTTGGAACCTTGCACCTGGGGGTGAGAAACCCACTCTGCTGGTCAGATGAGTTCCCTTTGTTAGTCTAACAGAGTGGCCAGGTGAGTTAATGGGCCTATCAAGTGGGCCAGGGAGATCCTATTGTTATTGAAACTCTTCAGGAGAACCCCCTCCCCTTCCTGAGGCCAAGGAGAGGCTTGTGTTTTTAGTTGAGTCTGAGGAAAGGCTGGGAACTAGAGGCAGGCAGAGAGGCTAGCTCCCTGCTCCATGGCTTTAGGATGCCTCCTGTAAGCCTGATGAAAAAGCAAGATCTACTGGACTGCTGAGGCTTTGAACCCCTCCATCTTAAGCTCAGGTTGGAATGTGTGTAAATAAACATACCATATTTCATAAAGACACCACAGTCTCCGCTGACCTTTCCAAGGGAACCAAACCCCTGGGTAAGTGCAGGGACCCATGGAGATCTCTCACCGCTTGGAGATTGGGGTGGCGTGCAACAGTATTATACTGTACTTTGGCATGATTGTACACTGCTTTGTTAAGCAATGTGTCCTTAAAGGCAGTTTTAAAAGAACCATCATCCCCATCCCCATGTGTTAAGTTTCCACTTGTGCAGGGACACAGGCAGAGCAATGGGATGCTTTTGGTATTCTCAGTATTATTTATTTATTTATATACCACTTAATGGCTAAAGTGGCCTGCAAGTACAAAATGAATTACAAAAACCTAAACACATAATTAAAATCCACACTAAAATAATTCCATCAAAAGATTTTTTTAAAAAAATTCACAATAAAAATGTGCAATAAAAGCCCATTAAAACAGCAGAACAACTAAAACACTTGCTTGTTACTCACATGATTAAGGGGCAGCAGGGCCAAGTCACCGGTACTGCCTCCAATGTCACATGACTTTCCTTAGTCTCACTCCTGATATCCATATACTAGTCATGGATGTCTGTAGGGTGAAAGCCTATGTGTGTAGGCTTTTCCCCTGCAGAAAACTACAGATTAACACATGGGTGTTGGGGGGAAACTGTAACCTATTCAGCAGAGCCAGCAGTGTTGCCCCACTGCCCCTTGATCATATGAGAAACCCATCACACAAGTAACGCACAAAGGGAGATCCTGTTTGACATACACAGAGAAATTATACTTGTGAATGCCATGGTTTACTCATGTTTTATTTGAAAGTTGCCTGATTACACTTCCTTGTAGATGAGACTCTATCTTTCAGACACTGTCTGCTTGCTGTTCCACTTACTTTTATTGTAAGCAATAGCATTATTGGTTCTCCCAACTGTTTAGTACTTGATTTTATCAGAATGAAATAAAAACGTGATTATATCTGGTATTTAATAAGCCATTCACACCAGCACGTTGAATTTTCCATTACTGGCATACAAGAAGGTGTGTACTAATGCCTTGAGGAAAATATTAAGAGTACTATTCAGTGGGATCATTAAGTGGAATCATTAATGAATTTTTTAAGGAAGAAAATCAATGGTCCTATCAAGATCTATCTTGGGAAAGAAGTAGGGATCCCCTCCCATTTGAGCTCTTGTTTGCAGAAGATAAGAAATAGCAGCAGTCTCTCATTGCTGCATGCAAGTTTATTTATAGTAAAATTAATATCCCACCTTTCTAGGCAAAATGCCTACTGAAGGCAGCTTAGAATGTGGTAAGATAAAACAATATAATTAAACAAAATAAAATATAATCAAAAGTCAACAAGCAAGAATTAAAAACAGTAGGTAAAAAGCTATCAGGGGGGAATTAACAAAGAAAAATGCCTATCAAAATAATACAGTTTTCAATGCCCTCTTTAAAGCGGCAATGAGGGAGCCAGCCAGCTGAAGCTCTCTGGGAAGAGCATTTCATACTCTTGGATGCTGTAATATAAAAGATTATTTCCCTCATCTTTACCAACTGCAGTTGTATTAGAAGGGGGCCCACCAGAAATACCCTCAGAAACTGAGCAATGTTCTCTTTGGGCTTATATGGGACACCTCAGTGGAGAAATGAGGTTATATTTTATTTGAGCTAAGGTTAAAGGTTAGGCTGTTTCCAAAGCCCAGTGGAGAGTGAAAGACCATCCCCTCCACATAGTCCTCTGCCTGAGTCCTCCAGTTGTGCAAGGGCAAGGGGCAGATGGCAACTGCAAATAATTGTTGGCTAATAAGGTAGGCCAAAATTTGTTGACACCTGTTCACCCCTCAAGAAAAGCATGGCAGCTTAGTAAATGTATTGCAGTTCCAGTGCTTTATAATAATTGTGAACTTTGCTCACTCCTGCTTTGCTAGTGGCACACTATAATCTAGATGGTGTAGTTAATATGTAAAGAGAAGATGGTTAATGAGTGGAGGATCTTCCCTAAGCCAGGAGTTTGGATTAGGGGGCATTCTGGTTCCCCACACGTACTATTCTTCGCATTCTAATGACAAGTTGGAAGAGAGCTGGACAGCTGATTCTTGATTCCCAAGTTATATTGTTTAATAAAACAAAAGTAGTTCTTACTAAAAGTAACAGCCATACTTACAAGCCCAGTTGCTTGACAGTGCTGTGCATAGGGTCTTTATATGTTAGAGGTGGAAGCAGGATCACTAGTACTGGCCTCACCCCTGCCCCCTACCCATGTTAAGCATAATCTTTGGTAGAGCCCATGTGTGGTTAGAAACAGAACAGACAGTATCCCATGTTGCAAACAGGCTCATTCACAGGTTCTACCAAATGAACACTGAGTGGGAGCCAACGAGCATGATCCCACTCCCCCATGAACTATACATATTCAGTATTTTACATTTTTATAAATAAGTTAATTTACAATCAAACTATTTTAATAAATATAGTGCAATCCCACTTGAATTATAATGAAAGAAAAGGTGCACAATTTTAATAAATATAGTGCAATCCAACTGGTGTAATTGTGTGCAGGACACAAGGAATCAGTTGACTTCCTGTGAATCTTAACATTTTTTTTATATAATGCACAAGTTTGTAGATCTCAGGGAGTTGCATGAAAGCTGTAAAACAGGAACCGTGTCCCAAAATCTAGCAAGCAATTAAAAAAAATAACCTGAAGGTTTGGGAGAGAGGAGTCTGGAAAATTCTTACCTGCTTTTGTAGAGCTTTGCCCTCAGAATTTTCTTCTGCAGATTCTCATGTTGCTGTAAGAGTAAGCACAGCTGCACTTCAAATGAACAAAGGTTGATTTAAAAGATGATTTATTTAACAGGCTTTCATTGCATTTGTTCAACTCCTTGATAACCAATCTTCTCTCCACCCATATTCCTCACACCTGAGCAGCTCCAGTCTTTCCTCAAAAACTTTGGATTCTTTCTTAGTCATACATTACAGATGCCAAGATCTTCATATGGCGCACACCCAAGAGTAGCCATGTGTTTGCTTTAGAAAGGATAGCCCTCTGTTTGAAGTCCAGTTCAAAAGAACTGTAAGAAGGGAGAGCAGGGGTCTTGAAGTTGCCCATAAGAGTAAGCATATGGCCAGCAGACTGAGCAGTCACACAGGTCACCTTGTCGCAGTCTTCATTATGGTGAGACGTACTGTATTTCTATCTAAATTGTTGTACTAATATAAACATTTGCATCTATAATATAAACTTGTATATGCAAATTTTATGCAAATCTGTGCATAAAATCTTTTTTGGTCATGAGCAAATAAATGGCCATCCTAGTCAAGCCATGCTTGAGCTTTGCAATGGCTGACAGACATTCCTACCGTTTCCTCGCTGAGTTTAGAAGGGCCAAGGAGCTCCCTTACAGATGTACACCTACGCACAACTTGCGTGCACCCAAATAATCCATCAGGAGCATTGCAAAAGGGCCTTCTCAAGAGGCATGTAGACAAAACATGACTTGGAGTTTTGTCAGACCTTAAAAATCTGAGGTCTTAATCTACTCATAGAAGGAATATTCAAAGGCATATACAGTTGTATCTGTACTCCCTCTTCTTTGGGGATTGAAGCATACCCAAAAGGGTAGGCCACATTAGATTTCAAATATCTTCTAGACATAACCATTTGTTAATCATAGCAAGCCATTTGGCTATCCTGAATTATGATCACTAATATGCATTCATAAGATCAGTTCATTTTTTAGTGAGCACATTCAATAATATTTTGAAATGTTGAATATAAATGAGATACTCATACTTGTCAGAGAAAGGCCTCTGCTATCTCTTAACTATAACGCCTATATTTGGCTCGAGGACCATATCACTCCTTGATGAATTCACACCCACTCTCCTTCCCTTGCAAGCAAAGCTACTGACCTAATTCCCATGAAGTACCTGTAAACCTTCAGGCCGTATTCATCACAGACTTAAACTGGCTTAATGGTCATTTTCTCTTCCCAGGGAATCTGAAAGAATAGTTCTGTGAGGAGAGCGAGGGATTTCTAGGCTTAGCCTTATAGCATGTAGACTTACACACAGGGCCCAACTTCCAGGCTGACTTTGGACACAAGTTTTTGGTTTCTCTCTCTCTCCCCATCTCTGGATGGAAGCAACAGCTGCCCACACAAAACAATGGAGAAATACAACTTTATCTTTAGTTCTGCTGTGATGACAGCAAAGGTCAGGTTTCAGTTTACCGGGGGGGGGGGGCGGAGGGGGCAGGTAAGGGTCAAAAGGAACCATGAAGTTCTGTCTTCAGATAACTCTCATTCAAATTCCAATCATTGTGCACTAACAGAATGCTTGGACTTTCACCAAACTACAGTTCCCACGATTCTGTGGGGAAAATGAGATTAGTTAAGTAAAACCAATATACATTTGTGGTGTAGGGATGACCTTAGATTCTGCCATGCCCCGGGGATGGGGGTGGGAGTGTTGTTGTACAGGGTAGTTTAACTCCATGAAAGTAAAGAGTGCACTGACAGTCAGTGTTGTAAAGCTGGAATGAAAAATCACTGTTAAATGCTGCTGTGGGACAAACAATACACAGTCAATGAAAGTACAGAGTGGTTATTAAGAAAATCTTATTAGGAACAGAATACTAAGAAAATTCAAGAATTGCAACCTTCTTAAAAGACATCTAAGGAGCAGCTGGGTAAAAGTCAGTTTAGAATTATTTGAGGTTACAATCTATTTCTCTGTTCCTTCTGGAAACTTACTTATTTTGTTTCCTACACTCTGGCACCTAGAGAAAGTCTTGCTTTCTCTTCTTCAGTGCAAAACAATACTAGGTTGCAGATAGAGGCCTGGCCTTGATCAGCTACATGTAGGTCAGAAACGCAAAATGTCAGCAGAGGCGGGACTTAGCTAAGAGAGCCCTCTTCAGGCAGGGTAAGGAAACACATGAAGAGGGGGGAGCAGTGTAGACAAGTATGTTAGCTCCCCCGCCTCCCATCCCCATTTCAGCAACTCGCTGTATCAGGAAGTTTTCTGCACATTTTTGAACCCTAGAAAGCCAAGCCAACCTTTGGCGTGGGGCACCTTTGTGAAGCAGAGCACAGCCCCAGAGGAAGGAGGGATTTCATCCTCCTGCCCATGGCCAGCTATCATGGGATTGCCTGTAGTTCCGGGAGATCCCACGGGAGCCACAGAGGGGCGAGAACAGGCCCAGGCCAAGAAAAGGCCTTTGCCTGCCAGACTGTTTTTCTTCATGCGCTGGCTTTCTCACCTGCCCTTCCTCTGTTAAAATGTGTTCTAACAGGGTTGCTGGTTGACGGGGCCGCATAGGAATCTTTTCTCTCAGTCAAATTGGCTCTCAGTTGAGGTTTTTTCGCCTATCCCTCAGTGATTGCTGTGCAATGTTAGCCATTCTTACCCTTCTGTCACAACTTAGGTGGAAATGGCATTGGGTAGGATCAAACATAAGAGGGACTCCCATAAGGGGTCTAGTGGGGTACTTACTGGCTACTCTCCTAGCTCAGGACAGGGATCGCCTCATCCAGCTCACACCTGCGCCTCACCTGGATCTAGGGTTGCCAGGTTCAGGGCCTGAGACTGATCCTGTATCTTTAGGAGAAGAGAAAGTCAGCCGAGTGCAGGTGTTCTTGCAACACTGTAATGGGACAAACCACAAGGTGGAATTCTCCCTTCCCCCTGTGCAACTTTTAAAGATACAGAAGACCTCTTGAAGGCTGGGCCTGGCAACCAATTCATTAGTGAATTGAAAAGAACAATTTAAAATGATACTTTTTTAAACAGGGGAAGGGCACATCCTTTGCATACAAAGGTCCAAACTGTAATCTCTGGAAAAGACTATTGTCTGGAATCCTGGAAAGCCAATGCTAGTCCATGTCATCAGTACTGAGCTAGATAGTACCAAATGGCCTGATTTGGTATAAGGCAGATTTCTTTGTTCCTAGAAGAGGAAAGACACCCAAGGGCCACAGTGACTCTCCAATTTATGTATGTATTTTCCTTAGAACATTTATATATTGTTTTATCATAAAAAAACTCAAAGCAGATTACAGAAGGAATTAAAACAGTAACATTATTGGCTAAACTAGTTAAAACAGGTATTTAAAAATATTCAAAGTAATAAAACCAACAATGCGTTAAAACAGATAAAAAGCATAAAAGCTTCTATATGACTGGCTAAAACATGTGTTTAGCAGTTGCCGAAAACAATACAATGAAGGCACCTGCCTAATGTCAGTAGGCAGGGAGTTCCATAATGTAAGTGCTACCACACTAAAGAATCAATTTCTTACAGGAACAGAACAAGTACTATGTGGCAGTTGTAACATGGAAAGCACACCTTGAACTTGGCCTGGTAGCAAATTGACAACCAGTGCAGATTTTAGAGCAGAGGTATTATGTGTTAGAGTCTCACTCATGTCAGTAATTGTGCTGCAGCATTCTGCACTAACTGCAGCCAGGTTGTGCTGCATGGGGATTTCTGTGACCTTGGCTGACTAGCTGCCAGGATTTTTTAGTTTTGGTTTTTGGTTAGGAATCCTGACTGGTTGTGGGATGCTGAGTTTTCTGCCTTACTCATAGGACTCTTGTGGTTGGTATGGTATTGCATTTAGGAAATCATCGCTGTCTCTTGTTTTTCTTTTCTATTTGCATGTTATTTACCTTTCATCTCACTCCCTTACATCCATAGAAGCAACAACAGTGGTTCTATGCACTCAGCTCAACCACCTTAAACCCACTGATGATGCATCTTGTTGATTGCATGACTGTTTGTTTCTTGCCCAATAGTGGTAAAAGAGAATTCACATACTGGGAAGTATGACTTCAATTGCTGTTGTTCCCAAGCTGCTGCTTGTGAAGGCAGACCAAGCCATGTGTGCTTTCTCTCTGTCTATTACTCACTGGAATTGGGTTGGCTGTCAAAGTGAGTTTATAGCAGCCCACAGTATAGGCAGGAAAGGGTTAATATTCTTAACTCTTAGGGCTCGTTTACACAGCAAATTCCTGTGAGATTGGTGCTACTTGCATCCCCGTTTAATTTGCATGATTCACAATAACGTTGCAGGCAATCAGCAGCTATCACACAGTTTTCCCATATCAACCCAATCCAATTATAATGCAAAAAGGAAAGGAAAAACCATCTCAGCCTTACTACTCTCCTCCATGGAGGCACTTTGCCTCAGTGTTTTTTTAGTGGGCAAGCTCTCTTATGCCCCATCGCCAGCTCTCTCTCTCTCTGTAGCTTGCAAAAGCTGCAGCAGCTGCTGTCCACTTTGCCCATTCAGTTTCATACAGTTTCATGTCAATTCCACCCCCACTCTCTGGGCTGAAGAGGCGTGCAATTGACAAGAAACAATGAAACTGATAAAAAACCTCCCCTTCTCCATTAGCAATATCCATACTCCAGAGGGAGCAAACATGTAAAATTAGGGGCGGGGCCACAAGGAAACAGCAACACTAAACCTTTCAAGAGGAACGGTTACTTGTGTGAAAGGAAAGCAGCGGATTTGAAGGTAGGAAGTGTGAACCTTGCAAATCTATCACGATGGCAGAAGCTGCATCTTTACTGTGATGTGAATGAGCCCTTACTCATTTCTCAAACCTCTCTCTGCAATGAAGGGTCAAGCCTGTAAAGATATTTGGAGCAGCCATGTTAAAAGGCAGGCAGGGCATTCCATGCAGTGGGTTGCCAACCCTGCTTTGATATGGATATGTACACTAAGGCTGTGTACATACCCATTAGAAGTGCAGAAATGTTCATGCTTGTCCTCAACATGCTGCTTTCAATATAGATGGATTGTAGATCCTGCTGTCAAGGCAGGTGGGTGTGGTTACTGGATATGTGTTTGAAAACCCTTCCCTTGATTAGATTATGCATTTGAAAATGCTCCCTTTGCAATCTTGGTATACACCCACTCACAATGTCATTGGGCAGTTGTAGATCCTATTGCTGGGACTACCTACATCTGTTTTCAAATGAACATGCTGTGGGGTAATGCAGAATCATTAGCTTTTATTTTTGGAATGAATCCACTCTGTCAGGAAACACTTTTCAAGGGCAAAATATACAATAGGTCTAAATTGTATGTGCACTAGGTAGAAAAAGAGAAGAACCCAGTCTCAAATGATTCTAGAACAACATATTTGTGTATGCAGCCTTAGTATGAACAGCTTCTCTGTTTGGAAGTTCAGCCCCAGTGCTTTGTTTCTCTGAAAATTATATTTGCTCTGTGGAAAACATTTACAGATGTCCATGTGGCCTGCTAAACAAGAAAACAGTAATTGCTAAACATTGTATAGCCTTGGTTGAATGAACCTTCCATTTCTGCAGAGAACTCAAAGGCTTGTATAATCCCTGGCAGGTTCTTAAGGACCAAAAGAAATTAATTTGCAAAGATTCAATGAATAACTTGTGAGCATTTACAGAAAGAAACATAACATTAAATATAACACAATTTTATATGTTTCTCAGTTCCCAAATACTTAAAAGATAATTGTCCCTGAGTCCTTTTTTTCGGTAAATAATTTTGCAATCAACTGAAAGTTCTTTTCTTCAGTCTTTTTTTTAAATAATATAATTTTTATTGTTTTTGAAACAATAAGAAATAACTTCAAAAACTAAAAAAGAAGGGGGAAAAGGGGAAGGGGGAAAAACACCAACAACATAACAAAATGTACTACAAAACCAGGAGAAGAATGAGCATACAGTACTGGTTAAACATGTATGGGTAAATGTTACATTACAGAAGCAAACCAGAAAATCCTGAAAAAAGTTTACATCCATAAACGTTTTGGCAATAAATCATTCCAGAAAGACTTCTGAGACTCTGGATGTTTTATTCCTTTTTGGTCAGATATGTAGTTCATAAGTGGGTGCCAGATAGCAATACATGGATCCTTAAATTTTGCTCCTCTACTTACCCTATTTACTTCAGTTAACTTTTCAGCTAATGCTAACTCCCATAACTTTGCCCACTATCCTTGAATGGTGAAGGGGAAGGTGTATCTCCAATGCTTTGCAATTTCAACTCGTGCTGCTGCTAGCATAAAGGTTATCAGTGCTTTATTACTGATATTGAACAAAGTATCCAGATATAATGAAAGAAGTGCTAAGTCTGGGTTCACTGGAATTATTTGCTGGACAACTGCAGAGATATCATGAAAAACTCTCTGCCAAAAAGATTGGACCACTGGGCAGTCCCACAACATGTGATAATAACCACCCCACATGTTGCACCTCCTCCAGCACAAATCTGATGAGCTGTAACCCATTTGTTTTAACTTGACTGGAGTGCAGTACCATCTGTAGACAATCTTTAACATAGTCTCTCGTATCCAGGCTCAGATAGTGTGTAGAGATGGTTTAGACCACATTAATTGCCTTTGTGTTTCTTCACTTCGTATGTTAGGATCATCCTCTCATTTAGCCTTCAGTCCCATAATGGTCGGTAAGGAACTTGACAACAAAATTTTGTACAGGGACAAGATCGTACCCTTTAAGTCTTTATCCATTTTGACACAATAGTTTTCAAAAAAGGTTAAACTCCTATGGTTGGTGGGTAGACGGGCAATCCTAGCACTGAAATACCTTATCTGGGCTAATTGCAGCCAAGTTGGAGGCCCATCAGTATTCTGATTTGCTCTCCAGATAAAGGATGTCCATCTTTAAACTAGTCGCGTACTCTATAAAGCCCCCTTTTAGCCTATTTCTTATATTGTTTAAACTTACTATCATCTTGAAGCAGTGGATGATATAAAAAAGGAATTAATGGAGAATCACAAGGTACCATTGTTCCAGATCATTTTTTCCATACTGTTATTGTAGCCTTATAAAAGGGATTGTCAATTTCATGCAATTTAGAAGTAACCTTTAAAAACTGTAGTGCTCTGTAATAAGATGGAACTGCTTACAGCTCCACAGTCAGCCAGTCAACATTAGGGTCTCCTCTTATTATATGGAGCAATTGCTTTAGATGACAAGCATCATAATAATACTGAAGACAAGGTATGCCCAGACCACCTGTTTCTCTTCGGGAATATGCAGTGGTTCTACTGACCCTTGAATGCTTGCCAGCATGAATAAACATATTCAAAAGTTTTTGTCATTTACATATAAAGGTGCTGGAATGGGTGGTTGCCGGCCAGCCCCAGGGGCTCTTGGATGACACTGATTATCTTGATCCATTTCAATCCGGTTTTAGGCCCGGTTTTGGCACCGAAACAGCCTTGGTCGCCCTGTACAATGACCTTTGTCGGGAGAGGGACAGGGGGAGTGTGACTCTGTTGATTCTCCTTGATCTCTCAGCTGCTTTTGATACCATTGACCATGGTATCCTTCTGGGAAGACTCACGGAGTTGGGAGTTGGGGGTACTGCTTGGCAGTGGCTCCGCTCCTACTTCGTGGGTCACCACCAGAAGGTAGTGCTTGGGGAACATTGCTCGATGCCCTGGACTCTCCATTGTGGAGTCCCGCAGGGATCGGTACTGTCCCCAATGCTTTTCAACATCTACATGAAGCCGCTGGGTGCGGTCATCAGGAGTTTTGGGGTGCGTTGTCATCAGTACCCTGATGACACGCAGCTCTATTTCTCCTTTTCATCCTCTTCAGGTGAGGCTGTTAACGTGCTAAACCGTTGCCTGGCCGCAATAATGGACTGGATGGGAGCTAACAGACTGAAGCTCAATCCAGACAAGACCGAGACGCTGTTGGTGAGTGCCTTCTCTGCCCAGATGGAGGATGTTCATCCTGTTCTTGATGGGGTTACACTCCCCTTGAAGGAACAGGTGCGTAGCTTGGGAGTTCTTTTTGATCCTTCCTTGTCACTTGAGGCCCAGGTGGCCTCGGTGGCACGGAATGCTTTTTACCATCTTCGCTTGGTAGCCCAGCTACGTCCCTATCTGGACAGTGACGACCTCGCCTCAGTTGTTCATGCTCTGGTAACTTCTAGACTGGACTACTGCAATGCGCTCTACGTTGGGCTGCCCTTGAAGACTGTTCGGAAACTACAGCTAGTCCAGAATGCAGCGGCCAGATTGCTGACGCGGACCAGAAGGTCCGCTCATATAACACCTGTTCTGGCCCGTCTGCACTGGCTTCCTATTTGTTTCTGGGCTAGATTCAAAGTGCTGGTTTTGACCTATAAAGCCCTACACGGCATGGGACCGCAATACCTGGTGGAACGCCTCTCCCAATATGAACCTACCGGACACTGCGCTCAACATCTAAGGCCCTCCTTCGGGTGCCATCCCATCGAGAAGCTCGGAGGGTAGTGACTAGAACCAGGGCCTTTTCTGTGGTGGCCCCTGAACTGTGGAACAGCCTCCTCGATGAGGTGCGCCTGGTGCCGACGCTACTATATTTTCGGCGCCAGGTGAAAACCTTTTTATACTCCCAGGCATTTTAAAGTGTGTTTTAATAGCATTTTCATTATTATTTTGTATCCTGGATGTTGTTTGGTTTCTTTATTATTTGTGTTTTGTTTTTTGATTTATTGTATTTATTGTATTTATACTTTTTTTTTTACAATAATTTTTATTCAAATTTTCATAAAACATAGAAAACAAAATCATAAAACATTCAAAGACAAAAAACAAAACAAAACAAAAATAATTAAACAAAAAAAATAAAATATTGACTTCCCATTTGTCACAGATCAAATCAGTTATAGGTCTACAATATATAACAATCCTGTCTCTTAAATCATATTATAAAATCACTTTCCTCCAGTAGTTATCTTAATTAATCATCAAATCTCATAAACATTACTTTATTCTTTCCACAAAAAGTCAGAGGTTTCAATTCTTTAAGAAATATATCTATCAATTTTTCTCCAAATAAACATGTCGATTAATCCATCTCGTTAATAATTATAATAATCTTATTGTCATAACCATAGTCCAAATAAACATTTCGATTAATCCATCTCATCAAAATCTGTTAGGTTCAATAATTTCAATAGCCATTATTCCATTATCCCTATTAGTTCCATCTTCCATCTTCAATAGTCCTGTTAAGTCCAGTAATTTCAGTGTCCAATCTTCCATTATCAGTATTCCATAATAATCTTGCTGTCGTAGCCATAGTCATATAATAAGAGTCTGATGGGAATTTCCTCTATCCCAAATATTTTCTTGCCATCCATTCTGAATAAGTTGCTGAAATACTGTTGTAAAGTCATATCTCTGTTCTTCTTTTTTACAAAATGCACTGGCTCATCTCTTGAGAGTTTTTCCATTGTCACATGGCTGCAGTTAATTCCATAGATTTTCTCTATAACAAACTCCATCACGTCATTCCAGTCCAAAAGATTATCCAAGCCATTGATAACTTTATCTCTAATATCTTCATTAATTTCTTCAGAGATAACGTTAAATTCCAAACAGTAGATTTTATTTCTAAAATCCATAAACTCCAGATCTTTTTCCAATTCCACATTTGTTCCAATCTCCAGGGCTTGTATCTTCCCTTTATTTTTTCTTTTCTCATCTCTGATCTCATTCTCCTCTCTCACAGGATCCCCTATTTCTTTAAGCTCCTGCGTCATTTTGCTCAGTTCAATTTTCAGCTCCTTACTACCCTGTCGCAGGGTTTGTTTCGTTATCTCAATCTCATCCATTATTTTCTGAAACATAGTTACTTCCAGATTCTCAGCCACTTTCTTGATTGCCATTTTTAAAACCACGAAAACAAAGCAAAACAAAAATAAAGAAGAACCACTTCTTATTTCAGCAACAATTGGGTTAATATTCCAGGCTTGATGACATCACAGTATAAACAGAGCAGCCTGCCTTATCTCTCTATGTTCAAGAATGCAAAACAAATTTAGTTCCCAGCATCAAAACAGTTAGTGGCGTCGTGAAGAAGCAGATTCGTCAAAATAAAATAGACCAAAAAGAGAATAGTCCCAGACAATATAATATTCCTCGGAATAGAAATCAAGAATAGAAATCCCTCTTCTGTTTATATCTTTAGAATGCACTTCCAGGACAGCTTTTTGCGATAGAAACAGAGATAAGCTATTAATTTCGTGAATAACAGAGAAGAGTTATAGCTCACCCAGAAGTTGTCCAAAGCCGATCAATCTGACAAATCTCCTTTTGCTGCAACAATTTAAACCAAATAAAAAAAATAATAGAAAGAAGGGTGCTTGCCTGTTAGTCCGTTCTCTCTTTAAAGAAAAGATAAACGTATCGCTTAAACAGATAGAGCTTGTTCAGAAGTCCGTCCGGCATTGTTGGCTGGACCTTATCTCATAAATTAATGAAATCCAGTCCTCCCAACAAAAATAGGCTTTTGAGGTTGATCTCTACGTTTCTCCCTGCCCGGGAGAAATTTCATCAGTCAAAAAAAAATGTTCTGACTGATTTATATCTGAATAAGCTTCTTTTGAGGCGGGAGCCCGTCCCAAAAGCAGGCACAAGCAAAGTCACCCTTCATTTATTGTATTTATACATTGCTTGTTTTTATCTTTTTGTACACCGCCCAGAGAGCCTTTGGGCTTAGGGCGGTATATAAATTAAATAAATAAATAAAATAAATAAATAAATAACTTCTTTTTCAATTTGTACATGGAATAGGAAAAGGAGCTTAGGCAGGAAGGTCATTTTAACTGCCAATATTCTTCCAAGGCAAGTCAAATTCAATTTCTGCCATTTGTGTAAATCCTTCTCCAAAGGATCAAAATTATGCTTTTTAAGTTGGTATAGTTCTTTTGTCAGTAAAACACCAAGATATTTAAAACCATGTGATCTTGCATTTAGCCCAAATTGTTCTTGTAACTGTTGTTGTATAGCATGTGGTACTCCCAGACATAACACTGATGACTTTGTGTAATTGATCTCAAGACCAGTTTCTGTCTTACAGTTGGTAAGGATGGTTTGTAATCTATCAAGTGCTGTAAGAGGATTTTTCAACATTAACAATATGTCATCAACAAATATATTTATAACTTGGTGTGCACTGCTAGTTTGGACACCCTGAATAGTTTTTTCATTCCTGATGACATTTGCCATTGTTTCCATTACCAGTGTAAAGAGTATAGTGAGCAACCCTGTCTGGTGCCCCTTCTTAGTGAAAAAAATGGCCAGTCAAGGCCATTTACTTGTACTTTACCTTTGGAGTCTGTATAAATTTGGCCAGCACATTAAGAACTCCAGGGTCAAAGTTTAGAGTCTTTAACAATTCTAAAAGAAAGGGCCATTCTACCCGATCAAAAGCCTTGTAAATGTCTAATGAAAGTAAAGTAAGTGGGCAGTGATCTTCTGAGCTTTTGTAGATTAAATTCAAGACTCGCCTGATAGAATCAGCAATTTGCCTTCTTGGCATAAATCCTTTTTTATTTGTATGTACATAATTTTCTATAAAAAGGTTTACTTGGGCTGCTAACAGGATCGTAGTGTCCTGATTGATGAGAGCAATTAGACAATAAGATCCTAACAAGCTAACGTCTTTACCTGGTTTTGTGATGACCACCAGTCTAGCCTCGCTCCAAGAAGTAGGCATTGCACTTCCTTGCATTATATTGTTAAGCAGTGACACCAGCCTAGGTACCAAGATCCCTTTAAACTCTTTGTATACTTCACTCCCCAAACCGCCTAGACCTGGGTTCTTTCCCTGCTTACAATTTTTAATAATGTTTTCTACTTCAAGAGCTGTTACTGGGGCATCCAACATTTCCATATGCTATTGGCTCTGGGGCTTCAGGTGTGCCCTTTGCATCCATTGTTTAATGTCCTCTTGAGATGGATTGTCAGATTCTTGAGATGGGTTGTCAGATAAAAGAGTTGTTGACAGATGTTGTCATGTAAAGAGGGTGCCTTCAAGCGTTAATTATTCAGCCTATCCTGTTTCAACAATTTTTCTTTTTGAGTGCTCCTGCCAAGAGTTTGGAGCATTTATTACCAAATGCATAATATTTCCTATTCAAATGTGACATAGCAGAGTTTATGTAGTCAATGCCCAATGCCTGGAGCTCTGCCCATTTACATGTTAAGGTTTTGTAGACTTTCAAAGATCCCAAGCATTTGTGTTCAGCCTCTAGTCTGGAGATGTCCTGAGTCAATAGTAACCTTGCTTGGGTTTGCTGTTTCTTTAAAGAGGAAGCTTCCTTGATGCATAGTCCTCAAAGAACAGTTTTTAAAGCATCCCATAGCCTCTTGATTAACCTCTTGATTGTCATTTAGAGTGAAATAACCCATGATGCCTCACAAAAGTGTATCCTTAATTTTCTTTCAGTACAGAAGCCCTGTTGGAAACTTCCACATTGGAGTAATTTGAGTTTTCCCTTAGCAAAGTAAGTCTAACATGACTGGGGCATGATCAGAGACTGAGACAATTCAAATTTCCCCCTGTTGATCTTTGGTCAATTTCATGGCCTTACTGCTTCAATCGCCTCCATGTGCCATGTCAGTATTGTTGTCGCTTGACAGTTCTGATTCTAATTATTGTTGAGCTTGGCTAAAAGTAGAAATGTCCACTTTTTTCTTGCGTTTTCCAATGCCTGACTGCATTCCCCGTGTAGTTCCATGTGAAAGAGATGATAATTAGAAAGAGTGTTGGTTGTTTATATAAAATCTTGTCCATTAGGGTTGGAGAGCTTGGAGCTATACAGCCATCTTGCTCAAACACAAGCCACGCACCCCTTTTTTTTCAGTCTTAAGGAGATGAATCACTCTGTCCTATATTGCTCTTAAACACTGCAGTTTCAGTAAGGCCAAAGAAGTTCATAGATTCAATACAGCCTTATGATTAAAGAATACAAATACACATAACCACCCTTCAAATATATACATATTCTCCATGTTCTTCCCTACTTCTGTGCAATATAGATATACATTTGCCCTTTAATCAAGGGATTAAAGGCCAACTAAATAGTAGCCTCTCCAGCAGTCACACCCAAGACCATCTTTGCTCCACACATGCACTTTCGTCTTTTTTCCATGAGCAGGGTTTGCTCTTACTTAATTCCGCCCACAAGATTGTTGGGGTTACAGTAGCACAATTGTTTGTATTATTTTGGTTAACATAACAAAAAATATGGATTATGGATTTTTTTGATGTCACAACTATTAAAAACATTTTTTTCTGAACAGTGAAAGAGAATGGGCAGGTTTGTCTGTGATCAGATAAAATTAGCAGGCACTGGGAGTAATGTTTGGATTCCCTATATCAGGATGGGGAATCTGTGGCCTTCCAGCTGTTGTTGGATTATAATTCCCATCATACCTGATCATTTGCCATTGTGACTGAGTCTGATTGGAGTCTGGAGGATCACTAGGCACATTGGTTATGTTGTAGCTACTGCCCATGATAGCTATGTTGTATCTCCACTGTTTGTTTATTTATTTTATTATTTGATTTATATCCCGCCCTTCCTCCCAGCAGGAGCCCAGAGCAGCAAACAAAACCACTAAAACCACTTTAAAACATCATAAAAACAGACCTTAAAATACATTAAAACAAAACAACTTTAAAAACTTTTTTTAAAAAAAGCTTTAAAGATGTCTTTAAAAAAGGGTTAAAAACATATTGTTAAAAAAAGGTCTTTTTAAAAAAAAGTATTAAAAACAATTCCAACACAGATGCAGACTGGGATAGGTCTCAACTTAAAAGGCTTGTTGAAAGAGGAAAGTCTTCAAAAGGTGTCGAAAAGATAATAGAGATGGCACCTGCCTAATATTTAAGGGGAGGGAATTCCACAGTGTAGGTGCCACCACACTAAAGGTCTGTTTCCTATGTTGTGCAGAACGGACCTCCTGATAAGATGGTATCTGCAGGAGGCCCTCACCTGCAGAGCACAGTGATTGACTGGGTATGTAAGGGATAAGATGGTCTTTCAGGTATCCTGGTTCCAAGCTGCATAGGGCTTTCTACACCAAGGCTAGAACCTTGGACTTGGCCTAGTAGGAAATGGGCAGCCAGTGCAGTTCTTTAAGCAGAGGGGTGACATGTTGGTGGTACCCTGCCCCAGTGAGCAGTCTTGCCATCGCATTTTGCACCAGCTGCAACTTCCACTGTTGGAAGAAGGATACCAGTTGCTGGGATTCACAACTGGGGAGAGTGCTGTTGCACTCAAATCTTGCTTGCGGGCTTCCCATGGGTGTCATGGCCCCGTCAGAGGACTCATCAGACGAGGATGACTCGGGAGTAACAGCAGCAGACCCAGAAGGAGAAATGGAGGAAACTCCTGAGAACCCAGCTCCTTCTCCCCCTCAGCTGCAGAGCACCCCAGACACAGCTGAAGCCCTTCAGCCAGACGCAGCCAGTGAACATGATACTCCCCCCTCACCTGCAGAACGTAGACAACAGAAGGTCAGGCAGAAGAGGGGCAGGCCTGTCCACTTAAGGCCAAAACGCTGATGGCTCACACCTGCTGACAAACCTGCTCCTTAAAAGTCAAACCTTGGCTTCAGCTTGTTGCTGACTACAACATCAGGCGTGACCACTGTGTGTCTTCCTATCCCCTGAACCTTGACTTGGACTGATCTCTCGGCAAACTAGACCCGGACCTTCACTGACATCTCTTCTGGATTTCTGGCTTGGCATGTAAGCTTTGAACGGCCTCTGCCCTTATCTTGCTTCCTCCTTGCTAGCCTGGCAGATTTATAGCCAAGCTGCTGGCTGAGGACTTACGGCCTGGCAATTACCAAGGAATCTCCAGCCCTGCCTGCACCCCCACCGACACTGCTGTCTCACTGAAGAGCTGACAATGGGCATCTAGTTGGCCACTGTGAGAATATGATGCTGAACCTAATGAGCTACTGGTCCAATCCAGCAAGGCTCTTCTTATGCCACAGGTTCCCATCCCTGCCCTATGTGATTACTCCCAGGCAGAAAGGGCAATGAATTAAAAACAGGTGAAGCATTGGCATGATCATACAATCCATTTTGTGGCCTTACCACAAGCAGAATCCTTTTTGTTTCTGTCAGCTACAAGTTAGAGACAAGAGCAATATGTATGCCTCATCTAGCCTCATCTAGCCAAGTACTTGAAAAGTTCTGAGATGGGAATTCACTCCAAGATAAGATAATTCAGCTCTCCTCCCACCAAGAGGTACCAGACAATTATTCATTTGGGTAGAAAATTTTCAAGCTAAGTGAACTAATATTAACCCTGGATGATAGCCAAGACATGGCCTGGCATGTCAGTGTTGTGTGTAGAAGAAAATAATTACTTCATTAGATGATCTTTGGAAGACTGACATCCCAATGACTGATGAAAAATAACTCCAGGCAGTGTCAGCTCCCCCCATGAACCTGAGAGGATTAGTTACCTGGATCAGGAACAGCTGCTGTTCATGACTACCCCAGAGTTAGGTAATTGCAGAGCTTGGAAAAGTTACTTTTTTGAACTACAACTCCCATCAGCCCCAGCCAGCATGGCCACTGGATTGGGCTGATGGGAGTTGTAGTTCAAAAAAGTAACTTTTCCAAACTCTGGTAATTGTACATATTCGACTTTGAATACTTAACTCTGCTGATTTTAGAGTAGAAGACTTGATTAACTTGCCTGGGTACTTTGCTTGCTTTGTATCGGAGATGAACAGTCAATCAGTAACCTTCTATCTGCTGTTGATAGACATCAGACAGGAAGGGGCAACAGTTTGAAGAAATAGATTAAGTTTATTTTGTACAACAGAAAGGGATGCTTAACTTTTCCCCTGCCTGTCAACACACCACTACTCCAAATGCCCCACCCCGCCCCGGCCACCTCATTTGTTGAGGGAATGGAAAGTACAGTTGTTCCTTGCAATCTGAACATGGCTCACAGATATGATGGCATTCTCTGCTGTTATTAGGGAAAGTCAAAGATAAGTACTAGGAAAAGAGTCACTCTCTTTAGTCAGGTCCACTTTTCTTAGGTGTCTATAGGTAAAAATGAATCTACTTTCAAACTAAATTGGAAAAAAAATTGTGCCTACTTTGTGCAAAGGGATTATACTGCAATGGCATAAGCTGAACTATCAGAGTGACTTGCCCATTTTTTCCTTTTATATTCATTCCAAAGATACGTAATGCATATACACCTCATGCTTCATCTGAGGAGGTCAGAGGAGCTTACATATTGTCCCCAGGATAGTGTCACACCTTGCTGTTGGACCATTTTAAGTATTTGATGAGAGATGGTGGAGATGGTTTTGGAAGTGGTATTGAGGACCTTGAGGCTTTTGGTCTTGGGGGACTTCAACATACATGGCGAGGCCACCTTGTGTGGAATGGCTCAGGATTTCATGGCTACAATGACAAATTACATTTAACCTGACACACATGGCAGAACAGAATTTAGATCTAAACTTCTGTATTAGATTGGGGAAGATTAAATGGGAATATTGAAATAACAACAACAATAATGTTAGTACTTAACATGCTTTTCTTTTCAATAAACTGTCATTATAACACAGCTCAGAACTCACATTCAGTAATCTCAGGTAGGGCTCATCCAGACGACTGCAAAATGTGTGACACGCCCGCTATGTGTGTTCATTATTTTTCGGTCATCCAAATGACGTCTCGCGCTGTTACACATTTTCGCGTGTTAAATCCACTCCTTGCAATACCGGCAAAAATGCAATTTGCTGTTTAAAATTGGGAATCATCCACTGTGCCTTCAGGAGGTAGGATGCAATACCGCAGACTTTACAGCTGATGGGTGGTTCTTGGGTGTTTCCCCTTGCCCCTTCTCCTCATTCCAGCCAATCACATATCTGCACTTTTGCGCATGTGCGAGAATAAGCCCGGGAAAATTCAACCAATCATCGCAATGGTGGGGTGTTGGGGGGGGTCTGCAACTACTGCACAGATGCATTTTATTTTTTGCCAGACTGCAAACTGGGCGGCCGCTCTGGGTGAGATCTGCAATGCACAGCAAGCGAGAAAGGGGCTGCTGGTCGGTTTCACGCCTGCCTCCGGAAAGCTTTGTCAATTTCATTGTACTCGCTGGGGTTTTTGTTTCAAATCATTTCGCTGCGGGAAGGAAAGGGAGAAGGAGGGCTGTGTGACACGTTTCTTGCTTTTTTGGAGAAATAAGTGCAATTGCCAGTGTGTGTATCTCCTTAAATATCCATAAAGGCAGAAAAGCATACATTCCATAAAGGCAGAAAAGCATACATAAGCGTAATATCGCAAATACAAACAAGAAAGCAAGCAGGCTTCAAATGGGTAGACCTGGTGGCCTAGTCTACCCATTGAAATGCATAGACTTTCCGGACGCCAGGTCTTCCCACTGAAATGCCAGATTTACTCAATGAAACGCATTGGCTGTTGTGATGCCAGGTCTACCCATTGAGACGCATGGGATTTTCTGCCCCCAGTTCTACCCATTGAAAGTAATGGGCATTCCCTGCCCTGCATATGAGTGGTTTGCTACAGCATCCCCACCGCCCGGAACCATAGAGACTGGAGAACCATAGAGCAAGAAACGTGTCACCCCCCTCCTTCTCCCTTTCCTTCCCGCAGCGAAATGATTTGAAACAAAAACCCCAGCAAGCAGAATGAAATTGACAAAGCTTTCCAGAGGCAGGCGTGAAACCGAACAGCAGCCCCTTTCTTGTTTGTATTTGCGATATTATGCTTAAATGAATGTATGCTTTTCTGCCTTTATGGATATTTAAGGAGATACACATGCTGGCAATTGCACTTATTTTTCCAAAAAAGCAAGAAACGTGTCACCCCCCCTTCTCCCTTTCCTTCCTACGGTGAAATGATTTGAAGCAAAAACCCCAGCGAGTAGAATGAAATTGACAAAGCTTTCCGGAGGCAGGCTGAAACCGACCATCCCCTTCCTTCTCCCTTTCCTTCCGTGGTGAGAACTCCTTTACAGCCATATTGTGCTTCGTTGCAAAGGGGGAGAGGAGCATACGCCATTTTTTTGCTGACCAATTGGTTGATAGGGGGAGGTTTTACAGGCGGAGCTTGGAAAAAGCGAAAAGAATGTAGGGGTCTTACCACTGCGTGTGCGGGTGCAAAAAAGTGTTTTTTTTAATTGGGAAAGAGCGAACTAAAAGTCAAAGTGAGGACTATCAGATGACAAACCGAATATGGAAACCGTGGATTATCCCACTCCATTTGGATAAGCCCGTAGTCTCCCATGTAGATATTACAGAAACTGCCCTCATAAGTAACAGCATGGTTAAACTGTGCCTGTCATGAAGCAGAACAGAGATGACATTTAAAAATCTCAGTAAATATAAATAAATATATAGCAAGTCGATTGGTTCCACCCTTCTTTTTTAGGAGGCAACATGGGAGCCTGCTGCCAATGCCTCAATATGCCAATGGCTCAGCATAAAATATTTCCCATCTCTATCTACACATCTCCACCTACATTCTTCTCTTTTGGCTTTGCAATAGCAAACAACAGGGTCTCCTGTGAAACTAGCAAATAAACCTATGTAATGAAAATAAAAGGCATTCTGACTTCCTCTAGAGAAATAAGTGGGTGTAAAGTGTCAAAGAATGTTAATGAGGAAGATTAAAGTTTCTCCATATCAGTGTAACTGCAGATAGATTATTGTTTAGGCCTTTTGTGTTTCCCTGTCAAGCACAGATACTTTTCTGTTTTCTAAAGTCTTTGTTCAAAAGAATGCATGCGTATTCTGAAACTTTAAATCTGTCATGAAGTTCTGCAAGATTCTTGAAAATGTCCTGAAATCTTCTAGTTGGCTTCTGTTGAAAATGTATATGAAATATAGCTCCTGAGTTTTCTTTGTGAGAATACCCTTGTTTGAAATCGACAGATCAGTCTATTTCCAGTCTGTGTAATTTTTGCATGTGTTCATGAATCCATTTATTCCATTTTTGCATCAATCTGCAATTTTTAAAAATAGTACTTAAATATGCATTTTAACTCAATATATGCATTTCTAAATATATTCCATCCTAAACGACATATATTTTTTGCAAGCCAAGAACTATTGTAAAATTCAGATAAGTGCAAAATCTGAAGAATCTGTGTATTAGTTTTATCCCTAGAGCATCTTATACAATGTAAAGAGATAGACTGCTGTTATTTATTGCTGTTATTTATCACATTTTTATCCTGTCCTTTTCCAGAGCTCAGGGCAATTCAACTTTTCCCATTTTACAACAACCCTGTGAGTTTTCAGAAGACACAAAATTTTTCAAACTGGTACAATTTTAAGCAGACTCTGCAAAGCATTAGAAAACCCTATTCAAACAGGCTGTATACGCGTTACCGGCTTAAAATGCAGCAAGGTCATTCTTTTTCTCAATTTGGATCAAGCTGGTTTGGGGAAAAAATCAAAACATTTTATAAGAAACAACAGGATAGATAATAGATATGGAGTGTCTAATATCATGTGCACATTGTTTCCCAAATTAATAGTGGATGCAGAGTAAACAGGAGTAAACAGCCTTGATGACTGTGCAATTAGTGCAATACCATGTATGTCTACGTCAGAAGTTGAATTCTATGAGAGTTACTCCCAGGTAAGTATGTTTAGGATTGCAGACTTAGTAAAAGAGACTCAACTTCAGTGCACTGCAGAATGATGCACACTGGGACAAAAAATGGAGGGTGCATGTGTGTCTTAGCTTCACATATGTGCTGATGGTTTCTGACTTGACATTGACTGTCCAGGAAAAAGCTGAAAATATCAGCTAGATAAAAAGGCAAATTCAACTCAAGAAATGATTAGGAAGTGAAAATAAAATGCAAACATGAACATGTAATTTTTAATATGTGAGTTTAGCATTTTCAGACTATCATAGTTTGGTCATCCCATCTCCAAAGGGACTTTAAAATAGAAAAGGTACAGATAACAGTAACCAAATGAGCAGTTGGAACATCATTTACTCTATTCTCAGTTTCACTATTCTTCCAGCTTTTCAAGCCCAACTTGGGTTTCCAATTGGCAGGTGTAATGAGGAACAGAATATTGGGGATTTTAAATCTTTGATTCACCTCAGTGAACCAGAGTTTGGAAAACCTGCAACAGCAAAGATTCCTGGGAAACAGCCTCTCTGTGACCTCTGACTAGCTACATATCTTGAAAGCCTGAAGGTATAGACTTCCTGACTCCTATGAAAATTTGGGGGAATGTCACCCAGTAAGAATCAGGTGCTCCTTTCAAACAAAGAAACAGTTTGCATAAGGTTTATGATAATCTTAACCTTTAGGAGGAGACAGGATAATAATTATCTGAAACATCAGGAATTAACACAGCTATTATCTGGGAACATATTGGGGAATGGGTTCTGGAAAAAAACAGATTCCTTGACCAGTACTCCTAAATCCTTTCATTGTTCTTATGTATCACGTCCACATCTTCCTGGTCAGGTTTACATTGGGGTCAGTTCAGTTAGAAAAGGTATAACACAAGAGGGGTTTGAAGGGGTCAGCAGTTCCTCTTCTGGAGGGCTCAAACAACTGCCTTATTTATCAATGATGCATTGCAGAGCTTCAGACCTATTTGAGTGAGATCTTTCAAATCTAGCGCTGGTTACACGAGGACGGAGCCTTGGCTCATTAGGCTAGATACAAAAGTCTCTCTTTTAGACTCTCCCTTAGACTGTTAGACTCTCCCTTAGACTCGCAGCAACTCTCCAGAAAAGGTATACACAACTTCTGGGTTTCTTTCCTTTTCTCTCTGTGTGGGTGAGCTTGATGTGAAAGTGTTCCTAAGTTTAGTCTCTTTACTTTAGTCTATCTAGCACCACAAAACGCATGAATGAGTAATAGTTAGATGTTGTTTAAATATTAATTGCAATTGTACACTGCAATATTTTCCCTTGTTTCTTCTTTTAATAAAACCACTCTATTTTACTTTCTGTGTGTGTGTCATTGGGTTAAGGGTAGATTTATACATGCTTTAAGGGTGTCATGCGGGTAACTCCAGCAAAAGGTCCTGCTGCACTCGCAATAGGGGAACTTGCATTTCTAGTGAGCTATGCTCATGAGGAGGTTCAAAGTCCATTACACAGGGAGCTGGAGAGATGATCCAGTACAGGGTAATCAATATGGTGCCCTTCAGAGGTTTTGGACTACAACATCCATAATCCCTGTCCATTGGCTATGCTGCTTGGGACTGATGGGAGTGGAAGTCTACAATGTCTGGAGGGCACTACCCTGGTTCCCCTGGTTCAGTAGAACAAGGCTTAGCCTTCACCCTCTTAGCTGTCACCTACACCTCAAAGGCAACAGCTGCTATGAAAAGGTGGAGATCCCTCTGACACTCTTCCCAGTGCCCCAGCTTTTCTTTGTTTCCCTTGTGTGCTGCATCACAGATGTTTCATATGTTTGATCTATTAACTATTTGTACATAGTACGTGACAGAACTTCATACCATTTCCATTTCTTTTCCTTAGCTATGTCCATAGTAGATTTCTTATTCCATATTTTATGTTAAGTTTCCTTAAATATTAAATGTAATGCATAAACTTTAATATTTTAACTTGAATATATTTAGACAAATAATGGCTGCCTAGCTGGCTTGGAGGTTGAAGCAGATGGAGATAGCATACGTGGGTCAACCTTTAATGACATAAGTAGCATGGGGAGGTCAACATTTGGGCAACTGAGAGACTTTTGGCATTTGGAGAGACCTGCTATGGCTTCCTTCCACCTTTAAATGTGACATGACATTTAGCAGTAATAAGGACTGGAGACCACATTCATACAGTAGTGCTTGATAGCAATCACAATCACATTATCTAATGTATATTAAAAAGATGAGACATTTATTTGAGGTTATTGCTCAAATAACCAACAACAAAGTAGCACTGACATTCAAACGAACCCTTTTACAGTTGCCAAAGTTCCAGGAAGAAGGAATCACTATTGAGATATGGTGTATATTCATACCACACAGAGATCTTGTCCTGGAATATGGAGCATATAACATCCCTAGGTTATCTCATTATTTTTAAGTTATTAGTCATGATTCTGTCTACTAATTTGCCGTGATCTCAACTGCTATTCCCCCTGCCCCTGGTTTTGCAGTCAGCATTACCTAAATGTCAATCTAAATATGTAAAGAATATTCCACATGGCTGTGTGAAGAACAAAGCACAAGAGGAAGACGCAATCTCCAAAGAGCCAAGCCCCACACTGAATAACCTACAGAAGTAACATAGATGTAGCTTGATCAGACCAGCCTCAGACAAGGACACATATTTTTTTACATCCAGTGGCAAGACCAACCAAGAGATCTCCACAGACTGTGAAGAGGAACAACCAGTGAGTTAATACCTGCTGTTTCTTACAAATTGTTTAGGAAGCAACTTGAGCAGCTTGCCATGTGTGTGGAGGTGAAACAACTCTTCTCATTAATTTCCTTCTTGTATGGTCCCAGGCTGCTTCTGTGTGATAAGCAAAGATCAGTGTCAGGCCTGGTTACTGCACCATGGAAACCAACCCTGGCCCTGCTCATCCCTTGCACTGTTGAACTGGAGGTCTATGGTCCTTTACTGATGAGCACCTTGCTAGTCATTAAAGTGGCTACATGAGAAACATAAGGGAGAAAAAAATGAAACCTAACAGTGATAAAGGCATTTGCTTTTTTTTTTGTAGATTCCTTACAAGCTGCTATTAAGATACCTGATTACTATCTTCCCCTCACCTTTTGTGAACATTATCAGGGCAGACTCCCCCTATGGTTAAAATTACTATGTCTCTTTTCCCTATAGCATATAGATGAGAGATATTTCTTAGTGAATTTGGGTCACTTGAATTTGGAATGTAATTTTTTCAAAGCCAAATTTTTAAAAAGTTTATTAATAGTAGGGACAAAGAGACAAAACAGAAAAACAAGAAGGTACTTTATGGAAGGTTGTCACACAGAGGAGCGCTGGGATCTCTTCTCGATCGTCCCAGAGTGCAGGACACGGAATAATGGGCTCAAGTTGCAGAAAGCCAGATTTGGATAGTCAGATGAGGAAAAACCTCCTGTTAGAGCTGTATGACAATGGAACCAATTACCTAGAGAGGTAGCAGGCTCTCCAACACTGGAGGCATTCAAGAGGCAGCTGGACAGCCATCTGTTGGGAATGCTTTGATTTGGATTCCTGCATTGAGCAGGGGGTTGGACTTGATGGCTTTATAGGCCCTTTCCAACTCTACTATTCTATGATTCTATGAAAATAAAAAAAATATTAAAGATCTAGATAACCTATGGCAGACTACTGGAGATAATTCTGATACTCACACAGGAGGGTCTTCTAATGTAGATTCAGCATGCACCATCCTTGGATGGTTAAAGGTAAGGAGACATGAATTTGGACACCATATTCCATATTTATGGTGTGTGAGACCAGGTGGCTTTGAATGACATACTGTCCAGCGCAAACAACAGGCTGAGTTGCTTTTCCCCAGAACGTACTCTTAACCTTTTTGGGCCAGGAAATGAGGCTAGAAATGTATTAATTAAAAAAAAAAACAGTATTCAGTCTATTTCTGGTACACAGGACATACCAAAGGAATGTATTTAGGATTTGGTTGTTTGGAAAGGATTGTGGTGAGGGAGATTGTTTGCCTAAGAGATATACCCTGGCAATAGGGCTGCCAGATCAGAAGCATCCCAGATCCTGAGATTTCAGGGGTGGGCCCTAGTGATGTCATGGGGTGGGCCCCAATGATGTCATTAAGCATGATGCATTAAGCATCAGCCACAGTTGCTTGGACCATACTATTCAAATAAAAACATTTATCTGATTAGAAATTAAGAGCTAAAATCTGAGCTAAAAGATGGTGTTCCCAGCTTAAGTGACAGGATCATTCCTTCTCACCTGCTTAGGGAGCCTGGGTAGGAAACATTTAATCTAACCTAATTGCTTCTGGCAAGAAGGGTTAAAGTGCTTTCACCAGAAGGTCATTGTAAGAAGAAGGGAGCCTAGTGTTACGGAGACACTAGATGGGAGCACTCAGGAGTAAAGATGGATGCCCGTGAAAGCTGCAATTCTAAACACACTAAGCCCCATAGAACTCAATAGGACTTACTTCTGAATAGATATGGTTAGGATTGTGCTGTTGGTAAGGCTTCACTAGGGATCCTCTGCAAAGATATCCATATCAAAGAAGAGTTGGCAACCCTCTGCCTGGAATGCCCTGCCCCAGACTTTTAAAATGGCTGCTTCAAACTTCTGTATAGACTTAACGTTCACTTCAGAAAGAGGTTTGAGAAACGAGTCAGAGTAAGAAGATTCTCTACCCTTTTCTGCCTACCCTGTGGGCTGCTATAAACTTACTTTGACAGCCAACCCAATTCTAGTGAGTAATAATTGACAGAGTGAAAACACACATGGTTTGGTCTACTTCACAGTAATTGCAGCCACACTTCCCAGTATATGAATTCTCTTTTACCACTATTGGGCAAGAAACAAGCCATCATGCAACCAACAAGGTGCATATCAGTGGGTTTAAGGGGGTTAATGTGAGCGCATGGAACCATTGTTGTTGCTTAGTGCAGAATGCTGTGGAACAATTGCTGACATCACCGAGACCCTATCACCGCATAATACCTCTGCTCTGAAATCTGCACTGGTTGCCAATTTGCTACAGACCTAGTTCAAGGTGTGCTTTCCGTGTTACAGGTGCCACATAGTACTTGTTCTGCTCTTATAAGAAATGGATCCTTTAGTGTGGCAGCATCTACACTTTCGAACTCCCTACCTATTTATATTAGGCAAGCAACTTCATTGTACTCTTTTTGGCACTTGCTAAAAACATTTTTGTTTAGGCAAGCCTTCCTAGGCATGTAAAAACTATTATTTTTAATCTGTTTTTAACTCATCGTTGGTTTTATTAATTTGAATGTTTTTAAATACGTGTCTTTAACTGTTTTTGCCACAAAATGGGAGTGCCACAGCATCTGATTGTCCTGCTAAAAACATGTTTTAGCACCTGCTAAAAACATGTTTTATTTAGGCAAGCCAGTCATGAGAAGCAATTATGCTTTTTATCTGTTTTTAACTCGTTGGTTTTATTACTTTGAATATTTTTAAATACCTGTTTTAACTGTTTTTGCCAATAATCTTTTGTTTAAATTCCTTCTGTAAACCACATTGAAGTTTTTTACAATAAAGTGGTATATAAATGTTGTAAATAAAATACATAAATAAATTCAGAGTCACTGCAGCCCTTGGGTCTCTTATACCGAGTTAGGCCATTTGGTAGCATCTAGCTCAGTACTGATGACATGGACTAGCATTGGCTCTCCAGGATTCAGGACAATAGTCTTTGAATTTTGGACCTTCGCATGCAAAACATGTGTCCTGTCATTGAGCTACAGCCCTTCCCCTGTAGCATGGTTTAAAACAGATGCTATTGGAGGTCGCTGGTTCATAGGGTTGCCATAAGTCGTAGTCGACTTGGAGGCACATAACAACAACAAAAGCCCACATACGTTTAAAGCTGAATTCATGCACAACTCAGGATAAACCTTGAGTTTCTAGCTTCCTCTTCCCTTCTTTCTCTTCTTCCAAGAGGTCTTCTGTATCTTAAAAGTTGTGCAGGGGAAAGGGAAAATTCCACCTTGGAATGACTTTCTCTTCTCCTAAAGATACAGGATCAGTCTCAGGCCCTGACCCTGGCAACCCTACCCAAGACCCTTAGCAATTTTCAAGAGGTCCACAGGAAAAAAAGATTGGGGACCACTGGCCTAGAGGGGACCAATTTCTCTGAGAGTCAGTTGCTGACAGCACTGAGGACACATTCACAATCTTGTGCTGCTCTACATGATAGTACAAACCTAAGTACAAACAGGAGAGCAACAGCTTTGAAAGAACTACAAGCAAACAGCTTCCAAATACATTTTCTTTATCTAAAAGTGCATACTGCTAAATGTACTATATATTTATCTATTCCTTTGCATTATGAACATAAGATGAGCCTGCTGCAGCAGGCTAATAACCCATATAGTCCTGCATCTTGTTCTCTCAGTGGCCAACCAGAAGCCTATGGGAGAGCCTAAAGCAGAACCCAAGCACAAGAGCACTCTCTCTTTCTGTAGTTTCCAGCTACCGGTATTTGGAAGCACATTGCCTCCGCCTATAGAGGCAGAATGTAGTCATCATGGCAAGTGGCCACTGATAGTGTTATTCTCCATGAATTTGTCTAATCTTCTTTTAAAGCATTCCAAGTTGGTGGCCATCACTGTCTCTTGTGGGAGTTCCATAGTTTAATTATGCACGGTGTGAAGAAGGACTATATCTTGTCTGTCCTGAATCTTCCAACATTCAGCTTCATTGGATGTCCTTGAATTCTTTTTTGGGGGTTTTTTTAATTTTCCAAACACAGAAAAATATTCAGCTTCATTGGATGTCCACGAGTCCTACTGTTATGAAAGAGAGAAAAAATAATATCTCTGTCCACTTTCTCCATGCCATTAATCATTTTGTACACTTCTATGTCACCTCTTCAGGGCCAGCGGCAAAGGGTGGCTGAGGGCCCCTGGATAGGGTGGGGAAGGAGTAGCGCTCCCCTTCCGCGATCCACGGGTAGCTGCCATGGATTGCAGGGAGGGAGCTTGCAAGCCGCCCGCCTGTTTGCTGGCTCCACCTACCTGTCTTCCCTGTCTTTTGTGGCTGTGCGCAATGCACATGCAGAGCTGCTATTAACCAAGATGGTGGCTGAGGTTTCCCTAAGGGGCCGATGCCCCTGCCGCCATCTTGGTTGATGGCAGCGGAGGCTTCAGCCCCTTAGGGAAACCTCGGCTGCCATCTTGAGTAATGGCAGCCCTGCGCACACAGCGCCGGCAGCTGCAAAGACAGGAGAGACAGGTAGGTGGTGCGTGCGTGCTCATGCATGTGCATGCATGCACGCACACATACACATGTGTGTGTGCCGGAGCCCAGGGCAGGCTGGTGCTGGCCCTGCTCCTCTTACTTGTCATTTCTCTAAACTAAAGAGCCCCAAATGCTGCAACCTTTCCTCAGAGAGGAGTTGCTCCATCTCCTTGATCATTTAGCTTATTATTGATTGATTGATTGTATTTATATACCGCCCCATAGCTGAAGCTCTCTGGGCGGTTTACAGAAACTAAAAACATTAAAACAAATATACAAACTTAAAACACATCTTTTAAAAACAATTTAAAACACAATTTAGAATTTTAAAACAATTTAAAAACACATGCTAAAATGCCTGGCAGAAGAGGAAAAGATAACAGTGTTGGCGCTAGGCACACCTCATCAGGAAGATCATTCCATAATTTGGGGGCCACCACTTAGAAGGCCCTCTCCCTTGTTGCCATCCTCCGAGCTTCCCTCCGAGTAGGCACCTGGAGGAGGGCCTTTGATGTTGAGCATAGTGTACAGGTGGGTTCGTGTCGGGAGAGGCGTTCCATCAGGTATTGTGGTCCCAAGCCGTGTAAGGCTTTACAGGTTAAAACCAGCACCTTGAATCAAGCTCGGAAACATACAGGCAGCCAATGCAAGCAGTGCTTGCCTTTTTCTGAACTTTTTCTAACTCTACAGTACCTTTTTTGAGGTGAGATGATCAGAAATGTACACAGTATCTCAAATGCAGTTGCACCATAGAGTTGTACAATGATATTAAAATATCATCAGTTTTATTTTCAATACCTTTCCTAATGATCCCCAGCATGGAATTTGCTTTCTTCACAGCTGCTGCACACTGGGCTGACATCTTCACCTAGCTATCCTTTACGACCCCAAGGTTTTGTTCCTGGTCACTTGCTGTTAGTTTAGACCCCATAAGCACATATGTGAAATTAAGATTTTTCTTCCAATATGCATAACTTTAAACTTGTTTACACTGAATTGCATTTGCCATTTTACCACCTATTCACTAATTTTGGAGAAGTCCTTTTGGAGCTCTTTACAATTCTTTTTTATTTTAACAACCCTAAACAACTGAATATCAGCAGCAAACTTGGCCACCTCACTGCACACCCCTAAGATAGTTTATGAACAAGTTAAAAATTTTTACTTTCTACATCCCTCCATTTGGAGAACTGTCCATTTATTCCTACTGTCTGATTTCTGTCTCTAGCCAGTTCCTGATCCAGAAGGGGACCTCTCCTCTTATTCCATGACTGCCAAGCTTACTCAGGAGTCTTTGATGAGGCACCATGTCAACATAGTTAACACTATGTTCACTGGATCACCTCTATGTATCTTTATGGCAGTCATATAGGTCAACATTATGATTTTTCATGATGTTGAAATCCCCAGATTAAGGCTGCAGCCCAACTGAGCCCTATAGCATGTACTAATGAACAAACGTGTTTAGGATTGCATTGTGGGCTCTTCTAGATGACCTATTTATTCAGCATTCACCCTGACTTGCTTGCACAAAGCTTACACAGAGATTAGATTATATCTGGTTTTTATTGAGCATTCTTTCTATTTGTGTGCAGAGTATGTGTCATTTATTCTGATTTGCTTGCTTGATTATTATGTCTTCCTGTTAATCATTTGTTCATTTCACTTTTTTTCAATGCATTTCTCCACCATTCTTCTAACTGCAAAAAAAGTCCATTTTTTAAAGTGGAATCGTTGCCCTATGGCAACAGAGCTCTTTAATCCAGTTTAATTGCGCAAATCTACATTTCCTGGGTATACACTTGAAACCCTCCCACAAAATACTGGCAGTCTGGAGGTGCCCTGTATACCTGCCCTGTGTATTTGGTGTCTGCGCATTTTATCAGGTGCCCTCATTAACCTAACTTTCTTCAGCCAAAGTCCATTCAAGGAGTTGTGCCAGGGTCAATTCAGGGAAGTAAATCCAAATTGTTATTGCAGACACAGTCTTTCTAACATACCATAGCTATGTGCTAGTGTACTACACTATGGCTGAAGCAATCAATGCTATAGTTTGAAACAGCACTTTCATGCTGCAGCTCTCTTTTAGTTGACGATAACCTTTCCCAACAATTTACTCTGGGGCTAAAATGTCTCAAAGCAGTGGCGTCACTAGGGTTGGTGTCACCTGGTGCGGTAACTCATGGTGTCACCCCCATGGACCTCCTCCCGTATCAGACCATACAGAATCCTTAGTAATGTTTTTTGTACTAATGTTACTCGTAAATCGTAATTCCCATATATCACTGAATGTAATGGCAATAGTAGTGACATAAACAACTAGCAAAATTAAAATTACACCTTTAAATTACAATATCATATGCACAGCTCAAATTCTTGCTCTTATTACTAATGGGAGTTAATTATCTTGCATATGCCCATAGTAAATTTTCAGATACTTTCAGACCCTCAGCAATTTTCAAGTGGTCTTTGTAGAAGAAAGGTTTGGGAATAAGACACCTGCTTATGTCCCTATGCTGCTCTCTCCCCTCATTTAGGTGCCTGGGATGCATGCGTGTGGACACACCTCCTTACAATTATGGAAAGTGATTCTTAATAATAAGTCTCCAGACACAAAGTTACATAAGTATTTATCAGTTGTTTAGTAGAAAATTCAGAGCTGCAGGGTCCCTTCATGATAGTTACAGCCACGTACACCCTTTTTTGCTCCTGGATTAAGAATGAGATCTTTGTTAATGCATTCTCTCACAACAACAAACATCTCTAGGAGCCAATCAGCATGAAAGTGGAGAGCGTTAGCAACTGAGAAGAGTCTTCTCAGTGGCTGACTCACCTCCTTTCACTCTGATTGGCTCCAATCTGCAGAACAGGCAAGGAAGCCTATTAGAAGACTCTTCTCAGTGACTAACACACTCCCTTTTCATGCTGACTGTAGGATGCTTGGAGACATAGGGACCCTGCTCCCAAAAAAGCAGAGGGACTAAGATCCCCTGGGCGACTACCCTCCTGGTGCTTATGGACATGACCATAATATATTTTGTGATGTGCAAGTTCGATATTATTTATTAAGTGTGTTTAGGATTACACTGATGGCATTCCCAAATATGTACTTTCACACAGACTTTGGTTTTCCATAACACAATGTTTGTCCAGGCCTCCACACTTGGGGGGGCACTACTTGCACACCCCTTCCATAAGCACATCAAAGTTGGATACACACCTGAACCAAGACCCAGACAAAAGGGCACTCAAAACAAAAAGGTAATTACAGTGGCTGAGTAGATCTTGTACAGTGGTTATACTGACTGGGCAGCCACTGTCCTTCACATTTTACAAAATACTTTTTCCTATACAAAGATTAAATTTCTGTGTATGAAAAAGTAATAAATGAAGTGGTCTCAGTAGTGAGAAAAGTAAACTAGTGAATGGTGATCCAAATGTTTTTCATTCTCACATTATGAAGCTAGCTGCCAGATGATGTATCACCTTCGCATAGCGTAGACTGAAAAAACAGCACCCAAGCCACCATTCAATATGTGCACGTGTTCTTTCCAACATGAATCTACAGGTCTCAAAAAGTAATGTGTGACAAAGTCCTCAAACACCTTATAACATGCCTCAAACATGGTCTCTTGTTCTACCAGCATGCCTTCACACCATCACTTTGCCAAAACATAAGGATAGGTAAATTGCTTTTAGGGAGGTTCACAATTATGATTTCCTATTTATTTAATCTAAAAATATTTAAAATACATAAAAACAGCCAGGGGAAGATATTGGAGAAATATAAAATAAATACAAATTAAAAAGGGGGGGAAGTGAAGAGACCTTAAATGTGCTACTCACCATCTCTCAGCCTATCCTCCCCTCAGGATGAAAACAATGGAGAACCATGACCACCCCCAGGAAGAAGGGCACACTTAAAGTGTAGAGAAAAAAATCATCTACAACCATAGTGTGAAATCAAATACTTATTGGGACACAGTATGAAGAAATATTTATATAAACATGACTCTCAAATATGTTTATGAATTACACAATCTGTAAATATATTTATAGTGCAATCCAATGTTTGTTTACTCAGAAGCAAGTCCCAATGTATTCAATGGGGCTTACTCAAATTGGGATGTGTGCAGAGAACTACAGCCTCAAGTGATAAGGAACTTGTTCTTTCAACTTGTTCTTTTAAGTTGAGACCTTATCCAAGTCTGTCTGTATTGGAATTGCTTTTTAATATGTTTTTAAGCCTTTTCTTTCTTTTTTTAAAAAAATGTTTTTTTAAAGCTTTTAAAAATATTTTCAAAGATGTTTTAATATATTTTAAAGTCTGTTTTTTTATGATGTTTTAAAGTACTTTTAGTGCTTTTGTTTGCCACCCTGGGCTCCTACTGGGAGGAAGGGCGGGATATAAATCAAATAATAACTAAATAAACTTCATTCACCCAACCCAAAATTCAGAATCATGCCTCTTTAGGCTGTTTTCCAACTGTTTATTCTTGCTTTATGGTTATTGGATTTTAAATGGCTTTATTTCTTGTTGTGAGCTGCCTTGGTTTCCAACCCTACCTCACAGGGTTGTTGGAAAGACTACACACACACACTGCAGATGTATAAATACATACAGCCCATATAATAGTTTATTGTCAAACCAGTTGGTCATTGCAGAAAAATCAGTATTAGTTTTTTAAAAAATCAGTATTCGTTTCCTACAGAATAAAAACTGTAATATCTAAGTAAGCCCTGCCTACTTGCTTTAAAATAGGACTGGAGGAGGGGGGGAAAGAAAGACAACACAAACACAATTCTTTTTTACATTCACTCCAAAGTCCCATTGATTTTCAGCACATTCATAACCATGTCTACTCAAAAGTAAATCCTATTGAATTCAATGGGATTTACTCTGGAGATATGGGATTAGCAATGCTTTTACCCCCACAAAAGCAAGTATTGGGAAGGTTTTGAAAACACTGCCCAGGATCTGACTCCTACACACAAGAGGGGAAAAAACTGAAATGTATATACTTATCCAATTTATGAGATTTTCAGATAAACGAGGGGGGGGAACCACCATTTTCTGGCCTTGCAATGAGGTTTACTAAACACTGCCACAAGTCAAACAAACACTTCACTGATTGGCTGCAATCTTGAACGGGTGGGGTTAAAGCTACAAAGTGCTATACAGTAGTTTAAAAAAAGATTTAACGGGGCAGCTGATGTTTTTATGTAAATCTCGAGAACCGGACCACCTGGAAACTTAATTTTTTTTTTACATTAAAGCTGAGAATCACCCCCCTCTGACGGTGTCACCTGGTGTGGTCTGCACCCCCCGCACCCCCTAGTGACGCCACTGGGGGACAGCTGACGTTTTTATGTATATCTTGAGAATCGGACCACCTAGAAACTTAATTTTTTTTAAATTAAAGCTGAGAGTCACCCCCCTCTGATGGTGTCGCTTGGTGCAGTCCGCACCTCCCGCACCCCCCTAGTGATGCCACTGTCTCAAAGGTAGTGAAGCATGGTGCCTGGTTCACTTTACATACTGATTAAAAAAAAGCTAGTCCTAAATTTTCCACGGCAAAAGTATCGCCCTCTGCCAGAGTTTCCTCACCTGTCCCCATGGCTATTTTATCAGATCAATAAAAATGTGCACAGCACTCTGAATGAATAATGTATGTGTATCTTATACATCCACTTGGTTTGAGAAGTAATTACACTGAGCTCTGTCTCAAGGATCATGCCCATTATGCTTTTCCTCAAGCAGCTATAAAAAGATGGTTAGTATACACACACACTGTAGTATATAACACACAGACTGTAGCTGCTTTGCTCCTGTCCTAGCCTTCCTGCTGTTGTGTTTTTATGTGCTAAGCCATGGTTCAGTTTAGCATTATGTATGAACCTGGATTCATGGTTTATCTCCCTCAGAACAAACTTCTAAGCCATAGAACAAAGCTTGGCTACAGCTTGCAATCTGCCTGGAGAGAGACCAACCATGAACCCAGATGTGACACTAAGTCTAACCACGGCTTAACGCACAGCAGAGCAATAACAGCAGCCAAACTTGAGGAGAAGAAAAGTGACCGCAGTCTTCTCTTTGGGAACTCACACTTTTGCTCTTTCATATTAAGCCATAGTTTGGCTGACTTAGCAGTACGTGTGAACCAAGTCAGTATGTATGAAGAATCGGCTGGCTTAGGTGAAGCAAACAGAGAAATAAGAGAATAACATTGTGCAAATGCCTTTCAACCTCAGTGTGGTTTTGACTAGAATGTTGCTGCTTTTCTAGAATTATGTGTGAAAATGCCCCTAAGTATTAACTTCCTAGAAGAGCACAAATATTATAAGGCCATTAAAAACAAATTTTATATACATGAATTTATAATTTCAGCCAAACAATATTAGACATTAGAAGGTCTTTTCTAACCTAGCCCATGTAATTTGCCAAAGCAAATGGCAAATTAATTAGACAAAAAACCAAGTAAGACAGAAGCAGTCTCTGGAAACTGGACTGTTCCTATTGAGTATCTTTGGCTGAAGACAAAATGTTTCTTGGGTTTAGTCATCCCTGTGGTGAAATATATGTTATTAAACACAGCTGTGCTATGTTGGTTTTATTGAGCCCTTGGCCTCTCATTTTGCTTTCACAATGGCAGAATACCCGCTTTTCAGGATATAATAAATGTGTACTGCTTTAAAAATACCTCAGGAACAATGAATCAGAGCAGTTAAAATAAGCTCCCCAATACAAAGGGTAAAGCAAATCAATTGTAGGCATCGTTCCCTCGGCTCTATAAAGAAACCTATGTTTAGTTAATAGAGACATGGAAGACTTCCTACAATTGCATATTGCCCTTCTGTTAAATCATATGGTTGTTGCTCATTTGTTGAATTGCATAAACATAGAGTCAAGCCATTGGTCCATCTAGCACAAATGTTGTCTACACTGACTGGTAGCAGCTCTCCAGGTTTCAGTTCAGTTCTGTTATTTATTTGTTTTTTGCTTAAAGAGCCAGATCACCCCAAAACAGTACTGCATCTGATCTTGGCAATTTCCAAATGGTGAACAAACAAATAAATTTCAGTGATCACAAGAGGCAAATGCAAACAAGACAAGCTATAACAAGCAAATAAAGTACTTCATGAGGCTGTTGGATCATAACAGATGGTCACCGTGTCAAGGTACTACAGCTGAGCTGACCATATATAATTACTTCTCATTTTACAGCTGCAACAGCAGTCTACTCTGTCTTAGAGGGTGAACACACTAGTCACCTACAGCAAAGCAATTCCATTGGGCACACCTGCAGGGGCAATGGGTTGATCTGCCAATCAGTTGTGAAATCTGAAGCTGAATGAACACACACAAACACACACACACACACACATACAGAGGAGCAGATTCCATCAGGTTTACAGTAAAAAGGGGTGGGGGTTGAATATGTTGTGCACCCACGTTTTCAGAAAAGAAGGTGGAGACTCACTGGAACTGGCAGCGTGTCTCTACCCTTATTGGCTACATCAGGGGTTGCTACCCATTTTGGGCCTGTGGTCACATTTGAAATGGGCACTACCACCTCTGGTTGCTTCACTCCCCTCCCCCCTGACAGACAGAGAGAAAATGTGTGTACATTCACATGGACATTGTTTGCTTTTCCATAGAATTGGGTAAAAATCAGACCCAGTAGAACTAAAAAGGATTCTGTTGGATTTGCATGATTTTACATGGGGGTCCCCCAAAAAACAATCAAATTCAAGTTTACATTAGTAGACTTGTGCAGTGAAAATTGCAGATCTGGTGCTTACCAGCACCACAAAAATGTTGATCCAGACACGGATTCTTATGGATCCTCATGATTTAAACATGAAATGAAATGGACTGCCTTCAAGTCGATCCCAACTTATGGCTACCCTATGAATAGGGTTTCATGTTAAGTGGTATTCAGAGGGGGTTTACCATTGCCTCCCTCTGAGGATAGTCCTCTCCAGATGGCTATGGCCTGGTCAGCTTGCCACAGCTGCACAAGCCAGCCCCTTCCTTGTCCGGAACTGCCAGCTGGGGTAGGAATACAAAAAAGAGAAAAACCACCAACAAATCACAAAACACATTTGTGGACTCAGAGGTGACCTATGGTTTGATGGTGGTTTTGAGGGGATCCCTCGTAAAAATTATGTCAATCCATGAGATTCCATGATTTAGATCCATGTTTTTGCATCATGGCAGTGCTGGAAAGCACTAGATCCATGATTTTTACAGTTCAGTCAATGGAGACAGATATGATCAATAATTTGATTATGGTGGGCCTGGAAAAGTTACTTTTTTGAACTACAACTCCCATCAGCCCCAGCCAGCATGGCCACTGGATTGGACTGATGGGAGCTGTAGTTCAAAAAAGTAACTTTTCCAAGCTCGGGGAACCTATGGAAAGGAGCAGAAGTTTCAAGAGGATCTGTTCTACTTGATCTGTCTTGTGCACACAATTTCTTCTCTCTCTGGCATTCCATTCTCTCCTTGTCCTTCTTTCCCATATTGCAGCCCACCTTCTCTCTCTCCCGCCTCCCCCCCATCTCCCTCCTCCCCCCCATGTCCCTCCTGGTGGTTCAATTTTTGCAAATTGCAAAGAATCCTGACTTTAGTGTTCAGCGATACATCTTTGCATTTGAGGACCTTTTCTAGTTTTCTCATAGCTGCCCTCCTTAGTCCTAGCCTTCTTCTAATGTCTTGACTATTGTCTCTATTTTGGTGAATGATTGTGCCAAGGTATTGATAATCCTTGACATTTTCAATGTCCTCATTGTCAACTTTAAAGTTACATAAATCTGTTGTCATTACTTCAGTCTTCTTGAAATTCAGCTGTAGTCCTGCTTTTGTGCTTTCCTCTTTAACTTTCAACAGCATTCGTTTCAAATCATTTCTGGTTTCTGCTAGTAGTATGGTATCGTCTGCATATCTTAAATTATTGATATTTCTCCCTCCAATTTTCACGCCTTGTTCATCTTGGTCCAATCCCACTTTCCATATATCTTCTGCATATAGATTAAACAAATGGGGTGATAAAATGCTCCCCTGTCTCACACCCTTTCTGATGGGGAACCAATCGGTTTCTCCATATTCTGTCCTTACAGTAGCCTCTTGTCCAGAGTATAGATTGCACATTAGGACAATCAGATGCTGTGGCACCCCAATTTCATGGCAAAAACAGTTAAAGATTGGTATTATGTGCTTATAGGGTCTCACTGACATCAGCATTCTGCACTAACTGGATCTTGTTGTTTGCATGACGGTTTGTTTCTTGCACAATAGTGGTAAAAGAGAATTCACATACTGCGAAGCGTGACTTCAGTTGCTGTTGTTCCCAAGCTACTGCCTGTGAAGGTAGACCAGACCATGTGGGTTTTCTTTATGTTACTTATTACTCACTGGAATTGGGTTGGCTGGCAAAGTGAGTTTATAGCAGTCCACAGAGTAGGCAAAAAAGGACAGAGAACCTTCTTAACTCTTACTCATTTCTCAAACCTCTCTCTGCAGTGAAGGGTCAAGTCTGTAAAGAGGTTTGGAGCAGCCATGTTAAAAGTCTGGGACAGGGCATTCCAGACACGGATTGCCAGCCCTGCTTTGATATTAATATCTTTGTAGAGGATCCCTAATCAAGCTTTACCAAGAGCACAATCCTAACCATATCTACTCAGAAGTAAGTTCTGTTGAGTTCTATGGGGCTTAGGCCCATAGTAAATGTGCTTAGAATTGCAGCCTTCTGGAGCATCCATCTTTACTCCTGACTGCTCCCATCTAACGTCTCCACAACGCTAGGCTCCCTTCTTCGTACAATGGCCTTCTGGTGACTGGCCTGGCCTGAGGGCACTTAAACTCTTCTTGGCATATGCAAGTAGGCTAGATCAAATGTCCCCTATCCAGGGTTTCCTATCCAGCTTGCTTCCAGACTACTTGTTTGATGAACATTCAGACTAATTTAGATTGTTTGTGGAGAGATTAGATGATGCCGGCTATTTAATGAGCATTTATCCTGCTTTGTTTGTAGGAAGATTAGACAATGTTGCATCAAGCAAATGTGACTCTGCACTTCCCTATGCATTTACACTTTCCTTATCACAAAAAGTGAACTTTTTGGGACGCATGTTTGTTTCGCAAGAACTCCAAATCAGCCCGAATCTGCCAGGAGGTATTGAATCCGACCTGGAAGCAGTGACAGTCTGGAAGCACCAAAAATCAGTTAAAATTAACCATAAAATCAGAAAACTGGCTTAAATGCCTGCTGAAACAAACAGATCTTCACTCAGCACTGGAACTTCAAAAGGGGAGGGCTGCCAGATCTCATTTGGGAGGGAGTTCTGCAGAACTGGGCCCTCAATACTGAATGCATTAACTCCTAGCAAACACAAACCATGTGTCCGAACTGTGTGGGACCACTTGAAGATAACAGGATGGTCGTTACTTCTTCTATTGCCTGATTCTACAATATATTTAACACAGCTCTAGTATTAAGACCCGTTCTTGTAGTCATCATTTGCAAAGCATCCCATCGTATTCTCTCTTTGCCTGCTCCCAAACAATGTTAACCACGATTGCTTTGCTTTTTTCTCTTCCATGAGTATATGAATCTCTAAATACAAATGTGAATTGTCTGCCATACTGGAGCACTTCCACTGAAGGAAGATTCTTGCTTCTCTTGAACTTGGATATTCATACCCAAATACAAATTAAATTTGCCCCAGCAGGTATGAAGGGCATGCACAAATAGACTCTGTTATGTGCCTTTTTTCAGAACATTTGGAAGCTGAAAGTACAAGTAGAATTGGCCCCAGTATAGGAACAGTTTGAATTTATTGGGGAGTTGTGGATGACTAAAGGGAGACAGATGTTGAGTGCCAGGGCTGTAACAAGACTGGAAAACAGGGAGGGTAATGGCAGCATTCCAGCAATACTATTCAGGCTGCTTCTGGCTAATGGTAAAGTCCCAGGCATCATCTGGGACACAGAGAAAGCAAACAAAATGCCCCAGTTGCCTGAGCTGCATAGATTCTGCAACAGCCACACAGGCAAAATTGCACATTCCTATTAAAAACCCCAGGAAAGTGGTGGCACCATATCCAGGTGGACAAGGTGCTTGGACAGGTGCGGGTGACCACTTCTGCTCTGGACCCTTGCCCCTCGTGGCTAATAAAAGCTAGCAGGAATGGAACAGCCGGATGGGCCAAGGAGGTGATCAATGCCTCTTTACGAGAGGGAGTGGTACCACCCTGCCTGAAACAGGCGGTGGTGAGACCGCTCCTAAAAAAATCCTCCTTGGACCCTGAAAACCTTGACAACTATAGACCGGTAGCAAATGTTCCATTCCTGGGCAAGGTTTTAGAGCATGTGGTCGCTCGCCAGCTCCAGGCTGTCTTGGATGAAACTGATTATCTAGATCCATTTCAATCGGGCTTTCGGCCGGGGTTTGGTACAGAAACAGCCTTGGTCGCCCTGTATGATGACCTGTGCCGGGAGAAAGACAGAGGGAGTGTAACTCTGTTGGTTCTCCTGGATCTCTCAGCGGCTTTTGATACCATTGACCATGGTATCCTTCTGGGGCGTCTTGCGGATTTGGGAGTTGGAGGCACTGCTTGGCAGTGGCTGCGCTCCTATCTCGAGAATCGTCTCCAGAAGTTGGTGCTTGGGGAGCATTACTCGAATCCCTGGGTACTCCAATATGGGGTCCTGCAGGGTTCAGTTCTGTCCCCCATGCTCTTTAATATCTATATGAAGCCGCTGGGTGAGGTCATAAGGAGATTTGGAGTGCGTTTCCAGCAATATGCTGATGATACGCAACTCTACTTCTCCTTTTCATCTTCTTCAGGTGAGGCTGTTGATGTACTAAACCGCTGCCTGGCCGCGATAATGGACTGGATGAGAGCTAACAAACTGAGACACAATCCTGACAAGACTGAGATGCTGTTGGTGGAGGGGCTCTCTGCCCAGATGGTTGATGTCCGACCTGCCCTAGACGGGGTTACACTCCCCCTAAAGGAGCAGGTCCGTAGTTTGGGGGTCTTATTAGATCCGCTCCTGTCACTGGAGGCTCAGGTAGCCCCGGTGGCACGGAATGCGTTCTACCAGCTTCGGCTGGTGGCCCAACTATGACCCTACCTGGACAGGGAGAACCTCGCCACAGTTATCCATGCTCTGGTAACCTCTAGATTGGATTACTGTAATGCACTCTACGTAGGGCTACCTTTGAAGACGGTTCGGAAACTTCAGCTGGTGCAGAATGCTGCGGCCAGAGTTCTTACTGGGACAAAGAAATTTGACCATATAACACCTATTCTGGCCCAACTGCACTGGCTACCAATATGTTTCCGGGCCAGATTCAAAGTGTTGGTTCTTACCTATAAAGCCCTTAACGGCATCGGACCGCAATACCTGGCGGAACGCCTCTCCCGCTATGTATCTACCCGCTCGCTGCGCTTGACGTCAAAGGCCCTTCTCCGGGTCCCAACGCATAGCGAGGCCCGGAGAGCAATAACTAGAACTAGGGCCTTCTCAGTAGTGCCCCCTGAATTATGGAACGACCTCCCTGACGAGATACGCCCGGCGCCTTCTTTGTTATCTTTTCGGTGCCAGGTAAAGACCTACCTCTTTGCCCAGGCTTTTTAAATTTAAATTTTAAATTTCAAATGTTAATTTTAATTTTTTTGTTGTTGCAATCTTGTTTTCACATATGTTTTATAGTGCATTTTATTTATACTCACTTGTATTTTAACCTGTTTTTATTGTTGTACACCGCCCTGAGAGCTTATTGCTAAAGGGCGGTATAAAAGCACAATAAATAAATAAATAAATAAATAAATAAATAAATAAATAAATAAATAACATCCTTGCAGTGCTGAATCCACAAAATGTGACCTGAGAACAAGATTCCTGATGCATCCATAAATGCTATATTTGTTAGCTCTGCCTGGGATACAGCATAACCTGCGGACAAATTACTTATTAAAATCTTTGCTGGAATTGTATTGTGTTATTTGTCCAAGCAGAATGCATATGGATCATTTGCAAAATTTCTGTTAGGAGCATAACCCTCATTTGTTAATCCGTGCACTACAATACACCCATTATCTATTAAAGGGGGTAAGCTTATATTGCAAGAAAGTATATATAAAATCCTGGAACTGACACTATTTCATTAGCTAATGTAGTGTAGTGTAGTGTATAGTGTAGTAGCCATGAAGCTCACTGGGTGACCTTGGGCCAGTCACTGCCTCTCAGCCTCATAGGACGGCAATGGTAATCCACCTCTGAATACCGCTTACCATGAAAACCCTATTTGTAGGGTCACTATAAGTTGGAATTGACTTGAAGGCAGTCCATTTCCATATATATATATACATATACATACACAGTATTTATATAATTAAAACAAAGGTCAATTTTGTTGGGTTTAAGCAAGCTTGCATGCAGCCCCCTTTGATAGGGTGATGTCCCCTCTGGCTAAAATTGGAAGAAATCTCTACGTTTGTTTACCATGATGTAACTTCCTAGAGGGTGGGGTTATTTACCTTCTCTTCCTCCTCCCTTGTTTAAGGGATATTGATCCTTTTTGCATATTCCCCATTACGCTTGAGGGAGTGAGAAGCATACACATGCTTCTCTTCCAAGATGATCCTTACTATGCACTAAGACTTCTATTTTTCTATCCAAGCTAGAGCCTATGGTTCCTGAACATATGAAAGGTCATGAGTAAACATCCTTTATACTTTTTACCTAAGAAGACTGTCTCTGTTCTTTATTTAACTAGTGTGCATGAAGTGGGACTGGTTATTCTCAATTCCGCTGTTGTGTATATACTTTTCTAAGAAATAGGACTACAAACTGTTCCTATTTCATTTAAACTAAACAAATTATTGCAAAAAGAGCATGTTCTTAATTGCCTACATAAGCCTAGTGAAACAGAAAGGTTTTCAGCAGACGCTTAAAAGGTAAAACAGAAGGCGCCTGCTGAAACTCTGTTAGCTAAGATTTCTATCTTAATTTCCAATCAAATATTTTTTTTTGTTTGAGTGGCATGCTCCAAGCAACTGTGGTTGATGCTTAATGTATCATGCTTAATTACATCACTATGGCCCACCCCATGACATCACTAGGGCCCACCCCTGAAATCTCAGGGTTTGGGATGCTTCTGATCTGGCAACCCTAATATATATATAGAGAGAGGCAGGGGGAGAGAGAGGGAGAGTGAGAACTTTATGTTCATTTTCACACAGGATACTGAGAAACATTTGAATCTCCCTTATGTTATATGCATGGTGGTTGTTTATGTGGGAAAAAAATAGGGTTGCTAGCTGTCTGGTTACTACCCAGAGACTCTGTTTTTGGGGGGTCCTCTTTGGGTCTCCGGGTGACTCACCTTAATCTCCAGACTCTTAGCTTTCATTTTTTTAAAATTAAGTTTCTAGGTGGTCTGGTTCAAAAGATATAAACCAAAATGTCAGCCGCCGCCCCCCCAACTTCTGGTAGTACCGGCTGCTCTAATCCCTGCCCTTTCAGGTCTTTAGCCAGGGTTGTGATTGACAATGCAATAGCTAAACCTCATTTCAGGTTCTGAGAACAGTTTCTTTTTCCTGCTCGTCTCACATTAGGAATTTATAGCTTTCAGCAGCATAAAGAGTACTTTCTCTGTACAGGATTGGGACTTGCTTCTGCGTAAACTTGCATAGGATTGCACTACAACAGAACATCACAGCAGAATCTTGGTAGGCATAAAAGTGTACATGCAGGGTTTTTTTAATTACTTGCAAAAACTGGTATATTATACTTTTTATCTTTCAAATATTTTTTGAACAGAAGTTTTAAAAAGTGTACATGCTGCAGTGTTATACTTTTCTAATTATGGAGTCAAACAAGTTTAAATTTTACTGGACTGTTGAAGAGGGCAGTTTATGTGTTATTCATAACCTGTTTTGAAAACCTTCCCAATATGAAATTTTTCTGGGAGTAAAGTTGCAATGCTAATTCCACATACCTGGGAGTTAATCCCATTGAATTCAGTAGGACTAATATTTGTGTAGACATAGTTAGGATTGTGCTGAAAATCAATGAGACTTTTGAGTGAACATAGAAAAGGATTGTGTTGTAAATCTTTCTTTCCCCCGGTAATAAGCTACTGAGACTGAATCTGTCCAAATTTTGACAAAAATTTGTCAACAAATATGGAAAACTAAACAATGGCCCACAAACTGGAAGCTTTCAATATACATCCCAATTCCAGAGAAAAGAGATCCCAGGGAATGCAGTAATTATCAAACTATTGCCTTAATATCGCATGCAAGATTGCTCAAGAATGCTCAAGATTCTACAAGAAAGGCTCTTACCATATATGGAACGAGAAATGCCTGATGTCCATGCTGGATTTAGAAAGGGAAGAGGCACCAGAGATCATATCTAAGTGGGATAATGGAATGGACCAAGGAATTTCAGAAGGAAATCACCCTATGCTTTATAGATTACAGCAAAGCCTTTGATTGTGTAGATCATGAAAAACAATGGACAGCTTTAAAAGAAATGGGGGTGCCACGGCATCTGATTGCGATGCATAGCCTATACTCTGGACAAGAGGCTACTGTAAGAATATGGAGAAACCAATTGGTTTCAAATAGGAAAGGGTGTGAGACAGGGGTGCATTTTATCACCCTAGTAGAAAATCAGCAACCAGTACAGATTTCAGAGCAGAGGTGTTATGTGCTGATAGAGTATCACCATAGAATTCTGCACTAAGTACAGCCCCTGGGTCAGGTTGTGCTGCATGGGGATTTCTTTGACCTTGGCTAACTGGCTGCCAGGATTTTTTTTAGTTTTGGTTAGGAACCCTGAGTGGTTGTGGGATGCTGAGTTTTAAACTCTTGTGGTTGGTATGGTATTGCATTTAGGAAATCATCACTGTCTTTTCTTTTTCTGTTTGCATTTCAGTTACCTCTGACCTCACTCCCTTACATCCATAGAAGCAACAACAGTGGTTCCATGTGCTCAGTTCAACCCCCTTAAACCCACTGATGATGCACCTTGTTATTTGCATTATGGTTTGTTTCTTGCCCAATAGCGGTAAAAGAGAATTCACATACTGGGAAGTGTGACTTCAATTGCTGTTGTTCCCAATCTGCTTCGTGTGAAGGTAGACCAAACAATGTGTGTTTTCTCTCTGTCAGTTATGACTCACTGGAATTGGGTTGGCTGTCAAAGTGAGTTTATAGCAGCCCACAAAGTAGGCAGGAAAGAGTAGAGAATCTTCTTAACTCTTACTCATTTCTCAAACCTCTCTCTGCAGTGAAGGATCAAGTCTGTAAAGAAGTTTGGAGCAGCCATTCCAGGCAGGTGGTTGCCAACCCTGCTTGGATATGCTATCTTTGTAGAGGATCCCTAGTCAAGCCTCACCAACAGCACAATCCTATCAATATCTACTCAGAAGTAAGTCCTGTTGAGTTCTATGGGGCTTAGTTCCTTAGTAAGTATGTTCAGGAGCATCCATCTTTACTCCTGACTGTTCCTATCTAACATCTTCACAACATTAGGCTCCCTTCTTCCTACAATAGTTTTCTGGTGTCTGGCCTAGCCTGAGGGCACTTAAACCCTTCTTGTCAGAAGCAAGTAGGCTAGATTAAATGTTCCTTACCCAAGCTCTCTAAGCAGGTGAGAAGGAATGATCCCATTACTTCAGCTGGACCTAGAAACACCTTCATTTAGCTAAGATTGATATCTTAATTTCCAATCAGAGATTTTTTGTTTGTTTGAGTGGTATGCTCCAAGCAACTGTGATTGATGCTTAATGTATCATGCGTAATGACATCACTAGGGCCACCCCCTATGACATCACTAGGGCTGCCTATTATGACATCACTAGGGCCCACCCCATGACATCACTAGGGCCTGCCAGGGTTTCGGATGCTTCTGACCTGGCAACTCTAGAAAAGCAGCTGTAGTAGTGTAGCTAATGCAGGTGTCACACTTGTCTTATAGAACCTGGTAGGCCAAAAAAAAAAAGTACTTTAGCCTACTGAGGGCAAATGTTTGTAGAGTCTGATAATTTTTGCTTCAAGAGTCGTGTTCTGAAAAACACAGCAAATCTGATTAGCCATTAGGGGGAACTGCTGGCCTAGGAATGAGACCAGGCTGCTTTCTCAGCAAGCTTAAGAACTGCAGAGATTGGCTAACCTCTGGCATATGCTTAGCATAACAGTTTTACCAGCCAAAAGTTGATTGCCTTTACTTCAGCTGGCAGTTGCCACTGGATTACTGGCCAGAATCTTTGCTTTGTTAGCAGGGAATAATGGATACGTGTATTGCACACAGTGACATGAGCCAGCTAGGGAGGGAGGGAGGGAGGGAGGGAGGGAGGGGGGGGGAGGAAGCTGCTTCAGTGTTTGGCAGCTGACACCCCCGCGGCAGTGACTTAAGGTGAAAATATGCACATGATGACTCTAGAGCAGCCTTTCCCACCCAGTGTGCCTCCAGATGTTGTTGAACCACAACTCCCATCAGCCTCCCATTGGCAATGCTGGCTGAGGCTGATGGGAGTTGTGGTCCAACAACATCTGGAGGCACACCGGTTGGGAAAGGCTGCTCTAGAGGATAAACAAAGGCTGCAGTCATATGAACACTTACCTGTGAGTAAGGCTGACTGAACACAATGGCAATTAACTCTGAGGGCATCTCCAGATTGTTGCTAGTTTCAGGTGGAATTCAGTCATATACTGGAAAATTCACATTGTGCAATTAAAGCTGATTTGGAACTATCGAAGAACAAGTGTGCTTCCCAAAACATTGGACTTTTTGCAACAAAGAAAGTGATGGTGGGGAAAATGCACTGGAAAGTTGTGCAAACTAAGCAAATGTGAATGTATTTCTTCAGTATGTATAATTTATTCCACTTGTTATCTCTGGAGGGGGTGTCATAACCTCGCTCAGATGAGTCAGGCGCTGGCCCAAATCCAGATAAAGGCCAGGAGGAGTTAACCGCAAGAGACCTGAAGAGCCCAGTCTGTGGAAGAAGAGGTTGTGAGGGAAATGGTCCCTCCACATTTGAACCCCAGAAACAGCACCCACCCCCTGAGCTATTCACCAGAGCTTTAAGGTCCAACCCCAGAGGCCATGACCACCCAGCCCACTTGCCTGGGGTGCCAGAGGGTCCACAAAGAAGTCTCCAGATACTGTAGAAGTGCAAGACTAAAAGCAAGTGCAGGCCCTTTAATGAGGCATAGTACTGGAGAAAAGTGGAACCTAGCTGAGTTTGCAGAGCTTTTTCCAGCATCGGGGAGGTCACTGTAACTCTAAACTTCACTGAAGGAAGTTGCTATCCTCTCTAAGATATTGTACTGCTCTACAAATTTGTCAAAATGCAAACACAATTTGGGTTGGTCTTTCAGAGTTTAGTGGGATTTACTTCCCTTCAGTCATGCTTAGGACAGGTAAAACTGACCACAGGAGGAGGAGGGAGGGGAAGGGGAGGAGGGAGGGGGAGGGGAGCAGGTGGGAGGGGAAGGGGAGGAGGAGGGCATGTTTGATCACTTGCATGATTATTGAGGTCAGTGGGATTTACTCCCATGCAATCATGCTTAGGATAGGTAAAACTGACTGTGGGGGAGGAGAGGCGGGAGGTCTGTAGAGGGCAGGCGAAGAGGAAGAAGGAAGATGGAAGGGGAGACAGAAGGGAGGAGAAAGGGAGAGGAGAGGGGAAGAAGGGAAGGAGAGAGGGTGAAGGAGAGGAGAGGGGGGGAAAGGCAGGTTTGGTCATTTGCATGTTTATTGAGTTCAGTGGGATTTACTCCCATGCAATCATGGTTAGAATAGGTAAAACTGACCATGGAGGAGGAAGAGGGGCAGAAGACAGGAGAGGGAAGGAGGGGGAGAGGATTGGAAGGGGATGGGGATGGGGCGGGAGGGATGAAGGAAGGGGGAGGGGGCAAAAGGAAGGGGATAGGAGGGAGGAGGAGGGGAGGGCAGGTTTGATCATTTGCATGCTTTTTGAGTTTGAGTGGAATTTTCTCCTGTACAATCATGCTTGGGATGGGTGAAACTGACTTGGAGAGGGGCAGGGAAGGGGGAGGTAGTGGAAGGGGCGAGGGGGGAGGTAGGGGAAGGGGGAGGGGGGAGGAGATTGGGTAGGTGGATACTGGGCAGAGGGAAAGCCCCTTTCCTTTCCAAAGGTAAACATTGTGAACAGTATCATTGTTTTTCAGCATTTCCCCCATCTTTTTATTCTACCGCAGGCACATGTAGGGCTTGTTTGGTTAAATGAAATAGGAACAGTATCTAGTCCTATTTCTTAGCAAAGTATAAATGCAACAGCGGATTTGAGAATAACCAGTCCCACACCTTCTCTCAGACATACTAGTTAATCAAATAACTTACACAGACAATCTTTTTAGGTAAAAAGAATAAAGAATATTTACTCACGACCTTCAGATGTTTAAGAAAACATAGGCTCTAGCTTAGACAGAAATAATCTGTAGTCTCAGTCCATTTTCAGTCATTGGTGAGGATGCTCCTGGAATGAGCATCTGCCTGCTCCCTCTGCTAGAGGTTAATGGAGAATATGCAAAGATCTCAATATCCGCAGACAAAGGAGGAGGAAGAAGGTAAATAACCCCATGTTTAAGGAAGTTACATCATGGTAAACAAACATATAGCAATATCCCCAATACTGGTTAGAGGGAGCATCTCCCTATCAAAGGGGGCGGCATGCAAGCTTGCTTATTCCAACAAGGCTCACCCACATGGAGATTTGGTGTGTCTGGTGCTACTTGCATCCCCTTGTAATTCACATTGTTCACATGATGTTGCAGGCAAGCAGAAGCTATCACGCAGTTTCCCCCTTTAAATCCATATTAACCCAATCTGCTGATAATGCAAACAGGAAAGGAAAAACCATCTCAGGTGTGCTGTGCTCCTCCTTGTAGGTGCTTTGCTTTGCTTTTTTTGTGTGGGCGGGCTCTCTTATGCCCCATCAATCACTCCCCCTCTCTTTGCTGCCCACAAAAGCTAGGATATAAATGTAATAAAATAAATATAATTTAATATTATCCATAAGGTGAGAATTGCTGTTGCAAAGTAGCTCTGTGCCTGAGTGTTACTATCTTAGGCCTGAAAACAGCCATCTCTGAAGCTTGGGACCAAAAAAGAAGTGATGCACCAGGAAGGAAGAGGAGCCCTAGAATCATAGAAACATAGAATAGTAGAGTTGGAAGGGGCCTATAAGACCATCAAGTCCAACCCCCTGCTCAATACAGGAATCCAAATCAAAGCATTCCCAACAGATGGCTGTCCAGCTGCCTCTTCAATGCCTCCAGTGTCGGAGAGCCCACTACCTCTCTAGGTAATTGGTTCCATTGTCATATGGCTCTAACAGTTAGGAAGTTTTTCCTGATGTCCAGTCAAAATCTGGCTTCCTGCAACTTGAGCCCATTGTTCTGTGTCCTGCACTCTGGGACAAGAAGAGAAGAGACCCCAGCCCTCCTCAGTCTTCTCTTCTCCAGGCTAAACATGCCCAGTTCTTTCAGTCTCTCCTCATAGAGCTTTGTTTTCAGTCCCCTGATCATCTTTGTTGCCCTCCTTGAACCCATTCCAGTTTGTCTGCATCCTTCTTGAAGTGCGGAGACCTGAACTGGACGCAGAATTCAAGATGAGGCCCTAGAAGTAAGCTTCCTGATTGTACCCATAATGAAGCAGCAAATGGGAGAAGAGCCGTCCTGTAAAGAAGGCATTGGAGAAATATCAGTCCTAGATATTTGCATCTAGGGTTGATTGTGTGATGTTGGGTGAGCAGAGAAAGGTGTTCTGGATATTTTCAGACATTCTGTATTGTAACTTTCCAAGTTCAGGACCAGGCCCTGGCAACGCAAATAGGCTTTGGCCTGAACCTTGTGAAGCTCTGCACAGTGTGCCCAGTTTATCCAGTGGTCAGAATCGGACTACTGGGCTCTCCAAAAGGTGCCTATGGTCACTATGGTGCCAAGAGATCCCCCTTTGATGCTCACCATTTTAACAGTTCTTTTTAAAAAAATGAGGGTTTTTTTTGTCTAATGGTGATAGGGTGTCTTTTTTGTCTGTGTTTTATTTGTGTTGAGATGTGTGTAGGCATTTTGTCTGTTATTGTTTTTTTGGGGGGATGTCTGAGCATCTGTGAAATAGGTATTTTGTGGTCCCCTAAAAAGTTTTTTATATGTCCAAATATCAGAGCTTGGAAAAGTTACTTTTTTGAACTACAACTCCCATCATCCCCAGCCAGCATGGCCACTGGATTGGGCTGATGGGAGTTGTAGTTCAAAAAAATAACTTTTCCAAGCTCTGCCAAATATGCCCCTGGGACCCAGAAAGTTTAGGGACTAGGGTTGTGAGGTGTCTGGTTTTTGTCTGGAGACTCCGGATTATTGGGGTTCTTTCTGGGTCTCAAGGTAAATCACCTTAATCTCCAGACTCTCACCTTTCATTTCATTTAAAAATTAAGTTTCCAGGTGGTTTGGTTCCAGAGATATACACTAAAATGTCAGCTGTCCCCTGCAACTTCAGTTAAATGAGCTCGTAGCTGGTTGCTGTAATCCTGCACTTTAAGGTTTGTAGCCAAACAGTGAAGTCAGGGTTGTGATTGAAAAGGCAGTAACTAGAGCAGTTTGCAAGCCAGAAAACTTGTTTTTTTCTGTTTATCTGAAAATCTCATAAATTGTGTAAGTATATAGCTTTCAGTCTTTTTCTCTTATGTGCAGGAGACAAACAAGTTTATATTTTCCTAGGCTGTTGAAGAGGGCAGTGTTTTGAAAATCTTCCCAATATGAAGCTTTAATCCAGTACTTGTTTTTCTGGGAGTAAAGCTGCATTGCTAATCCCACATATCCAGAGTAAACCCCATTGAATTCAATAGAATTTACTTTTGAGTAGACATGGTTAGAATTGTGTTATTAATTGTTGGGACTTTTGAGCGAACATAGCAAAGAATTGTGTTTGTGTTGGAAATCTTTCTCTCTCCCTCCAGTCCTATTTTTTAAAGCAATTAGGCAGGGTTTCCATAGGTATCACTGCTTTTATTATGTAGGAAACTAATACTGATTATATGTTTTTACAAAATGTTCTGCAATAACCACCTGGTTTTGACAATAAACTATTATATGGGGTGTATGTATTTTTACATCTGCAGTGTGTGTGTGTGTATGGAGTCTTTCCAATGAACTTAGACTCATAGAATCATAGAATAGTAGAGTTGGAAGGGGCCTATAAGGCCATCAAGTCCAAACCCCTGCTCAGTGCAGGAATCCAAATCAAAGCATTCCCGACAGATGGCTGTCCAGCTGCTTTTTGAATGCCTCCAGTGTCGGAGAGCCCTCAAGGTCATTGGTTCCATTGTCATACAGCTCTAACAGGAAGTTTTTCCTCATCTGACTATCCAAATCTGGCTTTCTGCAACTTGAGCCCATTATTCCGTGTCCTGCACTCTGGGACGATCGAAAAGAGATCCTGGCCCTCCTCTATGTGACAATCTTTCATGTACTTGAAGAGTGCTGTCATATCTCCCCTCAGTCTTCTCTTCTCCAGGCTAAACATGCCCAGTTCTTTCAGTCTCTCCTCATAGGGCTTTGTTTCCAGTCCCCTGATCATCTTTGTTGCCTTCCTCTGAACACGTTCCAGTTTGTCTGCATCCTTCTTGAAGTTCGGAGACCAGAACTGGACACAGTATTCAAGATGAGGCCTAAACAGTGCTGAATAGAGGGGAACTACTACTTCACACGATTTGGAAACTATACCTCTGTTAATGCAGCCTAATATAGCATTTGCCTTTTTTGCAGGCACATCACACTGTTGGCTCATATTCAGCTTGTGATCAACAACAATTCCAAGATTCTTCTCACATGTCGTATTATTGAGCCAAGTATCCCCCATCTTATAACTATGCATTTGGTTTCTTTTTGCTAAGTGTAGAACTTTGCATTTATCTGTGTTGAATGTCATTCTGTTGTTTTCAGCCCAATCCTCTCTAGCCTATCAAGGTCCCTTTGAATTTTGTTTCTGTCTTCCACGGTATTAGCTATGCCCTCCAATTTTGTATCATCTGCAAATTTGATAAGCATGCTCTGTACCTCCTCATCCAAGTCGTTAATAAAAATGTTGAAGAGCACTGGGCCCAGGACCAAGCCCTGTGGTACCCCACTCGTTACTTCCGCCCAGTTTGAGAAGGAACAATTGATAAGAGCTCTTTGAGTACGATTCTGGAGCCAACTGTGGATCCACCTGATAGTTGTTCCATCCAGTCCACATTTAGCTACTTTGCTAATCAGAATATCATGGGGCACTTTGTCAAAAGCTTTGCTGAAGTTGAGATATATTATGTCCACAGCATTCCCACAGTCTACAAGGGAGGTTACCCGGTCAAAAAAATGAGATAAGATTAGTTTGGCAGGATTTGTTCTTCATAAATCCATGTTGGCTCCTAGTAATCACTGCATTGTTTTCAAGGTGCTTACAGATTGACTGCTTTATAATCTGCTCCAGAGTTTTTCCAGGGATTGATGTTAGGCTGACTGGCCTGTAGTTCCCTGGTTCCTCCCTTTTGCCCTTTTTGAAGATAGGGGCAACATTAGCTCTCCTCCAGTCATCCGGCACTTCACCAGTCCTCCATGATTTCGCAAAGATAATAGACAGCAGTTCTGAGAGTTCTTCAACCAGTTCCTTCAATACTCTAGGATGCAGTTCATCGGGCCCTGCCAATTTGAACTTGTTCAAAGTGATTAGGTATTCCTTGACCATTTCTCTATCAATCTCAAGCTCCAATCCTGCCCCTTCTGCTTCATGTTTCCCAGGAGGGTCATAGACCTTTTTTTGGGAGAAGACTGAGCCAAAGTAGGAATTGAGGACTTCTGCCTTTGCTTTGTCATCTGTTATCATTTTGCCATCCTCATTGAGCAGCTGTGCCACCATTTCTTTTCTCTGTCTTTTACAATGGATGTACCTGAAGAAACCTTTTTTGTTGCTTTTAGCATCCCTCGCTAACCTTAGCTCATTCTCAGCTTTAGCCTTCCTGACACCATCCCTGCAATTCCATGATACCTGCCTGTACTCTTCTTTTGTGGCCTGGCCTTCTTTCCACTTCCTCTACGTGTCCTTTTTCATTTTCAGGTCATCTCTTAGCTTTTTGTTAAGCCACATTGGATTCTTCTGCTGTTTTCCCCCTTTTTTCCTTGTTGGATTTGCTTGCCATTGTGCTTTTAGAATTTCCTTTTTTAGAAATTCCCACCCATCTTGTACTCCTTTTCTCCTTAGGGTCACTTGTCATGGAACTGTACTTACAATTGTTCTGAGTTTATTAAAATCAGCTTTCCTGAAGTTCAGGGTGTGCGCATGGCTATTCTCAGCGTTTGCTTCTGCTAAAATCAAGAATTCAAGTATGGTGTGGTCACTTTCCCCCAGAGTTCCCGTTACTGTCACTTCATCCACCAAATCATCTGTATTGGTTAGAATCACGTTCAGGATAGCTGATCCTCTGGTTGCGTCCTCCACTTTCTGTAGGAGAATGTTATCTCCAACATAAGTCAGAAATATCTTGGAGGGGCCATGTTTGGCAGAATTTGTCTCCCAAGAGATATCGGGATAATTGAAGCCCCCCATTACTACTACATCATGCCTCCTCGAAACATTGGCAATTTGCTTTTCAAAAGTTACATTCTCGTCTTCTCCTTGATTGGGTGGTCGGTAGTAGACTCCAAGCACCACATTCCTTTTATTACTTGCCCCATTAATTTTAATCCAGATACTCTCGGAGGAGCTGCCAAGCTCATCTTCCTGTATTTCTGTACAGGGATATATATTTTTAACATATAGCGCGACTCCACCTCCCTTTTTATTCCTCCTGTTCTTTTTGAACAAGTTATATCCTTCAATTCCTGTATTCCAGTCATGGGAGTCATCCCACCAAGTTTCAGTTATACCTATCAAGTCGTAATTACCCTCCTGTATTAAGAGTTCAAGTTCTTCATCCTTGTTTCCCATGCTCTGAGCATTAGTATACAGACATCGAAGATCATGTGATTTGTGGCTTGGCTTCCTTACTACATTTTTCTGAGGACTATTACTGGGCCTTATAAGAGCCGATCTCTCTGTTCTCGTTACTGTGCACAAGCCTTCATCAGTCATTACCATCAAGTTTACATCTTCCTCCCCCTTAGGATTCAGTTTAAAGCCCTCCTGATGAACTTTTTCATGCTGTGGCCAAACACATTCTTCCCAGTCCTTGTGAGATGCAACCCATCACTTGCCAGCAGTCCATCTTCCAGGAAGCATATCCCCTCGTCCCAGAATCCTAATCTTTCACTTTGGCACCACCTTCGTAGCCATTCATTCACAAGGAGTATTTTTCTTTCCCTTTCTACTCCTCTTCTAAGTACTGGAAGGATGAATGAAAAAACTATCTGGGCCCCAGAGTCCTTGAGTTTCCTTCCCAGTGCTTCAAAGTCTGATGTGATTTCTTCATAGTTCCGTTTGGCAGTATCATTTGTTCCCACATGGATGAGGAGAAAGGCATATCTGTCACTGGGATTGATGAGTTATGGCAACCCTTTCATCACATCTCTAATCCGTCCTCCTGGTAGACAGCATACCTGGCGAGTCCATGGATCTTCTTGGCATACTTTGGTTTCGATCCCACGCAGTAGGGAGTCTCCCACTACTAGTACTCTTCTTCTTGTGGGGTGTGGTTTCGTTGCCCCTGCTTGATTGAGCTTCAGCCTCTTGCTTGTTGTCACATGGGGTCTCCTGCAATTCTTCCACCACAGGCTGTCTTCCAGTCTCATCCTCGAGTGGTTGAAAGTGGATCCATAGTTCCACTGGTGAAAGGGGTCTTCTAGCTCTTCTGCTCCTGTCACCCTTTCCCACGGAGTTTTCTCCACTTCGTTGTTCTTCTCCAAAGCAGTCTCCTCTTCTGCTACTACATGCTGTTGCTCTTCCACCTCCACTTCTCTTTGCTGTTGCTCCAGCATTCTGTCTAAGAACTCTTCATCTTCTCTTATAGTCCTCTGTGTGGCCACCTGCCATTCCAGGCCTCTGACTTTTTCTTCCAACAGTGCCATGAGATTGCACTTGTAGCACGTGTACGCCATGTTATTCTCAGGCAAGAAAACAAACATGGCACACACCTTGCAGGTCACAACCACTGGAGCATCCTTCCCATTCATTCTCTCTTCTACCTTTTGTTTCTTTCTAACTACATGTTTTGGAGTGGCCTGTGCTTTGTCCTGTCCTACTTCAGGGTAAACCTGAGAGTCCCACTGATATGTGGTGCGCTGTACAAGGAGAATTAGTAATTATTATTTTTTAGGGACCTCCCCCTTGACCTTCCTTGCCAAACTCCTTTGTCAAACTCCTGTTTGCTCTCCCTGTTCTCTCGTTCACTCTGTTCACTTTCTCTCTCTCTCTGAAAGCTGGCTTGCTTATATCTCCTCACCTGTGGAGCAACTGAGACAGCTCCCTCTGCTCTGCTCAGTTACGAGTCAGAAAACAGAATGAAAGTCCCAGCACACACAGCTGCTGCTTATTGCCCTAAGCAGTTCTCAGGCCACACCCTTCAGCCAATAGCTATCAGACCACACCCCTTCCAATCAAGCTGCTATGGAGCCCTTTAGAGCACATGGCTTTGAGCACATGGCTTCACAGCCCTTTTGGCCTTTTTCCTTCCCTCTGTGAGGAAGAGGGAAGATGAACCCTGTGAGGAAGGGTTGCCGACAGGAAACCAAGGCAGCTCATAATAAGAAATAAATGTCTTTAAAATCCAATAACCATAAAAACATGTATAAACAGTTGCAAAACAGCTTAAAGTGATATGATTCTGAATTTTGGGTTGGGTAAATGAAGTTCCTTATCACTTGAGGTTGCAGTTGTCTGCACGCTTCTCTGTTTGAGTAAGCTCCACTGAATACATTGGGAATTGCTTGTGAGTAAACAAATGTAGGATTGCACTGTAAATATCTTTACAGGTTGTGTGAATAATGAACATATTTGAAAGTCATGCTTATATAAATATTTCTTCATACTATGTCCTGATAGGTATCTGACTTCACAATATTGTTGTACATCATTATTTCCTCTACATTTTAAGTGTGCCCTTCTTTCTTGGGGTGGTCATGGCTTCCTTCTGTTGTTTTCATCCTGAGGGGCAGATTAGGCTGAGAGATGGTGAGTAGCCCATGCTCACCCAGTAAACGTTATAGCTCATTTCCATTTTAAAAAATTAATTAAAAATGATTTACATGCAGGCAACGTTTATGAAGTAGATCCACACAATATGTTTAAAGCACATCCAACTTGCATTTAAAGCACATGACTTTCCCTAAAGAATCCTGGGAAGTGTAGTTTCCCCCTCACAGTTCCCATCACCTTTAACAAAATACAGTTCCCTTGATTCTATTGTGGGATTCATGTGTTTCAAATATGTTTTGAATGTGCTTTAAATGAATGGTGTGGATCTACACTAGGTATGATGTGCATTCACTAGAAATGAAAAGAACAATTTTTAAAGATTTTTTTTTAACAGGAATGGTTGTAGCTCAGTGGTAGGGCGTATGTTTTGCATGCAAAGATCCAAAATTCAATTTCTGGAAAAGAGTATTGCCTGGAATCCTGGAGAGCCAATGCTAGTCCATGTCATCAGTACTCAGCTAGAAGGTACTGAATGGCCTGAGCAGGTATAAGGCAGGTTCCTTTGTTCCTAAAATTGGAAAGAGACCCAAGAGCCACAGTGACTCTAAAATTTATTTATGTATTTTATTTACAACATTTGTATACCACTTTGTTGTAAAAAATCTTAAAGTGGTTTACAGAAAGAATTAAAACAATAAAATTATTGGCAAGTATACAGGCATTTAAAAACATTCAAAATAATAAAACCAACAATGAATTAAAAACATAAAAAACAGAATAGCTTCTACATGCCTGGGTAGGCTAAACAAAAATGTTTTTAGCAGGTGTTGAAAGGGTACAATGAAGGTGTCTGCTTAATGTCTATAGGCAGGGAGTTCCAAAGTGTAGGTGCCGCCACACTAAAGGACTGATTTCTTACAAGAGCAGAACAAGTAATACGTGGCACCTGTAAAATGGACAGCACTCCTTGAACTTGGCCTGGTGGCAAATCAGCAACCAGTGCAGATTTCAGAGCAAAGATATTATGTGCTGATAGGATTTCACTCATGTCAGAAATTGTGCCACAGTATTCTGCACTAACTGCAGCCCCTGGGTCAGGTTGTGCTGCATGGGGATTTCTGTGACCTTGGCTGACTGGCTGCCAGGATTTTTTTAGTTTTGGTTTTTGGTTAGGAATTCTGACTGGTTGTGAGATGCTGAGTTTTCTTTTTCTTTTTCTATTTGCATTTAATTTACCTTTAACCTCACTCCCTTTCATCTATAGAAGCAACAAAAGTGGTTTCATGCACTCAGCTCAACCCCCTTAAACCCACTGATGATGCAACTTGTTGTTTGCATGACAGCTTGTTTCTTGCCCAATAGTGGTAAAGAAGAATTCACATACTAGGCAGCGTGGCTGCAATTGTTGTTGTTCCCAAGCTGCTGCCTATGAAGGTAGACCAAACCTTGTGTGTTTTCTGTCTGTCCATTATTATTCACTGGAATTGGGTTGGCTCTCCAAGTGAGTTTATAGCAGCGCACAGGGTAGACAGAAAAGAGTAGAGAATCGTCTTACTCTTACTCAGACCTCTTTGTGAAATGAAGGGTCAAATCTGTAAAGAAATTTGGAGCAGCCATGTTAAAAGGTGGGGGCAGGGCATTCCAGTCAGGGGGTTGCCAACCCTACTGGATATGGATATCTTTGCAGATGATCCCTAACTAGCTTTACCAGCAGCACAATCCAAACCATATCTATTCAGAAGTCCTATTGAGTTCTGTGGGGCATAGTCTCTTAATAAGAATTTCAGCCTTCAGGGGCATCCATCTTTACTCCTGGGTGCTCCCATCGAACATCTCCACAACACTAGGCTCCTTTCTTCCTACAATGGCCTTCTGGTGACTGGCCTGGACTGAGGGCACTTAAACCCTTTTTGCCAGAAACAAGTTGGCTAGATTAAATGTTCCCTGCCCAGGCTCCATCTTTTAGTTAAGATTTCTATCTTAATTTCCAATCAGAGAAATGTTTTTGTTTGAATTGTATGCGCCAAGCAACTGTGGTTGATGCTTAATGTATCATGCTTAATGACATCACTCAGGCCTGCCCCTATGACATCAATAGGGCCTGCCCCCAAAAGCTCAGGGTTTGGGATGCTTCTGACCTGGCAGCCTTATTAGAGACCTCTGCCTTAATCCTTTTATTGTGGTAAAGAATATGGAAACTGTACTCTGGTGAAGTGAGAGTTAATATTTGACGAAGGGACCATTTATCTCCTAGGGTAGTATGGAAAGAAGCAATGCCCTGTGGTGGTTGAGGTGGCTGTTGAAGTTAATATAATCAGAGGCTCTGAGGTTCAGTTGTGTCTTATTCAATAAACAGTTTGGATTCCTTTAATAAGCTGGTGGTATAGTCATCCAGGGTCGGAGGCTTAAACCCCTTACTTTTTTGGGAGCCAGGTCCCAGCGGTACTTTGCACCATGTTCACTTGGCCTCTCCAGTCCTGTGCTCATCCCACCCATCCCTGTCAGGTGTTTTTTTTTTTTTTGGCTGATTATAGAGAATAAATGGCTGCTGCTTCTATTTTAACTAATTTTCCTGTTTCATCTATTGTGCATCTATTGTGCATATGGGTGGAAACAGTAAGAGCGAGGAGCTGCTTAAATGGAAGGGATGGTTGAGGGAAGTGTTACTCTGTTTATATGCCGTGAAGTGCAAAAGGGGGATTGTATTTTATCCCTTTCATATGCAATAAGTTTTTTTGTGTGGAGTTTTTTAAAATGGATTTCAACAACTTTATCTCCAGTCAAGAAAAGCCAAAAGCGAAGTGAACTTGGCTTGAAAACCTTTCCAGGAAAGATGTAATTTAGAATGAAGCGTGGTTTTTGTTGCTGCTGCTGCTGTGTATTGCATAAGTATCGCATAATTTGTAACATGGCTGCCATGAGTAATGGGAACATTTGAATAGATGCATAAGTGTAGGCGGAAATATAGTCAGGCTAAATGGAGGGACCAGTGAGCACACATGAAAGCTCAGAAACACATTCACTTCTGAATGTAAGCATGTGGGCTTACTACGGGGCTCAAAGGAATATAGCCTGCTCATTCTTAGAAACAGTGAGGTGTAGTGGTTAGAGTGTTAGACTGGGACCTGGGAAACGGGGGTTCATATCCCCACTTGGCCATGAAGCTCACTGGGTGACCTTGGGCCAGTCATTCCTCTCAGCCTAACCTACGTCACAGTGTTGTGAGAATAACATCAGGAGGAGGAGAAATATGTTTATATGCCACCTTGAGCTCCCTAGAGGGAAGATGGGATATACATGTAATAATAAAATAAATAATATATAAAATAACACTCCTTTCCATGTTTTTTCTCTGTGTGGACTACAATGTGACAAGAAGGCTTAAGTTAGCTTTGTTTGCCTTCAGCGATATCAAAGCCAAATCTGATTGGATACGTAATGTCATGACATCATCACATTCACTACGTGATCTTGTGTTGGCTGGGAATAGGATCACTATGGGAACGAGAGGAAAATCACTAAATATGATTGTAAAGCCACAGCAGAAGCAGGTAGGAGAAACATGTGGCAGTAAGCAGCATCAAATCATTAGAATAAGCCACAGTCTTCAATTAATACCCACTGTACTGAAAGAAAAAGCCATGAAAGGGGGGCTTTCCTGAGTTGTGAAGGAAGCTGGGTGGCTAGGGGGCTTTCCTGAGTTGTGAATTTAGTGTCTCTTTCCCCTTTCTTCCTTGCTTCTGCTGTAACAAGTAATGGGTGATGTTTACGTAAAAGTACCTGTTTAAACCTTATAGCTGCATCAGCCTTCCTCGTGGCAAGAGAAAAACCAGCTCGGCAACAAATCAAGTTGAATTTTTAGTTAATTAAAGTGTTTTTTAAGGGAATGTTTAGGCTAACTGAAAGTTCTACTTTCCCTTCAAAAATCAAATTGGTGGGCAATTTGCAACAGCCCTAGCATTAACCATACTGCAACAACGTGTCTTATATATACTGTATCTTCCTGTATCGTTATGCTTTGTTTTATAAGATGTTCTTAAAACAAGATGCACTGAATATAGCAGATGCATTGAACTGTGAATCTTTATTCCTTCAATGATACATCACATAATATCAGGAGCACTGTTCTTTTTCTAATGTTTCTTTTTGTCAGGAATCAGCTAGTCCTCCATTATTTTTGTTCTTTTAAATATCTATTTTTTATTTTCAGAATAAAATTACAACCCATAAAAAGCGTCAGCCTACAAATCCTTTACATTTGTTCATCCCAAAATGTCCTCCCAAAGATGGCCCTGAGTCACTGGTGGGTGGAATCCATGTGCCTTTATAGCTGCATACTGAATAAAACTGATCCAGATAGCATTTTCCTGTGTGTGTTGATTCCATCAAATTTAAATTTGATGTCATTTTTTTCCATTAGGGCCAAGTGGCAAATTTGCTGGTGCCAGTCCAACATTTAATCTGCTTTCAATGTTCTCCAAAATTTCTTCAAAAAACAGTGTCCAAAAGCCATTAACTAGTGGGCATGTACACAACACATGAAAGTAGGATCCAAAATTCCCATATACTCTCCAACAGATGGGGTCAGCAGAGCTAGTTAGTTTGCTCAACAGATGGGGATACATGTACCTACGGTGGATGACCTTGAGAAGATTCTCACATACACTTGCAGAAACTGAATTAAATGTGTTATCATGTTTTATCCCAAACTTCAATTGAGTACTTCTCCCAAATTTTATTCCTAGCAGCCTTTAAGGCTTTCATCAGATGCTCTCATTATTGATTCTAAAATACAATATATTTTAAATATTAATTTTAAAAAGCAGATTGTTGGGAGACCAAGACTTCAAATGGGGGCATTCTACAAATGGTTGTATAATGAGGGGAAGAATTTGATGTCCAATTATGTTGGACATTCTGCAATTTTTCTTGAAGTTGTGCACTTCAGAGTAGTATTTGGCCATTAGTTTTGCTTTGGTCTCGTTATTGGAGACATTTTTGTCAATTTTTTGGAGATGGATCAGTGGAAACAAACACTGAATTTTTCTAAACTTAGGATGGCAACAAAACTTTATTCACTGGCAGCAACAACCAAACTGTATCTCAGTATTGGCTTGTGTTAGAAACACTGAAGGAGAAAAAGGAAATGGGGCTTGATATTCATACCACCTCAATATTAGACCACTGTAGGCATGAACATGTTTCCAGGGAATTTGGAATGTAGAAGGAACCTGGAATGTTTCAGGATGATCCTGAATTTAAATGGGCAGCACCCTATTATTTGGCCTACCCCAAGATGTTTTAAACTACAATTTACATCTCCCTGGCCATTGTCCATACTGGCTGAGGCTGTTGGGAGCTGTAATCCAAAACATATGGATGGCATTGGGTTGGGGAAGGTCACTGTACGTATTACAGTGGTGATATATTTGGTTAGTTGTTTACTTGGATGTAAACTGTTGATGTAACGACTTAATTTATACTTAGTCCAGTTAAAAACACACACACACTACTTCGCATGAGACCTGGAATAAACCTTTGAAGACTTTGCTCATCCCTGAAAGCTAAATTAGATATAATCTGCCCCCACTCTCGGGATACTCAGTTTAGTGTGATCATTAATTGGGCTTAACATTAGCTGGGAGGAAGGGTGGGATATAAATCAAATAAACTTTTGAAAATCCACTGAATGAAACCAAAATGGTTCCATATATTTATATATTGGTTCCACCTGTCTATACCTCCTTTCATGTTCTGAAATAGGCTTGTCTTGCTCATCTATCTAATTCAAGAGTCAGTTGTCAAGGTAAGTTCCATTGCGACTGAGAAACAAATAAAAAATTTATCCCTTGCTGTTATAGTTTAATAGCCTTAAAATTTCACATTGCGTATATGGCGAGGAAACTCTCTCTCTCTCTCTCTCTCTCTCTGTGTGTGTGTGTGTGTGTGTGTGTGCCATCTTGCTCTGTTAGGACATCTTTGGATAGCTGAATGTGTGTGCCCTTAGAGACAATGTTGTTGTCCAGCAATAATTTCAAGGTTACGATGTTATCTTCTTATGTACTTTAAAAACTATTATGCAATGAATTATGCTTGTATCTAAAATGGGGCCTGCTGTGGTTTCCATTGCCAAGTTCAAATTATTGAGAGACCACAATTTCTGAGATGGTGCCAATGTAAAGCCAGCCTATTAGCAAGTATGACCCAAAGGTTTTAAATTTTATTTTAATTGGCTTGTTTTAAAAGATAAATTGAAAAAGCTGCATCAAAGAGGCCAGTCTGCCCATCACCATAGTAAGTGTCAGGAAAGCATTTCCCACTCAGCCCCACATCAGTGTGCTTAGTGGCTCTGGCTGGCTTAGTCAGGGAACATTTCATACAGCTTCTGGCTCATCATGCTTGCTAATGTCAAGTGCTTAATTGTAGTTAGCCTCTGTCCAAAGACTGTCTGAAGGATAAGAACAGAGGTATGAGAACAGAAATAAAGCAGAATCTTGGAATGAGAGAAGAGGTCAACTGCTGAGGAATCCATTTCTGGGGAAAGATAAGATCAAGGGGGTCAGCAACAGGGTTGGTATTGTTGGGCATCAACCAAGGCCTATGCATCAGCAAAGGTTCCATTGCCAACCCTGGAAGCCCCATGGCTCTGTTGCTGCTCCCATTACTGTCACCGCTTGCTCATCTGCCCGCTGTTGGTGAAGGAGAGAGAAGGAGCAGCTGTCTCTGTTCACCTCTCCTTCTGAGCAACTGTATGGATTGGGCCCAGAGGAAGTTGGCAAGCAAATGAGCAGTACTGACAGCAGTGAGAACCAATAAAGGTATCTTGTCCAATAGCCCTCAAAACCTGGAGCCAGTGCTGGTCAGAAGGTATATAGATTCAGAGCATAATAACAGAAGCATAGTCAGGGCTAGCTGTTGAGTTAGTCCAGAGGTGGGACCGGGAAACAATGGGAAGCAACATGCACATCTAGAACAAAGGAGGACTGGAGCAATGCAGCAGTGTACTGTATGCATGCACAACATGCAGCATAGAAGTAAAGGAAGAATCAGGTAGAACAACCTGCTGCGTGGGCATACAGCTGTATGCCTTGGCACAGTCTATACCCAGCAGGAATTGGCAGTAGCAAATTGCCTGCTTTAGGGGAGGAGCCATGCATAGTCAAGTATTGCCATATGGGGATGCTTGAGAATTTCATTCAGTCTGCATTTTTAAGCTAATGAGCCTGATTCATGCTTCCCAGACTAATATGCAAATTACAACGCAGTTAATTCTTTGGTTTTTGCACTTCTTTGAATTTTATGATTCAGTACTCAGCTCAAGAAACATAAAATGGAAATGGTCTGCCTTCAAGTCGATCCCGACTTATGGCGACCCTATGAATAGGGTTTTCATGGTAAGCAGTATTCAGAGGTGGTTTACCATTGCCATCCTCTGAGGCTGAGAGGCATTGACTAGCCCAAGATCGCTTCATGGCTACTACACTATACACTACACTACATTAGCTAATGAAATAGTGTCAGTTCCAGGATTTTATATATACTTTCTTGCAATATAAGCTTACCCCCTTTAATAGATAATGGGTGTATTGTAGTGCACGGATTAACAAATGAGGGTTATGCTCCTAACAGAAATTTTGCAAATGATCCATATGCATTCTGCTTGGACAAATAACACAATACAATTCCAGCAAAGATTTTAATAAGTAATTTGTCCGCAGGTTATGCTGTATCCCAGGCAGAGTTAACAAATATAGCATTTATGGATGCATCAGGAATCTTGTTCTCAGGTCACATTTTGTGGATTCAGCACTGCAAGGATATAAATAAGACCTGGATATGGTGCCACCACTTTCCTGGGGTTTTTAATAGGAATGTGCAATTTTGCCTGTGTGGCTGTTGCAGAATCTATGCAGCTCAGGCAACTGGGGCATTTTGTTTGCTTTCTCTGTGTCCCAGATGATGCCTGGGACTTTACCATTAGCCAGAAGCAGCCTGAATAGTATTGCTGGAATGCTGCCATTACCCTCCCTGTTTTCCAGTCTTGTTACAGCCCTGGCACTCAACATCTGTCTCCCTTTAGTCATCCACAACTCCCCAATAAATTCAAACTGTTCCTATACTGGGGCCAATTCTACTTGTACTTTCAGCTTCCAAATGTTCTGAAAAAAGGCACATAACAGAGTCTATTTGTGCATGCCCTTCATACCTGCTGGGGCAAATTTAATTTGTAATTGGGTATGAATATCCAAGTTCAAGAGTGAAGCAAGAATCTTCCTTCAGTGGAAGTGCTCCAGTATGGCAGACAATTCACATTTGTATGTAGAGATTCATATACTCATGGAAGAGAAAAAAGCAAAGCAATCGTGGTTAACATTGTTTGGGAGCAGGCAAAGATAGAATACGATGGGATGCTTTGCAAATGATGACTACAAGAACGGGTCTTAATACTAGAGCTGTGTTAAATATATTGTAGAATCAGGCAATAGAAGAAGTAACGACCATCCTGTTATCTTCAAGTGGTCCCACACAGTTCGGACACATGGTTTGTGTTTGCTAGGAGTTAATGCATTCAGTATTGAGGGCCCAGTTCTGCAGAACTCCCTCCCAAATGAGATCTGGCAGCCCTCCCCTTTTGAAGTTCCAGTGCTGAGTGAAGATCTGTTTGTTTCAGCAGGCATTTAAGCCAGTTTTCTGATTTTATGGTTAATTTTAACTGATTTTTGGCGCTTCCAGACTGTCACTGCTTCCAGGTGAGATTCAATACCTCCTGGCTTATTCAGGCTGATTTGGAGTTCTTGCGAAACAAACATGCTTCCCAAAAAGTTCACTTTTTGTGATAAGGAAAGTGTAAATGCATAGGGAAGTGCAGAGTCACGTTTGCTTGATGCAATATTGTCTGATCTCCCTACAAACAAAGCAGGATAAATGCTCATTAAATAGCCGGCATCATCTAATCTCTCCACAAACAATCTAAATTAGTCTGAATGTTCATCAAACAAGTAGTCTGGAAGCAATCTTAATTTCTATTGTATCTTTTGTGGTCTTATTGGATACCACTTAAGAGACCATGGAGTTAAGTGCTGTATAAATTGTTGAAATAAATAAGTCCAGTGGCTATATACTTCTGAAGCAGCCAGCTATATCAGCCAGAAATAAAGAAGTGCTTCCCATTTTCCGTCTTTCTCATGGCTGCCTTTCAAATCAAATATTTTATTAAATGGTTGTCTTTATGGTAGCAACACAAATTATCCACTTCCCATTTCTTCTTTGTCAATGGGATAACCCTGGGTTACGGGGTCCAAATAAATGCATAATGTGAAGCTGCATGTCAAGATGAGACGGATGCTGGAATAGTGATAGTTAAGAATGCTTAAAGTGTTCTTAAGCATGTTCTATAAAGTTCAGTGGGCCTTACTCCCAGATAAGGGATGTTCACATAGGAGCATTCTGTATTTATGACTTAGGGCTAAGACAAAAACTAGAGATGTAGGCAGCACTTGTTGTGCATTGGGCTCTAGTGTAATAAACTTTGTTAAAGAGGGCATGGGGCTTTCTCAGGCTAAGGATAATTATAAGATGCCCTGTGGGGAAGAAAGGGCAGAAGAAAGAATTGCAGAAAATGAGCTGTTTTAAATTGCTTCCTTTCACCAAAGTTCTGACCTTTATCCATGCACTCTTTGTAGATATTTAATACTAATGTTAAAAAGTGAACAAAAGCTTTTCAGCGCTCTAAATGTAAAAAAAAAAAGTTAAAAGTACAATTGATTGTTGGACCACGAAGGCTAACGAAAGGGCATCTTCAAAGCAGACAGGTTGGCAACACTGATATTGTGCAGGGTACTCTAGAGAAGAAAACTTAAATTGGTATATATGAAAAATAAGAAAGTTCAGGACATTTTCAAGTTTTTCTGACGCTGAATACTGTATTGAGCATTTAAACCAGCAATGTTGTAGGAATCAAGGCTACAACATCTCATTGTTCAGTAATAATCTCACAGATACGTGTCCAACCTAGAAATGGTCATCATCAAGTGATGGAGAATCCACCTGACAATTTTCTCTGGCAAGTTCTTATATGGAGTATTTTTCCCAAGAAAATGTGTCCCTATTTTGAGCACAAATTAGTTATTCATTTATTTCCGGGCTTGGGGCGTGAGAATATACTGTACATCTGACATATTTTTTGTGAGAGTATTTTTGGAATGATTCCCATTTAAGATAAGTCTATTGAGGTGATGACCAAATGTAGCTGAAGGGTAGAAAGGGCAAAGCCAGCCCAAACTGGTCATTTAGGACCAAATACCAATTAGAATGGGAAAAGCAGCTGAGTGGGGAGTGATATTAATTCATCTCCACAGGTAGAATATTCTTAGTATTGGGAAAAAATTCTTAAAACTGACGCTGAGAATTGATTGTCTTGGCAGCTCTGTAGACTTAGTAAGTCAAGGGATGAGGTCTCTGTCATGTCTCTCTGTCATTGTCTCATGCCTGAGCAGGTTCTTTTTTTGTTTCCCTGCGCACTGGAAATCTTTTTATTTTGTTACAGGAACAGACATAAACATAGGCCTGGTTTGCACATCATGCTAAGCCAAACCTTTGCTTATCATAAATGTGTGGGCTAACTTTGTTTTTACCTGGTCCTTTTTGTTGCCATGCTGCTAAAGTTTGACTTAGCATGTTGTCCAAACCAGGGCTCATGGTTACAGCTCTTGGTTAGTCTGGAGAGAACTTAACCAGGAGCAGGGCTGGCACCAGGCATTACTGGGCCCTTTGGCACCAGCCTGCCCCAGGCATGCAGCTCCTGCCTCTTCCACCTACCTATCTCCTGTCTCCCACTGCTGCGCACGCTGCACACACAGGGCTACCATCAACCAAGATGGTGGCAGAGGCTTCTCTAAGGGGCTAATGCCCCCGCCATCATCTTGGTTGATGGCATGAATGCATCATGCTACGTGTGTGCACATGCCTGCCATCAACCAAGATGGCAGTACGGGCATAAGCCCCATAAAGAAGCCTCTGCCTCCATCTTGGTTGATGGCAGCCCTGCACGCACAGTGTGTGCAGCAGCAGAAGACAGAGAGGTAGGTGGAGCGAGCGAACGGGTGTATGGCCTGGAAGCTTCCTCTCTGTGATCCACGGCAGGGACTCTGCTGCGGATCATGGAAGGGGAACACTACTCTGCCACCCTAACGAGGGGCCCTTCAGGGGCCCTCGGCCAGGGCCCAACCTGGCTGCCCTTTAGCGCTGCCCCTGACCAGGAGCCTGGGTTCAGAGACCATGCTAAACCAAACCTTGGCTTGCATTAGTGTGGCACAGCAGCAAAAAAGACTGGAGAAGAGCAAAGCAGGCCGTAGAGAGCTTGCATGGCCCTTCTGGCTGACCTGTTAACCTGCTTATCTATAGCTGTCCAGTATGATGGGCTTCTTCTGTGTAGTAATCCACCAACCAGGCTGCAGACTCAGCTAGACCTCTACTTTTTGTAAATGGACATACTGGCATTTCATGACACAAAAAAATTGTTGGAAGCAGTCAGAGAATCCCAAGTGGCATGAGACAACTGGCCAGTAAAGAAAGTCTGATCTACAAATGATGATATATGGAAGAGCTACTTACTTGTTATCACTGTAAATTGGGTTAGAAAACATCCTGCAATTTTTGGTATTTTTAATGTCCTAGATGGAACAAGCCTAAAGGACCCACCTAAAAGTGCCAAGTATACACGTAAGCAGTGCACAACAGAACAGGTATTTTCTTTTTTATTATCTACAACATATTGATCCATTTTCTGAACCTGAGCCACTGCAGGTGAACAGGATAGCTTCAACAACTTCTTTCCTAACAGCAACACCTTCCCCATCCCATCTTCATTCTGCTCTACGAGTTTTTTACAAATAATGACAATATAATTCTTTTGCACTTGGCAACCACAATGAAATGGACCATATAAATCAACTGACAACCCTGTGTCTCACAACTTAAGAAGCTCCTGGCTCCAAGTCCCACATCAGAACATCCAATTTGGACAAAGTGGCTTAAGGATAGTGCTGCACAGTTGTAAGAAGTCATTCAGTTGACACATTATGTCAAAGTCTTTCTGTGGCTTTTGGAGTAAGGAATGAGTGAAGTGCCAGCCAATTCCACCCCACCCAGTCCCACTTTACTTGTACTTTAATAGATTGGAACCGGGCAGTGACTGCTGCATGTGAAGAAGCAGTTCCTGCAGTTCTAGAAAAGTGCTCTGAGTTAACTTTGCACTGGATAAATATTTACATACAACAAAATTGCAATGCTTTCCCCTAATATAGTTTGAACACAGCTTAGCTCTGGGCAATCAAAATCTAATGGTATATGGAACCCATAAATATTCTTCACAAGAAAGGGAGGTGGATAACTAGATGACCACGAAAGTGAGCCATTGCACTAGTTGTATTACTCTTGAGTATGTCCTCAGTCAAGCCTCTGTGTACAAGTCACATTTTATTTTCAGGTGGCAGGAGTTATACACAAACATGGCCTTAAACTGAAGAGTTGTTTTTGCAGAATCTGACTCTATTATGATAATTGTGCCCTATAATGATTATTTTACAAAATCCTGATGAAGACAATTAGGGAGTGTAATTTAAAATGTTTTATTTGGCTGCAGTATTTGATTTCTTTGTCTAAATATTCTTGGGATGAGAAGCACCAAGCAAGCCACAGTAAAGTCAGATAAATGTGACGTGACATGGTTGTGTCATCCATCAGTCTTTGCCACTGGTATGTTAAATGATGCCTTTCATAGGCATTGCTTCAACAGGTCCCAATGCCAGGGGCTGTGAGATGTAGCGCTATAGAATGATAGGCAGACAAAGATAGATCATGTTTTATGAGAGATGACCTAACTAGCAAAGTTAGAGCATGACACATAATGAACAAGGTGACATAAGGTTGCTGCCCTGGGCTCCTTCTAGGAGGAAGGGTGGGATATAACTGTAATAAATAAAATAAAATAAAGTGACATGGAAGTGCAGGGGAAGTTATAGTTTTAAATGCTGGGGGTGGGTGGGGTAAGAACATAAGAAGAGCCTGCTGGATCAGGCCAGTGGCCCATCTAGTCCAGCGTCCTGTTCTCACAGTGACCAACCAAATGCCCATGGGAAGCCTGTAAGCAGGACCTGAGTGCAAGAGCACTTTCTCTTCCTGCGGCTTCTGGCAACTGGTTTTCAGAAGCATACTGCCTCTGGCTATGGCGGCAGAGCACAGCCACCATGGCTAGTAGCCATTGATAGTCTTATTCTCCATGAGGATAAGTCTTCACCTGAAAGGAAGATTGCGACCCATTTGGGACTGCTAAAAGACTGTCACTGCAAGTCCCAGACTGCAAAGCCTCAGTGACCTCAGTCAAAGAACGAAGTGGCATAGTGGTGCTGTGTGCAGAACAGAAATGAGGTCAGGTTTCCAGGTTGGCATATGCATAGGCCCGTTCAGGCATTCTAATGTGATGAAAGCAACGACTGTGTTAGTTCATCCCCTGTTGTCATTCCCAGTGCCATCTCTGATTTTCCAGATTTCTAAATCACGCAGTAGCCTACACGAGGAGAGCAGATTCCCCACTGCAGAAGTTATTTGTCCATTTCAGGAAGAGGGGGTGGTGAAGCTAATGTGTTTGTACCCACTCTCTCCCATCACACGAGGGATTTAGAACAGCTTAACAGGACTATTGTGTAATTGTTTTTTTAAAAATGCAGAGAGTCTTGCCTGGTAGTTTCTTAAAAATAATGGAGGAGTCAGAACTGATGCACAAGAGAATAGTGCTTTTTTGTTTGTATGTATGTATTTCCAAGACAGTAGCATCTCCCTGCAAAAGGCTCATTTCAATTTGTGCATGCTATTGCTTTCAGGGGTATTGTTAGGGGGTTGCCAAGGGGGCCCAAGCCCATAGCTTTTTTGTCCAGCTCAAGATCTCTTGCCCCTATACCCTTTAAACACCCCACTTTTGCTCATAAAGGGCTGGAAAGTACAACCACCCGCCATCTCAATTTGTCCAGAGGCAGTCTATCTAAATATAGTATTGACAACTTTTAAAGCTGTTTCAGACAATTAATTCTGTGGGCCAGATTATTTTGTATGCATAAGGTGATGTCATTTCCAGGGGGTTGCAGTGAACTTCCCATAACAGTTGCAATAGTTGAACCCAAACGGTTATGAAGTTATTTCTGTTAAGAAGCTTACCAAAGTCTTTCTTTTCTACGGCTTTGGATGTTTTTATTCCAACAGAATTCTTAATGATTTATTTAACAGATTATACAAGAGTATTTACTATATGTCTGCCATGGGGAGCGTTATTAGAGTGTACTATTTTGTTAAACATGTTGAGATCTTTGTAGACAAATCCTAAGCTTGTTTACTTTATTTACTATGGAAAAAGACCTCTTTAGTGTATCTTTTCTGTTGAATTTTAGCTAACAATTTTGGAGCATTAACACTGCACCATTGCTTTATATGCTTTTTTCCTTGTGTCTGGAATTTTGGGTTGCTGCTTGAAATAAATATGCAGAATGGCAGACTCAGTTAAGAAAAAGAGAGTATAATTTACTTAAATAATAATATTAATGGTTAAATTTCTGTAAGACTATGACAACCTAAGTACAGTAGTGCAGTAATGATTTGACCATTTCAGTATAGACTGAAAGTTCACTAAATCCCCAAGAAACAACTATTTGTGCTTAGTAATGAGAATCAACCCTGGGAAAGTGAGAACGTGTGAACTGACCACTTTCCTGAAGATACCACTGACCTTAGCAATCTTAGCAATATAGTGGTACCTTACAGTGAACAAATCATGATATGAGTCAGATTCATAATTGCATCAACTCCATATCAAACCAAGGCTGAGGAACAGTTTCTTACATATCTTGAAGAATACGCTTCCTTTATGAGAGCAGCTTTATTTCCAGTGCTGACATGTATGGAAGTGGCATAGCTGAACCCTGAATTAAAAGGTCTGTACTCCATTTTCATTGCATATTTTATAAGCTAAATCCTTCTATTTTTAAAAAAACAAGGAATGAATTTGTTTTGTAGACTGTCTCCAGTTTTTAATATCTATAGCAGTCCTTAGATTAATGAGTAATTCTATGGTGTTGTATTGGAAAATACTTGTGCATCATCTTAGTTTAAAGTGACGCCTGCCTTTCCTTGGGATGCGTCCTGCACTCCCAGTTGCATACTACGGCATGCGATCAAGAGCACACAGAGCTATTTTCTGGATGAGCCCAAAGTATTGGATGTGATGTGATGATCAATGAGCTTAAACATTGAGTGTTTCCACTCATCTGAATAGGCCCAAATCTTTTCTATGCATGTAGTGAGCTTATTTCCAATAAATATAATGACTAAAGTTTACATCTTAGCATGTAGACAACATTCACTGTGAGATGCTAATGATACAAAACAGAGATATTTGCTAGGAGGGTGTCTCAGTGTTTTTTCTTTAACACAGCTAGTGTTATTAGAAATCAGCTACAGTAGGGCCCCGCTTTACGGCGATTCGCTTTGCAGCGATTCGCTAATGCGGCGGCTTTCAATTAGGGAAAGTCCCCGCATTAAGGCGCTTGTTCTGTTTTTACGGCTTTTTTCTGTCGCGCACCATTTTGACGTTATTTTCGTGCGACGTGTCCCATTATCGTCAATGGGTTTCGCTTTATGGCGATTTCCGCTTTACGGTAGGGGTCCGGAACGGAACCCGCCATATGGGCGGGCCCCTGCTGTATATGTAAATATTATAGATGTGCTCCAGAAAAAGTTTGGTGGACCTGGATTTATGTGTGTGTTTGTGTCCAGATTTTCACCCAACTTCTGTCTAGTTCTGCCACCAGAATGTACCATATCCAGCTTGTTCTAGGATACTGAGAAGGCATGGAGAAAAGGCTTAGACCTCCAGTACTGCTGTGGTACTAAGGTCATGGCACCAGATCAGTGATGGAGATGAATGTTCAGTCTACAATATCCCTGAAACTTTATGGCCTCCCACTGCAACCTTCTAGATTCTAATGAATTCTCCAGTGCGGCATAGTTCCACTATTAGCAGAACTATGAATCCATTTTTGCCCCAAAAACCAGTCAACCAAAGAGTACTTTTTTTTTTACAGATAACTCTTGCATTGGATAAGTTTCTGGAATGCTTTTTTGAAATCTTCATTAAAGATTGTGTAAATCAGGGGGTTAACAAGAGAATTAATATATCCCAACCATGTCAGAAAATTATTCATTTCTTCTGAAATCTGACATCGTTCACAGGTATTAACAACCACCTCCTTCACAAAGAAGGGGAGCCAGCAGATCACAAAGGCACCCAAAATTAAGCCAAGGGTAGTTGCTGCCTTTCTCTCTCTTGTGGTAGAAATCCGTTGTCTCCTCCATCCTTTCTCATTCTTGGACTCAGAGTTGGGGCTTCTCAAAGAGATATGGATACTGTCCAAATCTCCTGAAGGGTTAGTTGTTTTATCTTTTGTGCATGATGCTGATGAAGCTAGCCGGCAACTTTTCTCACCTGCTTCCAAGAGGCCCTGTCCATTTACCTCTTCTTTGAGAACACGACTCACACTCCTTCTGTGAAAAGTCTTAGCTGCCTTGTATATTTTGTAATAAAGAATCAGAATTAATGCCAGTGGGATGTAAAAGGCTCCAAATGTAGAGTAGATGGTAAAAACAATGTGGTCGTGCTTAATGATGCATTCGTCATCCCTGCTGGCAGACTGGTGCCGCCAAAATAATGGTGGCATTGAGATGAAGATGGAAATGATCCACACAATAGCAATCATGATGCCTGCATGTTTAGGTGTTCGCTTCCTGGCGTACTCCACAGCATCTGTGATTGCTCGGTAGCGATCCAAAGCGATGGCTGAGAGATGCAAGATGGAGCAGGTACAGCAAGTGATGTCAACACTAAGCCAAATATCACACATCACTTGTCCCATGATCCAGGTCTCTTTGACAATATAAACAATGCTGAAGGGCATGACTAGGATGGCAACCAGGAAATCAGTGACTGCCAAGGAGCAAATTAAATAGTTGGCAGGGTGGTGGAGCTTCCGTGTCACAATTATTGCAGTCATCACTAGAGAGTTGATGACAGTTGTCATTACTGCTAGCACTGAAAGTGTAAGAGAAACCAAGATCTTGGATGTTACTTTTTTACGTAGTTCTTCTGATGTCCCATTTTGTTCCAATGTATAATTTTGTTCAGTAAAGTTCAGGAAATCCATTATTCCCTTCAAGGTGGTCTTTATCTAACAAAGATACCTGTAACGAAGTAAACACAGTTTAGATTTTAAAAAAATTATGTCCCAGAAATAACACAATACATACAGATTTAATGTTCTCCCCAATTTTTTCCCATGGTATTTTTCATGCCACATCTTTTTTTCATAGAAAATCTCTTTGCCATGGAATCGCCTTCTGATCGTGCTGCATCCCTTTCTTCCTGGATTTAAGCCAATTAATGCCCTAGGCCAATCCATTTAGAAGTAAATGATTACTTACAGCAACACAGATGTGATGCTAAGTATGTGATTGCATTTAAATTGTGCCTGCTGTTTCTACTGTGATGCTGCTGGTGGGGATCAGGTTAGGACTGTGGTACATGGATGGGTTTCAGACTTCCTCTTCCTTTCCTTAGGAAAATTCTACACACACACGAAGTGCAAGTTGCTATTAGCCAAAGGAGGGAAGCATCCAGTATAACTAGGGTTGGAAGAGAAATTACATTTGGTTCTCATTCAAAACCAAATTTATAAGATTTGCCCTTTCTGAAACAATATGAGAACTGAAACACAGTCATCTTTCAAAATTTGCACTTATCTAAATTTTGCAATGCAGTTCTCCAACCAAACACTGTTTACAAAAATACATATATTAGGGGGAAGTGTTCATGCAGATGAATATATTAGTGAAAGTAACATACAACAGTGCCTTATATTAGGAAACATTGCTTGCAAAAATGTGTACATTAGTCAAAACTGCATACAAAACTGCTCTTTCACGTCTAACTTCTCATCCACTTTGTCTGCTTCCAGCACCCTCGCCTATGACAGAGAGTTCCTGAGGACTCTGCCTGGGATCCTCATGGTGGCTGAGATTGCACAAATGCAGATGGGGAGATTGAGTGCCTGGAACCAGCAAAGATGCACTATGTTGTCTCTGGTCCTGTTCTGCATTATGGAACATCTGGGCTGTACTATATTGCTAGGGGAATCCTCCTGTGAGTTGATCCATGCCTGTTGGTTTGCTTAATAATAATAATAATGTATATGGATATTGTTTATGTATTTTGCTTTGTAAATTAATTTGGTATTTTTTTATTGTACCTTGTGTATTCCATTGTAAACCGCTTTGAGATCTTTTAGATAGTAAGCGGTCTATAAATGGAAATAATAATAATAATGTATATGGATATTGTTTATGTATTTTGCTTTCTAAATTAATTTGGTATTTTTTTATTGTACCTTGTGTATTCTATTGTAAACCACTTTGAGATCTTTTAGATAGTAAGCAGTCTATAAATGGAAATAATAATAATACAAATATGAGTTCAGTAGGAGAAATTCACACTAAAATGATGGAGAATTTTCATGAGGATTTTAAAAATGAAATTCGCAAATTGCTGCAGAAATGTGAACTGAATTTAAGACTGGAAAAATAAGAAACTGAGAGAACCAAGATTGATAGATCTTTCCATCCCTAGTTGTTACCAATGCGAACATTCCTCCTTGAGCAAACAGCAGCTTCAGCAGGACAATTTTGAGTTCAAGGCTGGGGAAATAGTTAATTCTCTTCCCTAACACTATGGTCCTCATGTTTTTCAGGGGTTCCTATCACTGTTATTTAGAAGAAAAAACAATATATGCATATTAAATCCAATCACATATTTAACACCTCATCATCATCATCATTATTAATAATAATTTATATTCTATATTTCCTCCAAGGAGCTCAAGGTGGCATACAAACATCCAGATAGGTTGTCACTCTTGTATTGTTCTCCTGGGACTGTTCTCTCTACCTTCTCTTTCCTCTTGTTGACACTGGCTGAGTTTCAGTGATGATACAATGGGCCTATACATTGTGTTTTTGGATATTGCAGCCCCTCTGGTTGTCATTGGCTTAGCTGCTCTGATGAAATAGAACAGAGGCTGGAAACATTTTTCAGCCTGAAGCACATATTCCCTCATGTCATGCACAACCTTCTGGGGGCTGCATGCTAGTGGTGGGCGGGGTCAGAGACAAACTGGAGAGAAGGAGAAATTTGATGGAAGGCAAGGAGTTACTGGCAACCTTAAAGGTGCAGCTGCAGCTTGATATTTACCCATCCTCATGATGACTGGGCAGAAGCATTCTCTTACATTATATGGCAGTGATGGTTTGGGAGGCAGATGTGAAGGTTACTTTGTAGAAGACTCTGGGATTCCTCCAGAAATTAGGAAGTTGTCTGAACTAACCAGTGCTAGGTGGCTTCTGAAATCCTTGTGAGATAGGTTTGCCAGGTTCTTGGCCTGAGACTTATCTTGTATCTTTAGAAGAAGAGAAAGTCAGCCAAGTGCAGGTATTCTTGCAACTCTGTAATGGGAACAACCACAAGGTGGAATTCTCCCTTCCCCCTGCACAACTTTTAAAGATACAGAAGACTTTTTGGTTGCCAGGCCTAGCCTCCAAGAGGTCTTCTGTATCTTTAAAAGTTGTCGAGGGGGAAGGGAGAATTCCACCTTGTGTTTTTTCCCATTACAGAGTTGCAAGAATACCTGCACTTGGCTGGCTTTCTCTTCTCCTAAAGATACAGGATCAGTCTCAGGCCATGGACCTGGCAACCCTATGATGAGATCAGTGACGATAATAATGAACTAGATGGATCTAGCAGCTTCCCATCTGCCTACATTGGGTACCTCAAAATAGCTCAATATATGTGGACTGAGGATGCTTTTCTAGTTGTGAAAAGTGACCTTGAGTTAACCTACATATAGATATGTGTTCTAGGAACAAAAGAAAAGGCCTGCTAGGTCATGCTGAAGGTTCAGCATTCTTTTTCATACAGTGGCCAACCAGACGCTTTCAAGAAGCCCACAAGCTAGGCAGGGAGGTAGTAGTTCTCCCCTGCTGTTAATCCCCTAGTAACTGTTACTCAGTGGTATGCTGCATCTGAATGCGGAAGTTCTGTTTTGCTATCAGTAGCTGCTGGTTGACCTATCCTCTAGTAAATTGTCTAACAGCACAAGCCCAAACATGACTATTCAGAAGTGAGTCCTGTTGAATTCAGTTACAGCCAGGTAAGTGGGGCTCTAGGTAAGTGGGGCTACGATTGCAGCCTAATTCCCCTTTACAGTTATCTAAGCCAGTGGCCATCACCACATTTTGTAGGGAGGGAAAGTAATGCATATAAAGCCATGTGGCTGAGTGAGTAATACAAAGAATGTAAACGCTGTAGCTGGCCCTTCCAAAACATGAGTTGAACTGTACCTTTTCTCTGGACAATAGAAGCTTATGTATGTTTATGCTAGCTGAAGTTGGATTAGTCAGAAATGAAGCATGACATGGTAGATTTTTTTTTGTACTAGCAAATTGGAGAGCTTTTATAGTCATTTTTGCCTTATACTTTTTTCACCAAGATAGACTGTGTGAAGGTCAGCAGAGTAGGTAGAGTTCAAGGCTGTTGTTGGTTCTTTCTCTTTCAAGAAGTAATTGGTCACTGAGCCAATAAAGAGAAAAGCCTGGGTCACTCTATAAATAATTACTTTCTTCTGTTCTGTTCTTCCTGCTTTTCAGAAGCAGTTTTTCTTTTTTTGCACTTGGTCCTTTGAAAAAATACAAGTCCAAAGTAAAGGTATAGAAAGCGGTACTTTTTCTAATTGCATTGAAGCAGATTAAAAAATAACAACCAAGCAGAGTCCCTATTTTAGTTAAGGGAGCAGGGAGAAGATAACCAGCAAATAATTAAGAGAATAATGGAATTAGTGGTTATATCCCTGGGTATTTTCACTTCCTCATTACTGGTTCTTAAAATGCATTTAGGTAGGTGTGTATTCTAACTGTCACAAAAAATGTTAACTCACAGGAGATTGTTCACAAAGTACAGCTATTTGACATGTGAAATGTGCTCATTAATTGGTTCAGCTAAACATTCGGCTGCTGTCACTCAAGAAATGCCTCATTCAGTTTGTTTTATAAAAATGTCATTTTTTTTTTAAAAAAGGATCATACATAACTGAATATGTTTTTACTGGAGATTGGATTTAGACACATTTGCGGGGGAATAGGTTTATCTGTTGCAATTAACAATGATAGCTAAATTGGACCTCTATATTCAGAGCAGAGTTTGGAAAAGTTACTTTTTTAAACTACAACTCCTATCAGCCCCAGCCAGCATGGCCATTGGATTGGGAGTTGTAGTTCAGAAAAGTAACTTTTCCAAGCTCTGATTCAGAGGCATGATGACTCTGAAAGCAGATGCTGAAGATAAACAACAGGGTAAGGGTGTTGCCTTCGTGCCCCTGTTTGTCCATGCCTCAGACAAAAATGGCTGGGTGTTTGTCAGAAACAGAATGGTGGGCTAGATGATGGGCCTGTGCTCTCTGATCGAGCTGGACTCTTCTTATGTTCTTAATGATCTCTAAGAAAAAGCATCCACTTTGCCCAGGTTCCCCACCCCACAGAATATGAAAGCAGGTTTAATTCATAGCCCTGTGTGGAATAGGCTGATTCTGCTGCTGTTGCTGCTACTGCCTCTTGGTGCAGTGACCATGCACTGAAAATGCCACGCTTTAGCTTCCTACAGCTTTTTCTTTTGGTCTTGATTGATCATGTGCAAGACCAGATGGCAAACAAAAAAACCTCTTGCCATTCAAAAATAGCTCTTACAACAAGGGGAATAAAGAACAGAGAGCCAAATGTGGAAATATCTCTTTGAACTAAGGAACTAGTCAAGGAGTAAAACATCCTTTGGGACCTTGAGCCTGGTGCTCTTTGGGTAGAGACACATTTACTATTCTGCCAGTTCCAGTGCATCTGACTACCTCTCTTTTCTGAAAATGGGGGCACAGCACTCGTCAGCCCCTGCCCCTTTTTACTGTAAAACCTGGTGGGAGCTGCTCGAGTGCATTTTTTTATTTAAAAAATCAGCTTCAAGCAGATTTCGCAATTGATCAGCAGATCAACCCGTTACCCCTCCAGGTACAGCCAATGCAAAAGTTTTGCTGTAGCCGACTAGTACACGCACAGCCTTTGTTAGGACTACCTCTGTTAAGATGTACAAGTCCATCTTTTCTCAACCAGCATCCCCCAGTTCCTATACTCACCTAACATTTGTTAATTTAGTAGAATCAACATGGGGAATTGAGTTTTTAATTGAATGTTATTGTATTAAAATTATATTTATACCAGTTTAGGTATATTTGTGGAAAGTGAGGTATTAAGACCCAAACAAATATAAACTGTGAACTAGTGCCTGTATTTTCTTTTTCCAACTCCTTTCCAATCCCTTTTCCTTTTGTGTCATGTCTTTCAGACTGTGACCCTGAAGGCAGAGACCATTATATTACTGACCTTTGTTGAGCTGCTCTGGGAATGTTTTCCAGCTGAAGAAGTTAAAAAAGAGAGAGAGACAGCTTTAAATAAATACAAACATAAATAACTAAATAAATAAAATATATCGCACATGGGATGGCAGCCATGCCTCGTAGTGTCCCAGAAACTCTCTACATCCAAAGGCTAAATGGCAGAACTCCAGGAAATCAAGACACCATTAGCTTGAAATGAGGGACCAAGAATACTTCCATACTGAGGACAGCACTCTGTTGTAGTATCAGCTAACAGGGATGGGCGAAACTGTTGATTTTGGTTTCTCTCAGTTTCTCATTTTTCCAATCTTAAGTTCAGTTCTCCATATTTCCACATTAGTCTGCAATTTAAAAGAAAAGTCTTCAAGGAAAAACATCAGCATTTTAATGCAAATTCCTCCTAACATACATGTTTGTGTGCTTTCCCCCTTAATATAACAATGTACTTTTGTATTTATTTTCATGAATATGTGTATCTCTATGGACACCTTATGCATTTTTGTACAGGTGGCTGGAGAACTGCACTGCAAAATTCCAAGAAGTGCAGATGTCGATAAATGGCTGTATTTCTCATTTTCCCCCAGAATGTGTAGGTAGGTTTGCCTTTAAATGCAAAATGGAACAAATTTCTCCCCAGTCCCTATTAGCTATATATAAGCATGAGGGCCACTAGATGGTGCTGAGGAAGGAGAAGAGGTGGGTGGGAAGAAAGTTAGCGGTCAGCTTCAACATAATGTGGTGTCTGCGCTTTCTGGTAACTCTACACCTATGACCTCATGTTAGTTTAAGAATATAATAAACAGGAAGAGAAATGGACCTGTCTACATTTGAAACAGAATCCTAGTTCATGCTGTCTCCTGTCTCAGAAGACAAAGGAATCTGCTTACTAAGTGTAAGTACCATGTCCATGAGCCTATTGCCAGTGGTGGGAACTCTTCACCAGGAGCTCAATCCCTGCAGGAAGGGTATTAAGAAACAGGAGAGGGCCTTTTCAGTAGCTATGGAATAGCCTCCCCCAAGAGGGTCATCTAGCATCAAGTTTATTGTGTTTTTGGTGCCAGATGAACAGCTTTCTGTTCATTCAGATGACCTTTCAAACAATTTCTGCTTCAGAGACTGAACCTCTCAGTTTTAACAATGAATTTTAAAAAGTTTCAGTTCTTAAAATTAATTTATTTTATACTTCATTTTAATACCTCTCTCTCTGCTATGGACTGGCACACAAACAGAGCACAGCTGAAATCCTCAGAAAAATATCTCCCTTTGGGAATTATCTTGGCATTCTCCTGATCTGGTTTCTAGAGACCGCAATGTTCTTGATTTGCTCTAGCCAGAGAGCCCACTTGCAATAGGTCCATCCAGAAAACAATGTCACAAGATGAGGAAGGGCATTCCAGGACAAATGAGTCTATAGCATAGTCTTCCTGAAAATAATAATAATTATTATATATTTATTACATTTATATCCCACCTTTCCTCCAAGGAGCTCAAGGTGGCGCATATGGTTCTCCTCCCTCTCCATTTTATCCTCACAACAACCCTGTGAGGTAAGTTAGGCTCAGAGGCTGTGACTGGCCCAAGGTCACCCAGCAAGCTTCGTGGTGGAGTGGGTATTGGAACCCTGGTCTCCCAGGTCCTAGTCCAGCACTCTAACTACCACACCACTTTCACAAACAGGGGCTTTGAACTGCTCCCACAAGGAGCTTCACAATGTTCATTTCCCTCTCCTGTAATTGTGTATCCAAATGTGACTTTACCTTGTTAGCTTTTTCGTGAGTCCTCTGTTGCCCTGAATTGGTGCAATTTTGTGCACTTCGTTCCTGGTTAATCCTTTGTGTCTGAAATGCCATCTTGCCTGCCTACTGATTGTTGGAGTGAGCCCAGATACTCTAGTATGATTTCTGGTAACCTTGGCCCCATGGGATTTTTGAGTGGAATACACTTGTTCATAGGGGAGCTGTATATATCCCAAGCAAGGAATGTGAATGGTGAAGTATCTGCACACCAGACATTGGCAAGGTGGGTGATTTCTGCAGCAAGAACTACTCTGTATCAATCTCTTTAGTAATATTTTGATTGTTTTTAATTCATTCAAGAAAAAAATGACAAATTTTTCCTGGGATCTGCTAGCTAAATTGCATAGAAAACCAGCACCCCACCCAACCTGTCAAACTTGTCCTGCAGCAGATGAGGGAGATTAGAATCTGGCCTGATTTAAGGATTATTTGGGAAACTTTGAGGCTTTATACAAAAGCCTTCAAATGACATGAATGATTCTTTATTCTTTGATAAACAAAATCCATAGACTGGAGCTGAACTGAAGTTTCTTGGATTTGTATCAGCTAAAGGGCAACTTCATCTGTAGATAAGCACAAGGAAGCTAATTTAGATCACACAACCAAGCCACAGCTCACTGGAATATTTACCCTCCCAGCTTTGTAGAACTGTGCCAGTGATGGCTTTCTGGGTATATGCACCAAAAATATCTATAAAGCTGCATGCATTTATCAACCAGACACATGCCAATCTACTAACAATGGGGAAAGGGGAGGGGGGAAAGCTCTAACCCCAAAACCTGACTTGGTCAGCCAGAAAAAGTGTTGTAATAAATAAGTATAGCACTTTGATTCATAGAAACTGTGGGTGTAATCAACCCTGTAGCCAGCCTTCTTTGCTAGATGGGGCAGCCACATTTCTAGGTGCGATACTGGGGGAGGAGGCACAAGCCAATCCCCTTCTCACTGATGGACAGGACGTAAGGGCCAGGCCAGGGGAAGACAGTGACCTTCCCCCTTGCTACTCCTCTATCCAGAGGATGTGTTAACTGTTGGAAGTGGGGCAAGAGCAACGCCTGTTTGGGTTCTTTTGTTTGTATTCCAGAAGGAAGATAGAGTTAGGGTCCTCCAGCTGGCTAGGCTTGCCTACCTTTACCTGTGCTGTTTTCTACCTAACATCCTTGCATTCTAAACTGATATGCTCAGGGAAGCTTATCTGCCTCCCCTTCCTTTGTCTTCTTCTTCAACTGTCCGAGGAGAAAGGAGACATCTTTGTCTTTGCTCTCTCTCTTGAGCCATGATGGCAATACCCACGTCTGGGCATTATGCCTCCAACTTAGTTGGTTAGTTAGAACTAGGTATGCCTTTCCTATCTACTGTGTATTTCTGTAAATAAAGTAGCTTTTCTTATTTTACTAAGTCTTAATTCTCAGTGATCTAAATGCAGGGTAAATGCCTGCTACTTAGGTAAATACACACACTGGCACACACGCATCTCAGACCGCTGATGATCTCTGTATATATACAAATTTCCATAACATTAACTTACATGAATGAAGTTTAATCTGTTGAATTGTCTCACCCTTTTTTGAGAGATTCCTAGGAATGCCAGACTCAAAAGCTTGACTTTACCTATAGTTACAGTCCTCTTTCACCTGTAGTCTGTCCATGTGTTCTTATTCTTTGTGAAATGAACTACTTTGGTATTTACAGTGAGCTCCTGAGCTGGATTTGATGCTTCATTGGGTATCTCAGTTTTAGATTCCACCTGAAAAACAAGCTTGTCCATACTACAAGTTTAGGGAAGGGCAGAGAGAAAATAAATACTTTAGGGTGTGCTGGTTAACTCATCCTTGAGAGTCCCTCCTTTCTAGTCTTGTTCCTGACCGTTAGATTTTCTTCCTGTTGGACAAAATAATCAAGGGAAAACTTTTTAACTGCTGTATAAAGATCTAACTAAGCAATTGGAAACTAACTGTAGAAAGCAATTGGATTTTTTTTTTTACTGGGTTGATTTTTCTGTCCAGAAAACCTGAAAAGGCCTCATGCTGAGCTGCACTTATTGGGAAAATCAGAAATTAGGCCTGAGTTACAGCATAGGTAGCCACCCACCTACCAGCTAGTTAACTGTAGTGTACACTGCAATATTTCTATTTCTCTAGGGCTCTTTTCATCCTTTGCCATCAAGAATTCAATAAAAAGAAGAAAAAATAGCCAGTATGATTGTGAGTATAGTGAGTGTTTTAAAAGAGTAAAGGGTAACTTAGAGTAGAATGTTTGTCAGATCACTTTAAGTTATTTCTTTATTTCACCCTTTAGCAATTAGTATCCAATCCTGCCCTACCCATTATAATAACTGCAGAATAAACAAGCTCTTACTCCTTAATGCAGGCAAATAAATACACTTCTTTATTGCTGGCTGGGTAGAGAACATAACTGAAACTGAAAAGCAGAGCAAAGGAAAGCCCAAGGGATGGAATCTAACTCTAGTCCATAATACAAAGTTCTAATATTTAACTCTTCAAGGGTCATGGTTTTTTAGGCTCACTTAAACAGGCTGGTTTTTTAGGGTAACTTAAATAATTTTAGGGTGATTGTGATCATGAAACATCCACCTTCAGTCAAGAAGGATCTTGAGTAAGCAGACCTTTGGGGGCTCTTCCAAATGAGGCTTTTGTTGTGCCCTTGCCCTGACTTATTCACTGAATTCAGGGTCCTATTCTTAAATAGCTCCTTTTCTTAAAACAAGCTATAATTCTTTAAATGGAGGTTGTCCTTGTCTGTCATGTCACAAATATAAAAGAAGTCAATTCTTCCTCTCCCCCCCAAAATTGGGGGGAGCACAGCTCTAGCATAGTGGTGTCGCCATTTGCACCCCTCCAGTTACAGGGCTGGGTGTAATCCCACCTCATTTCAGTTATTAGCTCTGGATAGCTCTCAAACCGGATAAGCAAATCTTAGAGGAGTTGAATGGTAAGTTTGTGTCAATGTTCAAGGGCTCCAGCCACTTTTGGATGTGGCTACATGCAATGAGTGATCTGTATGTGTTCGACAATATGTGATGTGCAGCATGTTAGAAGCTCTTTTGGGTATTTATTATATTTTCTATATTTGCTTAACCATGTTTAGGTGCAAATCCTTCTTCTGTTGTGAAGAGGGAAGAGTGTGAAGGCTCTTGCCATACTGTGTGTTGTGTGTGTTATGTGCCTTCAAGTTGATTTAGACTTATGGCGACCCTACGAATCAGCAATCTCCAATAGCATTTGTTGTAAACCACCCTATTCAGATCTTGTCAGTTCAGGTGAGTGTGCAGCAATGTGGATGTCACAGTATCGCAATCTGAGCCCCTCCCTCCCTCATCTTCACATGGGAATATATTGTTTGTGAGGAAAGTGTACATGAAAATGCATATATTAATGAAAATAACATATGCATTATATTAGGGGAAACTGCTTGCAAAAAGGTGTATATTAGACGAAACTGCATACCAAAACAAGCATATTAGAAGAAATGCACATTCAAATACGGATAATTTTTGTGAGGACTTTGCAGACTGATGCGGGAATGTGGTAAGCTCAATTTAAGATTGGAAAAATGAGAAACAAGTTGATGGATATGTTCCTCTTTAGGCCTGACATTCTTTATGGCTGCCTGCCCCCTCCTGTCAGCTGCCACTCAGCACCTGCCCTCATCATCTTACCATTGTTGTGCATTCTCTCCTAATTCCTTCTCCTTGTCTAAACATAGAGGCTCTGCTCCCTACTCTCAGTAAATGGAAAGAATCACCATGGTTTCAGAGATATATGCTCAGGTTACTACCACAAACATGGACAAACACAGCTTATCAAACAATGGTTTTGTATTAAACCTTTTCTTGAAGCTCCATACATCAAGGTACACATAAAAAATCCTATGCAGTATGATCTGATTTCTGTCTTAATGTGATGGCCTCCTCTGAGTTATATACATTTCCGGCTGGATTCATTTTTGGAAGAGTTGCGATTGCTTCTTATTTTCCATTCTGTAACAAAAGGAGAAAAGGTTCTCAGTACAACATTGGGCTATAGGAATGTTTCTACTAAGTGATATTGAATGTCCGTGTAAACAACTACATTTTTTTTTAAAAAAAAACAACACATTTATGTCCTTCCAAGAACTTCATTGTGGCATACATGATTCTCTCTTTCATTGTATCCACAGAGCTACCCTGTGAGATAGGTTAGGCTTAGCTGCTTACAAATTAATGATTAATTCTACCAGTTTAGAAAAATGCCAGTTAAGATCTATTCATGGGAACACTCTCCTAATCTGTATGGATTTCTTTATTATACAGCCGCAAGAGTGGCTGTAAACTATAATCAGCATTGATTTTTTGCATTCTGCAACGTTAAATAAAAAATAATCGCCCCATGCCATTCTGATGCTTTCCATAAGCTCATTTCAAAACAAAACCTTACAAAATTTATAGTCCTGAACTCAGAAATGCTTGCTTAACAACCCACTAAATTCTCATGGTGATACACAAAACAGCCAGAGACAAAAGTAAAATAAAGTTGTGGTATGGATGTGGTCAGGGACAGCTTTGGTTTAAATTTGGGTGGGAGGCTACATGTGCCTGCTGTAGAATAAAAAGGTGGGGAAAACCCTGAACAAGAATGATACTGTTCACAACATTTTCCTCTTGGAAAGGAAAGGGGCTTCCCCTCTGCCCACTGCCCACCCATCCAATCTCCTCTCTTCCCCCTCCCTCTCTCCCCTTCCCCTTCCTGCCTGTCCCCCAGGTCAGTTTCACCTATCCTAAGCATCATTGTACAGGAGTAAATCCCACTGAACTCAAAAAGCATGCAAATGATCAAACCTGCCCTCCCCTCCTCTTCCCTCCTAGTCCTTCCCTCTCCATTCCTTCATCCCTCCCTTCCCCTCCCCATCCCCTTCCAATCCCCCCCTCCTCCAACTACCTCTGCCCTCCCCCTGCTCCTCCCCCATGGTCAGTTTTACCTATCCTAGGACTATGACCTGGGAGACCAGGGTTTGAATCCCCAAACAGCCATGAAGCTCACTGGGTGACCTTGGGCCAGTCACTGTCTCTCAGCCTCAGAGGAAGGCAATGGCAAACCACCTCTGAATACCGCTTACCATGAAAACCCTATTTATAGGGTCGCCCATAAGTCGGAATTGACTTGAAGGCAGTCCATTTCATTTTCAAGCATGATTGCACGGGAGTAAATCCCATTGAACTCAATAAGCATGCAAATGATCAAACCTTCCCTCCCATCATCTCCCTTTTGCCCCTTTCCTCCCCCTTCCTTCATCCCTCCCCCTCCCCTTCAAGTCTGCTCCTTCCCCCTCCCTGACCTTCTGCTCCCCTATCCCCCTTCCTCTTTCCATCTACTCTCCCCTCCTCCTCCATGCTCAGTTTTACCAATCCTAGCTATGATTGCATGGGAGTAAATCCCACTGAACTGAATAAGCATGCAAATGATCAGACCTGCCTTTCCCCTCTTTGCCCTCTCCTCTCTCTCCCTCCTCCCTTCTCCTTCCCCACCCCTCTTCCTTCTTCTTCCAGCCTTCCCTCCCTCCCTCTTTTCCTCATCCTCCCCCCCTCCCCGGGAGGATATGCATAGCATGATTGCAAAGGAGTAAATCCCATTGAACTCAAAAAGCATGCAAAGATCAGACCTGCCTTTTCTCCCCTTCCCCTCTCCTCTCCTCTCCCTTCCTCCTCTCTTCTTCCTCCTCCTCTGCCCACTCCAGGCCTCCCTCCCCATGATCAGTTTTGCCTATCCTAAGCACGATTGCAGGGGAGTAAATCCTACTGAACTCAATAAGCATGCAAATGATCAATCCATTCTCAGCAAACTTGCATAGGATCCCATTTCTTACCTCCCAGATTAAAAAGCAGAGAAATTCATTAATAGGAAAAAAACCTTGTGGTTTAAGAATGTACCTATAGCCAACAGATATTTCTATCAGACTTTAAAAAGCAGGGCAATTGGGCAGCTATAGTGAATAAGTAACAGAAACAAGACATGTCTTGTGCTGATCTTATTTTAGCAGGGAGCAAGCAACAATATTAAATGGTTGATATAATTCAGATAGTCACTTTAAATATGTTTGATTTACTTTGCAATTTTAGTGAAGTTTCCTATAGTAAATCATTTTCTTTTCTTCTGTTTCTGAGAATATGTGAAGTAAACCAATACTTTGCAACGCTAAAAAAAATCTCCAAAAACAACTGTGCAATAACGGCACTGACTGTTCTGCAGAATAGTTTCCAATGGACATGAGGAGTGTCTCAGTTCGCACAAGATAAAACAGTGGGAGGTGAAATATATTCTAGCAAAATTCTAGGTGTGCTCTATCTTTTTAATTGACCATGCCCATCTTTCCTTTTTAGAGTTTAAGCAATAGCAGGCTGAAAACATGCATTTGGGCAGGCCAAGTTTGTTTTTCCAACAACTACAGTCATTGCTTAGGTAGCAACATATTGTAATCAGTCTGATATTACATCAAACTGCAATTTCAGATTCAACTGTTAATGCACCCGAAATAGAAATAGAACATAATATCCAGTTTGTAACATAAAAGGCTGTCTTCACCATCATATGACATTGACCTATAAAAAGGCTTTGAAATTAATAAAAATAAATTTGACACAGATTTCTAGGATGAATAATGAAAGAAATTTCTAGTTTAGATTCTCTGTAGAAACAGTAGTAACACAGAAAAGAAGCAAAGTAAGATGAACACCCACAAACATACAAAAATATAATTCTCCATCTTTGGAGATGGTAGGTATTGCCACTACTCACCATATGCTCAGAGGCACATGTTACTAAATTCTTCCAAGCTATACAGGAAGTAGATTGGACTGCAAAAGACCAACTCAAATTGTGTTTGCATTTTGACAAATTTGTAGGGCAATATTATTTCTCAGAGAGGAGGTCAGGTCTCCTGCTCCCCTGGTGCATTCACTATAGCTGCCCAATTCCCCTGCTTTTTAAAGTTGGATAGAAATATCTGTGGGCTATAGGTATGTTCTTAACAACAAGTTTTTTTTTTGTATTAGTGAATTATCTGTACATTGTGAGACTTAGACCTACTGGGAGGAAGGGCAGGGTTTAAATGTAATAAATACATTTTATTTATTTATTTATTAGATTTATATCCCACCTTTCCTCCCAGTAGGAGCCCAGGGCAGCAAACAAAAGCACTAAAAACACTTTGAAACATCATAAAAACAGACTTTAAAATATATTTAAACAAAACATCTTTAAAAACATTTTTAACAAAGCTTTAAAAACACCTTTTTTAAAAAAAGTTTAAAAACATATTAAAAAACAATTCCAAAACAGACACAGACTGGGATAAGGTCTCTACTTAAAAGGCTTGTTGAAAGAGAAAGGTCTTCAGTAGGTGCCAAAAAGACAACAGAGATGGTGCCTGTTTAATATTTAAGGGGAGGGAATTCCAAAGGGTAGGTGCCACTACACTAAAGGTCCACCTCCTATGTTGTGCGGAATGGACCTCCTGATAAGATGGTATCTGCAGGAGGTCCTCACCTGCACAGCGCAGTGATTGACTGGGTGTATAAGATGGTCTTCCAGGTATCCTGGTCCCAAGCTGTATAGGGCTTTGTACAGTAAAACTACAACCTTCCAGCTCACAGGTAGCTAGTGCAATTCTTTCAGTAGCGGTGTGACATGTTGGTGATACCCTGCCCCAGTGACCAGTCTCGCCACTGCATTTTGTACGAGCTGCAGCTTCTGGACTAACCTCAAGGGTAGCCCCACATAGAGCACGTTACAGTAATCCAGCCTAGAGGTTACCAGTGCATGGTCAACAGTAGTCAGGCTGTCCTGGTCCAGAAACTGCTGCAACTGTCATACCAGCCAAAGTTGGTAAAAGGCACTCCCAGCCACTGAGGTCACCTGGGCCTCTAGTGACGTAGATAGATCCAGGAGCACCCCAGACAATGAACCTGCTCTTTCAGAGGGAGTACAACCCCATCCAAAGCAGGCAACTGACCAATTTTCTAAACTTGGGAACCACCAACCCTCAGCGTCTCCATCTTGCTAGGATTCAGACTCAGTTTATTGGCCCCCATACAGCCCACCACTGAGCCCATGCAGCAGTCCAGGGCTTGCACGGCCTCTCCCGATTCAGATGTTACAGAGAAATAGAGCTGGGTATCCTCAGCATACTGCTGGCATCTCGCTCCAAATCTCCTGATGACCACTCCCAAGTTCTTCATATAGATGTTAAACAGCATGGGGGAAAAGATGGTGCCCTGCGACACCCCAGAGCACAACTGCCAGGGGGCTGAAAGATAATCACCCAATGCTATTCTCTGAAAATGACCCTGGAGGTAGGATTGGAAGCCCTGTAAAACAGTGCCTCCAATATCCATCTCACTAAGTCGGCACAGAAGGATACCATGGTCAATGGTATCAAAAGCCGCTGAGAGATCAAGTAAGAATAACAGGGCTGCTCTCCCCCCTGTCCTTCTTCCGATAAAGGTCATCCATCAGGGTGACCAAGGCCGATTCAGTCCCATTACAGGCCTGAACCCAGACTGGAATGGGTCAAGATAATCTGTTTCACCCAAGAGTACTTGCAATTGCTGCGCCACAACCCTCTCAATCACCTTCCGTAAGAAGGGGGTATTTGCAACCGGGCGGTAGTTGTTGCAAACCAATGGGTCCAAAGTGGACTTTTTCAGGAATGGTCAGATCACTGCCTCTTTCAGGGTGGCTGGAACCACTTCCTCCCACATCAGTGTATTGACGATACCCTGGATCCACTCAGTCAAACCTCCTCGGCAAGCTTTAATAAGTCAAAAAGGGCTAGGGTCGAGAGGACACATTGCTGGCCACATTGTTGCAAGCACCTTGCCTACATCATCAGGCTGCATCAACTGAAACAGTTCCCAAAAACTTGCAGCAGACATTGCACTGGACACCTCATTGGGGACTACAGTAGATGTGGATGAGGTATCAAGATTGCTATGGAGGCCTCAAAGTGTATTGCAAACAATTCACAGTGAACCTCTGAAGGGTCTAAAACTCAATTTTCTGGAGGTGATGTCCAGACCTCTAACAATACAGAAAAGCTCCACTGGATGGCTACTTGAGGATGCAAGTGGGCCTTCTTTGCTTCCCTCAACCCCACATAGTAGTCACAGTTCTGATGTTTTACTTGTGCCCAATGAGCCTCACAGCATGTCTTTCACCACATGTGCTCTATTGTCCAAACTGTTTCATTGCCCTTAGATCACTGGTGTACCAAAGTGCAAACTGGGCTTCACAATGCTGGAGAGGATGCTCGGGGGCAACCATGTCAAGAGCCTGACATGCCTCACTGTTCCACAGTGTGACATGGGCTTCAACAGGGTCACCTGCTCTATCTACTAGGAACTCCCCCAGGGCATTCAGGAATCCTGTGAATTCCATTAGTCTCTGGGAGCAGACCATCTTAATCTGTTCACCAATAAAATAAATAAGTTTCTATATGTTCTGTACAGACAGGAAGTGGTATGGTTAGATCATAGAATCATAGAATAGTAGAGTTGGAAGGGGCCTATAAGGCCATCAAGTCCAACCCCCTGCTCAATGCAGGAATCCAAATCAAAGCATTCCCAACAGATGGCTGTCCAGCTGCCTCTTGAATGCCTCCAGTACTGGAGAGGCCACTACCTCTCTAGATAATTGATTCCATTGTCATATGGCTCTAACAGTTAGGAAGTTTTTCCTGATGTCCAGTCGAAATCTGGCTTCCTTCAACTGAAGCCCATTATTCCGTGTCCTGCACTCTGGGACGATCGAGAAGAGATCCCAGCCCTCCTCTATGTGACAACCTTTCATGTACTTGAAGAGTGCTATTATATCTCCCCTCAGTCTTCTCTTCTCCAGGCTAAACATGCCCAATTCTTTCAGTCTCTCCTCATAGGGCTTTGTTTCCAGTCCCCTGATCATCGTTGTTGCCCTCCTCTGAACCTGTTCCAGTTTGTCTGCATCCTTCTTGAAGTGTGGAGACCAGAACTGGATGCAGTATTCAAGATGAGGTCTAACTAGTGCTGAATAGAGGGGAACTAGTACTTCACGTGATTTGGAAACAATACTTCTGTTAATGCAGCCTAATATAGCATTTGCCTTTTTTGCAGGCACATCACACTGTTGGCTCATATTCAGCTTGTGATCAATGACAATTCCAAGATCCTTCTCACATGTCGTACTGCTAAGCCAAGTATCCCCCATCTTATAACTGTGCATTTGGTTTCTTTTTCCTAAGTGTAGAACTTTGCATTTATCCCTGTTGAATTTCATTCTGTTGTTTTCAGCCCAATGCTCCAGCCTATCAAGGTCCCTTTGAATTTTGTTTCTGTCTTCCACGGTATTAGCTATGCCCCCCAATTTTGTATCATCTGCAAATTTGATAAGCATGCTCTGTATTCCTCATCCAAGTCGTTACAGTAGGGCCCTGCTTATACGGCAGGTTCCGTTCCGTACCCCTGCCGTAAAGCGGAAATTGCCATAAGGTGGAACCCCATTGTTTTTAATGGGGCACGTCACGCGAAAATGCCGCAAAATGCCGCAAAATGCCGCAAAAGCAGCTTTTAAAGAGGGGAGGAAAGCCGCCGCATTAGCGGAATGCCGGTATGCAGAGCGCCGGTAAGCAGGGCCATACTGTAATAAAAATGTTAAAGAGCACTGGACCCAGGACCGAGCCCTGTGGTACCCCACTCGTTACTACTTTCAGACTCTGGACTTAATGGGCTTACTGGAGGACCTGACTTTAGATGGTGGTGATATATATTACTTCATGTACTTCAACAGGTTATAAGCAAGCTCTGTTGTGTTTGGGGGGGCCCTTGCTCACATTGCAGGATTGGGTCCTGGACATATACTAGCTGTTCTACAAGCACAACATTCCTACAATGCTCAAAAGAAGATAATTGGAGTTATAATTGGCAGGGGGGAGGGGGAAAAGATCTATGTCTAAGATCCCTTCAGCTTTTTCTTGAGAGCTTTACAAATGTGCTAAAGAAAAATGTTTCTGCCTGAAGTTTAAAAAATAAGCTATTCAAGTGGCAGAAAATTGGACTCCTTTACTTTTGACAGTAATACAGCAAATGACATCCATAAAATGCACACTCTGTGAATCCCAGTATTTTCCACTTCAGAATAAGCAAACTGCATTTTCAAAGCATTGACTGAAAGACATTTTATTTGTGCTGTTTTCTCTCCAGAATAGTTTTACTGAAATAAAGTTGCTCTCATAAGTATTTCACTGAATCAGAAGCAAATTATGGTGTGCAGGTGTCTGCCTGCAGATTATTTTCTGTACAAAGTAAAACACTGAAAACTTGTTTATATTTGCAGTTTTGATACAATGCCAAAAATTAACATTTCATGTCAGTCCCATCCACCTTTTCTTGGCTGTGCATTATGAAGTACTCAGATTGATTATATGATCACATCTCTCTTCTAAAGTAACAAAACCAACTTTTAAAAACAATTACAGATAAAGATGCATTTTGTCATAATAGTTCTGTACTTTTTGCTTATCCTTAATTTCATTTTTAGAGTGGCTTGATACATTTCTCTTGGCTTGTTCTTAGGAGTGCTCATCTTAAAACCGGTGTCTGAAGAGTGTGAAGAGCTGGCTGTGGGCTAACAAACTGAAACTAAATCCAGACAAGACGGAAGTGTTTCTGGTCAAGGGGAAAGCTGCACTGGGGATAGGGCTGGAACCTGTTCTGGATGGGGTCACACTCCCCTTGAAGGAGCAGGTCCGCAGTTTGGGAGTCCTCCTGGATCCTACCCTGCTGCTTGAATATAAGGTGGCTGAAGTAGCCAGGAGTGCTTTTGGCCAACTCAAACTGGTCTATCAGCTGCACCCATTCCTGGAAGCAGTAGACTTGGCCACAGTGACACATGCATTGGTGACATTGAGGCTTGATTACTGTAACACGCTCTACATGGGACTGCCTTTGAAAACTGTTTGGAAATTTCAGTTGGTTCAAAATGCAGCAGCCAGAATGTTAACTGGATCACGGTGTGAGGATCATATCACCCCAGTCCTTTACCAACTACACTGGTTCTCAACTTGTTTCTGGGCCCAATTCAAAGTGCTGGTTGTGACCCATAAAACCCTAAAAGGCCTTGGACCTGAGTGGACTTGTACCTGTATGACAGCTTACACCCATATGTACCTGCCTGTGATTTAAGATTGTCTGGCTCTGTTCTCCTCTGCGTGCCTGTAATGAAAGATATTACACTGACAGACATGCGGGAGAGAGCCTTTTCAGCCGGGGCCCCCAGGCTTTGGAATACCCTACCCCAGGAAGCCCGCTGTGCTTCCCCCTGATGGTGTTTCAGAGACTTCTGAAAATGATCTTGTTCCAGAGGGACTGAAGGTATAGCCTGAAACTAATTTTAGTTTCCCCCCTTTCTAGTTTTACATCTGTAGTCCCCTTTTAATATCACTCCCTTGTATTTTAGGTATTTTAATCTATTTTTTAAACATTATTTACTATATGATGGCACCGTTAACCACCCTGAGTGCCCCATGGTAAGGTAGAAGGGTGGGACAGAAATATTTTTAAAAATAAATAATAAAGAAAGCATAGAAACTAGCCCTTGACCATGCTGAAGGCAGACATAATACAATACAGTGAAGATTAGTTGCTACTAAAACCTTTTCAGTTGTTCCATCTGGGAAAAAACTAATGTGTGTGTGTGCGTGCGCAGGGCCGGCTCCAAAGGGCAGCCAGGTGGGGCCCTGGCCAAGGGGCCCTGGGGCTACAGGGGCCCCTGAGGGGCCTCTCCACTCCCCTTCCGTGATCCTGCTGTGGATAGCATGCTGAGAGCTCTGGAGCCCCCACCATTCCCTTGCTGTAACGCAGTGATTCCCATCCTGGGGGCTGCAGCCCCCAAGGGGGCCGCAAACCAATACAAAGGGGGCTGCGAACAAGAGTGCAGACTGCAGAGGAAATGCGAAGGCTGCTGCTGCCGCAAGTACAAAGGCAGGGAGGACAGAGCCTGCCTGCCTGCCTACTAGTCGGAGGGTGTTGGACACTCTCTCTCTCTTTCTCTCTCTCTCTCTCTCTCTTGAGAGAGAGAGAGAGAGAGAATGATTTGGAGACAGTTGATCTGATCCACATTCCTGCATCTGAAAAAAGCTTGAAGAGCTGTAAAGAAGAGCTGTCCAGATTTCCCTCTTCCCTGGCCAAGGAAGTAGATGGAGGCAGCCTCTCCAGCTAGGGCTCAGCAGCAGCAAAAAGAGGCAGCATTGACTGGGATTTGAATGCTGTTTTTGCAGGAATCCTTTATAAAACATAATTAGCATCTTGCCTGCAGCAGAAGAGTGCCGGCTCCTGCCTGCTAGGCACCACTTGCTGCGAGCCAAACGGGTGCAAGTTGTACAGCTGCACCATGGTGCCTGCTGGACCCAGCCGCTTCCCAGGCTCCAGCTGCTGCTGCGAGAACTTCTGCCAGGGAGACCGCCCGACGCCGGTCAGCTGGCAGGTGGCGTCAGCCGTGCCCCAGATCCCAGCTGCGGCTTCCCACAAAGGCAACATCTTGGCCATGCAGTGCTGGCTGAAACCCAATACAGAGCCCATTTATATCCCCAAAAAGAGAGGTGCTGGGGTTCACACCTGGAATCTTATACAGGGGATAGACCTGCATCTGATGGCTAACAGTGCAATCTTATACATGTACACTCTGAAGCAAACGCCCATTCTGTTCAGTGGTACTTACTCCCTGACAAGGGTGTAGTCCTCCATGGTGGTGGTGGGGATGTCTTTGCCCTTTACTTTTTTGTTTTCTTTTATCATTAATTTTTATTCAAATTTTCAAAGACAAGAAACAAAACAAAACAAAAACAATTAAACAATAAAATAAAATGTTGACTTCCGATTTGTCGCAGATCAGTTATAAGTCTACAATATATAACAATCCTATCTCTAAAATTATATTATAAAATCACTTTCCTCCAGTAGTTATCTTAATTAATCATCAAATCTCATAAACATTATTTTATTCTTTCCACAAAAAGCCAAAGAGAGGTTTCAATTCCTTGAGAGATATATCTTTCAATTTTTCTCCAAATAAACATATCGCTTAATCCATCTAATTCAAATCTGTTAGGCCCAATAATTTCAATAGCCATTCTTCCATTATCTATATTAATTCCATCTTCCATCTTCAATAATCCTGTTGTCCAGTAATTTTAGTAGCCATTCTTCCGTTATCAGTATCCCATAATAATCTTGTTGTCATAGCCATAGTCCAAGCAAACATATCAATTAATCCATCTCGTCAAATCTGCCAAGTCCAATAATTTCCACAACCATTCTTCCATTATCAATATTAATTCCATCTTCCATCTTCAATAGTCCTGTTAAATCCAGTGGTTTCAGTATCCATTCATCCATTATCAGTATCCCATGATGATCTTGCTGTCATAGCCATAGTCATATAACAAGACTCTGATGGGAATTTCCCCCATCACAAATATGTCCTTGCCATCAATTCTGAATATGTTGTTGAAATATTGTTGTAAAGTCACATCTCTGCTCTGGGTGCATCTCTGCTCTGTCACATATTTGTAGTTAATTCCATAACTTTTTTCTATGTCAAGCCCCATCACATCATTCCAGTCAAGAATTCTGAGTAAGTTGCTGAAATATTGCTGCAAAGTCATATCTCTGTTCTTCGTTTTTACAAAATGCACTGGCTCATTTCTTAAGAGTTTCTCCACTGTCACATATCTGTAGCCAACTCCATAGATTTTTTTCTATGTCAAGCTCCATCATATCATTCCAGTCCAGAAAATTATCCAAGACATTGATAACTTTACCACCAAAATCTTCATTAATTTCTTCAGAGACAACGTTGAATTCCAAACAGTAAACTATTTCTAACATCCATAAACTCCAAATCTTTTTCCAATTTCACATTTGTTCCAATCTCCAGTTCTTGTAGCTTCCCTATCCCATCAAACTCCTCTCTCACAGAATCCATTGTTTCTTTAAGCTCCTGCGTCATTTTGTTAAATTCAATTTTCATCTCCTGTCTACCCTGTCTCAGGGTTTGTTTCGTTATCTCAATCTCAGCCATTATTTTCTGAAACATAATTTCTTCCATGGTCTCAATCACTTTCCTGGTTGTCTTTCTTAAAACCACAGAAACAAAAATTATTTCAGCCACAATTGGGTTAATGTTCCAGGCTTGCTTATATCAGTGTAGACATTACAGCCTGCCTTATCTCTATGTATTCAGGAATACAAAAACAAACTTAGTTCCCAACATCAAAACAATTAGTGGCGTTGTGAACAAGCAGATTCGTCAAAATGAAATAGACCAAAAAAAAAGTTTTTGTTCCCCCCTCCTCGAAATAGAAATCCCTCTTCCATTGGTATCTTTAGAATGCACCTCCAGGACAGCTTTTTGCGATAAAAACAAAGATAAGCTTTTTTGATTTCTTTCCTCCTTAATTTCGTTAGTGAAAGAGAAAAGCCATAAACTCGCCTAGAAGATCTTCACAGCTGATTCATTGACAAATCTCTTTTTTGCTACACCAATTTAAACCAAGTAAAAAAAGAAAATAGAAAGAAAGAAGGATGCTTATCTGCCTGTTGAAGTCCGTTTTTCTTTAAGGAAAAGATAAATGTGTCGCTGTAATCAGCAAGAGCTTGATGAAAGTCCGTCCGGCATTGCAGTTTGAACCTTCTCTCATAAATAAATGAAATCCAGTCCTCCCCACAAAAATAGGCTTTATGGTTAATCTCTACGTTTCTCCCTGACCAGGAGAAAATCTTTACCAGTCAAAAAGAGCGTTATGACTGATTTTAAAGCTGAAAAAGCTTCTTCTGAGACAAGAGCTCATCTCAGAGGCAGCACAGGCAAAGCAACCCTTCCCGGAAGTGCCCTTTACTATTTTGGAAGCTGGATCCTGGAAGGGCTCCTCGGTCTCCAGTGTCCTACTGGCCAATTAGCATGAAAGGGGAATATGTTAGCCACTGAGAAGAGTCTTCTAACTTGCTTCCTTGCCTTTTCCTGCTGATTGGAGTGAATCAGAGTGAAAGGAGGTGAGTCAGCCGGTGAGAAGATTCTTCCTAACATGCTTCCTTTCATGCTGATTGGTTCCTAACCATTGGAACGTTAAACCACTCAGGGAATTGCAGCTCTCTGAGGAGAACAGGAGCCTCCTAACAACTCTCAGCACCCTTGATAAACTATACTTCCCAGGCTTTTGGGGGGGAAGCCATGAGTATTTAAAGTGGAATAATAGCAGAATAAATGCATGGTGTGAATATGGCCTGGTTTCACTCTTCTTCACAATGTGGGTTTCAGAAGTAATTATCTGAGCAGATTCATTTGGGGAGGGACCTGTTCTGGTGGGTGGGTGAGGGAGCGAGTGTGTGTGTGTGTGTGTGCATGTGCACCTGCACACATGTGCGTATGAGTGTGGATGGGTGTGTTTTGGGAGCTCCTGTGTGTGTGTGTTTTGGGTGTGTGTGTGTACATGTATGTGTATATGTATGAGGTTGGTGTGTGAAGACCCTAGTTACCTAAGTTGACTATCCTTCAAATTGCATCACTGCAGTGGCAGACTTCTCCCTAAGTGTGTTCATTAGAATGGCTGACTGGTTTCTGGTGCCCATTGGGACTGGTACGGCAGAAGTCAGGGAGCCCAAACGTTGGTGGAGCAGTCTACTGTGAGCTTACTTCCAACTAAATGAAGACCTTGCCATTAATCTAAAGTCTTCAAGTGCTTTATGTTAATGAAATGAGACCCAAGTTGAAACTTATGAGGAAGCCTTGGAAAAGTCAATGCCACTCAACCTGCTGTATATCTTAGGAAGATAGGCCTGCGAACTCCGGCTGAGGAAATTCCTGGAGATCTTTTTCAAACTGAGATCAAATTTCTGCATGTTGCTTTACCTGTCTAAATTCAAGGGTCCTACTGGAGAAGAACAATGGACAAGTACAAGTAGCGCTGTGACTAATGACACAACTGGGTCAAAGCAGAATGGAAGCCCAGAGGCTGATGTGCACAGATGCAAAAGGAGAGTCTGGAGTTGTACGACGTACACAATAGGAACATGGAATGTGAGAAGCATGAACCAGGGAAAGTTAGAAATTGTCAAGCAAGAAACGGAACACAACAATATTGCAATACTTGGCGTGAGTGGTTTAAAATGGACAAGAATGGGCCGTTTTCAGTCAGGCAACTACAAAATATTTTATGCAAGAAATGAGAAATTAAGAAGAAATGGAGTTGCTTTAATAGTGAGAAGTGATGTAGCAAAAGCAATTAGGAGCTATAATGCAAGGTCTGAATGAGTGATATCAATGAGATTTAACGGGAAACCTATTAACATAACCATCATACAAATCTATGCTCCAACAGCAAACACAGAAGAAGCAGAATTGGAGAGATTTTATGCAGAAGTACAGGAAGAAATTGATCACACACCAAAACGAGATGTGCTGATAATCATGAGGGACTGGAATGCAAAAGTAAGGAACAGAGAAGAACAAGAAATTGTGGAAAAATGGGGCTTAGGAGATAGAAATGAAGAAACAGAAAGACTTACTGAATTCTGTGAAGCCAATAATTTGTTTCTTGCAAACACATTTTTTGAGCAACCGAAAACACAACTGTACACGTGTCCATCACCAAATGGTCAATATAGGAATCAAATTGATTATATAATTGGTAGCAACAAGTTCCATACTTTCTGCGAACACAAGACCAGGAGCAGACTGTGGTACAGATCATGAACTGGTAATATAAAAAATCAGAGTAAAGCTAAAGAAGAAGAAAAATATCATACTGCCAAAATACAATTTAAATAACATCCCAGAAGAATATAAAGATCAAATAAGGAATTGATCAAGGTCAATTCCTGGACTCCAAGCCAGACCTGGAGGGTTGGTAATTCTCCTGGAGACAGAGCTCAATTCCTGGTCATTCCAGGCCAAACCAGGAGAGCTGGCAACCCTATTTATGGGGGTAAAAACATTTTTTCGGGGAGGGGGAAAAGGCAGGGGAGATATAGTATATCCAAGTGTTTGACTAGTGTGGGGAAGAAAGAGGACAGCATAGCAGGGCCAGCCCCAGGCATACCGGGACCCTTAGGCACCAGTCTGCCCTGGGCCCTGGCACCCAAATGCATGCACGCCCCACCTACCTACCAGGTGGGCAGAGGAGCAGAAGGTCAGGTGGGTGAGGGGAGCAGGATGGTGGGCAAGTGAGCGAGGGGGGTGAGCAAGGGGGGAGAGGGCAAGCAAGCGGAGGAGAGGGCAAGTGAGCGGGGGGAGAGGGTGAGTGAGCAGGCAGGGGGAGTGGGTGGGGGTAGGGCAAACGAGGGAGCGGGCAGGGGCAGAGGGCGAGCAGCCAGGCTCAGGGGAGAGTGAACGAGCAGGCGGGGGCTGGCCGGGGAGTGGGCGGGCAGCTCCCTCCCTGTGATCCATGGTGGAAGGGGAGCACTACTCCCCCTCCATAACGAGGGGCCCTTGGGCCAGCGGGCAGGCCAGCAAGTGAGCAAGCGAGAGGGTGGGATGATGGGCAAGCGAGCTGCCAGACTGAGGGGGGAGGCCAAGCGGCCAGGGGGAGGGTGAACGAGAGAGCCAGTGGGGGCAGAGGGACAGCAGGTGGGTGTGGGGGGAGAGCGAGCAAGCAGGCGTGGGTGGGCTGGCGAGCGGGTGGGCAGCTCCCTCCCTGTGATCCGCGGCAGGGAGCCTGCCACGGAAGGGGAGCACTACTCCACCACCATAATGAGGGCCCCTTCAGGGGTCCCTGTGGGCTGCCGGGCCCTCAGCTAGGGCCCCACCTGGCCGCCCTTTGAAGCTGGCCCTGCATATCAGTATACAGTCTAAGTGAACTTGCAGCAAGAATAAAATAAAAACAGTGTACCTGTTTTGCATGTGTAATATCCCAGTGCTTGCACTTTCAGCTGCAACTCAAAAAAGTAGTATTAGTCTGTTTTAATAGCATACCACAATAATCTTATAATGAAGATCATGGACAGAATATTACACACTGTGCATGTGGAAAACAGAGTGGCTGCTGAACTCCCCTGTGACAATGTTCCTCTCCTGTAGTGATTTGTTTCTGCTCTGAGCATGGTCTGGATTTAGGGGCAGGAAACCCAGGCAATCACCAAATGCACTTGGCTTGAGAAGTATCACTCATCAAATGAAACCAGCAATACAAATATGAAAATGCACATTTACAGATAGTAACGTCCACGTTGATTATCTTCATTATAGGCATATATCATCCATATAAACCAATGCATCAAAGTTATGAAACAGACTGCAAATATAATAAAAGACAAGATCTTTAAAAATTGAACAAATGGAGGGGGGTTCAACAGTATGCCTTGCCTAGGGCACCCTTTGGCCTACACTCAGTCCTGAGCATGCTCCAGCATGGCTAGGCAGTTTAGTTCAAGTGAGATCCTTCCACATATTTCCTGTCCTAGAATAGGCCTAGCCAAAGTGGTGCCCTCCAAGTGTTGTTGTACTGCAGCTCTCATTAGCCCCAGCCAGCATGGCCATTGGTCAGGTATGAAAGGAATTGTAATCCACAATATCTAGAAGGTATCATGTTGGCTACCCTTACCCTAGAAACATCCAGCTGATTTTCTTGCATAAGCTTCTCAGCGCGTAGCGTACAAGATGTTGGCCCATGTTTTTATAGTTTTAAATTCTTTGAGCATCATTTCATGCTTTGCTTAGTCATCTCTAAGGCCAATATTTTATTTCTTTCTAGAACTAGGGAGCATTTTACATTTTTTCATAAGAACATAGAAAGAGCTTGGCTGGATCAGACCAAAGGCCTGTCTAGCCCAACATCCTCTTTACCACATTGGCCAAACAGATGCCTATGGGAAGCCCACAAGCAGGATGTGAGGGTGAGAGTCCTCCCCTGCTATTGTACCTCAGTAACTGGTAATTCAGAGCCATTCTGCCAAACTAATTACTTTATATGACATTTTGCTTAAACATTCAAGAAAGCAAGAAGGTGCTAAAAATAATGCTTTACATGTAGACTGAAGGGAAAGCCTGTGTTTGTCTTTAAAGGAATCTTGACAAAATCTCACTCTTAGATATGCTTGCTCTTCAGTTTAAGGCATTTTGATTACCAAACAAGGTATTTTTCAGCCTACAGCACTTTCCCACCTAATTGTCATTCCTGATACGAAAATAACTGACTGTCACAAAAAGCTTCTTTCTTTTGCATTGTAGCTTTTGACATCCTTATGACACTTGACATAAGGCTCACACATGGGTGAATAACTTCAAAATTTCAGCTGATTATTCAAAATTGATAATGAACGACTAGTTTTACATTGTTTCATCGATTCAAGCCAAGCTACTTATCTAAAATAATTAATTCCATTTTAAAATGGGGGCGAGACATAGAAAAAAAAATCATAATAGCATCTGAAGTGCTACATATTTCTTGAAAAAAAGGCAGACCTTTATACAATTATTAACACTTATTCATAGGAACTCTAGATATTTTTTTTGAATTGCCAATTGTTGTGCAACAAATTATGCAAAATAGGAAGACTCTTCATATGTAAAAGCACAGTCAAGGCAAGGTTTTAACAATTCACTATTGATTGTGCTTTTAATTTCTGTGGACTGTGATTAAAAAATACAGCTACGCCGTGTGGAATGTTTAGGGTAAAAGGATGGTGACATCATAAATTTTGATTGCTTTCTCTTGGAGTTCAAAAAATGAGCATCGCCTTCCAACCAAAAAATACATTTTGGGGGAAAAAATGAACATTGTTCTTCTCCCACAAAATGCATTGCCACTTGAAGTACGCGGTAATCTATTACTGAATGAATGTATTTGCAAAGTAGTGAAGGTTGGTCCATTAGGTCAAGAGGGGCACTGCCCACCGTAAGCCCCCAAATCTATGCTTTTTCTGTTCATATCAATATATCACATTTAGACACACTCTGAACTTGTTTCTGTCCATCTTCTGTGCTTGTCACTCATCTCTGGAAAGCACAGCCAATCATAATCATCCCTAAGGTGCTACTCCTGTCTTTGGGGGGGGATGTATAAATTCCAGTAGGAGTGGCTTAGGGAGGGCAGGGGACCCCTCAGACCCTCCATTTTGAATTTTAGTTCCCTTTGAAATGTATTGAAAGTTCCATAGCATGAAGCATCTCTGCAACCATTCAGATGCATGCATTTCAACCTGAGCCAATCAGATGCATGCATTTGCAAGCTGTTTGTTGCCCTTCTCTGAGGCTGAGATACTTTCCCCTCCTTTTTCCGTGTTAAAGCAGCAGCAAGCAGGATCCTTTTTCTTTCTTCCATCCAGCCAACCAGTCTTTGAAATCAGTATCTGTGTGAGTTCTTTATTCAGTTTCTGAGCTTACTACTGCGATATACACATTTCAGTGAGAGGAGTGGTGGCAAGCTAGCCCAAAATCAGGTTTGCAGGGGGGAGAGAGGATCTGGTTTCTTCAAGGGGCAAACCCGCCCCTATTTATTGCCAGGGTCATTAGGAGGGAGAGGAGATTCTAGGTGGCAAACTGCCCCTAAAAATGTTTGGTTGGAATCATGGGGGAGGGAATCCGGTTTTTCATGGGCTGGACCTGAACTGGACCTTTTTTTACTGTCTTGTGTGTGAGGGAGAGGAAATTCTTGGTGGCATACTTCCCCAAGAATGGACCAGACAAGACTGGGCCTTTTAAATTTGTTTTTATTTATTTAAAATATCTGAAAAATTGCTATGGTTGTATGCAAGATAATTAACTCCCAGTAGTGATAAGAGCAAGAACTTAGAATAATTATTTTAATTAAAACAAAAAGCTCAGCAGTACTTTGCGGAGGACCAGATGTTTTCTTTCTGAGTTGGGGGGGGGAGAAAGCAGGAGAGTAGTTGATAACACAGACATCCTGCCATTGGTAATCCCATGAGCAGGGCATGTGTGGGGCTGTTGCACACTTCCAGCCCCAATTTCAGTTTGAGAGGGGAGGTGGAACAGTGTCAACAGGGGAAGAAATTTTGAGATAAGCAAATCTCTGCTTTTATGAAACCCAAGAAATGTAAACAAATGTGTGAATATCTGAGTGCCTGCACAGGGGAGTATTGGAGGAACTTGTGGAACTTCCCGCCTGTAGTATTTAGAACTGAGAGTATGATGTGAAGGATTCCTTTTTCTAACATTGTGGCTTGTTTTTCTCCACCTGCGACATCTTTTTCTCTGAGCAATAGGAGTGTACAGTTAGCCAATGACTCCAGGATACTTAAATACACTGCTCCAGGTCAGGGAGGTTCTTACCGCATAAGAGGGAATAAGCCAGGGACAGCTTAAATAAAACATAGTAATCTTGAATGTAATGTTTGTTGTTTTCTCCATAGGAAACTGTACCAAGGAAGAGGTATGAGGAGGTGGTTACTAACATAATCCTATTTGTTTTATTTAGAACTAAGCTCCATTGTGTTCATTTAAGTGGTTATGGAATAGAACTCTGGCCTTCCATTTCCTAATCCAGCACTCTAGCCATTCCATTTATACAATTATAGATGCACATTTTAAATAAGTTCTAATGTAAAAGTATATTATCAAGTTGCCCAAATGTGTGCTTTCTTTTCTTTTTTCTCTTAACTTGAGTTCTTTGTATGGTTTAGGGTTGTCATTGGGGGAGAGCAGCACTCTTGTGCCTTTAACACCTGTGGGGCAGGCAGAAATTATGATGAACTAAAAGTTCATTTGGATGAACTTGAACTGAACTACTTTGTTCCTTTTCAAAATGAGCTTTCCAGACACTGCCAGTTGCTAACACAATCCTAGTCATCTTATTTAGAAGGAAGTAAACCCCACTGTGTTCTGTGGGGCTTACCTATGAGAGCGAGCCTAGGACTAAAGCCTTTTGTAGTGCCTACAAAATTTATTTATTTATTTATTTATTGCATTTGTATACCGCCTCATAGCCAAAGCTCTCTGGGCGGTTTACAACAATTAAAAACAAATATACAAATTTAAAAACATTTTTTAAAAGCAATTTAAAAACACATGCTAAAATGTGAGGTTTCCAGCAACTCTCTCTCTCTCTGTGTGTGTGTTTTAAATAGGATTGGAAGAGCATTACTGAATGAGCAGAAGTCTTGGTTTCTGTTCACTGCTGAGGAGGTATGACTTAACTGTGAACAAACTCATGACAGCAAGCACAGGACTAAGGTTCTGTTGGTGCTAAGAATTACTCAAACTGCAATGTTTAAGTGTCCACTGTTTCTTTGTGAAGGAGAATAGAGAAAGAACCGAAACATGCTAAGCAAACTTTTTCCCATCTGAGAAGCTACTGTGACACCAGGGACTCCTTCTGACCAGAGTAAAATACTTTTTCTGTTTAGTTAGGTGCTAAGTATTTGTACAATTGCAGTGCTTAAATGTCAACAGTATGTTTGCATGGGAGGAGAGTGGGAAGAAAATCAGAGCAAAGTAAGAAATTACAGTGACAATTACATGGCCCAAAAAGTAGTAATTACCTTTACAATTACAATTGCTCTGAAAGTAACTGATTACTTTAGCTTTTCTCAAAAGTAATCACTACAATCTGAACAGGGTGATTCATGACAGATGCTCTTGGAGGTCACTGATTCATAGGGTCGCCATAAGTCGTAATCAACTTGAAGGCACATAACAACAACAAATCATATTTCAATTATACAATTATACAATTATACAATCATATTTCATATTTCAATTATACAATTATATTTCAGTTACTTTAAAAAAAAAACACCTACAAGGTGCTGGCCTTGGCTGCTGCACATCTAAATAGCCTAAAACAACATTAAAAATAAACACACACATACAGAGGTAGTAGAATAATTCTTTTTATCCATAAGGTAGCAATGGTGGTCTCTGCTGGTAAGGGAGGTGGGGAGGGAGGCAGAGGCCACTACTCAGATCTTTGCACGTCAGACCAAGTGCCACCTCCCTGCTCAGCCAGCAAGCACAATCTCTCTCACTTAACCACCTCCCAGACCCTGCACTGCCACCAACTAAGGGACACTCACCCAAGCAAACATTTTCTCCTGAGATGCAAAAAAGTTAAAATACTGCAAATGCAGCACAGTAGCCAGAGAGGGTGGTGGAGGCCGCTTTGTGTGCCAAGTGTAAACGCAGTATTCACACACACACACACACACACACACACACACACACACACACACACACACACACACACACACACACACACACACACACACACACACACTGTCATCTTTCACCTCCACAGTTCCTTATCTCCATTCTGCTGCTGCCTCCTTCTCCTTTATCTATGTTCTTGCCCTCCACTCCATTCTTCACCACCACAATCCATTTTTTAAACAATTGTTTTCTCCACTCCACCCCATCTCACTCTCCACCTCCTCCCTTGTCGCCTGCTACCCATCCACAGAGCATGAGGAAAGAGCGACGCTGCACAAAAGCCCAGTTTGAGGCACATGATTTTCATCCACAAATCAGAGGAGCAGAAGACTTCCCCTGCTCCCCCCCCCAGTAATGCCCAAAAGTAATGCTGGAAACATCACAAAAGTAATAAAATTACTCCTAGTTCTATTACAATAAAAATATAAAGGAATTACCCACTAATTCCTCAAAAAAGTAATGAATTACAAGGAATTTGTTACTTGTAACTAATTACCTCCAAGCTCTGGAGAAAACCAGACATTGGCCATGCCACCATGACATCCTAGCAGCCCTACCAAGTCTAATGGACACCAGCGGGCACTGTTGCAAAGGTTAAATTCTAGACGTCTAGTCCTGGTGTTTTTCTTTACTACATTTTATATCCTGCCTTTCCCCTAAGGAGCACAATATATGGTGTCACTCTTCCCTGGGGGGCTCCTTTTATCCTCACACCAACCCTGTGTGGTTGGTTAGGGTGAGAGTTATTAGCCCAAAGTCATTCAGACATGGGGTTTATTGTGTTAGTTTTACTTATTATCATGGTAACACTTCTGTCTTGATTTCTAACATTCCTTTCACACTGCAGTATCTGTTGCATTATGGAACGTTGGCTTTCTAACTGATATACTACCATGTTGTGCTAAATATTGTTGCGTGCCTCCCCAATCTCTGAGCTGTGAGATTTCAGGGGTCCCTGCACTCATCCAGGGTTTGGTTTCCTTTGGGAAGAAGGTCAGCGGAGACTGTGGTGTCTTCATGAAATATGGTTTATTTATTTACACACATTCCAACCTCAGCTTAGGATGGAGGGGTTCAAGGCATCAGCAGTCCGATATTCAGCTTTCCCATCAGTGTTACAGGAGGCACCCCAAATGCCATGGTGCAGAGAGCCAGTCTCTCTGCCTGCCTCCAGTCTCCAAGCATTCTTAAGACACAACCAAAAAAACTACAAGTCTCTCCTGGGCTCCGGGGGGGGGGATGCTCTCCTGAACAGTTTCAATGACAAAAGGGTCTTCCTGGTCCATTCACCAGTTGCTGGGCAACCGACAATCCCATTATCCTACCTGGTCACTCTATTTGTTTAACAAAGGAGAGACTCATCTGACCAGCAGAGCGAGTTTCTTTCCCCCAGGCGCAAGTCTCCAAATCAGAGGCTGGAAAGGGGACCCACAAGGGGTCATCCATTCCAACCCCAAACTCATAACAATATCATTCACACCAGTGGTCCTGGTGTGACACAACAGTGAATGTCATGGATATGTTGCTACTGCCCCCCACTTTCTGCACATGCACACTTCTGTTCCCCCATGATTCCTGCATTAAAATGATGGGAAAGGACGGTATGATGGTATACCATCCCAAATTTTGTCACTTTACTCCCATGATTTTCTGGTTTAATGGGGTTGTGAACAGATTTTTTCTGCAAGCTGTGAACATGGAAATGAGCACTGAACTTCCACTATATTCCACTAGATTTCAAATGGGGCTTTTGTGTCATGTGAAAGATCAAACAAAATGTGGAAAATATCAGGTAAAAAAAAATCAGGAAAACAGAATAAACTGCTGTCTGAATGCAGCCCCTGTGATCTTCATGACTTAATGAGATTTGAACCTGGGTCTCCCCAGCCTTAGACTAACGTGCTAGCCTTCACACCACACTGGCTTTCAGCCTATTAGTCTTCATCAGAAAAAATATATATGGTGGGACTTTAGACATACACCCCTGACTAATGACATCAGATACAGAGAATGGATTGACAAGATGATATGTATAGGTGAAGTAATGTTGGATTGATCTCAGTGTTGAGCTGTTGTCCAATGAGAGAAGTTTCTAAGTGATTCTAGTGACTAATATCAGATTTACAGTGAAAGGTAAACCAAGTTAACAGTATTACTATCTTTTTAAGCTTGTTGCCAAAAACAATCATCAGCATTACCTAGAAAACTATCTCACTGGCCCAATGTGGAAGGATGTGTCCTGAATTTTAAATACTACTATTTATGAGCATATGAAGCTGCCTTATACTCAGTCAGAGTACTGATAATTCATGTAGCCCAGTATTGTCTTGCAAGCTATCAGAAGTTTTTCAAGGTTTCAGGAAGAGCACTCTCCCCTCCCCCCACCCCAGCCTACATTCCTTTTAACTAGAGATGCCAGAGACTGAATCTGGGTCCTTAGTGCTAAACATGATGTGTTCCACTTTTGAGCTGAGCATGAATTCAGTCAGATTTACTCCCCAGCAATATGTTCAGATCACAGTTCTAGGATTTTTTTTTTTAAGGCTGTGTGTGCCATGATGCTTTTGACTTGGATAGTTGTGCATTAATCTGTACAAAACACAGGCAAAGTTGCAGGTATGATCATGTAAGGATACAAATACCTGCTGGAATTCTTCCTTTACTGAGGTTTCTGGACTGCATTAGGGATGTTCATACAACATTATATTCAACAAGTGTACAATCTGTGAACCTGTGTACACAATAGCTGAGCTGTACAAATCAACAAGTGTATATTCTTTCACACAAACACTCGTACATGTGTAGAGATGGCTTGTACCTGTATTCAGTGTAATGTGTGAACAAGCCTATTGTTGCAATCTTTCAGATAATCTCATACTCCTTTGTTCTTTTTACCATGTCATCAGCCACTGTAAATACCTAGCACAGCTGTTTCCTACAAAGAGAGGGAATTTCTCTTGAACAAGGAAATTATAGTAGAAAATCTGTTTTTAAGAGGCATCCTAAGATGTTTACTCAGAAGTAAATGCCACTGAGTACTTACTCCTAAGCAGGGAGGGAAGGATCTGCAAATTTCAGTTCTCTCAGTGCCTCATTTTTCCAGTCTTAAATTCACTTGTCCACATTTCTGCAGCAATTTGCATTTTAAAAAAATGCTCATGAAAATTCTTTAAAATTTTCGTGCAAATTTCTCCCAATAAACAAATTTTGGAATGCAGTTTTGGCTAATGTACAGATTTTTTGCAAGCATTTTCTCCTAATATAATGCATTTTTATTGTTATTTTCATTAATATGGTGATAATACCCAGTTCTATTTCTCTGTAACATCTGAATCAGGAGACACTGTGCAAGCCCTGGACTGGTGCCTGGAGCCAGTGGTGGGTTGGATGAGGGTCAATAAACTGAGTCTGCATTCTAGCAAGACGGAGATGCTGAGGGTTGGTGGTTCCCAAGTTTGGATAATTAGTCAATTGCCTGCTTTGCATGGGGTCATACTCCCTCTGAAAGAGCAGGTTTGTAGTCTAGGAGTGCTCCTGGATCCACCTTTGTTGCTAGAGGACTGGGTGACCTCAGTGGCTAGGAGTGCCTTTTACCAGCTTTGGTTGGTAAGACAGTTGTGGCCATTTCTGGATAGCCTGACCACTGTTGTCCATGGACTGGTAACCTCCAGGTTAGATTACTGTAATGTGCTCTATGTGAGGCTGCCCTTGAGTTTGTTTCGGAAGCTTCAGCTTGTGCAAAATTGGGGGCGCAAAAGCTCACTGGGGCAGGGTGTTGCCAACATATTAGCCCACTACCGAAAGAATTGCACTGGCTGCCCATTCGCTACCGGGCCAAGTTCAAGGTTCTAGTTCTGGTGTACATAGCCCTATGCAGCTTGGGACCAGGATACCTGAAAGATCATCTTACCCCTTATATAACCAGTCAATCACTGCACTCTGCAGGTGAGGGCTGTGATGTTCCTGTAAGTTAGCATCTGTAAATATGGTAAGTGCGGGTCTATTAGGTGATGTATGGTAAATGACTGAGAGAGAAAGGGGGAGTACATGGGTTAGAAGCTGAAGTATGCTGGATGATGATTGGCTGAGTGGCTGGCTGGCTGAAGGTATAAATGTGAGGATGAGAGTTGTGTGGGGAGAGAGAAGAAGTTGAGTTGGTTGGAGTGAGGTCGTTTGGTGAGGGTTGGTTGGCAGAGTTCTGAGGGAGGTTTGGATTATATTTGGCTGATATTTAGAAAGTATATAAATGAACAGAAACATAAAGAGTGACACTAAACAAAATCGGCCTCAAAAGGATGCTAACTCAGCTTGGCATCTATTGCACAGAGCACCGTTTGGCAATTAATTACACCAAGACTAAGATCATGTCTTTTGGCAAGAAGAGAGTAATTGCAAATTGGGCCCTTAACGGTCACCCTCTCGAGCAGGTTCGTTTATTCAATTACTTAGGCATACGCTTTTCTGAGGATCTTTCATGGAAGTCTCACCTAGAGTCAATTAAACTTGTTGGTGCCAGATCCTCAGCGCAACTCAGAAGGTTCTTTTATGCCAGAGGGGGACAATTGGTCAATCCATCGTTAAAGGTCTTTCTTGCCAAAATTATACCCCTCATACTGTACGAAGCAGAACTTTGGGGTGAATCCATAAAGGGGGAGATGGAACCCCTACAAAATAAGTTCCTGAGACAGATCTTAGGTCTCCCCTCAGGAACCCCTGTGGCACATCTCAGAGCGGAGCTCGGCTTACCCTCACTGTCAGCTACAATTGATCTGGCCCTCTTTAGATATTGGCGTAGATTATATAGGACAGTCGATCCTTCCCTCATCAAATTCTGTTGGATAGAGAAATTGAAGGATGGGGGATGGGCCTCTAATTGCCAAAAAATGCTGGAGTGGTACAATCTCCCCCTGGGGGAGCTCCTGACTCTCAGCCCCCGAGCACTTAGGAACTGGGTTTTTAATCAGGACGCTGGCCGAGGCCAGTTATCCATCTTAATAGCTCCCTTCTCTCCTTGGTACCCCCAACTCAAACTTAATCATGCTAAGTCACGGTATCTAGAGAGCCTTACGTGTGCACCCTTAGGTAGAGCTTTCTCGGAACTTCGATTCCAACTGATGCCTTCTGCCTATCTAGATGGGAGATATATGGGAATCCCACTAGAACAAAGGAGATGAATTTTTGGGTGTGAATCTGTTGAAGATATCTCCCATTATCTTCTGTATTGTCCACTGTACGACAATCCTAGACAGAAATTCCTGGCCTCCCTTATTTACTCTTCACCAGACAAATGCCACCAGGAGCTGGTAGTGGAGTTACTGAGTAATAATTTTACACAGGTGACAGCCTCCGTGGCCAACTTTGCGCTGGCCGCAAGGAAGCTGCGAGCGACCCATATTCAAGATTATAAAGTGTTTTAATGTTTTATACATGGTTTTAATTGTCATATTAACTTGTTGATGCTCTATTGGCAAAATTTGTTGTATTCTGCAATGGCCTATGGCAAAAGCAATAAATTCTATGAAATAAGAAACCACAGACCAGTTAAAAAAACATAAGGTGGTACATGTAAATATGCTGAAACCTTATCACACCAGGGATGCAAAGGTGTTGCAAGTTACCTTATACCCTGAAGGAAGTGGGCCTGATTTACCAGACTTAGTTCAAGAAACTAAAGCAGAAGATGGGTTGGATCAGTTGGAATGGTCGGGGGAAGTCGATGGAAAAGTCCAAGAAGAAATAATGAGTGCGTTGTATAAATACAGGGAACTTTTCAGTAACAGACCTGGAAGAACCAGTGTGGCAAGGCATAGTATTGACACTGGAAATCATCTCCCTATTAGATCTACCCCTTACAGAGTGAATGGGAAAGTGTTGGATGAGATACGAAAGGAAGTAAGAGAGATGCTAGAGCTGGGGGTGATACGAGAATCAATCAGTCCCTGGGCATCTAGTATAGTGTTGGTTCCGAAAAAAGATGGGACGATTAGGTTCTGCATTGATTTTTGTGCCATAAATAGGGTCACAGTCCCAGATGCATACCCCATGCCTAGGGTGGACACCATGCTAGAGCTGTTGGGGCCAGCAGCAATAATTTCCACCATAGATTTATGTAAAGGGTTTTGGCAGATGGAGCTGGAAGAACAATCCAGAGCCAAAACTGCTTTTAATACCCCTGATGGGTTATATGAATTCACTCCTTTACCTATGGGGCTTAGGAATTCGCCAAGTTCCTTCCAAAGACTGATACACAATTTTGAGGGGCATGTCAGAATTTGCAGTGGTTTATATGGATGATATAGCCACATTCAGCAAATCGGTGTCTGACCATGTTCGACATTTAGCAGCGGTATTGGAAGTACTTAAAAAGGCTGGGTTAACAATCAAAGTAAAAAAATGCCAGTTTGGATTATATGAAGTGTCTTATCTAGGACATAAGGTGGGGAGTGGAAAGATAACCCCCTTGTGGAACAAAGCGGAGGCTATCCAATCTTGGCCTGTTCCAGTAAGAAAGAAACAAGTGAGAGCATTCTTAGGCATGGCTGGTTTTTACAGAAAGTTTATAAAGGGGGTTGGTGAGATAGCAACCCCACTGCATGAGTTAACACAGAAAAAGTGTGCTGAGTGTGTGAGATGGGATGAACGGTGCCAAAAGGTTTTCGACCAACTGAAGCAAGCGCTGTGTCAGGGTCCGATATTGATAGCTCCAGACTTTGAACAACCATTTATAGTGGCAACAGATGCATCTGATTTGGCTCTTGGAGTTGTGCTGATGCAAGAGCGAGAGGGCATCAAGCACACCATTGCCTACTTAAGTCGCAAACTGTCGTCAAGGGAAAGAAACTACTCTTCGGTCCAGAAGGAGTGCCTGGCAGTCGTGTGGGGCCTGGGAAAGCTGAGACCCTACGTCTGGGGAAGGAAGTGCACGGTCATCACGGATCATCGCGCGTTGCTGTGGCTGGACACTAAAAAATAGCAACACCATGCTGCAAAGATGGTCCTGGGAACTGCAGGAGTACCAGATAGACTTTGTTTACATCAAGGGAAAGGACAACGTGTTGGCAGATGGACTTTCAAGGCAGATGGCGGATACTACAATCAAGTGAGCAAGATGTAATTTAAAAAGGACACTTTACCCCAAAGTGATGGACACTTATATATAAACGCGACGTATTAATCCTGGGTACAGTAAATAACCTAGCTGGTATTTAAGGGGGGGGAAGAATGTGATATTCCTGTAAGTTAGCATCTGTAAATATGTTAAGTGCGGGTCTATTAGGCGATGTATGGTAAATGACTGAGAGAGAAAGGGGGAGTACATGGGTTAGAAGCTGAAGTATGCTGGATGATGATTGGCTGAGTGGCTGGCTGGTTGAAGGTATAAATTTGAGGATGAGAGTTGTGTGGGGAGGGAGAAGAAGTTGAGTTGATTGGAGTGAGGTTGTTTGGTGAGGATTGGTTGGCAGAGTTCTGAGGGAGGTTTGGATTATATTTGGCTGATATTTAGAAAGTATATAAATGAACAGAAACATAAAGAGTGACACTAAATGAAACCATACGCTTGTTAAACAATCCTAAGTAATCTTGTTATTTCCTGGTATTATTGAATAAATACTTATTTGGTTTACCAAAGGCCTGATCCTTGTCTGGGGAATATACATACTAGAAGAGAGGGCAAAGTAATTACCAAGGCTGAACAGAAACAGTATATAATGGTGGCAGTGGTGAAGGGAGATACTGTAACAAAGACAAGTATCCAGAGCAACCCAGAGTTGTATGCTTTATAGAGACAGATACAAGGGGGTTGGGAACAGCATAAGCACTCAGTCACAAAGTAACCAGCTATAGAGAGACTCAGGCAAAGTCTATGGGAGTATTGGTTACAGGACGTGACTGGTGGTGTTGCCTAGCAGTGGGATCTAGTGAGATCTGTGCTAGAGTGGAGTGGAGAAAACATAAAAATGACAATCCTGACTGGCGGTGTCCCTGGTGGTGCCTAGGGAAAGGCAGTAGCCACAAGCAGGTGGGAACCTGACAGGTAGAGCCAGGGAACGATGCCACAAGGGCCTCCTGCAAATACCGTCTTATCAGGAGGTTTATTCTGCACAACATAGGAAGCAGACCTTTAGTGTTGTGTCACTGACCCTTTGGAATTCCCTGCCCTTAGACAGGCACCGTCTGTGTTATCTTTTCGATGTCTACTGAGGCCCTTTCTCTTTCAACAAGCCTTTTAAGTATAGACATTATCCCAGTCTACATCTGTGCTGGAATTGCTTTTTATGATGTTTTAAAAGGTTTTTTTTAAAAAGATGTTATGTATTAAAGATGTTTTGTTTTAATATGTTTTTAAAGATGTTTTGTATTAATATGTTTTAGAGTGGTTTTAGTATTTTTGTTTGCTGCCCTGGGCTCCTTCTGGGAGGGAGAGGTAGAAAATACATACATACATACATACATACATTTTATGCACTCTTTCCTGCAATATATGCATTTTTGCAAACATTGGTTGGTTGGCGAACTGCACTGCAAATTCTGACAAGTGTGAATTTTGAAGGATGGCTGTATTTCAGTTTTCATATTGTTTTGGAAAGTGCAAATTTGATAGATTTGGCTTTAAATGTGAACTGAATTGAATTTCTTCCCCATCCCCACTCCCATGAAAGTGTGCATAGGACTGCGGCCTAAATCTGTTTGCTGGATGTGCTTCAACTTTGTTTGCTCTCTATTTTTTTCAAGATCTCTGCCCACATTTTAAAAAGAATATCAAGAGAAGATGCCTGTTGTATACTGCCCTTGTAAGAAGCAAGGCCAGAAGACCGCAGCAGCACAATCAAGCTATGTGAGTGAACTGGAAGAAATGTTTATCATAGAATCTGAGGCTAGAGCATAAGCCTACATAGTGGTTCTTTTGCAACCCCCATGCAACTGGGAGGGCTCCCTGGGGTACCATGGCTCTCTGTGCAACAGGTAGGCACTCCTGCAATGTCATAATTTCCTTCTGAGTGTCAGAGTGTTGAATGCTTTTGCTGTCAGTCTTTAATGCACAGTATAGGGATGGGGTTCACTGCCTAGTTCCAATCCGCTTGTATTCCAATAGTCTGTCATTCCATCCAGATCTGCCCTTTTTAAATTTCTGCTTGCTTTGGCACTTACTGATTCAATCCGCTGTTGTTGTTTTTGGTTGCGGAAAAAATTGCGTTACTTTTACATAAATGCCTATGTAAATTATCATGGTGTTCCACGTGGTTTATTTTTCCTATTTATCACACCTACACACTGTTACAAATGCATCAACTTAGAGGAAATTATGAAGATAATTAGGTAAAATTGGGGGGAAATTCAGGGGAAAAATCCATGCTGATTACAGCTATGGCCCACCTCAAAAACATCCATGCCAATTAGAGATGCAGCCTGCCGCAAGAAATCAGTGCTGGTCCGAAAACATAGCAGACTGTTGAATTCAGTTGGAATCTAGTACTAAGTCCGATTTAGCGGATATTCTCCATCATCCCTAGCACAGTATAAAGTAAGGATGGGAAATGATTATAGACCAATGGAGATCCTGGCACAGTAAACTTGATAAAATAAAAATGTGGGGGAAGAAAGACTCAGAACTCTGCTATAATGCATTATCACTATTTATCATGACGTGTAAGCATACATTATATCTTCTTCAGTCAGGATTATGGTCTCACTATGTACTGAATGGTACAGACTTTCAAAGTCCCTCTTGCCTTTTGCTGTTCAACTGTCTACCTTCCCCACCAAGATTAATTTTATTTTTGTAGTGTTTTAAAATGATGGTTTACAGCTTTTGAGCTGTTCCTTCTTCAAGCGAGCCACAAGTTATTTTCAGTTTCATAGTAGTTGGTTTATTTGTTCCATTGTTCTTTCCTGAATCCAGGTCAGTGGGCATTCTTTATAGTCCCTTGGCATAGTCAAAGCCTATTTAGTTAACCACTCATTATAGGCTATCATCCTGGTTCTGTACAGCATATGAGAATGTCCACTCAACTTTTCCTTGTTTTTTCATATGCATTCTCTATTGTGCAAGTTAACTAAATTAGTTTTGACTTTGTCACAGAGGTCTATGCTAGGGTGGCCATGTGTCCTACTTTGCAGAGGACAGTCCTCTATTTGAAGGAGTCCTCTATTTAAAGGGCTGTCTGTTCTGAATCTGATTTAAGGGTGAATAACCATAAGAAGTAAGAGCACTGGCCTCAAACAATTAGTACGTAAGCAGGCATACAGATCACGTGGTTATAGTCTGCTGAGATGTATATCTACTTAAATTATAATAAATGGGTAGTATTCAATGGTAGTCCTCAGAGTAGATCCATTGAAGTTCATAGATATTATTAACTTAACTTCATTAATTTCAGTGGGTGAGTAGGACTTAGTTGAATATAATCCATTATTTCTAAATTTGCATCTATACATATAAACGAATGTATGCAGATTATATGCAAATCTGCCCTCTTTTGTGGTGACACATAAGTGGCCACCTTAGTCTATACAAAGGAACTGTATTATTAGGGCAGTAACATTACACTGTTCTGTTCACTGGAACAACTTGAGCAATAAGAACACTTTTGATATCAACTCTTGCGAAATTCCTTGGGAAATCTTGACTAAACCTGCTGTACATGGATAGCTACCACAGTTTGTCTTGTGTCCTTGGAAACACTGCACATGAAGGCATAATAGCCCTAAGAAGGGTGACAGGAATGAAACTTCCTCCTCCCTAGCTCTGCCTAATAAGAGGAATAATTGAGCCCTTGAGGTCCAGTTAATGATTCACTTTATTAGAAGATACTGTTGGAAAAGATAAAATTAATGTGCTTAGTGTTCCATGTGAAGATCAGATATGTTGTCTATATTACTAAAGTGCCTTCTTTTTCAGAAACATTTATTTCACTATCATTTTGTGTCAAACATGCTATTACAATTAGCTGTCATGTCAAGTCCAGAAATTGCCCATCCTGTTTGGCAATATTTATTGCCTGTTATTTCAGATGGATTTCAGTATTCTGAAGTGTTGAAGAGAAACACTGAAATCATCCAACTTGTTTATTCCCATCATTTTTCTCCCGCGGTACCTGATAATGAATTTCTTTCATCATGCAGCACAGCGAGACAGATAATTTCACTTTATCTCCTGCGTTTGCTAAATCACAAGTATCATTTGACAAAAGATGACATGGCTATAATACTTCCTTCAATGCATTTGGAGAACAATTAATTTCAATCAAAGTTTGAGATGATACATATTTTGTACAATTTTCAGCATAGTGTGTGTAGTGTATATTTATTTTCTCTCCTAGTCCCAGGTCTGAAATGGATAGTCATAATTTTAAAAGATAGAATATGCTAAATGCAATCAACAGGAAAAATGGCACCCCTTTGATCCTATTAGAACTCTGAGTAGTATTTCACATTGCAGGTGACATCACAACTGCTCTTGAGAAGTTTTACTTGTTTCTGAAGATCTTAGAGGGGTGGTGATAAATAATGCCCTTCCTGGTACTTACAAAGTTCTCTCTGCAAAGTACAGTCATGTGCCTCCCAATCCTTCCAATGAAAATGTGAGGCCACTGTAAATGATGACACAAACTGATTATGAGGTTCCATAAGGAAGTGGGTAACATCCAACTCTTCTTCTTTTCACTGATTCAAAGGTTGCTTTTAGATAACCTGGTTATGGTGTATTCATCCTGATTTGTTTGCACAAAATATGCAGGAAGATTAGACAGCTTCGGCTATTTTTGATTGTTCAGCATTACTGAATTCGTGTTTCTATAATACTGTTTCACTAGAATTTATGTTGTATTTACATATACTGCTTAAAGATTTTGAACTATTAACTGGTTTAAAAATTCATTTAAACAAATATATAAACTATGATTTGTTTGCCGGGAGGTTATACAATGTATCCAGCAAGTGTTATCTCACACTTTCCAGTGCCTTTCCCCATTACTTTCCTTATCGCAAAGAGTCTGGTTTGGGGGGGAAATAAGTTAGTTGCGCAAGAGTAGGGCCAGCTCCAGGCATGCCGGGGCCCTTGAATATCAGCTTGCCCTGGGCCCCAGCGTGTGCGCGCATGTGCACACATGTGACCCCCACACCCCCACCTACCTGTCTCCTGTCTTTTACCATTGTCCTTAATGAAGATGGCTGCCACGGTTTCCCTAAGGGGATGAAGCCTCCGCCACCATCTTTGTTGATGGCACACGTGCGTGCTATGCACGCACATCTCTGCCATCAACTAAGATGGCAGCAGCGGCTTCAGTACCTTAGGGAAGCCGTGGCCGCCATCTTCATTAAGGGCAATGCTAAAAGGCAGGAGACAGGTAGGTGGGGCAAGGGAATGGCAGGCAGGCGGAAGCTCCTGCCCTGCAATCCTCAGATGGTGCCATGGATCGCAGAAGGGGAGCAGAGGGCCCCTCGGGCTCCTGTAGCTCCAGGGCACTCGGGCCAGTGCCCCACCTGGCTGCCCTTTAGAACCAGCCCTGCGCAAGAGCATCAAATCAACTTTAATTGTGCAACCTGAATTTGGTGGTACGTGCTTGAATCTCCTAGTGACAGCCTGGAAGTGCCCAAAGTCTTATTCACTCAATATTTCATTTGTGTTTGATATTGGCTGAATGCTGGATGCAGACAAGCCTATCAAAACCAACACTTGAATATTGACTGTGAGATGGCTTTTCTAGACATTTGTGAATCCGATTCCCCCTTCCCCAATCAATGGGCAGGGCGGGCATCAAGAGTTGGCATAGTACAGCACATTGCACTAATCTAACTTGGAGGTTACCAGAGCATGGACAACTGAAGCGAGGTTATCCCTGTCCAGATAGGGGCAGAGCTGGGCCACCAACCAAAGTTGGTAGAAGGCACTCCATGCCACCGAAGCTACCTGAGCCTGAAGTGACAGAGATGGTTCTAGGAGAATCTCCAAGCTACGAACCTGCTCCTTCAGGGGGAGTGCAACCCCATCCAGGACAGGTTGGACATCCACCATCTGGTCAGAAGAACCACCCACTAGCAGCATCTCAGTCTTGTCTGGATTGAGCCTCAGTTTATTAGCCCTCATCCAGCCTCATTGTCGCAGCCAGGCACCGGTTCAGGACATTGACAGCCTAACCTGAAGAAGATGAAAAGGAGAAATAGAGCTGCGTGTCATCATCATACTGATGGCAATGCACTCCAAAGCTCCAGATGACCTCACCCAACAGTTTCATGTAGAAGTTGAACATCATGGGGGACAGAACGGAACCCCATACTGGAAAATCCACGGTGCCGAGCAATGTTCCCCAAGCACCACCTTCTGGAGACAACAGAAGGATACCATGGTCGATGGTATCGAAAACCACTGAGAGATCAAGAAGAATCAACAGAGCCACACTCCCCCTGTCTCTCTCCTGACAAAGGTCATCATACAGGGCGACCAAGGCTGTTTCCGTGCCAAACCCAGGCCTGAAACCTGACTGAAATGGATCCAGATAATCAGTCGAATTCAAGAGTGTTTGGAGCTGGCCCGCAACCACTCATTCAAGGACCTTGCCCAGGAATGGAACATTTGCTACTGGCCTTTAGTTATTAAGATTTTCTGGGTCCAGGGAGGGTCTCTTCAGGAGTGGTCTCACTACTGCCTCTTTCAGGCAGCCAGGGACCACCCCCTCTCGCAGAGAAGCATTAATCACTTCCCTGGCCCAGCCGGCTGTTCCATCCCTGCTAGCTTTTATTAGCCAAGAAGGGCAAGGACCCAGTACAGAAGTGGTTGCACGAACCTGTCCAAGGACCTTGTCAACGTCCTCAAGCTGTACCACCTGGAACACATCCAAGAAATCGGGACAAGGCTGTGCTCTGGATACCTCGCTTGATTCACCTGCTATAACACTGGAGTCTTAAGTCCTGATGGATGCTAAAGATTTTATCCTGGAAGTACCTAGCAAATTCATAACGGTGGGCCTCAGATGGTTCTACCATGTACCTGGGGCCAGAGTGTAATAGCCCCCAGACAATTCTGAAGAGCTCCGCTGGGCGGCAGATTGATGATTTGACAGTGGCAGCAAAATATTCTTTGCCCCTAAATAGAGCTTACCATAGGCACTTACCAGTGTATCATTGCATCCACTAAGAGTTCATCTCCATCTGCACTCAAGCCGTCTCCTATATTGTTCCATCGCTCTCAGCTCTGGGGTATGCCATGGAGCCGTATGAGCGCTACACAGGAGCAATCATGTCAACTGCCCGGATCATTTCTGTATTCCACAGTTCAACCAGGGTTTTGACAGGAGCTCCAGCCCTATCAGCCGGAAAACTCCCCAGAGACTTTTGGAAACCATCCAAATCCATTAGTCTCTGGGGGCGGACCAACTTAATAGGTCCCCCACCCTTGCAGAGTTGAAAAGCCATTGTAAGTCTAAACTTCAGCAAGCAGTGATCTGTCCATGACAGAGGGACTGATGTAAGGCCCCCCACATTCACCAACTCCATGTCCAGTTGCAAAAACCAAATCTAGAGTATGCTCTGCTACATGTGTTGGGCCAATGACATATTGGGACAGTCCATGGTTGTCATGGAGACTATGAAATACTGAGCCGCCCCGGATAAGGTGGCCTCGGCATGGATGTTGATATCCCCCAGAGCCAACAGTCTGGGGGATCTCAACAGTACACCCAAGACCACCTTCGTCAGCTCAGCTAGGGAGTCTGTTGGGCAGCAGGGTTGGTGGTACACCAACAGAATCCACAGTCTATCCCGCTGACCCAACATAAGGTGCAAACACTCCAGACCAGTAGTCTCATGGACAGGGTGCTTGCAGAGGGAGATGGAGCTCTATAGACCACAGCAACCCCCCTCCCCCACCCTGAGGTCTACCCTGATGCTGAACCAGGTACCCTGGTGGGCATAGCTGGGAGAGACTGACTCCTCCCTGCTAACCCACCCAGGTCTCGGTTATACATGCTAGATCGGCTGCCTCATCCACTATTAAATTGTGAATGAGGGAAATCTTATTATGCACTGATCTGGCATTTATGAGCAGCATCCGGAGGCCTGAGAGCTGGCTGATAGGGCAACCAAGAAACCTGCGAGTGTGGGGAGGAACGGAACAAGGCACAGTTGTTAACTGCCTGGGCCGCATTCCCCTTACCTGGCAAGTCCTCCTCACAATGCCATATCTCCCTCTACCCGTCACTACACTAATTGGGCCCCCCTCAGGTCTCCCCACTTGGCTCTGAGTCCTCTCACCCAGACACATGACTCAAGATCCAGAAAAAAGCAGACAAAGCAGGAGCCACCTCAGCCAGCCAGCTTATGTATCCCCTCCAGAGAAGGGACAGGTGGAAGAAATCAGCAACAGCTGGCTGAGTACCTGGGGCCTGGTCCTGCAAGGCATGACACCTGCCGAACAGAAGTCCAACAGGGAGAGGGTGATGGTGGTGGTAGCTGAGCAGCAGCAAGCAAGCAGGCAAGCAGGCAGGCTAGCAGACAGCAGCAGCAAACGGCTCTCCTTTCCTGGATGGTGATGGTCCCCTTCCTCCTGCAGGCAAGCAGGCAGATGCCCCTTTCCACTTTTATTAGGATCTGGACCTTGAAAAATTCCTTTCATTAGTCCATAGTCAGCAACTAATAGAAAAGCAGGGCAAGGAAAAGCTACATCTAACCTGTCGCTCAGGTTAAAAAATGAGTACACTAGTATGTAAGATTTATTGGATAAAGCAGACGATTCTTTTATAAATCAGTTTTATACCTTTCACAGGCCATTGGAGACTTTAAATGCAATTTCTGCTGCATTGTAAAATAAAGCCCTGTCCTGCTGTCGGGATGTAATAAGAGTTTAAGGTAACTATGCCCCCCGCTTTTTGTCCATTACCCACCTTGGTCACTGCCCTTTAATGTGGAATACGTTTATAGTATATAACATATGGGGGAGGTGTAGCATAGTTAACAGTCTTATGATACGTTAATGATTATGAAGAACACAGTGACCACTGAATGCATCAGGGAAAATGGGAAAAGGTATTAAAATGATCACAGTAAATTTCAAGGTTGGAGGACAAAGCCATTAAGATGAAAAAATCACAGTCAGTAGTTATGCTCTGGATGCTTTGTGGGTAGAACTACAGCTACAAGCCCTATGGCTCTCATTTCTAATCTTCTCTATTATTATTATTATTATGGGTAATGCACAGAACTCTACTAGTTTGTAGTTTGTACTGGTGTGCAGGGCTGGCTCAATACATTTTGCTACCTTAGATGGAGCAATAAATGGTGCTGCCCAAACAAGTCAACGTACAGAGTATTTATTTATTTATTGGATTTCTCAGTCGCCCATCTGGCTGGCTAACCAATCACTCTGGGCGACGTACAAAATAAGCAAAATAGCATAAAATGACACATCAATACAATAACATTAAAGTCTAAAAGCAATAATGTTAAAATCTAGCCCACCCCAAAGGCCTGCCTGAAGAGCCAGGTTTTCACGGCCCAGCGGAAGCTCATTGTAGAAGGAGCCTGGTGGTGATCATTTGGAAGGGAGTTCCATAGGATGGGGGCCACAATTGAAAAAGCCCTTTCTCTAGTCCTCACCAGTCTAGCTGTTTTGACTGGTGGGATAGAGAGAAGGTCTTTTGAGGCCAATCTTGTTAGGCAGCATAGCTGATGATGCTGGAGGCGCTCCTTCAGATAGGCTGGGCCGAAACCGTGTAGGGATTTAAAGGTCAAAACCAACACCTTGAATTGGGCCCTGCAAGCTACTGGTAGCCAGTGCAACTCTTTGAGTACTGGAGTTACGTGATCTCGCCGGCGGCTGCCTTTAATCAGGTGTGCCGCCGCATTCTGTACCAGCTGCAGCTTCCAGACCATTTTCAAGGGTAGCCCTACATAGAGCGCATTACAGTAGTCAAGGTGAGAGGAGACCAGGGCATGTACCACTGATGGGAGCAGATGATTGAGAAGGTAGGTGCATAGCCTTCGTATCAGATGGAGTTGATACAGCACTGCCTGGCTCACAGCAGAACCCTGAGCTTCCATGGACAGTTGGGAGTCAAGAATGACCCCGAGGCTGTGGACCTGGCCTTTTAGGGGCAGTTGTACCCCATTGAGCACCAGGTCCACGTCCCCTAACCTTCCCTTGTCTCCCACGAACAGTACCTCGGTTTTGTCAGGGTTCAGTTTCAGTTTATTCCTTCCCATCTAGGCACTCACCAACTCCAGGCACTTGGACAGGGTTTCTACAGCCAACCTCAGTGAAGATTTAAATGAAAGATAGAGTACCCAAGATCAGCCAAGTTATTTTGGTGTCTGAGGCAGAAAATTCAGCCACCACCTCTCCCACTCTTCTCTGTCACTATATGTGTCTAACAGATACATTCTTACACCCCAGTAGCTAAGCAAACTCTGGGGGCGTTGTATTAACCAGAATGTGTGGGGTTGCCTATATAAAGAATGTACACCAGCTTCTCATGTGGGTCCTGACAGGTATGGTACGGACATTAAGTATGGCTAAAATAAAAATAAATAAAATATGACTAAAATAAAAAAAATATATAAATAAGAAGATACAATATGAGTGCATAGAACATACAAAAACGCAATAGTGGTAAGTTTTGGCATTGAGAAAGTGGATAGAGAAAAGTTCTTCTCCCTCTCTCATAATACTAGAACTCGTGGACATTCAAAGAAGCTGAATGTTGGAAGATTCAGGACAGACAAAAGGAAGTACTTCTTTACTCAGCGCATAGTTAAACTATGGAATTTGCTCCCACAAGATGCAGTAATGGCCACCAGCTTGGATGGCTTTAAAAGAAGATTAGACAAATTCATGGAGGGCAGGGCTATCAATGGCTACTAGCCATGATGGCTGTGCTGTGCCACCCTAGTCAGAGGCAGCATGCTTCTGAAAACCAGTTGCCAGAAGCCTCAGGAGGGGAGTGTGTTCTTGCACTCAGGTCCTGCTTGCGGGCTTCCCCCAGGCACCTGGTTGGCCACTGTGAGAACAGGATGCTGGACTAGATGGGCCACTGGCCTGATCCAGCAGGCTCTTCTTATGTTCTTATGTTCTTATGTTCCATAGATTTCTAAGGAGCTAGTGTTTCTTTAAAAAGTCTTGCACAAATGATTTTTCTGTGCTTGTCCTGAAGGGAGAAGAGGAGAGAAATCAAGATGGTGTGAGTGGCTAAGGTGTGGGTGTGGGCTAACCTGTGGTTCTCCAGATGATGATATTATTATTATCATCATAAATCAGTTGTCGGCTTTGGAATAGACCCCAACTTACAAACTGATATTGTCACAGAACTGGTGACTATTGGAGTTACACAGGTGTCTGGACTACATAATGCCAGCAAAGCATTTTTATTTCAAGCTATAGAGAGAGAAATCCATGCAGCACCCCATACAAGTGAGAAGTTAATTCAGCTCTTCCAGAATTAAAAAGTGTATCAGAGCAACTCACAGACCACTAAAAATACCAACAACTTTTTCAGGGGAAGTGCAGTGGTAGATCATTTGCCATGTACATGCCATGTGCTTTCAGCAATTAGAGATGTGTTCTAGAACAGTGATCTTCTGGGTCCCCAGATGTTGATGGACTACAACTCCTCGACTACAACTCCTTGACCATTGGTTAAGATGGCTAGAGACAATGGGAGTTGTAGACTAGCAACATCTAGTTTCCTCAATGAATTTCCTCAAAACGGACTTTGCTGCTAACAAGGCCAATCCAATGCATGCTTTAGTCAGAGAACAACATCTGCAGGAGACACAGCACAAAATGATGCTGGCATGCTCCAACGGGCTTGGAGAGACCCTGTGTGCAGCCATGATGAGGATGCGTGCCCAGGAGAGGCTGAGGTTGGACCTTTCCCACCACCACCACTACCACCACCTCCTCCTCTTGCTGCTGCTGCTGGCCGCCCAACTAGCCAGTGCAGATGGAGACGCTGGCGAGGAAGATTCAGAGGGGGCCCCCTCAAAGGCAGGTCCTCCTGGCCACGGGACTAGTCACTGGACCTATGCAGACAAGGCAGAGTGGGCCTCTGATTTTCCCTATTGTGGGGGTCACATGCAGTCCCCCATCAACATCAACACAACGGCCACCCACTTTAGCCCCCAGCTAAAGCCTTCCTGCTCTCTGATCACAACCTGCCTCCCAGAGAGATGCTCTGCATTCAGAACAATGGACACACAGGGCTGCCGAGGCTTGAGTCCTGAAGCCTTGCAGCCGGCGGACACTCCCCCCCAGGCAGAAGGAGAGGCAATAGAAATGGTGGCAAGCCACACCAGGGGAGCGATAACCTTTTACCTGCTTGTCGCCCTCCTCCATGGTCAACATAATTTCAGTTTTCTGACACTTTCATCGAGTGCGGAGGGTGACTCACAGCTTCCCTTGGTGAATTCTGACTTTTATACTGTGTTTATGTATATGTTTATGTATATGGATAATGTTTATGTATTTTGCTTTGTAAATTAATTTGATATTTTTTATTGTACCTTGTGTATTCTATTGTAAACCGCTTTGAGATCTTTTAGATAGTAAGCAGTTTATAAATGGAAATTTATTATTATTGTTGTTGCTGTTGTTGTTGTTAGATGCTTTTCTCACTGAAGCAACATTAAGAAAGGATAAAAACATACACAGTTGATAAAATTTAAATTATCAATACATTAAAAGCCATTCCACAGATAATTGTTGGACTCAAACTCATCAGCCCCAGCCAGCATGGTCAGTGGTCAGGGATGACAGGAGTTGTACTTCAACAACATTTGAAAGGTCACAAGTTAGCAACCCTTGGGCTATGGTGTCAAAAACCTCCTCAGAACTGGCTAATATTTATACCCTTTATATAGGTCAGCAATAATAATATAATATCTCTAATAGTGTCATTCTTACAAAAGGGGGAACTTTGGTGACTTGTGGAGGTGTGGGGGAGAGCTTGGATGATGCATGGGAGATGGGGAGCTTTGGAGACCCATAGGGGAGGAATGGCAACACTGGGGGGGGCGAGGGAGGCTCTGGTGACCCACAGAGGTGTTGGTGGTGCTCTGGTGACCTGTGGGGGGAAGGGGGAAGGCTTTGGTGACCTGTGAGTGGGGAGGGGACAGTTTTGCTGAACCATGGGTGGGGAGGAGGCAGCTTTGGTGACGGTAGGGTTGGCAAAGCAAGCAGGGGTAGTAGCTCCTTGTGTGTGTGTGTATATGTGATAATAACTCTTAAATAATGAACTGCCTGAGTCCAGTTTTATCATCTGTATGTCAGCATTTCCTAAACAATGAGTTTCCACTAAAGTTCAAAGCAAGCACTTGACTTGTAGTCATGTTTGAATTTCCTATCTGTGATCTGTAATGTATGTGCTTTGAAGCCCCAGTAATATTTATTTATTTTATTTATTTATTTGATTGAACTTTTATACCGCCCATAGCAAGCTCTCTGGGCGGTGTACATAAAAAATAAAACACTTACAAACAATTTAAAAGCAGCTAAAAAACCAGCTAATCATCCAATAATAAAAGGTGTGTCGTATGACTGTCTGTTAAAACATTAGATACAAATACAAACTATTAACAGATATAAAAATATTAAATATTAAAATATTAAAAATATTAAAATGCCTGGACAAAGAGGAAAGTTTTCACCTGGCGCTGAAAGGATAGTAATGTAGGCGCCAAGCGAACCTCATCAGGAAGGGTGTTCCATAATTCAGGGTCTACCACCAAGAAGGCCCTCTTTCTTGTAGTCGCCTTCCGGGCGTCTCTCTGAGTAGGCACCCGGAGGAGGGCCTTCGATGTTGAGTGCAGTGTACAGGTAGGTTCGTATCGGGAGAGATGTTTCATCAGATATTGCGGGCCCGTGCCGTGTAAGGCTTTATAGGTTAAAACCAGCATTATGTGTTCATCTTGTCATGTTAGTAAGCAATGTTAACAATACTAGCTTAGCCCAGTTCCTTCCTCTTAATGTATTTCTTTACTCTTCCGAACATAGGAATACATCAGGTGAACTGCAGATGAAAAAATATCTAACCATGTTGACAAAAACTGATCAGAAAACACTGAACTAAGAGGAAATGGTTGGCTGAAAAGAACAGGATGAAAAAGGCAAAGAAGAGAAGTTGGCAGTATTGGACTTAATATTAGAGTGAATATAACACCTTTTTCATCTTTTTTCTTCATTTTACTATGAGATCACAGGCAACAATCCAATTATGAAGCAAAGATTACTCAACAAGCTGTTTAGGCAGCAAGAATTTCCAAAGTCAGTTTTAAGCTAAGTAGAATGAAGCGTTAAGCATCAGTATAGTGAACTCTCAAATCACAAGCAATCAATTTTCATCTACTATCCATGACACTGGCAGTAAAAATGCAAAAATAATAACAATTACCAGCCCTTTCATGACATTCAAAATAAGTTGCCTGAGGCAGTCACCTTACTCTGCCTAATGGTAAGCCCAGCCTTGCTAACATATATCTAATCTGCCATCTTGCCTTGGTTGAAACTGAATTTCACAGCTATGTAGGCATGAAGTGGGTTTTGAAAATTTGCAAGTTTTTAGTATTATTTGGAATGTGAAGTCATGAGGCAATATAAATATACAGATCTATGGCAAACTAAATGTCCTTTTCAGTTATAGAGACATTTCTAGCCTTGGCTTAGATAGATCCAGAGAAAGAGAACCCAACCACAGCCTGAGACAGTCAGTTCTATGGTCAAACAGCTCTTAACACTAGTAAGTTTCCTCTAATATTTAGATGACATCTGCTTTCTAGCAGTGTCTACCTGTTCATTCTACTCCTGCCTTCTGGAGTAACAGAGAAAAACTCTTCCAAAACAATCCAAATCCCTCTTTCGTTAGGCTGGGTTTGGATTAAGTGAAGGTGTCCCTCTGCTCTGCTCAGCTGGCCTTGGAGGAGCTGACTTCGAGGGGTCCTTCAGTACCGACTTCCTCCTTCTACCTGCTGAACATGTGGGCAGGCAGGAACCAGTGGAAAGCTCTGAACTAGGGTGTACTGAAAATGGGGAGGGGACAGGGCTGAGATTAGGACTGGGTGAGAAATTCGATCCATTTCAAGCCAAACCTGTCAAATTTGCAAATTTCCAAAACAATGTGAGTACCAAAACACATCCATCCTTCATAATTCACACTTATTTGAATTTTGCAATGTAGTTCACCAAACAATGTTTACAAAAATGCATGTGTTGGGGGGAAATGTACATAAAAATGGATGTATGAGTGACAATAATATACAAAAATGCATTATTTGATGAGAAATTGCTTGCAAAAATGTGTACATTAGACAAAACTGGATAATAGCCTAAAATGAGATCTGGCGATCAAAAAATTAAATATGAACATTTGCTTCTAGAGATCTTCAGTATTAGTGATTTCCATCTGCCATATGGATGTGGAAGCTGGAAGTTGACCAAAGATGCAGAAAAAGAAACTAAATGCTTTGGAAGGCAAATGTCTTTAAAAAAGAGCTAAGTATTAAATGGGATGAATTCATAGCAGATGCCACGAATCACCAGAGAGTTTCCTGATCCTTTATTTTCAAAGTCATCCAGAAAAGATGGAAATAACTGGCAACTTGTTTTCAGAATGAAGCTAAAATATCTGTCATAAGATGCATGTCATTGTCCAGCTGAAATAAAAATGATGTCCTACCATTGTTTGTGCCCTCTGCCAGGAGATGGCCAGGGGGAGGGCTTGCATAATCTTGCAATTTTTACTAGGATCCCCAAACCCAACAAGTGGAGTCGGTTGCAAAAGGTAAACACTTAGAACCTGTGGTATTGTACAAGGTGTCAGACAGAATTGGGTTACAAGCCAGGCTTTCTTTTCTCACATAAATTGGGAGGAAGGGCATGGAGGCTATCTTCATCTGAGAATCCCAGGTGTATAACCTGATGTCTCATCTCCATGGTAAACTGGAAAGTTTTCAATTCCTCCTAAAATTCAATAAAGATTGAGACAAACATACCTCACTGGGGAGGGCATTTCACAAACGGGGAGTCATCCCTGTCACAGGTCAGCAGCACCACCAACAAGGCTTCGCCTGCCAATTGTAAGATCCAGGATGGTTGATACTGGGGAAGGCACTCTTTTAGATATTTGGGTTCCAAGCCATTTAGGGCTTTATGTGCTAGTACTAACACCTTGAACTGGGCCCGGTAGCTCACTGGCAGCCAGTGCAGTGCTTTCAAGACCAGTGAGACATGGTCTCATTGGGATGCCCCACTTACCAGCCTAGCAGCCACATGCTACACTAGCCCCAGCCTCTGGACCATCTTCAAGGTCAGCCCCACAGACAGTGCATTACAACAGTCCACACAGGAAGTCACCAGAGCATGGACAACTGAGGCCAGCTATCTTGATCCAAGAATGGCTGTAGCTGGTGAGTCAGCCTCAGCTGGGCATTAGCACTCTAGCCACAGAAGCCACTTGGGACTCTGATAACAAGTTGTAATCCAGGAGTACTCCCAGACTACAAATCTGTTCCTACAGGAATAGTACAATCTCTCCCAGAGCAGGTTATAAAACCAATTCTTGGACATGGGAACCATCCACCCATAGCATTTTATCTTATCATGATTCAGCCGTTGTTGGCCCCCATCACTGCCTCCACATACCTGTCCAACACCTTCAGAGCCTCTCCTGATTCAGATGGAGAGATAGAGCTCTGTGTTGTCAGCATACTGATGCTCCAAATCCCTGGATGGGAGCTCCCAATAGTTTCATATAGATGTTAAATAGCATAGGAGACAGAATGGACCCTTGGGGGATTCCACAGCCCAGAATGCTGGAGCTGAGCAACAATCACCTACTATTACTTTCTGGTATCTTCAGGTGGTAGTGAAACCACTGTAATACAGTACGTCCAACTCCCACGTCCTTCAGTTGCTGTAGAACAGCCTTTCCCACCCAGTGTGCCTCCAGATGTTGTTGAACCACAACTCCCATCAGCCTCCCATTGGCAATGCTGGCTGAGGCTGATGGGAGTTGTGGTCCAACAACATCTGGAGGCACACTGGTTGGGAAAGGCTGCTCTAGAAGGACACCATGGTCTATGGTGTCAAGAACCACTGACAGATCAAGGAGAACCAACAGGGTTGCATTGCCCCCGTCTCCCAAAAAGGTAATCACCAAGGCTGTTTCAGTGATGAAACTGGGCCAGGAATGAGACTGGAATGGATCTAGATAATCTGTTTTCTCCAGGCATGCATGCAGCTGGCCTGCCATCACCCTCTTGATCACCTTGTCTGGGAAAGGAATATTAGAGACTAAAGGGTAGTTTTCTAAAACCTCTGGATCCAGGGAGGACCTCTTTAAAGGGGTTGCACCACTGCCTCTTTCAAGGCATTGACCACTTCCTGGGCCCATCCAGTCAATCCCCTCCTACTTGATTTTACCAACCATGAGAGGCAGGGATCAAGAGTGCATGTAGTCAGCTTCACTGCCACAATCATCCTTGGCTGCAACAACTGAAACTGATCCCACAAGCTACAAATTGATGGTGCTTCAAGCATCTCCAACAAGCCTGAACTAACTGTGGCATAAAGATCAGATGTCGTGCCTAAACACCCAGCCTTATTTTTTTTTCCTGGTCCAACCACTCCTTGTGTAACATCTTGCCTGATGAGAATGCTTGCCACATTTTTGTGACTTTTTCATTGGCCCTAAAGGTAGCCAATTGTAGATTTGAAATTAAAGCATTCTGAGTATCTGAACTGAGCTTGTAGTTTTCCCATACCAAGAAGAATAGCTGAAGAATTTGGTAACGTGTGCCTCTGAGCATATGGTGAGTGGTGGCAACACCTGCCCTCTCCAAAGATGGAGAATTACATTTTTGTATGTTGGTTGGTGTTCTTTGCTTCTTTCCTGTGTTTAGATTCTTCTGTGTTTTGTTTTCCTATTTGTGTCTAGTATATGTTTTTGTGATTTTATCATTATGATGTACTGTATTTTACTCTTGTTGTTCACCGCCCCGAGAGCTATTTTGCTATGGGCGGTATATAAATTGAAATAAACAAATAAATAAATAAATTCCAAGCTACACAGCAAGTGGATTCGACTGTGAAAGACCAACCTAAATTGTGTTTGCATTTTGACAAATTTGTAGGGCAGTACAATATCTCAGAGAACAGGTCAGGTCTCCTGCTCCCCTGCTGCCCAGTTGCCCTGTTGCCCTATTTTTAAAAGTTTGATAGAATTATCTGGTATGTTTTTAAACTGCAAGGGTTCCCCCCCCCCATTTAATTTCTCTACTTTTTAATCCAGGAGGTAAGAAATGGGATCCTCTGCAAGTTTGCTGAGAATGGATTGATCATTTGCGTGCTTATTCAGTTCAGTGGGATTTGCTCCTCTGCAATCATGCTTAGGATAGATGAAACTGACCTCAGGGGATGGGAAGGGGAGGAGGGAGGAGAGGAAGGGCAGAGGGGGAGGGGAGGGGGAGGGCCGGTTTGATCATTTGCATGTTTATTTTATTTATTTATTTATTTATTTATTTATTTATTATTTGATTTATATCCCGCCCTTCCTCCCAGCAGGAGCCCAGGGCTGCAAACAAAAGCGCTAAAAACACGTCAAAACATCATAAAAACAGACCTTAACATACATTAAAACAAAACACTTTTAAAAACATTTTCTTAAAAAAAAGCTTTAAAAACATCTTTTAAAAAGGGTTAAAAACATATTGTATAAAATAAAAAAAAACATATTAAAAGCAGTTCCAACACAGATGCAGACTGAGATAGGTTTCAACTTAAAAGGCTTGTTTAAAGAGGAAAGTCTTCAAAGGGCGCCGAAAAGATAACAGAGATGGCGCCTGCCTAATATCTAAGAGGAAGGAATTCCACAGGGTAGGTGCCGCCATACTAAAGGTCCGTTTCCTATGTTGTGCAGAATGAACCTCCTGATAAGATTGTATCTGCAGGAGGCCCTCACCTGCAGAGCACAGTGATCGGCTGGGTATATAAGGGGTAAGACGGTCTTTCAGGTATTGTGGTCCCAAGCTGTATAGGGCAGCCTTACCCAACTAGTGTGCCTCCACATGTTGTTGGACCACAACTCCCATCTTTTCTGACCATTGGCAATGCTGGCTGAGGCTGATGGGAGTTGTGGTCCAACAACGTCTGGAGGCACACTGGTTGGGAAAGGTTGGTATAGGGCTTTGTACACCAAAACTAGAACCTTGAACTTGGCCAGGTAGCAAATGGGCAGCCAGTGCAATTATTTCAGCAGCGGGGTAACATGTTGGCGATACTCTGCCCCAGTGAGCAATCTCGCCACCGCATTTTGCTGCAGCTTCTGGACCAACCTCAAGGGCAGCCCCACATAGAGCACATTACAGTAATCCAGCCTGGAGGTTACCAGTGAGTAGACAACAGTGGCCAGGGTATCCCGGTCCAGAAACTGCAGCAGCTGTCTTATCAGCCAAAGCTGGTAAAAGGCACTCCTACCCTTTATTGAGCTCAGTTGGATTTACTCCCATGCAGTCATGCTTAGGATAGGTGAAACTGAGGAGGGAAAGAGGGCTGGAGTGGACAGGGGAGAAGGAAGAAGGAAGAGGGGGGAAGAAGGAAGGAGGAAGGGAGAGGAGAGGGGAGTGTAGTTAGTGAATGGTGCTGAGAGTTGCTAGGAGATGCCCTGTTCCCCTCACAGTGCTTCAGTCAGAGCAGCTGACTGTTAAACCACTCTGGCCACTGGAGCTCTGTCAGGGGAATAGGAGTCTCCCCTCAGCACCATTCACAAACTACTCTTCCCAGGATTCTTTGGAGGAAGCCATGACTGTCTAAAGTGAAATAAATGTCTGGTGAGTATGTGGCCCACTGAATCTGGCATTTAGAGCAGTGACAGTTGGTTCTTACTGAGCATGCACGAGCTTATCATTGACTCCAATATTAAATTTTTAAAATTAATTAAAAATTGACCAGGCATTTTTGTTTTTATCTTTTAAACTGCAGAAGATGAAGGTCAGAGTATGGGGCAAGGTCAGTAATAGGTACTCGGTGAACATGGCTGATTTGTAATTGATTTCAACAGATTATGAGAACTCTGTCAGAGAAAAGTCCAACAGAGGTCTGGTTTCTCTCTCTCTCTTTTTAGACTTTGAACTCCCGATTCTCTCCGACTGTTTTGTGTATCGCCATGAAAATTGACAGATGATCAGACACAGGTCAGAGCAGCAATAGCTGCCTACCATGTGGCAACAAAGGCAACAAAGAGGGATTTCTTTGCTGCCTCTATTGCGTCCGCAGAGTGCTGTCCCAGGAGGTTATTCCAAGTGGTCCGAAGTCTGGTCGGTCCATTTACTCAGGAGCCCATGGAATATTCAAAAACCTCCTGTGACATATTTGCAAAGCACTTTGCTGATAAAATTGAGCATTTAAGGAGCTTAATCCCGTACACCATGGATGCAGTAAGCGGTCCAGAGTCGGCCAATTGCAATCCAGTCTTGTGGGTTCGATTTCAGCCTCTTCCTTCTGAGGATGTGGACAAGGTGCTCTTAACTGTGAAGCCGACCACTTGTTTACTTGATCCTTGCCCATCGTGGCTCATTATGAGCTGCAAAGAGAGGTTGAGTGAGGGAGTCAAGGCAGTGGTAAATGCATCCTTGGAAGAGGGTGTAATGCCGTTAGCCCTCAAGGAGGCAATAATAAAACCCATCTTAAAAAAGTCCTCCTTGGACCCCCAAGATCTGAACAACTTTCACCCAATCTCAAATTTACCATTTCTGGGCAAGGTGATTGAACGAGTGGTGGCCAATCAGCTACAGACACACTTGGATGAAGTGGATTATTTAGATCCATTCCAATCGGGCTTCAGGACTGGACATGGAACTGAAACAGCCTTGGTCGCTCTGGTGGATGATATGAGGAGGGCATTAGATAGGGGTGAATACACCTTCCTTGTCCTCCTGGACCTCTCGGCGGCTTTTGATACCGTTGACCATGGTATCCTGTTGGATCATCTGGAGGGATTGGGTATAAAGGGCACCGTTTTATGGTGGTTCCGCTCCTTTCTCTCCAATAGACACCAACGGATAGCATTGGGGGATGAGGTCTCTGACCCTTGGCCTCTCACTTGTGGAGTGCCACAGGGCTCTATCCTCTCCCCCATGCTATTCAATATCTATGTAAAGCCGCTGGGGGCTATCATCAGGAAATTTGGGCTGCAGTGTCACCAATATGCAGATGACACTCAGCTCTATCTCTCGTTCAAGCCAGAGTTGGCTGTGAAGACCATGTCCAATTGCCTGGAATCCGTGAGTGGTTGGATGGGAAGAAACAGACTGAAGCTAAACCCTGACAAGACTGAGGTGCTACTGGTGGGAGACAAGGCAAGGTTAGGTGATATAGACCTGGTATTCAATGGGGTAAGATTGCCCCTAAAAGACCAGGTTCGCAGCCTTGGGGTCATTCTTGACTCCCAGCTGTCCATGGAGGCTCAAATTTCTGCAGTGAGCCGGGCAGCTTGGTATCAATTACATCTTATACGAAGGCTGCGACCTTACCTTCCTGTTCATCTGCTCCCGCCGGTGGTACATGCCTTGGTCTCCTCTCGCTTGGATTACTGTAATGCGCTCTACGTGGGGTTACCCTTGAAAACGGTCCGGAAACTGCAACTAATACAGAATGTGGCGGCACGTTTAATTAAGAACAGCCATCGCTATGATCACATCACCCCAGTGTTGGTAGATCTACACTGGCTGCCAGTTGCTTACCGGGCCCAATTCAAGGTGTTGGTGATGACCTTTAAATCCCTATACTGTCTCGGCCCAGCTTATCTGAAGGAGCGCCTCCAGTATCACCAATTATGCCGCCAAACAAGATCAGCCACACAGGGCCTTCTCTCAGTTCCATCAGCTAAATCAGCTCGGCTGGTGAGGACTAGAGAGAGGGCATTTCCAATCTCTGGAATTCCCTCCCGTTCGATCTTCGTCATGCCCCTTCCCTGAATGTTTTCCGCCGGGCCTTAAAGACCTGGCTCTTCAGGCAGGCCTATGGGATTTCTGTGGCGAGTTAGTTTTGCTGCTGCTGTTAATTAATTATAGTTCTTGGTTTTAACCTATTAATTATTGTGTTTAATTATTGTTATATTGTATTTTATTAATGGATTGTACGTCGCCTAGAGTGGCCGTTTTTTGGCCAGATAGGCGACTCAGAAATAAAATTTTATTATTATTATTATTTATTATTGTTAAGCAAGCGTTTCTGAGTTCAGGACTATAAGTTTTGTCAGGTTTTGTTTTGAAATGAGCTTATGGGAAGCCTCAGAATGGCATGGGGGATATTTTCAATTTAACACTGCGGAATGCAAAAAATCCATGCTGGCTATAGTATACCGCCACTCTCGTGGTTGTATAATAAGGAATCAGAACAGAGATCTACCAGTAGTTCTGGGTGTACCTTCTGCCCATTCTTTCCCTATATACAATTGTTAACAAATCAGGAAGATACAGGTAGAGAAGCTTAGGAACAAAGGGTGGAAAGATGATACTGTGATACAGAAGTATGGTTTCCCTACATTAGACATTAGTATTCATTCATTCATTCTATAGTTAGATGGCACAAATGTCTATGGCTTGAACCCAAAAGTGCTCTTGGTGAGCAGAAGGCAGTTCTTGTGGAAGGGTGGTTTCTGTGTCCCCCCTAGAGATGTAAAATTTCCAGAAATTTTGAAGCCATGGGAAAAAAACCTGTTTTTTTCTAACAAAAAATTGAAATTTTGGGGAAAATTGAAAAAATGCAATAAGCACTTTTTACAGCAGTTTCTCAACCCTCAGGAGCAGCTCTGGGATGATGATCTGGGGAGATGCAACTGGAAAGTCTCATTCTGTGAATCGAAATCCACTCATGGTAGTTTTGATTTTAGCCTATGATTAGAATTGTGCACAGAGTTAAATTTGTTTTAAGGTTAGACCAAGGGGAGCCAACATGGTGCCCTCCATATGCTGCTAGACTACAACTCCCACTGTCCCTGACCATTAGCCACGCTAACTGAGGTTGATGGCAGTAGTCATCCAGTGGCATCTGGAGGGCACCATGTTGGTTGTCCCTGGGTTAGATGATTTATTTCAATGGGATTATGACCCATGTTGCAACACAAAATTATTAGAATATTTTGAACAATGGGAAACATGTTTACATGAGCCATGGCAAAAAAGAGAGCCCTCTCTACCTCCAATATTTTATATTTTAGATCTAAATCCTTTATGATTCTTAAATTTTCCAAAAATCACTTTACGTGTATAAAATAATTTGCATTGCAGGCAAAATGTATTACAATATACAAAGGAGAAAAGGTTCTTTGTAGTAGCATTTGTTCCATTTTTCATTTTTGTTAAATTTTGTTCATATTTGGTTGCATTTGTATCAGATGGTTATGTATAAGAAATCTTGGTGTTATATGAAGAATTGATACCTGTAGAGAAAATAAATAAAGTTTATACAAAAAAAAAATCATCCTATGACTAAAAAGGGTAAAAAGAGAAGGCTGGAAGAGGAATAAAAAGCAATCATGTGTCTGTGCAGTGCCTAAAATAGCCAGATGATTTAAAGCACAATCAATAGGAAGAACTTTCTGAATGTTATTCTCTTCATTCCAGTCTAAATGGAAAGCAACACTGTATCTCTCCAGTGTATAATACCCAACAGAGAAAACTGCACATCTCCCACAGGAGACATTTCATTTTCCTATGCACAACCAAGAACAATTGGAGTGGACCTATACATTGTAACTCATCAAATTACCTACTTCTACGCAGCATCCTCATAATGTATTGCAAATAAAATACAGATAGACTACACTGTGCGTTTTCCGGGGGGGGGGCTGATTAGAATGCACATGCAACAAGCAGCTCCCTACACCCAGCTTCTTTCATTCCACATTTCCTCTCTTTCATGATGCAACTGTTGCCTACCAAATCTCTCAGCTCTTTTATTGGACTCTGTTCTGGGTTTCCCTAGAAACAGATATTCTGTTGTGCAACAGGGATCAAGTATCAACTTGGAGGTATAGGACCAAGGCAAGTTCTACTGTTAGGCAGAAGGAGGCAGTCACCTCAGGTAGCAGATGCCAGGAAATGGGGAGCAAAGGCAAGATGCTGGAAGACTGAGCTGAGTGTGACACCTGCCCTGTGTCCCCTGAACTAATTTGCTGTCCTCAGGTGTGGTGGAAGAGGCTGTTCTGTCACCAGTGCTAAAATAAGATTCAACTTCTAGTCTGGTCAGCTTCTGTGCACAGAACTGAATAGGGTGTACTATCCTGTGGGTTTGTGAAAGGGTACTCACTGTGTGAAGAAACCTTGCATTGGGTCTGACCTAATACCAGGAAGCAGCAGGAGTCAGGAGAACTTGAATGGCTGCATTCATTCACAGTAAGCAGAACAGCATCTCAGCCTAGCAAGTAGGACTAGGCCTTGGCACACAAAGACTAAGGAAACGTGTCCAACCAGTTATAGCCACTTCCAACAGAGGGAAGGGGAGTTTCCACCACAGGTAAGGAATGTCTCTTACAGAGACAGGCGGCACATTCTTCAGAATGGTGTCGTCTTTCCCTTTGCCTTAAGGCAGCAAAATGTCTTGGGGTGCTACAGGGCTATAAATGTGGCCCAAGTTGCTCCATTCAGCTCTCTTTGGAAGGTCCTCCAGCACTTCAGTCATCTGATGTAGGCAAAATGTCAGTATGCAGCGCCTGCAAACAGCTGCTGGGCACCTTGGCAGGGCCGAACTCTGTGCAGATACCTGCCGCGGGACCCTCCTGGGCCAAGCAGTTTAGAATCACCTGTTAAACCTTCCACAGTGTCCCCAAGTGATGCTGTTTGGGATGGGTTAAAATGGTAGTTGGTGCTGATGCAGTGCACTGCTGCTTCTCATTGCCATTGTCCCAGAGCCTACTGAGGTTATACCAGGTTTGGGTACCAGACTGGGTGAGGCTGCAAAAGCAACAGATGCCTGTACAATATTTTCTTTAAAATCTCAGTGGAAGAAGATTCAAAAATATTTATTGACGTGTGCCTCATTGGTGAACTACCACTGCAATTTTTCCTAACGTTTATCGTAACAATAACTTTCTCTTGTTCAATACAGTTGTTTCTTGTGTTGTTCCTCAATAGATTGAGCAAACACCCTTTTCGCCCAGTTCTTTCTGAGACTTTCAGCTACCAGCGTATTCTCCTCCTAAACCTCTTTCCTCTGGGCTTGTCAGGGCCCTTGAATCTACCAGTGATCTGAACACAGTCAGAGCCTGCAGGGGTACCAGATGTGGAGCCTACTAAGGGTCAGGGTTCAGAGCTGATTACTGAAGATAGGGAGACGACTGCACCTGAGGCTGTTGGATAGGAACACCCAGAGGAACCTCCCAGGCCACTAGGGGCTTATAGGGTCAGAGCCTGTACCCTAATGGGCACCTTCCCCTGAGACGGAAGAAATCAGATGCTTCCCACTGCTCACTAGTCCCACCAGTGGGGTGTGCTATGGAATTGAAAAGGACTGCCTGTTGTCAGGCCAGTTGGTTGGCCCTTTAAGGCTCTGGAATTTTTTACAAAGGGGAGGAGCCTGGAGAAGGTGGGCTAGAGACGAGACTTAAAAGGCCTCAATCTGCACCCAACAAGGGCACAAGTTGTTCATTCGAAGTTCTCCATGGTCTGGGAGCCCAGCATCCAGCCCTGCTTTGTGGGATCTGGCATTGGACCAGAACATGACAAGGCTAATGATAATGTGTTGCTTCAACCTGTTCTTTTAAGAATTTGCCATCTTTATAGCTTTCCCGATTCTGTTCCAGCTTATCATCCTACTTAAACTGAGGTGTCCGGAACTGAATGTAGTACTTTAGATCAAGTGTCATTATTTCCTTCCCACTGCAATGAGTCATTCCACTGTGGTGAGAACCATTTCTTCATTCCTATAGCTAAATGCATGCTGCCAAAAACCTGCATTATTGCTCACTTAAATTAGCTGAAGGAAACTTAGCAAGAATAGTGAACCACTCATTTTTTCTTTTAAAAAAATGATATCATGGCATTGCTTTCCATCCTGTTCGTAATGCATGCTAATGCATAATTTGCAGTTTTATATAGCTGCAAATTGAATGAGTACAAAATATGTTTATGATTAAGATTTAATGGAAGATTAAGTTTTAATGGATCTAAATAGTAAACAAGCTCTATTTTTTTCATAGAAATATTTTGTTTTAAATTATTTGCCCTGCTTGCCAGTTAACAAACCCTGTCTATTTTTACCCTAAACTATGATTAGTGGAGGTTTGCATGGGCCTCTGCGAATCCTGATGTAAGATGTCACATGAAGTGGGAGACAGAATTAACCACTCTCGTTGCTTTCCATAGTTTTGTAAATGAACTTGGATTGCATGGATGGAAGAAGTTGAGATTTTCCACATGGCTATTTTTGTGCCATCCTTGATGCTAAGGGCAGATCCCAGTATTGCCATTAAGATGTCAACAGTGAAGTCAAGCTGTGGTTATTCCCCCACCACATCCTACTGGCTTCATTTTTGTTACTCAAATCAGTCCATAGGCCTTACGCAATTCAGTCTTGCTATGAAACCAGTAGATCATGGAATGACATTGTGACTCTGGGAAACCCAAGAGCATCCCAGTGTTGGACTTAATAGGTTATCATGCATGTCACTATAGCCACCTGTTTCTAATTTATAAAACTAAAGTAATAATGTGATCTACCTCATACACAAGTCTTAAGGGTGACGACTGTTGAGAATTCAGGACATGTAACATTGCAGACTGTGACTGATGCAAAATTATTTTTCTAAACTGCCTGATAACAACAGCAGCTTGTTCTGCACTGTAAAAACACAGTGACAGACATTTTTTTTCCTAATTTGGTATATGTTATTGCCTGTCCTCCACCAATAGGTCTCAGGGCAGGTTACAAAATCAAAAATACAATATTCAAAAGAATTAAAACACATTTCAATCACAAGAATAAGGTGGATTCTGAAAACATGCATCTCAGGAGCCAAAGGCCAGGGTAAAGAGGTGTGTCTTTAGCATTCTCTGAAAACTGTATAGCAAAGGTGCCAGACACACCTCTGTAGGAAGGGAATTCCACAACTTAGGGGCTGCGACAGAGAAAGCCAATTCCTGAGGGTGGTGGAACAACTAAGAAGACCCTCTCCGCTGATCTTAACACCCGAGAGGGTCTGTAGGGAAGGAGATGGTATGAGATATTTGAGGCCTAAGTCATTTAGGGCTTTAAACACTACTGTGAGCACCTTGAATTGGACCTGGAAACAAACTGGCAACCAATGCATCTGTTTTAGAACAGGGTAATATGAGCTGATGATTCATACACAATATCTCCTCACAGAGGTTTTAGTTAGGAATTCTCCCAATGCTTGAGGAGAGGGAGAAGCAGGGTTGCACTGAGTAGCTATGGCTCCTGCATGACATTTACTAACTTGTCCTGCCCCCTAGTGCCTGCATGTACAGTGTGGATAACTGTAGGGATGGAGACTTCAATGAACAGTTGTACTTGTGAAAGCTTCCATGCAATCTGGAATGTTGTGCAGCTGGGGATTCAGATTGCACGGAAACCTTTTGTATGTAGAGCTGTATGCATGAAGGATCTGTTCCTACAGACATTCATGTTGTATGTGTAGATTAGGGTTACCAGGTTCAAGGCCTGAGACTGATCCTGTATCTTTAGGAGAAGAGAAAGTCAGTCAAGTGCAGATGTTCTTGCAACCCTGTAATGGGAAAAACCACAAGGTGGAATTCTCCCTTCCCCCTGCCCAACTTTTAAAGATACAAAAGACCTCTTGGTTGCCAGGCCCAGCCTCCAGGGAAGGAAGAATTCCACCTTGTGGTTTTTCCCATTACAGGGTTGTAAGAACACCTGCACTTAGCTGACTTTCTCTTCTCCTAAAGATACAGGATCAGTCTCAGGCCTTGAACCTGGCAACCCTAGTGCAGATACTAAGATGTGAGGCTAATTGACAAGTATGATGACAGGTGCATGGCTACTTGGCAAGGCCCTGATCCTTCCTCCCATGTTGGGAGAATACATGAGCTCTACTTCTGAATAGGGAAGAGATAGTGGAGATTTAATACTTTGCCATAAGATACTGTTTAATGGATTGTAGCCAGCCCTAGGCAAGGATCTTCATTATCAATGTCTGTTGAAAAGAATTTATATTTGTTTGACCTTTGTGAAAATAAGCTCAGCTGTATAAATTTACTCATTTATCAAAAGTTATCAGGATCTTACATACTTTCTGATATAGTAGTTTCAAACACAATTAGCTCAACCTTCCTAAAGTGGTTTAGATATACTGTATTAAATGAAGCTGACCATATTTAATTATCTCCCCCACTTTGTCTAGTAATATTACATGACTTTCTCTCCTCAGGTAACATCAGACTGGCTTGTCTGAAATTTCTTGGCAAGTCCAAGATAGCATCAGCCACTTTAGGAGCTTCAGTGAAATATATAACAACCTTGCAAAAATCCAGAAAGAGTCTTAACTGAGGTGAGGTACATCCACTTTATCTTCTCTGTATATTGCTGCCTTGTAGCACACTATATTTGTACATTGCATATAGATATGTATTTTGATACTACTTTGGCTGTTTTATTTATTGTGATTGTCTGCTTTTGGTTTGCTTTAAGAAATGACTTTAAGGTTTTGTTTCATTGCTGGAAGAAGCCCTAAGGGCAATGATGTTCCATGATGATGAGAAAGTAAGAAGAAAAAACAACATAAATGCAATTTCCTTCCCCCCATATCTAACCCTTGCGAAGATGTAATTGATTTGTCTGAAAAACTTTCAGGGTGTGGTCCAGCCCAAGTTGTGCACTTTTAAAGCCCTTTTGATGTCAATGGAAAAACATTAATCCTGTGCTTTTAACTCTCCAATTGAAATAACCAACCACACTTAAAATAGACTTAATTCGGATCAAATTAAGGCCTTTGGTTTCAAATTTAACCATGTCTACTCAGAAGTAAGCTTAATTAAATTCAGTGGAGCAAGTGGAGTTAGGTTTATAGTTCTTACATATGGAGCCCAGTGATGCATCAGTGTCTTGACTTACTATTTTATTTATTTATTATTTATTATTTTATTTATACCCCGCCCTTCCTTTCAGCAGGAGCCCAGGGTGGCAAACAGAAACACCAAAAACACTTTAAAACATCATAAAAAGACCTTAAAATACATTAAAACAAAACAACATTAAAAACATTTAATTTTTTTAAAAATAAATCTTTTAAAAAAGGGTTAAAGATATTAAAAGACATATTAAAAGCAATTCTAACACAGACACAGACTGGGATAGGTCTCAGCTTAAAAGGCTTGTTGGAAGAGGAAAGTCTTCAAAAGGCGCCAAAAAGATAGCAGAGATGGCGCCTGCCTAATATTTAAGGGGAGGGAATTTCACAGGGTAGGTGCTACCACACTAAAGGTCCATTTCCTATAGTGTACGAACCTCCTCATAAGATGGTAACTGCAGGAGGCCCTCACCTGCAGAGCGCAGTGATCAACTGGGTATATAAGGGGTAAGATGGTCTTTCAGGTATCCTGGTCCCGAGCTGTATAAGGCTTTGTACACCAAAACTAGAACCTTGAACTTGGCCCGGTAGCAAATGGGCAGCCAGTGCAATTCTTTCAGCAACAGGGTGACATGTTGGTGATACCCTGCCCCAGTGAGCAGTCTCGCTGCTGCATTTTGCACTAACTGCAGCTTCCGGACCAACCTCAAGGGCAGCCCCACATAGAATGCATTACAGCAATCCAGCCTAGAGGTTACCAATGCATGGACAACAGTGGTCAGGCTATCCTGGTCCAGAAAAGGCTAATGGTATTCTTTATTTACAGTATTTGATCAGTCTTCTGCTTAAAGGACCTGATCCACCTAAAGTTAGCTGCTTCAGAAGCCTGTTAGTGGAAGGACAGGATGTACCCAGACAAATAAATTGTGGTAAATCCCCGTGAAACCAATGGTAGACAGCCGTTAGCAACATGTACCCTGTTCTTTTTCATGGAGGACAGTCAGAACTCATTTAAGCTGGATTGAAGCCAAAGTATATTGACCTAGCCTTTTTTCCCTAAGAGCCAAATATTACATTAGTTAAGTATCTGTGTCAAAGTACAGAGTTTTTGTTGTTATTTTACACAAATAGGCAATATAGCTTCCCTGATCCATATTAGGATCCTAGCGGGAGAGGGCAGGAGCCTTAGCTCTTTGTCCACCATTATGGTCCCGATCTGGACACACACACTCCTGCTGGTGCCTACAATTTGCCAGCAGTGGTGGCTGGTCCATTAGGGAAAGTGGGGCACTACCCCACCAAGATTAATTTGCCTTCAGCCAGCCCCAACATGCCTGCTTTGAATGAGTTGGCTCTGCCTGTCAGAGGCTCTGGCTCCGCCTACTCCCTGCTTTGTGCTCTACCAGTCCCAATGGGTACCAGCCACCAGTTTGCTACAGGAAGAAAACCTATTGAAGCAAACGGGAGTCCCCTCTGCCCTGCTGCAATTGCATGGGTTGGGCCTCTGATACAAATTGGGACTAGTGCGGTGTAAATGTTTATAGCCCACTCTAGAGCCCTAGTCTGGATGAGGCCCCTCGTGGTGGCAATTTCTGTTTTTTTTCATATACCCCCCCATACTTAAAGGCACAGCTATACTGTATAGCTAACATGCAGCTTTTATATACTTGCATAAAGTATTATACCCATACTGTTAATGGAGACTGCTTCATGGAGACGATGACTAGCTTAAAGGTCAGTAATAAGTTTGAGCTGCCATTTGAACCAGGGGTTTTCCAAGTCACAGTCCATGCTTCTAAGGACTGCCAGAGGTTAGGAAACTGAGGACCGGGCTGGAATGTGGCATTCTAGGTCTCTCCTTTGGCCACATCCCCCACCAGCCTGGCTCTGAGGCCCCCTCAAATGCTTTTGCTTGGGTAGAAAGTGTCCATGAGCTGTGTTAATGCCGCTTGCTTGCCAGGATGGAGGATGGAGAGTTGTGGGTGTGTCTGACTTTTATGCGGCTGGAATGTAGTCTACTGTACCAAAGTCAGAGTCACCTCTGCCGCTCTTTCCACTTTTGCCTCTGGCCCATCTACTGCTGGCACATTGCCTAAGAAATGGTTGCATACAAGGGAATAGACAAGTTGTCTATCCATGCCCGACACTATACAGCCTTACATCCGCATGCAGTGTCCTTCTGATATGAGCCCTCCAATCTATGCCGGTGGTCATCAACCTTTTTGGACCATGGGACACATTTCAATTTTTAAGAGAGTCCCGAGGGTGCCAGTCACAAAATGGGGGGCATGACATGACCAAACACAAAATTAGAGAGAGTACAGTCATTGCTGTGACTCCTCCCACCCTCAACAGCCTCGTGTTTACCTTGGGAAGTAAGCTATGTCCCACTGGTCCTGATTGTGGAAATACAGCTGAAGGCACAAGAATGCTGTTTTCCCAATGCCAGTCCTAAACCAAAGGCTAGACTGCCTTCCTGTGCCCACTTGCCTGGGAGTAAACACAATGACACTTACTTCTGAAGTAGGCATGTATACCATTATACTGTAAATTAACTATACAGTGAATACTTAATGAATGCCTGGATATTGGCTTCTGTACAGCAAGAGATATTTTGGAAAGTGCTCATGTTTTGTAGTTGCTGTTTGGTGAGGGGCTTCTTTAGCATCCACCTACAGCACTCAGAATTTGAAATGTGCTCACTGGTCCAAAAAGGATAGCAACATCTGTTCAAATAAGCCCACCACAGGAAAGATGCATCCTGGTTGCTAGGAAAAAAGGAAGGACAAACTAAGGCATTTCCAAGGACTATTAGAAAATCAAACAGATGTTGGAAAAGTGTACTAAAGGGGAGAGAAAACAGCAGCTCTTTCAGACCCTAGGGAGTTGGATTGCCTGGTGTCCAAACACCTCATGTATATCAGTCACAGCTCTGACTTCACACACACTTCACTTAAAACACTGACAGAAATCACTTAAAAGGTTAACTGCACATCTTGCTTCATAACTTTTTTTTCTAGGAGGGCTAGAGCCTTACTTTTTTAATGAAATATCAGAGTCTGGGCCCTTTCCAGGGGGTACCCATGAAGGCTTTCATGAGTGCCATGGCATGCATGGGCAATGGGCTGGTGACCCGATCTGCACCATGCAGCTAGCAGTTTCCTACAATGCTCCCAACATAGCATCTCCTCAGGGCATCATGGGGAATTAAAATGGTGGCTGACTTGGTGCTAACTGGAAAAATGTTGCAGCTTATCACTGCTGCTAGACAAGCCCACCTGGGGTGCCCATTGACACAGAAAGAGGGCCCACAAGGTGACAGGTTGTGGATCTTAAACCTGGATCTGGCCCTGACACTATATAAATTGTCTTTAAATAATTAGAATTCATGTAAATAAAAACTAACGTCTCAGCACAGTTCTCTCTCAGCTTATATTCAGTTGTATTCATACCAAAAAAAAGTTTAAAAAAGCATTTAGGCTACAGAATAAGCAACCAGAAACTGTATCATAAATATTTAATTATTTGGCATTATTCTGATTTGGCTATAATAATGCACACATTTCAAGGCAGCAGTTAATACAATTTATTACATTAATTTCTCCCCACAAAATATTAAAATGTTGATAGTTTACTGTTCTAACGCATCCATATGGTTGTGTTTTTAAAAAAAAAATGCAAGAGAATTCCATGATGGGGACAAAAAAAATGTTGGTAGGAAGTGATAGAACCAGGGGTGGCTTGCCCCCTGTGGCATAGCCACAGCAATAGCTTTCTGGTAGCAGCATCGCTGCTGCTTACCAGGATAGTGAGAGAAGAGGTGTGGTGGCCATGAGGTTGGGGCTGTCAGAAGCATTGGCAGAAGTGCTGGATTGGCTCTATCGATGCACCACCTAGTTCTGCCCTTGCCGCCGCCTTGTTCCTCCTAGTAAGTAGCAGCAATGTTGCTGCCAGAATGCTATTGCCGCAGATCCACCCTGCCAGGCAAGCCCCCTCCCTGGCTGGAACCTCATGCAATTTGTGTTGCTTACCTCTGGAACATGAATTGTGAAGTTGTGAATGTTCTAGATCGGTGATGAGGAACTAGATCGGGGATGTTCTAGATCAGGGTTGAGGATGTTCTAAATCAGGGATGAGGAACTTCTGGCCCTCAAAATGTCGCTGGAGTCCAACTCTTTTCACCGCAGCCAGCATGGCCAATGGGTAGGGGTGATGGGAACTGTAGTCCAACAACATCTGGAGGGCCAAAGTTTCCATGTGTCTGTTCTAGAGTGAGAAACTACTATTGATTTTGCAGTACCAGCCTAGGCATAAACTCACAGAGTAATATTAAGTATGTCATCCATTTTAAGCACTTGCGGAGAGACTTCATCCACAAGTTGTAAAGGATGTAGTTTATACTGTAGTTGAGAGAGCATGCTTCTAGGTTTGGGAAAATTAAGAAAGGCTAACTTTTGACGGTTTAAAATCAATTTCCACTTACGAGGTATAATTAACTTTGTTCCTTCTTGCTCCACCTTCTGTTTACTATATGTTAAAGCAGCCCTTGAATCCAGAACATATTGCTATGGGTCCTGTATTTCATCTGCAGTAGCCACTAAATCAGTTTTCCCATTTGTGGGTAAAGATAATTTTGAGTCTAATTGATCTATTTGATCTAAAGACTTAGCGTCACTGGGTTGAGGCACCTCGTTACTCTTAAGACCCTTCTGGGTTAATTTTGGTGTTTTCATAGATGTTTTCTTAGGTGAGTCCTCTAGTAATTTAAAAAGTCTATTAAAACCCATTTTCGTGTGTTTTTTATTCGTTTTTTGACTTTTCCTAACAATGGTAATATTTTTAGACTTTTTAGTCTTTTTATCTGGCATTTCCTTTAAACTCGCTTTCTTTGCCTTACCCGTAGTTATAGATGCTATCTCCTTTAAATGGCAACCACATACACATTTCCCACTTCCCTCATGTTGGTTCTTTTGGAGTATGCCAGCCCTTCATCTTTCTTACAGAGTTCAGCCATAATGACTAACAGACCATAACACTCTGACAAAAAGTTCTTAATTAGTTCCAATTCTTTAATTATTAACTCAGAGTAGTTCTTAGAGATCATTTCTTTAGGGACTGAGATTCCCTGCGTAAGAGTCCTATCTTGCTGATCCTCATTAGAGCAGGGGATTTGATTTATGTTCTCAGGAGTCCCAACTCCCTCCAGAGGTCTTGAATTGCTCCAGGTGCTATGGATAATCTCAGGAGCTATGTCCTCACCATGAAGAATGTGGGGGGGTTCTGAGCCCAACTTTTGCAGTCTTCCTTTAAATAAAGAGCCAGGGCTTCTCCCTACCCCAAAAGTTAAACTCTTTAGTTTTTCAGCTTGAGCAATTTCAGTTGCTAAGTCTGTCTCTGCTTGTAATGCCCTTTCTGATGTTTGAGAAGTTTCAAATCTGTTCCATACGCCATTAACCGTCCAATCAAGGATGCCCGTATGAGTGCTAAATACTTCATTTTTCTTGCCTTCATTTAATGAAGGAAAATAAGATGAAATCTTTGCTTGTTGTTTCCTTTTCCTTTGAGGAGGTTCAAGGACAGGGAGGGAGGGGGAATCCCCAGGTTCTTACACCCTTGCCTTGTTAAAACCATACTGGTATATCTGGTCCCAGAGCTTAGTTAATTAAACAGGTTAAGTGAAACAGACAGTTGGAAACTTTCCTAGAGAGCTCCTATCAAATAAGCATAATGAGGAGCTTTACGAGTTTATACAGCTGCAGACCCAGATAACAACTGCTGGCCCATTTGCTCTTTTAGTGAAAGTTGCAGCTCTTGCGAAGAAATTGTAAATATTTACTTTAGCCCAGAATAATCTTGCTGTTTTCTTACAGTTTCATTGCTTCTGCCTGGTGCTCTCCAGCAACTTGGGGGCTAGAGTTTTAAGTTTCTGTGATAACAAAAGAGAGCTTACAAACCAGCTACGGATGCTGCCGACACCATCTCCTTTAATCCTAACTAAAAAAACAAAAAAGATTAAACAGACTAATAGTTTTGGTTTGCCATGTTTTTTGTTTCAAAGGGAGAAAACTATCACTGACAGTAATGTTCTGTGTTTTTGTTCTCATTAAAACTGGATCAAGAGAGAAACAGCTTGTCATGGAAGTCTTAGAAGATGCATCTATTGGGAAGCTAGACAAGAACTGTATTGTCTCTCTCCAATAAGAAGAGAACAAGCACAGGAAACTTCTGATGGTACCCAGATGCAATAAGTGATATAGTGACTAAAGTATGTAATGATATTATTCATACAGAGTCTGCCAGCTGAGGTGGGAAAACTGAGGAAACAGGAAAGGATTTCGGGTTCTCTATCGGCTAGTCAGTTTAATGTTCTTGACTGTGCACCTGAAATCATAGTACAATGTTCCCCATCCTCCATTTCCTCCAGAATCATTGTCCCTGAATTAGAGGGTTAGTGTAAGTGCTCACTGCTTTCAAGGAAAGCATATCCTTTGAGGAAGATGGGGGGTAGGAGAGGAGAAACCTATAGAAACTAGTTTTCAACTCTACCCTAGCAGGGAAGCTTGAAGGAACACAGTGAACCAGATTAAACTCCAGTTTTGGAGAAGGGGTAAAGAATAAACTCCACCAATAGTTAAACACTAAAGGGAGAGTCAGCCTAGTTTTAAAAAGGGTAGGCAGGGCCAGTTCCAGCTGCAGGTTTCTGGGGCACAGGCTATCAGTGGGGCCCTTGGCCCAGCCCTGTTCTCCTCAAACTATATTCTTCCCTCTTGGTCCCACCCCTTTCAACCAAAACACATTTTGATCAATATGGCAACCCACTATCATCAAAGAAAAATGCAAATTTTAGTACTTCAGTACTTCCCTTTGTAATTTTTTTGCCAAAAGTACAACTTAGAGGTAACTTAACCCTATACATACTTTTGTTGCCTTCAGGTCGATTATGAGTTATGGCAACCTTATGAATCCATCACCTCCAATAGCATGTGTCATGACCCACCCTGTTCAGATCCTGTAAGTTCAGGCCTCAAGAGTAATTTAATTCTTGGGGACATTATATTGTCCCCCTAAACAAAATACTGAGGGAGATCTTGAGATGAAAAATGAAATCAATGAAGCATCCATACTAGGGCTGTGGGCATACTATTTGCTTCAAAAGCAGCCAGAATGGTTTTTCTGGCTGCTGTTTGAAGCGACACTGCCCTCTGCTGGCCACACCTCCCCTCCCCACTGCTGCCTTCAAACCTTTCAGGGCCTTCCACAGCAAAGCGTTTGGCCAATCACTGTTTCTGCCTGAGACTGTAGCAAAGCATTTCCATTGGTCACACCTGGAAGACAAAGGTGTCAATCTACCAATCAGTCGAGAAACCTCCCTGAAGCAGAATTAAAAAACAGGATCTTCAGAATGCCAAGAGGTCTCTCATCTCCAGAGACACCTGGTGCATCTCACCTTCAGACCAAGCTTGGAGATCTTGTCATCATAGGATCCCTTTTTTACTGGAATTCCTTCCTCCACCAAGCTAGTATTACTCAGATGAAATACTTCTAGCCCAGTTCCTGCTCCTTTCCTGTTCTGCTCTAGCTCTTCCCTGAGGTGGGTTATGTCACCCCTCAGAATTATTTTATTTGTCCCCCCTCAGCCTGCCAGAAATTCCTTTGGGTGCAAGTCTTGCCCAATTATGTCTGGTTTCCTCCCCCTCTCCCTGCCAACTCTCTCTGTGGAAATGTTGCTTTTGCTTTCATTCTCTGGCTTCACACTTTAAGAACATAAGAAGAGCTCTTATCTGTTGTTATCCCTTCACGGCCTTGCTTCCATCTACTCCTCTCCCCTTCCCCTTGTCCCCCCTGCTGTCTCCCCTTCCTTTCCGGCTATCGGAGTTTCTCTCTGGAAATGCCCTGTTCCACATGTGCTCCCTTCTTCTTCTTCTTCTGTGTCTCAGGTTCTCCTGCTCCCTTTCCACAATCTCCCAAGGACCTGATCCAGCTGCTGCTCGGCATGCTCTGCCTTTATCTAGCTGTTGGTCGGGTGTCTACGCTTTTTCTGTAGTATGTCTCTGTCCCCATCCCCTGTGAATCCCAACACACACCTTTAAAATAAAATGGCTAAACAGGTATGCCCTAATATTTCTATGATTAGTATCTGCTGCATTCATATGGTGACACAGCAAGCGTTAAGTAAGCTGGATAATGGACCTTGTTTGTTTGAAACAGTTTGAGTTCTGTTCTGCCAGTTCTGGTCAGAACCTCTGGTCTATAGAAGCCAGCTGGAAACTGAATCCTGCTGGCAAGTGGTAGTAGTGAGTCTTGGATTACCACAGAGAGGGAAGAATGAATAGTACAAATGACATTTTTTAAAAATAAAGTCAACACCCTGATAGGCACTTTACAGACCCACCGCATTTCAACTAATGACAATGCACTGCATTTAATAAACCTCTATCAAAGCCTTCTTGACTATGAAACCATGTTTATACAGCAATTAAATGTCTCCTGTGTTCCAAGATGGGTCAATGTAGTAGTAAAATAACTCGTAAGTTGTGTTATCTGTACACATTTTTAAAAGGTTAAGGAGATAAGGATGCCATAATTGAATCTGCACTGAAACAGAGCCCCTATTGTTTTTACAAGGAGTCATAAATTTGAAATGGAAAAATTCAAAAGCCCTTGGGGAAAACTGAAAACAGTATTTGCAATCCATCCTTTTGTTAAGAAGCTCTGGAAAATTTACTCCCAGCCAATCCAGTGAAGTGGCACACCTCCATTTCTCTCCTTGTCTACTTCCATTAGATAAGTCAATGTCACTGTATATAATGTAGACCAGATTTCCTTTAGCCTGGCTCCTCTGATTATTTCCATTTATCTGTAATTTCTCTTATTGCTGTAACAGTTAGATTGCTGATTAGTTCTTGATAGTACTTATCTACATCATAAAATTAAACTCACAAGGGAAATGTATAAGACCCCATCATTTCCTAACACAAAGTAGATCTTCAGCAAATTAGATAAATGCAGCTATCAGGCTGGTGGGGATCTGCCTCTCATTGCTTATTATGCATTTCCATGCAGCCAGCTGCACCTTGCCAGTGATCCTGTATTAGAACTGAGTCATATGGTTGCGATTTCACCAGGGTAACGGGACAAAACAACAGAGGAGAGGGGGCAGATGGTTTTTACAAACGCAAACAATGCACTTTCTTGCACTCTCCATTTTCGCAAGCTAGGACTACCACAAACACACATTCAGCTTTATATAAGCTCCTCTTAAGCTTTGTTTTAAAGTTAGTAGCATCATATGGGGAACCTACAATTATCAAGGCAAATGCATTCACTTCTCTATAACATTACTTCCTTTTCAGCTTAGAATAATTAAATGACACTCAAAATAGGCTAGGAAATTCAGTATTATATTAAGTATTAGGTTTTCTCTGTTTCTTTAAACTGATTCCCTCTCTCTCTCCCTCTATAGTCATTCTTTAAAAAATAAACTAAACTGAATTTTATTTTACTAACAATTTTCATCTGTCCAAGGACTTTATCAGTTGCTTCAAGCCCAGTTCAAGGCAGCTATAGTCATTATGACCTAACCTTCCCATTTTTATTTTAATTGTCAACTGTTATACATTTGATAGGGGCCAATTGCTTCCAAAACAGTTTGGTTGTTTGAAATCATTTTTATCTTGTTGAGTCTTCCCACCAGGCAAAATCAAAGTGATATTTATTCTAGCTCATAATTCTTAATGTGGAATGTATATGATAGCTTCTTGCTAATAATTTTATAACCACATCTGCATACTTACACAAACAAAGGCTGGAACAAGACAAGACTTTGCTCATTCTTATAGAACTTTGAAGAACATAAACTTTTTTAAAGGCCTAGGTTTCAATCAAATAATATTATAAAGGTATAGCGTCTATAAAAAAATGTATTTATGGCATCACAGTTCCTGGATGTTCTATGTAAAGGGTATTAAATCTGGATGTTGTATTTCCCTCCCCCATTTCTTTTTCTATCCATGCTTGTTGTGCGAACAGAGTATAGTCTGCCTTCCTTCCAAGAAAAGACAATGGTGGTTGACACTGGCCTACAGTTGTCAGTGGGCAGTGGAAATGGGTGATGTTTCATCAGTCCGCATTCTATTCTGTCTATCTAAAAGTGCTTCATTCTCTGTGCTGTTGTTCATCCCAGGCAATAAAAGCATTCCTAGAAAACAGTTGATTTCCATACTTTTCTTGCAAATGCTGTAAAGTTCTTTGTAAGGAAAAAGGTGAGTGAATAAGGATGAGTGAAAGGCATGGCAAAGGCTGGGTCAGAACAGCCTGCCAGCAGCCTTGGGCACTTTGCATTATGATACAATTGCTTTTAGTCAATGTGACCCAGCCTTGCACTGCAAATGTAAGTGGTTAGTGCCAAATAGTAATTCTGCAAAAATCATGTTTTTGTGCAATGTTTCTTGCACACTACCCCTTGTATATCTGTCTTGTCTTGACCATTGCTTCCTTTGTGTGCTCGTGACCTGTGTTAATTTGCATTTGCACAGCTGGATCGGCACAGCTTGGTTATGGTGGTATAAATGGGGGGGCTGTCATTCATAGTGGACACAGAGAGGAATCCTTTTGAATCCTCACAATTGTTTAGTCAATGTAAGTTGGCCTTATAGTAGAATGTGTAAAAAAGAAGAGAAAGGGAAAACATAACTGGTTTTTTCTGTGTGTAAGAAATAGAGCTGGGTATATTTCAGTTTCCATTCATGTTTATGGTGCACCAAGTTAAGGGTCTTCATTCCAATAAACACTTGGCATGGTAAATCAGGATCAACATCTCCCCAAATTTCTTCATTGCAAACAACAAAGGTCAAATGGAAATAAGGAACAACGGAGAGGGAACTTGGACTGTGCTGGCTTCCGGGAGGCCGTTCCACTCCTGAGGACATAATTAGATTTTTTTTCTTTTCAAAAAGGAATGGATTTTGGATGTCCAGCTGATGTCCTCCAAATCCATTCTGAATTAGAAATGGGCTGAGCTGGGGAAGGGTGGTTTGCTAATCCTTAAGTCCACACTGTTGGAATTCTGCCCTTGAAAAACGATTATGGCAGCTTTAAAAAAATCTCTTACAAAATGAGGTACAGCAAATCACACTTCCAGTCTGTTCTTCTGCTGCTTTATCATCTGGTGTTTATTTCTATCACACTTTCCCCCACTATACCTAGAAAAAAACAGTTGCTGGGTAGCATCCAAAGCAGGCAGTGTGACATGTCACAGTAAATGCTGGAAGTTCAGATGCTTTGTAGTGTGATAACATAAAGCTTTGATAACTTTTATTTGATCTCTCCCTTTTCTCTGTTTATTGTTTGATGAAAAAGGGTGGTGCTGAGTTCAAAACAGAGCAGATTCCACAAGCAGATTTTCTATGCATCAAAGTATTTTCAAAATGCTTTCAAACACAAGGTTGCAACACTGCAGGGAGAAAAGGGGTCTGTGTGTGTTTGAGAGTGTGTGGGTATGTGTACGAGAGGGGGGGCACAGAATTATGGTGGGCAGGAAAAGAATTAAGCAATCTTGTCATGTATATAAATAAAGGAACCAATGATCTTCAGTGTCCTGACATGCAAATGTCCTTTCAGAGGGATGCACTTACCTGAACAGAACCAATGTACAGTAATACCTTAGTTAACAAAGCCTCTGGGAAAGACACTTCTTTTAACCAAGTCTTTTTTGGGGTGCATGGCGCTGGGGGAGTGCATACTCTGACCCAGTCAAAATGTGGCTCCTTGTCTATTGGACTGTGGCTGCTGCAGTCAACTCTCTCTCACGTGGCTGGAATGGTGCTCCTTGCCAGGTGGTGCAGGCTCCTCTGCAGCAAACAGTGCTTTGGGTGCCCTGGAAGCACTGTTTACTGCAACCGCATCTGCTCAAGGGTAGGGGAGGATGGCAGGGAAAGAGAGACCAATCACAGGGTGTGTGTGTGGTGACTTCCCCTCACCTGCCTGCTTGAGTGTACAGAGCCTTCAAGTGGTCTGTATGCAAGGCTTACCTGACCTGATTGCTTCACTTCAGACATGTGTATTGTTAGTTTTGAATGAAAAGCTTGCTGAAATATGTTGACCTACTCTTCTTTTTTGTGGTGAAGGAACCTATCCCTGTTCTTTCCATGTTATTCCTACCTCTGGTATCAAAATTTCTGTTACAGTAGTAATGTCCAGGAATGCATGTACTTTGTTAACTGAGGTATTACTGTATATAATTGTCACCCTAAAACCCCTATACTCTTCACTGTCATAAATCGTTATTAACCACCATTTTATAACACTGTTCTTTTCATTGTGCTGTAAGGCCAGTTTCAGACAGTCACTATTTTACATATGGGCTTCAATTGCATACTGGCAAATTTAGATTTCACAATTAAAGTGGATTTGGCAGTTGTGTTCAACAAATCTACTTCCAAAAAAGAAAAAAAAAGACTTTTTGTGGTAAAAAAAGTGACAGAGAAATGCTCTGGAAAATGCATAATAACAGTTGCTTGATATGTTAGTCATATAACTTACGTACAGACAAATCAGAAGGAATGGACAATAACAATGGATATCATATAACCTCCAAACAAATTGTGTGAAAACAAATGAGACTGTATGCTCAGCAAGTCATCTGGAAAAGCCCTAAGTGTGGCTGGTTTCATACATTCTTGATTATAATTTTTTTTTTTAAAGTGAAGGCTTCTGAAAATGGTCTTTCCTTCTTTCCTTCTTTCCTTCTTTCTTTCAAAATAAAAGGCAGGAAAAGCCACTGAATTTTCATTATATATGTTTGTTCTTTCTGTTTCATTAAGCCTTAAACAATTTTAAACAAACAATTTAAAACACTTTATTGCACATCTTTATTGTGGCAAGAAGGCAATGCCAAGAATGGGGCACATTAGCAGATATATCCTTATGACATCATAAAACAAGATTGCAGAGGAGCTACAAAATGAGTCCGGTGTAACAAGCAGATAAACTAGCACAAATATATAGGATCAAGGTGTTTGTTCCTTTGATATTTATGAATATAACTCTGATGTTACCCAAATGCTTTTGCTTAACTGAACTGCGGATTGAGCTAAATGGTAGTGCGCTGTTGTTACAACATGCACCTGCAGATGAGGAACTTGAACATAATTACTTTACAAATATTATTGTTACTATGTAAACAGGGAATACTCCCTACATTGCTATTCAAAATACTCTTGTAATAAAACACAACAGTAAATAACATAATGTGTCTTATGGGTAATTCCACATTGCTCATATTTTCACAAGATCATGTGCAGGAGAAATAAACAACTTTAATATCATAAGCTGAATTATTTTCAGCACTGCATATGGTGTTAAAATACCACTGGTAGTACATAAACACAAGGCATAACTACTGTTTTCTAAGACTTCTAGGCATTTAATACTGTGTTAAGTCTAATTGAAATAAAAGACTTTCACGAGGCTCTTCCAAACTCTTTTCTATGTAGTCTTACTGGGAAAAGCATTGTTTCCAGTCAGTATTATCTGCTTATTTAAATGTAATTACAGAGAAGACAAATTTCTTTTCATTTATTTCAAAGAAATTGACAAGTCCCAAGGATGTTTTTTCTTTGAAAAGGAAGGCAATATATTTGCAGGCAAACAAATCATAGATCTAAGAGACTGACATTCCAAATAGTTGACAACTAAAGTAAATTATATTTTTGAAATAGTATATTTATTAATATGGTAAACAATATTTCTTTTAAAGTGAAGGCAATATATATGCAGTCTAAACTGCTATTTCTAATAAAATTATAACCAATCTAGCAAACAATGTCAGCTGCTCATGCTGGGAGGAAACAAACCATGAACCCTGGCTTATGGTTATGTCTGAATCAGGGATTGTAGTTTGTTTCACTTGTAACAAACCGTGATCTGTTTCCAGAGTTTGTTGTTGGTTTACTGATTGTAGTTTACTGGAGCAAAACTAACCATGAACCATAGTTTGGACATAACACTGAGTAGAATAGCCCAGATAGATGTAATCACAGTAAACCATTAACTGTGATATGTGAACAGGGCCAGTGTGCAGTATTAACATAATCCTATGTGTGTCTCCTCAGAGGTAGATGTCAATAAGACTTACTCCCATAAATGTGAATACAGGGTTGCAGCCTAAAAATTCTGGTAAGTGCTGCAAGGACTGGGACCCCCTGCCTGGCCCTTGCTCCAGAGAGAGGCTGCAGTTAATCCTGCAGTCCCTTGCAACAGCTGCTGGCTGGGCCAGGAGGCATAAAAGCCCAGCTGCCCTGGGGAAATATAGCCATGGGGAGGTGGTGAATTACCTGAGAAGGCGAAGGCAAGGCTATCTGCACCTTGTTCATTGCTGCCACTCCTCTCATGGATGGGTTCCTCGCTGTTCATCTGCTGTGCCCACTGGCCTGTGTGTGTTGTTGTTTAATGCCAGATCGGTACACAATAAGACCACTCTCATCCATGACTTGATTGTGGATGAAGGTGCCAATTTGGTGTGTATTACCAAGACCTGGGTGGGTGAGCTTGGAGGGGTTGATCTGACCCAGCTTTGCCCACCTGGATACTTGCTGCAGCACCAGCACAGCCTGCACGGATGGGGGTGGGGAGGAGTTGCTGTGGTCTACAGAACTTCCATCTCTGTCACCAGGAAACCACTCTGTCTTGGAGCTGGCTGTGAGGGCCTGCACCTGGTGTTGGGATGCGGAGACAGTAAACTAGGGTTGCTGCTGGTGTACCGTCTACCCTGATGCCCGACAGCTTCTCTGACCGAGCTGGCGGAGGCTGTCTCGGCTGTGGCGTTGGAGGAGCCCAGGACAATAGTGCTGGGTGACTTCAATGTCCATGCTGAGGCTGCCTCTAGTGTTCCGGCTCGGGACTTCATGGCCTCCATGACAACCATGGGGCTGTCTCAACTTGTTACTGGCCCAACACATAGGGCACGGCACACCCTTGACTTGGTTTTTGCTCCAGATGGAGGAAGGGGTGGTCTGGAGATGGGGGGTGGATGTCACCCCATTGTCATGGTCAGACCACTTCCTGGTGAAGTTTAGACTTATGGCTCTGATCCTTCCCTGCAGGGGTGGTGGACAGATTAAGATGGTCTGCCCCCGGAGCCTCATGGAATCCACTGGATTCCTGAATGCCCTGGGGGAGTTCCCAGTAGATAGAGCAGGTGACCCTGTTGAAGCCCTTGTCATGCTGTGGAACAGTGAGGCGTATCGGGCTCTCGACACGGTTGCCCCGGAGCGCCCTCTTCGGGACTGTAGAGCCCGGCTTGCACCTTGGTACACCAGAGAGCTAAGGGCAATGAAACAGGCTGGATGACAGCTAGAGCATATGTGGCAAAAGACATGCTGTGAGGCTGATCGGGCATGAGGAAAACATCATAACCATGGCTACTGTGTGACGGTGAGGGCGGCGAAGAAGGCCCATTTCTCTGCCTCCATTGCATCCTCAAGTAGCTGTCCGTATTGTCAGGAGTCTGTTGACATCAACTCCAGGAAATGGAGTCTTAGACCCTTTGGAGGCCCACTGTGAATTGTTTGCAAGGCACTTTGAGGGTAAAGTTGCTCACCTCCGTAGCAGTCTTGATGCCCCATCCACATCCGCTGTAGTTCCCAAGGAGGTGTCCAGTGCAACGTCTGCTGCAACCTCTTGGGAACGGTTTCAGTTGATGTGGCCTGATGACGTGGACAAGGTGCTTGCGATGATGCAGCCAGCAACATGTCCTCTTGACCCTTGCCCTTCTTGGCTTATTAAAGCTTGCTGAGGGGGTCTGACCGAGTGGATCCAGGGTGTGGTCAACTTATCATTACGAGAGGAAGTGGCTCCAGCCAGCTTGAAAAAGCCCACCCTGGACCCATTGGTTTGTGACAACTACCGACCTGTTGCAAATACCCCCTTCTTAAGGAAGGTGATTGAGATGGTTGTGGCACAACAACTGCAAGTACTCTTGGGTGAAACAGATTATCTTGACCCATCCCAGTCTGGGTTCAGGCCTGGTTATGGGACTGAATCAGTCTTGGTGACCCTGATGGATGACCTTCATCGGGAGAAGGACAGGGGGAGTGTGACCCTGTTGTTCTTACTTGATCTCTCAGCGGCTTTTGATACCATTGACCATGGTATCCTTCTGGGCCGACTTGGTGAGATGGGTATTGGAGGCACTGTTTTACAGTGGTTCCAATCCTATCTCCAGGGTCTTTCTCAGAGAATAGCATTGGGTGATTGTCTTTCAGCCCCCTGGCAACTGTGCTTTTGGGTGCCGCAGGGTACCATCTTGTCCCCATGCTGTTTAAAATCTATATGAAGCCCTTGGGAGCAGTCATCAGGAGCTTTGGGGTGAGGTGTCAGCAGTATGCTGATGATACCCAGCTCTATTTCTCTGTAACATCTGAATCGGGAGAGGCTGTGCAAGCCCTGGACTGCTGCCTGGACTCGGTGGTGGGCTGGATGAGGGCCAGTAAACTGAGTCTGAATCCTAGCAAGATGGAGGTGCTGTGGGTTGGTGGTTCCTGAGTTCGGATAATTGGTCAGTTGCCTGCTTTGGATGGGGTCGTACTCCCTCTGAAAGAGCAGGTCCGTAGCCTGGGGGTGCTCCTGGATCCATCTTTGTTGCTAGAGGCCCAGGTGACCTCAGTGGCTGGGAGTGCCTTTTAACAGCTTCTGCTGGTAAGACAGCTGCGGCCATTTCTGGACCAGGATAGCCTGACCACTGTTGTCCACACATGGGTAACCTCTAGGCTGGATTACTGTAATGTGCTCTGTGTGGGGCTGCCCTTGAGGTTGGTCCGGAAGCTGCAGCTGGTGCAAAATGCGGCAGCAAGACTGCTCACTGGAGCAGGGTATCGCCAACATGTCTCCCCACTGCTGAAAGAATTGCACTGGCTGCCCATTTGCTACCGGGCCAAGTTCAAGGTTCTAGTTTTGGCGTACAAAACCTTATACAGCTCGGGACCAGGATACCTGAAAGACCGTCTTGCCCCTCATATACCCAGTCAATCACTGCGCTCTGCAGGTGAGGGACTCCTGCAGTTACCATCTTATCAGGAGGTTCATTCTGCACAATATAGAAAATGGACCTTTAGTGTGGCGGCACCTACCCTGTGGAATTCCCTCCCTTGAATATTAGGCAGGTGCCATCTCTGCTATCTTTTTGGTGCCTTTTGAAGACTTTCCTCTTTCAACAAGCCTTTTAAGTTGAGACCTATCCCAGACTGCATCTGTGTCAGAATTTTTTAATATGTTTTTTAATAATGTTTTTATCCCTTTTTTAAGGTTATTTTTTAAAAATGTTTTTAATGCTCTTTTGTTTTAATGTATTTTAAGATCTGTTTATATGATGTTTTAAAGTGTTTTAGTGCATTGTTTGCCACCCTGGGCTCCTGCTGGGAGGAAGGGCGGGATATTAATTAATTAATTAAATAAGTAAATCCTATATCTACTTACCTGGGAACCATTGTACTCAACAAGACTTACTTCTGAGTAGACATATAGGATTGTCCTATCCATCTACTAAAAAATTATTGGCAGAAAGGAATGGGAATTGGGGGAGATGAAAGACTTATGTCTTTCTCAATCACCATTCCAAATTATAGCCGCAAATAGCACTTGGTTGATGGTACATTCTTTATGGTATCAAATGCATGCATCTTTATCTTTGTGTTTTTGATACTCACGGTGTTTGTCAAGGTTTCTAACTTTAATGTCAGTCTGTCATTGCAACTTGCAAGTCACCACCACATAAAATGTATTCCTCACTCAGCACTCCCAGGTCAATTGGGAAACACTTAAGTACATTCTCAGAACCTTGAGGTTTAACGCCTAAGGTTCAGATTCAAATACTTATTTAGGCAAGTTCAAAGGCTTCAATTTGTCAGTGGTGGGGCTTTTGAATTTTTCCTTTTAACAGCAGATTTCTGCATCAGAACTCAAACTACTTTGGAAACTTCCCAGTTTCAAAAAAGGGTCTTGCATGTGGGACTGCTGTTTGAAAAGTGGAAGTCTATAGCACCCTTGGATGCACAGAACTAATTGTACAGTTCCTTGGAATCTTGCCTAATTGTATAAAACAATTTTTTGAATCAATGCAGCAGTTTTCAGACAGAGGCCACTGAGGACAGCAGCAAATCCCCTGTACTCAAGTGTTTCCTAAGACCATGCCACCAACATAATCTTGTGTCTAAAGAATATGCAATTTAAAGTATATGCAATTTTGGGGCAACCATGAACCAAGTAATATGCTGAACTCAATCAACAGAAAATAGCAGGTGGCCATAGAAAACACCACTGTCTAGCTTCTTTTTAAAAGCCATCTCTTCTCTCAAGGGAAAAAGTGTGCATGTTTTGAAACTTACAATATTTCAATCAGTGCTTTATTGACTGTAAGGTTTAAAGGTTTAGGTCCGGAAGATTATTCAGATTCTGCTTTGAATAATGCAACTGGGTGTTTGCTACACTTTTTTCATACACTGCCTTTAAGCACCAACACTTTTACAGAAGACAAACCAAGAGGTTTCTGACTTGAGCAACAGAAGATACTTTTGCTGAGTTTGTTGCAGCATAACAATGGCTTGATTTTCACTAATGTGTTCCTGTTCCCCTTTTACAATATTGATTGCCTCCCAAGTGTGCAATTAGATTTTTTTTAAAAAAAATTAGACTCCTATTTTCAAGAAAGCCATATTTAGCAAAGCAGCTTACTTTTTTATACTTCAAGGGATTGTGTTGTCCTTGTTAATAGAAATGAGCACAGAAGTTAGCCAATTGTCACAAACTAAATATTTTATGCATAGTACATATATGATTTTTTTAAGCAAATGGGGAATTTGCTAATACTACATATATTAAATTAATGAATTATGAAAAGGTTAGAAGAATGACCTTTTGGTCTAAAAGTATATTGTAAAAATAGATGCTAGTGTGCACTATTGAAAAAATGAACTTTTTCTGGTACTTGGCATTGGCTGGAACTAGTGGACAGAATACTTATATAATAGAACTCTACTAGCAGGATCACAAAATATAGTTTATGTTCTGTAGGTGTGAAAGAGGTGATTTTAGATGAGTTTTGTCAGGTTAGCAGTTTAATAAAGCAAAAAACTGATTAAGCTGATATCTGTCAAATAGGGCAGTTTATCTCCTATACTATATTTGCCTAAGAATGTCATCACACTGAAGGAGCAGGCCTCATCTCCATGGGAACATGGAGGGGGAGGAACAAAGTAGGGATGTGGCCTCCAAACTCTGTCTGTGCATATCATAACAATACTGAGATCCTCTCATGTCCTGGCAAAGCAGTGAGAACAGAAAGGGGCAGTGAGAGGGGAAAAGTGGCAGTTTAAAACAACATGAGAGGTCTGAACAGATTAAAAGGAAGGAGCACTGGGGGCTGGTTGTTTGAAAAAAAAAGTTTTAACAAGTTTGAAAAGTGGAGATGGGTGTAACACAGACACTAACACCAAAAAGCTAATATGGGTACAATATAGCCTTTCCCAACACCCTCCTTGCTGTATTAAAATGTCTCCCATTGTTGAAAACCCACACTTTGTTCCTCTCACGTTCCTCCATCCCTGCTTTACTCAAACCTCTCCTGTTGTTTAAAACAATCACCCTCCACCCCGATTTACTCAAACCTCTTCTGTTGTTTAGAACCAACACTTTGTTCCTCTCATGTTACACCACCCTGATTTACTCATACCTCTTCCATTGTTTAAAATGGTGTGTGTGCGCAAAGGGGGCTAAGGAAGAGGCATGGAAATGGGGGTGGTCTGTGTGTGCAAAGAGAAGTTGAGAAATGGAGGAAGGGAAAAGGATGTGAAGGTGAAAACTGTGTGTGTATACCCTGCAGAATAGGAAAAGTAAGGTATAAATTCTTTAAATAAATAAACAATCCCCTGTGTAGAAGCAACCACAATGTGTGTCACTATGCGTATTCTGTACATTGAAATGTACAAGTTGTGTAAAATCAAGCTAATTATGATCACTGTAAATATGGGAGAACTTAACTGAAAGAGGAAAGTTACAAATTATCATTTCTCTGTAATTTTGGTTACACTTCAGCATTACATTTGTGATGTGGATTCACAGAACTGAATATTTCTAAGCCACTGACACCCTCTTTGCCTGAGATCAAAGACTAAATCTTCCTCTCCATATTTATGTCTTACTATATCAATGATTATTCTGAAAAGAATCTAACAGGATTTCTTGTTGGAAATGTGAGCCTGTCACATCATCTATAATTCTACAGTATGCAGTTTAAGATAAATCATATAAGACTTATGAAAAGAGGTCTGACAAAATGGAATTATATCTTGCATTAAATCATTGTATTAGACCTACATACGAGTAATCCAATAGATGTTATATACTTAGACTTCCAAACTACTCAGGGTGGTGAAAAGGAGGCATATTATGGACTCTGAAAAGCTTTTTAAAACAAAACAAAACACCATCTGCTAAGTGGGTAAATAGGAAATAAAATAGCGAGTGAGATTCAATGAAAATGCAAAGTGATGCACATTGGGACAAATATATCTCCTAACTTTACACACACTCTGATGGGAGTCTGAGCTGGCTGTGGCTAATGTGGAGAGAAACCTTGGTATCGTTGAAATGAAAATGTCGACTCATTGTCAATGAGACATGATCATGCCTGGATTTCCTGCTTCCCATCCCCAAAAGGTAAAAACAGCCATATAGAAAATTTGATCATACCAAATGTTATGGTTGCTTGTCTCTCAGTGTGTGGTGAATAGGGATGGGGTTCGCTCTTTGGTTCCTATCCATGTTTTGGTTATCACAACTGGCTTGTGGTGCTGATCCTCAACATTTCTCCCCCCCTGATTTTTTTTGCTATTTCTGATCCGCTTGTTATAGCTAACGAAATTGGTAATGCTGTTGGCGATCTTTCTACTGATGGCCTCTTGGGTTTTCTGTTTACATTTAAATTAGGCAGATCATCACCTGTCAGTTCTGCCTCTTGCCTCAGGTTACTGTGGTGCTGACCAAAGATGTTAATAGTGATTGTTATCACCTCATTGAAACAGAACTTCAAAGGAACACACATTGCAGCACTTCAGAGCAAAGCTGTTGACAATAATAACAATGTGAAATTAGCAGCAGATTTGTTTTTTTTAAAAAGCCGGTGTCGCTGACAGTCACAAGCATTAGCCAAACCCAATCCGAAGACATAGAGGATTTACGGATTCTGACAGAATTCAGTAACAAATCCGAAAATGCTGAAATTCACCCCATTTCTAGTGGTGAACATGAAAAAGGTAAATTCCAAACCATAGATTATAAGGAAATGGATTGAAAAGGAAATATCCAGTCTTTTGGGGGCTCTTCCAGATGAGGTTTTTGTTGTGCACTCACCCTGTCTCATTCACTGAATTTTTGAGAGGGTCCTATTCTTAAATTGCTCCTGTTCTTAAAAGAGCTGTCTTTAAATGGCGGCTATCATTGTCTGTCATGTCACAAATTAAAAAGACAATTTCCTCCCCCCCAAACAAAATCTGGGGGGCCAAAGGACAGCCCTGGAGGGGTGGTGTCCCCATCCCCCCCAGCTACAGGGCTGTGGCCCAGTACAGATGATCACTTAAACAATGGTTTAGATTATAAGAAATGAGCCTGAGCAAATCTCTAGTTTGTGTGCTTTCTCTTCACCAATCTTTCCGATCCTCCATGCACAAGAGAAGAGTAAAAAGTTCCTCTTTCACTTTAAAACAAACTGTTATTCTGTATGCTATGCAAACTTGAGGGACTGTGCCTTCTTCTTTTAGTCAAAATTCATTAAAACTCCCAGGTTCTGGAACCATGGTTTGATCCTGGTTTGTCAATAATCTTTGGTTAGAATAAACCATGGTTCACTGAATTCGTGCACAATGCAGGACTGTGGTTTGTTCTAAGGTGCAAACTTTCCCTTTCCTGTATTGAATCAGAGAACATAGAGGGGGAGTGCCTGAGACTGAGGTTCATCATGGCTCATTCTCAATCACCTAACCGTTATTTAGTGACTGTCTCAGCTTGGCTGCTATCTCTTAGACGTAGAGTTGTTAAGAGGCCCCTATTCCCCTCACAGAGCTACAACTGCTAGAGTGGTATAACAGTCAACCCCTGGAAACTGTAGCCCTCTGAGGGGAACAGAGGTCTCCTAACAACTCTCAGCACCCTTCACAAACTATACTTCCCAGGGTACTTTGGGGGAAACCATGTCTGTTGAAAGTGGAATAATACTGCTTTAAATGTATAGTGGAGATGAGGCCAAAGTTGCCTCACAGGGTTGTTGCGGGTTTGAGCATCTCAAAGGTTGTGTGAGATGTGAATATAACTAATAATAACAATGTTTTTGAAATCCAAAAGGTAGTGAAAATATTTTTAAGGTACTGAAGGATGAGATTAAGTGCTCCGTTCTGTATAATTTGGAGCAGGGGTATAAAAGATTGCACATCCTAAACTGAAACGACTCGCAGTTTGGGACAGAGGAACTTAATTTTATTTATTTATTTATTATTTGATTTATATCCCACCCTTCCTCCCAGCAGGAGCCCAGGGCGGCAATTGTGGTGGATCAATTTTTTTCTGGCTTATTGACCTTCATTTTTTTGAATATTTACTGAATAAACATAGCATAAAAGGCCAGCCCTCAGTTACTGCTGTGTTATTTGCAGTTATATAAGATAAGGACCATAAGTGAACCATCAGAACCAAGGCCAATCATCTTCCATAGTGGCATGCATGTGACAGTTTTCTTAAGCCTGCTGTCCTATGGTTCAAGCCAGGAAAAACTTAGCACAATGAGCCTACACATGTAACAGCATGACCCTAAGCATATTTACTTAGAAACAAGTCCCACAGAGGCCAGTGCTCTAAAATGTTTTGAGACAAAAAGCCCTTTCTATTACACAGCATTTGCAATACATGCTGTCCGTTCTATATTCACAGTTCTTTTCTCTTTTGTTAAATGATTATGATAAATACTTTGAAGCTGTAGCTGACTGTACTGTAAAAGAGAAGGATCCAGTTGGCCAAGGCCATGCCTGAATATGCATAAGCAGCGAGTCACTGAGTGCCACAATTGTAGTGTATGTAAACCTTTGCATTATGCACATTTTAAAAGTTCATGATACAGAATTTAATTGTGAAATTACAACTTTCAAGACTTTCTACAGTCTCAGAAAAGAGGACTGGATAAATGTTAAATAAAATAGTTGACCAAGTTCCCATATTGCCACAGGAACAAATAGGTGAAGACCCTTCTGGGTGAAAAGAGCTATCTAGGACAATTAATGGATAAACAGACTGCAATAAGAATTCAAAGCTATCTAATTTAGCATCCTACATTGCAACACAATCCTGTACATGGCAACTCAGAAGTCAAGCCAGGCTGACTTCAGTGTTGCCTACTTTCAGGCAGCAATAAGCTAATCTATTTCTCTAAATTTCTCATTTTTCCAATCTAATGTTCAGTTCTCCACATTTCCAAATCAGTTTGCTTTTTTTAAAAAAGGTCCACATGAAAATTCTTCAGCATTTATGTGCAGATTTCTCCCTACGTACATTTCTATATGCAATTTTGCCTAATATACACATTTTGGAAAAGCAATTTTCCCTACAATAATGCATTTGTATGTTATTTTCACTAATATGTGCATTTTAGTGTACACATACAAGTATATGCATTTCTGTATATATTACCTGGCTAGACAACTGCACTGAAAAATTGAAAGAAGTGTGAATGTCAAAAGATGGCTGTGTTTCAGTTGACATGTTTCAGAAAGTGCAAATTTCAGTCTTAGATTTGTACAGGAATCAGATGCTTTAAAGTAATCGTTTGATAGGAAAATATTTGCCCTTTTCTCATTCTTAAGGTAAAATAAGATATTGACTTTAGATGAGTTGCATACTTTTTTCTTCACTACACACTAGATTTTGTAACATGCAGTTATTAGCTTTCCCTTTTTTAAATTAAGAAGCTTTATAGTACAAATCTATAAATAACAAATAGTTGAGCAGCAAAATAACATCACATCTTTATTTCTTTTGTTACAAAGATAACAGAAGTCCCTTTTCTAGTCCCTTATTACCAGTTCTAACTTATAATGTTGGCCCCACAAGTTCTGACCTATATGTTAACTCTCATCTTAATAATTTCTATTTGTGACCTTACCCACTATTAATTTTTCAAACATACATATTTTGGGAGAGATGGGGGAGATTCTCTTTGTATCGTTGTTTGTAGTATAAGAAATAAAGTCATTCCACACAGCAAAATATGATTCTGGTTTAGCTAGCCCTTTGATCACACATATCTGATGGGCAAATGCAGAGCTTGGAAGTAACTCATTACAAATAATGAGTTACTTGTAATATATTACTTTTTTAGTAACAAGTGGGTAACTTCGTTACATTTTGCAAGTAATAGAACGACTAGTCATTTCCTTACTTTTCAGCAGCAACGGTAACATTTCCAGCATTAGTTTTGGGCATTACTTGGAGGGGGAGCAGGGGAAGTCTGCTGCTCCTCTGAATGGTGCACAAAAGACATGTGCCTCACACTGGGCTTCTGCGCAGTGTTGCTCTTCCCTCGTGCTCTGTGTTAGAGGGCACGAGGGAGGAGGTGAAGAGCCAGACGGTCGTGGAGCGGAGAGAGAGAGAGAAAAAATGGATGGTGAAGGGAGAAAGCCAGAGGGCAAGGATGAAGGAGAAGGCAGCAGCAGAATGGAGGTGAAGAGCTGTGGAGGTGAGTGACGATGATGTGTGTGCGTGTTAGGGTTACCCTTTCACTTGCAGGGGTGATCTCTGGACTCACTCTGGATGGTGGATCTCTGCTCACCCTCTCTTGCCCCCCACCTGCCTGCCTACCCACTTGCTCACTCTCTCACTCGCCCTACTGCCCCCACTCTCTCACCCCCTGCCTGCCCCCACTAGCTCACTCCCTCACTTGACTTACCACCACCCCCACTCTCTCGGTGCCTCTGCCACCCCGCTCACTCACTCCATCACTTGCCCTACTGCCCCCACCCCTATTCTCTCCCCCCACCCCTATTCTCTCCCCCCACCCCTATTCTCTCCCCCACCTGCTCACCAACCCCCCACTCACCCTACTGCCCCCGCTCACTCCCCCGCTCGCTCACTTACCCTGCCATCCCACCCCTGTCCTCTCCCCCCACCTGACCCCACTCGCTCGCTCGCCCTGCCATCCCCCATCCCCACTCTCTCCCCCTGCCTGCCTCCCTGCTCACTCACTCACCCTGTTCTCTCCCCCTGCCTGCCCACCCACCCCTACTCACCCTACCACCACCCCCACTCACTCGCTCACTTGCTGTACTACCCCCACCCCACTCTCTCACACCACGCCCCCTGCTTGCTCACTTCCCTTGCTCTCCCTCCCTCTCTCTCGGCCCTCCACACAAGCAAGGAACCTTCAAGAGCATTCATGTTAAACAATGTGAAACAAAATGTGAAACAAGTTGCAATTCTATTTTCCTGTAAACAGCTGACATGGAGAAGGAAATTGGGAGAATAAATGTCAATGAAAACATTCTTATTTTAGAACTCTGCATTATTTTCTTAGGTTCCTGATGTTTCCAATCACCTGACATTATGCAGCATATACACCATTACAACCCCAGTTAAAAATCTCAAACCAATCTCCATCCTTAATTATGATGATGGTAAATATAGTTTTATATGGCTTTTTACTGGCCTTAACAATCTTTAGTGCATATACTGGTTGGCTACTTCCATTACTAGCTGTTCTTCGAATCCACACTTTGACAACTTATTTTGGATGAATTTTCTGTTTGATTTTTTGTGAACCTCTGATGTAGTATTCAGTTAACTTGTTTCACATTGTTTACAGTTAATGAAGAATGCTGTGACTGTGTTGAAAGACAGGTGTGCAAGCACACTTCAATGCTTTATATAATGGGAATTATACATACTAGAAGCTATCTCAATTCTCTGTCTCTTTTTGTAACCCAAATAGTGCCATCCATGTACTAGATGATAGTAGCAACAGGCTTTGGAAGACTCCACAAGATTTCTGGGAAATGTACTGTTTGTGGAAAATCACAAACTCAGTAGGTCTAAGTAGCTTGACTGGCTCTTTGCTTTGTCAGGCTGATGAAGGGTTAAATATCACACCTATCCTCTAACCACTTTTCTGTTCTAAAACCACTTTCCCAAAACAGCTTTGCTTACAACAAAATCATAGAATCATAGAATCATAGAGTTGGAAGGGTCCTTGTAGGCCATCGAGTCCAACCCCCTGCTCACAGAAGGAAATCCACAGCTAGAGCATCTCCCGCAGATAGCTGTCCAGCCTCTGCTTGAAGACATCCAGTGAAGGGGATCCCACCACCTCCCTAGGCAGTCGGTTCCATTGCCGAACTGCCCTTACTGTCAAGAAGTTCCTTCTAATGTCCAATCTGAATTTACGCTCCTGCAACTTAAAACCATTAGACCTAGTCCTACCCTCTGGGACAGCAGAGAACAAATCTGTACCCTCCTCTATGTGACAGCCCTTCAGGTACTTAAAGAGTGCAATCATGTCGCCCCTCAGCCTTCTCTTCACCAGACTGAACATGCCAAGTTCCTTCAACCTTTCCTCATAAGACTTGTTCTCCATACCAGCTATCATCCTCATCGCCCTCTTCTGAACCCTCTCTAACTTGTCTATATCTTTCTTAAAATGAGGCGCCCAGAACTGAATGCAGTATTCCAGATGAGGCCTGACCAATGCAGAATATAGTGGGACTATTACTTCCCTCGACCTGGAAACTATAGCTCTGTTTATGCAGCCCAAAACTGCATTTGCCTTTTTTGCCACAGCATCACACTGCTGGGTCATGTTCAACTTACAATCCACTACAATTCCAAGGTCCTTCTCACACGCACTACTGCTAAGCCGGGTATTTCCCATCCTGTACCCGTGCATTTTGTTCTTGTGGCCTAAATGCAGAATCCTGCATTTGTCCTTACTGAATGTCATTTTATTAATTTCAGCCCAATTTTCTAGTCTATCCAGGTCCCTTTGGATTTTATTCCTGTCTTCCATTGTGTTAGCTATCCCTCCCAGTTTCGTATCATCCACAAACTTCATAAGGCTTCCCTCTACCCCATCATCTAAGTCAAATGGTATTGCAGCACTGTTACACATTAATATGTAATGTATAGTTTGCCCCTAGCGCTGGGGGAGGGGTCCCTCTTGCATCACCTGAACTCACATGATCTAGAGTTGCCTTAGGTCTTGCAAGATTTGAAAATGAGAAGTGATAGGATTTTATATTAGTTCTGATTGTCTATTGGGCTACCACAGGGTGTTTTTTGCCTTTCTATGGCAAAAACTCCAACTTCAGTGGAGTTTATGTGATGTATTCTAATCATTTGAATTTGGCTTTGTTGTTATGTGCCTGCAAGTCGATTATGACTTATGGCGACCCTATGAATCAGTGACCACCAAGAGTATCTGTCATGAACCACCATGTTCAGATCTTGTAAGTTCAGGTCTGTGGCTTCCTTTATGGAATCAATCCATCTATTGTTTGCTCTTCCTCTTTTTCTACTCCCTTCTGTTTTTCCCAGCTTTATTGTATTTTCTAGTGAATCAGGTCTTCTCATTATGTGTCCAAAGTATGATAACCTCAGTTTCATCATTTTAGCTTCTAGTGATAGTTCTGGTTTAATTTGTTCTAACACCCAATTTGTCTTTTTCACAGTCCATGGTATCCACAAAGCTCTCCTCCAGCACCACATTTCAAATGAGTTGATTTTTCTCTTATCCACTTTTTTCACTGTCCAACTCTCACATCCATACATAGTGGTTGGGAATACCATGGTCTGAATGATCCTGACTTTAGTGTTCAGTGATACATCTTTGCATTTGAGGAACCTTTCTAGTTCTCTCATAGCTGCCCTACCCAGTCCTAGCCGCCTTCTAATTTCTTGACTAGTGTCTCCATTTTGGTTAATGACTGTGCCGAGGTATTGATAATCCTTGACAAGTTCAATGTCCTCACTGTCAACTTTAAAGTTACATAAATCTTCTGTTGTCATTACTTTAATCTTCTTGATGTTCAGCTGTAGTCCTGCTTTTGTGCTTTCCTCTTTAACTTTCATCAGCATTTGCTTCAAATCATTACTAGTTTCTGCTAGCAGTATGGTATTGTCTGCATATCTTAAATTATTGATATTTTTCCCTCCAGTTTTCACACCTCCTTCTTCTTGGTCCAATCCCACTTTCCGTATGATATGTTCTGCATATAGATTAAACAAATAGGGTAATAAAATACACCCCTCTCTCACACCCTTTCCAACTGGGAACCAATCAGTTTCTCCATATTCTGTCCTTACAGTAGCCTCTTGTCCAGAGTATAGGTTGCGCATCAGGACAATCAGATGCTGTGGCACCCCCATTTCTTTTAAAGCATTCCATAGTTTTTCATGATTTACACAGTGAATTTGGCTAATGAACACTTTATTCTTTCATCAGAAATTTAGCAGTAGTACTAAAATAATAATAAAAAAGAAAAGAGAAAAATGCTTTACATTCATAATTCAGCTTTATTACTAATTATAGATATAGATATAAAGGATAAATGGCACCATAAGTATTTTTGTCTGCATTTTATACCTCCTCCTTGGTTTTCCAAGCTTGGCATGGAATACTTCTCATACAGAATTAATTTGAAATGCTGCATATTTATTATCATCATACTTATCATCTTCAAATCCAATCTCAATTCATTGTGCATGACTCTTTGAGCATCTTGTTCTTTTGAGACATAACAGAAATGTATTGTAAAAGCAGCATTTCAAGTGTAAAATTTGATTTCAAGTGTTGGGGTATCATCATTGCTTGGGGGGATGTGAGATTCTGTTATGCCATTCTGTTAATCTTATGGATAAAAAAAATTATTCTACCTTCTGTGTGTGAGTGTTTATTTTTAATGTTGTTTTAGGCTACTTAGATGTGCAGCAGCCAAGGCCAGCACCTTGCAGGCTTTTAAAAAAAAATAACTGAAATGTAACTGTAGTGATTACTTTTGAGAAAAAGTAAAGTAATCAGTTACTTTCAGAGCAATTGTAACTGTAACTGGCCCATATAACTGTAACATTACTTTTTTAAAGTAATCTTCCAAGCTCTGGGTAAATGTCTCTGCTATTGCTGTAACAATCTATGGAAAACTCTATAGAATATGCAATGATTTGTAATAGCCACCATAAAGCCAACAAGCTCATCTTCAAACACATCCTTTTCACCATGATAATGAATGTACATTTCACTACCTCAATTTTTTTAAAAAACACATGATATTCTACTTGTATCAGAATTATATCATCTATTGGCTATTAATGTGCACTGTTGGTGGACATTCAACATTCACTGAGCATTCTTTAAAATCCAGCTCCAGTAGGAAGAGTGTGGTTTGGAAGAACAATGTGAATTACTCAAGAATCAAAAAGAGTCTGAAAGCCCAGTCCTATGCATGTTTAATTGGAATACATCCCATTGAGTTCAGGTGGGATTACTCCTAAGGAACTGTGCATAGAATTGCAGCCTGAGATGATAAGAACATAAGAACATAAGAAGAGCCTGCTGGATCAGGCCAGTGGCCCATCTAGTCCAGCATCCTGTTCTCACAGTGGCCAACCAGGTGCCTGGGGGAAGCCCGCAAGCAGGACCCGAGTGCAAGAACACTCTCCCCTCCTGAGGCTTCCGGCAACTGGTTTTCAGAAGCATGCTGCCTCTGACTAGGGTGGCAGAGCACAGCCATCAAGGCTAGTAGCCATTGATAGCCCTGTCCTCCATGAATTTGTCTAATCTTCTTTTAAAGCCGTCCAAGCTGGTGGCCATTACTGCATCTTGTGGGAGCAAATTCCATAGTTTAACTATGCGCTGAGTAAAGAAGTACTTCCTTTTGTCTGTCCTGAATCTTCCAACATTCAGCTTCTTTGAATGTCCACGAGTTCTAGTATTATGAGAGAGGGAGAAGAACTTTTCTCTATCCACTTTCTCAATGCCATGCATAATTTTATACACTTCTATCATGTTTCCTCTGACCCGCCTTTTCTCTAAACTAAAAAGCCCCAAATGCTGCAACCTTTCCTCGTAAGGGAGTCGCTCCATCCCCTTGATCATTCTGGTTGCCCTCTTCTGAACCTTTTCCAACTCTAGAATATCCTTTTTGAGATGAGGCGACCAGAACTGTACACAGTATTCCAAATGCGGCCGCACCATAGATTTATACAACGGCATTATGATATCGGCTGTTTTATTTTCAATACCTTTCCTAATTATCGCTAGCATGGAATTTGCCTTTTTCACAGCTGCCGCACACTGGGTCGACATTTTCATCGTGCTGTCCACTACAACCCCGAGGTCTCTCTCCTGGTTGGTCACCGCCAGTTCAGACCCCATGAGCGTATATGTGAAATGAAGATTTTTTGCTCCAATATGCATAATTTTACACTTGTTTATATTGAATTGCATTTGCCATTTTTCTGCCCATTCACTCAGTTTGGAGAGGTCTTTTTGGAGCTCTTCGCAATCCCTTTTTGTTTTAACAACCCTGAACAATTTAGTGTCATCAGCAAACTTGGCCACTTCACTGCTCACTCCTAATTCTAGGTCATTAATGAACAAGTTGAAAAGTACAGGTCCCAATACCGATCCTTGAGGGACTCCACTTTCTACAGCCCTCCATTGGGAGAACTGTCCGTTTATTCCTACTCTCTGCTTTCTGCTTCTTAACCAATTTCTTATCCACAAGAGAACCTCTCCTCTTATTCCATGACTGCTAAGCTTCCTCAGAAGCCTTTGGTGAGGTACCTTGTCAAACGCTTTTTGAAAGTCTAAGTACACTATGTCCACTGGATCACCTCTATCTATATGCTTGTTGACACTCTCAAAGAATTCTAATAGGTTACTGAGACAGGACTTTCCCTTGCAGAAGCCATGCTGGCTCTGCTTCAGCAAGGCTTGTTCTTCTATGTGCTTAGTTAATCCAGCTTTAATAATACTTTCTACCAGTTTTCCAGGGACAGAAGTTAAGCTAACTGGCCTGTAATTTCCGGGATCCCCTCTGGATCCCTTTTTGAAGATTGGCGTTACATTTGCCACTTTCCAGTCCTCAGGCACGGAGGAGGACCCAAGGGACAAGTTACATATTTGAGTTAGCAGATCAGCAATTTCACCTTTGAGTTCTTTGAGAACTCTCGGGTGGATGCCATCCGGGCCCGGTGATTTGTCAGTTTTTATATTGTCCATTAAGCTTAGAACTTCCTCTCTCGTTACCACTATTTGTCTCAGTTCCTCAGAATCCCTTCCTGCAAATGTTAGTTCAGGTTCAGGGATCTGCCCTATATCTTCCACTGTGAAGATAGATGCAAAGAATTCATTTAGCTTCTCTGCAATCTCCTTATCGTTCTTTAGTACACCTTTGACTCCCTTATCATCCAAGGGTCCAATTGTCTCCCTAGATGGTCTCCTGCTTTGAATGTATTTATAGAATTTTTTGTTTTTGGTTTTTATGTTCTTAGCAATGTGCTCCTCAAATTCTTTTTTAGCATCCCTTATTGTCTTCTTGCATTTCTTTTGCCAGAGTTTGTGTTCTTCTTTATTTTCTTCGTTTGGACAAGACTTCCATTTTTTGAAGGAAGACTTTTTGCCTCTAAGAACTTCCTTGACTTTGCTTGTTAACCATGCTGGCATCTTCTTGGCCCTGGCGGTACCTTTTCTGATCTGCAGTATGCACTCCAGTTGAGCTTCTAATATAGTGTTTTTAAAGAACTTCCAAGCATTTTCGAGTGATGTGACCCTCTGGACTTTGTTTTTCAGCTTTCTTTTTACCAATCCCCTCATTTTTGTGAAGTTTCCTCTTTTGAAGTCAAATGTGACCGTGTTGGATTTTCTTGGCAATTGGCCAGTTACATGTATGTTTAATTTAATAGCACTGTGGTCACTGCTCCCAATCGGTTCAACAACACTTACATCTCGCACCAGGTCCCGGTCCCCACTGAGGATTAAGTCCAGGGTTGCCGTCCCTCTGGTCGGTTCCATGACCAACTGGTCTAGGGAATAGTCATTTAGAATATCTAGAAACTTTGCTTCTTTGTCATGACTGGAACACATATGCAGCCAGTCTATGTCCGGGTAGTTGAAGTCACCCATTACTACCACATTTCCTAGTTTGGATGCTTCCTCAATTTCATATCTCATCTCAAGGTCTCCCTGAGCATTTTGATCAGGGGGACGATAGATTGTTCCCAGTATTAAGTCCCTCCTGGGGCATGGTATCACCACCCACAACAATTCTGTGGAGGAGTCTGCCTCTTTTGGGGTTTCGAGCTTGCTGGATTCAATGCCTTCTTTCATGTATAGAGCGACTCCGCCACCAATACATCCTTCCCTGTCCTTCCGATATAGTTTATATACAACTATATAAACAAATGCAGGCCAGTAAAATCTAACGTGTCAATAGAAACGGAGGCTCAATGTAACTCAGTTTAGTTGATTGTCTCATGTATTACTTTTAGTAATAGCAAGAAAAGTAATTATGTTAGAGATCTATCTCTACTGATTGTACTGAGCTTCTACATGGAATCTGAGCTCAGGTTGTGTTTTCCCTTGCTTAACTATAACGAGAATAATTCACATGGATGCTGTAAAACAAGACACTTGTAAAAGTACACTGAAATCTTCAAAAATAATATATGCAGATTATTTTCTTGATTTACATTTCCCAAATCTGCCAGTCTGAATTAATAAGCAATTGTTAACAAGTGTGAGCAATTTTTATGTAAACTGTTGTCTCTTGAAAGCTGTCTGACCTATAAATGAAATAAATGGGCATGATCCAGTCAAAGTTTGTCACGTTTAGAACCGACTGCTTCAATGGGAGAGAGCTAAGCATACACTTAAAATTGCCCAGTTGAAGTTAATGGGATTTAAAAGGAGTTAACTGGCACTGAATTGTGTCTGTTTATTTTTATTTATTGTAACCTGAAATTGCCTTTGTGGTAAATGAACAAAATCAGTCTAAGGGTCTTACACAGGGATGAGGAATCTGTGACCTCCAACTGTTGTTGGATTCCAGCTTCCATCAGCTCCAGCCAACATGTCTAAAGGTCAGAAGTGATGGGAACTGGCGTTCAACTTCTGGAGAGCTACAGGTTTCCCATTGCTGGCCTAACAATACTAAAAACAAGCACATGCGATAAAAGTTCAGTGGTTTGTTTGTTTGTCGCAAAGCAGTTTGGAGGGGGCAATTTGGACTCAGTGGAAAAATGGTGGGGAAGGAGACAGCCTTTTCCTTGTTCAGGTTCAAGTGCATATTTACCCTTTCAAACATACCTCTGGAACCTCATGGGAAACAGATGGGTGGGCTGTTTGTGATGGAAGCAATCATAATTAGAACTGTGTATGTAAACTCTAAGCTAAACTTGATGAGTGTAAAGATTGACACGCATGCAATGCTAACCGTAGGAATGAAAGGGGGAATTGGGAAGGGGAGGAGAGCCTGCAGCATGTTCCTGTAGTTCAGAGAAATGGAACATGACATCAGCACGAGTACTATCAATTGATTAAATTGAACCACATAACACAAATTGCTGTTATAGTAGATATTTGTTTGGCATCAGAATGGGGTGGAGAAGCCTCAAGAGTGGCTTGATGTTGTTTGTAGACTCATGAATTAAGAAGCAGCTCTGTAGTAAATGTAATATATTAGAGGTAATTGGTATTTACAGGAGGATACTTGAATGGATAATGAAGAGGTTCATTATCTGTTCCAATAAAAGCTAAACTAATTTTAGCTGTCAGAGACTCCTGTCAAAAAACTAGAGCTATTTCTCCAATGAAATTACATGGGACATTTAATTCCTTTCTGTATTGTTAACTGTACCTCAGGATAAAACAGAGCATTCTGAAACAAATAGTAATGATCTGTGTGGCTTTTGGCACCACTTTGGAGAAATAGATACTATTTATCTAAGAAATGATGTCCAAAGCAATTTCAGGATCCTTTAGAAATATTTTCAAGTATAAAATTGATTTTTTCCTTTAGCTTTAAAGCAAACAAACTTTTCCAAAGCAAAATAATCTTATTAATATGGTACTGTCAAGGGAACTCCTATTTAAATTACAATTTTCATCACGATAAGAGAATCATGCTTTAAATATTAATACTTTTCTGTTATATAAACTCTGTTGGGTTTCAGCAGGATTGTCTATCCCCAGATGGCTCAGGAACAATGTGATGATATTTGTGAATTACAACTTCCATTAAAATTTTGGCACCTTGGAGATTACTCTTTGTACTATTTAATATTTATTTAATATTTAAAGTAACAGTAATGTGAACTACAGTTTTATTGTTTTTGAATTGGCATATTTCCATTACTAAGAATAAAGAAGATAATTCTGGGGTATGTTATTAAAGCTGTTCAGATAAAACTTCTCAAGTGAAAAGAAACTTTTGAAAAGTACAATGTGATAACTAAAATCTCAGTCTGGTAATATTTAACAAAACAGATCTGGATTTCAGGTGCAGGAGCTAGTGGAGCTGGCGTGCTGCTGCAGCCTGTTCTGGCTGTACATCCAGAGCTCACTTTGGCTGACCATTCACATGCTGTAGTTTGCAACACTACTTGTCTGTGACCAAGTGAACTGCAGCATGACAACATTTAGTGCAAATATATTTTTGAGAGGATAGTGGTTTTATTGTAAAAAAATGAGGTGCCAGTACTTGTGTTTTGATAAAACTGTTGTGTGTGCCAGCACATAATGGCTGCCATGGGCAGTAAAACCATTTTTACTAAATGTTTTGTTTGTGATTGTTTAACATGAGCATTTTTTCATGGAGGAAAGGGGTAGTAAAAAGAATCACTCTGTGAAAACTGGGGTAAGACAGCAGGATGGTAGAAAAAAGCTTATGATAAGGATTAAATTTTATAATTTCCAGTGTTCAGAAATGAATATAGCAAAACTGTCACTATCCACACAGGAAAGCAAGGTTGAAAAAATTCCAAGGTTAATAGAAGTTAAAATGGTTAAAGACAGAAGGGTAGCAAAAGGAGATAGAAAAACATTTAGAACCCTCAATGCAATAATACAGCGACTAGTTCGTAGGGACAAAGAGAACTATTACAATAGTTATTGTATAGAAATAGAAGAGGATTATAAAAAAGGTAGAACAAGAGCCCTATTTCAAAAGGTTAGAGAAATTAAAGGGAAACTTAAACCAAGAGTAGGCATGTTGAACAATCAACAAGGGAACACACTGACTGACCGAGATAAAATAAAAGGAAGATGGAAACAATACACTGAAGAACTCTGTAAAAGAGATGCAAGGATTCATCCACGGAAGAACCGTATGAGGAAGAACCAGAAATTTTAGAATGTAAAATGAAAGCTGGTATTAAAATACTTGGAAGAAACAAATCACCAGGAACAGATGGCATACCAACAGAGTTGCTACAAGTTACCGAGACTGAATCTGTCCAAATTTTGACAAAAATCTGTCAAGAAATATGGAAAACTAAACAATGGCCCACAGACTGGAAGCGTTCAATATGCATCCCAATTCCAAAGAAAGGGGATCCCAGGGAATGTAGTAATTATCAAACTATTGCCTTAATATCCCATGCAAGTAAAGTAATGCTCAAGATTGTACAAGAAAGGCTCTTACCATATATGGAGCAAGAAGTGCCTGATGTCCAAGCTGGATTTAGAAAGGCAAGAGGTACCAAAGATCATATTGCAAACATACGTTGGATAATGGAACGGAGCAAGGAATTTCAGAAGAAAATCACCCTGTGCTTTATAGATTACAGCAAAGCCTTTGATTGTGTAGATCAGCCTTTCCCAACCAGTGTGCCTCCAGATGTTGTTGGACCACAACTCCCATCTTTCCTGACCATTGGCAATGCTGGCTGAGGCTGATGGGAGTTGTGGTCCAACAACATCTGGAGGCACACTGGTTGGGAAAGGCTGGTGTAGATCATAAAAAACTATGGAATGCTTTAAGAGAAATGGGGTGCCACAGCATCTGATTATCCTGATGAACAACCTATGATCTGGAGAAGAGGCTACTGTTAGGACAGAATATGGAGAGACTGATTGGTTCCCAGTCGGAAAGGGTGTGAGACAGGGGTGTATTTTATCACCCTATTTGTTTAATCTATATGCAGAACATATCATACGGAAAGCGGGATTGGACCAAGATGAAGGAGGTGTGAAAATTGGAGGGAGAAATATTGATCATTTAAGATATGCAGACAATACCATACTGCTAGCAGAAACTAGTAATGATTTTAAACAAATGCTGATGAAAGTTAAAGAGGAAAGCACAAAAGCAGGACTACAGCTGAACGTCAAGAAGATTAAAGTAATGACAACAGAAGGTTTGTGTAACTTTAAAGTTGACAATGAGGACATTGAACTTGTCAGGGATTATCAATACCTCGGCACAGTCATTAACCAAAATGGAGACACTAGTCAAGAAATTAGAAGGCGGCTAGGACTGGGTAGGGCAGCTATGAGAGAACTAGAAAGGTTCCTCAAATGCAAAGATGTATCACTGAACACTAAAGTCAGGATCATTCAGACCATGGTATTCCCAACCTCTATGTATGGATGTGAGAGTTGGACAGTGAAAAAAGTAGATAAGAGAAAAATCAACTCATTTGAAATGTGGTGCTGGAGGAGAGCTTTGTGGATACCATGGACTGCGAAAAAGACAAATTGGGTGTTAGAACAAATTAAACCAGAACTATCACTAGAAGCTAAAATGATGAAACTGAGGTTATCATACTTTGGACACATAATGAGAAGACCTGATTCACTAGAAAATACAATAAAGCTGGGGAAAACAGAAGGGAGTAGAAAAAGAGGAAGAGCAAACAATAGATGGATTGATTCCATAAAGGAAGCCACAGACCTGAACTTACAAGATCTGAACATGGTGATTTATAATAGATGCTTTTGGATGTAGTTGATTCATAGGGTCACCATAAGTCGTAACTGATTTGAATGCACATAACAATAGAAATACAGAAATTCTTAAAGAAAGAAACCTAAAATGGGGGGAAGACCCCAAAAACAGTCCAATTAGGACTGTGTTTTCAGTAGGCTTAGAATAGTATTGCGAGGGAAAAAACAGAAAACCAGGTGAAAGAAGGAATAGAATGGAGTATCATGTGGGAGGTTATGGCTGATGGACTGAAACTCTGAACTGAAGCACTCCACACTGCAACATTTTGCTGCAGATCACACTTAACCTAGTTATAATTCTAGTTTATTATTTTGGGAATGCCTTATTTCAGAATTCATGATTCCCAAAACATTGAATTAGTTGATCTGGAGTAAAATTGTTAATATCTCATTACCCAAAGGTCTCCAAGCAACTTACAACACAGTTAAAAACACAAATAAATATATTATACCATAGAAACAAAACAAAAAGTAACAAAACAACAACAACACCCATAATAGCCACAGGCAGCTTTGGCAGCAAACTAAAACAATATAATCTTGGTCTATCAAAAGCCTGGAAAAAATAATGTTTTTCCCTGATGCCATAAAGGAATCAATGAAGGTGCCAGGCAGACCTCATTGAGGAGTGCATTCCACAGATGGGGAGCCACAACTGAAAAGGTCGTTAACACCAAAATAGACTCCATAAATGGTGGTCTCTACAAAAAAATACCCCCAAAATTCAAATGTCAGAGAAAGCAGAAGAAATTGGAAAAGGAAGTGGAAATCGCTGCAGTTTGCATGATTGCCTGCGGTCAGGAATGGAAATCAGTCAATATGATCAGTATTTGTTCGCATCATTTTTTAAAGTCTGCAAATGATATATAATTAATTTTTAACATTGTTTTTATGTTAAATTGTGGATAGTGAGACAAATAACATTGTACTGCAGTGGAATGGAAACAGGGCTGATTGTGACACATGCAGATAGGAAAGGAAAGTGCCATCTCCTTACATCCCTATCCCTAAAGCTATAGTTAATGTCCTTGCATAATGTCTTAAGAGGGAAAATGCTCTTTGAATCCATAGACAATTGTAACTAATAATATATGTGTCCACCATATTAACAACATTCTGCTGACTGCATGTTGTAATTCACAAAATATTTACTCCAAAGTGGGCTTGCTGGGAAACTGCAGCTAAAATTACTCATTTTTTAATCATACGCCTTAAATAAATATCAGCTTTGACTGTCACTCTATGCATATTCATAGTTTCTTCCAGCTTTGCTTTAATTCTCAGTGATGTTTTTATGTAACAATGTCACTAGGGGTCCATAGATATTAATAACAGTGAGATACCGAGAAATTGATAGGAGACAAGAGAACAAATCCTATGCACATCTAAGCCTCACGGAGTTCAACACGGCTTACTCCCAAGTAAGTGAATATAGCATTGCAGCTTTAGACATTCATTAAATATGTAATATGAAGTTATGCATCCAGGTTTTTTCTTACTTAGTTACAGATATGGAGATGATTCTTCCTGGGAAGCCAGGACACATGTTTGTGTTTGTGTGTATTCAGTCTACCTCCACTGCAATTGGAATAGAAATGCCTTCACATGGCTAGGAGCCTTAGAAAAAAGGCCACATTGGAACCAATGGAGAATTTCCCCCTAAGGCTCCTAGTCTCATGAGGGATGGGAGGGGGTGTTTGGAAAGAAAGAGATTTCCTATTTTGTTTTCCAGATTTTCCGGTTTGAAGAAAACACAGCTTGGGTGGGGGAGGAAAAATACAATTAAAGAAAGAAGGAAAAGGTTAAACCTCTCAATCCTCCCATCACACACACAGGTGTGCACACAGAAGCACACACACACACAGAATTGCTCTGAAAAAAGTTTCCACAAAAATAATAAAAAGCATGGATAGTCCTGTCGGTTTGCAAGAAAAAAACTCTAGCTGGCCAATATCTTTACCATGATCATCAAAATGTCATAGAAGTATGAAAAGTGTTTAAATTTTCCAGAATTCCTCATCAGGCAATTTGGTACACAAAGCAGAGAGTGAGGTGTATAAGGAAAAATTAAAAAACAAAACAAAAACAATGTAAGCATTAGGCTAATGTTGTAGCCATGAGGTCAGCTTGGAGACACAATTCTAAGATAGAAAATCATGGATTCTCCTGTATAGTTTGGTCCTTAGATTAGTGGGAATTATTATAGACTTTATTGTATTAGCATAATTTTTATATGGCTGTCTTAATTGTTTTAGAATCATAGAATCACAGAGTAGGAAGGGACTTATAAGGCCATTGAGTCCAACGCCTTGCTCAATGCAGGGATCCAAACTGAAGCATACCTGTCAAGTGGCTGTCCAGCTGCCTCTTGAATGCCTCCAGCATTGGATAGCCCACTACCTCCCTAGGTAATTGGTTCCATTGTTGTCCCGCTCTAACAGTTAGGAAGTTTTCCTGATGTTTAGCCGAAATCTGGCTTCCTGCAACTTGAGTTCATTCTTCCATGTCCTGCACTCTAGCTTGATCGAGAAGAGATCCTGGCCTTTTCTGTGTGACAACCTTTCAAGTACTTGAAGAGTGCTATCATATCTCCCCTTCTCTTCTCAAAGCTAAACATGCCCAGTTCTTTCAGTCTCTCTCATAAGGCTTTATTTCCAGTCCCTTGATCATCCTTGTTGCCCTCCTCTGAACCCGTTCTAGTTTGTCTGCATCCTTCTTAGGGTGTGATGTCCAGAACGGGATGCAGTACTCAAGATGAGGCCTAACCAGTGCCAGATAGAGGGGAACCAATACTTCATGCGATTTGTAAACTATACTTCTGTCAATGCAGCCTAAAATAACATTTGCCTTTTTTGCAGTCACATGGCACTGTTGGCTCATATTTAGCTTGTGATCAACAACAATCCTAAGATCCTTTTTGCATGTAGTATTGCTGAGCCAAGTATTCTCCATCTTATAACTGTGCATTTGGTTTCTCTTTCCTAGGTGTAGAACTTTGAAGTTATCCCTGTTACATTTCATTCTGTTGTTTTCAGCCCAATGCTCCAGCCTATCAAGATCCCTTTGAATTTGGTTTCTGTCTTCCAAGGTATTAGCTGTTCCTCCCTTGTATCATCTGCAAATTTGACAAGCATTCCCTGCACCTCCTCATCCAAGTCATTAATGAAAGTGTTGAAGAACACAGGACCCAGGACAGAGCCCTGTGGTACCCCGCTTGTTACCTTCCCCCAGTTTGAGAAGGAACCATTGATAAGCACACTTTGAGTACGATTCTGGAGCCAACTGTGGATCCACTTGATAGTTGTTCCATGCAGCCCACATTTAGCTAGCTTGCTAGTCAGAATATCATGGGGCACTTTGTCAAAAGCTTTGCTGAAGTTGATATATATTATGTCCACAGCATTCCCACAGTCTACCAGGGAGGTTACCCAATCAAAAAACAGGATAAGATTAATCTGGCAGGATTTGTTTTTGATAAATCCATGGTGGCTTCTAGTAATCACTGTATTGTTTTCCAGGTGCTTACAGATTGACTGCTTTATAATCTGCTCCATAATTTTCCCAGGGATTGATGTCAGGCTGACTGGTCTGTAGTTCCCAGTTTCATCCTTTTTGCCCTTTTTTAAGATTGGGACAACATTAACCCTCCTCCAATCGTCTGGCACTTCACCCGTCCTCCACGATTTCTCAAAGATAATAGACAGTGGTTCTGAGAGTTCTTCAGCCAGTTCCATCAATACTCTAGGATGCAGTTCATCGGGCCCTGCAGATTTGAACTCATTCAAAGTGATTAGGTATTCCTTGACCATTTGTCTATCAATCTCAAGCTGCAATCCTGCCACTTCAACTTCATGTTTCCCAGGATGATCATAGACCCTCTTTTGGGAGAAGACTGAGCCAAAGTAGGAGTTGAGCACTTCTGCCTTTGCTTTGTCATCTGTTATCATTTTGCCATCTTCATTGAGTAGCTGTACCACCATTTCTTTTCTCTGTCTTTTACTATGGATGTACCTGAAGAAAGCTTTTTTGTTGCTTTTGGTATCTCTCACTAACCTCAGCTCATTCTCAGCTTTAGCCTTCCTGACACCATCCCTGCAATTCCGTGATACCTGCCTATACTCTTCCTTTGTGACCTGGCCTTCTTTCCACTTCCTGTATGTGTCCTTTTTTTGTTTTCAGGTCATCTCTAAGCTTTTTGTGAAGCCACATTGGCTTCTTCTGCTGTCTTGCCCTTTTTTACTTAATGGAATTGTATGCCATAGTGCCTTTAGAATTTCCTCTTTTAGAAATTCCCACCCATCTTTGACTCCTTTCCTCATTAGGGTCGCTTGCCATGGAACCTTATTTACCATGATTCTGAGATTATTCAAATCAGCTTTCCTGAAGTCCAGGGTGTGCGTATGGCTACTCTCAGCTTTTGCTTCTGTTAAAATCAAGAATTCAAGTATGGTGTGGTCACTTCCCCCCAGAGTTCCCGTAACTAGGAGAAAGTTATCTCCAACACAAATCAGGAATTATATATTTTCAATAATAAAAATATTATGTTTTATTATATTTATGTACAGTGCCCTGAATGGGCAGGGATAGAAATGTACTAAATAAATAAAAATGAAGGGTGGTATTCTACTTACAAGTCCTGTCAGTGCAAGAATTTATGCCAGCTCAGTGGGACTTTCTCCTCCTGTGGGTGCTCCATGCCTTCCCCAAATCTTCTCCTGAGGGTTGGTTTGGATCCTGCGAGAATCAGCTTTCCATTTATCAAACTAAATAATGACTGCTTGAAAAGGCCTATCATGATAGGACCAATTATTCGTCTGTCCCAGGACTTTGGAGTAATAAAATGCTGTTGCGCTCTTTGGGGCTTACTTCCTGGTAAGTTTTTTTAGGATTACAGCCTTGGGTACTAGAGGCAGAGCTTGGAAAAGTTACTTTTTTTAAACTGCAACTCCCATCGGCCCCAGCCAGCATGGCCACTGGATTGGGCTGATGGGAGTTGTAGCTCAAAAAAGGAAATTTTCCAAGCTCTGACCAGAGGTACCTCCTAGGCTGGCAGCTAACAATCGTGCATGCCAGGTGGGGTGAATAAAGCTCTCAGTGGGGCTGGGTGAGGGATCCTTGAAAATGAATATGAGAAGCCAACCACAGAAAATGCAAGCAAGTATGATTTAAAACACCAAAGAATTTTGCTGTAGCACCTTAAATACTCACACATTTGTTATGGCATAAGCTTATGTGGATTACACTCCACTTTATCAGATGCATGGAGAGTAATCCTGATTAAGCTGCAGCGCTAGGGGGACTGAAGAAGACCTGCCCTGGGAGTAAGTCTCTGAGCATCTGGGTGTTTGCTAGGGTTGCCAGGCTCAGGCCCTGAGACTGATCCTGTATCTTTAGGAGAAGAGAAAGTCAGCCAAGTGCAGGTGTTCTTGCAACACTGTAATGGGAAAAACCACAAGGTGGAATTCTCCCTTCCCCCTGCACAACTTTTAAAGATACAAAGAGGGTCAGGTGTGGTCAGTGCCTGGATGGGAGACTGCCTGGGAACCATATGTAAGGCGCCTTGGGTTTCTATCATGAAAAGAAAGGCAGGGTATAAATGTAATAAATAAATAAAAATTAAAAAAACATTAAAACATTAAAAACAATTTTAAAACAACTAAAATCCCCAAATAGGGTGGGTCCTAAGAGTACATGTCTCAGGTGCCAAAGGCCAGGGTAAAACTGTACAACGAAATTGCCAGACACACCTCAGTGGGAAGAGAGTTCAACAATGCAGATGCCACCCTGGGCTCCTGTTGGGAGGAAGGGCAGGATATAAGTCAAATAACAAACAAACAAATAAATAAAATTTAGGGGCCACCACAGAAAATGCCCTCTTCTAGGCAGCATCCAGAGCTTCCAAAGGTGGCAGAACTACCAAATGGCCCCCTATGCTGATCTCAACAAGATGGTCAATGGTATGAAAAACAGGTCCTATGAAAAAATGTTGAAGGTCTGGATATGTTTACCCTGGAGAAGACTGAGGGGGGGCAAGACGGCACTGCTGAAATACCTGACAAGCTGTCACATAGAAAAGGGCAAACACTGGTTATGTGCTGCCCCAGAAGACAGGACTAGATATAATGGGTTTAAGTTAAGGTAGATTTCAGTTGAACATTAGGCAAAACTTATTAATGGTCAGAGCAGTTCAATAAAAGAACAATTACTGAGGTGGTGGTAATAGTGGCTCTCCCTCACTGGAGGTCTTCAGGTAGAGCAGCCTTTCCCAACCAGTGTGCCTCCAGATGTTGCTGGACTACAATTCCCATCTTTCCTGACCATTGGCAATGCTGGCTGAGGCTAATGGGAGTTGTGGTCCAACAACATCTGGAGGCACACTGGTTGGGAAAGGCTGAGGTAGAGGCTATACAGCCATCTGTTGTGAATTCTTCAGTCCTGGATTTCCTGCATCCATCAGGGAGTTGGACTAGAAAATAGCCCTTCAACTGTATGATTCTATGAACCGTACAGAATTTCTACAGACTAGGGGTATGCTAGAATTCCACTCGGGATTTGGTATTGAGTTTTCCATTAATTTGTTTATTCTCTATCATTGTGGATCAGATTTTTATGTAGTGGATATTTTAAAAAATGGAATTTTTTTTTAGAAGCCTCAAATATTTATATTAAGAATGGTAATTTTATCAGTATTTCCTTTCATTTATTGATGTTTCCTTTCAAAATATCTGAATTTCCTTTAAAAGTATTGATATTTCCTTTAAAATATCAATATTAATATCAATATTTTTGTGAGGGAGAAAAAAAGATCAGTAAAAGCAGCAGCTAGTGGACAGAGAACAAATTTGAATCAACATCAGCCTGTTAGGCCGACAGAATGCTTTTCAACTGGTACCAGCCAAAGGTTCCCATCTCTACTACAGACCACTTTCCTGTGATAGCGATGATCTACTTTACTCCTGTAAATGCAAGATAAAAACAGGACATTGAGCCTGCTACTCTTCAGTCACTTGAACAGACTACATGCTGTGGTTAATTGCATTTGGACATGCTTACTTAGTAAAAATATAAGTGTTTGTTTCCTGTTTGTTGACACGCACTTCTTATTATTGCCAAAGGCACAAATGATTACACTGCCTTTTATTAATTTAGAGTAGAGTATGATTGTTCTTTCACAACAGCAGAGGGGAAACACAGAATTCTAAAATATATTGACTTATTCCAGCTACAGTGTTGCTTGCCCAGAACTGTAGTATTTGGGTGCAATCCAGAAAATCCTTTAAGGCATATAGAAAAGCTTATGTGGGTGTGAAAGGTTTTCATCTACCCCTACCCCTTGCCTAAGAGAAGTCACCACTACCCAGTTCTGCATCCCAAACTTTTTTTAAAAAAAGTCTGCCAAAAGCAGTTCACAATGTATCTTGAGGCAGGCCACTGTTCACAGAAATACTTATTGTGTTGATAGCTCTATCAATGTGCTTCTCTGCAGCACTGTCTCTGATGTCAGGGAATTCAGGTAGGGCCTATGCAACATCTTGAGGCATGTAGGACCAAAGAATGCCCAATAATTGATCTAGATCTGGAAAAGAAAAAAATGGTACCGGATCTTATTGTTGACTTCCAGAAGGATGTGGAGACATACCCTATATGTGCACTCATAAAGTTTTCTGTTAAATTTCCAGATAGGTGCTCTTACAGAATCCCAGCACTGCTGTTTACATTTTCTAGAGTTCCAAAAGCAGGCTGAAGGTTTAACATGAAGGCTAAGGGAAATGTTTTTTTAATATACATGCCATTTTAACTCTATTTTAAAGGCCCCCAAGAATTTAATATCCAGAGGAGTAGCTGTGGCAGTTTCTTGCAGCAAAACCAACAAAGAGTCTTGTGGCACCTTAAAGATAAACAAATGTTTTATGGCATAAGCTTTTATGGACTACAGTTCCATTAATCGGATGTATGATGTGTTATCATATAGTGAAAATTACAAAATTAATAGTGATAGCAGATGTCCTGACAATGGGAAGTCAATTCACATATAATTTGCTAAAAATTCTTTATCTTGATTCAATCCACAAGAAATAGCATTGAACGTTCTTGTTTCACATTGCATCCCCCCTTTGAAGTTCCTTTCCTTTAGAATGACCACTCTAATGTCAGTTAGAGTGTCCTTTTTGAATATTACTTTTGAACATTGCCATTTCTGATGTGAGATTTGTGTCCATTTATGCTTTTGCATAGAGACTGGCCTGTTTGTCTATATTGAAGGGAATTGCTGGCAGTGGTTGATGATGGCTTATATTACATTGTAAGATGAGCAGGCAAATGACCCCTGATGTTTTGGATGATATTATTAGAAATATCTGGGGGTTTACACCTCCTGGATCCCAGCTTATATGTTTTGGCAGCTAACATATGTTCAGTAAAATTCTGACCTAACTATGTCATTTCATAGGGATATTTGCAGAACAGAAGGAACATATCTAAATACCATTACATCCCATAACACATCATTACATACACTCACAAGATCTATACAAATAAGTGTTTAATTTGGAATTTTCTCATACAGGCAATAACTCTTGCAAATATTCAATGCAAAGGAAAATGTGAGAAGACATGGATGTCTGATTTTGACAATGCATGTGTTAGACCTGACAGTAGAACTGTCAAACAAAAAGCCCAGGGGCTTATCAGTTTCATGACCCCTGTGTCATATTCCAAACAACAAAACTGAATCATCTTCAAGGTTAGGAAGCAATGTTCATAGAATGGGAAGGGATTAGGGTTGCCAGGTTCAATCCCTGAGACTGATCCTGTCTCTTTAAGAGAAGAGAAAGTCAACCAAGTGCAGGTGTTCTTGCAACCCTGTAATAGAAAAAACCACAAGGTGGAATTCTCCTTTCCCCCTGCACAACTTTTAAAAATACAGAAGACCTCTTGGAGGCTGGGCCCAGCCTCCAATAGGTCTTTTGTGTCTTTAAAAGTTGTGCAGAGGGAAGGAGAATTCCACCTTGTGGTTTTGCCCATTACAGGGTTGCAAGAACACCTGCACTTTCTCTTCTCCTAAAGAGACAGGATCAGTCTCAGGGATTGAACCTGGCAACCCTAGAAGGGACTGACCTACCAGTGCAATTAGCCATCATTGGCAGTGAGGGGAAAGGATGTGGAATAGGGTTGCCAGGTTCCTGGCCTGAGACTCATCCTGTATCTTTAGGAGAAGAGAAAGTCAGCCAAGTGCAGGTTTTCTTGCAACCCTGTAATGGGAAAAACCACAAGGTGAAATTCTCCCCTCTCCCTGTATGACTTTTAAAGACACAGAACACCTCTTGGAGGCCAGGCCTGGCAACCAAGCAGTCTTCTGTATCTTTAAAAGTTGTGCAGGGGGAAGGGAGAATTCCACCTTGTGGTTTTTTTCATTACAGTGTTGCAAGAACACCTGCACTTGGCTGACTTTCTCTTCTCCTAAAGATACAGGATGAGTCTCAGGCCATGAACCTAGCAACCCTAATGTGGAATGGGCATTTGATTGGTAAAAAAAGGAAGATGTTTAGGTTACCAGGAATGGAGGGTAGCTGCTTTGACAAACTTGTCAGGGCTAGGGAATAAAAAGTGGTTTATGGGAAGAGAGATTAGTTGGTGAAGAGCTGGCAACTGCAGAGGGTGCTCGGGCCTGGAGGAGTGCAATTAGTGGTGGTGCTGATGAGTTTTGGTAGAAGGCAGGAAATGATGGCACATTGGGACTGAATGAGAAAGGGTATTTTAAGATGAATGGCCCCATCAAACTGGCCCAGCACTGCCCTTTTGTTGAATTTGGCCCTAAATTTGACACCCATAAATTACAGTACGTTGGAGAAACAATTGAAAAATGGCTCATACATTTGAATCATTAGCCTTGCAGTGCATATGAAGATCTGAGAGTAAATGCTTCCACAGTCTATAATTATTTACTACAACTATTAGTAAATAGTCTTTGGTCTGTAAAGTGTTTCTGAAGAAATGCTAGAACATGTTTGGCTGCCCCAAATTATTTTCCACTAAACTGTGCCACTGAATACATTTCTCAGCATTTTTTAAAAAAATGCTATAGCAACAAAACACTTTTCATAATAATGTTAATGTATATTTCAGGACTGTGCATCAGCTCTGTGGGGACCAAATGATAAGGGTCTCCCCCTCCTGAGTTGAAGTGTATTATCCTAACTGTTAAGAACTCGCAAGGTTCCCACCAGGGTCAGCTCCCAAGCCCAGGGCAATTGTTCCCGGCCAGGCACAAACCAACACCAATGCTGCAAGTTAGGTCAACTGCCACCACTCCTTAAACCTGGTCATCCACTCTGGGCCAACGGGAAACCCAAAGTGCCAGAAATAGACCTGCCAAGGATTCCAATAGACAAGAGCCAAGAATGCTCTCCTTGTCTTGGAGCCTTAAGGCAAAATACCCAGCTATATGGTAGTCTGTGGCTGAATGGCCAATGGATTCAGAGCCAGTTTCCCCCAGAAATGAATACACACTGGTAAACAAGAGGTAGCTGTATTAAAATAAAATGTAAGTGCAAAAATAGAGTAGCAAAATAATTCCTTAAACCAAACATCCCTAGGGTTAGGTAAAATACAAAAGGGTTCAAGTTACAAGTAAAAAATAACAAAGCTGTCTAGCCTAATCTATATTCATACAGTATAGGTAAACCAGAAGAGTAACTTCACAGTTCCTCATCTCCCCAGAGATGTATAGCTTGGATAGCAGATAGAAGATGGAACCCCAACATCAGGTAGCACCAAGGAACATTGAGGAACAAAAACCTAAACTCTTGGTTCTATTTTTATGGGGAAAAGCCCAGCAGCAGCCAGGAATTAATTAGCCAATCAGGGGGCTTTCTGATGATGAAATCTTCTGGAGCATTCACACTAGAGTTACCAGGTCTCTGGTTTTTGGCCGGAGTCTCTGGTTTTTTGGGAGGCCCTCAGGCCCTCCGGCTAGCACCCCTTAAGTTTCTAGGTGGTCTGGTTCCTGAGATATACACCAAAACGTCAGCCCCCGCCCCCACGACTGTTTAATCTATTTAACTGATACGACGCTGAAGTTGGTTCCTAGTTTCCAGTTCCTTATTTGCTTGAAAGTTCAAAACACTAAAAAAGAAGAGTTGACAACTACAGCAACTTCAAACCAAACTTAACATGTCTCTGAACCCCAACATATATGTTGGGGTACCCTGTATGATATATCACTGTGATTGGGGGACTCTCCCCGTCAATAATAACAATACATTTATGCAATCAAAATCATCAGGCTCCTGATATTATCGTAAATACATAATGATGTCATAAAATCATAAAAAATAAGCAACTGGGGGTGCCCACCCCAAACTCTGCTCTGGGACAGCACAAATCATACACCCCATGAAAGGGGAGGGTGTCCTCTACGAGATGCCACTGCATCCCACCTGGCCCAGAGCTTCTGCTGGGAGCAGGGGAAGGTTGAGGGCATCTATGCAAAATCAAAGTAGACCAAAACATACAGGAAAAAATAAGTAACTGGGGGTGCCCACCCCAAAATCTGCTCTGGGCCAGGACAAATCATATACCCCAGGAAAGGGGAGGGTGTCCTCTATGAGATGCCAGTGCATCCCATCCAGCCCAGAGCTTCTGCTGGGCACTGGGCATGCACGGGTGCATCAATGCAAAATCAAAATGGACAAAAACACATAGAAAAAAATAAGTAACTGAGGGTACCCACCCCAAAATCTTCTCTGGGACAGCACAAATCATATACCCCAGGAAAGGGGAGGGTGTCCTCTACGAGATGCCACTGCGTCCTGCCTGGTCCAGAGCTTCTGCTGGGCACAGGGCACAGAAGAGGGCATCTATACAAAATCAAAGCAGAAAAAGACATACAGGAAAAATAAGTAATTGGGGTGCCCACCCCAAAATCTGTTCTGGGCCAGGACAAATCATACACCCCATGAAAGGGGAGGGTGTCCTCTATGAGATGCCACTGTGTCCCGCCTGGCTCAGAGGTTCTGCTGGGCGCAAGGGAAGGATGAGGGCATCTATGCAGACAGAAAGGGTAGAGAATCTTCTTACTCTTACTCATTTCGCAGACCTGTTTCTGAAGTGAAGGGTCAAATCTGTAAAGAGGTTTGGAGCAGCCACATTTAAAGATAAGGGCAGGGCATTCCAGGCAGGGGGTTGCCAACCCTGCTTGGATATGGATGTCTTTGCAGAGGATCCCTAGTCAAGCTTTACCAACAGCACAATCCAAACTATATCTAGTCAGAAGTAAGTCGTGTTGAGTTCTATGGGGGCTTAGTCCCTTAGTACGTGTGTTTAGAATTGCAGCCTTCAGGGGCATCCATCTTTACTCCCGAATGCTCCCATCTAACATCTCCACAACACTAGGCTCCTTTCTTTCTACAATGGCCTTCTGGTGACTAGCCTGGCATGAAGGCATGTAAACCCTTCTTGCCGAAAGCAAGTAGGCTAGCTTAAATGTTCCCTACCCAGGCTCCATCTTTTAGTTAAGATGTCTAGCTTAATTTCCAGTCAGATTTTTTTTAATTGTACGCTCCAAGCAACTGTGATTGATGCTTAATGTATCATGCTTAATGACATCACTTGGGCCCGCCCCATGACATCACTCAGGCCCGCCCTGTGACATCACTTGGGCCCACCCCTAAAATCTCAGGTTTTGGGATGCTTCTGACCTGGCAACCCTAATTCACACCTAACGATCACATTCTTCTCCAACCTTCCCAGAAACCTTCCCAGGCCTGTGGCCTTGAGGTGCCAGTCTCAGCTTGTAAGCAGGTGTTCTTGCTGACTGCTTAATTAGCTGAATTCAGCTGTGAGAACTGACAGTCTCATGGCCTCTCAGAGGCCCTAACTCAGGCAAGATGTTTTCCCCACAATTCCTTGCCACAGAACCATTTTAGTTAACAACCTTACAAACCAGGTGTTCTTGATACTAACAAAGCCTCATGTTGCTCTGAATCTGTGCCACAGAGTGGTCTGTATCTCTTGAGTTTCTCTAGGTCCATAGATTTTGCAAGAAGTGAGGCTTTCAAAATGTTGCCTATGGGGCACTGAAGAGCTCTGGATTGTTTTTTGTTAAATCACAGTGGGTTTTTTTTAAGTTAGAAATGTTAACAAAACAAACTAACTCAAAGTTCTTCAGAACTCTACAGGCAGCTTTCTAGACAGCCTCATACTGTAAGCCCTGCTGGAGACCTGTAAAGGCCTAATCCATACTCACACACAAAAATACCTAGGTGAAGCTGCAAAGTTTTTCAAAATACGCAATCAAGAATACACACCTCTTGGCCACCTCTTAGTTATTTTAAGCTATGAAAAAGCAAAAGACAATCCCCCACTTTCTCCAAGACTATGGAGGAAAGTAAATCCCTTTTACTTCCTCTGCAAAAGCCCCTGTATCTATTTATCTTCAATTCAGTAGGATTAATCCCTCTAGAGAGGCTCAAGTGCCTGTACATTTGATCATCTTGGGCAGAAGGCTAAAAACCTATAGCCATTTTTAGGTTCCCCATTATAGTGAATGGGGAAACACAGACCTTTTTATAACGAGTGGCTCAGAATGTAAAATACAGGAGAAAGCAGAAAGCAATTCAGAAACAGATCGGTTTTTTAAAAAATGCACACATACAAGGAGAATATTGGGATATGCCGCACCCCTCATACATATTACCTTTACTAATAAAATCTTTGAATAATGGTTGTGGGCACAATCAAGCCAAAATGAATCATTGTTAAGTAAAATTGATGTCAGTGGAGTGTTTTCAGAACACGTTTTGTTCCTCTGTTCCTCCATCAGTGCCTTGTAACTACCCTTGTGTGAGACCTCTACATTAACAGAAAATTTGGCAGAATGTCATTGGCGGCAGAGGTACAATTAAGGTAATTTTAGAGTCTGGATATCATGGTCTTACAGCCGTGAGACGGCTTACTGATAGGGTTGCCAGATCAGAAGCATCCCAAACACTGAGATTTCAAGGGCATGCCCTAGTGATGTCAAATCAAATCAAATGTTTATTGCTTTTAACCAAAGGCCGTCGCAATTGCCCTAGTGATGTCACAGGCCATGGCCCTAGCAATGTCACTCCCCCAGGCACTTTTATACTCCCCACTCCACTCACTCTCCCAGGCATATTCCTACCCCCCACTCCACTCATTCCCCCAGATACCATCCTACCCCCCACTCACTCCCCCAGGCATTTTTCTACCCCCCCCATTCCACTCACTCCCCCAGGCACTTTCCTTCCAACCCTTCCACTCACCACTTTCTTTTGTCGGTGTCCTGCATTGTTATACCAGGTCAGGTTCCAGGTACTAGTGTTAATTCACAAAGCTCTAAACAACTTGTGCCCAAAGTACCTTACGGTCCATCTGATCCGTTATGCTTTACCTCGATCACTGAGATCTACTGATGGGGCACTTAGTTGGATTCCCAATGGCCTTGAGATTTGATTGGCCTGCACTAGGGACTGAGCCTTTAGTGTTATAGGCCCTGCTCTGTGGAATTCCCTTCTAGTAGAGGTTCAGCAGGAACTGTCCTTGTCTCCTTCAGGTGTCTTTTGAAAACTCTATTCTTTAGACTGGCCTTTGCAACATGAATTTTCTCTTTTTAACCAATTGCTATTTATTGATTTTTAATTATGTTTTTATGGATACTTTTTGCTGATATTATTTTTATATGTTGTATACTGCCTTTTACTGATGGGCAACATTAATTGGCACACATGTACCAATAAGTCCCTCTGTGCTGATGTGGTGGGATACAATTGATCAAGCCTTAGTGTCAGCAGTAAGAGCACCAGTTGTACCTTTGCATCACCACTTTGCATCATCTCAAATCATTCATTAGTTTAATTTAGCTTCAATCAAACAATGGGTATCATAGTTATACGGTTGCAGATTATTTTTTACATTTCATCTTTCAATTCCAATCTTAAAATAAATTGACTTATGTTGGCCAGGCAACTTCAGAAAATAGCAGACTGTGCTTCTCCAACAGGATATTGCCTGACTGTTTATCTAAAAAAATAATTTGCTAGGTATAAGGTTAACATTAGATAATTTTTAAATAAAAAGTAAGAATTATTGGCTCAATTATTGGAGTCTGGTTTATCTCCCTTAAAGCAGTGGTTTCTAAACTTTTTTCACCATGGACCACTTTAAAATTACTGAGTCTTGGCAGACCACTTAATGATTTTTCTGCCTATTGTAGCAATTATAATGTGAGTTGCTATATATCTTGAATTATATTTGTGTTGATTCTTTTATTTCTTATATTGTATTACAATTGGAATCCCATAGGATTCAAAGTCTAGGTTCAAATTCACAGATATGCCATGGACCACATAAGTGAAGCTCATGGACCACTGGTGGTCCATGGATCGCAGTTTGGGAACCCCTGCCTTAAAGTATTATAAGAATTGATCAACTGATTTTTTTATATTAAAAGGCATGAACACTTTTCAAGCTTAATCATTTAACCTAAGGGACTTGATGATAGTGTTCAAGCTGTGTGCCATACTAAGCAGCTATGCATACATACTGTGCAGTTACTATGCTAGAGATCAGTAACACAAAAAAGGCAGGAATCAGGCCTAGAACATTTATTTTATTCTTACCCATGCTTTCATCATCTAGCTTTCTGCTTAACTTCTCAAAACTGCATTATAAAAAGATCAAAACAAATATGATTTTAGATCATGCTGTAACTCGCTTTGAGTTTTCAGTTTGAAAAAAAGATTACTACTACTACTACTACTACTACTACTAATGGTGTGATTTTCTTCATGCATTAAATACAAGACCCTGCCATTGTTCTCTTCCATTTCTTCCCCTGAACTCAGGTCTGAAGGAAAACTGTTGTGGGCAGATGTTGGGATTCTTTCCAGAAAAAAACATGTATCGGGGTGGTTGTGGTAACAGCCAGCATTGCAGGGAAGATGACTGGAGGAGGATGTCACAGTAAGTGTATTGGAGAGGAGACTTGCAGAACATAATGTGGACATATGACAGAGACATTTGTATAGTTATGGCCTTCTGGGACAGAATGAGTAGTCACACAGCCAGAGGATGAATCCTCGATTCCCCTGTAGTAGCTCCCCAGCCTCATAGAAGTCAAACACTGCAAAATAAGGCAAGAGCCTTTTAACAATCCAAGAAGCTCTGCCAGGGAGTGGGAGCCTACCATATTCTCGGCCAGTGGGTCCCAAACCTTTCCCTCCACGGACCACTTGAAAATTGCTGTTCTTGGCGGACAACAATTATTTTTCTGCCTATTTTATTTATTTTATTTAAACAGATTTATATACTGCATGATTGCAGGAAAAACTCTAAGAGGTTTACAAAAATTGTAGAAATTGTAATGCACTGTGCTGGGTGCTGTAAGATTTTAATTGTATTTTAATTGCTTCTTTTATTTCTTATATATTGTATTTTATTGTATTACAATTTGAATTCCATAGAATCCATATTGTAATACAATAAAATATAACAAATAAAAGAAGCAATAAAATGCAATAAAAAGTCACTATGAATATTTAATATGATGGGTGTGCTGTCTCCTGTCTTCAACAACCAATCCATAGACATGCCATGGACCACAGTTTGGGAACCTTTGTTCTGGGTCTTGTCAGCCTACGTTAGGATTTAGATGGCTATAGCAACCTGCAGAAATGTTTTTGAAGGAGAAAACTTCTGCTAACTAGGGATGGAAAGATCTGACAGATCTCTATTTCTCTATTTCAGAAAGTTTCAGTTCTCTGTTTCTCATTTATCCAATCTTAAATTCACTTCTCATGTCTGCAGCAATTTGCAGATTTTTTAAAAAAATCCTTATGAAAATTCTTCAGCATTTTAGTGTGGATTTCTTCTACTAAACACACTTTTGGTATGTAGTTTTGACTAATGTACACATTTCTGCAAGCATTTTCTCTTAATATAATGCATTTTTGTATGTTATTTTCACTAATATCGTCATTTTTATGCACTTTCTCCTCTAATAGATACATTTTTGTAAACATTGGTTGGAGAATTGCATCGCAACATTCATTTAAGTGCAAGTGTTGAAGTATGGCTGTGTTTTGGTTCTCGTATGGTTTTGGAAAGTGCAAATTTGATAGATTCGGCTTTAAAAGTAAATCAAATTGAATTTCTTCCTCATCCCTGTGGAGCTGTCCGAGGTCCTGTTCTTGCCTGCTTTCTTCTTTGATCTGCCTGCTTCCCCTGTGAGCCTCAAGCTCCAGACAATAGCTGTTGATAAACCTGTTCTCTAGGAAATGGTCCATTCTCCTTGTAAAGCCATCTAAGCTATTACGTTTTTATTGTCAGTTTTTGAACTTGCAATTTCTTGAGATTATGCCTCCTCCCCATTGTCCTTTGTTCTACCCAGAACATTTTTTGTACTACTTTTTCTCCCTCAACTAACCCCTTTCAGCATCTCTATGATTTGCTACTACACACTCATGAACTACCTGTGTAAACCTTTGATATATTGCAGACATTACTGGAGTGGTGATGGCTGTTGCACCTATTAAGATTAAGCGTACGATCAACATTGAGAGGTTTAGCGAGAATGCAAAATGATTGAAAGAGCCCTCTACATACAAAGAATTCTTTTTAAAATGTTGCATTCTCCTTAAACCTATAAATGTTGATCTTAATCTTAATAGGTGCAGCAGCCTGTAATATATCAAAGGTTTAGCCTGTAAAGTCCTTAAAAGAAAAGAAATTTAGCACCAGTGAAATCCAGGCAGCAACACTCCTGCAGACAGTTTTATTCTACAATATTGGATGAGTTGTCTGACCATAAAAAAATGCATCTGTTGTAACTGTCTCATGGAGTGCCGGCAGATCAAGAACTCATATATGGCAATGAGAATGAAGTGGTCTATTCAATTGATAGTAATCTGGAAACAATTCTGATGTCCTTGAAGTTGCTCAATAATAAAAAAAAACTCCTTAATTACTAATGCTATGGATGGGCCATAGTTTAGTGGTGAGCTTCCTGATGGAGCATATGCTTTGCATGCAGAAAGTCCCAAGTTTAATCCTTGGCATCTCCGGTGACATGACTAGGTAAATAGGTGATAGGAAAGATCTCTGTCAGGAAATCCGCGAAGGCTGCTGCCAGTCAGTGTGTGTAGTTAAATATGGGCTAGATCAGCCTTTCCCAATTAGTGGGCCACCAGATGTTGTTGGACCACAACTCCCATCAGCCTCAGCCAGCATTGCCAATGGTCAGGAAAGATGGGAATTGTGGTCCAACAACATCTGGTGGCCCACTAGTTGGGAAACGCTGGGCTAGATGGACCAATGTTAGGGAGCTTCGTACAGAATGAAATAAAAGAAATTAAATTGCATGCAGAAGGTCCCAGGTTCAAATTTCAGCTTCTCCAACTAAGCGAATCTGCTGTCTGAAACCCTGTAAAGTCCTGTTAGCAAGTGTTAATAATCCTGGACTAGATGGACCTAAGCTCTCAATATTAGGCGACTTCCTACGTTCCTTTTTAAATCAACCCTTTATTTAGAAACATGAGGACTGGAATCTTACTTTTAAGGGGAAAGACTATAGCTCAGTGGTGCAGCATCTGCTTTGCATGAAGGTCAGGTATTCAATCTGTGGCATCTTCAGGCAAGGCTGGGACAGCTATGCCTGAAACCCTGGAGAGCCACTGCCAGTCAGTGCAGTCAACACTGAGCTTGATGGACCAATGGTCTGACTCAGTATAAGGAAATTTCCTATGTTCCCATGTTCCTAAATATACTTTAAAAATAAAGTGGACCACTGGATCAGGGGTGCAATTTCAGGGTTCAGTGTGAGGGAGAGGGAAGATTCACAGCAAGATTCAAAGACCTGTACATACTGTATATAGAGTATTAGATAATCAAGACTAAATTGCAAACATGCATGGTACCATAAGAGCATTTGCTGCATTTTTTATAACTACAGTAGATATATGTACTCCTGATATATGCTCATATGTGGTCTGAAACACACGGGGTGGGGGGAGCAGCAGTCTCCTTACTGCATTCCCTAAACTGCCGTATTCAACTTCTCAGGTTTCTGTAAGGAAAGGGGACACATTTCACCACTTAAAAGTGGGTTCCCCATAATCCAGAGTTGCAGAACCTGTGGCCCTCCAGATGTTGAACTATAATTTCCATAATACCTAATCATTGGCCATGCTGGGTGGGGCTGATGGGAGTTGGAATCAAAAACATTTGGAGGGCAGTAGGTCCCCTGTCATTGCTGATAAGCCAACAAATAATTTAATAGTTCTTATAATCAGCTTTGGATCAGTTTTCTTTTTTCTACTGGTAGAGGGAGGAAAATGAAGAAGTAACTCTACAGAAAGCTTCCATGTATATTCATGCACATTTCCCAAACATAAGATCATCTGTATTATGGTCTCTTTCAGTATCAGTGTTACAACAACATTAGTTTATTCTAACAACCATTTACAGATGATAAAATCTGTAAAATAAAATATGCAGTAAACTATAAAGTACTAAAATGGGAAATCTCATACTGTGTAATTCTAAAATGTCTACCTAAAAGTCAGTGCCATTGATGTCAACGGAACTTATTCTTGGGTAAATGTATACAGGATTGTGGCCTAACAATGCAATCGTATATATCACTACCCAGAAATAGCCAGCAGAAATAACCAGCACTGAGTTCAGCAGGACTGGCTCCCAGGTAAGTATGTACAGGAATGTAAATGCCTAAAACTTTGATACTATACACACTTACCTGCAACTGTAAGTCCCATTGAACTCACTAGGACTTACTTTTGAGTCAACATGTATAGGATTGGTCTATACACCTATTGGGTTATGTCCTTTTTAAGTGTATGTCGTGATCACCATTTTTAAAAGCCTACATGAATATTCAGAAAAATATGAGCACTGCTAGTTGGCTGGTTAGTTTCAAATAATGCTTGATATATACAGAATTACTGCAGAAAAACATATACAGTCATGCTTGGTAATTGCAAACATGCTTTTGTTTCCATCCTTTGTCCTTGTCCGCTGATTATTGTATCAACTGCTGAGATTATTTATTTATTTATTTAAATTTATATTCCGCCCTTCCTCCCAGTAGGAGCCCAGGGCAGCAAACAACAACACTAAAAACACCCTAAAACACCATAAAAACACATTTTAAAATATATTGAAACAAAAACATCATTAAAAACATTAAAATAAAACAGCTTTTTAAAAAATCAGGATAATAAAATATGTCTTAATAATCAGAATAATAAGATATGTCTTAGTAATGCAGTCAATGAGCTGCCATTATGGAGATTTTGTTTTTCTCGGTACGCATATTTGTAAGTTGCTATTAAAAATGTGCAACACAGCCTTGTTTATAGCATTGCTTAATGGCATTGTTCTGCCCCTTTCTGACAATTTATTTGGAGTCAGTATCATTTATAAGAAAAAAGAAATGTCATGGTAGATATCCACCAGCCTATTAAAATTATTCTGTTTCTTTAGGATTCTATTCCTTGCTGCTCTTACAGTGCAATCCTATACATATCTACTCAGAAGTAAGCCTCATTGAGTTCAGTGTGTTTTACTCATAGGTAAGTGGGTACAGGATTGCAGCCTAAACCCTTTAGGATTATATCATCCCAACCTTAAATCTCAAGAGACGAGGCGTGCATGAAGGAGTACACAACAGTTTTAATCTGCTTTTATCTTGAGGTTGCCATTGATTGGATTGCATCTTCCCCTGTCACTTTCTATTTTACTACAGAGCCACATAAATTTAGTGTCACCTGCAATCTGGAGAGGAGTGGGCAGTATCCCCACATTTTACTTTGGATAAGTGTCCTCTCCATTAAAACAAACTGTTTTGGCAGCCGACTTACTAACACATCTATTGGATGCTTGTGAAATAAATGTTTTTGCCATAAATGGCATTGTTGTATGCTACTTAAGAAGTCTTAGTATTCTCTACAGTCTATAAAATTGATTCCAGTTCACTGTGAAATTTCTTTGGCTTTAGATATGTCTTTACACACCCCTTTTTAAACAGGTGTGTTTGTGTGTCTGTGTGTTTTTGTGTAGCATCAAGCTTCATATTTCCTTGAACATCTGAACCATCCTCTCTGTGTGTGTGTGTGTAGTTGACATTGATTTTTATAATTTTGCTTTTTGACAGGCTTGAGATCAAGAAATATCCTTGAAATTTGTTAAGTAATGAATGGCTCAGAAATCAACATCCTTACTTTGTATCTTCCAAGCAGTTGATAATTCCTTAACCTCTATACAGATATTCTCTCATTAAAAAGGTAATGTGAAAATTGACCCTCAGGGTCTTTCACTTCACTTACTTTTGTCACAGAATAGGAAGATATATATAAAGTTGTTTGTTATGGCTCTCTCTTGGAATTCCTTGATGACAGGGTGTCTGTGGCCCTCCAGAAATTGCTGGATTAAGTCATAGATGGTAATTGATCATGCTCACTGGGTTGATGAGAGTTTGAGTCCAACAGCTGGAGGGCCACCGGTACTCCAGCCTGTTTTAAGACCTTGTCTTAAAATAACGAACATAAGGAAGATTGGATCTTTTAACACTCTGATCTCATGCACACGTACTTGAAAAGCTGTGGGCTGCTCACACAACAGCACAAATGCATAGGTTATTCACATGTTGGTGCATGGGAATAAGTTTGGGGTTCATTAGACCCTACCCAGAGCTGGCTACAGATTGGGCCTTCCTACCTTGGTGGGTTTACCAGGTAGTAGCAGTAGCAGTTAGCTATATTAATTGCCCACAATTCCCAGAAGCACCAGACAAGAGAAAGCTGGACAGCCATCTGTCCTGCATTGAGCAGGGGGTTGGACTCAGTGGCCTTATAGGCCTCTTCCAACTCTACTATTCTGTGATTCTGTGCTGTGGGACATTGTGGAAATCACAGACCCATAGGTGTAGGGTTGCCATATTCCAGTTCCACAAATCCGGGCAGGTTAATTTGCATATTATTTGCATATTATGCAAATATTTGCATATTAATATTTGGATTGTCCAGTTGTTTTGTTTTTGTGCCTAGGAATTACCACCAAAAACTGGGGAAAGATGTGAGAAATCTTTTTTTTTAAGCAACATTTTCAGCCTTAAATGCCTAGACTCTAGTTTCCAACACTATGGAGTATTTATTGATTGATTAAGAGAATTTATATCCTGCCCTTTTGCTGTTAAAAACAGAGCTCAGCACAGCTTACAAATATAATAAAAACAATAAAAATACACAATCAATATAAAAACATAATAAAAACACAAAATAGCAACAAACATAAAGTAAGTCAGGGCAGCAGCACGGTTAACCATAACATATACAATATATTTCAGAGATGTGGTGGGTGGAGAAAAACAAGCCAAAATGTTAGGAAAAGGAGTCTTTCACACCACATGCTCAGTTCTAAATACTGTTGCAGCAAGTTTTACAAGTTCCTCCAGTATTCCACTGGTGCAGGCACTCAGACATTCAAAGTATCTGTGTGTTTCTTAGGTTTTATAAAAGCAGAGCTTTGTGTGACGCCCTTCCCTGGCTCTCCCTGTCAGGTTCCTACCTGCTCGTGGCTACTGCCTGTCACTAGGCACCACCAGGGACTCCACCAGTCCGGGCTGTCCTTTTTTATGGTTTCTCTCTCCACTCTAGCATAGACCTCACCAGATCCCCCTGCTAGGCAGCACCACCAGTCACGTCCTATAACCAGTATCCCCAGAGACTCTGCCTGAGTCTCTCTCAATCAGGTTACCTCTGTGACTGCATGCTTAAGCTGTCCCCAACCCCCTTGTATCACTGCAGATAACTCATAACTCAGGGTTGTTCTAGATACTTATGAATGTTATAATCTCCTCTTCACCGCTGCCACCATTTGTTACTGTTTCCCTTCAGCCTTGGTCATTACCTTACCCTCCCTTCTGGTCTGTGAAACCCCAGCCAAGGATCAGGCCTTTGGTAAACCAAATATAGTTTTTATTAAATAACAGAGATAACAAGATTACTTTTCTAATGGTACTTAAGCATATGGTTTCATCTATTTCTGTGATACTTGACTTATCATGAACTAGAACTCCCACTCTCTCTTTCTCCACACGCTCCTGACATCCACCTCCAAACACCACCAAACACTTCTGAAACAACCCAGCAACGTCCACCCAGATTCACCACAGATTCTCCACCTGGATTCAACTGTCATTCTTCCATTTATACTCCCAGCCATTCAAACACTCAGCCATTCATCCAGCATTCTGCTGCTCATTTACTCCCCCCTCCTCTTTCATTCCACTTACCATGTATCTTCTATACAAACAGCACTTACCATATATACATTAATACAGGAACATCACACTTTGCTTAACTCAAAATTTCTCAACCACATCTACACAGGTTCCACCTCCATACTCAAAATGAAACTGGGCCTGGAAGTGTGCAACAACCCCACACATACCTTGCTAATTAGATTACCAATGCCAGGATGTCTGTCTTATCGACTACTCTCCTGCTCCCTGGGCATCATGAAAGACCCAGTCCTGGGCTCAGAAAGAAAATAAATATCTGGTCCTCTTCAAAGTATTGAGAGCCTCTTGTTTTAATTGAAATAATAATTATAAATTCTTGTTCTTATCACTAATGGGAGTTAATTATCTTGCATATGCTGCTGTTGCTTCTATGGCTGTAACGGAGTGAGGTTAAAGATAAGTGAAATGCAAATAGGAAAAAAAAACACAGAAGGCAGTAACACTTTCCTAAATGTAATACCATACCAACCACAACAAGATTCCTATGAGTAAGGCAAAAAACTAAGCATCTCACAACCAGTCAGGATTCCTAACCAAAAACCAAAAATATGATAAATGAAGAAATATGTATATAAGCATGACTATCAAATATATTTATTATTTACACAAACTGTAAATATATTTATAGCGCAATCCTAACTTTCTTTATTCAGAAGCAAGTCCCAGCGTATTCAGTGGGGCTTACTCAAACAGGGACAGAACTGCAACCTCAAGTGATAAGCAACTTCATTCACACAACCCAAAATTCCGAATCATGCCACTTTACGCTGTTTTGCAACTGTTTATACTTGTTTTATGGTCATTGGATTTTAAATGGCTTTATTTCTTGTTGTGAGCTGCATTGGTTTCCAACCCTACCTCACAGGGGTGTTGGAAAGACTCCATACACGCACACGCACACACAGCAGATGTATAAATACATACAGCCCATATAATAGTTTATTGTCAAACCAGTTGGTCATTGCAGAAAAATCAGTATTAGTTTTATAAAAATCAGTATTACTTTCCTACAGAATAAAAACTGTAATACCTAAGTAAGCCCTGCCTACTTGCTTTAAAATTGGACTGGAGACAGAAAGAGTTAGAACACAAACATAATTCTTTTTTACAGTCATTCCAAAGTCCCATTGATTTTCAGCACATTCATAACATGTCTACTCAAAGTAAGTCCTATTGAATTAAATGGGATTTACTTTGGGCATATGGGATTAGCATTGCTTTTACAAAAAGCAAGTATTGGGAAGGTTTTCAAAACACTGCCCAAGCTCTGACTCCTGCACACAACAGGGAAAAATCCTGAAATGTATATACTTACCCAATTTATGAGATTTTCAGATAAACGGGGGGGGGGGGGGTTGAAACCACCATTTTGTTTTCTAGACACTGCCTGAGGTCAATGAAACTGAAACACAATCCTTGATTGGCTGCAATGCTGAACGGGCGGGGTTAAAGCTACAAAGTGCTATAGTACAGTACTGTTTAAAGAAAGATTTAACAGTCGAGCGGGGTGGCTGATGTTTTTATGTATATCTTGAGAACCGGACCACCTAGAAACTTAATTTTTTTTTTTAATTAAAGCTGAGAATCCGGGCCACGTAAGGGGCTAGCCGGTCGCCAGGTGGCATGCATAGAATCCAGGTAAAACCCGGCTATCCGGGCAATATGGCAACCCTACATAGGTGGGGGACCAGGACTAGTGTCGGTGTCAGTAGAGCTTTACTCACTGTCCAGGGCTCTTCCATTTGGAGCTGAAACCTAACACTACTGCTCTGCTGACCAGACAGAAGAAAAGGATGTTATTACATATTCCAGGAAAAGCAGCTGGGAGGAGAGGCCAGAAAAAAGAAATAGAAGAGAAAGGCTTAAGCTCTCCACCCTCTTTTCTTTCACTCTTGATTCCTGTCTCCCACTGTTGCTTTTTAAAAAAATACAAACATTAAATTGTCAGGTGAAGGTTATACATGTAGTTTCGCTCTGAAAGTCAAAGGCTTCTTGATCCAAAATCTTAAGGATGGCCTGAACCCTTATATCCCAGCTCGATCACTGAGATCATCTGCTGGTCATTTTCCAGGTTCCCAAGTTGATAAGGCTCATTTAACATTGACACAAAATGGAGCCTCCAGTGTTATTCTCTGGCCTAGTTCTCTGGAATGCTCTGCCAACAGAGATTCAGCAGGTGCCTTCTGTTTTAACCTTTAAATCCCTGCTGAAACCCTTTTTGTTTTGCCAGGCTTACGCAGGCAGTTAAGAAGATGTCTCTTTGCAGTAGTTGGTCTTGTTTTTGTTGTGTTTTCAATGGTTTTTACTATATGTTTTTTTATTAGTTGTAAACCGCTTTGATGTTTTTTGAAATGATATAGGGGTGTACAGATATGTTTATTAAATACATAAATAAATAAATAGAACAGAATAGCCACATTGCCAGAGTCAGAAAATGATGTAACTATGAAAATCTGACACTAAGTTGAAAGTTAGCACTGATGTTGTCTGCAGTTTTGAAGGGAGTCCTCCAACTACTTGCTGCTGACAGCTGTCCTGACATCAGAGACACACTTTCCACAGCAGGCCATCTAGTCTGCAAGATGCAGCAGAGCTGTCTTTGAAATACTGCCAGTCTGCTTTGTTACTTTTCACTAATGATGGCTGATGAAGTAGTTTGACTGCTGGCATGAAGGAGCCACTGGCTGACGCTCTGGCATAACTGAAAGGAGAGAGGAATTTCCACATGTTTCAGTAGCAGTCTGGAGGTTCCTCACAACTGAGCAAGCATGGGGTTGGGGGTTGGGCTGGCAGGCTAACCTTGTGGTAGGCAAAGCCTCTGGCAGCCTTTGTGATGTCCCTGTATGTAGATATTACTGTAAATATGGTAAGTGCAGGTTTTGTAGGATAAATGTGGTAAGTAGAGTGAGTGAGAGGGGGGAGTACATGGGCTAGAATGCTGGAGAATGCTGTATTGTGATTGGCTGAGTGTTTGAGTGGCTGAAGGTATAAATGAGAGGATGACAGTTGAGAAAGGAGTTCTGTTGGTTGGGTCAGTAGTTTGTGGTTGTTGTGGGTTGGAGTTGGTTGTGGGTTGGATTGTATTAGGCTGGTATTGAGGCAGATTATATATGACTAGAAACATAAAGAGTAACACAATATATGAAACCATATGCTTGTTAAATATACCTTAAGTAATCTTATTATTTCCTGGTGTTTATAAATAAATATTTTCTTGGTTTACCAAAACCTGATCCTTGGCTGGGGCTTTCACAGACCAGAAGAGTGGGCAGAGTATTGCCAAGGTGGAGAAACAGTATCAAATGGTGGCAGCGGTGAAGAGATAGTGTATCATCAAGTATCCAGAGCAACATGGGGCTGTATGCTTTATAGACACAAAGATACGGGGGGGAGGGGTTGTGGCCTGCAAGTGCACCCAGACACAAAGTAACAATAAGCCAGAAGGAGCCTAAGGCAAAGTCCCAAGGCAATATTGTGAAATAGGGAGTGGCTGGTGGTGCTGCCTAGCAGTGGGATCTTGCGAGATCTGTGCTAGAGCCGGTGAGAGAACAAATAAAAACTAGGATCCTGACTGGAGGGACCTGACAGGTGGTGGCAGCAGGTGGGATCCTGACAGCCTTCCCCAACTAGATGTCCTCCAGATGTTTTCTACTACAACTCCCATCAGCCCCAGCCAACTGGGGATGCTGGGAGTTCTACTACAAAATATCTGGAGGGCAACCAGTTGGCCAATTGGGGATTCTGGGAGTTCTATTACAAAATGTCTGGATGACATCCAGTTGGGAAAGGCTTCTCTGTAACATTAGACCTGGCAGTGTGGTTTAGTGGTTAAATGTCAGCTAGGATTGGGACGACCCAAGTTCAAAATCCTCACTCTGCCATGAAGCTCGCTGAGTGATATTGAGCTCGCAGTGTGGTTATGAGGACAGAGTGAAGGGGAACCATCTACATTAGCCTGAGCTCCTTGGAGGAAGAGTGAGATAAAAATGTAATAAGTAAAGTAAGTAGATAAATTAGAAGCTGTGACATTCTCTTGCATGGTGCCAACTGAGGCATCTCCTTTCTCTACTGCCATCTTCCAACCATAGCTAGTATGGGCACAAATTCCCCTTCCCACTCAAATGCCATACAGTTGGAGGAAATAGCTTGTGCAAACAAACTGCTTCACTGGCTGCCATGATGTTTTCTGTGGTCATTTTTTTACTGATGAAAATTAGTTGAGATTGTTTATTTACTTAGTATATTTATAACCCCACCTTTCTTCCATCATGGAACGGAAGGTGCTATACATGGGGGTTCCTAGGCAATCTCCTGTTTAGGCACTGACCAGACCGCAGCCTGCTTTGCTTCAGCAAGATGGCTCCATACTCTGCCTCCCAATCATGTCTTGAAGGTTTAAAATGGATCCCAGCATTTGAATACCTTTATATGTATTATACCTTGTGTCATTTCTTGCATATTTGAATATGGGTGATGTCTTTATGCAATCTTTCCCGTGACGAACTAAACAATATGCTATTTTAAGCCTTCACATGAAAGCAACCATTTTCTGGCTGTTATTAGCCACTTCTGCACAGAGAGTGGGAGGACAGGAACTTGGAGGACATGTTGCACTATTATTTTTTTTTGACAGCCAACCACATCACCGAATGTTCTGTCTTCCATTATCAAAAAGCCATTCCACATTATTCTAATCTTTGTGCAGTTGCTTAGAAACCCTGAACCTTGGTCTAAAAGCTAGGAAGGAAAAGGCTTCTTCTTACTATTGAAAAGCCACTTCATTTGAGAAAGGCACCTTCTTGCAAGCTCTAAATTCATGCCAGGTGGGAGACTTCCCCTTCGCATTTTCATACTGTCACATGATATTTGGAATGGCCTTTGTTTTAAAGCTAAATTATATTTATTTATGCCTCATTTAATCATACCATCACATGTATTTGATTAAATTTCAAGCGCACTAGTCATTTTTGGGGAGGGGGCAGTGGGAGGAGGGATGAGATGCCCATGGCTTCTTTCTTCTGGTAAGGGCTTTATGTTAATTTTATTGACTGACACAGCTGATGCAAATTTATGAGAATACTAAAAATGCAATGGTGTTTTAATTCTAGCTCTAATTTTAGCACAGAAATAAAACGCTCAAAGCTGTTGCCTCAAGAATGAGTCATATAGCCCCATTTTCTCAGGGCTTAACTTCTAAAAGAGTTGACTTTCCACACACAGATCATCATGGTTCTAGGCACACCAGTACGGTTTACCATGTGCTCCACTTGCCATTTGCAAAAAGGTTGACAAAAACAATATATTTATAAAATCCCAAAATGAGTCATATAAACCAACCCTTTCACAAACCATTATTATTACTGTTGTTACACTTTTAGAATCTTCAAAGCACATATTGCTGCAGCCACTCTGTGAAGTAGATCAGTATTCTGGTCCTTATATTGCAAAATAGGAATTTACAGCTCATAGTAGCCATTACATTGTATCTACTCTCAAAATGCCAATGAAGAAACTTTGGCAAATAAGCCAGTTGCAAAGTTCTTTGATGCAACATATCTAAAGCTGGGGTGGAGAACCTCTGGCCCTGCAAATGATCTTGCAGCAAGACAGGTGTTAACCCCCAGCCAGCATGGCTAGTGGTTAGGGATGATGGAAGTTGTAGTCCGTAACTTCTGCATGGCCACAGGTTCCCTATCTTTCACCTAAGGCCAGCCTTATACATGTTTCTGTTTCAAGTGGCTGCACCAAATAGTTTATTACCATTCACAGGGAATCCTGGGCCACATATTTTGGTGGCACATGGTGACATATGATCCCAAGACTTGCATTTCTCAGTATCCTCTATGGCATTGCAAGGGATCCTCCTAGCTGAACATCTATCCAATCTTGTGCTACTGCACTGGTGTGCTGCCTGGGGTGTAGTCATCCAGGGTCTCAGGGGGTCTTATAACCCTTACTTTTTTGGGAGCAGGGTCCCTATGTCTCCAGCATCTTATGAGCCAATCAGAGTGAAAGGAGGTGAGTCAGCCACTGAGAAGACTCTCCTCTTTCATGATTATTGGCTCTTAGGGTTGTCTGTTGTTGAGGAAGAAGGAATTAATAAAGATCTTGTTCTTAACCCTTCAAAAAGGGGGGAGGGGGCATGGCTGTGACTAACTTGAAGGGATCTATACTTCTGAATTTGCCACTGCACTACTGGTGCTGCCTGAAAATATTGCCACCAGAACAGCTTGGACTGGGTTTTGGGTTATTTTTTTTAGTTGGGTTGACCTCAGTCACTTGGGCTGTTTTGAAACTAGGTCAAGATGGAAACCTGTACAGGAAAAATTCTTTCAGTGCAACCACATATAGCCGCATGAAAGTTAATTATAGTTTTCATTACTTACACTGTTGTTCTTTGAAGATGTATCAGAAATCACACCAGCTTTTGGGTGTATATATGTGTGAAAATTTGGGGACAACCTATTTAATTTACCTCTGTACTTTGTAAATACTCAGCCTTTATTATGTTGTTTGATATGTTTTAGGCATACTTACAACTGATAAATAAAGGTTAATTCTGAGCCCTAATTTCTTTATAGAAATTCTCATCCCATTTTGCTTTGCACGTTTATTGCAAGTGGTATCTCACATTTGCAGATAACTACTTTACTGTGAGCCAGTGTTCTGAGAAGAAAACTATCCATAGTTTGTACACAAACTGGTTCTTTCTAATCCAAAGAACTCATATACAAATACTTGAATGGTATATTTATTCATGTGAAGTTTGGTTTTGCAAATGCCCAAGGCTACTGTAATTTCAGTGCAATTGGAGGGAGCCAAAAGGACATCGATCATTTAGCAAGGTGTACTAGTTTCTGTATTCCACAGGCTTGGCTTCAACAGTAAAGGTCCTATATACCTCTGGATCCTGTTTTCATCTGAAAATTTCAGAAAAGTCTGGTTTGTTTCATGTGTCTAATTTTCTCCCAAAGCAAATACCTAAAAAGATTGTAGGAAAGTCGATGTTTACAATGTTTCTAGGTTATTTTGTGCAGCAAACACTCTCAGATACTTTAGGGATGTCATTATACAGGGATCTCCAAACTAGAAATGACATGAACATAAGCACAAAATGTCTGCAATGCCAGGTCACAAAAGACTGCCATGGGGCTGTCTAGTCACAAAGAACAAATAATTTGTCAAAGGAACGGAGTACAATCCCCCAAAACACAGACAATACTTTCCTCAAAGCTCTCACAAACAAAAACCAGACAAAACATGCACACCAAAAAATGTAACATACCACCCACAAACACCCAGAAAAACGTCCCTGAGCCAGCTCCCCCCCAAAACCACTCCAAACTGGCAAACTCTCCCAAACAAATAAAAAACAGGGAAAATACTTCCTCCTCCAGACCAGGCAAAATACACACATCTATTCGGATCACTGAATGCATGGCTTCTAGTAGTTAGAAGTTGTGCATCTGAGCCATGGGGGACCATGCAGGATCTTTTGCAAAGAGTTTTAGAGTGAGGCTACAACGTAAATCACTCGTCTGTGGCTGCCCTACCATCTTCCTTTCCTTTCCTTTCCTTTGAAGAATACCTTTGTTAGATATTAGGTATTTTATTAGGGAAAGTATAGAAATGGCCTTTCTGGAAATGGCCTTTTCTCATACTCTTTCAACTTTGTTCTTTATTGCTCTCCATTGTATTTCATGGACATTTCCCTTGGTTTCCTGTGTGTTGGGAACCGTAGCTTGTTGATGAGCCAGGAAAATTGGCATAGGTTCCAATCACCCACCTTCAATCAGACCCAGAAGAGAGTAACAATATGGGAGCCAACCAGGTAAGGAGATAGCTTCTCAAAACAGCAACAATCTCTCTTTTGAATAGCTTAAAACTGCCACTAAGATCTGGAATGAGATTTACCATCTTCAGCTTTTCTTAGCAAAAGTATAAAACTACAGAGGAGATGGTCCCTTAGTTCAAGTAGTGATAACGAGACCAACTGAAGACTATGTCTTTAGCAGAGAAAACCTGGGGCACCCATGGCGACTGTTCTACAATTGGTGGTGCAGAAGCCCAGTGAGGGATTGTATAACTGGAAACTCATGTGGTAATTGCAGACACGACTTAACATGATGCAAAAAGGAGAATTTAGCAGTATGCCCATGCATGCCATGTGCTGAAGACTGTATATCTGGGGGAGGTGTTTGCCTGTGAACACACAATAAGACATGTATCCAGAACCTCATGGCCTCTGAGTGCATGATTCCGGCACATCTAAAATATACATCTTCTCTTCCAACATTGTTATTTCACTGCCAGCTAAGGAAATGGTGGGCATACTGCCTACTAGTTCCTATTTTGTTTATGTTTAATCATGCGGAACAACTTTCAGGGCAGGACCAGACACTTTGACAGACATGGAGCTCCCAGCAAAAACAGCAGTCTCATTTCTCGTTCATCTGTCTGCCATGTAATGCCTGTGCAATAATTCTGCTGTTGGTTTCCCTGACCTCATTCCAGTTCTGCCTTGAGACACAGGAAGTTTGGACCTGGGTTATTCCAGTCTCCTGCAACAGAATTTCAGAGAAGTTGTTCCTGAGGACTCAAGTTAGTGGGGTATGAGTCCACCATTCTCTTAGCGGAAGATGGGACAGGAAGTAAAATGATACCAAGAAAAATTAGGTTGTTTGCCTTCCAGTTCTACAACAAAAGGCTGTATGGACTATAAATAAGCAATATGTTAACTATTGGTGACCTGAAAAGTTTGCAGGATGATGCCTAAAAGCTTAAGGGTGCTCCACTTGATAAAATCTTGGTTTAAGGTTGGGATCTGATAAATAATGTACTATCAGAATAAGATGGGATTTGAATCCTGCCAAACCTAATCTGAAGTAAGCCAAACCAGAAGGGAGGAAGACGGAGCTATGAGGTAAAGAAATATCCATTAAGGAAAGAAGAAGAAAAGACCATAAAGACTGGCAGGAAGATTACTCATAGAGCTGTTGGTAGGTTGGGGAACTGAACAAGAGAGCTGTAAACTTAGGGCTCATCCAGACGACTGTAAAATGTGTGACATGCCCGCTATGTGTGTTCATTATTTTTTGGTTGTCCAAATGACGTCTCGCGCTGTTACGCATTTTCGCGGGTTAAATCCGCTCCTTGCAATACCGGCAAAAATGCGATTTCCTGTTTAAAATCGGGAATCATCCGCTGTGCCTTCAGGAGGTAGGATGCAATACTGCGGACTTTACAGCTGATGGGCGGTTCCTAGGCGTTTCCCCTTGCCCCTTCTCCTCATCTCAGCCAATCACGTATCTGCACGTTTGCGCATGTGCGAGAATAAGCCCGGGAAAATTGAAACAATCATCGCAATGGTGGGGTGTTGGGGAGGGTCTGCAACTACTGCGCAGATGCATTTTATTTTTTGCCAGCCTGCAAACTGGGCGGCCACTCTGGGTGAGATCTGCAATGCACAGCAAGCGAGAAAGGGGAGTGGTCGGTTTCAGCCTGCCTCCTGAAAGCTTTGTCAATTTCATTCTACTTGCTGGGGTTTTTGCTTCAAATCAGAAAAGCATAAATTTTTTTAAGTGTAATATCCCAAATACAAACAAGAAAAGGTTTGCTGGTCGGTTTCAAGCCTGCTCCAGAAAGCTTTGTCAATTTCATTCTCCATGGGAAGGAAAGGGAGAAGGGGTGTGTGACACATTTCTTGCTTTTTTGGAGAAATAAGTGCAATTGCTAGCGTGTGTATCTCCTTAAATATCAATAAAGGCAGAAAAGCATACATTCGTTTAAGCATAACATCGCAAATACAAACAAGGCAGGCGTGAAACCAACCAGCAGCCTTTCCTTCCGAGGGGAGAACTCCTTTACAGCATATTGTGCTTCGTTGCAAAGGGGAAAGGAGCATACGTAATTTTTTTGCTGACCAATTGGTTGATAGGGGGAGGTTTTAGAGGTGGAGCTTGGAAAAAGCAAAAAGAATATAGGGGTCTTACCGCTGCGTGTGCGTGTGCAAAAAAGCATTTTTTTAATTGGGAAAGAGCGAACTAAAAGGCAAAGTGAGGACTATCAGATGACTAACCGAATGTGGAAACTGTGGATTATCCTGCTCCGTTTGGATAAGCCTGTAGATATGACAACATCCTTAATGTGGCCCTGAGCAAATGCCTTAAATGTTCTTCTTCCACTCCTCATCTGAGGTAATGAAATTAATTTACCTCTCATGACTGCAATTTAGAATTAATTAATCTTTATAAAGGCACTTTGAAGATAAAAGGCCCGAAAGCCTGAAGAAGTTTAACCAACCCATCTTCAGAATGGCTGCTGGCCCCCAAAATGTTTTTGACGTTTTATCACAAAGTAGGCTAGAAAGAATATTACTTTTAAAACTTTGCTATTGATCTTAAGAAGTTTAAATTGGACTGCATCACATGTTCACCCATTTCAATTTTCAGGACAGGGCACGCATGTCTACTTGGTGGGGGACTTGTCTCTCAGCTCTGAACTGGGCAAGCAAGCAGGCACTCCTACACATAGGCTAGTTAATGGGCTCAGTCTCTTTGCACCTGTGCAGTCTCCAGCATGCTCTTGTTGGCGGAGACAGAGATGACTTGGGCCAGGTTATTCCCCCTGCTCTTTTCTGTGCTGAAAGTGAGTCAGCAACAGTAGGCTGGCCAGGAGATAGAATGACCACTGAAGGTGGGGTACGGAAATGGGTTGACATCTCAACTCCTTTATCGGTGTCATCTGACACCTCAGGGGTGGAGTAGCTCACTTGCCCCCCCCATATTCTCACCCATCACTCCCAGACCATTGGGCCCCTCCCCTGGATCCCAGACCTCTTCCTCCTCAAACTAATCCTGCCAAGAGTTTTCCACAGGGCTCATGACACCCATATCTATTTTGTTACATTTTTTTTCTAGTTAGGCCTTTATGTTCAAAGTTCATTTTATTGTTGCTTTGGCAGCCTGCTATATCAACATAATAGTTTAAAACACTAACAAAAGTATTGTTAAAAACACAGAATGGAAGTATCTGTACTGGCCCCCAGTGCTGCTAATAGCTACTCAAAGAGGGGTTTTACATCAGGAAAATGGTTAAAACACTCTGACCCAGCAATTCTAACCAGATTTGAATCCCCCCCCAGTTTTTTTTAAGTAAAGATCAGAATACAGATTGTTGTGTATTGGGTAATGTTCAGTTTGGCTCTAAGACAAATGAGAAATACGTGCCACATCCTAATATGGGGATGGCTCAATACACTGATGGGAGGTGGTGGAGGAAAGCCTTCAGTAAGGTACTGATGATTCTTTTATAGAACTTAAGGACATTTGGGAAAGTGGCCTGCATAAGTGGAAACACCTATGTGCATCTAAGCCATCTAAATCAGTATCAACTTACATTTTAGGGAGTGTTCTCTAAAACTCTCTCACAAATGGATGAAACGGATTATCTTGATCCATACCAATCGGGTTTCAGGACTGGACATGGAACTGAAACAGCCTTGGTCGCTCTGGTTGATGATATGAGCATTGGATAGGGGAGAATTCACCTTCCTTGTCCTCCTGGATCACTCAGCGGCTTTTGATACCGTAGACCACGGTATCCTTTTAGATTGCCTGGAGAGTTTGGGATTGGGAGGCACGGTCTTACAGTGGTTCCACTCCTTTCTCTCTGATAGGCGCCAACAGGTAGCATTGGGTGAGGAGGTTTCAGACCCTTGGCCTCTCAATTGTTGTGTGCCACAGGGCTCTATCCTCTCTCCCATGCTATTTAACATCTATGTAAAGCCGTTGGGAGAGATCATCAGGAGATTTGGGCTGCAGTGTCACCAATATGCGGATGACACTCAGCTCTATCTCTCATTTAAATCTTCACCGGAGAGGGCTGTGGAGACCATGTCCAAGTGCCTGGGATCCGTGAGTGGATGGATGGGCAGGAACAGGTTGAAGTTGAACCCTGATAAGACCGAGGTACTACTTGTGGGAGACAAGGGAGGGTTAGGAGATGTTGACCTGGTGTTTGATGGGGTGAAGTTGCCCCTACAGGACCAGGTCCGCAGCCTCGGAGTTGTTCTTGATTCCAGGCTGTCCATGGAGGCTCAGATTTCGGCTGTGAGCCGGGCAGCTTGGTATCAATTACATCTTATACGTAAGCTGCAACCCTACCTCCCTGTTCAACAGCTCTCGCTCGTGGTACATGCCCTGGTCACCTCTCGATTAGACTACTGTAATGCGCTTTACGTGGGGTTACCCTTGAAAACGACCCGGAAATTACAACTTATACAGAATGCAGCGGTGCGCTTACTTACCAACAGCCGCCGCCGGGACCACATCATGCCAGTATTACTTCATCTACACTGGCTGCCGGTTGTCTTCCGAGCCCGATTCAAGGTGTTGGTATTAACCTTTAAAACCCTAAATGGTTTCGGCCCTGCTTACCTGAAAGAGCGCCTCCACCGCCACCAACTATGCTGCCCAACTAGATCAGCCACACAAGGCTTTCTCTCAATCCCGCCAACCAAAACAGTTAGGTTGGTGGGTACTAGGGAGAGAGCCTTTTCTGTGGTGGCCCCCACTCTCTGGAACTCCCTCCCATGTGATCTCCGACATGCCCCTTCCCTAGACGTATTCCGCAAGGCCCTGAAGACGTGGCTATTCCAACAGGCCTATGAGGTCCTTGGGACGGGTAAATCTCCATGATTTGTCATCTGTCGTATGCTGCTAATATAACTGTTTTATATGTATCGATGACTGTCCAATATTTTATTTATTGTTATTATGTGATTGCATTTGAAATTTTTGTATTTTATCTCATTTTAATGTACGTCGCCTAGAGTGGCTAATTGCCAGATAGGCGACAAACAAATTAAATATTATTATTATTATTATAATACTAGACTGTTGGCATGGGTGTGGAGCCAGGGGGACTTTTTTCTACTCGTGGTGGGAATGCCTGCCAGTGCACAAATTCTAGTCTCTTGAGAAATTTCTAATATTTTTGATGATATTATTAATATGATTACTCAACTTTTTTTATTGAATTTATGGGAAGATCAGATGAGTTTTGCTCAAAAATGCTATTAACATGGCTCTTGGCAGCAGCCAGATTTTCCATTGCACAGAAGTAGACAACATCACAGGATTTAAATTTACACCTATGGTACAGAAACTTATTTTTTCTGAGATGGCCAGATTCCATAACTTACAACTTGAAAGTTTCCTGTGTAATGAAACATCCAGACTACTTCTACCTTGTTTGGTGAGACTTTGTTTCCTACACTACTGCTGACAATATTCATAACTCCTTTCCTGTACCAATGTGTGAAGTTTAGATGTTGTGATATTTTATGTAGACAGTCTTTCTGTAAATGTTTTCATTTATGTATTTCACCCCAGAAGTTTTCAGTTGTTTTGTTTGGAACATTTTGTTGACTTTGTTTTGTATGGATAAAGGAACAATAAATATTTTAAAAAATAAATAAAATGTCCTGATGGTTCTTCCCACTGAGGAAGCAACCTGAACCTCATCCACATCAGACTCCTCTACTGCACACTCCAAGATCCCTGGGTTGTGGGTCTTGTACAGAGTGGTATAGTGATTAGAGTGGCCACATTCACGCCATACATTTAAGGAGCTATTATTCCATTTTAAGTAGGCACTGTGGTTTACCAACCAGTTCCTCTTCCCAAGGAACTCTGGGAGCTGGAGCTCTGTGAGAGCAATAGGAGTCTTCTATCAACTGTTAGCATCCTTTACAAACTACATTTCCTAGGATTCTTTGGGGGAAGTCATGTTTGTTTAAAGTGGATTAGTAGCACTTTAAATGTATGGTGTGAATACAGCCAGTGTAAGAATAGGGCTGGAGAGATGCAGATGTAATCCCCCACTCATCCATAAAGCTCAGTCAGCACCTCTCAGCCCAACACACCTCACAGGGTTATTATGAGGATAAAACGGGTGAGGAGAACAATGTACACTGCCACGTGCCCCTTGGAGGAAACACAGGATCTAAAATGCAAGATGTATATATTGCCTTTCTGTGTTTAGGGTATCCCTGAAGACCAGTTGTGGGGACATAAAGAATGAGGGAGGATTATTGTCTTCATGCTCTGCTTAAAGGCTTTCTGGAAGCATGCCTCTGAATAGGTATTCAAGCCAACAGTAGACCTACTTTATTGGCATTCCTCTGGTTTTTGAAGGCACACCTGTTTACCCAGGCATTTCTTTTCATTTGTCAACCCAAGTCTCCTGTTTTTAATTGCTGCATTGCTTTAATGGCACTGTTTTACTGTGTGTTTTAATTGTGGATATTTATATTTTAATTGTTTGTGTAACTTGGTTTTTATACTTCGTAAACAGCTTGAAAGCCTATTTTTGGAATTAAACAGACTATAAATTAAATACTAGCAATACTATTACGACTGCTACTATCCACATGTGCTGCTTATGAGCTTCCTGTAGGCATCAAATATGGCCACTGTGGAACTAGATAGGCTGTTGGTCTGATGTAGGATGGCTGCTAGAAATGTGATGCTGGATTAGATGAACCCTTGGGTTGATCCAGCCAGGCTCTTATTTGTTAAAAGTTGAAACCACCATGTTGGCAAAATGGAATTTAAGGAATGCGTATAATGTCTAATAGAATAAGGGAACAATCATAATCCCCGATCCATGCTGCTGGGATGTGTGTGTTAGGATTTGGCAGAGGTGTCCCTCCACTGGGCTCAGCTGGAGAGAGGGGAACTCTCTCCTCTCTACTGTGCCTACTAATGGCGTGGGATGTTTTTGAGCTACTGCCAGTGGTGTTCCCGTTGGTGGTAGAGAGTGCAAGGTCCCAAAATGGGATATTTTGGCCATGGAGCAGGGTCAGACAAAGGTCTGCTAGATCCTAAGCCAGTCCATTTGCTGGAGAAGGGTCTGATCCGGACCTTTCTGATGATCCAGCCTGGAGTTGGGGCAGCAAAAAGGAAAAGAACAAAGAGACACAAAAAGGCACCCCCCTCCGACACACACACCCCTTCCTCCCTCACTGTCATGATCCAGCAGGGCTTTGGATGTGGGTTCTGCCACTCTGAGCAATCCCAGGGCTGTGTTTGGATTGCTCTGTAAGGCTCAGAACAACAGAATGAAGTCTAGTGTTTTGCTAATATATAGTTTAGATTTACCAGACTACCTCCTAGACATTATGGAAAGCACAATAAAAAGTACAAAACACTTTTTTACATACGTAAAAACCATACGCTCACAAGTGCAGACTTTCTATGACCTCTGAATTTTATTTTTGCTGTCTGTCTAACATTTCATCTTATTCACAGCATATGAAGAGCTTTGCTTTAAAAACAAAAAGCAAAATCTTCCCCACTGGCGATACCAATATTTATGTACTTCACATTAAAGCATTTGCCCATGCAGAGACTCATCCTACTCTTTCGCTGTAGCATTTTGAAGGAAAGTGTATAACTCTTGCAGAGAACTTCCATTTTCAAAAGGATATTAAAAAGTGATTCTGCTGTGAAAGTGTTATCACAGAAAAACAAATGCTCAAGACAAAGTACAAGGAGGAAGGCGCCTTCTTTAAGGGAGCTCATTTTTCTTTCACCAGCAGTGGTTAATGGGGTTGGATAAGTATTTCAGTGTTTATTGCATGATTTTAGAGATTTTTCTAAATGCCACTTCCAGATGGAATTTTATTAAAGTCAGTAGCTAGATTTCACAGTTGGAAGAAAAACAATTTGGCTGGATTCTTATGTACCTGCACAGCTGAGGCATGTATGGTAGTCTATGGGGGCTCAACAAACTTCTTTTTTTTTACAACTGCAAACTTGGGGTGGTGGCAGTTGTCAGTCACCTGGCAGACAACAACGGGTCACAATGTTGCACAGCCTTGCTATAAAAGAAAATAAAAAACACAAAGCCAAACAAACAAGGCAGGAATAAACCCTATGCAGGAATGCCCTATTGTCTTGTAAAACTTTTGTAATTTTACATGCAGAAAGAAAAAAGCAGTTCTCTAAACACTGTGAGTTCCACTTTCCAGTTCCAGAGTGCATATACTTCACTCTGGAACTGGAGTCATGAATTCAATAGAATGTAACAAAAGGACAGCTATCCCATATGACAAAGCCCCCCTAACTTTTTGAGTCCAGGAGCATGTTTGGAAGTATAAGAAGTTATTATGGGCATCACAAAATATCCATTTCACAGAAGAAAAACTGATGATGCTCAGAGAACTCACCCCCCATACAGCCACAAAAGGCAAAACACCTAAACCCTCACAAAACAAATAAAACATACACAAAAAAGCAGACCATTCCCAACAAGGCAAATGTCCCAAACAACCAAAAAAGGCATCCCCCTTAATTTTTCTAAAAAATAAGTAACTGAGATGGACAGGGGGCCTTGGGAAGCACCAAGGGGGGGTCTGAAGGCACTGTGGTATCCATAAGCACCATATTGGGAAACAGCCATAAAAGAAGGCTCTCTCTCCTGAAGCAGAGCTACAAGGTTCTGTAAAGAAGACACACTTATTTGGGTGTTTTTTTTTGTTCTTTGGTTCATATTAATGGATCAGGGCAGAGGAACTTATTTGCAGCATATTCTGGGGAATAGCCCATTTGATGACCCCAAACTCCAGATTGGCTAGAACTGGTTTGCGGCCTATTGCCGAAATAAGACACCAACACCATTCATTGGGTTAAATCATGGGCCACTTTATTAAACGGAATCAATTAGAATAATGAACCTGCAGAGGGGAAATCAAGTGCGGGAGCATTCTGATGATCCAGGCAAAGCCTGCTTGCAGCCATAGGGCAACCAAACCCTTGCCTGAGCCCGGGGCTGCCCTGTGCCAGACCCCAGCTCAGGCCACACCCTGAAGATGTGTAGGGGGTCCAACCCGCATCACCGCCCCCCGGAGCCCTGAAACTCCGAGTGGATGAGGCACGTTGGCCCCAAAGGCGGCCCGTGTTCTGCCCGCGGGCCGTATAGCCCTGAGCTGCAGGCCCCCGGACCGCCAATCACCCCCAAAGGTGCGTAAAGGTGTCACCTAGCTGCCCTTTCCCTTTTTACCTTTCCCCCGCACTTCCTTGCCACAAAAGGGGGATAAGCCTCTGCTTAGTCTCCCTTTACCCCACACCCAATAAGAATCTTGTGCAGACCCCTCTGCAGGTCCGTCAAGAAGATACCCTCGTTGCCTCACAAACTGCATGTCCTCACATGCCTGCCACTGAGGTCCTTGCCCTCCAGCAGATGACCAGAGGCTATCGTAGCCTCAACTGCATGTCCTCACATGCCTGCCACTGAGGGCCTTGCCCTCCATGTCTGACCACGGCAGACGACCAGAGGCTATCGTGGCCTCAACCACATGTCCTCACATGCCTGCCACTGAGGGCCTTGCCCTTGAGTAACCAAGGTCATTCCCACCCAGGGGAATGACCACCACCTGCGGGACCTTCCGCACTCAAACCTGCTGGAACAACATGGGTAGGAGACCATCCCAGCGCATACTCTGTCGACCCAGCCACCAAACTGTGGCCCACCATCAGAGGCCCAATGTGCGTTTGCGGCCCCACGGCCAGCCTAGCAGATCATGCCATGGCTGCAGAGTAGGCTGCGCATCTGCTCCATCCCCATCCAGCAACCTGCCGAAAACAGAAACAATCGTGAACAGTTGGGTCCTGGACCTTCAGACTCGCTCCAGGGGTGAATGTACTCCAGGTAGGCAATTCCCCTGCCGGGTATGCAGCCCCAATTCCGTAGGAGCATGTCCCCCAAAACCCCCATGCGTCTGCTCCCAGGCTGTGCGACGCTAGACAGAAACTTTATGAAGGAAGATCCCTCCACCTGAATATCAGGCAATCGGGTCTGTAGCCACAGGCCAAAACACCATGACGCCCTCACAGGACAAGTGTCCAGTCCTGGGGCAGGATAAAATAATGGTGTGCCTCTTGCGCCCCTGGTCTGCCTGAAGTCTGACCTGGACCCAAACACTCCCACCCCCCATCCAGAAGGCTCCAAAATTAAGTGTGAGGGCCGCTGCATGCAACTGCTGGTCACAGGGCACCTCCCTGACCAACAATCCCCGGCGGGTCAGGTGAACACGGAGGATGAGGATAAGGGGTACGGTGGTGTGCATGGGCCGGCCAGCCCGCACATGACGTATCTCAAGCCATCTGAATGGTCCCAAAGGCCCCCTGCCAGCAGGCCACACTTTGCATAGCCCCTGCCGGCCCATAACTCCCAGAAATCCCCTCTTCCCATCTGATAGCTGGTGAGCATGCTGGGGCAACAGGTAGGCATATAGCCATCTCCGACTCCCCTCCCACATCTCCCAGTGTGTGGTATGGGACTAGCAGTTCTCCCCCCCCCAGAGTCGGTCCCTCCTCTAACTGAAACACCATTGACACACTGCAGGAAAAAGGGGGGGCACACCACAGGTTGGCACATAAGGCAGCCAAAACAAAACAAAAACAAACCCTGAAGCTGTGGTAAGGCTGTGAAATCCCTATTATGGCACCATAAACCCGGTGAACCCTGTGGCAGGATCCTCCATTTTTCCAGCTGCCAAAGGAACCCCCTAGCTCATAGCCACGCTATAAACGGTGCCATCAGGTGCTAACCTGCACCCAAAGTCTGCCTTACCCGTGAACCGTAAATCATGAAAATAGTGTCCCACTGCTTCTGAGCCCTCTCGTCTCCTGACTGTCCCTTCCAAGAAGGAGCTGAAGTCCTCCATACAAGAATACAGCAGCCCATAGGTAATGCTCTGCTGCATAGTCGACCAAAAAGGCAAAACTCAACAGCCGGCAATGCAGGCAGATTAGCTGCCACACTTGCCCATAAGGCACCTCTGCCACAGGTGCGCACCATATTGAATGCAGTGTAGTGCACTGTGCATAGACTATCCGGTATGAAGCCATTACTGACTGACCCCACTTGTAGGGATAATGGGAAGGGGCCAATAACCCTGCCCAACTGTATATCTTTATCAATCGTCCCCTGGACCAGTGCGTCCGTACCTAAGACTGATTTAAGATTGCCGGCCATAAGGGCAAGCCGGGGGCCACAGTATAGGATCCAGAAGAACCGCCTATTAAAGAAAAACCGCATCATAAAATGAGTCTCCCCATAAACTGGGCAGTCTGCCAGCAAGGTCCATAGCACCTCAAGCTTAGCTGGGAAGGGACACTTTCCTTGAGCAGCCTCTGCTATCCTTCTGGCTTGTTTAATTGCGGGTTCATATTCAGCGGTTATTAGATGGCATGGAGTTGAGCAATGTCATCTTCTAATGTCTGCAGATCAAATGACTCTTAAAAGCACAGGACTAGTGGCCTGTAAAAAAGGTGGCCACCTTATCTACAGTCAGTTTGCAAACTAGCTAAAGAGAAGATGCAAGCAAATGTGCAGCCTGCACATCATTACTGAAAGGAATTTCATTATGTTTAAATAATTTACTCAGAGAAATATGACTGGGACCAATTCTATGCATACTTACTTATGAGAAAATCCCCGAGTGTATTGTTACTTCTTCCCTCGGAAGGGTGCCTGTGATTGCACCCATACAGCAGAATCCTAAGTATGTTTACTCAGAATATCACAGGTTAAATGGGTCTCTGGACTGAGGTTTATAGGACTTAACTAATGGAAAGGTTTATATATTCTTACCTGGGTTTTGAAGAACGTATTTGGGGAGGAGAAGCTTGACAGTGAAAAGAGGGGATGAGCTCCCTTTGCCTTTGCGGAGGTGAGGTAGTTTTAGAGGTAGGTTGCAGCACTAATTGGGATCCCTACTGGCTCCTGCAGCCTCCTTTCTGTCTCCAGCTGCCACCTGCCCTCCCCAAAAAGCCTCTGCTCTTTGTAATTACATTGCATCACTCCAATCCAAATGGCCTCCAACTGGTGGCCACATGTGTCTCCCCAAATGCTCTGGGATGAAACCTCACCCACAGTGTTCGCTGCTTGCGGCTGCCATTTTAATGGTGCATGCCAAAGAGGCCACCATTATCTTTCGAATATATCTCAGAATATTGCTACGTTATGACAAAGCATCTTTCTCAGGCATTCTGCAAAACAAGTGGCAGCCACAGGCAGCAGGAGGGTGTAGGAGTGCAGGCAGATTTTGCCCCTCTCATCCACAAGTTCTCCCTAATTGACTAACCCCCTCTCCAAACTTTCCTGGTTTGCAAAGACAGTGTGGAAGTGGAATGGCCTTTTCAGTACATCCCTTAATAAAAGCATCCCCACAGATGGCTGTCCAGCTGCCCCTGGAATGTCCCCAGTGTCAGATAGCCCAGTACCTCTCCATGTAATTGGTAAATGAAATGAAACAGTCGATTTAAACTAAAATACACTTCAGCATCAAGAAGAGGAGTCTATTCCTATTTCACTTTCTGTAGTGGGTGAGGGGGCCCCAATAGAAGTATCTCCTGGCCCCAACTGGAAGTGCTGAGGGCTGAACCTGAGGACCCTCTGCATGCAAAGCAAGTGATCTGTTACTGAGCTACAATCCTTCATCTCCAGGGTCCGAGATCCCTGTAAATGGTAAAATAATCCTAGCCATAACAACACATGAAGTGCATTGGCTATGTTCCACTCCTCCACAGCTGGGGGTGGGCATCTACCCTCCGCCCGGGGGCCCTGCCCTTCCCTTTCGGCCCACTTTGCCCTTTTGGGTGGCATCCTGAGATTGAGCATGTAGCCGGGTCTATTCCCTGCCGCTAAAGCCCCACCCCCAGCCTATGCCCTGTTGCAGAAGCAAGGGGAGTGCCTCCTCCAGAGGTGGTAAGCATGAGGAAGCACTAAAGGGGGCCCCCCAGCACCTTCACAGCCCAGACAGACTGTGCCCTCTTCTCACCCTGCACCCCCCAGCCACCAACCAATTGGCTCCCCTGTACAGCCCCAGACAATCCAGGCCTCCTGGGCCACCAAGTGACCTAATGGGGGGGTGATGGAGCTTATCTGGGTGCAGGATAATAAAAGGTGGGAAATGCTTCTTCATCGACAACAATGTTTTAAACATAGAGGAGAGTGTCATATACAGCTGTGTTGCAATTGTGCATTTACTCTTTTGTGGTCCAGCTCCTACTTTTAAAAAGCATATTTCAAAAATCTGTGCTCAGCCTCTGTTTGAGAGCAAAGGTTTAGACAGCCAGGAAAGATGTCTTGCACAGAGGAGACAAATAGCATTACTATTCTCCTTTATCCTGAATCTGAGCTGAATATAAGCCTTTGTGCTACTTTGCTGCTGGAACCACTTGGCTAGCTTTTGTGATTTACCTGTAGGTGATTTACCTGTAGGTGATTTTGTGATTTACCTGTAAGTGATTTACCTGTAGGTGATTTTGTGATTTACCTGTAGCAACTAAGGGGTGTAAATTAATAGGAGTGGATGCTAAGGAGCGAAGTATTTATTTTTCTTTCATATTTATGGTATTTGGTTTGTTCACAGCCACTGCTAAAGCAGACAAATGGAGCTATGCCATAAACCATACGTATAGCTCCTATCAGGATCTCTGTGTTGATTTGGCACCCAATTCCCCTGTTATGTGGTGGGGTGAGGGGCTGATGGTCTTCCCACCCACCCCAATGGGGATCCCCTTGAAGAACCCTTGAGGAGAGAACACAGCCAAAGGTCGCCTCGCCTGTGCTCTTGCGCCGCCCGTAAGGCCTTGCCGCCGCTCTTGTGCCGCCCGTAAGGCCTTGGATCCACCTCCTCCTCTAGGCCTTGCTGCTGACGTGGGAAGTTGCTGGTGCCGCCACCACGCCCACAAGCCTCGATACCTACGGAAGGCCTCCCCGGCCAGAAGCCCTGCTGCCGCTGCTGCTCCCACTATGGGAGGGCCGAGGCCACCGCCACCACCGCTGTCGGGCCTCCTGCAGCCAAGAGCTCGCACCCTCAACCCCACCGAACCAGGCACCTCGCTGCCGTTGCCACTCGCAGCGCCAAGCCCCGCCGCCGGATCCCCGCCGACACTGAAGGGCCTCCAGCAGCCAAGGGCTCGCTGCCTCAACGCCGCTGAGCCAGGTGCCTCGCCGCCGCTCGCAGCGCCAATCCACGTGCGCCGGAGAGCGAGCCGTGCTGCCACTGCCGCCGCCAAAATTCAAAGGAGGGCGGGAGGCTGGTGGAGCGGCCTTAAATGGCCTTCCGCCACCCCGCCTCCTTTCTGTGTGTCACGACGGCGCGACAGCGCGTGCACCCCCCCACGATGGCGGCCTGAGCTTCGGCTGTGGCCACAAACTCGCCCCTTTGCCCGGCAGGTACCGGGCACGGAACGGGATTTCTGACTTCAGGAAGGCAAGTATTGATAAATTAGTGAGTAATATGGAAGGCTTAAATTGAAGATTTATCCAAAGGATAATCCCTTTACTTGAACAAAAGTTCCAACCAGAACCTAAATTCATGATAGTTTAGACTCCAGAAGATAACATGTTTTGCTCAGAACAGGGATTTACATTAACGCATTCTACCAGAGACATTAAGTATAATTTTTAATTTCATCTGGGTAAAACAAATTCTAAAAGTATAATTCAACAGAATCCTCTCATGCCCCTTCCTCATCCCCCTCTCCCAATTCCATGTAACCGGATGACACACAAAAATACATTTAAACAGGAGGTTTTGCCTGGGTTAAAGCAGCACACTCTGGCTCCAACAAACCTCCTGCCATCACGTCACTCTCCAGGATCATCTAATATGCAGCATGTGGGACACCAGGACAGAGAAAGAGTGAGAACTGTACGCTTGGCTACTTGGAGATACCAAGAAAGGGGGAGCTTAACTCTCACCAAGTCCATAATCCTTTATGCTGACTTTGTGCCTGGATTTTCTTCATATTCTCCACCTGTCCTTTCTTCCATTTTTCTTGTTTCTTTGGTGTGAATCTATGTGCTCACCATCTTGGGTTTGGATGTGTGTAGGGTATCTCTATACTCTCAGAGCGTGTGATTGTTTTAGCTAGACACTGCAGGTATATAAACTATGAATGTGAATGCTATATTTTTCCTTTTCCTCATAGTAAACCAATCTTTTGTTCATATCTTTGGTGTGTGTTCTTGTAGGAATATTAAAGGTAAGATCACATACATTAGAGCAACGTGTAGCCTTTTATACTCCTGCAAAAAGTTCCACTACACCCTTGGGGTATACTGGGGACTTATGCAGGATTCTTCTAGGGTTGCCAAGTCTCCGGTTTTCACCAGGAGTATCTGTTTTTTTGGGAGTCCTCTCAGGGTCTCTGGGTGACTCACCTTAATCTCTGGACTCTCAGCTTTCATTTTTTTTAAAAAAAATTAAGTTTTTAGATGGTCTGGTTCAAGAAATAACCAAAACATCAGCCCCCCTGCAACTTCTGTTAAAGGAGCTCGTAGCTGGCTGCTCTAACCCTGCCCTTTCAGGTTTGTAGCCAATAAGTGAAGTCAGAGTTGTGATTGGTTGATCTTCAGGCAGTAGCTAGACTCAATTGGAAGGCCAGAAAATGATTTTTTCTTCCTGCTTATCTGAAAATCTCATAAATTGAGTAAGTATACTGTACAGCTTTCAGCCTTTTTCTCTCTTGTGTGTAGGAGTCAAACAAGTTTAATTTTTCCTGGGCTATTGAAGAGCGCAGTGTTTTGAAAACCTTCCCAATATGAAGTTTTAATCCAATACTTGCTTTTCTGGGAGTAAAGCTGCAATGCTAATCCCACATACCCAGAGTAAACCCCACTGAATTCAATAGGACTTACTTTTGAGTTGACATGGTTAGGATTGTGCTGTAAATTAATGGGAATTTTGAGTGAACATAGCAAAGAACTGTTTGCGTTGTAAATCTTTCCCCCTCCAATCATATTTTTAAAGTAATAAACTATTATATGGGGTCTATGCATTTTTACATCTCCAGTGTGTGTGTGTGTGTGTGTAGTCTTTCCAACAACCCTGTGAGGTAGGGTTGCCAACTGGAAACCAAGGCAGCTCACAAAGAAATAAATCCCTTTAAAATCCAATAACCATAAAAACAAGTATAAACAGTTGCAAAACAGCTTAAAATGGCATGATTCTGAATTTTGGGTTGGGTGAATGAAGTTCCTTATCGCTTGAGGTTGCAGTCTTGTGCACACTTCCCTGTTTGAGTAAGCCCCACTATATTGGGACTTGCTTCTGAGTAAACAAACATAGGATTGGACTATAAATATTTTTACACGTTGTGTAAATAATAAAACATCTTTGACAGTCATACTTATATAAATATTTCTCCATACTATGGCCCAGTAAGTAAATGATTTCACACTATGGTTGTATATTATTATTTCCTCTACATTTTAAATGTGCCGTTCTTCCTTATGGTGGTCATAGTTCCCCTCTGTTGTTTTCATCCTGAGGGGCAGATAGGCTGAGAGATGGTGAGCAGCCCATAGTTACCCAGCAAACTTTATAGCTCATTTCCATTTTAGAAAAACAATTAAAACGATTTACATGCAGACAAAGTTTATGAAGTAGATCCACACAATAAATTTAAAGCACATCCAACTTGCATTTAAAGCACATGACTTTCCCTGAAGAATCCTGGGAAATGTAGTTTCCCACTCACAGTTATAGTTCCTACCACCCGTAACAAACTATAGTTCCCAGGATTCTGTGGTATAATTCATGTGCTTCAAATGTGTGTTGAATGTGCTTTACATGAATGGTGTGGATCTGTCCTAGGTATGCTATGCATTCATTAATGAATTAAAAAAACAATTTTAAAAGATACTTTTTTAAACAGGGGAAGGGTTGTAGCTCAGTGGCAGGGCATATGCTTTGCATGCAAAGATCCAAAATTCAATTTCTGGAAAAGACTATCGCCTGGAATCCTGGAAAGCCAATGCTAGTCCATATTATCATTACTGAGCTAGATGGTACCAAATGGCCTGAGTCGGTATAAGGCAGATTCCTTTGTTCCTAAAAGTGGAAAGAAACCCAAGGGCCACAGTGACTCCAAAATTTATTTATATACCGCTTTGTTGTAAAATATTTCAAAGTGGTTTACAGAAGAAATTAAAACAATAAAATTATTGGCAAAAATAGTTAAAGACAGGTACTTAAAAACATTCAAAATAATAAAATCAACAATGAGTTAAAAACAGATAAAAATCACAATAGCTTCTACATGCGTGGGTAGGCTTGCCTAAACAAAAATGTTTTTAGCAGGTGCTGAAAAGAGTACAATGAAGGCATCTGCCCAGTGTCAATAGGCAGGGAGTTCCAAAGCGTAAGTGCTGCCACGCTAAAGGACTGGTTTCTTACCAGAGCAGACTAAGTACTATGTGGCACCCGTAACATTGAAAGCACACCTTGAACTTGCCCTGGTAGCATAACAGCAACCAGTTCAGATTTCAGAGCAGAGGTATTATGTGCTGATAGGGTCTCCCTCATGTCAGCAATCATGCCATAGCATTCTGCACTAACTGCAGCCCCTGGGTCAGGTTGTGCTGCCTGGGGATTTCTGTGACCTTGGCTGACTAGCTGCCAGTATTTCTTTTTAGTTTTGGTTTTTGGTTGGGAATCCTGACTGGTTGTGAGATGCTGAGTTTTCTGCTTTACTCATAGGAATCTTGTTGTGGGTGGTATGGTATTGCATTTAGGAAATCATCACTATCTTTTGTTTTTCTTTTTCTGTTTGTATTTCATTTACCTTTAACCTCACTCCCTTACATCCATAGAAGCAACAACAGTGATTCCATGCAGCCAGCTCAACCCCCTTAAACCCACTGATGATGCACCTTGTTTGTTGTGTGACAGTTTGTTTCTTGCCCAATAGTAGTAAAAGAAAATTCACATACTGGGAAATGTGGTTGCAATTGTTGTTCCCAACCCGCAGCCTGTGAAGGTAGGCCAAACCATGTGTGTTTTCTCTCTGTCAGTTATTAATTATTGGAATTGGATTGGCTGTCAAAGTGAGTTTATAGCAGCCCACAGGGTAGACAGAAAAGGGTAGAGAATCTTCTTACTCTTACTAATTTCTCAAACCTCTTTCTGAAGTGAAGGGTCAAAATCTCTAAAGAAGTTTGGAGCAGCCATGTTAAAAGATAGGGGCAGGGCATTCCAGGCAGGGAGTTGCCAACCCTACTTGGATATGGCTGTCTTTGCAGAGAATCCTTAGTCAAGCTTTACAAACAGAACCACCCAAACTATATCTTCTCAGAAGTAAGTCCTATTGAGTTCTATGGGGCTTAGTCCCTTAGTAAGTGTGTTTAGAACTGCAGCCTTCAGCGGCATCCATCTTTATTCCTGAGTGCTCCAGTCTAACATCTCTACAACATTAAGCTCTTTTCTTCCAACAATGGCCTTTTTGTGACTGTCCTGGCCTGAGGGCATTTAAACCCTTCTTGCCAGAAGCAAGTAGGCTAGATTAAATGTTCCCTAGCCAGGCTCCATCTTTTAGCTAAGATTTCTATCTTAATTTCCAATCAGAGATTTCTTTTTTGTTTGAATTGTATGCTCCAAGCGACTGTGGTTGATGCTTAATATATCATGGTTAATGACATCACTACAGCCTGCCCCTTTGACCTCACTAGGGCCCACCCATGTGATCTCACTAAGGCCCATCCGTGACATCACTCAGGCCTGCCCCCATGACATCACTCAGGGTTTGGGATGCATCTGACCTGGCAACCCTAGTGCTCACACACAGAGGCTCAGGCGTACATGTGACAGTCCCTTACTCCCAGTAAATTTCATGGGGTTAACATATCACACTACCTGCTCTGAATCAGGTCTACTGAAAGCATATAATGTGTATATGTGAGAGAGACAGAAAGAGAGAGAGATCAGATATTTTAAACTGGTTTATGAAAATCCTGAAGTCCAAACTGGAAGAGTCACACAGTCATGTGTATATTTCACCTGACAATTAGCTTCAGAAAACAATTAGCTTTCATCTGAAAATTACCTTCAGAAAACCGGCAGTTGCTAGCTTAAGTGGTGAACAGGGGTGGCAAAAGAGCTCTTTAGCTACTTCCCTTCTGTCAATTTTTTTTGCCCAAAAATCTCACTCTTTTCAGCAAGCATATTTGATCTGAAATATTTTTGTCCCTTCATGCAAAAATACTTTGGGTGTTCGCTGAAGACAGTGCCTCCTGTTGCACTTGCTTCTTATATCATGGCAATAGCTTTCCTGGGTATGCCATTAAAAAAAAAGCACACCTTTCTGGCTTAGTAACAAGTAGTGCCATTTCTACTGGGGAATAACCACCCTTGCAGCAAGGGTGGAGCATGCTCCAGGGGAAGCTATTATGTAACTCAGTGGTAATAATAAATAATAAAATAATAATAAATTTTATTTGTTAGTCGCCTATCTGTCCGAATCAATGGACACTCTAGGTGACTTACAACAACACAATAAAATACAGTATACAATTAAAAGACACAAAGGTAGCCTAAAACATCAATTAATACATTATTAATACTCATCCACCCCGAGGATTCTGTAGGCCTGCCTGAATAGCCAGGTCTTTAAGGCTCGGCGAAAGCCCATCAGGGAGGAGGCATGTTGGAGATCGAAGGGAAGAGAATTCCAGAGAGTGGGGGCCACAACCGAGAATGCCCTCTCTCTGGTCTGCACCAGCCTAGCTGTTTTGACTGGTGGGACCGAGAGAAGGTCCTGTGTGGCTGATCTTGTCAGGCGGCATAATTGGTGAAGCTGGAGGCGTTCCTTCAGATAAACTGGGCCGAAACCGTATAGGGTTTTAAAGGTCAAGACCAACACCTTGAATTGGGCCCGGTACACAACTGGTAACCAGTGCAGATCTCTTAGCACCGGGGTAATATGATCCTGGCGGCGACAGTGTGTGATCAAACGTGCCGCCGCATTCTGTACCAGCTGCAATTTCTGGACCATTTTCAAGAGTAACCCCACATAGAGCGCATTACAGTAGTCTAAGCGAGAGGAAACCAGGGCATGTATCACTCGTGGGAGCTGATGTACAGGAACGTAGGGTCGCAGCCTCTGTATCAGATGCAATTGATACCAAGCTGCCTGGCTCACTGCCGAAACCTGAGCCTCCATGGACAGCTGGGAGTCAAGAATGACCCGTAGGCTGCGGACCTGGTCCTTCAGGGTTAATCTCACCCCATTAAGCACCAAGTCGATATCTCCCAACCTTCTTTTGTCACCCACGAGCAACACCTCGGTCTTATCAGGGTTCATCTTCAGTCTGTTCTCGCCCATCCATCCACTTACGGACTCCAGGCACTTGGACATGGTGTTCACAGCCAACTCTGGTGAGGATTTAAATGAGAGATAGAGCTGAGTGTCATCCGCATACTGGTGACACTGCAGCCCAAAACTCCTGATGATGGCACCCAGCGGCTTCACATAGATGTTAAATAGCATGGGGGAGAGGATAGAACCCTGTGGTACTCCACAATTAAGAGGTCAATGGTCTGAAACTTCATCCCCCAATGCCACCCGTTGGTACCTGCCTGAGAGATAGGAACGGAACCACCATAAAACAGTGCCCCCTATTCCTAAACTCTTTAGGCGATTTAACAAGATACCGTGGTCAACGGTATAGAAAGCCGCTGAGAGATCCAGGAGGACGAGGAAGGTGTGTTCTCCCCTATCTTACGCCCTCCTCATATCATCCACCAGAGCGACCAAGGCTGTTTCAGTTCCATGCCCAGTCCTGAAGCCTGATTGGAATGGATCTAGATAATCCGCTTCATCCAAGTGTGTCTGTAACTGTTTGGCCACCACTCGCTCTATCACCTTGCCCAAGAATGGTAAATTAGAGACCAGGCGAAAGTTATTCAACTCTTGGGGATCCAAGGAGGACTTTTTCAAGATGGGCTTTATCACTGCCTCCTTGAGGGTTGATGGCATTGCACCCTCTTCCAAGGATGCATTTACCACTGCCTTGATCCCTTCGCCCAGACTCTCTTTACAGCTCATAATGAGCCATGAAGGGCAAGGATCAAGCAGACAGGTGGTTGGCTTCACAGTAAAGAGCACCTTGTCCACTTCCTCAGCGAGGAGAGGCTGGAACCGATCCCACCGGACCAGAATGCAACTGGCTGACTCTGGCCCACTTCCTGTATCCACGGCGTACGGAATCATGCTCTTCAGGCGCTCGATTTTATCGGCAAAGTGTTTAGCAAATGTGTCACAGGAGGCTTTAGTATGCTCCATGGGTTCCTGAGCAACTGGACCGACCAGGCTTCGGACCACCTGGAACAACTTCCTGGGACAACACTCTGCGGACGCAAAAGAGGCAGCAAAGAATTCCCTCTTTGTTGCCTTTGTTGCCACCTGGTAGGCTGCTATTGCTGCTCTAACCAGTGTTCGGTCGTCTTCGGCGCGAGATTTCCGCCACTGGTGCTCTAGTCGTCTCACCTCCTGTCTCAGACCCCGCAGCTGTGGTGTATACCAGGGCGCTATCTGAGTTCTATTCAGGGGGAGAAGACGTTTCGGAGCCACCCGGTCTACCGCCCTAGTGATCTCCATATTTCACTCCATCACCAGGGTTTCGACCGGGCGTCCTTCAGCAAGCTCCAACTCCCCTAGCGCATTCAGGAATCCCTTAGATTCCATCAGGCATCTGGGGCGGACCATCCTAATAGGTCCTTGTCCCCTGCGGAGGGTTTGCGGCATGGAGAAGTCTATATTCACCAGATAGTGATCTGACCATGACACGGGGTTAGAAAAGACAGCCCCCATTTTCAGAGCACTTCCCTCCCCTCCCGAGACAAATACAAGGTCAATAGCATGACCGGCTACATGGGTAAGAAACCACTTTCAGCCAGAGGACTGTATCGAAAAGTGGCCAGCCCTCTGTGGGCCATATTGACAGGTGGGCAGTGTGGGCAGATGTCAGTCACCTGTCATCATATGAAATCAGATGCAGGAAAGGAACAATTGAGGGCATATGGCTTAGCATGTGCCCCTGATCGTTGCTTTGCAGCCTGCATTTGGGATTATTTATTATTACCATCATCATCATTTATTATCCACCCTTCACCCAAAGGTCCCAGGACGGGTTACAGCAATTTTAAAATATGACATTAAAAACAATTTTAAAAGAACCTAAAATCCCAAAGTAGGGTGGGTCCAAAAAAACACCCACTCTCAGGTGCCCAAAGCCAGGGTGAAGAAGTGTGTCTTCAGCCTTCACCTAAAATTGTACAGCGAAGTTGCCTGAAGCACCTTGGTGGGAAGGGAGTTCCACAACTTGGGGGCCGCCACAGAGAATGCCCTCTCCTGGACCACCATCCCCTGAGTTTCCAAGGGTGGCAGAACTACCAAAAAGGGCCCTTTCTGCTGATCTCAATACCTGAGAGGGTCTGTAGGGAAGGAGGTGGTTTTTCAGATATTTGGATCCTAAGTCATTTAGGGCTTTAAATACTAGCATGAGTGCCTTAAATTGGGCCTGGAAACAAACTGGCAACGATTGTAGCTGTTTTAAAACAGGGGTTATATGAGATCAAAAGGGAACTCCAGACAGAAATCTGGCAGCTGCTTTTTGGACCAGCTGAAGTTTCTGAGTTGTCTTAAAGGGTAGCCCCACATAGAGTGCATTGCAGTAATCCAATCTGGAAGTTACCAGAGCATGGAGTACTGTGGCCAAGTCATCTGTGTCTAAAAGGGGCTGAAGCTGGCAAAAGATGCCCCTAGCCACTGAGGCCTCCAGTGACAGTGCTGGATCCAGGTATCCCAAGCTGTAAACCTGCCCCTTCCAGGGGAGTCCAACCCCATCTAGAATAGGCCAATTTAAATTTGGTGCCAAATACAAGCTGTGATACTTTCCTGCATAGGAACATTGGATGCACACTATAAGACTCACAATTGTACTTTGTAGCTGTGTCTTTACCTGTCTGATACCTGACATCATGCAACATTAGGTGACTAAAAGATGGGGTTGGCTTGCCCAAAATGGCAAAATTGGGAGGCCTAGTTAGGTCCACAGGCCAGAGATTCCCCACCACTGATGTAGCTAGCACTGCCTCCCTCTGTGCCAGTCCAGGTCTTCACACACAGATTGTTCAACAGTAAATTTCAGATCATTTCAAGATGAACCCTAACGTTCTGACATGCAGCTAATGCAGACATTTTCAGGAGAGACTAGGAAGGCAGTGTGACTCTAGACATATAGAGGAAAGGTTGATTCCTGACAGATAGTTTGTTCTTGGATATGAATATCCACTTGCTGTCTAAGTGTATCTTAAGAAGGAATGGAAAACAATATACACAGGTACAGTTTGCATTTGTGCCCCTTGTTTATTTTATACTTGGATATTAGAATCATAAAATAGTAGAGCTGGAAGGGGCCTATAAGGCCATCGAGTCCAACCCTCTGCTCAGTGATGCACAAATAGAAAAAAAGTCAAATTTGAACTGGCCCTGAGGGAGTCTAGGACTGCACACCAGTAGAATGGGTTTTCAGTGACTGCAGACTGAGGGGGAAGCACCCAGTTCCCTTGGAAGAGAGACCTAGGCAGACAAAGCCCACATCTGTATACTCAGGATATCCATAAACCCCAGACAATGGGTGGTGAGGAGGAAGGCCTAGAAGAACCTCAGATCCCTGAGCATAGAATCATAGAGTTTTTTGAAAACAAGTGCCAAGGGCAGTACTGTTGGTGTTTTCCACTGCAGTTGCCAGAATGACTTGTGTTGGTCCTAATATAACTGCAGAGAGGCGAACACAATTCCATCTCTTTGAGATGGGGAAGATGAATCATGGTTCACAATTCTGTAGAAACCATGACAGCAGTCTGAAGCCCCAAAAGCCATGAGAATGATTAATGTTTGCAAGTAAGTGCAATTTTTTGAATGCATTCTCACAGCAACCAATAATTCCCACCCTACCCCACCCCTGCCCCTAGATTTATTCTTGTGAAAATAGAAAAAAAGAATAAACCGGGCACTTTTCCCATAGCTATGTTTCTGCTGTTATATTTTCAGAGAACAACACAGAATCTTCCTTGACTGTGGGTTCCATGATTTCATTCAAAGCCAAGCACATTTGGGACTTTTGGGCATAAAGACTTGCCTCAGCCTTTCTATAGAAAGCACTTCATACCCAGACATCATATGTGTTATTAAATAAATGGCGCTGCTGTTATGTCCATAAAGACCAAGGACAATGTTCTTGCAAAGATAACATGGAATGACTGGCTTTTTGTTACTTTCATACATCTACCCATTTCCAGAGACATATAAATATTGTTTGTATGTTTTATTTATTTATTTATTTGATTTATATTCCGCCATTCATCCCAGTAGGAGCCCAGGACAGTAAACAAAAGCACTAAAAACACTTTGAAACATCATAAAGATAGACCAGAGCTTGGAAAAGTTACTTTTTTGAACTACAACTCCCATCAGCCCAATCCAGTGGCCATGCTGGCTGGAGCTGTTGGGAGTTGTAGTTCAAAAAAGTAACTTTTCCAAGCTCTGAGATAGACTTTAAAATATATTAAAAGAAAACAGCTTTAAAAACACGATCAAATTATGGATGAGTGTGGTCTTATTGTGTACCGATTTGGCTTTAAACAACAACACACGCAGGCCAGTGGGCACAGTAGATGAGCAACAAGGAATCCCTCCGTGAGAGGAGTGGGAGTGAGGAACAAGATGTAGATAGCCTTGCCCTTGTCTTCTATGGTAGTTCACCATCTCCTCATGGCTATGCTTCCCTCTACCCATGATTACTGAAACTGGGGTGGCATCGCCCATGTTCTTCCATACTAAGACTCCTCCTAAACACCTGATATAGGCCCAACAAGAGCTGTTTTGGGTGCTTTATTCAGAGCATGGAAAAGTTACTTTTTTGAACTACAACTCCCATCAGCCCAATCTAGTGGCCATGCTGGCTGGGGCTGATGGGAGTTGTAGTTCAAAAAAAGTAACTTTTCCAAGCTCTGGCTTTATTCCTCACATAAAGATATTAAGGATTAACCCCATCCCATTTACTAAGACCACAGTTCAGCTCAGACATAACAGTACTTCAGCCAGTTGAAATCAGTGGGCTTGGCCCATTTACTTTTCTGTTGATTATGGCCTAAACGATAGGATAAGATTACCAGAGAGATCTTGTCTCCTATGGAGGCATAAAGCATTCATAGGCCTATGTAAGTAAACTATTTTGCAAAAAAATGCTGGGACATCATCATTCATACTCAGAAATTTAAAAAGCAGAACACATGAATCTCCCTATTTTATGTTGGGATTCTAAATACATTTACTTGGAATTAAGTTCATTACAGTCAATGGTATCTCTTTCTAAGGAGGTATAATTATCTATCTGCCATTCTAGCTGCCAATTTGTTTCCAGAATCAATTTTAAGCGGTGGTCTTAATCCCATGGGAACACCTTCCCCCACATAAACCTGCCCATCTATCAAGATCTCCTTCAGAGGCTTTCTGTGGTCCCACCATTGGAAGTTATATTGGTGGATATTGGAGAGAGGGACTTCTCAGTAGTGGCACCCAATTTACAAAACACCCTCTGTAGGGATATTTGCCTGGCACCCCCTTTACTGTCTTTTAGATGGCAGGTAAAGCCTGTCCTATTCTGTTGCATCTTTAATGGTTTCTTAATATGTTTCTGCCCTTTTAATTGACTGATCTGCTCTTTTTATTGGAGTCCTTAGTCTTTAGCTGCAGGCTTATTACGGCTTCTTAAATCTGCTGTTTTATTAATGTTTGTGAGTTTTATTGTCTTGTAAATGGTTTTAGTGAAAGTTGCTGCTGCAAAAGGCAGGGTAAAAATGCTTCAAATGAAGACCTAAAGGTTGACATCTAAATCAGAGATCTACATATTTTTAAATTTTCTGACAGAGTGTATGTGGACTGTTGCGTAGGTTTAGAATTTAAACATGAGAATCCAAGCTTGCATGCTGCAAGAACAGAGGTCAAACAAACTGTAGCAAGTACTATGTAGCTGGGTAAAAGTAGTACCTTTCTTTACCTATTGTGGATACATCCACAATCTCTTAATTTAATGTGGATTTTTCAATGGACTGCCTTCAAGTCGATCCCGACTAGGGTTTTCATGGTAAGCGGTATTCAGAGATGGTTTACCATTGCCTTCCTCTGAGGCTGACAGGCAGTGACTGGCCCAAGGTCACCCAGTGAGCTTCATGGCTGTGTGGGGATTCGAACCCTGGTCTCCCAGGTCATAGTGCAACACTCTGATATTAAAGGTTAATTCATACATTACAAGAATACATTGGAGCCACATTCACAGTACTTCTTTTCAACTACTTTGGTAAACAGGTGCTAGAAACATAAGGGTGAGGCCAATTGCTCCCATTTCCAGCCAAGCAATGTTCCTAGTGGAAGTAAACTGTGGGTTGTATCCAACGTAGTGCTAAATCAGGGTCCTGTCAGCGCAAGGATTGCCATTAACGTTATGGGACCTCTCCCATTCCTTTCCTCCTCAATCTGATCTCAAAACCCTCTGGAACAGATTTGGTGAGGGTGCGGGGGCAGAAGAGGGGGGGAAGTCCAGCTGAGTGGTAATTTTTGTGCTGATGGAATGTTAGTTGGATAACACCCAATATAACTGGCCTCTCCCACATTTCTCTTGCATCCAGATGTTACTGGAATAACCCGAGAAGATAAGCGTCATGCCATTGTGGTAATATATGAATCTGTCTTGAATTCCCTTTGAATGATAATTACAACTGCACTTTTATATGGGTGTAACACATCACATCTAACCTTACAACAGAAGCAGTAGTTCTCATGTGAGTTCTACGTGATCATGAGTGACACTATAAACTGAATGGAAATTTACCCCCACTCTCTAAAGCTTTGGCCAACAGATTTTTTCCCCTGTGTCTTCACCCCCCTTCTTATCTTCTGAAGATTTCTCTACCTTTTGTTAATCCAAAGGAAAATATCCACTTTATTGCTGTTTTTTCCTCTTGGTCTCCAGTTATGCCCAACTTTAGGATTTTTGCAGTTCATTATCAGCAGCTGACCACTTGCTCCTCATATCCTGGCTGCATAGAAAGAGGCAAAACTGTCAATTCAAGTGCTGACTAATATGTGAAATTTGGAGATGCGTGTGAAATTAAGATAATAAATTCTATTCAGCTCAGTAGATAAGTGATTACTGTTAAGCAAATCAGCAGCCTTGTTAACAGCCACAGACATAATGTGCACAGAAATTTGGACATAGTGTACACGCAGTTATCAGGAGGCACACAAGAGATCAGTTGGTTCAGAAGAGAAGCCACAGCTTTGTGCAATCTCAACGATCTCAATTTAATACATGAACCACAAGAGGTCCTAAGCATGAGGTTGTAGGGGCAGACAAAGTCAACTGTTTACATTGGCTATTTGCAGAGGGGGTGAGATTTGTCTTGCATCACATGGATGTTATGAATGCAGAATAAACATGTAAATTACTTGCAACCAAGGAGATTGTTTTAATTTAGTTTAGAGAAAAGGCGGGTCAGAGGAGACATGATAGAAGTGTATAAAATTATGCATGGCATTGCGAAAGTGGATAGAGAAAATAATACGAGAACTCATGGACATTCAAAGAAGCTGAATGTTGGAAGATTCAGGACAGACAAAAGGAAGTACTTCTTTACTCAGCGCATAGTTAAACTATGGAATTTGCTCCCACAAGATGCAGTAATGGCCACCAGCTTGGATGGCTTTAAAAGAAGATTAGACAAATTCATGGCGGACAGGGCTATCAATGGCTACTAGCCATGATGGCTGTGCTGTGCCACCCTAGTCAGAGGCAGCATGCTTCTGAAAACCAGTTGCCGGAAGCCTCAGGAGGGGAGAGTGTTCTTGCACTCGGGTCCTGCTTGCGGGCTTCCCCCAGGCACCTGGTTGGCCATTGTGAGAACAGGATGCTGGACTAGATGGGCCACTGGCCTGATCCAGCAGGCTTTTCTTATGTTCTTAATTGCAATGAGGAGGGCTGTGTAAGGCACCAGCAGTCTTCAACCAAGGCCTCTACCAATGTGGAACTCAACCACCAGATTCTCCATGCTAGTGTAAGACTGCCACTAGCCAGCTCTTGGCTGTGTTTCAATAGTATTACCACTGTACACAGGGTGGCATTACAGCAGGTGACTCAAGGGGCCAGTAGGATTCTATTCTATTCTATTCTATTCTATTCTCTCTCTCTCTCTCTCTCTCTCTCTCTCTCCCTCCCTCTCTCTCTCTCTCTAATCTCTTACCCATCCTCCCAGAAGGAGCCCTGGGCGGCAAACAATACACTAAAAATAAAAAATCTTAAAAACAGACTTACAATATATGAAATTAAAACATCTTTAAAAACATCTTAAAAAGTAATTCCAACTCAGACGCAGACTGAGATAAGGTATCTATTAAAAGGCTTGTTGAAAGAGGAAGGTCTTCAGTAGACGCCGAAAAGATAACAGAGATAGCGTCTGTCTAATATTTAAGGAGAGGGAATTCCAAAGGGTAGATGCCACAACACTAAAGATCTGCTTCCTATGTTGTACGGAACAGACATCCTGATAAGATGGTATCTGCAGGAGGCCCTCACCTGCAGAGCGCAGTGATTGACTGGTTATATAAGGGGTAAGACTATCTTTTAGTTATCTTGGTCCCAAGCTGCATAGGGCTTTGTACACCAAAACCAGAACTTTCAACTTGGCCTGGTAGCTAAAGGGCAGCCAGTGCAATTCTTTTAGCAGTGTCGTGATATCCTGCCCCAATGAGCAGTTGCATGGCTACATTTTTCACCAGCTGCAGATTCCGGACCAACCTCAATGGCAGCCCCACATGGAGTCATCCAGCCTAGAGGTTACCAGTGCATGGACAACAGTGGTCAGGTATCTTGTTCCAGAAACGGCCACAGTTGTTTTACCAGCCAAAGCTGGTAAAAAGCACTCTTACCCACTGAGGTCACCTGGGCCTCTAGCAAGTAGGATGGATCCAGGAGCAGCCCCAGACTACAAACCTGCTCTTTCAGAGTAAGAAAAATCACATCCAAAGCAGGCAATTGAGCAATTATCCAAACTCAGGATCCACCAACCCACAGCACCTCTGTCTTGCTAAGATTCAGACTCAATTTATTGGCCCTCATCCAGCCCACCACTGAGTCCATATAGCAAGAGGGAAGAAGGGTTCCCCAGATGATTGCTCCTTCAGTGACACTGTCATGATGGAGCCTGGGCTGAGGCCATCAGTCACTACTGTATCCTTCTGTAAGTGGATTATAAACAGCAGGTGGAGGGGAAGGGGAAGTGTTTTCAAAGGCAACTCCTACAGCACTCTAAGGAAGCTGGAATGGCTTTCCTTTGGTTAAAATATCTACTCTGATGCTTAGAGATGATTTAGTTCCTAAGCCTGTCAGTCTGGCACTTTCATTTACCTCTTACATGTACACACTTTCCCCAAATATTAAGCAAGCAAATTAGAACTCTGCTGAGGAGTTGACTTAAAGCCTTTAAAATGCTGTTTATTCTATGTACTGAAGGCCATATGCATTAACAACCACACAAACTATATGAGAGATATAAAGAAAAGAAAAAAAGGATGCATTGGCAGCGAACTGAAAGTCAAGGACTCTGTACACATGTATCATGATGCACGTGGGGGAATGGTGGTAGCTCACAGGTACCAGCAGTACGCTCACAATACCCAGCTATATTTCTTTGTAACATCTGAATTGGGAGAGGCCGTGCAAGCCCATTCCAGTCTGGGTTCAGGCCTAGGTATGGGACTGAATCGGCCTTGGTCACCCTGATGGATGACCTTTATCGGGAGAAGGACAGGGAGAGCGCAACCCTGTTATTCTTACTTGATCTCTCGGCAGTTTTTGATACCATTCACCATGGTATCCTTCTGGGCCAGCTTGGTGAGATGGGTATTTGAGGCACTGTTTTACAGTGGTTCTGATCGTTGATGACCATGGGGCTGTCTCAAGTTGTCACCAGCGCAACACTTAGGGCAGGGCATACTCTTGACTTGGTTTTTGCTCCAGATGGAGGAAGGGGTGGTCTGGAGAGAGGAGGGGTGGATGTCACCTCATTATCATGGTCAGACCACTTCCTGGTGAAGTTTAGACTTATGGCTGTGATCCTTCCCTGCAGGGATGGTGGACAGATTAAGATGGCTGCCCCCGGAGACTAATAGAATCCACAGAATTCCTCAATGCCCTGGGGTAGTACCCAGTAGATAGAGCAGGTGACCCTGTTGAAGCCCTTGTCACACTGTGGAGCAGCGAGGCACGTCGGGCTCTTGACATGGTTGCCCCCAACTGCCTTCTCCAGCATTGTGGAGCCTGGTTTGCACCTTGGTACACCAGTGAGCTAAGGGCAATGAAACAGGCTGGATGATGGCAAGAGTGCAAGTGGCAAAATACGTGCTGTGAGGCTGATTGGGCGCAAGTAGACTTCATAACTGTGCCTACTGAGTGGCAGTGAGGGCAGCAAAGAAGGCCCACTTCTCTGCCACCATCGCATCCTCAAGTAGCCGTCCAGTGGAGCTTTTCCATATTGTCAGGGTCTGTTGACATCCACTCCAGGAAATGGAGTTTTAGACCCTTCAGAATGGTTTTAGTTGATGTGGCCTGATGATGTGGACAAGGTGCTTGGGATGATGTGTCCTCTCTACCCTTGCCCTTTTTGGCTTATTAAAGCTTGTCGAGGGGGTTTGACCGAGTGGATCCAGGGTGTGGTCAATGCATTGTTGCAGGAGGGAGTGGTTCCAGCCACCCTGAAAGACACAATGATTCAACTGCTCCTGGAAAAGTCCACACTGGACCTACTGGTTTGTGACAATTACAGACCGGTCACAAATACTCCCCTCTTAGGGAAGGTGATTGAGAGGTTGTGGTGCAACAGTTGCAAGAATTCTTGGATGAAACAGATTATCTTGACCCATCCCAGTCTGGGTTCAGGACTGGTTATGGGACTGAATCACCCTTGGTTGCCTTGATGGATGACCTTTATCGGGAGAAGGACAGGAGGAATGCAACACTGTTACTCTACTTGATCTCTCAGCTTTTGATACCATTGACCATGATATCCTTCTGGGCTGACTTGGTGAGATGGGTATTGGAGGCACTGTTTTACAGTGGTTCCTATCCTATCTCCAAGGACGTTTTCAGAGAATAGCATTGGGTGATTGACTTTTAGTAGTGTTGTGTGGTGCCTCAGGATACCATCTTGTCCCGCATGCTGTTTAACATCTATATGAAGCTCCTGCGAGCTGTCTTCAGGAGATTTGGGGCAAGGTGTCAACTCTATTTCTCTATAACATCTGAATCGGGAGAGGCCATGCAAGCCCTGGAACACTGCCTGAACTCGGTGGTGGGCTGGATGAGGGCCAATAGACTGACTCTGAATCCTAGCAAGACGGAGACACTGTGAGTTGGTGGTTCCCAAGTTTACATAATTAGTCAGTTGCCTGCTCTGAAAGAGTAGGTCCATAGTCTAGGGGTGCTCCTAGATCCATCTTGGTTACTGGAAGCCCAGGTGGCCTCAGTGGCTATGAGTACTTTTTACCAGCTTCAGCTGGTAAGACAGCTGCAGCCGTTTCTGGAATGGGATACCTTGACCACTGTTGTCCATGCACTGGTAACCTCCAGGCTAGATTACTGTAATGCACTCTATATGGGGCTACACTTGAGGTTGGTCTGGAAGCTGCAGCTGGTGCAAAATGTGGCAGCAAGACTGCTCATTGGGGCAGGGTATCGTCAACATGTCACCCTGCTGCTGAAAGAATTGCACTGGCTACGTATTACCTGCCAGGCTAAGTTCAAAGTCCTAGTTTTGGTGTACAAAGCCCTATACAGCTTGGGACAAGGATACCTTAAAGACTGTCTTATCCCTTATATATCCAGTCGATCACTGTGCTCTGCAGGTAAGGGCTTCCTGCAGATATAATCTTATCAGGAGGTTTGTTCCGCACAACATACGAAACCAACCGTTAGTGTAGTGGCTTCTATCCTTTGGAATTCCCTCCCCTTAAATATTAGACAGGCGCCATCTCTGTTATCTTTGCGGCGCCTACTAAAAACCTTCCTCTTTCAACAAGCTCTTTAAGTAGAGCCCTTATCCCACTCTGTTTCTGTGTCGGAATTGCTTTTTAATATGTTTTTAAACCTTTTTTTAAAAAAAAAAATAGATGTTCTTAAAGCGTTTTAAAAAGCTTTTAAAGATATCCTGTTTTAATATATTTTTAAGGGTTGTTTTGTTTTATTATATTTTAAAGTCTTTGTAATGATGTGTTAAAAGTGTTTTTAGTGCTTTTGTTTGGTGCCCTGGGCTCCTACTGGGAGAAAGGGTGGGATGTAATAATAATAATAATAATAATAATAATAATAATAATAATAATAATAATTGGCTGAGGGGCTGCATCTGCATTTCAGTCCATGTAAGGGACTGCACATGTGATGTTTGCTTCTTGAACTAGTACTAAATTATGGAATGATCTCCCTGACGAGGTGCATCTGGCGTCAACACTGTTATCTTTTTGGTGCCAGGTCAAGACCTTCCTCTTCTCCGAGGCATTTTAGCATGTGTTTTTAAATTGCTTTTTAAAAATGTGTTTTGAAATTTGTATATTTGTTTTTAATGTTTTTAATTGTTGTGAACCGCCCAGAGAGCTTCGGCTATGGGGCAGTATACAAATGCAATCACTCAATCAGTCAATCAATCAATCAATAGTATCTACACTATTTATTTATTTATTTATTTATTTATTAATTAATTAAATATATATTCTGCTTTTCCTCCCAAAACGAACCCAGTGTGGCAAACAGGCTATAAAACACTAAAAACATCTATAAAACATCTTAAAAACAAAACATCTTTAGAAATTCTTTTTAAAAAATCTTTTAAAACATAAATAAAGCAAATATTAGAAAGATACCATCATCTAAGGTCGAGGAAAAAAACACACTAATAGTTTTTTGTGGTGTTTTTCTATCCCAGTGGGATTTCCAATGTATGGTGGGCTGACAACTTGACCCCGGATAAAATTTGTATCTATGGTGTCAGATGAAGTGTGTGCTTGACGATACCCAAACATCCAGAGGCAGAGGTGGCAGAATTTTTCAGTGCATTTGAGCCTCCCGCTAACACAATTTTTGTTTTTTTTAATATGCTATTATTTTTATTTTCAATTACAAGCAACAAAAACAATCTTTTAAAGTAAAAATGTTATTACAATATTGTAAATGACTAGAAAAAACTTCATTACAACTGAGAACTAACATTAACGGTTTTGTGAGGTGTTTTTTAACCCCATTAAGAAACCTGCAATAAAACTGTCCTTGGTTAGAGAAATGTCCCCAAACAACATCATATGGTTTGTGCCGACCTATTGACATTCCCCACACTTAAATTTCCACCATGCTGTGGACTCTACAACAGACTGGATGCCCACAGCCATTGCACTGTTTGCTGGTTATCTTTTCCTGTACCCCATTGCAAAGGTGGGAGCATCCAATCGTTCCAGAAGAGTAAGATATTTCTGAAGCAAATGTTCAGCCAACTCAGTGCTGGTGAAAACCTTGTCCCTAACTACATTCCTACCGCGGTTGCACCACAGTACTCTCAGCTATGTAACAACATTCTAACCAAGCTGGGTTTTCCATGTCCCTCCAGGCTTTTTGCCAAAGTAGATATCACCCTTCAAAGGGACTGCCCTGGGCATTTCAAAGGACAGTCACCCAACCGATGAGGGATGCCTGAAATTAGGTCTGGACTCTGGATGGATGCAGATTAGTTCCCTTCCCATCCCAGCTTCTCCCAGAAAGTGGGGTTTAAGAAATAGCCTAGACAAAGAAAGGGGTTTCTCTCCTTTGAATGTCATTAAAGGGGGTGGGAGGGGGTGTTCATAACACTTCCCTGGCATTTATAATTTCCACCATTTGTAAAATAAAACTTACTTTGCTTGTAGAAGCCATGCTTTTTTCCTTCCAAGAGCCAAAGGTGTGTGCTTCTGCAACAATGGGATCTTGGAAATGTGATTGCAAGTTTGTTTACTCCTTTGTCATGTGACTGTAAGCTTTTTTTGTAGAAATTTGACTCCAGTGCTCTTCATTGACCAATCCCTGACCATTTTTCTATGAAAAAACAATGGGGTGTTGTACTACCACAATCCAGTAACATTGGCTGGGGTAGAAACACACCCCAATGGCAATATTCAATGCATTTCTGGGGCATTTTATACCCTGGGTGGTTTTTTTTTGTTTCCAGAAGGAAAACGGTAAGTGGCAACTGGCTGCAATCTGGGGATATTGTACGGGTGACCATTTGTGACAATGTGCTAGAAATACTATCCTGTAGGTCTACTTATGTGTAAACTGCACAATGAAAACTGCTTCCAGGGTAGGTTTTAAGACTTGTGCTGTAATTCCCAATTTTATTTTTGCGCCTTAGAACTGAAGCCATTTATTTTCACCTCTTGCCTTGTGCATCCTCCTCTTCCTCACAACTCATTTGAAATGTGGTGTTGGAGGAGAGTTTTGCACATACCATGGACTGCAAAAAAGACAAATAATTGGGTGTGAACAAACTAAACCAGAACTATCACTGGAAACTAAAATGATGAAACTGAGGTTATCATACTTTGGCCACATAATGAGAAGACATGATTCACTAGAAAAGACAATAATGCTGGGAAAAACAGAAGGGAGTAGAAAAAGAGGAAGGCCAAACAAGAGATGGATTGATTCCATAAAGGAAGCCACAGAACTAAACTTACAAGATCTGAACAGGGTGGTTCATGACACATGCTTTTGGAGATCACTGATTCATAGGGTCGCCATAAGTCGTAATTGACTTGAAGGCACATAACAACAACTTCCTCACGCTCCTAAGCTCCTTTCTCCCTTCATATGTTCATCCAATGGGCTTTCCGTATTGTCAGGTCTCTATCAGCATCTCAACAGTAATGGGCTTGAGTGGAAGCTCCTCTGATGCAGAGTCTGTTGCCTAGCAATCTACTTTGCAGCTTCTCTTAGTGAAGTCTGAGCAAAGCTTGAGGGGAAGTATACAAAACAAAAAGGAACAAAGATAAAAAGAAATGATTGTTGTAATCAAAACACAGAGCTCTTTGGAAGATTCTGTACAACACCTCCTTACACTTGACTTCCATGGCTGTGCTGCTGCGTTTCTTTATACAACTCTTTGTTGTCCCACTTAAGCAGTTCCATAATTGACAGATTTTGCTAAGTATAAGCGGTATTAGCTATATAATTCATTTTAATCTTTGCTTCAATGGAAAACTGTGAATAAATAATGATGACTAGTCATGATGGCTATATATTACCCACAGGATCAGAGGCAGCATATGCTAGGAAACACAAGCAGGAGAATGCTGTTGCACTTATGTCCTGCTTATGGGCTTCCCATAGTCATCTGGCTGCCCACAGTGGGAAAAGAATGCTGGACTAGATAGGCCTTTGGTCTGATCCAGCAGGCCTCTTATGCTCTTTGCACTGGTCTGCACCAGGCTTCATCTCTATTGGGATTGTTTTTAGATGTTTTGTTTTATATTTTGTGTTGGCCACCCTGGCTCCTCTGGGAGGAACGGCAAGATTGTGCAAGATGTATACAATATCAACATGCACACGTAATGATGCAGGAGAATGTATACAGTGCCTATTGGCTAGCATGTATATTGGTCAATCACACTGGGCTGCAGTGAATAATTTATGAAATCTTTTTAATCAGTGTATGTTTGCCAGCATCTATTGGTGATGATCCATACGGAGGGGATAATGTTTAACATCCCCTTATTCATGCTTGCCATGAATGACAACTAGTCATAATGACTATATTCTGCCTCTGAATACTACACACTGTGAAGAAGCAGCAGGAGTAGGGTGTTGCCTTCATATTCTGCTTGTGGGCTTCTCATCGGCATCTCATTGGTCAGAGATGCTTTTGAACTGATCCAGCAAGACTCTTTGTAGTTTCTTATCTGTCCTGTGATTATGCAGAATTTGCCCTACCCTAAAAAAAATAGTTGAAATCCACCCCTTCCCCTTATTGCAAATGGAGCTAATGATATGTTTGTGGGCAACATGAAACTCTGTGATATCTCATATGATACCCCATAGGGTGCAGCAGTCACCCTACTCTGCCTTCTAAAACTGGCTGCACAGTTACAGTGGACCATCAGCAAAGCAGTCATCCTTAGCCATTCTGAAAAGATTTCAGGATCTACCATGTTATTATTTATTTATTAGATTTATTAGTTGCTTGATACCTGAAGGTTCCCCAAGCGACTTACACAATGTTAAAACAACAACAAATAAAAACATAAGAAACAACAACAACAAAACAATAGCAATAACATTCCCACGCAGCCATAGAAAGATTTGGCCACAATTTAAAACAAAACATCATTTCAATCTACCAAATGCCTGGAAGAAAACGTACATCTTTACCTGGTGCTGGAAAGATGTCAATGAAGGCACCAGGTGCACCTCATTAGGGAGCATATTCCACAACTGAAAAGGCTCTCTCCCTTGTCACCACCCTCCGAGCCTCCCTCAGAGAGGGGACCTGGAGAAGGGCCTCAGAGGACGATCTAAGGGTCATATCAGGAGAGGTGTTCCAGAGCCGTAAAGAGGTTTGCAGGTCAAAACCAGCACTTTGAATTGGGCTCAGAAGCATACAGGCAGCCAATGCAATTGGAACAGGATAGGTGTTATTTGCTCTGTTTGCCTTGAACCTGTCAACAATTAGGTGGTGTTGTGAGCCATACAGGAAGGGGGTGGATAGATGAGGGTGAAACAGGATGAAGACTTGGACCGGGAACTTGGGGAGGGGGCAGACAGCGGGATGGACTCACAGGGCACCCCAGCCCCTGTCTTGGACAGCTCAGCCCCCTCAGCTCCTGATCCCCCTGTGGAAGCACCACCTGGCATGTCTGGCACTGTCCAACTGGACATGCTGCTGCTGCCAACACCGCCAGAGATTCAACCTTGCACGTCAGAAGTTGCCCAGCTTCCCCCACCCGAACTGACTGCTAGCAGCCCCCCTCTGTCGGGGAAGGAAGCTGAGATCAAACCACCTTTGCCCCATCCTTGGAGGCACTTGAGGCGGGAAGATAACAGTTTGAGCTAAGGCAGAGTCTTCATTTGCACGTGAGATCCAAGGCTACTTAAGGGGACTCTGGGGGGCACCCAGTTGCTGAGTCAACATCTTAGAGTCGCAAGGTCATGCTTAGTCAGAGCAGTGCAAAGTTCCTAGAAAGAATAGTTACCTTAATGAGGCAAACTGCTTTGGATGTATCTATTACTTTATTAAAAAGAGAAAAAGACACTGCCGAGTCTAAGCCTGGTTCCCTCGACTTCAGGCAGGACAGGTAGCTGCATTTTGCACTAATTGAACCTTCTGAACCATTTTCAAAGGCAGCCCCATGTAAATCGCATTGCAATAATCCAACCTTAAGGTTACCAGAGCATAGATTACTGTAGCTAGGTTATCCCTGTCCAGATAAGGTTGCAGTTGGGCCTCTAGCCTAAACTGATGGAAGGAACTCTGTGCCACTGAGGCCACCTGTGCCTCAAGTGACAGCAGTGGGTCCACAAGAACCCCCAAATTAAGAAGGGTTCTGAGTGTTCTAGTGAAAAGTTCTGAGTGTTCCAGTAAGAGATGAAAATGGTCAATCAGAGCCACCAAAGCAGCTCCCATTCCAAAGCACTGTCTAAATTCAGGCTGGCATGAGCTTCAATAAGCAGCAACCTCCAGTATTATGTAGAACTCCTCTGCCAAAGCCCACTCAATAACTAATCCAAAAATTCAATTTTGAAATGCACTTATAATTATCAAAAACTGTTGGATCTAACATTGTTTTCTTTAGCAGCATTTCAATAATAGCCTGTTCCAACACTTGGAGCATAATCCCTGGGCTCTTGCTGGGAGGAAGGACGGGATATAAATAAAATAATAAATAAATAAATGAATAAATAAATAAATAAATTCTGTTATGTTAAACTAATATTTTACCGTAGTAAGCCAAGCTTCTCATAACTTGCTTAAAATGCCAAGACAGGCAAATGCCCAGGAGCAGGATCCTTGCATTTTCCAAGGATCCTGTCAGCATCTTCAGGGGAAAACATGAAATTGATTCAGTCTACTCAGGGCTGGATCACTATCCGAGGCCAAGGACAAGATAGGACCCCCTCCCGTCATATGTGCAGAAGCAGGTTGGACTGGCAGTTGCATCACACTTCAACACTGCAGCTGCAGCACTGGGGGACTAGAGAAGACCTGCCCTGGGAGTGAGTATTTGAGCATCTGGGTGCTTGCTTGCTTGCTCAACTGGGTTGCTGTCTCTTAAGATAACTGAGCTTCCTGGTAAGTGCTGCAAGGACTAGGACCCCGTGCCTGATCCTGGCTCCAGAGCTCCTGGCTGGGTCAGGGGGCATAAAAGCCCAGCTGCCCTTGGACGGTGGGTCTGCTGCTGGTGGGGTTGCCACCAAAGGGGGTTGCCCAATGGGGAGACCCTTAGGGAGTCCTGAGAGCAAGGGTGCTACCCCTTTCTATTTCTTTTTTTTAACCAATCTAGAGGAAATTGGTAGTGGGCAGGGCTTATGGCTCATGTGTAGTTCCTGCCCAGGGTGAGAGCTTGTGCAGTGACCTGAATGAGAAAGTCGCCAGATGCCTTCAGAGTGAGAGTCTGCAACTGACAGAAGGCTGGTCCTCCCTGCGTGTGAGACGGGAGGGAGTAGATGTTCCCTATGTGAAAGATATTGAGTGGCTCTGACTGTTCCCAATTCTCTCAGAGGACTACTGGGACAACTGTTTCAGGTAGGTTTTGTTGGTGAGCTCTTGTTGGGTCCATATCAGGTGTTTAGGAGGAGTCTTAGGAGGAACATGGGTGATGCCACCCCAATTTCAGTAATCATGGGTAGAGGGAAGTATAGCTATGGGGAGGTGGTGAACTACCATAGAAGATGACAGCAAGGCTATCTATGCCTTGTTCCTTGCTCCCACTCCTCTCATGGATGAGTTCCTCGTTGCTCATCTGCTGTGCCCACTGGCCTGTGTGTGTTGTTGTTTAACGCCAGATCGGTACACAATAAGACCACACTCATCCATGATTTGATCGTGGATGAAGGTGCTGATTTGGTATGCATTACTGAGACCTGGGTGGGTGAGCTGGGAGGAGTTGATCTGACCCAGCTTTGCCCACCTGGATACTTGGTGCAACACCAGTACAGGCTGCAAGGATGGGGGGGAGGGGGAGGAGTTGCTGTGGTCTACAGAACTTCTATCTCTGTCACCAAAAAACCACTCTGTCTTGGAGCAAGCTGTGAGAGCCTGCAGCTGGTGTCGGGCCAAGCAGACAGTAAACTAGGGTTGCTGCTGGTGTACCATCCACCTTGCTGCCCGGCAGCTTCTCTGATTGAGCTGGCAGAGGCAGCTTGTCCTCTTGAACCTTGCCCTTCTTGGCTTATTAAAGCTTGCCAAGGGGGTTTGACCGAGTGGATCCAGGGTGTGGTCAATGCATCGTTGCAGGAGGGAGTGGTTCCAGCCGCCCTGAAAGACACAGTGATCCAACCGATGCTGAAAAAGGCCATCCTGGACCCATTGGTTTGTGACAACTACCGACCGGTCTCAAATACCCCTTTTTTAGGGAAGGTGATTGAGAGGGTTGTGGTGCAACAATTGCAAGAATTCTTGGATGAAACAGATTAACTTCACCCATTCCAGTCTGGGTTCAGCCTGGTTACAGGACTGAATCAGCCTTGGTCGCCCTGATGGATGACCTTTATCGGGAGAAGGACAGGAGGAGTGCAACACTGTTACTCTACTAGATCTCTCAGCAGCTTTTGATACCATCGACCATGGTATCCTTCTGGGCCGACTTGGTGAAATGGGTATTGGAGGCACTGTTTTACAGTGGTTCCGATCCTATCTCCAAGGTCATTTTCAGAGAATATTGGGTGATTGTCTTTCTGCCCCCTGGCAGTTGTGTTGTGAGGTGCCTCAGGGTACCATCTTGTCCCCCATGCCATTTAACATCTATATGAAGCCCCTGGGAGCAGTCTTCAGGAGATTTGGGGCAAGGTGTCAGCAGTATGCTGACGATACCCAGCTCTGTTTCTTGGTAACATCTGAATCAGGAGAGGCTGTGCAAGCCCTGGACCTGTGCCTGGACTCAGTGGTGGGCTGGATGAGGGCCAGTAAACTGACTCTGAATCCTAGCAAGATGGAGATGCTATGCATTGGTGGTTCCCGAGTTTAGATAATTTCGATGGGGTTGTACTCCCTCTGAAAGAGCAGGTCTGTAGATTGGGAATGCTCCAAGATTCATCTTTGTCACTAAAGGCCCAGGAGACCTCTGTGGCTATGAGTGCCTTTACCAGCTTCGGCTGGTAAGACAGCTGCAGCTGTTTCTGGAATGGGATACCCTGACCACTGTTGTCCATGCACTGGTAACCTCCAGGCTGGATTACTGTAATGCGCTCTATATGGGGCTACACTTGAGGTTGGTCTGGAAGCTGCAGCTGGTGCAAAATGCGGCAGCAAGACTGCTCACTGGGGCACGTTATTGCCAACATGTCAACCCGCTGCTGAAAGAATTGCACTGGCTACTTATTAGCTGCCAGGCTAAGTTCAAGGTTCTAGTTTTGGTGTACAAAGCCCCATACAGCGTAGGATCAGGATACCTGAAAGATTGTCTTATCCCTTATATATCCAGTCGATCACTATGCTCTGCATTTGAGGGCTTCCTGCAGATATAATCTTATCAGGAGGTTTGTTCCGCACAACATAGGAAACCGACCGTTAGTGTAGTGGCTTCTATCCTTTGGAATTCCCTCCCCTTAAATATTAGACAGGCGCCATCTTTGTTATCTTTGCAGCGCCTACTGAAAACCTTCCTCTTTCAACAAGCTTTTTAAGTAGAGCCCTTATTCCAGTCTGCTTCTGTGTCGGAATTGCTTTTTAATATGTTTTTAAACCTTTTTTTTAAAAAAAAAATAGATGTTTTTAACCTTTTTTAAAAAAGATGTTTTTAAAGCTTTTCAAAAAAATGTTTTTAAAGATGTTTTGTTTTAATATATTTTAAAGTCTGTTTTTATGATGTTTTAAAGTGTTTTTAGTGCTTTTGTTTGCCGCCCTGGGCTCCTGCTGGAAGGAAGGGCGGGATATAAATCAAATAATAAACAAAGAAAGAAACAAAGAAACACTGGTGATAGGACATCCTTGACTACACCTGAAGCTAGCTTAGACAATGCAGGACCAGGCACCTGGGAGACACACTGTATTCCGACACCCCATTCCTGCTCTGTTCCCAGCATCTGTGGCCTGAAGTAGCCCCCTACCTAATGCTAAGGCAGGCCCTGAATCTGCTAAAACAAGCAGCATCTTCAGATGGATTTACAGGAATAATAAAGCAGAGTGTCTCACATACAAATGCTTATATTAAAACAATTTTAAGTTGAATAAAAGAGGCTATCTTAGAGTTGTCCTAGATTATGTTTGTTAAATGTCACACACTTAAATGTGGGATAATTGCAAGAGGAAAAGTTATGCTAATAAATATAGATTTATATTTTTCTAAAAAAATCCTAATGATTATTACCACCTTCTTAGGACAGCCACATTCTTCTCAAAAGAAGCCAGTTACAGTTTTGAGCATTGCCATCCCCCCATCATTAGTATTTATTTATTTCATTTATGAATGGTTTCCCATAAAACATGCCAAAGCGATTTAACACTAAAAACATCAACAATACAAACATATATAAAAATGATTTTGAGACCAATACATATACAGACTGGATAAAAATATCTACTTAAAAGACGTTGGAAAAGGAAGTTTTTCAATAGGCACTGGAAAAAATAATAGAGACAGCCTGTCTGATATGTAAAGGCAATGAGTTCCAAAGGGCAGGTGCTGCCACTCTAAAGGCCTGATTCCTACACTGTATGAAGTCGGACTTCTACTGAGGTGGTATCTGCAGGAGGCCATCTTGTTTTATCAATGTGCTAAATAATCCTAGAACGATCCCGAGCATATATGAATCTGGATTTTATAGTGTTCAAGAGCTGCTTCAGATAGTCAGCTGATATGGGCTTGTATTTAAAGATCAATTTAACTGTTCTTTTTAATACAATTGCCATTTTTCATATTCATTTTACTCATCAGGGGTTTTAGAAAAACCTTAAAGCCTGTCCCCAAGAGTTTGTTTCAGGAATGAAACTGATACTGATATTCATCTAATCATTCAGACCTGATCCTGAGACCTGTGATAAAAAGTTGAATTTCAAGGTGCCTTGAAAGTACTAGTGATTGTGTGAGGGTTAATTTCCTCCTTTTTCTTAATGCTGCTCCCTCATCCCTCTTTGCATCTCCATTCGGAACAGGTGTAGCCTCTCCTCACCCTTCCTAATGACAAGTGCTCACCCCGTCATGAAAATCACTCCCACATTTTCAAAGCAGCAGGTATGGAGTTATGAGAGCAGCAGCTGCTGTATAATGACGAAATCTTCCCACTCGCAGAATATGCCATAGACTGTCCATATGACAAATGTCTGCTAGTCGTGATTTTACTAAACAGCTTATTAACTAGGGCTTTGCTTTAAAAAAAAATGAAGAAAAAAGTGAATAGTGAAACATGTATCTGAAAAATAAATTTGAATAAATATTATCACAGCCCAACTTCAAACTCCCAAAAAAACCTTTAAAAAGATAAAATTAGTAGGTTCCTCCATATTATGCAATCCATGCCCAGTTATTAATCTTGGTTTTTTTGGGGGGGGCAGTTCTACTAATTCACTTGTACTTTCAATGTAGCTATCACTTTGTGGGTCTGTCCATATGACTGTATAATCTGCAATGTTATTGTTTCATGTCCTCATTAATTCACCATCGTCCATATGACGTTGCAAGCTAGTACGGATTTTCGCATTCACAAACCCACATTAGAAATACCACCAAGATATGCTTTCCTGTATCAATAATTGCATTAACATCCTGCACTCGGACCCAATGCCACAGACTTTCCTGCAATAGGCGGTCCATGGGCGTTCCTCCGTCATATGCCAAGCCCCCTGTCTCCTTCCCACCCAAGAGCACATCCAGAAACCTGCACATGCAAGGGAATTTATTTTAAAAAACACATTTCTGTGCTGTTCCAAAAAAGCATGTGAAAAGCAAATGACCGTTATGGACCAATCACTTAAAAGGGATGGACTTAAGGGTATGGCCAATGCTAAAGCAATTTAGACCAAAAAGAAAAAAGAAAAGCCCACACATATGAATGCTTGATAATCAGGTTTTCACAATAATCTGACCACAAACAGGACATGTATGGATCTATAGGCTACCAACTGAATATGGAAAACATGGATTTTGTGTTTAGGTATGGATGGGCCCTAAGATTTAAGTAAGCTCCATAGAGATCAATGGGGATCTGCAGCATCCAAGCTAGCACTTATGCCATCCTTCACCAACCTGGTGCCCTCCAGATGTTTTGGACAACAACTCCCATCAGCCCTAGCCACTACTTTTTCCAATCAAGCCTTACTGAACAGGAGCAACAGAATTGCCACAGACATTCTGCTGCTCTTATCCTTTTGTTCAGGGCAGGAGCAGCCACTGTTTGTGTTGTGTGAATGGAACACTCTGTGTCGTGGAAGAGCCACCCAGTTGGAGGAGTGAAGGAAGGGGTAGGGTAAACAGCTGCAGTTAAGAGCCAGATGGCTCTTGATTTGCACTGAATGCTGCTATAGTTGCTGTGACATAAGCAAATGTTTCTCCTGCAGCTAGTGATAGGCAAACTCCCCTCAGCTCAGTTTGGAATGGGCTCAACTAATAATGGTGCATAAGAACATAAGGAGAGCCCTGCTGGAACAGACCCAAAGCCCATCCTGCCCAGCACCTGTTCTGACAGTGGCCAGCCAGAGTAGGACTTGAAAGCAAGAGCTGTGATTCCAGTGCCTGATTTTCAGAGGCTTATCACCTCTGATCCTGGAGGTAATTATGCCAGCCTCCTGTTTGAATACTTGTGGCCCATTTCAAGTTGAGTCCAAGCTTACTCACCTTTCGATTTATCTTAAAATGGGGGGGGGGGCTGTCCATCCCACCTTAGCCTTCCTTTCAGTTCTTTTCCTTTGCAAGCGAAAGAAAGAAGTGAAAGCAAGCCCTTTACATTTGCTAGTGAAAAAAGGAGGTATTCTTTAGCTTGACAGGTAATCTGTCTGTCTGACTGTTGAAATTGAAATGAAGTTTCTGTGCATGTTCAGAAATGCAATTTCCTGGCAGGATCATGGAATTGTCATTTCAGAAAAATGAATATGAATACTTACTTACTTACCTGGATAGTTATATTTTTTTCACTAACTTTGTGCAGTGCTGCACCTAGACAGTTTTAGACTCTAGATTTAATGCTCTTATGGAGAGCCCCCTTCAGATGGTAATGTGTGCTACTTCAACTGAGAAGCACATCATGAACTTTTCTACCCCCCTCCACCTGTTTCATGCTGTAAGACTGCAGTCCTGTGCACATTTCACTTGGGAGTAAGTTCCATTCAGTTCAATGGGATTGACTTCTAAGTAGACATACATATAGCTGCACTGTAAGACAGTGTTGAATCTGATACCCCAATACTTTAAGGTTTGCATGTTTGTCTGTCTGTCTATCCATTAAATACGGCCTAGTTGGTAAGGAAGCACCAATGCAGGTTTTTTTAAAAGTCCTATAGGGTATAATATATTTTAAAGGAGGCAGTTTGGTAAGGGAGCACCACATGTTTAGCCCTCCTTCCCATCTAGATGTCTACAAACCAAAAAACTTTGGCAATTTTAAAATGACTAAGCTGGGAGAAAGTCCCATTGAACTTAGTGGGGCTGACTTGAGTAGACAGGTGTAGGATTATGCTGTAAGAAATCCAGTACAAAATAACTAGGAAAGAAAGCCAAGGGAGAAAAGCAACAACGACATTTTCCAAAATCTGCCTAGGAAATCAATGGAAAGTTCTGCAGTCTGCATCTTTGTTGGAATTGCTTTTTAATATGTTTTTAAACATTCTTTTAAAAATACATGTCTTTAACCTTTTTTTAAAGATGTCTTGAAGGCTTTTTAAAAAATGTTTTTAAAGATGTTTTGTTTTAATGTATTTAAAGTCTGGTTTTATGTTTTAAAGTGTTTTTAATGCTTTTGTTTGCCGCCCTGGGCTCCTGCTGGGAGGAAGGGTGGGATATAAATCAAATAATAAATAAATAAATAATAAAATTTTGTATAGAGAGGCTCTATACTACTTTAGTTTAGTTTGTTGAATTTATTCATCACTTCCAACCAGTGAAGAAGTCTTGAGGAGACTTACAAGACTATAAAAATACAAACATACAATACACAACAAACATATTCGTTAAATAAAGTAACATACTAAAGTGCTCATCCACAAAAGCAGTTGACAACAAAGCTATCTTCTCCCACCTAACACAAGAATGAACATCACAAACAGTCACTACAAAGTCACACCATTATTGGGACCAGGCACCAGGATACCTGAAAGTCCATCTTACCCCTTATATACCCAGTCAATCACCGTGCTCTGCAGGTGAGGGCCTCCTGCAGATACCATCTTACCAGGAGATCTGTTCTGCACAACATAGAAAATGGACCTTTAGTGTGGTGGCACATACCCTGTGGAACTCCCTACCCTTAAATATTAGAGAGGCGCCATCTCTGCTATCTTTTTGGTGCTGATGGAAGACCCTCCTCTTTCAATAAGCCTTTTAAATTGAGAGCTTAATCCCAGTCTGCTTCTGGTTGGAATTGCTTTTTAATATGCTTTTAAACATTTTTTAAACAATATGTTTTTTAACCTTCTTTAAAAAAAAGTCTTCAAAGCTTTTTTAAAAATGTTTTTAAAGTTGTTTTGTTTTAATGTATTTAATGTTGCAGGCAGGGCCCTGCACTTTGGCCCCAACGTCCATGACAAGCAGCACTGCTGACTGTATGCAAAACACTGGGAGTGATTAAAAGTGCTATAAACACTAAGGAGAAAATCCAGTCAAGGTGCAAAACAATGATGTCTCATGGACTGATGGCTTAGTGTGAGATTTTGTCTTATGCTAACTGATTGTAAGGCTGCTAAACCTGGCTGGACTGGGTCCTAAATATAATTTTTATTCCTATTAATTGCCTAAAGTTACAAAGGTCATTTAAGTTACAGTTCGGTACTTGGTTTTTTGCTGACATTTAGATGTGGATTCTCCACTTTACAAGTTTTATACTTTTCTTTCATTTCCACAGTTAATACGTTTAGAGTGTCAAACTCAGAAGAGGAAGCGTAGGAGGATGCTAGAGAGAAAGAAATGCCTGCAGTACATGCATGACAGGGAGCCAAAGATAACATTTCCACATATGTCTTCAATCTCAAAGAACAGCAATCAGCAGCTGAGTGCAGAAGGGAGAATATTTTGGTATGTGTTAAGCTACTATGTTGCTTGCTGCAATGTTGGTGTTTACAAAAAAAACTATGTGTAGTAGAATCTTCCATTATGAATGTGTTAGAATTTGATACCATTTCTTTTGCGAAAGGCAAGAGGTTCATAGGATACAGACACAAAGACACACAAGTAGGGAAGGTTCAAAGCCCTTATTCCAGAGCAGGCAAGGAAGCAAAAAAGGATACAAGACGTTACTGAGCAAAGACAATCTTACGTTCTCCTTTCAGTTGTTGGGAGCTCCAAATAGGCAACAACGAAGAGATCTCAACAGGCACACAACAGTGCCACAGTCAAGGCCTGTGTCAAAGCTCTCTGGACAGAATCTAGGGAGCCTTATTTATACACAAAAATCCCCCTAACCTACATGCAGGCTTCCACTGCAACTTAATTAATCACACCTGTTGTGATTATCATGTTCTTAGTCTTATTGTTTATTAATTCTGGTTGGCCAGCACCCTTTTCAAAGTTTATACCAACTTAATTAGTTGCACCTGGTTTTGAAGGTCATGTTCCCAACCCGTACCAATGTTTATGAATATTTTGGCAGATGAGCCAGTAACATCAGCTATCTACCCTAAACAGATAAGGACCTCTTCCAAATTCCAAGGATGTACTATCCTGTGTTACATAAACAGTGCAAAGAAGCATGCCAAAAGGTCCACCTGGCCTAAACACATGGAGATCCAGTCATGATGGGGAATTGAGCATGCCATTCTAACTCCTCGTTACAATATCTTCTGGTAATTTCCCATACACCATTTCCTCCTGGTTTTGCAGAAAGAAATAATATTAGCCTATTGAAAGTTTTTGTCCAAAAAATGCTATCTTCTTTGTCTTATTCTGGAATAAGACTCATCTTTTTCTTGATTCTTTACCTCCATGGTAGATGTTGTTGTTATGTGCCTCCAAGTCGACTACAACTTATGGCACACACTATTATTTATTTATTTATATATTATTTTATTTGTATCCTGCCCTTCTTCCCAGCAGGAGTCCAGGGCGGCATTTTGTACAGGCATTAGCCCTCTTCATATACTAAGTGGGTGGAGGGCAGAGCCATGCTTCTGTTTCTGCTCCTGGCATCGTATTGCTGGGCTAACCACATTCCCAATGGCCCTGCACTAAGCACAAATGTCTGAAGAAGAAAGCCTATGTGTCTGCAGCTCTCACATGTAGGCTTTCCTCACAGGTATGATATCAAATAATATCTCAGTTCTTGGTAACATCAACACACAGACATTGTGGGCAGAGATAGCCCAACTGTATGATGTTGGCGGGTGGGGCCAGAGATATGAACCCTCTTCTTCTTTGTGTCAGTGCCCTCCATGTGAGTAATGCATTAAGAGAGGTATGGAAACAGGTGATTTAGTTATCAGGGACATCAAAAACTACTATTGCCATTACTTTTTGAAGGTTCAAATCCCTGCACTGGAGTAATGGTCCAATTATGTCACTAACTCAGACATGGTCCGTAACCTTCTTTGTTCAACCCAGATCATTTTTGCTTAACCATCATTCATTCCTTCAGAACCTCAAGCCTAGGATTATGATATACATGTTAAATGAGGTGAACCTTGATGACAGCTTGACATTTCACCTACTGCTAAATGCAGACTGCTGCTGAAGTGGTTCATTAAGAGCACATTACACCATTGTTTCAGGTTATGTATTGCTTTCAAATTGTCTACCTTCCAAGGACAAAGTGGGGTGCAGATTTTATCTTACAGAGTCCTGGATAGACATATACAGTAAACGCTACCACACCATTCAGATTTACAGAGCCTGATGCTATTTGCAACATCTGGCACTGTAAATGACAATGTGTTTTCTACAAATCAAGCCTGAGATTGGTAAGTTCACCTTCTGTAACAAATATTTGTACTGTTATATAATGCAGTGCAAGTTTTGATTACCTAGCTTAAGCAATCTAAGTCAAAAGGCAAGTTACGTCTCCTGTTTGAAGCTCAAATTAAACTATAATTTCTACTATTTTGAAGACTCAGTGACCAGCAAACATAACATATAAGCAAAATGTCCAGAACTAGGTATAAGACTGGATCCTTATTTTGTCTTCAGGCTTGTGGGATCTACCTTGTTTTTTTTACTAGAATTCCAAGAGTCACCAACTGGACCTGGCTGCAGAGGACAGACACCTAGAATTAAAGAATTCTGAGCCTAGGAATTTGAACTGAAGTCACAGTTCTCCCACACAAAAACCTACTCCTGGTTATCCTCCCTTCCTTCATTTCTGGAGGAGGAGGAGCTATTTTGTTGTTGCCATTGTTAAAAAGTTGGAAGTCAGAAATCTTAGCCAATCTACTTCACCCACACATTCAACTCAGTTCTATCTTCTGCCCATCCCTGTGGTACACATCTGCTCCTGATAAGACTGTTTTACCCTAGGTCCTAAGTAAATATAATAAAGTCAAATAATACCTCAGTTTTTAATGCAGTTATGCTTGGAATACCACTGAGGAGGATTAAAGCTAAAACTAAAATGCTCCCATGTTACAAGGCACAGAGTAACATCAAATGCAGACAGCAGTGATCATGATTCAAGAAGAGAATGAATGATGTGTGAGGAGTAACTGAAAGCAATAATTTGATTGCTACCTTTTCATTCCTGTGCTTTCGAGAGAGTTTTAAAGACAGACAGAAACGTAACCAGAGTAACCACATCCAGCATCATGATGCAGGGCAGTGGAGTGCTTTACCTGTTGCAGTTACTCTGTCACACAGCTTTCAAAGGAGAAGAGGCTGCATGAAAACAGTCTCAAAAGGGCAGAGGTTGCATGAGTGACCCTGATCCTCTTTGATGTTCCTTCTATAATAGATGAAGTTTAGCGATGGGCAAACTCCTCCACCCCCCAAGGTCACCTTGGAATTAGCTGGATTTTCCCAAGCTCTCTTTGAGAACATTCAGAAGAAGCTTAGTGTTTTTCAAAGAAAGCTCTGGAAGACAAAGGCCAGGTGAGCTTCAAGCCTCCCCACAGGTCCTCATTTCCCAAAACGTAACCTGAAGAATGGGTGTGAAAAGTTTCACAAGTGTCAGAGACCTTTTTAAGACGTGGATGCCCCTGTAGAACTAAAAAATACTCAGCAGTTCACTTCTGCATCTCTTCCAGTGAATGCTTCTAAGCATGCTCAGGAACTTGCTACCATGAAGTCTGGGAAATGGAGTTCTCAATACCTTGTGGTGCAATCCATTAAGCAAAGACATTAGAAATGTCACTTTCCCAGGTTTCCATGAAGCACTATGTTCATAAGAGAGTACAGGCCTTATGGAGGAGGCTTCTACCACTGCTAAATCTCTCCACACCGGTGTTCTTATTTGCAAGGGTAGGTTTTGGAAAAGGTGGAAACTGGTGGTAGTAATGGCTCTTTGATGATGGGACGCTGTAGGAACCAAACTTTGGGATGGCTCTTTTTGTCTCTTAATGCATTCTCATTTTGCATTTTGAGGAAATCCAAATTCCCATTCCAAGTTTCAGTACCATCATTACCATCATTCCATTATAAAACATGACTTTTGAATTTCTGCCACAGGTCCTATGAAAGTTAGCTGATGCCCCATCCACCAGGGTGCAAGGGGAAGGGAGAAGCTGGCAATTTAATGAGGCCAGAAGTAAACAGCATGGTCTATGGCAAGAGTGAAGTTTTGTAAGCTGTAACTAAAGTTCATATGCCTCCAAGCTTATGTTGCTATGATGTTCTCCAGTGGGCCATGGCAGCCTCTAATAAGTGAGGTTCTATGGCATCTTGTGGTATGGACAAGGGGTTATGGACATGGTAAAATATTTGCAGTTAGGGATAGATAAATCTATCAGTTTTGGTTTCTCACAGTTTCTCATTCTTCCAGTCTTCAATTCAGTTTGCCACATCTCCACAGCAGTTTGCAATTTTTTTAAGAAAAATCCTCACAAAAAATTGTCAGCACATTTCCCCAAATATATACATTTTATATGTAATTTTGCCTAATATATGCTTTTTTGCAAACAACTTTCCTAATATGATGCATTTTCTGTTATTTTCACTATGCATTTTTTTATCCACACTTTTCCTGATCTGTGTATTTTGTACACTTTTTTTGGCTGGAGAACTAGCACAATGTTTGGGGAAGTATGAATTTTGAAGGATCATTGTGTTCATATATTGTTTCAGGAAGTGCAAATGAGATTAGGTTGTTCACCTTCATAGAATTTGACTAAAACAGCCACTGATTCCGTTACTGATATCCATTTTCTACATACAGTAGTAAGATATAGTATATGGGCGTAGAAGTAGAGTAAAAACAACAATAACACTGTACAAAGAGTATCTCTAAATTTATATAGAGCTTCAACCAATATGGCTGTCACTTCAGCTCAATGATATCTGCTTTCTATAGTAGTGGTAGGAGAGCCAGTGTGGTGTAGTGGTTAAGGTGTTGGACTATGACCTTGGAGACCAGGGTTCGAATCCCCACATAGCCATGAAGCTAACTGGGTGACCTTGGGCCAGTCACTGCCTCTCAGCCTCATGAAAACCCTATTCGTAGGGTTGCCATAAGTCGGAATCGACTTGAAGGCAGTACACTTACACTTATAGTAGTGGTATCTTTACAATAAAACGTATCTTCAGCTATCTCTCAATATGTATATTGTGGTTGTTTTATTAAAAATACTAATTTTTGTTTCATGATCATGCTAAATTGACCACAATATACATCAGCTTTGAACAAGCCAGTTTCCCCAATATAATCAACTTGAAAATGACAGTAGGACCATCTTGCCCATTGACTGTAGAAAGCAAAACATACACAAAAGGAAAGTACCTGTAGCTGACATGTTAAGTACATCAACAGAAGGAGGTATGAAAGCAGAAATGCAGATTTCTGTGCCAAATCTAAGATCCCCCAAATAACTGTTTATATTCAAAAGCAGAAGCATTGTCTTTTAAAGTCAAAGTTGATGTGCATGCCAAGAAGAAAAATGTGTCAGCAAAAAAGTAGCAAATGTGCAGATGAAAGACTCAGACAAGATTGGTGTTAAGAGGACCACTGGCAAATGGGCACAAGAAATTGTTTCATATGATGGTAGTGTTTCTGATTTAGCTGCAGCAAAAGCAACGTATCATGGCTGCCATTTCTGAAACAGTATAGAGTCTAGCATCACTCACAGCTGACTGCTTGCACAATCTGGGGAGGTCAATGCTTTTACAAGCTCTGTGATTTCACAGAAAGCAACAGAAAGTGTCTATATTCTATGCCTGTGTTTAGACGTCATGGGAAACCATGGTATATTGTGATGGGAACAAGGCTGTGCAAATGTTGAGCTTACATTCTCTTTTCTCTCCTTATTTCTTCCAGAGCAGCCACAAGGAGACTGGAAGTTTCTGTTCCCATTTTTGATTAACCACAGTTTAGATTTCAAATCATCATCATCATCATCATCATTTTATTTGTATGCCGCCTTTCCACATAAAATTGTGCTCAAGGCGGCTTACAACAAGGTGAACAAAAATACATGTCAAAAACAATTGCAAAAACAATTTCCTAATAACAAAAAATAATAAAACAGTGACATAACAAATATAATAACAAAAAACAACTTTTCAACATTATGAACATAATAAAACAATATTTAAAAACAAAAAAGTAACCATTAACACCCCAAACCCCTAAAGAAAACAATTTACTGTATCTCCTACAAAACTTCATTATTCAGAGGGGAGGCTTGTTTTGTATCAGCACAGTCTCTTTGTAAGCAGAGGTGTGGACTCCTTCCCTTCAACACAGGTGTAGGCTTCTAAAGTCACAGAAGAGGCAGGGCAGGTGGTCTCCAACTGCCTTGAAGTAGGCAGCGGTTATCCCAAGGATCTCCCCAGACCCAGAAGTGAAGAAGTTAGGTGGCATGCTTGAGAAACAAATCGGTGCGGCTACTGCGACTCTGCCCGGGGGAAAATGTCCAGCGGTGAGTGGTGGAGGTCGAAGCTGGGTGGAGTACTCTTAACTGTGGCTGGTCCCCATGCCCCGAAAGCTGATAGCAGGAGGAGAGTCTGGCACATGGGAAGGGCAGAAGAGGGAGGTCTGCTGTCCTTTCCTCCCCCATGCCCTTGCATGCAGCAGCACACCATGACAAAAGGCAGCATGATCCAGTGGTGATGCAGTATCATCAGTTGCTCTCCAGAATCTAGGGTTGCCAGGTTGTAATGCTAAACTGCAGTTAATCTTAGCTACAGTTTATTGAAACAAGCCAGTTTCATAATCCAGGATTTGAAGTTGGCTTGTTTCAAACAACCTACAGTTAACTACAATTAATCACATTTTGTCAGCTTTGGATGATACCACAAGGTCTGGTTAATTAAAAACAGAAATGAAAGCTTCTTCCTTGTGGCTGTGCCAGAGGATGAAGGTGTGCGTGTGTGCATGTGGGAAGCACAATTTCTCAACTAATGAGAAAAGGAGTCCAAGATGGGTGTCAGTTTCTAAACAAGGAGATTCTCAAGGCACAATTGCAAACAATTCCAATAAGGAAAAAAGGAAGAAGACAGCAGCAGAAGCCAATGTGGCTTCATGAAAAGCTTAGAGATGACCTGAAAACAACAACAACCAAAGGATACATATAGGAAATGGAAGGAAGGCCAAGCCACAAAGGAAGAATACAGAAAAGTAGCACAGAATTGCAGGGACGGCATCAAGAAGGCTAAAGCTGAGAAGGAACTGAGGTTAGTGAGAGATGCCAAAAGCAACAAAAAAGCTGTCTTCAGGTACATCCGTAGTAAAAGACAGAGAAAAGAAATGGTGGTACAGCTATTCAATGAGGATGGCAAAATAACAAATGACGAAGAAAAGGCAGAAGTGCTTAATTCCTACTTTGGCTCAGTCTTCTCCCAAAAGCGGGTCTATGGCCCTCGTGGCAAATGTGAAGTTGAAGGGGCAGGATTGCTGCTTGAGATTGATACACAAATGGTGAAGGAATACCTAATCACTTTGAACAAGTTCAAATCTGCAGGGCCTGATGAACTGCATCCTAGAGTATTGATGGAACTGGCTGAAGAACTCTCAGAACCACTGTCTATTATCTTTGTCAAATCGTGGAGGATCGGTGTAGTGCCAGACGACTGGAGGGTGGCTAATGTTGTCCCTATCTTAAAAAAGGGGGAAAAGGAGGAACCTGGGAACTACAGACCTGTCAGCCTGACATCGATCCCTGGGAAAATTCGGGAGCAGATTATAAAGCAGTCAATTTGAAAGCAACTTGAAAACAATGCAGTGATTGCTAGAAGCCTACATAGATTTATCAAGAACAAAGCCTGCCAGACTAATCTTATCTCATGTTTTGATTGGGTAACCTTCCTGGTAGACTACGGCAATCAGAGCTTGGAAAGGTTACTTTTTTTAAACTACAACTCCCATCAGCCCCAGCCAGCATGGCCACTGGATTGGGTTGATGGGAGTTGTAGTTCAAAAAAGTAACTTTTCCAAGCTCTGGTGGGAATGCTATGGACATAATATATATCGACTTCAGCAAAGCTTTTGACAAAGTGCCCCATGATATTCTGATTAGCAAGCTAGCTAAATGTGGGCTTCATGGAACAACTCAGGTGGATCCACAGTTGGCTCCAGAATCGTACTCAAAGTGTGCTTATCAATGGTTTCTTCTCAAACTGGAGGGAGGTAACAAGTGGGGTACCACAGGGCTCAGTCCTGGGCCCAGTGTTCTTCAACATTTTTATTAATGACTTGGATGAAGAGGTGCAGGGAATGCTTGTCAAATTTGCAGATGATACAAAATTGGGAGGAATAGCTAATACCTTGGAAGACAGAAACCAAATTCAAAGGGATCTTGATAGGCTGGAGCATTGAACTGAAAACAACAGAATGAAATTTAACAGGGATGACTGCAAAGTTCTGCACCTAGGAAAAAGAAACCAAATGCACTGTTATAAGATGGAGGATACTTGGCTCAGCAATACTACATGCCAGAAAGATCTTGGGATTGTTGTTGATCACAAGCTGAATATGAGTGAACAGTGTAGTATGACTGCAAAAAAGGCAAATGTTATTTTAGGCTGCATTGACAGAAGTATAGTTTCCAAATTGCATGAAGTATTGGTTCCCTTCTATTTGGTACTGGTTAGGCCTCATCTTGAGTACTGCATCCAGTTCTGGACACCACACTTTAAGAAGAGTGCAGACAAACTGGAACAAGTTCAGAGGCCAATGAGGATGATCAGGGGACTGGAAACAAAGCCCTATGAGGGGAGACCGAAAGAACTGGGCATGTTTACCCTTGAGAAGAGACGACTGAGGGGAGATATGACAGCACGCTTCAAGTACTTGAAAAGTTGTCACACAGAGGAGGGCCAGGATCTCTTCTCGATCATCCCAGAGTGCAGGACACGGAATAATGGGCTCAAGTTACAGGAAGCCAGATTTCAGCTGAACATCAGGAAAAACCTCCTGTTAGAGCGGTCCAACAATGGAACCAATTACCTAGGGAGGTAGTGGGCTCTCCAACACTGGAGGCCTTCAAGAGGCAGCTGGACAGCCACTTGACAGGTATGCTTTAATTTGGATTCCTGCATTGAGCAGGGGGTTGGACTCAATAGCCTTAAAGGTCCCTTCCAACTATATGATTCTATGATTCTATAAGTGCCTGAGACTTGCCCAGATTCATTCCCATCCCAAAGAACTCATGATTTATTATTTATTATCATGGTCGGAATGGCAACGTTCCATCTTACACAGAATTGTGGTTGAAACTGCAATACTGTGTTGATGCCATAGCCAGTACAACCTTACTAGGCAAGGGAAGCATTGTGTACTTTCATGTTCCAAGTAATAAAAACATTTCTGATGAGTTCTATGCAGAGAAAAGCAATAACACTATTGACAAACGTGCTGCAGGAAAGTTCAGATAACAGCTGCAGTAATCTCTATGTTGCCTGACAACACATTGCATGTTAAGGATTATTATTAACATGTAGTTTGGCCTCAATTGTTTACACGTTGAGAAAGTTAGACATTCTATGTATCATTTATTTAAGTGACATTATGGCAATCTAGCTGTTACATAAATGATATTTGGATATAACACAATGGTAATAAAACAAATGGAATGTAGGTGAAGAGCAGCCAAGTCTAGGTGCTGTCTGATGGCAACATCAGACTGCTTTCTAAACAATAAATCAAGGCTTACAACAGCTTTGCTATGTCACATGAGTAATGCTGTCCTTAATGTTAAGCGGGCAGATGGTGATGCTGGCACAATGATCGTATTCAGAGTCCTTGAAATTGCTTGTCATGGTCATGATGCAGCTATTACTGGTGAGAATTGAAACAGACTTTCATTGGTAAGTAATGCATGCAGATCCAAAATGAGAAACTTTCCTGTTTAAACCTGGAAGAAATAGCATCCCAGATTCCAACATCTGCAGTTCAATTAGAATGGCAAAACAAAATGGGAATAATGTGTCTCCACATTGTCTCGCCCTCCCCTTATCATGGTATTCCTGGGTATGATCTTAATATCAGGAAGTCTGAACAAGGCAAAAAGAAGTAATTGAAACATATTATTATTTATTCAAAAATAAAAGACAGCTGTGTTGGCCCATAAGAAAAATCCGAACAGGCTTCTGCTTGTGCAGTAGGACTTTCCCTTCCTCTCCTTTCCTCTTCAGTCATCCCTGCACTCTCAAAATCTGCTCCAAAGTGCTGGGATACCCTCCAGACCAGATTTTGGTGATTCACAGGGGAGCTGCAGAAGAGAGGAGATGAAATGGAAGTATTATTGCATGAACAGAAGTGTGCTTGCACAGTGCTGGATACAACTCAAAAATCTGTATTAGGGCAATACTATTATTAGGCCAACCAAACTGTCACAAAACAGTGTGCAAGCGTTTGAGTTCTCCAGAATTCTTCAGGAAGCTAATTGGTAAACAATATAAAAATAGAGGGGAAAGAAAAAAAAATAGTTGGCTGGTTCTTACCTATACAACAGCAGGATCCTAAATGAGAGGAAGAGGAACCTAAATGCCACCTGAAGTTAGGACTTTCCCCCCCGAAATAACATTTCCTCCAATTTCTAGGTAACGCTACCCGATTTAGCCTCTTTTGACTTTTTCTACCATCTAGCCTGAGGAAGAATTCTAGAGAACTGAAATGTTTGCGTGCTAACATGTGATATTTTGGTTGATTATTTACTGTTGTCTAAATCCATTGATTTCAATGTTCTACTTGGAATATAATTGACATTGGAAACTACCTATAAGGAACAAACAACGCCAGGTGGCAACTATACTGACCAAAGTTCCATTGAGGGTTTGTGGGATGAAGTTAAAGTCACTTTATCTGGCATAGATACTTTTTTTTTCCAAATGTATAACAATGAGTTGCACTTTTATCCCCAAACATCACGACTCTACCAGACTATAGCAAAGACAGACTGCAGTGTTCCAGGTAAGAAACCTGAAAGACCACCTTCTTCTATATGTATCTACCCAAATCTTAAGTTTCTCTTCAGAGGCCTTGCTACAGGTGTTTCCAGTTAATGAAATGGGGGGGGAGTAACCACCAGGGAGGGGGCTTTTTCAACAGTGGCATCCTGGTTATGGAATAGTCTTCCCAGAGAAGCTCATCTGATGCAATCTTTATGGTCTTTCAGCACCGAGTGAGGACATTTCTGTTCACCCAGACCTTCCATATGACTTGTTGTTGGTGTTTTAATGGTTTCTAATTTGATTTATTAATTTTCAGCATTTGTATGCCGCCCCGTAACACAAAGATCTCTGGGCAGCTTACAATAGACAACAATGTCAATATAAAAGAAAACATCAAAACATGACATCAAAACTAAATAGGTACAATAAATCAGAGCATGCAGCAACCCCAAGATTAAAAACAGAGAGGTTCAGATTGCATAAATCAGGGATTGCCAACACAGCACTTATGGGTGCCAGTGTGCTAGGCAGTACCTCCTCTCGTAACAGCAAAAGGTCTCAGTAAAGATCCCTCAAAAATCCACAATGCATGAGAGGCTGTTTGCTCTTCCTGCTCAGTTCATGCTTGTACTGGCTTGGCCCTTCCTACATGCTCCCATGGCATTTTGTGTTAAACCACACCCCTACAGCAGCCATTTTGTGACTGGCACCCACAGCCCTTTCTCAAAATTCCAAATGAGCCCACTGGGCTCAAAAGGTTCTTGTCTTATGTAGTCTTGGTGTTTTTAATCTTGAGGGTGCTGTGTGCTCTGATTTGTTGTACCTATTTAGTTTTGATTTCACGCTGTTATTTTATATTTACACTGTTTTCTGTTGTAAGATGCCTAAAGAACTTTGGGTTATTGAGAGACATACAAATGCTGAAAATAAATAAAACAGAAACAACAACCGCTGCTACGTTTCCTATATTATTATCTTTATCCAGCAATACAGAAAAATAACCACCTTTCATGATTATTTGTGCAGTAGAGTAGAATACTCCAAATTAACTGTGCATGGCTGCTACATTAAAATGATCAATGAGTTTCCAATAAGAGTTCACAGTGTAAAATGTCTTGGTTCATTTTTAGATCTAGCTTTAATAAAGGAAGTTGAGCTCCAGTCCTGCTCTTTATTGGGAACCCATTCACACAGCAGATGTATAAACCTACAGAGACCTCTTTTTGCCAAAGTGTCCCTGAACTGAATCGTCAGCTAATGAACCATAAACTGTGTCAGTAAAGTCAGCAAGAAATTACCAGAACTTTTCCCTACAGAATTCTGAATTGTCTTAGTTATAAATGAACTTAAGCAGATAAAATCATTTTCCTCAGGGTTCAGTATTGTCCTGCTAATTATAAGTTCTCAGGAAAACACTTTTCAATTGCCAACAAAACAAATTTATACTATCAGGTTAGGGGTTGTAACCAGCAGACTGGAGAATCCAAAGAATGTAGGATGGCCCTATGTCCTACTTTACAGAGGACAGTTTGAAGAGCGATCAGAAGTCAGTCTGCAGTCTGACAGGCCCTTCCTGTGTAAGTCTGGTTTAAATAACAAGGGAGAGCAGCAGCCTTGAGGTTGCCCATCAACAGTTAGTATGTGGCCAGCAAGCTGGCTCCCAAAAAAGTAAGAGGTCTAAGACACCCCCCCAGGACACCAGACTACTACACTCCTGATGGTAACTATAAGTGTATATCAAAGTGGCCCAACATACAGGATATACCCTGCAGGACATACCCTGATATACACTATTTTGCACTGGCATTAGCCCTCTTCATATACTAAGTGGGTGGAGGGCAGAGCCATGGTGCTGGTTCTGCTCCTGGCATCATATTGCTGGGGTAGCCACACCCCCAATGGCCCTACACTGAGCACAAATGTCTGAAGAAGAAAGCTGATGTGTCTGCAGCTCTCACGTGTAATCTTTCCTAACCATATCAAATAATATCTCAGTTCACAGACATTGGGAGCAGAAATAGCCCAACTCCGTGATGTTGGGGGGTGGGGCCAGCGAGAGGCATGAACCCACTCTTTCTTCTATTTGTCAGTGCCCTCCTTGTGAGAAATGCATTATGAGAGCTATGGAAACAGGTGATTTAGTTATTGGGGACATCAAAAAGTACTACTGCCATTACCTTGTAAAGGCTCAAATCTCTGCACTGGAAGAGTAGTCCAATTATGTAACCTTTGTTCAACCGAGATCATTTTTGCTCAGCCTTCGTTCATTCTTTCAGAACCTCAAGGCTAGAATTATGACTATACATATGGTGACAAGTTGACATTTCATCTGCTACTTAATGCAGACTGGTAGTGAGGTGGTTCATGAAGAACACATTACACTAGTAGTCTTGTGTAATCTGAACCTCTGTGTTTTTAATCTTTTAATCAACAGTGAGTATGTGGATAGCAGGCTGAGATCTAGCAAATGGATCACCTGGTCACAGTCTTCCCCGCTATGGTGAGCTATACTGTAGTCCTATTTAAATTGCAGTGATTTCTAATTTTGCATCTATACATAAAATAGCCATATGCAAATTTTATGCAAATCTGTGCCCTCTTTTGTCCTCTTTTCTGAAGTCATGTTCCTTAGCACACCAAGAGCTTACAGTTTTTCCATTCCAGATGCAGCCCTTGTGCCACCAGAAATGCATCCCAGGAAGGCCCACTGGCGTTCAGGAGCAGCTATTCAGAGGGCACAAAGGCCTGCAGTGGCCTGAAAAGGTCCAAAAAGGATTTGTTGCAAACATGGAATGGCATGCTCAGCTCTTTGGATCCTAACCATTTTCAAATAAAGGAAGTTGTTCAGTTGCAGTAAAATCTCCTTTTAAAGTTATGTATGTCCTGTCAATTCTCATTCTCAGTAAGTACATGCAAAAGGAAAAGAAAGTCTTTATTCAATTGCCAATTGCATAAGAGTTGCTGGCCAATATAAAACTGGTTTGGGAAGAATTGTTGCCTTCTTATCTAAATTTCTCCAAATTGAGTCCTTATTTGCACTGTTTTGCTATAGTTCAGTGTTGATTTGATTACAGATAACTCACATTGTATAGACACATTCCCAACCACAGATTTCCCCACTGTAACTTACTGCACAACAGAAGAGTGCATGAAAAGATCCTGAGTTGGGTATCATGATAGCTACCTATGTATGGAACACATTACATTTTCTGTTTTCTCGTTCAATGCTTCCTTGCTCGCTCCCTATAAATTAAAATCTGGAAGTTTGCAGGAACAAGACTTCTGCCCCCACCCAGACATACTTTTGGTTCTGTTGGAAAACCCTGAATGTTTGCTGGATACAGTAAGCCAAACACCACACTGCAATCATATAGAAAACACAAATGTAGTTATTTGAATGCCTGTACAATCGTAATTTGTTAATGCCTAATTCTGCAATTCTCACAACTGAAAATCTCACAAATGACATCTTTTATGAGGAGAATCTATCATCATCATCATCTTTATTTATACCCTGCCCTTTTTCCAAACTGGAACATACAAAAATCTGCATTAAAATATAATTAAACTATTGAAATATTAAAACCATTTAACAACATTTAAAATACTGCAAACTCAGTTTAAATAGCCATGCAGATAAAACAATGACAGTACAGCAAGAATCTAAGGTGATAAGACCACCATACATTTAAAGCACATGACTTCCCCCAGAGAATCCTGGGAACTGTAGTTTACCCCTCACAGAGCTACAATTCCCAGCACCCTTAACAAACAACAGTTCCCACATTTCTTTGAGGGAAGTCATGTGCTTTAAATGTATGGTATGTATGTAGCACATCTGGGGCAAGCCATTTCCTCCCCTCCCAGATTCTTCTGTGCAACTCTTAAAAGGGACATGAACCTTCCCAGGGTTTATACCTAGAGACCCTATGATCTTTGGTGACCACCCACAGCTGTGAGGCCACAAAAGTTCTTTTCTGCCCAATTCTTTCCAACAGCCCCAAATACTTCCTGTCCCTTTATAAGGCCTCAATTTCTCCTTTGTCAAGCAAGCCTCAATTTCTCCCTGGTTTCTCCTTCAGTTCTACCCCTCCACTTCCCATTGGTTCTTCAGGTTCCTGCTTAATTGTCTCACTTATTTTATTTATTTATTTATTTATTAAATTTATTAGTCGCCCATCTGGCTGGTTGTCCAGCCACTCTGGGCGACGTACAAGATAAAAAACAATACATTAAAACGTTAAAATTTAAAACCATAACAGTAAAAACCTAACCCACCCCAAAAGCCTGCCTGAAGAGCCAGGTCTTCAAGGCCCGGCGGAAGCTCATCATAGAAGCTCATCATAACTTCCTTTAACCATCCTGACTCTCCAATAGTTTTGAGTCTTCATTCATTCAAGTACATATAAGCCACCTAGAGGAAAAGCCTTTATAAGATAGCTTTCATAAACATTCAGCAAAAAAATCCAAAATCTACCATTAAATGCTGTTAAATCCAAATACCATTTAAAAAGCAGTATCCTACAAAAGCAAGAAACAAACAAATCCCAATATCAAAAACAATATCAAGCCAGCAAAGATTCCTAGTGCCCTTCCACTCCGCACTAAATCTTTCCTCAGTTTGCAGTTCCTCCATCCATTTACTATTCTGCTCACTTCCTTCAGCTAGTCTGCTTTTGGATTCTCTACTCTCTTTTGTTTCCCTGATGCTGCCAACTAATAAGTATTATGGTCCCACATTCTCCCAGGTACATCTATTGTCAGATTCATTTCAGAGCCTATATTCTATGCCCCTGGAATTGCTCCTTTCCCCAGAGAAGCTAGATGGAGAACATTCTATTGCTGGCATCTTCATTCTCTGGAATATTAATGAACATTCTGTGACAACACACCAGCTCAGCTAATCGGTGCCAGAAGCTTTACCACCACCAGAAAAACAGAATAAAAATGAGAGAGGGTGAAAGAGGAGAAGTAATACTCATGATTCACTGTAGATATTTACTTATCTCCCCACTCCCCTTGAAATAAATTTTCTATTACTAGTTTGACTAAACAAGAAAAAATGAAGCTTTCTTTTTAAAATTATGCCTGGTATCAGAAGAGTTTATGAAGGAGGTGGTAGTGATCATGAAGTGACAGGGCCTTCTCAGTGATGGTGCTAAAGTTATGTAATACCCCTCCCCTTAGAGGTCCATCAGTTCTTTCCGTTGTGATTTTTAGTCATATTTCTATGACTTTCTGCTTCATCCGTCTAAGTGTATAATTTTAAATATTTATACTCTGCTGCCTTTACATTTTGTTAGATATTTATGCTGCTGTCATATTTTGTAGACAGCTCAACTGTAATTTAATTGGTTGTTTATCTTTTATGTTTTTAAATTTTGTACTCCACTTTGTATTTTTTTTTTCAAAAAAGCATTATATAAATAGGAAAATGAGGAAAAAATAAGCAATGGATTTGAAGGCGTACCGCCAATAAGGATTTTATACCACAAGCATAGTTAAAAAAGAAAGCTTGCCATTAAAATTCAATCTCATGATTATAGAGAAAAATACATTCTGAACTACAAACATTTTAATAAAGGTGTGGGGAACCTTTGGCTATCCAGATGTTGCTGAACTATAACTCCCATCATCCTTGGCCATTGGCTATGCTTGCCGGGGCTGACGGGAGTTCAGCAACTTCATATCTAGCATTCAGAATAAACCTGCAGATGTAAAAAGGAAATGCCAGTTCTCACATAACTACTAGTAAAAACTGATGCAGCAGCTAAGAGTGTGGTGATGACACCAGATGTCATCTAGTGAGTTTTTGGCTGAGATAAGCTGTGAAAGGCCCATATCTGAAACTATGGAGAACCACTGCCTGTGACCCTCCAGATGTTGTTGAACTCCTAGCTTCCATCAGCCCCAGCTAGCATGACCAATAGGCAGGAATGATGGGAGTTGAAGTGCAACATCTGGAGGCTGACGGGTTTGCCCCCTCCCCACTGTAGACATTGACAATATGGATCTGGATGTACCAATGGTCTGATTCAGTGTATGTTCCATAATTCCATCTGCAATGGGAGAAAATATCCTAGCTCACTTGATAGGGGATTTGTAAGAATTCCTAAGCTGATGTTATGTGAAATTATCTGGATACTCAAGTGCTATATAAATGCAATTATTATTACATTAGCTCAGGGGTCACAAATCTTTTTGGTCCAGTGAGCACATTTTGAATGTTGAGAGAGAGTGGTATGGGCACCGGTCACAAAATATCTGGCACAGGGGCATGGCATAACACAAAATGGCTGCCATGGAGGTCATGGCATAGCACAAAATAAAAGAGAATACAGTCACAGTAAAGCATTTCCAATAATTATACTTCCATACTATAAAAGGCTTAACCTGCTGAATTACTCCTCCTCCTCCTCCTCCTTATTATTATTATTATTAACCCTTCACCAGCAGGTCCTAGGGCACATTACAACAGTTTAGAATGGGAAATAAACTGCATTAAACACAAAAAGACTTACTTCTAAGTAAACACATGTACCATTGTATTCTAAATTAACTATACAGTGAATTCTTAAAGAGTGTGTGATCTTTAGGTCCTGCATAGAAAAAGACATGCCTAAACATCTTTGCAAAGTTTTCACATTTGCCTTTTGGTAGGATGGGGGATTCCCACACTTATTGTGTAGTAGTATTTGTAGAAAATAACTTCTCGGGACTACCTGATCTCAGATGAACCCACCATAAAGAAAATGCATCCTAGTTGCTAGAAAAAAAGGAAGGGCAAACTACGAAGATTCCAAGGTCTACAAAATAAGACAGAAGCAGGGAAAGTACACTGAATGGTAGGGGGAAACAGCAACTGTTTGAAGCTCCAGGGATTCTTATTGCCTGGTGTCCAAACAACCCACTTATCACTCACAGCTCCGACTTCACTTGTTGGCTAAGAACACTTACAGGCAAGAGCAACCAGGCGGGCTCATTTCACAGAAATGCTTAGAAAGGTACTTGTACATTTTGCTTCATAACCTTCTTTCTAGGAGGGCTAAAGACTTACTTTTTTTAAAAAAAAGAAAGCTCAGAATCTGGGTCCCCTGCCGGGGGGATGCCAATAAGGGCCTTCACAGGTGTCACGGCACCCATGGCTGCCACTTTAGCAGTCCCTCCAATAGCTGATATCTGGAAAAATGTGTTGCACTTGCTATGAAATACAAACGAACCCATCAGGTTCTGTGTTAAAAAAACAAAAACAAAGCATTGTCCTAGCCCAATAGATGGCAGCTGTGATTACTCCATCTTCATATAGTAAAAGAACTGGAGATTCAGTGATTTGTTGACCTATGACTCATCTGCTTGCTGATTCTGTGTCCTCTCTGGTTGTGGCAACAAAGAGCTGGGCTGTCTCCAGACAGCTGCTTCTCCCAGAGATAGCACTAAACAAGAAGTGGGAGGGAAAGTCCCTTACAGAAGAGGTGTCAACTAGCACAGGGATTTGGCAAGACTGCTGCTGTTTTTGTGTTCCATTTGGATGAGTAGAGATCAGCACAGTTGTATGCGGGTTGTACAGAAGAAGAAGTAGAAACCCAGAAAGAAAATGGATAACATTGGTCCTTAGAAGTAATTATTGGAATGGTTCTTAGGATGCTTCCAGATGGGGCTGATATCTGACTTTTTCTGTATAAGCGTTTGGCATGCAAGGATCAACACAAGTGGCTGAAGTTTTGTGGCTTCATAGCTAGTGTATATCACAATTTTCTGTCCACACTTAGGGTTGGTCCTTGATGGATAGATCTGTATGAAATTTGACAGATCAAATCAATCCACTCTACAGGGCTTCTTTGCCTACAAATTTCATCCAAATATGAAATAAGGAAAAAGTTATGACCATTTTTAGATCCCCCATTATAAATGGGGGTAAAACAGAGCTTTAGATTTAACATATCAGGTTTGGACCCAAATAACAAATCTGGTTGGATTGAACAGATCAGGCTGCTTCCAAATACTATAGACACAACAAATCTTGTGCAAGATCGCAGTATTTTTTTAAAAAACCCAAATGGAAATGGATGTTGCCCATGCCCCTCCCCCAGCACCAGCCTCCATTGGTCTGGGTACCCTAGTGAAACATGAGAACTAAGGGCTAGTGATATTACTCTTACCTCTTATGCACTTCCTTGCTACACAGGTACAGAAATACTTGCACACATGCTCAGAACAAGAAAAGGTTGTGGAGGGGGAGTAGTTGTTGAAAGGATGGTCCAGAACACAAAAACATTCCCATGATTCTGTGGCATGATCCATGTGCTTCAAATGTGTGTTGAATGTGCATTAAATGAATGGTGTGGATCTGCCTTAGGTATGATGTGTGTTCATTAGTTAATTGAAAAAAACAATTTTAAAATATACTTTTTTAAAATGGGAAGGGCTGTAGCTCAATGTAGGGGACATGCTTTGCATGCAAAGGTCCAAAATTCAATTCCTGGAAAAGATTATTGCCTGGAATCCTGGAGAGCCAATGCTAGTCCATGTCACCAGTACTGTGCTAGAAGGTACTAAATGGCCTGAGTGGGTCTAAAGCAGATTCCTTTGTACCTAAAAGACGAAAGAGACCCAAGGGCCACAGTGACTCCAACATTTATTTATGTATTTTATTTACAACATTTATATACACTTTATTGTAACAAATCTCAAAGCGGTTTACAGAAGGAATTAAAACAATAAAATTATTGGCAAAAACAGTTAAAGACACCTATTTAAAAACATTCAAAATAATAAAACCAACAGTGAGTTAAAAAGAGATGAAAACACAATAGCTTCTACATGCCTGGGTAGGCTTGCCTAAACAAAAATGTGTTTAGCAGATACTGAAAAGAGTACAATGAAGGCATCTGCCTAATGTCAATAGGCAGGGAGTTCCAAAGCAGAGGTGTTACCACACTAAAGAGCAGAACAAGTACTATGTGGCACCTGTAACATAGAAGGCACATCTTGAACTTAGTCTGGTAGCAAATCAGCAACCAGTGCAGATTTCAGAGCAGAGGTATTATTATGTGCTGATAGGGTCTCACTCATGTCAGCAATTGTGCCACAGCATTCTGCACTAACTGCAGCCTCTGGGTCAGGTTGTGCTGCCTGGGGATTTCTGTGACCTTGGCTGACTGGCTGCCAGGATTTTTTTTTAGTTTTGTTTTTTGGTTAGGAATCCTGACTGGTTGTGGGATGCTGAGTTTTCTGCCTTACTCATAGGAATCTTGTTGTGGTTGGTATGGTATTGCATTTAGGAAATCATCACTGTCTTTTGTTTTTCTTTTTCTATTTGCATTTCATTTACCTTTAACCTCACTCCCTTACATCCATAGAAGCAACAACAGTGGTTCCATGCGCTCAGCTCAACCCCCTTAAACCCACTGATGATACACCTTATTGGTTGCATGATTATTTGTTTCTTGCCCAGTAGTGACAAAAGAAAATTCACATACTGGGAAGTGTGGCTGCAATCGCCGTTGTTCCCAAGCTGCAGCCTGTGAAGGTAAACCAAACCATTTGTTTTCTCTCTGTCAACTATTACTCACTGGAATTGGGTTGGCTGTCAAAGTGAGTTTATAGCAGCCCACAGGGTGATACAGAAAAAGGTAGAGGATCTTCTTACTCTCATTTCTCAAACCTCTTTCTGAAGTAGGGTTGCCAGGTTCAGGGAGCTCTTGGAGCTCTTCTGTATCTTTAAAAGTTGCACAGGGGGAAGGGAGAATTCCACCTTGTGGTTTTTCCCATTACAGCATTACAAGAATACCTGCACTTGGCTGACTTTCTCTTCTCCTAAAGATACAGGATCAACCTCAGGCCCTGAGCCTGGCAACCTGAAGTGAAGGGTTAAGTCTGTAAAGAAGTTTGGAGCAGCCATGTTAGAATGTAGGGGCAAGGCATTCCAGGCAGGGGGTTGCCAACCCTGCTTGGATATGAATATTTTTGCAGAGGATCCCTAGCCAAGCTCTACCAACAGCACAATCCAAACTATATCTACTCAGAAGTAGGTCCTATTGAGTGCTATGGGGTTTAGTTCCTTAGTAAGTGTGTTTAGAATTGCAGCCTTCAGAGGGATCCACTTTTACTCCTGAGTGCTCCCATCTAGCATCTCCACAACTCCACAACACTAGGCTCCTTTCTTTTAAATGGCCTTCTTGTCACTGTCCTGGTCTGAGCGCACTTAAACCTTTCTTGCCAGAAGCAAGTAGGCTAGATTCAATGTTCCCTACCCATGCTCCATCTTTAAGCTAAGTTTTCTGTCTTAATTTCCAATCAGAGAAATGTTTTTGTTTGAACTGTATGTTCCAAGCAACTGTGGCTGATGCTTAATATATCATGCTTAATGATATCACTAGGGCCCACCCCTATGACATCATTAGGGCCCACCCCATGACATCACTCAGGCCCGCCCCTGAAATCTCAGGTTTGCGGATGATTCTGACTTGGCAATCCTACATGCACAACATTGACACTTTCACAATGACAACTCTACATTTCTTTTATGTAAAATAATAAACCATTGACAAGAGAAATTGAGACGAGAAATACAATTTTGAATCTCTTCCTGATTTTCTTTCTTTCTTTCAAACATTGACTCACAAGATACAGCCCTAGACAATAATGGCTATATAAAGAAAAAGTACTTATTGGGGTGGTGCCAGCTCTTGCCCGTTCAAAGCAGAGCCCTTTCTCAATAGCAGGCCTGAGTACATCATTGTGCTATCAGAGTATGATATAGTGCATTTGTGCATTTTTATAGATTTGTATTATGTTATATGCCACAAATAAGCAGGACTATGAATAATTATAGAAATTGCAGGTGGTCAGTATTCACTTTTATATGCTGAACACCTTTTCAGATGTTATTTTCCCAGTTAGAGAGCTGTCACTAGAGTTCAACCTTTATGTTTCAGCATGCAACTCAAGTCTCTTATTTGAGTGCAATTTCCATTTCATATTCTATATAATGACATTGTAGAGCTGTCATTGTTGACAAACGCATGTGTAATGACTGTCATCACCCATTATCTACAGTGGCACCTCATAACCTATTAGAGATTTTAAAAAATATCTGCTGAAAGGCAAAATATTGTGGCATTCTATAAAAATATGAATTTTTAAGAAGGTGAACGTTCCATTGTGTTTTATATTCAAGCTAATAGGATTCACTCCCATCAAAGGAAACCACACTAAGCTCAGTGAGGCTGCTCCCATTTAAGAAGCTTGTGGACAAAGATATTTTCCACTTCCTCTGTAGCTATGTAGCATCATCTGATGCATGAATACTTGAAAGTAAATCACACTGGTTTCGACAGGGTATACTCCCTAGTCAGTGGGTATAAAATTGCAGTCAGTCTTTAAACTTCAGCATACATTTCTCTATCCAGAGTTGCCTTGTAGTAATACCTCATTCCTATATTCCCTCTTTTGTCTCATAAGCAGAAGCATTGTTCACAAAAAGCCTGAAGTATACAATGATTGCACCTGAAATAATATCATTTCCCTAGTATTTAAGCCCCCATCACTTTTGAATCAAGGAGATGAAAACAATGCACTCATTTAATAGTTTCAACAGTGTCGATGTATGTGCATGATTCAGTTTCAAATGACAGACTTAATTTCTTTTATTGTTTCAGAAAAGCTCCAAAAAAGGGAGATTTCACTCTCATCAGATAAAATATTCAAGGGGGACAATTCCCACTTTCCAATTATTACGACTCAAGAACTTATCATTGCTTGCAGTATTGAAGTTAATGAGGTATAGAAGTACCTTATCAACTTCTTGCAGAAATTTGGTATTAGCCACAGAGCTAGAACAATGTATGAATGCAGACATTCTTTCATACAACCTTTGATCACTCATGGAAACTGAATCCTCAACTAAGAAAATGGCTCAAGGTGATGGCTCAAGCAGTGACTGCGCGAGTGTATGTTACTTTGTGAGAGTAATCTATGGTCATAACACAGACAAAATTAAGAACTTTTCATTTCTAACAATTTCCATGGCAGAGTTAAACCTATACTTACCTCTCTGCCAAAAGTTCTGAGAAGTATTTAATTCTGGATTGTGCCCTCTGTAAATATTGATATGTTGTTTTCTCTCTGAGACGATGAGTGGTTAATCAGATTGTTTCATTTCACTTGTTTTCACGTCTCCATTTAGCTGTTTGTTCCAGCTTCTTACTCTGGATACCTCATCCTATACATGTTAACTCATAAGTAAGAACCACTGCGTTCAGAGGACCTTATTCCCAGGTAATTGGCCAAAGGATTAAATTGCAGTCAAACTAATAGGGTTTTTAAAGCTGTATTTTAATAGGCCACTTTTATTTTGAAGGGGAAAAAAATCTGTGGACACCCAAACAAAACGTGTGGGATACTGCTGATTGCAGTAAATTGTGCCTTTAAGGGCAAATAATACAGAGCTGGGAGTGATTTTCAAGAGGAAACCTGTGTGGGCCCCAGTCAGGATTGAGAGCACATACTGGATTGGTGTCCCTGTACTGTTTTTTAAAAAGCAGCCAAGCACAATTTTTAAAAAGTGTGTTATTTGGTCCTAAGTTGTACAGTAGAGTGAATTATTTAAAGAGGCACAGAAGTTCACTTTTAGTTAAGACAAGCTGCAAAATAAAATAAAATCCAGCCATTATAAGTCTCAAATTGTTTTTGAAGAAGGACACCTGTTGAACTAATCTCTTGAAACCTGAAATGTATGATATACTTGATGAAGTCTACAAATGTGCTAACCTTCAATTTGATCTGATAAAAATTGCCACAGATGCAGCAAATTAAAAAGCACTAGAAATTGAAGCATTTACCTTTTTAACTCTGTAATTTTTAAAATTAAATTAAAATAAAATTTTGAACAGCATACATTTCTTTCAATACTGATACACTCTATTCAGACTTGTAGAGGAAGGCAGCCCTTCATTGGCTTGTTGATGTTCTGAGCAGTGGTTAAAATTTTTCTGTCCCCATTAAAGGCTGTGGGCAGTATTTATCTATATAATGGTGCTACTGAAACACAATGGGACTGTCCCCCTACCCTCCTCCCCCGGCATGCCCCCTAAATCTGTTCTGGGTGTTCCTTCAACTCTCTGGAGTAGATCTGGGGAGAGTTCAGGGTGCACGTGAGGGGTTGAGAGGGGAAAGTCCTATGGTGTTAGCACTAATCCTTGCACTAGTAATGCTATAATTTAGTTGAATACCACCCTATGGCAGCAATTGCTGACTAAGATATACAGTGCATGCTCAGTTTCATTCTGAAGCTAGAATGCTGCCAGTGCTCCCATGTTTGCAGAGCTAGTCTCCTAATGAATGCTATGTACAATGCCAGTTTCTTAGGAAATGAGAGGGGGCATGGAATACACAAGTGAGGGAAGCATAGGGATTGGGGGCCTCACACTACCTTTCTGAAAGCTGAAATGCAGTGTGAGAGCCTGTCTCTCTGCTGTTCCTTTCTGTGTGTGGTGGTAAAAGGATGTGCATGGATTGGAATCTCACACTGACATTCTGCCTTTAGAAAGGGGCTACTAGGAGGGCAGAGAAAGGCACACACGGTGTGTGCCTGGAGCGCTAAGGGAATCAGCAACTAAGCTTAGTTGTTCCTCCTTCCAACTTACCCCTAGCCTGCTATAACTGGACATTCTCCTTTAAGGAGAAGTGATTGAAATAGGAGAAGAAAAAAAGAGACTGTGAAGTTAGCAGTAAGGTGCAGAAAAAAAGAAACTGGAGAGAACTGGAGGAGTCTTCTGCACATATATTGTTTCGCAATCAGCTGAAAAGGACAAATGATTCATTTCAAAAGAGAGCTAAGGTGGTGCAGCACAGTAGGTAGAATGTTAGACTTGGAACAGGGTTCAAATGCTGCTCAGTTACGAAGCTTACTGGGTGACCTTCGGCTAGCCATTTTTGCTCAGTCTCATCTATACTACAAAGTTGTTGTGAAGATGAAACAGGGATAGGAGAGGAATCTTGATGTTTCATTATATAAGTCTCTCACCACATTCTGTGGGAGAAATTATATTCAGATATCTTGCAGTGACACACTCCAATTGGTGAATCTAGAATACCTGTATAGGGCCTCGATTCCCCCAACCTCATATTTTCTTACCCAAATGTAAGTAGTGTTTTGCAATAATGGAACATGCTCTCTAATAAGTCAGAACAGAATCACAGCTTCCATTTGCAATCCATACCCTTCATTATCCTCCTCTGGATGCACATCTTAACATGGTGAGGAGGTTTAAGAGTGCTGAAGAAGCTGACAGCAATGCTGACTCCTAGCAGGGTTACCCAAGGTGGAATGGTCAAAGCTGAGACACCAGACTAAGATACATCCAAACTCAGAGGAAGACAATGGCAAACCACCTCTGAATACCTCCTACCATGAAAACCCTATGAACCGAATATCCAAAATGCAACATGAGATAGTGCTGGAAGATGAGACCCCCAGGTCAGAAGGCACTCACCGAACTACTGGGGAAGAACAATGGACAAGTACGAGTAGCGCTGTGACTAATGACACCATTGGGTCAAAGCTGAATGGAAGCCCAGAGGATGATGTGCATAGATGCAAAAGGAGAGTCCGGAGTTGTACGACGTACACAATAGGAACATGGAATGTGAGAAGCATGAACAAGGGAAAGATAGAAATTGTCAAGCAAGAAATGGAACACATCAACATTACAATACTTGGCGTAAGTGAATTAAAATGGATGGGAATGGGACATTTTCAGTCAGGCAACTACAAAATATTTTATGCAGGAAATGAGAAATTAAGAAGAAATGGGGTTGCTTTAATAGTAAGAAGTGATGTAGCAAAAGCAATTAGGATCTACAAGGCAAGGTCTGAGCAAGTTATATCAATGAGATTTAATGGTAAACCTGTTAATATAGCCATCATACAATTCTACGCTCCAACAACAAACACAGAAGAATTGGAATTGGAGAGATTTTATGCAGAAGTACAGGAAGAAATTGATCACACACCAAAACAAGATATTCTGATAATGATGGGGGACTGGAATGCAAAAGTACGGAATAGAGAAGAACTAGAAATTGTGGGGAAATGGGGCTTAGGAGATAGAAATGGAGAGAGACTTATTGAATTCCGTGAAGCCAATAATTTGTTTCTTCCAAACACATTTTTTTGAGTAACCGAAAAGACAACTGTACATGTGGACATCACCAAATGGTCAATATAGGAATCAAATAGGTTCTAACCTACAAAGCCCTACACGGCACAGGACCACAATACCTGTTGGAACGCCTCCCCCGATATGAACCTGCCCGTACACTCCGCTCATCAACAAAGACCCTCCTCCGAGTGCCTACCCATAGGGAAGCTCGGAGAGCAGCAACACGAAAAAGGGCTTTTTCAGTGGTGGCCCCCGAACTGTGGAACAACCTCCCTGAGGAAATACGCCTGGCGCCAACATTACTATCTTTTCGGCGCCAGGTTAAAACTTTCCTCTTCACCCAGGCATTTTAATTAGTTAGTATATGTTGGAACTGTTTTAATCTTCACATTTTTAAATTTTAATGTTTTATATTTTCATATGTATTTTGTATTTCTGATGCTGTTCTTGTTCTTGTAAACCGCCCAGAGAGCTTCGGCTATGGGGCGGTCTATAAGTTTAATGAAATAAATAAATAAATAAATAATTGGAAGCAGAAGATGGAGAAGTTCTATACTTTCTGTGAAAACAAGACCAGGAGCAGACTGCAGTACAGATCATGAACTGATAATATCAAAAATCAGAAAAGCTAAAGCTAAAGAAGAACAACAAAGCAATTATAATGCCAACATACAATTTAAATAACATCCCAGAAGAACATAAAGATCAAATAAAGAACAGATTTGAGGCTTTAAACTTAATTGATAGAGAAACACAACTATGGAGTGAAGTCAGACTCATGATCAGAGAAGAATGCAAAAAGACAATACCTCTAGTTAAAAAGAGAGAAAGACCTCAATGGATGACTGCTGAAACTCTTAAAATGGTTAAAGAAAGAAGGGAAGCATAATCAAAAAGAGATAGAAACATGGTCAGAACCCTAAATGCAACTATACAGCAACTAGTACGTAGGGATAAAGAAAACTCACAATAGTTACTGTATAGAAATAGAAGAGGACAACAGAAAGGGAAGAACAAGAGCCCTATTCCAAAAGATTAAAGGGAAATTTAACCAAGAGTAGGGTTGTTGAATAATCAACAGGGGAGCACACTGACTGACAGAGATAAAATAAAAGGGAGATGGAAGCAATACACTGAATAACTCTGTAAAAGAGATGCAAGGATGACAGATTCATTCATGGAGGAATCGTATGATGAAGAACCAGAAATTTTAGAATGTGAGGTGAAAGCTGCTCTTAAAATACTTGGAAGAAACAAATCACCAGGAGCAGTTGGCATACGAATAGAGTTGTTACAAGCTTGTTGTTATGTGCCTCCAAGTCGACTACGACTTATGGCGACCCTATGAATCAGTGACCTCCAAGAGCATCTGTCATGAACCACCCTGTTCAGATCTTGTAAGTTGTTACAAGCTACTGAGACTGAATCTGTCCAAATTTTGACAAAAACTTGTCAACGAATATGGAAAACTAAACAATGGCCCACAGACTGGAAGCGTTCAATATATATCCTAATTCCAAAGAAAGGGGATCCCAGGGAATGCAGTAATTATTGAACTATTGCCTTAATATCCCATGCAAGTAAAGTAATGCTCAAGATTTTACAACAAAGGCTCTTACCATATATGGAGTGAGAAGTGCCAGATGTCCAAGCTGGATTTAGAAAGGGAAGAGGCCCCAGAGATCATATCGCAAACACACATTGGATAATGGAACGGACCAAGGCATTAGAAGGAAATCACCCTGTGCTTTATAGATTACAGCAAAGTCTTTGACTGTGTAGATCATTAAAACTATGGAATGGTTTAAAAGGAATGGGGGTACCACAGCACATAATTGTCCTGATGCGAAACCTATACTCTGGAGAAGAGGCTACTGTAAGGACAGAATATGGAGAAATCAATTGGTTCCCCATTTGAAAGGGTGTGAGACGGGTGTATTTTATCACCCCATTTGTTTAATCTATATTAAGATATCATAAGGAAAGAGGGATTGAATCAAGATGAAGGAGGTGTGAAAATTGGAGGGAGAACTATCAATAATTTAAGATATGCAGACGATACCATACTACTGGCAGAAACCAGTAATGATTTGAAACGAATGCTGTTGAAAGTTAAAGAGGAAAGCACAAAAGCAGGACTACAGCTGAACATCTAAATAATGACAACAACATTTATGTACCTTTAAAGCTGACAATGAGGACATTGAACTTGTCAAGGATTATCAATACCTTGGCACAATCATTGACCAAAATGGAGAGAATAGTCAAGAAATCAGAAGAAGGCTAGGACTGGGGAGGGCAGCTATGAGAGAACTAGAAAAGTTCCTCAAATGTAAAGATGTATCACTGGATGCTAAAGTCAGGATCATTCAGACCATGGTATTCCTGATCTCTATGTATGGATGTGAAAGTTGGACAGTAAAAAAAGCGGATAAGAGAAAAATCAACTCTTTTGAAATGTGGTGTTGGAGGAGAACTTTGAAGATACCATGGACCACGAAAAAGACAAATAATTGGGTGTTAGAACAACTTAAACCAAAACGATCACTAAAATGATGAAACTGCGGTTAACATACTTTGGACACATCATGAGAAGATAGGATTCACTAGAAAAGACAGTAATGCTGGGAAAAACAGAAGGAAGTAGAAAAGAGGAAGGCCAAACAAGAGATGGATTGATTACATAAAGGAAGCCACAGACCTGAACTTACAAGACCTGAACAGGGTGGTTTATAACAGATACTATTGGAGGTAACTGATTCATAGCGTCGCCATAAGACGTAATTGACTTGAAGGCAATAACAACACCCTTCATTATAACTGACAGGAGGGAGCAGGCCAGCTCTACCATTAGGCAGAGTGAGTGACCATCTCAGGCAGCAGGTGCTGAGGGTCTGCAACAGGAGGCTACTGCTGTTCCTCCTAAGCCCCAAAGCTGTATCCTCCTGTTGATGGATGGGGTTGCCTGTGCAATGCAACCTGCTCTGTACCCCATAACTCAGCTGTGGAGGAGGATATTTTCCCATAGCCAACACTGAAATAAGATTCAGTTGCAAGTTCAGTCAGCTTTCAGTCTTCCTTTTCAAAAACCAGGGAAATTTAATTACCAAAAACCCTGCCTCTTTATGACCAGAGTGAACTGCAATGTTGTGCAGTGTCACAAATTGTGTTTGCCTACAACTTACTTCTCCATGCACTCACATCTTTCCTTGGTTTATCAGGCCAGATGGCGAGGATGGAGTGCTTGGGACCAGCAAATACGCCCCAGGTTCTCATGGTATTATTATTATTATTATTATTTAGATTTCTTACCTGCCCTTCATCATAACGGTTACAGCAATGTAGAAATACAATATTAAAATCAGTTAAAGTACTCCTGTATTACTTTAGGAAGCATCTGAGTCAGGAATGGGGACCTTGTGATTGTCCAGGTGTTGGACTCCCATCAGCCCCAGCCAGTATGATCAATGGTCAGGGATGATGTGAGTTGAGGTCTAGCAATATCTGGAGAGCCACAAGTTCCCCACCCCTGATCTAAGCCTTACTGTGTTACTAAAGGATTGCTCCTGTGAATTGACCCATGCCTGTGTGTTGCTCATATCTTGCCAGCTACTGATGTAAAGCAACAAACAGGCATGAGTCAACTCACAGGAGAATTTCTCTAGTAATACAGTAAGGCTTAGATACAACTCTGGTTTTAAATTAGCAGGGTTTTTTTTTAAAAAAAATGTTAAATATTATTTAGCATCTATGCAATGTCCTCCATGGATTCTTAACTACTAGAGATATAACTGCTTTTAACATGCTGACTCATTAGCTATACTCTGTCTTCAAATGATTTAGAGGTATAAACAAACATTTTCCTTTGCAATTTTACCTTCTTACGTGAAGTGGTAAATTTGACTCAAGCTGCTGAAATTCACTAAGACAACCCATTCTTTCACCATTGCAGACTGCATCACTAACCTGCACTGCATACCTTGAAACAATCCAAATAAATAAATAAATCTTCAAACAAGATTTGAACAGGTAATCGTAGAAGCTTACATTTTGACAATAAAAATGTTCAGTGAAAAGAAACATACGTTGTATTTAAAGTCAGGTATTGCAGACAGAACTGTGGAGGCCTACATTAAGCAAAAGCAGAAGCTTCCACCTTAGATTAACTCATGGCTAGCCTGGTATTATTTATGACTAGGCAGAGAGGGTCACAGAATGAGGTTTTCAACATTGTCATGAGCGCCACAGAATGAGGATACCAGAATGAGGATACCAGCCCTGAGACTTTCCATTAGGGCAGTAGCTTCTTGGCTATGTTGCAACACAGCCAGTGCCCAACATGGAAAAGGGCAGAGAGCACTTTGGTAGGGCCTGTAATTCCCAGGGGTCCCAGTACCCACAAAGGGAGAATGAGATCAGACTGTAGATTAGGCTCCAGAAGTTTATACTGGATATACACATACAGTGGATGTCCTCAATTTGGTGAAGATGAGCTGACAATTCTAAATGAATTTCATGAATGTGATAGGAGACATATTTCTCCAGTTCTTGACAAGTCACCAGCAGATGCTGCCACAAATCACATTTAAGTGCCTGTCAGGATTTACTGGTGTATCTTTTGAAGTTTGGGGTAGTTGTATGTGGATGTTGTGAATTTTTATATTCCCCAAATTTCAGATATTCTTCAGTACCAAAAGTCTTGATGGTGCCCAAAGGAATTTTAGAAAAAGGTTTTGCTGCAAAAAATATAACTGACCAATTCATTTTTTTGGTAGAATCTAGACTTCTATTATCATATGTATTCTAAATCAGGCCTCTGTGAGTCACAACTGCACATGTTAGATGTTTGCAATATATCAACAGAAGTGTGTGTCAGAAGACAAGATTGAATGGATTTTGCCAGGTCATTTTGACTCAAAGTGTTGTAAAGTCAAAGTCTTTTGAGCAGCTGTTAAATACAGAGCCAAAAGGTTTTGAAACACCATACGAATAATTGCTTGATATAAACACTAGGAAAGAAGCAACAATTTCCCAATAATTTCTGGAAAGCTTTGGGCAAAATAGAACTGCCAAAGCTGCCTTTCATATTCCTCTGATTCTGCAGCAAAAACTGAACACTGAAAGGCAAGTTACGTCTATAGTTCAAGGACAGTCTTTATTTCTATATGAAAATGTCCATTGTGTTTTAAAATATGTGGGCAGGGAGTTAGGTGCTTAGGTTTGTCTTTCCTCTATATAATTCATCTTTCTTTTAATGCAATGACAGCTTATTAAGAAATCCAAACCGGGGGGGGGGGAGAGAGCAAGAGCAAAAACAAATGTCAATTCACTGCATGCGAAAGCAGGTTGAGTTCATATGGAAAGGAAGCCTGACATCACATTCACTCCTTTGTGCAACAAAAAGCTAGTGCTGACTGTCTGCATGAAAAGGGATACTGAGCTTCCTAACATTGTTGAGTGCAAAGTATAGACTACGAAACATAGACAACGGGGTTGATGGGGGTGGTTTAAGCACAGGATCTTTAGAAAGAGAAATACACTTTTCTTTATTCTGCATTTAGAGTCCTTGAAAGGTTTACAACATACAAACAGTACCTGTCAAAAGTTCTTCTCAACAGTAAAGAAAGGGGGGAATTAGGAGGTAAAAAACAACAACTGTGGTATCTTTTGGAATAAAAAGTGAACACATCCATGTTTTAAGGCATGGCACATCTTGAATTAGTGAGCACCAGTAGACTTTGCTGTCTAACTACAGCTGTATTTTTGTTCCCTGAGCAGCACACAGCAAATAACGCCATGGTCTACAGGACCACCAGGCAAAGGTCCTGCTGAGACTGCAGCTTTAGGCACACTTGCTTGGATGTGAGTCTCAGTGGGACTTACATCCAAATACACATGTATTAGAATCAGGCTATAAGAGAAACAATAACTAAACAGTGAGACCATAGCAAGAGACTGAAGCAGACCCTGAGGGAAAATTAAAGAGTGCTGTTTTTGAATGCCATCCCATCTTCTCCCCACAGAGTCCCTTAAGCTTCCAAAGTCATGATGGAGTTTCTTATTCTTGATTCCAATTGAAATCCCTGATGGTGACTAGATGCAACAATGGACAGGACTTCAGTACCATCAATAGGTATGTAGGAAAGTGGGTTTTGGCAGGCACAGCTCAGAATGCCACAAGAATGAGAAGTGTCACTTAATGCATCTGTCTCCACTGTGCCAACTATGAAAGGTATGGCAGCCTTGTCCTCTGTTGCATCTGATCACCCTATACCCCTATGACCTGGAAACCATTCCTGAGGGCATTTCACCTAATGGCCACTGGAAGCCCTGATGGCCATCGTTCACTACCTCCATCATTCCCTATAGGCATTTTGCTACAGCCCTTGGCTACAACAGTAGTGTAACCAGGCAGCTTGGCTTTCTGTAGGCGAGTGCTAAGCAAAAGCATGCACAGGTAGAGGCTGAAAAGTGTCCCGCCGAGTGTAGCACGCATGTCTCACCTGCAGGCTAGGTCTGCTCATTCCATGCCAATGAAATGGTCTTCATTTTGGCATCTCCAGTCAGCAGCAGGCTTGAGAGACCCTAAGGGCAGTGGTATAGTCCAAGCTGCAAGGAGGGTGGCACCTCTGTAAACAGCAATTGAAGTGAAGTGTAGCAGCAAAAGCAGCTGATATGACTCTGGCTCAGGAACTGCAGCCGGCACTTGCTGTTGCTGCTGCTTCTATTGTTCAGTAGCATAGGAGACCAAATTAGGTTCCCTCATTGCCACCTGCTGGATGTTTAAATCACTGCTCCATCAAATCCTACAGGCTCCTAGGTAATGCACTTACTCCTTTGAAAGCCCTCAAGAGCTATTGCGAGAGCACCGTTCCTCCTTATCTTGCAAAAGACTGTTCAAAGTAAAGGATGTCATGTGAGAATGCACGAAGGCTTGTCACTATCAGTGGTTATTCAGTGTTAATGATCTAATACAATCTTATCACCCATGATCTGTGATTTCATGCACATCACAAGGCCAGGTATGATCACACTTCAGCCACTTGCACAAGTAGTCCAAAGAAACCCTTGGTTATAGGCAAAATGCAGAACTTACCTGCCAGTTTTCCCAAGTAGCCTTAAGTAAACCCAGAGTAGCCTTTCCTTTTGATATCCCAAGAATCAAATCCAAATCTATCACATGAGTAATATCTATGCAATATTGTATTGTGCAAAATTTTAGTAAGCTGCTTTGTTGAGTCTCTTGGGGCTATAAATTGGAATATAAGTATTCTAAATAATACTTGACTATGGTAATAATACTTGACTACGGTAACACATGCCTTAGTTACATCCCGATTAGACTACTGTAACGCGCTCTACGTAGGGCTGCCCGTGAAGACTGCTCGGAAACTTAAATTGGTACAAAGAGCGGCAGCCAGAATGTTAACTGGAGCTGGGTTCAAAGAACATACTACTCCTTTGCTATACCAGCTCCACTGGCTGCCAATCTGTTTCCGGGCACAATTCAAAGTGCTGGTTTTGACCTATAAAGCCTTATACGGCTTAGGTCCAGGCTATCTGTTAGACCGTGTCTCCCTCTATGAACCTGTCCGGATTTTAAGATCATCCGGTGAGGCCCTCCTTACTATTCCATGTTTCTTGCAAGTTCTTCTTGCTGAGACACAGAATAGGGCCTTTTCGATGGCTGCCCCTAGATAGTGGAATTCCCTCCCTAGCGAGGTTTGGTTGGCTTCCTCGCTATCATCCTTTTGCGCCCAGGTGAAGACTGTTTTATTTAGGCAGGCTGTTAACTGAAAATGTTATAGTTTTAATCTATTTTGATTTAATCTATTTTTAATTGTTTTTAACATGTATATTGGTTGTTCTGATTGTTTATTGTTTTAATTGTGAGCCGCCCTGAGTTCCTCGGAAGAAGGGCGGGGTATAAGTATTTTAAATAAATAAATAAATAAATAAATAAATATCACCTGTTTTTCATTCCCTAGAAACCTATATTAGCTAGACCCCAGAAATATCTCTAAATACTTTGCTCTAAATACCCACTTAACTGGAATCACCCGCTGAAGAGGTTTTTGCCCTTTGAAGCAGGGGTGGGGAGCCTGTGGCCCTCAAGATGTTGCTGTACTCAGACTCCCATCAGCCCTAGCTGGCGTGACCATTAGTCACAAGGATGATAGGAGTTGTAGTCCCACAGCATCTGGAGGGCCACAATAAGACTGAAATGCTGTAGTGAGAGATAAAATTCTGTTTGCCTATTAGCTAATAATTTCATATTTATCAATTTCTTCCCCCCACCACTTCTGCACAGCATTATCAGTCAAATATTTTTAAAGGAAGTCCAGCAGAATACTCCTATCCCCACTACCTTTATCTCTTCCATCCATTTCAATGGAGGAACAGTCCCGCCTTTTAATAGCCTCAGACTATTTTATAATTTGAAGTTTATTTGCCTCCCTCTCAATTCCCTTTGATTAGATGACCTAGCCTTCTTTGCACAGTTGCCTGCAATCACATTTCCCATGTGCCTGTTACATCCTCAGGACACCATCCCTTACTTTTGACAAGGGGAAGACTCCTCCTAATCAGGGATAGTCAGTGTGGTCCTGTCCTAGTCCATATCTGCAGCCCAGGATCTTCAGTGCTCCCTCCCTCCCTCCCTCCCTCCCTCCCTCCCTCTCTCTCTCTCTCTCTCTCTCACTCACTCACTCACACACACACACACACACACACACACACACACACACACACACACACACACACACACTTCGACTAGGGTGCTTTCATACTTGACATACACTACAGAATTGTCACACTTAATTCACTCACTTTATGGAGCATCTACATGATGTAATTCAATTGTTGTCCTCTTGTGTTTTCCCATAGGTCTTCCATCTTTTTTGGGGGCGTGGCAGAAAATCTGACTCTGCATGTGTGTGTGGTTGTGTACACACCATACATTTAAACAGAGCTTGGAAAAGTTACTTTTTTGAACTACAACTCCCATCAGCCCAATCCACTGGCCCTGCTGGCTGGGGTTGATGGGAGTTGTAGTTCAAAAAAGTAACTTTTCCAAGCTCTGCATTTAAAGCAAATTTACAGCTCATGACTTCCTACAAACAATCCTGGGTACTATCTCAGGGTGCCTGGAATTGGAGCTCTGCTTGGCCACTGTGAGATGTTGGACTAAATGGGCCATTGGTCTGACATAGCAGGTTCTTCTCGTGTTCTTATGAACGCTTGCCTTTTTTAAAAAACAACTTTTCACACTAATTTCTTTCAAAGTAAAAAGACATCAGTTAAAAATAATAGTTGTCAGGAGCATGTTAGACAGCATTCCCCAGATTTCTGCACTTACAGGCGGTATTTTTCTCTCTCGTTAACTGGTGGACATTCATAAAGCACACACATGACATTTTAAGCACAGCACTAGTTGTTGTCATATTATGAACATATGAGCTGACAGGTCACAAGAAAGGCCTCACTAAATTTCCCTGCTGCAGGAAGGGAATGGTTGTAGTTGAGTGGTAGAACAACTGCTCTGCAAGAAGAAAGTCCCAGGTTAAGAACATAAGAACATAAGAAGAGCCTGCTGGATCAGGCCAGTGGCCCATCTAGTCCAGCATCCTGTTCTCACAGTGGCCAACCAGGTGCCTGGGGGAAGCCCGCAAGCAGGACCCGAGTGCAAGAACACTCTCCCCTCCTGAGGCTTCCGGCAACTGGTTTTCAGAAGCATGCTGCCTCTGACTAGGGTGGCACAGCACAGCCATCATGGCTAGTAGCCATTGATAGCCCTGTCCTCCATGAATTTGTCTAATCTTCTTTTAAAGCCATCCAAGCTGGTGGCCATTACTGCATCTTGTGGGAGCAAATTCCATAGTTTAACTATGCGCTGAGTAAAGAAGTACTTCCTTTTGTCTGTCCTGAATCTTCCAACATTCAGCTTCTTTGAATGTCCACGAGTTCTAGTATTATGAGAGAGGGAGAAGAACTTTTCTCTATCCACTTTCTCAATGCCATGCATAATTTTATACACTTCAGTCCAGAGCTTGGAAAAGTTACTTTGTGGAACTACAACTCCCATCAGCCCAATCCAGTGGCCATGTTGCCTGGGGCTATGGGAGCTGTAGTTCAAAAAAGTAACTTTTCCAAGCTCTGGTTTAGTCCCTAGCATCTCCAGGTAGGGTTGGGAAAGATTCCAGTTTAAAACCTTTGAGAGCTGCTGCTAGTCAGTGTTGACAGTACTGAGACAAATAGACCAAGGCCTCTGCTAGAGTGTCGTTATTTTCTGGAAAAAAGGTAGCGCAATTAAAGCAACAAACCTGTTTCCCCAAAAGATCTGACTTTTTGCAATATGGAAAGTGACAAGAAAATACAGTAGGGCCCCACTCATACGACGGGTTACGTTCCAGACCCCCGCCTAAAAGCGAAATCCACTGAAAAGCGGAACATTCAATAGAATGGTGCCCGCTGCCCGAAAAACACCATAAAAGTGGAACAAGCTCCGTATGAGTGGGGCCTTACTCTAATTGAATCTGCCATATTAGCAGAATGCCACAGAGCGGGCCACCGAAAAGCAGGGCCCTAATGTACAGAGAAAAGTATGGTATAACGTTTGCTTTGATGCAACATCGTCTAGCCTCCCCACAAACAAATCCGAGTGAATACTCATTAAATAGCCAACCTCATCTAATCCTCCTGCAAACAAATCAGGATGAATGCTCAATAAACAGGTTGCCTGGAAGTGCCCCAATGGTCCCAATAGACTTAGTATAAGGCAGCCTTCTCTGTTTCTATGAGGGTAACTATAGTTTCATTGACACAAAGAAAACAAGGTTGGCATGAACCAAGTCAGAAGCTTTGATTCTGACAACTGAAAAACGGTTCAGCTGTGATCATGTCCACCTCCCACTTGTGTGGTTTCAGCTTCCACTTCAGGATCAGGCATTACACAAGTGAGAGTAGCAGGGGTGGACATGCTAATCACACCCTGCAACTCTTCCATATGCCCTGTTGCTAAACCTTCCCTCCTCTGGACTGCACATGAAATGCCATCTCTCTCAAGTCCTGCTGACGCATGTGTTCCTGTACAGGGCCTGGAGGGGGAGAATCACACTTACTGGCGGTAAGTTGCATGAGGGGGTGGCTGGGGAACACAGTTTTCAGCAAATTACATTGTGCTGTCTCCCAGATGGCATGGTGATGGGCAGGCTAAATAATCACCCACTTCTATTGAGATGTCTGATCCTCCGTTTGCTGAAAGCTTTCTCCCTGTGTAGATAGTTACCAGTCTGCATGACTGAAAATGTTAAACCCCTTAAAAACAAACCCCATCCTTTTCCCAAGTAAATTTAGCATTGTCTTCATTCCAAGCTTTATTTTTTGCATCACTTACAAATAGATTTTTTGAGAGATTAAAAAAACCCCTACTGAGTCACCTCCATTAAACAATGAGTAGTTTCTCCCAGGTTTCCAGAAGTACATGTTTGTTTCACCAAGGCTGCCTTGCTTAGTCAGTTGGTTTCTTTTCCTGAGCAGAAAGCTTGAGGTTATACTTCAGATCTTTAAATTCCTGAATTATTTTGACTGAATTCATATTTTAGATTTCCTCATGTCTTTCAACTACATGTTACAATATCATCTAACCTTTGTCAGTCTCTACTCACTCCAATTTCTGTCTTTTTCAGATACAGTCGTGGAATCAGTGGTGGCTGTTAGCTCCATGGCAATGGAATCTGCTCTGAGTTTTAGTCTGAACTTTTCAAGGAGTTCAGACTAAAACCCGGAGCAGATTCCACTGCTCCACTGACATGGAGCCACCAGCAGCTACTGCTGGAACACACAACGGGTGGGGATGGTAGATGATTTGGAACTTGACTTAATGCCCTTGTGCTCCCCCCTCTCCCTCTTTTGATAGCAGTGTATATTACTTCATATTGTGGCAAGCCAGGCCTGCTGTGTTTGGCACCCCTTCTACTCTTAGAACTAAGAAGAGCACTGAAGTTCTATACCAAAGTCCTGTCCTGATCCCTGATAGCGTCACTACATAAGTGCCTACCCACTTGGTGCCTGAGTCTGCTTTTTTCCTCTTTCCTTCCATACCATTTCCTTTTGTGTCATAACTGGAGCCAGGAACAGTTTTTTTTATTGATCTGTAAGCTTCTCTGGGATACTTTTTGGCTGGACATTCTTTAAGAAAATTAATAACAGAAACTGCCATTCCCTTGGTGTTGGCATCTGTTCAGCTGTGTACATCACACCTCCACTACCGCTTATCTGTGGCTGTGTAATCACTGCCTCCCACCTGTCTCATGAACTAATCCCATTGCCATAGCTGGTACCCTTCTTAATTTTGTAAAGGTCTTTTTTCCTTTCGGTATTTCACATTATGGCTCCTTGCTGCAGTATACAAACAGGAATGACTCAGCTTTGCTTTCTCTTGCTTTTTACCTTAACACTGAGCGTAACCAAGGTGGTTTTGGTGGTTTTGTTTGCTGCTGAATTTCTCTCTCTCTCCCTCCCTGAAAAGTGCAGGTAATTAATGAGAAAGGGTTGTATTATTGTTCAATAGTCCCAGGTAGGCATGGAAGGAGCTGTCATTTTTGGTTCTCTCCGTTTCTCATTTTTCCAGTCTTAAATTCAGTTCTTCTCATTTCTGTAGCAATTTGCAGATTTTTTTAAATCATGAAAACTCTTCAGAATCTTAATGCCAATTTCTACTGCTAAACAGATGTTTGTATGCAGTTTTGACTGATGTAAAAATTTTTGCAAGCAATTTCTTCTAATATAATGTATTGTCTTTGTTATTTTCACTAATATATTCAGATTTATGCACACTTCCCCATATCTATGCACTTTTATAAACATTGTTTAGTTACAGAACTGCATTGCAATATTTAGGTAAGTGCAGTTTTTGAAGGATGGCTGTGTTTTGGTTCTCATATTGTTTCAGAAAATGCTAATTTGATAGATTCAGCTTTAAATGCCAACTGAATCCCCATCCACACCCCCAGTTTTAGGTGATGCGTACAGGACACACATCAATTTTTAAGTGAACATTTTAGGAACACAGGAATCTTTCCCACCCCATCTGAAGATGTCAGGGGTTAAACAAATGAGCGACAATCAACCTCCACTCTTGTCTCTCCCTGCTCACTTGTTGGCTTGGCTGCCCTGCTCCTTCCTCCTCTAGTTGGGAAACTAAGAGCCAAACTAGGCCTGAGAGATTAAACATCTTTGCATTTATAGTGGAGTTGCATCTTACATGGGGGTTAGGTTCTTAAGTGAGTGCATAAGACGAAAATTGCGTATAGTCAAAATTACCCTTGAAAATCCCATAAAGTACGTACATAAAATACATTATCTTTAAACACTAGAATCACACTCAGCGCAGCGAGATGCTCACAATATGAGAGGCACACAGAAACTGAGACCAACTGAGGGAACAGCAGATTTATGTCTTCCATCTCACTCTCATTCCAGAGCACGCACTCATTGAGTGGAATGGTGGGCAGCATCACCCACACTATTTAAGTTCCCCCCCGAGTGTGTATAGCTGAATTCGCATACGTGATGCGACTCCACTGTACTATCAAATACCATCAGCTGTGGGGGCCTGATAATGACGAGACCGCAGTAAAGAAAGGAGTAGGAATCTTTTCCCGCCTAAGGGCCATATTCCCTTATGGACAACCTTCCATAGTGTTAGTGTTGGGTGGGCAAAAGCGGTCAGAGCAACATATATAAATTTTATTTTTGTAGAGTACGCTAGTTTCAACACACTCTCACACTCCCCTTTCTAGGCAAGCAAGGGACATTAACAGAATTCACAGGCACAGGCAAAAATATTTGGGGTGCAAAGCAGGGCCAGTGAGAGGTGTAGCCTGCGGAGAGTTCCAAAGGCCTGAGGTTCCTCACCCCTTCAGTAAAGAATGGAGGGGGGATTTAACCTTTTCCTTCCCTGAGGAAAATCCCTCTTCTGAGGCTGGTATTTGCTTTGAGAGGAAATACCCCTTTGGTTCTAAACAGACCATCTTAAACCAGAGTTTGAAAACTGCTTTAAAAGGTGGTTTAAATCTCTAAACATGGCTAAACTCAGTGCAAGGCAAGCTTAATGCTGACCATAGCCTTTCAGTGGGAAAAGAGGAGTGCTGTAATAGTGAGGTGTTGGTTCCAGTAAAAACACACGCTGCTACTTACTAATGGATCTTAACTATGTATTTTAATATTAAACACAATTGAGGCCTAGAGCCTCTAATAATATGCAGCCATGTTGTCAATAACACAGACAGCAGCCAGAGATCTTTTTCCTATGCCCTCTCTGGAAGATGGGTGGCCTTTTCTACCAGTTATTACCTTTTCCTTCTCCGCAGTACTGTTGCATGCAGTTTACTACAGGGAGGCCAGAAGAGGAGAGAGGGAGGAAGTAGCGTGTCAACCTCCCAACCCCATCCCAATAGCCACCCCAGTCTTTTATCCAGTGTGAAGAGTTGGGCAGTGGCAGCTTGTGAGGTGGGCTGAAGCTACCGCTGCTGAACTCTCAAAGGCAAAGGAAGGCCCTAGGCCATTATGGGCAGATAACGTGGGGTGACCGCAGAGAACAGAGAGGCTGGAGAACTGCTGTTACGCAAGGTAGATGATTGCTGAATGGAGTGCTATGCATTGTACATGACAATGGTATCACAGGCCCAGGCCAGGTGCTGTTGGTCATTTAGTAGCTGTACATCTGCACAACACTTCTCCAGTCCCCCCCCCCCCGCACTCGGAGCTTCCACCCACGTTAGCGGTGTTGCTTCCACCCCCTTCAATACCCACCAGTAGGGTTCAGGAAATGTAATCTCTCTGGAGTAGGATTTCATAAGAACATAAGAAGAGCTTGCTGGATCAGGCCAGTGGCCCATCCAGTCCAGCATCCTGTCACAGTGGGAAGCCCACAAGCCAAGTACAAGATAGAACTGCATCTGGCACCTTTAGGCCTTGCTCTTAGCCTAATTCTGTAATATAAACTGTAATTTTTTTAGTGTGAGAGGACAGGATTCATTGTCTCATTTTATACTTTGATTATATGCTCTTCAGCAGGAATCGTCAGGCTTTTTGTGTATGGGAACTTAGCTCAATGAAACACTGATTACAGTTTCTGGGGCCTATCCTAATGTGTTGGGAAGCAATAATGAAGTGATCCTTTGTTTAAGATACATTAGCCAGCAATTTATAAATATACTTTCTTCTTGGAACCTCTTCTGTGTCTTTATACCAGATTTTCCTTTTCATTTTTTTAAACTGAAAATTACAAGGTCAGAGTGTAGGAGTCTTTGCAGCATTGTTTTCCTGCCACTGAGAACACAATGTTGCATCATTTCAGACACCGTGTGCAGAAAAGGAAAGCTTGTTTCTGGAGAAGGAGGGAGTTAAGATAAATTCCAGGGCGACATTAATCCCCCATGTTCAATTTTTTCAAGGAGATAGTAGTGATCCCTTTAAAAACTAAAAAGTATATGGGAGAGAGAAGAGCACCTCCAGACATTCAGTATTTTGCAGGAGGGATTCAAGCCCTTACTGGGAAAGGTAGATTTGTGCAATTAAAGTAGATTAAAGCACACTGTTGCCCTGGCTCAGCCAATCCACTTTAAAAAAGAAACAGACTTTTTGCATTTAGGAACATGATGGGAAATGCATTGAAAAGTGCAGAATGAACAGATGATTAACGGGAAGACAGATAAACACCCCACAAACAAATCAGGATGAATGCAGGATGAATGTTCATTGTCATATAACAACCCTGCAAACAAACCAGAAGAAATGCTCGATAAAGACCAGATATAATGTAACCTCTGTATAAGTTTTGTGCAAGCAAGTCAGGATGAATGCTCAATAAATAACATTAATAGGTCAATAAATAAATAATAAATAGGTCATCTGAAAAAGCACAAAGGTACCCAGAAGGAGAGATCCACTTTTTAAGTTAATTTGTCGTTTTTATGTATCATCCAATAACATCGTTCTCTGGGTACTTTACAGTATCAATAAAATATTAACCTACAACAATCAGCCATAAAACAAAACAGAATTTAAAAGATTTAAGAGACTTTTTTATTTTTAATTAGATTTATCAGTCGCTTGATCCCCAAGTGACACAATGTTAAAACAAAACAAATAAAACAAACTGTAAAAACATAACAATAAACAACAACAAAACAATTGCAATACCATCCCCACACAGCCACAGGAAGGTTTGGCAACATATTAAAACAAAATGTCATCTCAATATATCAAATATCTGGGAGTAAATATACATCTTTACTTGGCGCCAAAAAGATATCAATGACAGTGCCAGGCAGACCTCACTGGGGAGCATATTCCACAGATGGGGAGCCATAACTGAAAAGGCCCTCTCCCTTGTCACCGCCCTCCGAGATTCCCTCAAAGGGGGAAGCTAGAGAAGGGCCTCAGAGGAAGATCTAAGGGTCCAGGTAGGTTCATATCGGGAGAGGCATTCCAGAAGATATTAAAAAGTCACAGTCTGGGAAAATAAAAAAGCCTTAGTGTGGCACTGAAATGACCCAAGGCAAGTCTCTCTGGGGAGAACATTCCATAACCAAAGTGCTACCTTGTAGCCACCTGCCATATCCCACTTGGCAGGAGTGCCCAGAAAAGGGCCTCTCAAACTCTGGATAAGTACATATTGTTGGAGGAGACAATTCTCCAAGTAACTTGGTCCCAAGACTCCGAAGTCTTGTAGATATTCTTCTTCATTGACTAGTGCTAAATCTGTAATGAACCAACCCCGGTTCAGTCCCAGGACTCAGTTCCCAAACCCAGGACAATTGATCCTGGCAAGGCACAACCTCGTGCCACCCCTTACTAAGGTTGAGTAAACCAACAACAACCCTGTAAGGTAGGTAGACTGCCACCACCCCTTAACCTGGTCACCCACTCTAGGCCAAGGGGAAACCCAAAGTGCCAGAAATAGACCTGCCAAGTATTCCAACAGGAAGAGCCAAAGGTGCACTCCTTGTCATAGAGCCCTAGGCAAAATATTGAAATATACAGACAGTCTGTGGTCAAGTAGCCAAGGTACTGGATTCAGGGCCACACTACTCCTGCAATGAACACACACTGGTAAATAAGAAGTAGCTTTATTAAAAAAATATATACGTGCACAAATATAGCAGCAAATCGGTTCTTTAAAACCCACACCCCTGAGGGCCAGGTAAAATACAGAGAGTTACAGTCACAGACAAAAATAAGAAAACTGTCTAGCCTATTCTATACTTACAAAGATGTAAACAGCAAAATAGCTTCATGGTTCCACATCTTCCTACAGATTGTCACCACATCACATGGAGGGGGTTAACTCTCCTCTCCCAGCCATGATCTTGGTAAAAATCCCTCACACAGAAATTAGCTTTTGGGGGAAAAAACCCCTATTAGTATCAATCCTAGGCAGAGTTGTAAATGTGGGCCTGCCCTTGTCAGCAGAGCTAATATCGATCGGGGGTGTCTGTGCATTCAATTCTCAGTAAGGAAATGGTGCAAGGAGACTTTGACGAAACATTAGGAAGCACTCCAAAGTAGGACAAACTGCCCGGCAGTGGATCAGACTGGAAGATGGTAGACTCTTCTTTGTGGGAGCTTTTTAAGCAGAACCGCCTATCAGGAGTGCTGTAGCATTGGATTTCCTGCATTGGCAGGAGGTTGGACTACATGACCTTTGAGGTCCTTCCCAGCTCTGTTTCTAGGAACAGAAGTGTGGAATCTCAGAATTAGAGCTGTGTGTGCATGTGTGCATTTCCATTAAAATCCTTCTGTGTTTCCTTAATTATAACTATCAATCAGCCATTGATAAAGTCCTTACATGTTTACTGAGTTTAATGAAGCGGCTAAGCAAATTATGCTTTAGACCAGCTCAGTAATCTTATGTGCATCAGCAGAGGAATGAAGATAAGTTATGAATGAAAGTCTTGCAGTGGGTGTAATTTAAAGATTAATACCAAGAAATGAAAATGACTAGATACATTCATTAATATCATGGCAATTGGCAAAATATCCAGGCATGAATTTTAAAACCCAAATCAGCCTGAATTTCAGAGACAATACAAGGACTGTAAACCTTCATGATTACCTTTGTTTTCTATAGTCTTCTTCAATACCATCCCATCACTGCTGGAGAAGATACATTGGGCAATATGTATTATCACTGTTGCCCATCTTCCACAATACCTCCAGGAACAGGTTTTATATGTGATAGCTTAAACAAGAGATTTGTGGAGTTTATTTTGCCCAACTTCACATGATTTGGAGATTTGCTTGATGGAGCCAGAAAGCTAGAGGACATTTGCCATACCACTGGAAAAAAATGAAGTGCAAATTGTTTCATAGTGTGTTCTGTAATGTATACACAGAAGGTAAGTACCATTGAGTAGGCCTGGCAACCAAGAGGTCTTCTGTATCTTTAAAAGTTGTGCAGGGGGAAGGGAGAATTCCATCTTGTGGTTTTTCCCATTACAGTTTTGCAAGAACACCTGCACTTGGCTGACATTCTCTTCTCCTAAAGATACAGGATCAGGATCAGGCCCTGAACCTGGCAACCCTAGTGGGAGGCTACATGTTACCAAATTCTTCCAAGCTCAGAGGTACATGTTACCAAATTCTTCCAAGCTACACAGGAAGTGGATTGGACTGTGAAAGACCAACCCAAATTGTGTTTGCATTTTGACAAATTTGTAGGGCAGTACAATATCTCAGAGAGGAGGTCAGGTCTCCTGCTCCCCTGGTGCATTCACTCTAGCTGCCCAATTTCCCTGCTTTTTAAAGTTTGATAGAAATATATGTTGGCTATAGGTACGTTCTTAAACCGCAAGGTTTTTTGCCTATTAGTGATTTATTGTTGTTAAGTGCATTCTGGAGCTGAAGTTCCTTCTTCCGAGCAAGCTAGAGAGAATTCAATATATCAGTGCAACTATTGACATGTAAATGAAATACTGTACAAGCTATTTAAAATATTTGAGGTATATCAAACAGAATAAAATGTAACCATCATTTGAGACTATTAAGTCAAACATAATAATACAAACACTACATAATTTTTATTATACATAATTTGATAACTCTTAAAACTTTAAGCAAAGCTTTTTAGAATATGTCAAGCAAACAAAAGTTATATTAATTTTAAACAAAGATTTTAAAAGACCATTATAAGCTACAAATATCTTAGATTTTCTTAAGCTTCTTACACAAATATTGCTAAGTGTCAGTGCCAATCTGAGATGTACAGTCTTATTTGCATTGCAAATATCTGAAAATCTAGTAAAATCCACATTACAGTCTTGAAGATTGCATGGTTTTAAGAGAAGCAACCTTGCTGCAATTTGCTACAATGCAAAAACGTGGATGTACAGAAGCTCTTGCATCTTATCCATATCTGTGAATGGGGTACAGATATAGCTCTGCATTTCTTTGGATCCGTCATCAATAATGATGCCATCATCAGAAATGCTAGAATGTGCCCACTACATCATGAAGCAAAGAAAGCTATGGACAGTAAATACTTTTTAAAAAAAATCAATTTATGATGCATTGTTAAATAAGATATAAAAATAGATTTCTCTGTCCCCAAGAAGCAGAAATGCTGTGTTGGAGCTCACTGAGAGAGTTGCTGCTGTCAGCAAATTTGTGTTTATATAGTGGATCTTTCAGTGACAAGAAGCAGTAATGCCCAGAGGGATAGGATCTTGGAAAGGACACAAAGTAATGATTAATTGAATACACAATTGATGAACAAATGCTTCTAACAAAAATATTCCTTTCTTTTGTATGAGGATCATCTGCTGTGAGAGATACACTGCTTCATGCCTTAGCAGAGAGCGACTTGTTGGATTCTTAGGTCTGTTTGGAAGCTTTGCCAAGGTGCCAGCAGGAACTCTTCTGTCTTAATCTAAAATGTGTGTGGGCAGACTGTGCTCACTTGCTATTAGTTTATATATTACAGGACCTAGTGCTGTTTCTGACAACAGATTCTGGGCACCTCCACACTAGCCACTGTCTGTGTATTTCCAGTGTCCCAGGTATTCATTTTTTTATGTTGTGGGGGGCATCCACATAATAGTGTTTGAGCTGTACATATCTCATTTCTCCCCTTTATTAATGCAGACTTTCCCTTACCTGGAAAAAATCCAGTTAATTCTGTTAAATCTGGTATAAATGCAAAAACTTCATAGGTGTGGTTATTTCAAAGCCAAGCGATTCCATTTTTGGAAGCAGTTTGTTTCTGATGTGTCATGAGATTTCTTGAAGTGTGCTATGCTGCAAGGTCTCCTCAGTTCCAGTGTGGCAGAGCTGGGCACACCTGACTGAGCCATGTTATTTCTGGGCATAGCCATGGGAAGGCTGCAGCTTTTGCTTCAACTTAAGGTTCGGTGAGAAGGGAAGGGAGGTGGCTATCTTGCTGTGCCTGGAATTTTGTCGCTTGGCTTTTTGTTTGGTGTACAAGTCCCAAGGCTATTAAGGAGAAATAATCCTGTCAGTTTCACACCCAAGGGGAGTCTTTTGGAAGCTTGCAATGAAACAGATGAGGCATCAAAGGCCCTGGGAGTGAAGTGAGATGCCCCTGCAACTTCTTTCTCTCTCCAAGGAACCTTGTGGAGACCAAGGCTGTCTGGCTATGCTTCTCTTGTACAACTGGTACGACTGCCTTCAGGAGTGTGCTAAGTTTGTAAAACCAAAAAGGCAGTGGAGTGGGGGGGACATGGGAGTTTGTTAACTCTTCAGTCACTGGGTTTGTTATTATGCATTTATTTAACACTGCTTAACTACAATTGCCTCATAAGTTGTGTACAAGGAATACAATGCAATGAAAATAAAATTTGACTAAAACTGTAAAATCAGCATTCAGTTAATATGGAATAATAAAAATTCTTCTCTAGGTGCTGGAAGTTTAACAGGGAGGAGGCCTGCCTGTCCTCAACTGGGAATTCCATGAAATGGGGCCCATAATACTGAACACACAACTCCTGCTCAAGGCCTTGTGTTACCATTGGTCAAACCATCTTTTCCTTTGGCACAGCCCCAAACTCCCCACTGGGCATGCTGCACCAGGCAAAGGACAGGGGAGGATAGCCGCAAAATATCCCCAGCTGGGCTCCTTGATGGTACGCAAGCTCCACGCAGCTACTATTTAAAAAACCCAACCAAACAAAAAAGCAAGTGCAGGTGCAGCGACAGGAATGTACAATAAATGCATGAGCATGAGCTGTACACGAGACATTTCCTGTGGCCAGAAAATTGCAAAAAATCATGCTTTGTGTGTGTGCTTAGTAAAATGTAACGGGCAATGAATGGGAAGCCTGGAGAAAAGGAAGGGTCTGTACACAAATAAAACAAGCACTTGCAGGCATGCTGTACTATTCACTGGTGTGAATGGGATACCATGGATGTAAAAAGGTGTGAACAGCTCCATCCTAGCCCATACTCCAGGTGTAGGGAACCTTTGGCCCTCCAGATGTTGCTGAACTACAACTCCTATCATCCCTGGCCATTGGCCATGCTTGCTAAGCCTGATGGGAGTTGTAGTTCAGCAACATCTGGAGGGTCAAAGGTTCTCCACACCTGCTGTACTCTGATAAAAGTGGAATGAGAAAGAAAAGTAATCAGCAGAAGGCTTCCATGTGGAAGCGCCCTCTGTTTTCTCAGCTGAGGCCTACATTGCTATAAAGAGGAAATCCATTCATCCAGATTCTCTATGTTCACACTAGATCACACATGGTCCAGTAGGACCAAACAGGTGCAGCCTCTGCTAAAGCATCACTTACAGTGATGCAGCCGTAGGCTTCCAGGGTAGTGTAAGTTCCCTCTGAAGGATTCTTCACCAAGAAGATCAATACAGGCTCATATCTTTATCTGAGACAGTTTCCCCACCATTATAGTTTTGGTCTGTGATGCAGAGCGACAGTGTTGGTGTGTTTTCAGTTCACCTGGGGCCACAGTGAGGCCCAGTGCAGCTGGCCAGCTCCTCTAATTAATTTGGTATGCACTCTACATTGGAACGGGCAGAGGCCAGATGAGCGACTAGCGGTATTTCCAACTTTCTTCCTGCTTGCATTTACATATCCATTGTGTTGTACTCATTGCATTACATCACAAATCAACAGATCCTTTCTGTGTTTTATCTCCTACGTATGCTTTTGAGCAACAAGCTGTGATTTAATTTCTTTTTAAATTGATTTTTAAATTACAAAAATAGGGGAAAGAATATAAATCCATTACGCACAATATCATTATGTAATTAAATGCATTAAAACAAAGGTGACATATAGAACTTCTTCCTCACCAGCAAGAAAAAAGCCTAACAGAGCAATCGTATTGAGGGGCTACGAAGTGCAGAGCAGCAGATTCACAGCTGTATCTGCAGCCCTGCCAGCTTCTGCCAGCCAGAGAGGAAGGAGGAAGCAAGTGCCCCCTTTTTTCCTATAACAGCTCCAGGCTGGTGTAAGATTGGGCCCCTCTGGGAATCGCAGAACTTTAGATTTTAGGGTTTTCTGCTGGCTTTCTGCCTGCCAAGATCATGCTCAGGGCTGCCAACACTGATCCTTTTCTTTCCACTGCTGAAGAGGCAGCTATAGACCATATTTCCCACCCCTTCACAGCCATAAACATCAGAGGTTAGGACTGCAGCTTAAACTCATATAAAATAATTTTAATTTAAATATATGTTTCATATTGCTGTTCTACAACAAACATAATACTTTGGATATTTCCCAATGCCATGCAAGTGGACTTCCTCTTCTTTCCCTCTTTCCGTGCACCCCCAGGTGCCCCTTTTCTCTATCCACTTTCTCAGTGCCATGCATAATTTTATACACTTCTATCATGTCTCCTCTGACCCGCCTTTTCTCTAAACTAAAAAGCCCCAAATGCTGCAACCTTTCCTCGTAAGAGAGCCGCTCCATCCCCTTGAGCATTCTGGTTGCCCTCTTCTGAACCTTTTCCAACTCTATAATATCCTTTTTGAGATGAGGCAACCAGAACTGTACACAGTATTCCAAATGCGGCCGCACCATAGATTTATACAACGGCATTATGATATCGGCTGTTTTATTTTCAATACCTTTCCTAATTATCGCTAGCATGGAATTTGCCTTTTTCACAGCTGCCGCACACTGGGTTGACATTTTCATCGTGCTGTCCACTACAACCCCGAGGTCTCTCTCCTGGTCGGTCACCGCCAGTTCAGACCCCATGAGCGTATATGTGAAATTAAGATTTTTTTGCTCCAATATGCATAATTTTACACTTGTTTATATTGAATTGCATTTGCCATTTTCCGCCCATTCACTCAGTTTGGAGAAGTCTTTTTGGAGCTCTTCGCAATCCCTTTTTGTTTTAACAACCCTGAACAATTTAGTGTCGTCAGCAAACTTGGCCACTTCACTGCTCACTCCTAATTCTAGGTCATTAATGAACAAGTTGAAAAGTACAGGTCCCAATACCGATCCTTGACGAACTCCACTTTCTACAGCTCTCCATTGGGAGAACTGTCTGTTTATTCCTACTCTCTGCTTTCTGCTTCTTAACCAATTCCTTATCCACAAGAGGACCTCTCCTCTTATTCCATGACTGCTAAGCTTCCTCAGAAGTCTTTGGTGAGGTACCTTGTCAAACACTTTTTGAAAGTCTAAGTACACTATGTCTACTGGATCACCTCTATCTATATGCTTGTTGACACTCTCAAAGAATTCTAATAGGTTACTGAGACAGGACTTTCCCTTGCAGAAGCCATGCTGGCTCTGCTTCAGCAAGGCTTGTTCTTTTATGTGCTTAGTTAATCTAGCTTTAATTATACTTTCTACCAGTTTTCCAGGGACAGAAGTTAAGCTAACTGGCCTGTAATTTCCGGGATCCCCTCTGGATCCCTTTTTGAAGATTGGCGTTACATTTGCCACTTTCCAGTCCTCAGGCACGGAGGAGGACCCGAGGGACAAGTTACATATTTTAGTTAGCAGATCAGCAATTTCATATTTGAGTTCTTTGAGAACTCTCGGGTGGATGCCATCCGGGCCTGGTGATTTGTCAGTTTTTATATTGTCCATTAAGCCTAGAACTTCCTCTCTCGTTACCACTATTTGTCTCAGTTCCTCAGAATCCCTTCCTGCAAATGTTAGTTCAGGTTCAGGGATCTGCCCTATATCTTCCACTATGAAGACAGATGCAAAGAATTCATTTAGCTTCTCTGCCATCTCCTTATCGTTCTTTAGTACACCTTTGACTCCCTTATCATCCAAGGGTCCAATCGCCTCCCTAGATGGTCTCCTGCTTTGAATGTATTTATAGAATTTTTTGTTGTTGGTTTTTATGTTCTTAGCAATGTGCTCCTCAAATTCTTTTTTAGCATCCCTTATTGTCTTCTTGCATTTCTTTTGCCAGAGTTTGTGTTCTTTTTTATTTTCTTCATTCGGGCAAGACTTCCATTTTTTGAAGGAAGACTTTTTGCCTCTAAGAACTTCCTTGACTTTGCTCGTTAACCATGCTGGCATCTTCTTGGCCCTGGTGGTACCTTTTCTGATCTGCGGTATGCACTCCAGTTGAGCTTCTAATATAGTGTTTTTAAACAACTTCCAAGCATTTTCGAGTGATGTGACCCTCTGGACTTTGTTTTTCAGCTTTCTTTTTACCAATCCCCTCATTTTTGTGAAGTTTCCTCTTTTGAAGTCAAATGTGACCATGTTGGATTTTCTTGGCAAGTGGCCATTTACATGTATGTTTAATTTAATAGCACTATGGTCACTGCCCCCAATCGGTTCAACAACACTTACATCTCGCACCAGGTCCCGGTCCCCACTGAGGATTAAGTCCAGGGTTGCCGTCCCTCTGGTCGGTTCCATGACCAACTGGTCTAGGGAATAGTATTTTAGAATATCTAGAAATTTTGCTTCTTTGTCATGACTGGAACACATATGCGGCCAGTCTATGTCTGGGTAGTTGAAGTCACCCATTACTACCACATTTCCTAGTTTGGATGCTTCCTCAATTTCATATCTCATCTCAAGGTCTTCCTGAGCATTTTGATCAGGGGGACGATAGATTGTTCCCAGAATTAAATCCGTCCTGGGGCATGGTATCACCACCCACAACGATTCTGTGGAGGAGTCCGCCTCTTTTGGGGTTTCGAGCTTGCTGGATTCAATGCCTTCTTTCATGTATAAAGCGACTCCACCACCAAGACGTCCTTCCCTGTCCTTCCGATATAGTTTATATCCAGGGATAACCGTATCCCACTGGTTTTCTCCATTCCACCAGGTCTCCGTTATGCTCACTATATCAATGCTGTCCTCTAAGACCAAGCACTCCAGTTCTCCCATCTTGGTTTGGAGGCTCCTAGCATTAGCGTACAGGCACTTGTAAGCGGTGTCTCTCTTTAAGTGTCTTTGGCAATAGTCCTCTTCCACCGTTCTTCTCCAGCAACTGACATTCAGAAGGCATGATACCTCTGATCCTGGAGGTAGTACATAGCCATGAAGACTAGCCTTGTCCTCCATCAATTTGGTTAATCCTCTGTTAAAGCTGTCTTAAGTTGGCACCCATTATTTATTTATTTATTTTATGCAATTTGTATGCCCCTTTTCTGCACAAATGCACTCAGAGTGGCTTACAACCCAATAGGAAAAAATGCATATCAATATAATATTATAATAACCCAATGCCTACTCAACCGCAATATAACAATCCAAAGAATTCATTTTGATAATATAAATGTTATATTTAAAATACATTATAAAATAAGCTATCAAGACATATGAACCAGAGTCAGACATGAAAAACATTTTCAGTACACTAAAATATCAACAAAAATATAAGCAGCAGCCAGTTTTCAAAAATGCCTAATACTGGACGCAGCAATTTGTTCAACCCTGAAGTAAAATATTTTCTCTCCTTCCTTGGTGTAAAGGCAGATGTTATCAGGCAGTGAGGGAGGATTCCAGGAGAGCAACAGGGTGCTGGCAGGGCTGGATAAACAACTCACCTGCCCTGCTGAGTGGTTCCAGCTGCTGCTTCCCATCCAACAAGCCTCCTATTTTTTGCAATACAAACAACAGTTGTGGAGGCCCAAGCAGCACTGGGATGATGAAGGATGAGGAGGGAGCATTTAACATCCCTCGCCTGCCCACTGTCTTCCTGATGAAAATCTCTGCTACCCAAAGTTGCCATTTGCTTCAGGAGGAAAGCCTCTCCCCACCCCCATGGCTGCTGTCTGCATAACAAAAACATGAATACTAATTTCATTTATGCATTTATTTATTTATTTATTTATTACATTTATAGCCCACCTTATGGCCAAAAGGCCCTTAAGGCAGCTTACAAAAACACAAATATAACAACACATCATAATACATCAATACAATAATGCAATTCTCAAAATTAAATAACAAATAACATTATTAAAAGAAAAGAAAAAACATTTAAATGTGTCACATCCTTGAGGTTTCAAGGGCTAGCTATAGAAGCTGGTGCCAGTGGATCTATGCAGGATGAGCTGCGGAGTGTGTCCATCTCCTCCACAGAGCTGCTATTGCTTGGAGACTCTGAGTCTGGGAACTCAAGGTCCAGGACCATTGCAGTGGCCCACTTTTGACAGTGGAAGATTTGTAGTAATTTCAGTTGCCCCCTGCTTTGAAAAAGGCTGGGATACAGTAGACCATGTAACATCTAATTTGGGCCTGAAGCAACAACCCATGCAGCAGTTTGCTTATATGACTCCCAAAGATGCTCATGTTTGGATGTGAGCATTAGCATGGTAGAAATTGGAAACTGTAGTACCCAGGGATGGAGAATCCCACAATTATGAAACAGCCATTTAAAAAACTCTCTTTATTCCCTACCCATAGCTGTCCTGAAGATGAGCCTGTATGACACTGGACTGTGTCTTAAACATTCAATCATCACAGAAAGATGAACTGTACAATACAGTGAAATGACCAACAAAACAACCACTGGGGTTATCACAGATGGGCCTGAACCAGAAACTCTGGGAAATTGATATTTGTCATTGTTCATTGCCGCATGTCAGACAATGGAGCTTCTGCTGGGTTGCTCTCTGCACCAATAATGTGGAAGAGGATCGTAGTGCTGCTACCAGTTCAGCATGGATCACATGACATAGGGAGGGCAATGGGTCTCTACTTGGCCTTATAAAGCCTCTGAGTTTAGTATGGATGCTCCATGTAAGCCAGGGATGGGGAACCTTTTTCAGACCAAGAGCCATCCATTGTACACCAGGCTAGTTTCTGCATACACTCACACCAGCCCTCTCTATTCTCTATCCAGGCAAGCATTATGAGAGTTCATTTTCTAGCCAGGCAGTATGGCTCAAGAAGGGTGTGAATTAGGGCTAGGGTGGTGTGGTGGCCTGGGAAAAGTCCTGGGGAACAGATAATGAGGACTGAAAGGCTACATTTGGCCCCTGGGCCTGACTTTCCCCATTCTTGCAGTATAGCCTCTGACTTCAGCATGGATGCTCTGTATAAGCAACTTAGTGGTAGGATAAAGAAACCGCTGGTCTCCTGTTTAGCTGTGATTGCTAACTTGCTTGATTACTTTCCTCTCCATACTGCAAGCAGATCTTGCAGCATGTTAGGCATGATTTTAGCCTGATGACACAGGGCTGGGTGGAATATGGTCTATGGTCTGAAGGCACATGAGGCCACCACCTTGCTGAAACTAAGCAGGTTTGGGTTTGGTCAGTGCCCGGATGGGAGACTGCCTGGGAACTAGGGTTGCCAGGTCAGAAGCATCCCAAACCCTGGGATTTTGGGGGTGGGCCCAAGTGATGTCATGGGGCAGGTCCAAGTGATGTTATGGGGCAGGTCCAAGTGATGTTATGGGGCGGGTCCAAGTGATGTAATTAAGCATGATACATTAAGCATCAAACACAGTTGCTTGGTGCATATAATTCATACAAAAACATTTATCTGATTGGAAATTAAGATAGAAATTTTAGCTAAAAGATGGAGCCTGGGTACGGAACATTTGATCTAGCCAATTCCCTTCTGGCAAAAAGGGTTCAATTGCCCTTAGGCCAGGCCAGGCCAGTCACCAGAAGGCCACTGTAGGAAGAAAGGAGCCTAGTGTTGTGGAGATATAGATGGGAGCACTCGGGAGTAAAGATGGATGCCTGCCAAAGAGCTGCAATTCTACCCATGCTTACTAAGGGACTAAACCCCATAGAACACAATAGGATTTACTTCTCAGTAGATATGGTTTGGATTGTGTTGTTGGTGTTGTTGGTAAAGCTTAACTAGGGATCCTCTGCAAAGATATCCATATCCAAGCAGGGTTGGCAACCCTCTGCCAGGAATGCCCTGCCCCAACCTTTTAACATCCAAATTTCTTTACAGATTTGACCCTTCAGTTTAGTTATTTTTTTATCATTAATTTTTATTCAAATTTTCAAAGCCAAAAAACAAAACAAAACAAAAACAATTAAACAATAAAATAAAATGTCGACTTCTGATTTGTCGCAGATCAGTTATAAGTCTAGAATATATAACAGTCCTATCTCTAAAATTATATTATAAAATCACTTTCCTCCAGTAATTATCTTAATTAATCATCAAATCTCATAAACATTATTTTATTCTTTCCACAAAAAGTCAAAGAGAGGTTTCAATTCCTTGAAAGGTATATCTTTCAATTTTTCTCCAAATAAACATATCGCTTAATCCATCTAATTCAAATCTGTTAGGCCCAATAATTTCAATAGCCATTCTTCCATTATCTATATTAACTCCATCTTCCATCTTCAATAATCCTGTTGTCCAGTAATTTCAATAGCCATTCTTCCGTTATTAATATCCCATAATAATCTTGTTGTCATAGCCATAGTCCAAGTAAACATATCAATTAATCCATCTCGTCAAATCTGTTAAGTCCAATAATTTCCATAACCATTCTTCCATTATCAATATTAATTCCATCTTCCATCTTCAATAGTCCTGTTAAATCCAGTGGTTTCAGTATCCATTCGTCCATTATCAGTATCCCATGATGATCTTGCTGTCGTAGCCATAGTCATATAACAAGAGTCTGATGGGAATTTCCCCCATCACAAATATGTCTTTGCCATCAATTCTGAATATGTTGTTGAAATATTGTTGTAAAGTCACATCTCTGCTCTGGGTGCATCTCTGCTCTGTCACATATTTGTAGTTAATTCCATAAATTTTTTTCATGTCAAGCCCCATCACATCATTCCAGTCAAAAATTCTGAATATGTTGCTGAAGTATTGCTGCAAAGTCATATCTCTGTTCTTCTTTTTTACAAAATGCACTGGCTCATCTCTTAAGAGTTTCTCCACTGTCACATATCTGTAGCCAACTCCATAGATTTTTTCTATGTCAAACTCCATCACATCATTCCAGTCCAGAAAATTATCCAAGACATTGATAACTTTACCACCAAAATCTTCATTAATTTCTTCAGAGACAACGTTGAATTCCAAACAGTCAACTTTATTTCTAACATCCATAAAATCCAAATCTTTTTCAAATTTCAAATTTGTTCCAATCTCCAGTTCTTGTAGCTTCCCTATCCCATCAAACTCCTCTCTCACAGAATCCACTATTTCTTTAAGCTCCTGCGTCATTTTGTTAAGTTCAATTTTCATCTCCTGGCTACCCTGTCTCAGGGTTTGTTTCGTTATCTCAATCTCACCCATTATTTTCTGAAACATAATTTCTTCCATGGTCTCATTCACTTTCCTGGTTGTCATTCTTAAAACCACAGAGACAAAAATTATTTCAGCCACAATTGGGTTAATATTTCAGGCTTGCTTGTATCAGTGTAGACAATACAGCCTGCCTTATCTCTATGTGTTCAGGAATACAAAACAAACTTAGTTCCCAACATCAAAATAATTAGTGGCGTCGTGAACAAGCAGATTCGTCAAAATGAAATAGACCAAAAAATTCCCCCCCCTCCTCGAAATAGAAATCCCTCTTCCGTTGATATCTTTAGAATGCACCTCCAGGACAGCTTTTTGCCATAAAAACAAAGATAAGCTTTTTCGATTTCTTTCCTCCTTAATTTCGTTAGTGAAAGAGAAAAGCCAAAACTCACCTAAGAATTTCTTCACAGCTGATTCATTGACAAATCTCTTTTTTGCTGCACCAATTTAAGCCAAGTGGAAAAAGAAGATAGAAAGAAGGATGCTTATCTGCCTGTTAAAGTCCGTTTTTTCTTTAAAGAAAAGATAAACGTGTCGCTATAATCAGCTAGAGCTTGGTGAAAGTCCATCCGGCATTGTAGTTTGAACTTTCTCTCATAAATAAATGAAATCCAGTCCTCCCCACAAAAACAGGCTTTAGGGTTGATCTCTACGTTTCTCCCTGCCCGGAAGAAAATCTTTATCAGTCAAAAAGAACGTTCTGACTAATTTTAAAGCTGAAAAAGCTTCTTCTGAGACGAGAGCTCGCTCAGAGGCAGCACAGGCAAAGCAACCCTTCCCGGAAGTCCCCAGATTTGACCCTTCAGTTTAGAAAGAGATCTGGGTAATGAGTAAGAAGATTCTCTACCCTTTTCTGTCTTGCCTGTGGGCTGCTATAAACTCACCTTATCAGCCAACCCAATTCCAGTGAATATAATTGACAAAGAGAAAGCACACATGATTTGGTCTACCTTCATAGGCTGCAGCTTGGGAACAACAACAATTGCAGCCATGCTGCCCAGTATGTGAATTCTCTTTTACCACTATTGGGCAAGAAACAAACAACAAGGTGCATTATCAATGGGTTTAAGAAGGTTGAGCTGAGTGCATGGAACCACTGTTGTTGCTTCTATGGATGAAAGGGAGTGAGGATAAAGGTAAATGAAATGCAAATAGAAAAAGAAAAAGAAAAGACAGTGATGATTTCTTAAATGCAATACCATACCAATCACAACAAGATTCCTACGAGTAAGGCAGAAAACTAAGCATCTCACAACTAGTCAGGATTCCTAACCGAAAACCAAAAATATGAAAAATGAAGAAATATTTGTAATGCTTATACAAATATATTTATTATTTACACAACCTGTAAAGATATTTATAGTGCAATCCTACATTTATTTTTTTCAGAAGCAAGTCCCAAGGTATTCAGTGGGGCTTACTCAAACAGGGACAGAACTGCAACCTCAAGTGATGAGCAACTTCATTCATGCAACCCAAAATTCAGAATCATGTCACTTTAAGCTGTTTTGTAACTGTTTATACTTGTAACAGCTGGTATGGCACAGTGGAGAAGAGAGCCTGGCTGGGAGTCCAGAGTCTGTGAGTTCAAATCCCCGCTTGTGTCTCCTGGGTGTAAAGGGCCAGCTAAAGATCACCCCACAGTGAGTGGCTCAGGGGTTACGTGCCCTGCCACCTGTGCAGTTGTGGGCAAGCTGCATAGTCCCAAGGAGCCCACTTGCCCCCCAGCTGGCAGTTGCAGACAAGGAAGGGGTTGGCTTGTGCAGCTGTGGCAAGCTGAGCAGGCTCTAGCCAGCTGGAGAGGACTAACCTAGCCTCAGAGGGAGGCAATGGTAAACCCCCTCTGAATACCGCTTACCGTGAAAACCCTATTAATAGGGTCGCCATAAGTTGGGATTGACCTGAAGGCAGTCCATTTCCATTTTCATACTTGTTTTTATGGTTATTGGATTTTAAAGGGATTTATTTCTTATTGTGAGCTGCCTTGGTTTCCAGACTACAACCCTACTTCACAGCGTTGTTGGAAAGACTCCCATATATACACACACTGGAGATGTAAAAATACATACACTCCATATAATAGTTTATTGTCAAAACCAGTTGATCATTGCAGAACATTAAAAAAAATAAAATCAGTATTAGTTTCCTACATAATAAAAACAGTGATACCTAAGTAGGCCCTGCCTAATTGCTTTAAAAATAAGATTGGAGGGGGAGAGAAATATATACAACACAAACACAGTTCTTTCCTATGTTCACTCAAAAGTCCCATCAATTTACAGCACAATCCTAACCATGTCTACTCAAAAGGAAGTCCTATTGAATTCAATGGAGTTTACTCTGGGTATGTTTACTCTGGAAAAGCAAGTACTGGATTAAAGCTTCAATTTGGGAAGTTTGCAAAACACAGCCCTCTTCAAAATGTAAACCTGTCTGACTCCTACACACAAGAGAGAAAAAGACTGAAAGCTTACTTATGCAATCTGTGAGATCTTCAGAAAAGCAGGAAAAGCACGTTTGTGAGCCATGGGCCAGTCACTGCCTCTCAGCCTCAAAGGGAGGCAATGGTAAACCCCCTCTGAATACCGCTTACCATGAAAACGCTGTTCATAGGGTCGCCATAAGTCGGAATTGACTTAAAGGCAGACAATTCAGTTTGACCGTACCTTTTTGGCTCTATAATTCCTTGTCAATCACAACCCTGATTTCTTATTGGCTAAAAACCTGAAAGGGCAAGCATTACAGCAGAACTTAGACCAACTAAGAAGTTGTGGGGGCGGCTGATGTTTTGGTGTATATCTCTAGAACCAGACCACCTAGAAATGTTTTTTTTTTAATGAAAGTTGAAAGTCTGGAGATTAAGGTGAGTCACCCAGAGACCCAGAGGGGATCCCCAAAAACTGGAGTCTCCAGCTGAAAAACAGAGGTCTTGTAACCCTACTGGGAACATGTATGGCACCTTGGATTCCATGGTGAAAGAAAGGCGGGATATAAATGTGATAAATAAATAAATAAATAAAATATACAGGACAAGGAGGTTTCTTAGGTATGTTTGTTAGATACATTGGGTCAAAACCATGTTAAGTTTTCCTGTTTCCCATTGTAATGGAAACTTGATAGATGTGTCTTCCCCAGCTAAAGAAAAACAGTCTTGTAATTGACTTCATAAGAAATAATTATATTTGCTAATTGGTGGTAGATGCACAGCTTAAACAAGCATCTTGGTAGCTTTAGTTTTAAACCATGCTTTTTGAAAGGATTATTTTTACACATCAGTTATTTTCTAAAACTGTTTTCTGTTTTGCAGTCAGAATTCATGCATCGGTGGACCATATCAACATACCATTTAGCATGACATAGACTGGAAAAACTCAGTTATGGTGCAAAGAAAAAAAGTTCAAAGAAAAAAATGGTGCAAAGAAAAAAAAGGATACAGTTCAAAGGAATTGAGACAATACATTCATTAGCACAAGAGTAAACAGTGGTTGACATGCATGGTTAAAGTGTATGCTGTTATGCAATTAATTGATGTCTGTAAGGTCTTGTTAATACAATCCCATTTAAGGTTGTAGCTTATGAGAGCAACGTTTTTCAGTGCCTCTTTTACTACTTTGACACTTGTGTTCTCAGTACATTTACAGTTATTATTGGTAGCTAGAGGCCAAAACATGTTATATTCACTTCAATTCATCTCAGGAACCAAAAAAGGCACTTTCACATTTCTACCATTACTAGTGTAGAACAACACAGGTTGAGACTTGACAATAAAGTTTCAGTGTAGGGCTTGATTTGCTCAACTTGGATGTCTTCAGCCTTTTCACCTTGCTAACTTGCTTTGTTCTCCAGAGTACCTCAGCCTCAGCCTCAGTTTTAAAGAAGGGTGTTACCTATGAGTCTTAATACAATACCGGGCTAGGTTCAAGGCTTTTGTGCTGATATATACAACTTGGGCCCAGGATACCTTAAGCACCACCTGAGCCCTAATATATCCCAGCTCAATCACTGAGATCATCTGGGGAAGCGCTGTTAATTGTACACTGTGTTTCAGAAGCCAAACTGGCCTCAACAGAAGTCAGGCATTTACTGTTGATGGTCCCATGCACACTCTAGCAGGCATCCTTGCTTTCGACTTTCAGGCAGCTTTTGAAGACTTTTTATGCCGACACCTATAAAATGAGTAACCAGACATTTTAATTAATAATTTTAATTATTATTATTATTATTAATTATTGTTCTGCACAGCTTTTAATGGTTATTAAATGTTTTATATTGCTGTACACCACCCTAATATTTTATGAGAGGGTGGTATATAAATAATTTCTAAATAAATAAAATACAGCTGCTGTGCTGCATTGAACAATCTGTTCCAGCTGTGGGAGCTCTGATGCGCACATGGAACTTCCCCACTTGAAAGATGTTCTTCATTTGTTTACATAGAGGGAACTGATCCTTGTGCATATTCCTTTGTGCAGGTAGGCTCCCTCAATTGAAATTAGGAGTCCCATTACATGAGTTGAATTTAGGCCCCATTGAAATCATTGAGGCAAGTTAGACATGCACCTTTTAATTTAAAATATGACTAACTTCCCTCTTATCTAATTGGTTTCAATGGGAGCCTACTGCAACTAACTTTGTCGGGACTCGATTTGTGCTCTTTTATACATTGGAAAGCACATGGAACTCTGGGCCCACACTGTGGTTCCAGCTCCTCAGTGTCTGATAAGATACAATGTGCATAGTGATTACCTGTCATCCAGGTGATCCTCATGTTTACATCATTGAATAAGGTGCTATCTCTAGACAGAGGATCATTCATATAATTGCTTAAGCCTAGGGAGTCATGCTTTTTAATCTGTCTGTGATGAGTTGTTAACAGCTGCATGAGCTAGTCATTCACTCCCACCCACTACACACACAGTTGAGCTCAGAATAACTTTTGGCAATAACTTTTTTCAATACTTGAAAAGCTGCAGTTGCAACTGACTGTCAAAAGCTGGTCCAGGCTCAGCTGAGTATATGGTGGGAGGCTTTGTACAACATGCACAGAACCAGTTTTGTTCATCATCCTGTGCAGGTCAATATGAGCTGACTTTTTTAATATAATAAACAAAAGCTATTTGCTGGTCATTTATACAGCTATTGTATATAGCTTAAAATCATTCCACATCAATAATTTGTCAATGCAGCTAGTTGACTTTACTGTGTGCCATTAAATCATATTGCAAATTTAATTAAATCTCTGTCTCCCAAGAATTTTATTTAGTTTTTAATTGCCAATTACATAAAGCCTAATTTTCTGAGGCAGTAAGTAAATAATGTCATTTGTGGACTTTAGTTTGGTTTCCTGATGGTATATCTGATAGATCCTGTAACAAAACCCCTTCAGAGCCATTGTGTGTCACTCTGGTTTAATTTCAGAGGAGGGCCTTATTTAAGTCTCACTACCTGCTCTGTATGTTTTGGGTGTGTGTGTGCCCTTATAGTATCAGAATAACCAATTCTGCCAGGATTTACAACTTGCTGTTTGGACTTTTAAGGCCTACTTAAGCTCTCTGAGCATGCTAGTGATGTCTGCTAAAGAGATTTTGGAGCAAGTGCCCTTATTCCCAGGCAGAGATAGCAAGCTGACAATCACACTGAAGACTAGATGTAAAAGTGAGGAAGGGCAAAAGGGCAGAGCATTGCTGTGTTTTCTGAAAGCATAGCTGACAGTAGAAGAGAATGAACATTCTTGCCAACATTTCTAAAGCGACTCTGGACAAGGTGAACACAGAGAACAAAACCAGATTTGGCACATTCAGACAGAATTAATGAGCGAGAAGGAATGCTTGCAGATGAAACATTTGGGTACCAAGATCAAAACTGGTGATGTGCTGTACTAAATAGTGGAAGTGAATAAAACAGCTCTTTCAGCAACTCAGCCATTTTGTGACCCTTTTCTGTGTTCCAGTGTGAGTGAGTTACTGTCTTACATATTTTGCCCCAGAAAGCAATATAAGGCCATAGCATTGCAACAGACAATCATATTTTTATTTTACTTATTTATTATATTTGCTAGTCACTCTTCTACACACATTTGCACACTCAAAGCAACTTACAGTGTATAAAAATTAAAATAAAAAATAAAGTAAAAGATAAAAACAAATATATAAAATGTTAAAAAGAAAAACAGTGCATAAAGCTGGTGGAGTAAGCCTTCTTAGAAAGGCTACATAAAGGAAGCCCTCCAAAAGTCTTCCAAAGTTAAGAACCAAATGCCTGGGAGATGAGAAATGTTTTGCCCAGTGCCTAAAGATGGGTAATTATGGCACCAGGTGGAGCTACCTGGGGAGAGTGTTCTACAAACCAGGGGGCGTCACTGAGAAGGCCCATTTTCATGTTACCACTCTGTGCTCCTCCTACTTATTTTTTTTATGGTGAGTTGTTGAGTTGCATTTGGATCTGGTTGATTATTTCATCAAGTTCAGAAATGCTTCAGCTATTTACCTAAGGCTGCAACTCTATGCACACTTACTTGGGAGTAAGTCCCATTGTGCTTAGGGGGACTTGCCTCTTGAGTGACCTACGTAGAATCAGGATGCACAACTTACAACTTCCTCCATTTTAAAAGGCAGGCCCGTCAATGGATATTACATGGAACTCCCGTATACAGTTCAAAAGCGATCATGTCCCTGAGTTCCAAATGTTGGGGGCAATAACAGGAGACAGCTGTTGCATTCCCACTTGCACTTGTGAGCTTCTAGAGTTGTTTAGCCCAAGGTTCTTTGTAAGCGTGCAGTTGGACAGAAGAGGTGGAGTTAGGGGGAAAATTGTGTAGTTGGAAAGCTGACAAAGTATAGCTTGAAAAATGGGGGGGTTAAATATGTTAGGTTCATGTGTTTATTAAGCATTTAAATGACAGGCCATGTCAGGGATAGCATGTACACTAATTATATAAGGCCAAAATGCTCTCAGTTTCCATACTTAAACTTCTCAAACCATATTAAAGCACTTTCTTCTTTTTGGCTGGACCTTCATCTTTGGGCTGGTAATGCTTCATCATTTCCTTATAATTACCCTTAAAGGACTCCTGGTTTTGTGCCTATTAGTTACTGAACTAAGGCAGATTCAAAACTGAATTGTCTCTGTATGCCTATACTGATACATGGTGTTAGCAAGGAGAAAAGCACTCTTTGCATTTGTTCCACTTTTTTTTTAGTGTGGGGTTTCTGATGGGTAATTTGTTTTTAAAAAAACCCCTGGTCTAGCCATCCCCTTTTGGCAACAGAATGTTGAAGTAGAAGTATGCATCCTTAGTCTGATCCAGCAAGGAAATTCTTTTATTTCTTCCACTGAAACCAAGTATACTTTTATAAAGTGCTTAAGCTAGAAAATGGGAATCTCTCAGTGAATAAAATGATTTAGAAATACCATAAAGCAGCAGGCCTACAAGATTGGGACAGATTAATTTATGTTATAATTGAATTAACGGATGGTTTCTTTAGCTTAAAATTTGATTATGTTGATGTATATGTATTGCTTTTATTCTGTTGTTCGTCGCCTAGAGTGTCCCTAACCCAGACAGATAGGCGGCTGAAAAATAAAAATTATTATTATTATTTATTATTAAAAAAGAAAAGAAAAAAACTGTGAGTTTTCTGTAAGGTGGAAAACCTGCCACAATAAATTAGTTTTTAACATTATGGAAAAAGTTGAAATTATAATTTTTAGAAAATGTCTGCAAGAACCTTTCAATTTGTGAACACTATGAACTGAAGATTCAGTGCTACTGATATTTTAATTATGATTATACCTGAACATTCATTTGAACAATATACTGATGCGAATTTCATGAGAATGGCATATATGTGAATTGTGTGCTAATATTCAGTTCTGCTGATCCCTGTTCCATCATTGTCAGACTTGGACTTACATAAATGCGTCAAAGGCAACTTGGATAATACTGTGCTCTCCCTCTTTCTGATTTTGGTTGCTTAATGCTTGCTTTATCCCATTGGCAAGAGTGCAAATTCTGATCAACGGCTACAAATCTTAGCAGATTTTGTTGCTTACCTTGCTTTACCCATGGGAATTGGAAATAACACATTCTGAAAGATCTTGCATTTCATGTAGGTATCTGCTATTTTGTTTCTGCTACTTTCCTCAGGCAGGGGAGAAGAAATTCTGACAGTTGACTATATCCTGTGTCTCACCTGTTCTTAACACCAGTCAGAAAATGCTAATGTTACTCAGAGGGATATGAACAGGTGACAAGTAACAAAAACTGCATGTGAGCCAAATCAGCTGTCAAGATTTTCTGCCTCCTACAAAGTGCAGGAGAACAGGTGCGCAGGCAAGCATCTATCCATCCATCCTCAGGGTGCAGAAGTATAAGACATCCACACTATAAGGACAAGTCACAACAGCTGACAGGATGCTAAGGTTAGAAGTTGCTAGTCTGGATCTGGCAGGATAATGACAGCTGGGGTCATATTTTGAAATCTGGTTTGAGGGCAAAGATGAGAATTTCCAGAAGTTCTCTGGGTGTTTGTTGAACAATGGTTCTTCTTGCCTACAGATGTGGGAGCGTCTTATCACTTGGAATGTTTCAGAGGGAGCTCAATAAGTCTCTGTTGAGAATGATAAAAATATTTGGGAGGCCCTGCCACTGCAAAGTGACAAAAATTTTCAGTGTGATAACAGTTTTAGGATTTGCTACCCAGAGTGTGATCTGCCTGGGATTGCATTTCCAGTTGTAGGAAAGCAAGGCTTCTTTCATCTGCCCAGTAGTCCCTTGCTAAACAGGCCTGGTTGCCACATACAATGCAAAATGGTGGTAGACTGAACTATATACAGATGGCAGGTTTTCTGACTATATAATATTTTTGTAAGGTACCACACATGGGGGTGGGGCATGGTGGCAGGATGGCAAGTGAGGGGAGGATGTGAGGGAAGCAAGGGTGGCGAGGAGGGCAAAGGGATGGGGTAGGTGAGCACATGAATGGGGGGTGAGCGGGCAGCAACAAAAACACCAGAGTCAGATACGCAGTTGAGGTGGTGTGGTGGTAGCAGCAGCCTGGGCAGGCAGGAGGCCAGTAAGCTGCCTAGAAGGGATGGCAAGGAGTGCCTGGGGGTGCCTGTGTGTGTTTTTGGTGCTGGGGAGTGGAGGTGGTGCATGAAGCACGCAAGGGCAAAACCTTACGTATATACATAATACATATACATACGTATATATGTATATACATAAAATCGTCTCTGCAAGCAGAAAACAAGCACAGAAGGAAATGGGCTGCGCTAGAACTTTTCTCCTGGGTGTGCTAGCTTTTTAATTGCATGGAGTTTGTTACATGGTGAAGCACTCAAAAATGGTATTCCAACCTATAGTGTGAAGTAATAATACAGTCCAGAATTCTGTCACCTCAAACTCCTCAGTCTATGAGTCCAACCTCTTTCTCCTGCATGTGCAGACTAGACCTAAGCTTTGTTCTGTGAACACAAAGACTTCCATTTGACCTGAGATCATATGATTAATTACTCCCCTTGCTCTTTCTGGCTGTTACCCTCTCTGGTGCTTCGCCCATCTCTGAAAGAGGAATGTGCCATACAGAATTCAGTGTGGATGTTGGTTGTTACTTTCTGTTCCCTGTTTCTGCAACATCCTAGATCAGTATTATAGCAGGTTGTCAACTGGTCCATATGTCATGTTACAAGAAAGATATGCATTACAAGATATGGATTACAAAGAACTCATGACAAAGAAAATGAGAATTTCTTTAGACTCTAGCAGTATCATTCCTGTTAAAAATGATAAAAGAGAGTGAAGAAAAGGGATTTCTTTAATTCAGCAACACAGCAGTGCCTCCCCTACCCACTCACTGTTAAGTTTTATAAAAATTTCTAGGTGTTCCTTTTATTGTGTAACAGACTTTTATGTTTCCTAATAGTCTCATAAACATTTTGGAGAGTAACCCTCTGTGATATGAACATCTACCACATAACATTAAAATCAGCTTTAATATCAGCCCATCATTTGCAGTTGAAGAGTTTGTAGTTCAAGCTTAATTGCAAAGTCCAAGACTTTATTAAAAATACAAAGGAGATTATGTCCAGCCAAGCAGTCAAAAGAAGCATTGAGGCATTCTGTGGTGCATTAGGAATGGAAGGATCTATTGATTTCGGTCCTCTCCATTTCTCATTTTCCAGTCTCAAATTCAGCTCTCCACATTTCTCCAGTGATTTGGCTCACATGAAGTTTTTGTTACTTGTCACCTGTTCATATCCCTCTGAGTAACATTAGCATTTTCTGACTGGTGTTAAGAACAGGTGAGACACAAGATATAGTCAACTGTCAGAATTTCCTGTCCCCTGTCTGAGGAAAGTAGCAGAAACAAAATTTATGAAACTTCTTCAGCATTTTAGTGTTAATTTTTGTCCTAATAAACACATTTTTGTATGCAGTTTTAACTAACGTACAATTTTGCGAGCAATTTCACCTAATATAATGTATTTTTTGTATGTTATTTTCATTTTGTTCATTTTAATGCACATTTCCCCCTAATATATGCATTTTTGTAAACAGTGTGTGGTTGGAGAACTGCATCACAAAATTAGGATAAGCTGTGTTTTGGTTCTCATAGTCTTTCACAAAGTGCAAACTTGATAAATCTGCCTTTAAATGCAAATTGAATTGAATTTCTCCCCCACCCATAGGTGCACTACTGGTGAATTCACCATGTACCACCATCTTATATATTTATACATACTACCAACTCATATAAATATCAAAGTGGTGTAGAACAATATATACATGCAGAGCCTGGTTAGGATGATTAGTCATATTTTTTGGCACTGTCAAACCCACAATGGTTCACTTTAGTGATTTTGGTACTCCAGTTTTCAAACTGCTCAGGCTTTTCAGTGTCACAGTAGAGGGGTTCCCCCTCCCCCGGTTAAAATAATATGTGAAAGAGCATGGGCAGCATGGGTTAGCCTCATCCTCCAGAGCCATGTACAGCATCCATGACCCCATCTGCAAGTTTAGAGCACATTGAAAGGACTCTTGCTCTGTACTGATGAACACAGCTAAGTCCCCCACATGAAGCGGGAGTCTGGTTGTAGTGATTCCCTCTTGTGCTATCAGAACAGAACTCAACACAGATGTGCAAACAAAAGCTGTTGCCTCTTTTTCATTTTGCAAACTTGCAAGAGTGAGTTTTATTCAGAGAACACTAGACACTATCTAATGAGAGCACCTTGTTAGAATATGGCAGATCAATACTGGAAAACCTTCTCAGACTATGGGATACCACTAAGAATGGCAGGCAGCTATTATAATTTCTGTTGCCAATAAGGCAGAATATTTAAGAAGAATAGTCAAACTAATTGTGGAATAAACTGAAGGATATTCAGTTACATCATTTAAATATTATTTTCTGCACCACTTATACAAAGCCTGGTCAATATAAATGCATTTTTTCCCATTAGAACACAGAATTACTTGCTGAAGACATACAACGTTGGGGTACAACCTGGTAAAGGTTTGTTCACTTTACAAAATTTGCAATGTGAGAAGTCATGCTAATGGACAAAGAGAATCATTATAAAATCCTCCCTCAGTTAATAAAAATGTATAACAATTTATAGACCTGGATCCCTGCTTCTGAGAATTTCCTGGTAGAAGTGCATAGAAATGGAATAACAATAGACTATTTATTATACAAAGGCTGATTATTGGATATAGTGCGTACGAAAATACCACATAGACTCAAGAAGAAGGGGGGGGGAAGAAGATTGTCATCATCCAGGTCTTAGAATACATTTTGTCCAGTAAATCAGTGGGATGCATTGATTAAGTAGAATAAGTGTGGCCCATTTAGTTTTGTGTGAGGAAGGATGAGACATGCATTCAAAGGAACATCCTCATTAGAGGTCAGTGCTATCATGGAGGAGTAGCTGCATGACTTAATTAGTCATGGTGAGGAGGAAAAGGAATGCTTTCCGCCAAATTTCAATCAAAAAGGGGAGAAAATCCACAGAAAAAGATTTTAAAAAGATAGAAAAAATATTTAAAAAGAAAAAATATGTTTCCATCAGCTGGCAGTTCAGAATCGTGTGTGTGTGTATTAATTAAACAGCCAACCTGCATGGATAAAAGAATCCCAGGGGAACCCATTGTGAGGCCCTCCAATCACCCTGTTAGTATGGGGGAGACTGCATCTCTGCATGCCCCTTGGGAAAGGAATTAAAATATAGGATGGAAAAATTAGCTTGTGAAACGGCATTATGAAGAAAGGCATATTGTGTTTCCTTTAGATGTTCCCTGGATAAAAGAAACATGATGTTCTTGGCTGTCTCTTGAACTTGGCTAGAAAAGGGAAGAAGGATTAAATAGAATGTTATCTTAATTGGGTTATGCATCTTCAGACAGGTCTGCATTTCTCTTTCAATTCTCAACATACAAAACACTTTGCAAGTAAAATGTAACATTTTTTTAAAGCAGCAGCTGCCACCCATGCAACAATGTGCTGCCATTCCAAGTAGCAACAGCAAAGGACCCGGATTGTCTCTGTGCTTATCAGCCACCACCAATGGGTGGCAAATGATAAGGAGGGGTAGGGCATGATCCACACAGCAGCTGATGCCATGCGGTACTCCTGCACTTTTGTCCATTGTGGCTAGCACAGACTGGTATCACTGGCTCCTAGGCAGAGCTTGGAAAAGTTACTTTTTTGAACTACAACTCCCATCAGCGCCAGCCAACATGGCCACTGGATTGAGCTGATGGGAGTTGTAGTTCAAAAAAGTAACTTTTCCAAGCTCTGCTCCTAGGTTGCTGTAGTCCTCTGTGGATACCCATAGCTCAGTGGTAGAGCCCATCTTTTGAGTGCACATAGCTCCAGGTGCAATCCCTGGCATCTCCAGTTAAATCCCCCTATGCCTGACATCTTAAGAAGCCACTGCTAATCAGAATGGGCAGTACCAAACTAGATAGACCAGTGGTCAGACTCAGTCAGGGCCAACTTATCCATTAGGCACAGAAGGGACAGTACCTAGGGCCCACAATACTTTTAGGGGCCCACAAAAATGTTTTAATTTCTTTTAAAAACAGAAGAAAAAAATGAACTTTTAGGATCAAAGAGTACTGTGAGTACCTTTTAAATAATCAAAATGGAGAACACTTTGATATATGCACTATTATTTTGTACGATAGTGAGAAGCTTAGTGACTGTAAACTGTATGGCCAATATGGCTTTGGCCATAGGCGCCAACTGAATGATGGCGGATAGGATGCCCACTTAGCATCAGTGCAGTTTACTTCTCGCAATAAGCGAGATACATACTTCGACTGTGTTGGTATTAAAATGAATATAATCCAGCCTGGATTATATTTGTGTTTATACCAACGCAGTCGTAAAATATAATTTTAAATTTTTTTTATGGAGGAAGGGGCCCATGAAGGCAAAAGTGCCTAGGGCCCACGAAAGTCATAATGCGGCCTGCCTGGACTCAGTATAATTTGCTGACATATGTTCTTCATATTGTCATGAATGCAATTTGGGATCAGAGGTGGACTGCACATAGACCAAGGCAACGGCACCTGTTTCCAAAGCAATTCATTAATTTCATCTGTTCAAGAGCTCTCACATACATACGTTCTCTGCAGGAATACAGTTGCCAAGGCCGGTTCTAAAGGGCGACCAGGTGGGGCACTGGCCCAACGGCCCCTGGAGCTATAGGGGCCCCTCAGCTGCCCCTCTGCTCCCCTTCCACGATATGCGGGCCCCCCCCGCCCCACTTACCTGTCTGCTGTCTTTTACCATTGCCCTTAATGAAGATGGCGGCCGCGGTTTCCCTAAGGTACTGAAGCCCCTGCTGCCATCTTAGTTGATGGCAGAGATGCATGCTCATAGCACTCACGCGTGCCATCAACAAACATGGTGGCGGAGGCATCATCCCCTTAGGGAAACCACGGCCACCATTTCCGTTAAGGGCAATGGTAAAAGACAGCAGACAGGTAAGTGGGTGTGTGTGTGTGGGGCACAAGCTGATGCCCAAGGGCCCCGGCATTCCTGGAGCCGGTCCTGACAGTTGCCATAGATTGTTGCTGTATCTAAGACCACATCCACACCATATATTTATCCCACTATTATTCCACTTTAAACAGTCATGGCTTCCCCCAAAGAATCCTGGGAATGATAGTTTGCTGAGAGTTGTTAGGAGACCACTATTTCCCTCACAGAGCTACAATTCTCAGAGTGGTTTAACAATCAATTCTTCTTCCCAGACAACTCTGGGAATTGTAGCTCTGTCAGGGGAACAGGGGTATCCTAACTACTTTCAGCACCTTTCACAAACAACAACTTTCCAGGATGCTTTGGGGGAAGCCATGACTGTTTAAAGTGGAACAATAGTGGAATAAATGTATGGTGTGAACATGGCCCATCTTGGTGGTCAGCCTAGCAGCACAGAGAGATGGTGAAGCTTCATACTGCTCCTTGGGGTGCTACAGAAGTTTTTGCCCCTAAAGAAGCTCTGCCTCCAAAGTTCTTATAGTCTGCTTGGTCACTTGCTGTATGTGACAACTGGACAAATACGTTGCTTGCAGATATCCTTTGAATTACATGGAATTTTCTCAGTATGTGACCAAAAGTCATGATCTCTGTCCTTATCAGAGTGCCTCTAGGCAAACAGGCACAGCTTTCCCAAAATATGCAGTTTCATCTTTCAGGGAATGTTGTTTTCCTTTCATCTGATGTTAAGACCATAGCCATCAGCTACCTGTTTTTTCTCTTTGCCAGTCTTGGCATCGACTCATCCATCTACTCAGTCTTTTCATTCACACAATTTATATTGATTATATTAAAATAGTAATATTATAAAGATAAGAGTTTATATGAATGCATTATTATACAGCCAGAAGAGTAGCTGTATACTATAGTCTGTATGGATTTTTTGCATTCCGCAATGTTAAATTGAAAATACCCCCATGCCATTCTGATCCTTCCCATAAGCTCATTTTAAAACAAAACCTTACAAAACTTATAGTTCTGAACTCAGAAACACTTGCTTAACAACCCTCTAAATTTTCATGGCAATACACAAAACAGTCAGAGAGAATTGAGAGTTTAAAGTGTAAAAAGAGAAAAGAAAAAACCAGACCCCTTTTGGACTTTTTCTGTCAGAGTTCTCATCATTTGTTTAAATTAATTAAAAATCAGCCCAGTAAACTCCCCAGGATATCATAAGGCTTGCTCCTTAATAGGAGTGTTTAGGGCAAGGGTAGCCAATATGGTGCCTTCAGGTGTTGCGTAGTTCAGACTATTGGAGGCACCACATTGGGCTATTCAACACAACTAGATGACATAGGAATGATAGAGGAAACTGCTGTAGACTGAATCGGACCATTCGTTTGTCTAGTTTAGTGTTATCTAGACCATGAATCGCGAACATGTGGCCCTTCAGAGGCTTGGCTCATCAGCCAACAGGGCCAGTGTCCAGGAACAATGAGAATTAAAATCCAACCACATTAGCTACCTGTGGTTTATATTTATAGTCTTTGTGTGCTGCTTTGCAACATTGGTACTATAATGGGTCTTTTTTAAAAAAAATTGGCAGCAGAAATTCTGTAGCAGTAATATGCTCCTTTCTACATCTTGTCTCTGAAGTACCACTTGAAACAGAAGGTAAATATGTATTTGCATAAAATACATGAATAAGCGATTTATTGATATTTCTTGGGCATCTCAGCTTTGTTTCACTGCAATTCAATCATACAAAAAAAGAGTACAGCTTGAGGCTTGCTTTGAGTGAGCAGCAGTGCAGGGGGAGAAGGAGACCCCCCCAATACAAAATGGTTTCAGATAGAATGGGGGAAAAGTGGTCTCACAGTAAATAAGACAGACTTAGATCTGAATGGAGTTTTATGGAGTATCTCTGAATATAAATCCACAGGTTGTAAATAATTCAAACTGAGGCAGAATTTGCAAGAACTCTGGAATCTGGTCTAAACTCACTGCACAAATTTAGCCTGCAACCAATAAGCATCAATTCTAGACAGCATTTTTCTCATTTCCCCTTTAATCTCAGGGGTCATTTCGGAATCTTCATGAGATTAGTCTAATGAAACCTATCTTAAATAATATTTGAAAGGAATGAAAGAAAAAATGACTTTTTAATGCAGGTAGACTTCCAGTAACGATAGGGCAGAGTTTAAATATTAGAGTTAATAGCTTAGGGTGGGGATGGTGCATAGAAAAAGCAGGCTTGGAGAATGGTTCAGAGGTATGAGAAACAGATTCGTTGCTGGAATTAAGTGGGCTGCATCTGGATTGCTTTCTAGATAGGAGACCTCCTGTGAAGGCATCGGGTTAGCCATCTTAAGCATCATCTTAAGCCATTGTTGAGAACAGAATGCTGAAATAGATGGACCTTTGGTCTGAACCAGAAGGGACCTTCTTATGTTCTAATGAATCATTTTGAAGTCAGTCTGAGCTTTTTGGACTACAAAGAGTGTACAAATGTGAGAAATAACTAGTACTGACCAGTACTAAAATACTGATATTTTAGTCCTTTTTACAGAACATAGCTGATAACATGTGTCTTCTGTGCTTTGAATATTTAATTAATTCTTGAGGCATGTGCATATGTTATTGATGCTGGCTCAAGAAGTAAAATGGAAATGGACTGCCTTCAAGTCGATCCCGACTTACGGCGACCCTATTAATAGGGTTTTCATGGTAAGCGGTATTCAGAGGGGGTTTACCACTGCGTCCCTCTGAGGCTGAGAGGCATTGACTAGCCCAAGATCACCCAGTGAGCTTCATGGCTGTGTGGGGATTTGAACCCTGGTCTCCCAGATTGTAATCCAACGCTCTAACCACTACACCACACTGGCTCTCATCAAGAAGTAACTGCTGTATATAACTGCAATATAGAAGTGCTGTATTACAGATAAGACAGAGGGAATCTACCTACAATATATCTGCATTATGCTATAGTAAATAATTTAGGTTAAAATAATGCATATTTGGGTAAATGGTACAAAACATAAACATTCAGATCCAACAAAGGAAATATATGCAAGGAGGCAGTTTCTATATGCAGAATCCGTTACTAGACTGGGAATTCTGTATACAGAGTGACTGTATCTTGATGTGCAATTGCATTGCAATGAACATTAGGGTGTGAGGCATCCAATGTGCCCCCTCATTTGCACTACATAGTGTACCTGAAGATACACAGTCTTAGTAAAATATGTATCTCCAGCCACTGCCTCGGTCTCTCTGTGCCTGTACAGTTTTGTATGTAACAGAGTCTTGATCATGGCCAGTTTGTAGACCTGAGTACTTAATCTGTGCAATATCACAACCAGGTTAAGACAGTGGTTAGAGAGAATGTGAAAGCATTCATTGCTTTCCCATACTTCTGGTGGTACTTTTCAAATTCCTTATTCCTTGACTTCAGTAGGATGCCTGAAAGGAGGAGGACGAGTCCCTCGGCAGTTGTTCTTAGGTTAAATTGAGTACTTCATTCTGCAGGGCTGTTTTTCAAATATGAGCATCAGATTCACAGATATTTTTTTTAGGTAAATAATAAAAGAAAATTCTAGCAAGCATGAGACAATAAATGTCAGTGTTATACACACGATACAGTTATAAAATGGAGTGTACACATCATTCCTCAAGGTGATGATGATAAGTAGCATTGCCACACAATTGGGCCTGCTTGGCTCTGATAGAAAAACCTCATTCCTTAAATTACTGATTTTAACTGGGAAAATTGGTCAATTAAACTCCCTTTAAATGGAATCCTTGAGAATCCTAAAAATAACCATTGTTAGTGCAGATAACATAGTGCTGGTTCTCTGCTGCTGTCAAGAGATGGGGGAAGGGGAGGAGAAGACAGAGTAACAAGCCACTTCTGGAGCTGCAAGGATATTATTTCTAAAGTTTATGCATGAGTGAGGAAGAGAGTGGGACACCAACCTATCTTGTTTTCTGTGCAACTGTGCAGAAAATTGAAGGAAAGGAAAATCAGGGCAAATGTCAAGGAAGTGACACAATGACAAAGGCAGTCAGGGTGTATGATGACTTGCCTTGAGTAGTGTTTTTAGCTACCTTGGTGAATATTTTCATTGGAAGGGGCAGACAAGGAAGGAATGCTTGCTTTCAGTTACTTGGTTTCTCTATAGTGATTTATCAAGCAGCAGCAGCAGCAACAGCAGCAAGAGAAAGGATTTAAAGGTTGCACCAAAAATGTAACAAATGCAGTAACAAAAATATTTTGCTTGAACATTAACACCTTTTGCTTGAACATTAACACCATTAACCCACACCTTGTGGGTTATTAGAACAATAGTGGAGTGATGGCCAACTTCACTATGGTCAGAGGCCACTGTGTTCTCTCAGATGATGGACTTGGCTGGGCTGTAAACATATCTTTCCCCTCAGACTGGTTGCCTTATGGACATTGTGCCAGGACTATTGAATTTCTCTCCAGATTTTCTACCAATTCCAAATGATGTGGCTTTGTTTCTGGTTTTGGCCTGGTTTTGGCACTGAAACAGCCTTGGTCGCCCTGTATGATGACGTTTGTCGGGAGAGGGACAGAGGGAGTGTGACTCTGTTGATTCTCCTTGATCTCTCAGCGGCTTTTGATACCATCGACCATGGTATCCTTCTGGGGAGACTCGCGGAGTTGGGAGTTGGAGGCACTGCTTGGCAGTGGTTCCGCTCCTACTTGGCGGATCGTCACCAGAAGGTAGTACTTGGGGAACATTGCTCGACTCCTTGGACTCTCCATTGTGGAGTCCCTCAGGGGTCGGTTTTGTCCCCCATGCTTTTTAACATCTACATGCAGCCTCTGGGTGCCGTCATCAGGAGTTTTGGAGTGCGTTGCCACCAGTACGCTGATGACACGCAGCTGTATTTCTCCTTTTCATCTTCTACAGGTGAGTCTGTGGATGTGCTGAATCACTGCCTGACCGCGATAATGGACTGGATGAGAGCTAATAAACTGAGACTCAATCCAGACAAGACTGAGACACTGTTGGTGAATGCCTTCCCTGCCCAGATGGTGGATGCTTACCCTGTTCTAGATGGGGTTACACTCCCCTTGAAGGAACAGGTTCATAGTCTTGGGGTTCTTTTCGATCCTTCCTTGTCTCTGGAGGCGCAAGTGGCCACGGTGGCAAGGAATGCATTCTACCACCTTCGGTTGGTAGCCCAGCTATGCCCCTATCTGGACAGGGATGACCTCGCCTCAGTTGTTCATGCTCTGGTAACTTCTAGGCTGGATTACTGTAATGCGCTCTATGTAGGGCTGCCCTTGAAGACAGTTTGGAAGCTTCAGCTAGTGCAAAATGCAACAGCCAGACTGCTGACGAGGACCAGCCGGTCAGCGCATATAACACCTGTTCTGGCCCGTTTGCACTGGCTACCTATTTGCTTCCGAGCCAGATTCAAGGTGCTGGTTTTGACCTATAAAGCCTTACACGGCGTGGGACCGCAGTATCTTGTGGAACGCCTCTCCCGCTATGAACCGACCCGGTCACTTCGCTCAGCGTCTAAGGCCCTCCTCCGGGTACCAACCCATCGGGAAGCCCGGAGGACAGTTACTCGATCTAGGGCCTTTTCTGTAGTGGCCCCCGAATTGTGGAATAGCCTCCCCAAAGAAATACGCCTGGCGCCGACGCTTCTATCTTTTCAGCGCAAGGTTAAGACCTGGCTATGCTCCCAGGCATATTAATGCGTTTAATGTTACAATTTTAAATCTCTTTGTTTCAGTTTATTTATTGTGATATTTTGTATTTCTGTACTTTTAATCTTTTGTACACCGCCCAGAGAGCTATTCGCTATGGGCGGTTTAAAAATGAAATAAAATAAAATAAATAAATAAATAAATAAGTGGAACTGACCTATTAGGAATTCTTCATTGTTTTATCTGCAGAGCACTGTGCACAGACTGCTTGCTGCAGCATTCATTTCTTTCATTCCATGTGTGTCTTTACACACACACAATACTGATGTGCAATTGTACTTTACTAAGACCACAGCAAAAAATCAAACCCATTGTGATCTCATATTCAAGATTCTTTCTGTGTGTGGTATTCATAGCTAGTCCTACTCAGAGTAGCAGACCCATTGAAGTTAATATACATAACTAACTTAGGTTCATTCATTTCAGTGGGTCTGCTCTGAGCAGGGCTTGCATTGACTGTCATGACCCCCGGACCACCAAGGTACTGGGTTCATGCATCAGACTCAGACCCCCACCCTTAGGGAAATGAGACTGGAACCAAAAAGCTATTACTTCACCCTTGCCAAGGCTGTGTACGCTCACAACAACCCTGCAAGGTAGAAGGTAGGCTGCCACCACCCCTGTATACTGGTCCACTCAGAGCCAGGGGATCTCTCAGCCCAGAAGATATATAAAACCAAGGTCCTAAAAGGCAAGAGTCACAGTTACACTCCTTGCCAGGCACCTCTGGTTTAACACTTAAAATCCAAGCCTTTAACATCTTAACCCTCTTTGGTAGTTAGTGACTGAGATTGGTCAAGGTACTGAATCCAGAACCACCCTTTCTCTCAATGAACACACCAGGTTAAATAGAAGTAGCTTTATTAAGATATATAAGTGCACATAAAATATAGCAGCAAATAATCCTTTAAGACCATACACCCAAACAGGGGTTTAGGTTCTTACAAGAGAATTCATACACACAACAAGAAAATAACAACTAAACTCACCTAACTACTTACACACGAGGTAGTTGGTTGCAGTGGCATCTCCCCCCAGAGAGATGGATGTTCAACATAAAACAATGGAACCAGACATAGGTTGCCTTCCAATAAGCAACCCCTGGAACCATAAGGCAGAAAGGTTTGGAACTCTGATGCCAGTCAGCATAGGCAGAGAACAGAGAACAAAGGCTATGGGTCTCTAACCCTATACTTAAAGGAAAAGGATCCTAACGGTCCAAGATTAATTGACCAATCAGGAATTGGCTGATGTAACTTTCTTCTCGATGTTTCTCACATTTTCGCGCCTTCAGGCCCCCCTCCCAACTGTGTTTTCCAAACTGTACAGGCCAAGGATGACCTTGGGTACCAGGCACTTGCTAATCAGCAAAGATAAACAGGTGCAGCTTGTTAAGGCTTCTCTAACCATCTTCAGCTGGGAAGTGAAACTCAGATTTGCAAATTGGCAAAGGCTTGTCTTTTCCAACTGTAACCGTCTCCCAGAGTCCCTTACTGGAGCCAAAGTATTGCTATTAAATTTTTAATAACTCATGAACACTACAGGTTCATGACATTGACTATCACCCTTTTCTGTATTTTCTTAATACAGAGTAGTGCATATACACATGAGGAACAACTCACCTGAAAATAATCTTGATGCAATGGTATATATGGTCACATCCAGATTTCTTTTTTTACAGTATTTTATCTGTAACCGTCAGTATTATAAAGTGTGTGAGAGAGAGAGATTATGCAAATGGACTGGAAGAACATTTTGCTGTACCAAACTGTGTGCATGCTCTATTCTGGAATTAATCTTAGCAATTATCCTAGCTGAAGAATGTTAGAGGAATGAGATGCAGGACAGAGTGAGTCCATATCAGAATTAAGGGTTAGGATGAGGGAAATCTTCATATTCCCATCTGGAACATTACAAAGAAAATCTAAAGACAGGTATAGTATAAAATACAGATTTTCTTGCAATTTCAAAACATTTCCCCCTTTTCCTTAAAAGTGAAATTGTACCTAAGCTTTTTGCTGTACATTGATGAAAATTTGGTAGGCAAGATAAAATTGTTTCAAAGCTGTATCTAACCCATGACCAATAGCCATTCTGGCCTTGTCTCAATAATGGCAGATGTCATTCTTTGTCTTCCCTGCTGCTATATACAGAATTAGCTTCATACACACAAGTAGGTTGATACAGTATAATCTGTGATGAAACATACAACTATGAATTTCACACATACCTAGTTATAGAATCTGTTACTTAGGGATATTAGCAGCATCTAGTAAGATTCACCAAATACCAACCTAATTAAATGAAGGCAGGAAGCTGGGAAAATGTAGGCTGCATCATAATGTTTCCTATTATAGCCACAATAGTTGGAATAGGCACTGCTAGATGTCTCCATGTTTAGATAGAAAATAGAGCTGAAAAGTTTAATGGATTTCATAGCTTATTGATTCTACATTAAAATCCCTGCTCCTGACTTAATTCCCCTGTTCCCTGTGCTAAAATTGATGAAAACATGCACTTAAATATGCCTTTCCCTTCCTGTGTTTCTTAAAAAAACTAACTAGTCTTTCAAGGAAGCTACTAACAAGCAGAAAGAACCATGGAGATCTGGAGATGAACGGGCTCACTTAAAATCAGCACCAATATGGTTTTTAAATGAAATGTTCTATAGTATTGTTGGACGTTGTAATACTTTATTTCTGAAGCAATCTAAATATTCTATTTTTCACAGTTTGATCAAAACTGATGTTTTGTTAAATGTATTTTAAAGTCTGTTTTTATGATGTTTTAAAGTGTTTTTGGTGCTTTGGATCCTGCTGTGAGGAAGGGCGGTATATAAATCAAATAATAAACAAACAAACAAATAAATGAACACATTGATCCTTTAGCTTTGAGTTGTCAGTTTATCTACCAAAGGTACAGTATCCTGACTTAGGCCAGCAGGACATGATCCTTGGAGGCTAGAGTCACTGCTGAATTCCAGATCTATCTAGAAACAGAAGATCCTAGTGTTTGCTCTTACAGATCTGGGGAAGGGAAAAAATGTTCAACCACGTAATGGACCTCAGTAGGCAACTGCCAAAGCCTGGTTCACTAGTACAGACCAATATCATCAAGCCATGTCAGTGTGTGGCTGGGTGAGTGAGTGTGAAGCTTAACAAAAATGGATACACTATGACTGCTAGCCTCACCAGAGAAGGATGAATTCACATTCTCCTCCTAGGTAGTATGAATTAAGTGCATTACTTATTCTTAGAAAAACAAGCTGATAAGGGCACTGAAAGTTCTTCATTAAAACATGATAGCATGAAATTCTGCAACAAATGCTGAAATCAATCTATGATTGAAATTAGGGAGAAGCGTTCATATTTTTAACCTCAATCAGCAGTACTACCTTGGGATTCTCAAGCAAGTGGATGGTGGTATTGAGAGCCAGGAAAACACTGGAGTGGAATCATCAGTTCATGCAAATATTTAGCAAACATTTAAGCTATACACTTATCAGGGAATAAGCCTTCTTGAACCCAGTGGTACTTAAACATGATTAGGATTTCCCTATTAAATAAATAAAATAATTGGAAATGCACTGAATTGCCTCTCTTAAAGTGGGAAGAGGACCTGAATCCTACACTGTAAAAGGATTTTACTTCGCTTTATATAAATGATGCTATATAACACTAGTAGTGCTGTGCTACACACATATATATTGTTGAAGTAAAAAAAAAGTATTTGAAACACCTATCATGATGAAAGCAAAGTACAACATAGTATAGATACATATACTTATTTTGTATGCATGTTGCTGTTTGGTAGAAGTGAAAGAATCACAACTCCCTTGCTTGGAGTCAAGCCCTGTTAACAAGAAGAGCATAATGTTGCTGTTTCTCATTTTCAATGGCCTCAGGTGGTTCTGAAGTCACTTTGGCAGGCCACAAAACAATTACTATGAAATCCTCACTAGCTTCACTAGAGTGATCGCCCCTTCCAGTGGTGCTGATTACTTACAAAAGTACTGGGAATGAATGCGTAGATGCTTTTAAGCAGTCATGCTTCCTTACATCAGGTCTGTGGGTTGTCAGGCATATCCAGGATTTCATTCTCTATTAATTCCTATGGTGCAACAATGTCTCAAACTGAATTACCAGCAGGCGAGGTAATAGTCTTAATAGTGAATCGGACAGAACACAAGGCTGACATTAGGCCATAGGGACATTTATAGGGTCATTTGATCATGGTTTGCTTTTGTTTGCACAATCAGGGTGGCAAGAAGGAGGAGGAGAAGAAATCCTCACTCTTCCAAGAACTAGGCTAGAATGGTGCTTCTAATCCATGTTAGTGATTGTGAGACTATGTAAAGGTAATAAATCCAGAATTAAAGAAACACCACCACCAAACAGATGAAAACCATCCCAGGCTGTTTGTGCATGGTATGCATGAACAGGATAAGTAAGGGAAAGGCAATCTTTGGTTCTACTTTCTCACAAAAGCTTACTATAACAAATTAAACACATAATGATTCCAATGATGAATAAACTATCAACTGTGTGACAGTCGATAAACACAGGAACATAGGAATCTGCCTTACACTAACTCAAACTATTGGTCCATCTAGCTCAGAATCATCAACTCTGACTGGCTGCTGCTGTCCAGGGTTTCAGGCAGGAGCTTTTGCAACCCTCCATGGAGACCTGAGGAACTGAACCTGGAATCTTCTGTATGCAAGGCAGATGCTCTACCACTAAGATATGATCCTGACAAATATTCTGATTCTACTGCTTCTCTGGGATTGCAAAAATTGTGTGTTGAGGCACCTGGTAGGCCCCAATAAGCTCTATTCAGCTTAGCGGGCCACAAAGTTGTCCTAGAGCTGTGTTAGAGAAACCGCATGCTGTACCACTGTAATATGCCAGCATCCATGATGCTTTCATGAACCTGTTACTGAAGAACAATTCAAAGGTATTTTAATTAATACTTAAAACACTTAATGAACTACAGTCATTACTACCCTGTACATAACATGCTTTTACCTACAATACATAAAAAGGTATTTTTATCTGAAAACGGGCAAAAATGTAGATAATCTAATTCTTCATGAGCATCTTTACTCAAGAGCTTCATGTCTAATGCAGCTTTTTCCAGTAACAGATTCATTAAGTTTCCCAAAATAGTAGTAATTAGCTATCTGATTAATATGTGCATTGCATTGGATTTCACAAGCTGTATTTCCTGTTTTATTGTCAACTTGTTCTGTGTTTTCCACTAACAACTGAAGGTTCACTCCCTCTGACAGAAGGAGTTTTCCTCTGTTTGAGGAAGTGAACCTTTGGCTCTAACTCAGTAACATGTGGGCCTAAGCAATGCAGATCTGGCTGATTTTCACTCAATCCCCTAAATTTCTCATACAATGGAACAGGATGTAACAAGTATTGGTCCATAAAATGGGACAACAGTAGCCCCCATCACCAATAAACTCTTTTACAAACAGGGGTATTATAGCTCAGTGATGGTAAAGGATATGCTTTGTTTATCTGGCTTCTATTTTCTGTGTATATTCCAACTGCAATGGCTTGTGGCTAATGCAAATAAAGGACTTTGCTTTGCTATGATTGGAAAAGATCTCATGTTCAATGCCTGACATCTCCTAATAAGCCTGGGAAGACTCTGGAGAGCAGTCACTGTATCCTGAGCTACATGGAACAACTTGGTATTAAGCAGCTTCCTTTGTTCTGTGGAACAGCAGCAAGTGGCAGTAACTGTGGTGATGGGCTCAGAGGTCATGTCCATATCCATGCAAAGATAGAGGTGTGGTTGCTTTGCACTAGTACCAAGTTTACATATTACTAGTACCAAGTTTACATGGTGGTTGTGGACCCCAAGCTATTCAGGAAAACTTGTAAGACAGGCATTATATTTTTACACTCATTTTCCACCCAAACACAGGACATGGGAAACTCTTGTTCACATGCTGCATATGAGAAGAATAACATTTAAAAGCTCCTTATGCTATGTGTGATCTCCAGCCCTTTAGTGGCTTCACACTAGTGCTACCACCAGGCTATGCAGAGTCAAATGCAGCTGCTACACATGGTTAGGCCTGCATATGGCTAAGGTGCTTTTCAGCGTAAGTCTCTCTACATACACAAGAATAAGAAGTTTCTCACATCCTGTGCATGGGATTAAATCAGTCCTCAGGAACTGATGGTAACAGATATGATTGTCTTCTAATCAGATGCCTGCTGTGGGTGTCATAATGACAATATTCTGAATTGTAACTATTGCATTGTATACCATTTATGCATGTAGCACCATTGCTAAATATGTGATGGGCATCCACAACTTTAGCAACATTCAGACAAAACAGATGAACAACATCACATATGAGAAACTGTACGTAGTTGTGATGCGCAACACAGGATGGACAATTGAGCATGAAGCACCTTGTTAACCCACAACACATCTGGCAAGAGGAATTCCACAAGAGAAAGAAAAAATGTACTAGGCTGCGTGGGCAACCAAATCTCTACAACTCTTCTATGTTGTTCATCTGATGGGGAATCTCAGTTTCAGAAGCTGGATATTTTCATTTCTAAACCCCAGCGTCTATAAAGAGCAACTGGCTACAGCAGAGGGAGGGAAGGGACCTTGAGTTCCACTCCAATGGTGTGGATGAAAGCCCAGATGCCTTTGGCAGCTTCTTTCCCTCAAGTGTCATTTTAACTAGCAGCCGTTCTACCAGGCTGCAGCAAGTATCCCAAACAGTGAAACCTTCTATAGTTATAAGAGATCAATCACACACATAGCAAAAACTGAAAACTGAAGACAGATCAGCACTTGAAACGGCTTTTTGTTGTTTAGAAACTATTCAAATATTTGTATTTCAAGAAACATTTTTATAAGTTATTTTCAAAGTTGAGAAACATTCAGTGCCCTTTATATTAAGCAAGCAGAGAAACTTGGTGGTCTCTCTTAATTTGGTTTGAGATAAACACACTTTCAAAATGATAGAAGGAATGATAATGAATGTGTGTGTGTGTGTGTGTGTGTGTGTGTGTGTGTGTGTGTGTGTGAGAGAGAGAGAGAGAGAGAGAGAGAGAGAGAGAGAGAATGATCACAAGGAAACAAAATAATATTTCCCTTTCTACCTTTTGCATTAAGTATTCAAAATTGTGATATGCAGTGATAACTTCTAATGCCTTTGTGAAATTTCTTCAATAGAAAGTTAGTTGGTTGGAATTGTGAGTACAGACAGACATTTGTTTGGTCATCATGTGGCAGCTGTCACAAAAGAAATCTAGCCAGGAGTTCTCACAATGAGTACAAATAAGCAAAGGAATCCATCAAGAATATGTATTGGGAGTGTGTTATTTAACTTATTCATGGGTGATCCAGAATCAGTGGCCAGCTTTGCTGATGATCACAAAAAGCTCCAAAACAGGCAATGAAGACCTTCAAAAGGATCACTCTAAAACTGAGTGAGCAAACTGTCTGTAAGATGAAAGACAGCAGCCAAAGTCAGCTGTCATTGCATAGCAAAAAGATCTGGTCTTTATAATAAAATGCTCACTAAGAACCTCAGTTCAATGTACCTGCAGAAATGAAAAGGGCAGAATCATTATTAGGAATCATTAAAAGGGGATTGACACTAAAACATCAGTTTCACAGTGTCACTGCTTCCACATCTCACAACACAAATCTATGGCATGGCCAAACATAAGATTCTGTATACAGTTCTGATTATCCGTTTTTGAAAGGGTGTAGAAAACTGAACGAAAATGTTTGAAGGAATAGAGGAACTATTCCTTTAAAAAATATTGGGGGCTGGAAGTGTAAAGTAAAAAAATAAATAGGTTGGACCATGGAGTCTCAACACTTAGTGGCATGGGCAGAATTTACTGAGACAATATGCTGTCTGTCACTCTAGCAAACAAACAGTCAAAGAAATGTGGGATCACCCAATAATATCGATTGGAAGTATATTTAGGACAGATGAAAGAAAGCATAATACAACACAATTAGCACAGAATTAACAACCAGAAGATACTGTTCTTAATATGTAGTTTTGGAAGCTGCTCATGGATTGTTTATTGATGGGCAGCTATATCAATCTAATACATAATAATAGTCTAGATAGCTTTTTAAATCAATTTTACAAATTTAACTATGATAACTAAATGGAAACCCACATTCAGAAGCAAGGTAAGTTTTAGACAAACACCAGTGCTGTTGTCTTTCATGCTCTGCTTGTGAGTTTTCCCAAAGCATCTGTCTGGCCAGTGTTGGGGAAGCAGGATGTTGCATTAGACTCATTGCCAGAGCCACCAGGGCTCTTGTTATATAACAGAGTTTAAAAGAAAGAAACCAGTTGAAAGATAATAGCATGACTGCATAATCATTCTGCTGCTATTAGCCCTGGGAGGAAGCTTCATGGAGAGGTTTATCTGGACTGTGGCGTGGCGGGGAAGGGGAAGGGAGGAATAATTCCCTCCTCCCAATGCACCATGGCCCACATTTGAAAGTAAATATTCCGTAGTTTGAAAGTAAAAAACCAGACACCTTAAATGTATTTGTAATCTTAATGTCATGTCTATTTTGGCATTAAGAATTGCAGTGACTCAATGGAATGAGACTTGGAGCTGTCCACTGTGCTGAAAAATGTATAGTCTTAAGTATCTTGATTATGCTTGCTATTTCTAGTAGATTAGGATATTACTTGAGTAGATTAGGATATCTTAAAAGTCTGTGGACACAGTGAAAGCTGGTGATCTAACTATATAGGCATACCAGAAAGATTACTTTTCCTCTAAATGTACAGGGCACAGACTGGTGTTAACAATCAGCATTAATGACCTAGAATTAGGAGTGAGCAGTGAAGTGGCCAAGTTTGCTGACGACACTAAATTGTTCAGGGTTGTTAAAACAAAAAGGGATTGTGAAGAGCTCCAAAAAGATCTCTCCAAACTGAGTGAATGGGCAGAAAAATGGCAAATGCAATTCAATATAAACAAGTGTAAAATTATGCATATTGGAGCAAAAAATCTTAATTTCACATATACGCTCATGGGGTCTGAACTGGCGGTGACCGACCAGGAGAGAGACCTCGGGGTTGTAGTGGACAGCACGATGAAAATGTCGACCCAGTGTGCGGCAGCTGTGCAAAAGGCAAATTCCATGCTAGGGATAATTAGGAAAGGTATTGAAAATAAAACAGCCGATATCATAATGCCGTTGTATAAATCTATGGTGCGGCCGCATTTGGAATACTGTGTACAGTTCTGGTTGCCTCATCTCAAAAAGGATATTATAGAGTTGGAAAAGGTTCAGAAGAGGGCAACCAGAATGATCAAGGGGATGGAGCGACTCCCTTACGAGGAAAGGTTGCAGCATTTGGGGCTTTTTAGTTTAGAGAAAAGGCGGGTCAGAGGAGACATGATAGAAGTGTATAAAATTATGCATGGCATTGAGAAAGTGGATAGAGAAAAGTTCTTCTCCCTCTCTCATAATACTAGAACTCGTGGACATTCAAAGAAGGTGAATGTTGGAAGATTCAGGACAGACAAAAGGAAGTACTTCTTTACTCAGCGCATAGTTAAACTATGGAATTTGCTCCCACAAGATGCAGTAATGGCCACCAGCTTGGACGGCTTTAAAAGAAGATTAGACAAATTCATGGAGGACAGGGCTATCAATGGCTACTAGCTGTGATGGCTGTGCTCTGCCACCCTAGTCAGAGGCAGCATGCTTCTGAAAACCAGTTGCCGGAAGCCTCAGGAGGGGAGAGTGTTCTTGCACTCGGGTCCTGCTTGCGGGCTTCCCCCAGGCACCTGGTTGGCCATTGTGAGAACAGGATGCTGGACTAGATGGGCCACTGGCCTGATCCAGCAGGCTCTTCTTATGTTCTTATGTTCTTAGCAGCAGTTGAATCATTTACTCAAATAATTAAATTCATTAGGACAGTGTTATATTATCTGTGTTACTAGGAATCTTTAATGCATTTGCTATTACCAGCAAAACAGCTTCTTTAAGAGTGTCAGTTAATTAAGGTCTTCCTTCTAATAGGATGAATGTTTGAATAGCTCATTAAAAGAAAGTACAGGGCCATCTTTCCTAGATCACATTTCAGTCTATAGAGAAGTTAGTGTAAATGCCCTTTCTTCCCTGCTTAGAATGAAGCTGCACCTTCCCCATGCTAGATTCTGCCTTGTGTTCTGAAACATGAAAAGGTCCCTTCATTCTTTACCTATCTTCTGATCAGTGGCCCAATTTATGCCCCTTTGTCCCCAGCATCCTTCCCCCTTCCCTTATCCTTTCCAATCTTCAACCTGGACAATCTCTGTCTCTCCAAAAACCCTTTCTGCTGCATTTCAGATAATTTTCCTAATCCACTATCTAGGCTCAGAGAAGTGTTTCTCTGTAGCTACTGGAGCATCCCCTGGTGGATTCACAAGATTATTATGAATTTATTGGGGAACTGTCACTTAGAAAAAATTATAGGTTCAAAATTTCATCCTCAATCATCAGGGTTAAATACTTTTGATACGGTACCAAATACTTTAATTGCCTAAATTAAATTTAAACTCCATGTTTAGGGTAAATCATGGAGTGGACCAAATGCTTGTATGACTCACTTTTCAAAAAATTCAGTAGGTTTAGGCATGCCTAAGCCTTCATAGTTTCAGGCTGTCGCAGTAATATCAGGCTTGTAGCCAGGGGAGAATGGGGATGCTGCCCCCCCCCAAGCTGTGCTTTGCTCTCCCCAGATTTTTTGGGGAAATTGTCTTCTTTTTTATTTGTTACATGACAGATGATGGCAAACTCCATTTGAAGAATGATAGCTTATTTTAAGAACAGGATCCATTTAAGAACAAGATCCCCTGAAAAATTCAGTGAATAAGGCAGGGCGAGTGCACAACAAAAGCCTCATCTGGAAGAGTCCCCAAAAGTCTTTTCTCTGACTGAGGGTGGATTTTTAATGTTCACAATCATCCTATAATTACTTAAGTGATCCTGAAAAAAACAGACTCTAGATTAACATGACCACTGAAGAGTTAAATATTAGAACTTGGTATTATAGGCTAGAGTTCACCCTTTGGGCTTTCCTTTGCTCTGCTTTTCATTTTCATTTTCATTTTCAGTTGTGCTGTCTACCCAACCAGCAATAAAGGAGCATGTTTGTTTGTCTGCAGTAAGAATTAAGAGCTTGTTTATTTTGCAATTATTATAATGAGTAGAGCAGGATTGGGTGCTTATTGCTAAGGGTGAAATAAAGAAAGTGGTCTTAAAAATGGCTACATTTCACTCTTTTAAAGCACTCACTATACTCACAATCATTTTTGGCAATTTTTCTTCTTTTTTGTGATTACTTGATGGCAAAGGATGCAAACAGGCCTAGAGGAATAGAAATATTGCTGTGTGTTGTTGTTATGTGCCTCCAAGTTGACTATGACTTATGGTGACCCTATGAATCAGTGACCTCCAAGAGCATCTGTCATGAACCACCCTGTTCAGATCTTGTAAGTTCAGGTCTGTGGCTTACTTGGTGGAATCAATCCATCTCTTGTTTGGCCTTCCCTTTTTCTGTTCCCTTCTGTACACTACAGTTAGCTAGCTGACTGGCTGGACACCTAAGCTATAACTCAGGCCTAATTTCTGATTTTTTAATTTGTGCAGCTCAGCATGAGGCCTTTTTAGGGTTTCTGGCAGAAAAATCAGCCTAGCAACCAGTAAAAAAAAATCCAATTGCTTTCCATAATTAGTTTCCAATTGCTTAGGTCATCCTTTACATAGCAGCCAGTTAAAAAGTTTTCCCTTGATTGTCCAACAGGAAGAAAAATCTAAAGGCCAGGAACAAGACCAGAACAAGAAGGAGTTAACAAACACACCCTATAGTATTTATTTCCTCTCTGCCTTTTCCTAAACTTGTAGTATGGACAAGTTTGTTTTTCTGACAGAATCTAAATTAGAGATAAGTACCTAGTGCAGCATCAAAGCCATGCTCAGGAGCACAATGTCTTTACTAAAGTAGTTCAGTTCATGAAGAATCAGAACACAGGGACAGACCACAGGTGAAAGAGGGCTATAGCTATAGGCAAAGTCAAGCTTTTGAGCCTAGTATTCCTTGGGAACTCTCAAAAAAGGGTGAGACAATTCAACAGATTTATGTATTTATTTATTTATTAAACTTATATACCGCCCCATAGCCGAAGCTCTCTGGGCGGTTCACAAGACCAACATCAAAATACAATAAACACATATTAACAATTTAAAACACATTAAAAAGTTTAAAAAATTTTTAAAGGTAAAACAGTCCCAACACATGCGAAAACATATTAAAATGCCTGGGCGAAGAGGAAAGTTTTAACATGGCGCCGGAAAGATAGAAGTGTTGGCGCCAGGCATATCTCCTCAGGGAGATTGTTCCATAAATCGGGGGCCACTACTGAAAAAGCCCTTTTTCTTGTTGCCACCCTCTGAGCTTCCCTATGAGTAGGCACTCGGTGTCTTCGATGTTGAGCGTAGTGTGCGGGTAGGTTCATATCAGGGGAGGCGTTCCATCAGGTATTGTGGTCCTGTGCCGTGTAAGGCTTTGTAGGTTAGAACCAGCACTTTGAACCGGGCCCGGAAACAGATAGGCAGCCAATGCAAGCGGACCAGAACCGGTGTTATATGTTCAGACTGTCTGGTCCCCGTTAACAATCTGGCCGCTGCATTCTGCACAAGCTGCAGTTTCCGAACCGTCTTCAAAGGCAGCCCCACGTAGAGCGCATTGCAGTAATCTAGTTTAGAGGTTACCAGGGCATGAACTACTGAAGTGACGTTCTCTCTGTCCAGATAGGGGTGTAGCTGAGCCACCAGCCGAAGTTGGTAAAAAGCACTCCGTGCCACCGAGGCTACCTGAGCCTCAAGTGATAGGGATGGTTCTAAAAGGACTCCCAAGCTACGGACCTGCTCTTTCAGGGGGAGTGCAACCCCATCCAGAACAGGTCGAACATCTGCCATCCGGTCAGGAGAACCACCCACCAGCAGCATCTCAGTCTTGTCTGGATTAAGCCTCAGTTTGTTAGCTCTCATCCAGTCCAGTGTTGCAGCCAGGCATCGGTTCAGCACGTCGACAGACTCACCTGAAAAAGACGAAAAGGAGAAATAGAGCTGCGTGTCATCAGCATACTGATGGCAACGCACTCCAAAGCTCGTGATGACCGCACCCAGCGGCTTCATATAGATATTAAAAAGCATGGGGGACAGAATTGACACCTGCGGAACTCCATACTGGAGGTCCCAGGGTGCCGAGCAATGCTCCCCAAGCACTACCCTCTGGAGACAGCCCGCCAAGTAGGAGCGGAACCACTGCCAAGCAGTACCGCCTACTCCTAGATCAGTGAGTCGTGAGTTCATTCATGTAAATTAACATATGGGTGGAGGAGTGCCGGGGAAAGTCACTGTCTTTCCCTTCCCCTGGCATGGCACTCACATACTCTCCACCAGTGAGGGAGGGAATATGCACCTCCCCCCCAATGCCCCACCTAGAAATGTGGCTGCCCCACCTAACAAGGAAAGCTGGCTACAGGGCTAAGTAATATGAAAAGACATGACAAGAATGTCTTCCTTCTTTCATTTTAATCCATTTTAAAGAGCTCTGTCAGGTGGGGCATCTGCCAGCTCATCTTTGTTCCTAGGAGGCCTAATATATTGTTGCACAGAAATCTAGTATTTGTGGAGGAGTGTGGAACTAAGTTCAGCAAGGTCCGTCTCCCTGGTAGTAGCAGCCCTCAAGGAGACTAATACTGGGAAAAGGTGTTTTGTCTCTCAAGTAACACTTAAACAGGCCTCCCTTTGAGACAGCCATTATCAGACTCTGATTCTAGCCCTCAGCTTGGTTGGGCCTTGCCATAAACAAGATTTTCCTAGCTTGTGTGCAAGTGTGGACAGAAATCCAGAATCCAGTCCCAGAAGCTCTGAGGCATCAGCCCCTACGGCCCAGCAACCAGGGCATTCATGGTGCAGTACCTCGACAACTGGCAAAGAACAGGTCTTTGGCACTATGTATGAAAGTGATATTGTGCTGAATTATGGATATGTCCCAGAGGATATGAAGCTTCTGGCTGAATCTCAGGAGCAAATGGTACGGTTGTCTCCATCAAGATGTTCCCAGGCTGTGTATCTTCTCACCATGTGTCACTGGTGAAGGCATCTAAGTGAAGCCTCTCTAGATGACTTCAGAAGCACGGGAAAGAACATATGACTGCCCCAATCACATAGATAGTGGGAGCTGAGGGCATGCTTTTTTTTTTTTTAAGAGGGATGCATGTGAGGAGTGCTAAACCTGTTCTCTGGCTATGGTTAACTTACCTGAAGTCTGATCCCTAATATCACTTCTCCTTCAGTCGGACTCTGATGCTAAGCCTGTCTGGGGAAAAAGTGTGTGTGTGTGGACTGGAAGGAAATAAGCTGCAATCTGAGGGACACTGACACCCCCATCTCTTTTGCTCTTAACATCAGATCTCCCACCACCTTATACACATTTGGGGCAGAGATTTGGGCTCCTGCTAGGAGGAAGGGTGGGATATAAATCAAATAATAAATAAAATAATAAATAAAATGCTATCCAGATTGGCCCCCCTTGGGGAACAAAATAGTCTGGAGTCCAATGTCTGTTTTGCCGCCCTGGGCTCCTTTGGGAGAAAGGGCGGGATATAAATTAAACAAATAAATATTGAAAGGGATTAAAATGTTATGTAAAGACATGTCCAGGTTGCAGAGAAGTTAAGGAATGGAAATTCCACAGGGAGGGTGATTGAAGAAAGGATGTAGAGTAAGCAAAGGACTGATATATATGAACCTGTGGGAAGGACAGTTGAAGAATGGGGACTTGCCTCAAAGAGCAGTGCAGAGAGTGACCTGAAGCAAGAGGAGGTTAATCAGAGAAGGAGCGCTGAAGAAATCTCACAGGGCTTAAAATACTATTTCTCTCTCTCTTCAACACAGAGGGTCCAGGTTAATTCACTTCACAGCTTGCAAGCAATTGTTCTACAGACAACAGCTCATATGGTATTATGTGATTTTCAAGTGATTTGATGTGTCAGCTAAATAACAGTAGTTAAGCACTGCTTTTTGGGGGGAATATAATTGTAAATATCACTGTTCAGTTTATTATGAAAATGTACGCAGAGAACCTGGGCTCCCTGTGGTTTTTTTTAATTAAACTAGTATTATTTATTTACAAAATGTATCAAATGTATCATGATGTTAAAAAAGCATGGACAGAACTGATTTCTAAAGTAATGGTGCTTCCAAGGACGTTGCATAAAAGCTGAATCTTCCAATGAGAGGTGAGAAACGTAACTGACTTTAAAATTGTTCAGTACAATAAATTCCAGTTCCTGATCCAGCAAAGGATCCGAGGCACAGAAATAGTCCTATCTATCTCAAAGGGTGCTGAGGGGAGCTGGTCTTACCTACCTCAATGTGCTGCCAGGTGAGGGGTGGGGAGGGAAACGCACAATGCTGATGGACAAGGCACTACCTCACATATGACCAGAGCTGATAGTAATCACTTTCAGACACTAAAAAATGAGTGCTCTTGGGTGGGGAGCAGAGGAGTGCAGCCAATATTCCTGCCCATGATTTATACACAGGGCTTGTTTTGTGACAGTAGTCATCAGTACAGAGTACTGGAACCTTTTTCGTTCATTCATTCATTCGTGGGTGTTTTTTTGGTGTGTGCTGCCCATAGCAGTCATTTTGTGCGGGCACCCATGGCACTTTTGTCAATATATGAGTACCAGCACTTCATTTTTGTACCAAAAAAGCACTCCTTATACACATTTATTTATTTATTTATTTGTTTCATTTATAGACCGCCCATAGCGAGTGGCTCTCTGGGCGGTGTACAAAAAGGTTAAAATACAAAATATCAACAATAAAATCAGACAACAAACAATAAACACAAGCAGCAACAAAATAAAAAATAAAAATATAAAATTATAACATAAACGCTTAAAATGCCTGGGAGCATAGCCAGGTCTTAACCTGGCACCGAAAAGATAGAAGTGTAGGCGCCAGGCGTACTTCTTCGGGGAGGCTGTTCCACAGTTCGGGGGCCACTACAGAAAAGGCCCTAGATCGAGTAACTGTCCTCCGGGCTTCTCGGTGGGTTGGTACTTGGAGGAGGGCCTTAGATGCTGAGCGAAGTGACCGGGTAGGTTCATAGTGGGAGAGGCGTTCCACAAGATATTGCGGTCCCACGCCATGTAAGGCTTTATAGGTCAAAACCAGCACCTTGAATCTGGCTCGTAAACAAATAGGTAGCCAGTACAAACGGGCCAGAACAGGTGTTATATGTGCTGACCGGCTGGTCCTCGTCAGCAGTCTGGCTGCTGCGTTTTGCACTAGCTGAAGCTTCCGAACTGTCTTCAAGGGCAGCCCTACGTAGAGCGCATTACAGTAATCCAGCTTAGAAGTTACCAGAGCATGAACAACTGAGGCGAGGTCATCCCTGTCCAGATAGGGGCGTAGCTGGGCTACCAACCGAAGGTGGTAGAATGCATTCCTTGCCACCGAGGCCACTTGCGCCTCAAGAGACAAGGAAGGATCAAAAAGAACTCCCAGAATACGAACCTGTTCCTTCAAGGGGAGTGTAACCCCATCTAGAACAGGGTGAACATCCACCATGTGGGCAGGGAAGGCACTCACCAACAGTGTCTCAGTCTTGTCTGGACTGAGTCTCAGTTTATTAGCTCTCATCCAGTCCATTATCATGGTCAGGCAATGATTCAGCACATCCACAGACTCACCTGTAGAAGATGAAAAGGAGAAATACAGCTGCGTGTCATCAGCGTACTGGTGGCAACGCACTCCAAAACTCCTGATGACGGCACCCAGAGGCTGCATGTAGATGTTAAAAAGCATGGGGGACAAAATTGACCCCTGAGGGACTCCACAATGGAGAGTCCAAGGTGTCGAGCAATGTTCCCCAAGTACTACCTTCTGGCGACGATCTGCCAAGTAGGAGCGGAACCACTGCCAAGCAGTGCCTACAACTCCCAACTCCACGAGTCTCCCCAGAAGGATACCATGGTCGATGGTATCAAAAGCCGCTGAGAGATCAAGGAGAATCAACGAAGTCACACTCCCTCTGTCCCTCTCCCGACAGAGGTCATTGTACAGGGCGACCAAGGCTGTTTCAGTGCCAAAACCAGGCCTAAAACCGGATTGAAACGGATCCAGATAATCGGTCTCATCCAAGAGCACCTGGAGCTGATTGGCAACCACCCGCTCCAGAACCTTGCCCCAAAAGGGGATATTTGCCACCGGTCTATAATTGTTCAAGTTATCTGGGTCTAAGGAAGGTTTCTTCAAAAGAGGTCTCACTACTGCCTCCTTGAGGCTACTAGGGACTACTCCCTCACTCAAGGAGGCATTTATCACTTCCTTGGCCCAGCCGGTGGTACTAGTCCTGCTAGCCTTGACCAGCCAAGATGGACAAGGATCTAGAGCAGACGTGGTCGCCCGCACCATTCCAAGCACCTTGTCCACTCCTCAAGCTGCACCAACTGAAACTCATCCAATAATGAAAGACAAGACCGTGTACTGGACACTTCAATGGATTCATCTGTCATAACATCAGAGTCTAGGTCCCTACGGATGCATGCGATTTTATTTTGGAAGTGCCCTGCAATGTTGTTACAGCGAGCTTCAGATGTTTCAATGGTATCTTGAGGACCAGAATGTAAGAGTCCTCGTACAACCCTAAAAAGCTCTGCTGGGCGGCAGAGAGATGTCTTGATAGAGGCAGCGAAGTAGGACTTCTTCGCCGCCCTTACCGCTTTTATGTACGACTTAGTAGAGGCACTTACCAAAGCATAACTGCATCCGTCTGGAGTTTGTCTCCATCTGCACTCCAGCCTCCTTCTCTCTTGCTTCATCACTCTCAGCTCCGGGGTATACCACGGAGCTGTATGAGCTCTGCATCGAAGAGGGCGCGCGGGAGCGATCATGTCGATAGCCCGGGCCATCTCTGTATTCCACAGTTCGACCAAGGCCTCGACAGGAGCACCAGTACTATCAGCTGGAAAAAACCCCAGAGCCCTCTGAAAACCAATAAGCCTCCGGGAGCGGACCAACTTAATAGGTCCCCCACCCTTGCAGAGGGAAAGAGTCGTCGTAAGTCTAAAACTCAGCAGGCGGTGATCTGTCCATGACAATGGAGTAGATGAAAAATACCCCACCTCCAGATCACCATCTCCATGACCAGTGGCGAAGATCAAATCAAGAGTGTGACCCGACACATGCGTTGGGCCAGTAACAAATTGAGACAGCCCCATGGTTGTCATGGAGGCCATGAAGTCCTGAGCCGCTCCAGATAAGACAGTCTCGGCATGAACGTTGATATCCCCAACACCACAAGTTTGGGGGACCTCAACAACACCTCCGAGACTATCTCTGTCAGCTCAGCTAGGGAAGCTGTTGGGCAGCAAGGTGGGCGGTACACCAACAAGATTCCCAGTCTGTCTCCTTGGCCCAGTACAAGGTGGAGGCACTCTAGACCAGTCGTCATCTGGACAGGATGCCTGGTGAGAGAGAAAATACTCCTATAGACCACAGCGACCCCGCCTCCCCGGCCCTCAGATCTGCCATAGTGCTGCACCGTATACCCAGGTGGGCAAAGCTGAGAGAAGGCAACTCCTCCCTGCTCACCCACCCAGGTCTCGGTTATACACGCCAGGTATAATTTTTAAGACCTGCACAGAGACTGTAGGCATGTACAATGATAAGTGTATAGGGTTCCATGCAACTAGGCTTACATGGACAAAGCCATACACATACAGGGGTCTATGCCAACCTTCAAAGGGGATGTATGTAGACCAGAGTGGGGGTGCTCCTGTGATCCTGCTCACCCTCACTCATATGTACCCATTGAATGTCTTAACTAGACTAAAGTCAATCATTTATTAGGCGATGGAGGAAAAGTCACAGTATACTGGAGAGACATAACACCAATTCCTGTCCTTGACAAAGTTTGAACTTGCTGAATGTCTGGTCTTCTTTAGCAATAGATTGGCAGAATTGAACTTCAGTTAGAATATGGAATATAGACAGGAAGCCCAGCTTCTGGCTTGGGAAGAAGCATTTCTGGAGATGACTCAGGAGCTGGTGCTGTATGGTGTCAATAAAAAATCAAATGAAGAGGAGGGGAGCAAGAACCTGTGGTGGCGCCCTAGCACAAATAAGGACATTCATGATAAAGCCACCTGAGGCACAAAAAGAGGCTATTTCACCAAAAGGCAGGGGGGCTGTAATATTGGGGATCCCACTGCCCCTTGGTGAGAAGTACATCCCAGTTCTAAATACTCAATCGCCTCAAGGACATAAGGATTAATGGCAATGAGAGATTCAGGCCAAAGCTTAGCAGCTCAACTAACAGCCAATGCCTCCCAGCCATCAGTCTTACACAGGAGGAAAAATCAAGCCCCATGCATACTCAGAGTCCTGACTATGAGCAGCTCCAGGAAAAGGAGGGGGCATCAACCCCACTATAAGAATCATTCGTGCCTGGCTGCTCAGAACTGGTGTAATAATCTTGCTGGCCAGCTTTCTTGCCTGGATCAAATGGGACATATGATGAGTCAGGCCCATTCTTGAAATGGATAAGGATTATGGAAATGGATAAATTGCTTTATACTGAGATTTACCATTGGTCAATATACATTTGTATTGTCTACACTGACAGGCATTGGATCTCTAAGTTTTTAGGCAGAACTTTATGCTAGGGATTGAACCTGGAACCTTTGTCATGCAAATCATGTGCTCTACCACTGAGAGGCAGTCATTCTCTGGAATTGTGTGCAGTGCATCTTGGGACATCTCCAAGCAGTGCTATACATACCTGCCGCATCTTGTGGCCTCTAGTGTGTTGACGGCTGACAATGCCACCGTTCAGCATGCCAGAGGCTTCAGAATAGATAAAGCAAGACAGAAACACAGTCTGTGGGACATCCCCGATCCTTCACATACTGGAGGCCTCTGTGTGTATGCCAAACGTCTCTGTGTATTCCACAAGTGGAATCTATTCCAGATCTCCAATTCAAATTATCCTAGAATTTGGGTAGAGCAAAATAGATTCACATTTCATTTCACCCTGTACCAAATATTTTTGTTATTGCAGTGGAATATAATCATTTCCCTCACCCCTTCTTTCAGCCTGGGATCCATTCATCCCCAGTTTCAGGAGCACTTGCTTTGAGCAATCTAAATTAAGACATCCTTGCCATAACATGCATTTTCAGATGGAAAGTTTAAGAAAATACAGATGAAAATTCTAGTGAATTTAAGTACATATGCGTGTTTTTAAAGTCATAGTCTTGATAAGATACTACTCAAGCCTCTTCTCTTTCATGGGAAACTACTGAAAACATAATTACCTTTAGCTGCAAAACCAAGGAAGAAGAACACAGTGAAGAAAAACGGAAATTAATGTTAACTTTTCAGCTGCTGGCACCCAATTAAATTAGAGCATCAAGTTCCAGAGTTTTAAAGTACCTTGTCTCTATTAAAGTTCTAACAATCTGATTTATTACAGTACTGTGAAGAGATTAAAACATGCTTACATTCTGTTCTTTTCTCACTTATTAGATCAAGTTTTCCATAACTAGAAGAAATTCTTTTGATTTCAAGCCTTTTTTTCAAAGTAAAAATAGTTTAAAGATAATCCAAAAATGTGATGACTTCTAGCTGTGCTGCAACTGCGACAGCAGCTAATTGGAAATCTAATGCATATTATCTGAATGCTCTAATGGCCAACGTTTCAGTATCCATCAGGTGCTTTGTGTGTGCCTAGCAGACAGTGGAGGTTGATAATGAAGACACAAAGGGACTTGATGGGACTCACCTCCTTCAGGAAAATGACATCGACAGCATATTTTGCCCTCTGTCTTCATCAGAGTCCTCCCTTTCCAAGATATATTTTTCCCCTTGGGGAAGGAGATGGCCTAGCAGCTGCTGGAGGCCTAAGGGTGCAAGCAGAATCAAGATGTGGCATCTCTTTGTCACACTCATCTTTATGTTTCAAGGCTATGAGAGATTCTAAGCTCTAATGTTTGGGTTTAAGTTTCTCTCAGGTCAGAATCCCTTGTTCTGAACTTCTATAGATGTTTATTGTTGCCTCACAGCTCATGACAACATTAATCTTTTTTTGACAACTTCCTCACAGGGAGCTTCAGAAAGGTGAGTGATCTGTTGGCTCAGACTGCTGTGAAGATCAAGGAAAGTGATATTTATAATCTTTTTGTTTCTCATACTCCGGCTGAATTCTTCTCATATCCTGTACCTTTCAATGACTTTTAAAAGAATATGGTCTAAAAAAGACCCACAGCTGGAATAGGCCTCACCTGATAGCAACGCTAAGCTTAGCATGAACATGCCAAGTTTCCTCAGTTTATCCACATACCTAAAAAGCTTTCCCCCCCCACAAGAATGACTTCTAGTGCCAGTCCAGACAGGTGTGTCTTTGCGGGTCTATTTTGCAACATATAATAGATGCAATAATAGTGTGGTAGTGGTGGGTTTATACTGGACTGTCCTCACATCATATTAGTTGTTCTGTGATAGTTTCCCAATGTTACTGAATTATTGCTATCTGGAAGGGCACTTTTCCACTATAGCACAACTGAAATGGGGTTTTAAAAAAATACCCTGGAATATTTGTGGTATGAAAAGTTACAGGATTTCAGCAGGAAGCTACGAGACACGCACTGATCGGAAATGAAGCAGTATGTCCACCCTAAAGCTTTTGCAGGTGCAAAGAGTATTGAAGGCAGGATTGCATATAACCTCCCTGATACAAGGCTATGTTTTATAAAACACACACACACGAGAGAGAGAGAGAGAGAGAGAGAGAGAGAGAGAGAGAGAGGCCCTGGTTCCTGATAGGATGTACTTAATTACTAAAATAATATATTTACTATGGTGAAAATATATATAGGGGGAAAATGTGTTTTGCTCATTTACCTATTCCTCTGATGCATGAAAGAGGTAGTTGTGTGATTTAAAGAATACCTGTCAGTACCTAGCAATGCTATTTAAGATGCAAGCAAGTAACTTCAACACACCAGCCTTGCCTAAAATACAATGCCTGAGTCATCTAATAAGGATTTTAACATTTTCAGTGTCTAAATGCATAGAGACACAGACAACATTTAATACTTGATGTATTTATGGGAGTGAAAATGGAAAACAGGTGTGTGTGGATTTATTCTCATAGAAAGAAAATGCATGCTACAGGGGAGGGGAGGAGTGAGAGGGCTGGGGGTTTAATAGAAACGTTTTTCTCCTTATAGTGCAGGGAAGAATAACTTTGATATAAGTTGGCCTCCATCTTCTTCTGGACAATATTTTAATGCTTGAACGCTGTTGTCATCCAGGTTGTTCCCAAACCTCGTGTATTTATTTCTTATGCATAAGATACAAATCTTCTTCTTCTAAGCCCATGGACTCCTTTCTTGGTAAATAAGTTCTATGAAAGTGGACGAGAGCATGTGGACCAAGCTTTTGGCCCCATGAGCTGCTTTAGTAACAGATTGGCATCAGCATCTAGCATCCTTGGGAAGCTGTCAAGGTTCCAGCACTTTGCCAAGGCCCACTGCTGATGCCCGCCCTGCTTCCGTCTCCTGCATCAGTTGTTGGGTCTCGGAGCCGCAAGTCATGTTCATTATCTATAGTTGGTATGATGTAGTGTAGGCTATCCACAAATGTAGGAGGATGCCACCATAGGATACTTTGCTGGCAAGGGAGAATTCAAACCTGGAGCCAGTAATGTTTAGCTATATGCAAATGCTGTCTCTGGATTATGGCCCATGACTGTGATGTTTGAAGAAGTTGCTGGAAAAAAATCCGCCAGAGATATGGATTGTCTCTGGCCACACCTGCATCATACATTTAAAGCAGAATTATACGACTTTAAACAGTTATAGCTTCCCCCAAAGAACCCTGGGAACTGTAGTTTGCTAAAGGTGCAGAAAGTTGTTAGGAGACCCCTTTTCCCCTCACAGAGTTCACAATCCCTCACAATCCCTGGAAAGAGGGATTGATCATTAAATCACTCTGGTCTTTCTGAGACCTACAAGCTGAAGTACTTGGAGACTGGGACCTTCTGCACGCATAAGTATTATTTATTGACTATTTTTCATGATATTCCACTTTTTTGCACCTAAGGCAGCTAACAACGAAAGAAACATACAATTGTAATATATAATAAGAATGAAACAGCCACATTTTGTTAATATATGCTCCAAAGTTGAGTTATAGTGCTTCTGCTTTTCACTCTTGGCAGGTGAGACCTTCATGTGTTAAGCAATGAGTTAGGTAAGAAACTGTCTACTGCTGTATCCTGGGCTCATTTAGGAGGAAGGGCGGAATGTACATTTAAAAAATAAATCATAAATGTTGGGGTCATTGCCTTACTTAAGTATATGGATGCCAATATGGTGTCTGTGGGTGCCGATATGCCCCCCAGTACCACCTATAGTTAGGGTTGCCATATTCCAGTTCCACAAATCCGGGCAGGTTAATTTGCATATTATGTAACACATTTGCATATTATTTGCATATTATGCAAATATTTGCATATTAATACTTGGATTGTCCAGTTGTTTTGTTTTTGTGCCTAGGAATTACCACCAAAAACTGGGGAAAGATGGGAGAAATCTTTTTTTTAAAAGCAACATTTTTAGCCTTAAATGCCTAGACTCTAGTTTCCAACACTATGGAGTATTTATTGATTGATTAAGAGAATTTATATCCTGCCCTTTTGCTGTTAAAAACAGAGCTCAGCACAGCTTACAAATATAATAAAAACAATAAAAATACACAATCAATATAAAAACATAATAAAAACACAAAATAGCAACAAACATAAAGTAAGTCAGGGCAACAGTACAGTTAACCATATACGATATATTTCAAAGATGTGGTGGGTGGAGAAAAACAAGAAGCCAAAATGTTAGGACAAGGAGTCTTTCATGCCACATGCTCAGTTGTAAATACTGTTGCAGCAAGCTTTACAAGTTCCTCCAGTATTCCACTGGTGCAGGCACTCAGACATTCAAAGTATCTGTATGTTTCTTAGGTTTTATAAAAGCAGAGCTTTGCTTAACTCAAAATTTCTTCTCCCTTTGATCAACCACATCTACACAGGTTCCACCTCCATACTCAAAATGAAACTGGGCCTGGAAGTGTGCAACAACCCCACACATACCTTGCTAATTAGATTACCAATGCCAGGATGTCTGTCTTATCGACTACTCTCCTGCTCCCCCCCCCCCGGACATCATGAAAGACCCAGTCCTGGGCTCAGAAAGAAAATAAATATCTGGTCCTCTTCAAAGTATTGATAAGCCTCTTGTTTTAATTGAAATTATAATTATAAATTCTTGTTCTTATCACTAATGGGAGTTAATTATCTTGCATATGCTGCTGTTGCTTCTATGGCTGTAATGGAGTGAGGTTAAAGATAAGTGAAATGCAAATAGGAAAACAACAACACAAAAGGCAGTAACACTTTCCTAAATGTAATACCATACCAACCACAACAAGATTCCTATGAGTAAGGCAGAAAACTAAGCATCTCACAACCAAAAATATGATAAATGAAGAAATATTTATATAAAAGCATGACTATCAAATATATTTATTATTTACACAAACTGTAAAGATATTTATAGTGCAATCCTAACTTTCTTTATTGAGAAGCAAGTCCCAGCATATTCAGTGGGGCTTACTCAAACAGGGACAGAAATGCAACTTCAAGTAATAAGCAACTTCATTCACACAACCCAAAATTCCGAATCATGCCACTTTACGCTGTTTTGCAACTGTTTATACTGGTTTTTATGGTTATTGGATTTTAAATGGCTTTATTTCTTGTTGTGAGCTGCCTTGGTTTCCAACCCTACCTCACAGGGGTGTTGGAAAGACTCCATACACGCATACGCACACACTGCAGATGTATAAATACATACAGCCCATATAATAGTTTATTGTCAAACCAGTTGGTCATTGCAGAAAAATCAGTATTAGTTTTAAAAAAACCAGTATTACTTTCCTACAGAATAAAAACTGTAATACCTAAGTAAGCCCTGCCTACTTGCTTTAAAATAGGACTGGAGGGCACAAACACATTTTTTTTTTACATTCACTTCAAAGTCCCATTGATTTTCAGCACATTCATAACCATGTCTACTCAAAAGTAAGTCCTATTGAATTCAATGGGATTTACTCTGGGCATATGGGATTAGCATTGCTTTTACAAAAAGCAAGCATTGGGAAGGTTTTCAAAACACTGCCCAAGATCTGACTCCTGCACACAAGAGGAAAAAAAACTGAAATGTATATACTTACCCAATTTATGAGATTTTCAGATAAACAGGGGGTGAAACCACCATTTTGTTTTCTAGACACTGCCTGAGGTCAATGAAACTGAAAAACAATCCCTGATTGGCTGCAATCCTGAACGGGCGGGGTTAAAGCTACGAAGTGCTATACAGTACTGTTTAAAGAAAGATTTAACAGTCGAGGGGGGCGGCTGATGTTTTTATGTATATCTCGAGAACCGGACCACCTAGAAACTTATTTTTTTTTTTTACAATAATTTTTATTCAAATTTTCATAAAACATACAAAACAAAATCATAAAACATTCAAAGACAAAAAACAAAACAAAACAAAAATGATTAAACAAAAAAATAAAATGTTGACTTCCCATTTGTCGCAGATCAAATCAGTTGTAGGTCTACAATATATAACAATCCTGTCTCTTAAATTATATTATAAAATCACTTTCCTCCAGTAGTTATCTTAATTAATCATCAAATCTCATAAACATTACTTTATTCTTTCCACAAAAAGTCAAAGAGAGGTTTCAATTCTTTAAGAAATATATCTATCAATTTTTCTCCAAATAAACATGTCGATTAATCCATCTCGTTAATAATAATAATAATCTTATTGTCATAACCATAGTCCAAATAAACATATCGATTAATCCATCTCATCAAAATCTGTTAGGTCCAATAATTTCAATAGCCATTATTCCATTATCCATATTAGTTCCATCTTCCATCTTCAATAGTCCTGTTAAGTCCAGTAATTTCAGTGTCCAATCTTCCATTATCAGTATTCCATAATAATCTTGCTGTCATAGCCATAGTCATATAATAAGAGTCTGATGGGAATTTCCTCTATCCCAAATATTTTCTTGCCATGAATTCTGAATAAGTTGCTGAAATATTGTTGTAAAGTCATATCTGTGTTCTTCTTTTTTACAAAATGCACTGGCTCATCTCTTGAGAGTTTTTCCATTGTCACATGGCTGCAGTTAATTCCATAGATTTTCTCTATATCAAGCTCCATCACGTCATTCCAGTCCAGAAGATTATCCAAGCCATTGATAACTTTATCTCTAATATCTTCATTAATTTCTTCAGAGATAACGTTAAATTCCAAACAGTAGATTTTATTTCTAATATCCATAAACTCCAGATCTTTTTCCAATTCCACATTTGTTCCAATCTCCAGGGCTTGTATCTTCCCTTTATTTTTTCTTTCCTCATCTCTGATCTCATTGTCCTCTCTCACAGGATCCCCTATTTCTTTAAGCTCCTGCGTCATTTTGCTCAGTTCAATTTTCAGCTCCTTACTGCCCTGTCGCAGGGTTTGTTTCGTTATCTCAATCTCATCCATTATTTTCTGAAACATAATTACTTCCAGATTCACAGCCACTTTCTTGATTGCCATTTTTAAAACCACGAAAACAAAACAAAACAAAAATAAAGAAGAACCACTTCTTATTTCAGCAACAATTGGGTTAATATTCCAGGCTTGATGACATCACAGTATAAACAGAGCAGCCTACCTTATCTCTCTATGTTCAAGAACACAAAACAAATTTAGTTACCAGCATCAAAACAGTTAGTGGCATTGTGAAGAAGCAGATTCGTCAAAATAAAATAGACCAAAAAGAGAATAGTCCCAGACAATATAATGTTCCTCGGAATAGAAATCCCTCTTCTGTTTATATCTTTAGAATGCACTTCCAGGACAGCTTTTTGCAATAGAAACAGAGATAAGCTGTTAATTTCATGAATAACAGAGAAGAGTTATAGCTCACCCAGAAGTTCTTTAAAGCTGATTCATTTGACAAATCTCTTTTTGCTGCAACAATTTAAACCAAGTAAAAAAAATATTAGAAAGAAGGGTGCTTGCCTGTTAGTCCGTTTTCTCTTTGAAGAAAAGATAAACGTATCGCATTAATCAGATAGAGCTTGTTCGGAAGTCCGTCCAGCATTGCTGGCTGGACCTTTTCTCATAAATTAATGAAATCCAGTCCTCCCAACAAAAACAGGCTTTTGAGGTTGATCTCTACGTTTCTCCCTGCCCGGGAGAAATTTCATCAGTCAAAAAAAAAATGTTCTGACTGATTTATATCTGAATAAGCTTCTTTTGAGGCGGGAGCCCGTCTCAAAAGCAGGCACAAGCGAAGTCACCCTTCCCGGAAGTAATTTTTTTTTTAAATTAAAGCTGAGAATCCGGGCCACCTAAAGGGCTAGCCGGGCGCCGGTGGCATACATAGAATCCGGGTAAAACCCGGCTAACTGGGCAATATGGCAACCCTACCTATAGTGTCAGCAAAAGGTCTCAGTAAATATTCCTTCAAAAATACACAGTGCAGGAGAGACTGCTTGCTCTTCCTGCTCTGTTCCTGTTAGTACTGGCTGAATTGCTTTTATATTGAACCAGGACTGCCATTTATATCAGGCCCAGGGCCATCAGGAGGCCCAGACTCTTTGCTTACATTTAAAAAAAAATAAGTTTCTAAGTGCTCTGGAACAAAGATTATGCACCAAAATGAGACACCCCCCCCAATCTCTGTGAAATGAGATAGCTGGTTGCTCCAATCCCTACCCTTTCAGGTTTTTAGCCAATGAGTGAAGTTAGGGCTGTGATTGACAAGAGATTTGTTGAACACCAGGCAATAGCTAGAAACCCTTGCAAATGCTGAAAAGAGCTCCCTTTCCCTGCTTTTCTCAGCATATTGATTAATATTTCTCCATAACATCTGAATCGAGAGAGGCCATGCAAGCCCTAGACTGCTGCCTGGACTCAGCGGTGGGCCAATAAACTGAGTCTGAATCCTAGCAAGATGGAGGCGCTGTGGGTTGGTGGTTCCTGAGTTTTCTAATTATAAGGAGTCATACGAATTTAAATTTTTCTGGGCTGCTGAACAAGGCAGTTCATTTGTCTGTTGGAAACCCTTCCCAACATGAGGATTTAATCCTATACTCACTTTTCTGGGAGTAAAACTGCAATTCTAACTCCGTGTACCTTGAATTCAATAGGACTTACTTTTGAGTAGACATGGTTAGAATTGTGCTGTCAGTCAATGAGACTTTTGAATAAACACAGCATAGGATTGCATTGCATTGTTAACCCGTCTCTTTATCTCCCCCCCATCCTATTTTTAAGGTAATTAGTCACTGCTGTTACTTGGCAAGAAACTAATACTTATTTTTTTTAAAAAAATGTTCTGCAATGACCAACTGGTTTGGACAATAAACTATTTTCTGGGGTGCATGCATTTTTACATCTCTAGTGTATGTATGGAATCTTTCCAACAACCTTATGAGATAGGTTAGGGTGAGAGTTGGTTTAGTCAGCCTGCACATGCTTATTTGTGTGTGTATGTGTTTGGATAAGGTTTTTTTGGGTGGGTGTGTTAATTTTCTGTAAAATGTCAGGACTGCAGAATGTTGCAGTTAAAGCGAGTGGGGGGACTGCCTTTGTGCACATTTTCCCCTCTCACTGCATGGTTTGTGAATATGACATGATAGATTTGTCTTCCTGGCTCCTGCTTACCCCTTTTATCTTTGCAACAACTCTGTGAGGTAGATTAGGCTGAGAATTGGTTCAGTCAAACTACATAAGGTTTTTTAGGTGTTCTTATTTTTTAATGTTCTTTTAATGTTTAAATGTTATTTAACAATTGTGTGATCATGATTTTTGAACTATTTATAACTGTTGTAATTGCCTTGTGAGGGCAGGAAATTTGAAAAGCATGTTAAAAATCTGTTAAATGCATCTTAGATCAAGACTGTGGATTCAAAATAAATGTTCATATTGGTAATATATGTACACAAGCAGCAGTTCTTGCCTGTAGATTGCCAGGAGGTGGGGAATAGGTGGGAATGTAGCAGGCCCAATCACCAGCAGTTAGAACTTCCAGGAAGCTGGGAAAGAGGACTCGCCCTCATTGCCCTCTAGGGTTGCCAGGTCAGAAGCATCCCAAAACCTGAGATTTTAGGGGTGGGCCCAAGTGATGTCATGGGGCAGGCCCGAGTGATGTCACAGGGCAGGCCCGAGTGATGTCATTAAGCATGATACATTAAGCATCAACCACAGTTGCTTGGAGCGTACAATTAAAAAATATATCTGACTGGAAATTAATCTAGACATCTTAGCTAAAAGATGGAGCCTGGGTAGGGAACATTTAATCTAGCTTACTTGCTTTCAGCAAGAAGGGTTTAAGTGCCTTCAGGCCAGGCCAGTCACCAGAAGGCCACTGTAGAAAGAAAGGAGCCTAGTGTTGTGGAGATGTTAGATGGGAGCATTCAGAGCTTGGAAAGTTACTTTTTTGAACTACAACTCCCATCAGCCCCAGCTAGCATGGCCATTGGATTGGGCTGATGGGAGTTGTAGTGCAAAAAAGTAACTTTTCCAAGCTCTGGGAGCATTCGGGAGTAAAGATGGATGTCCCTGAAGGCTGCAATTCTAAACACACCTACTAAGGGACTAAGCCCCCATAGAACTCAACAGGACTTACTTTTGAGTAGATATAGTTTGGATTGTGCTGTTGGTAAAGCTTGACTAGGGATCCTCTGCAAAGACATCCATATCCAAGCAGAGTTGGCAACCCCCTGCCTGGAATGCCCTGCCCGTATCTTTTAATGTGACTGCTCCAAACTTCTTTACAGATTTGACCCTTCACTTCAGAAACAGGTCTGAGAAATGAGTAAGAGTAAGAAGATTCTCTACCCTTTCTGTCTGCATAGATGCCCTCATCCTTCCCTTGCGCCCAGCAGAAGCTCTGGGCCAGGCGGGATGCAGTGGCATCTCATAGAGGACACCCTCCCCTTTCATGGGGTGTATGATTTGTCCTGGCCCAGAGCAGATTTTCGGGTGGGCACCCCCAATTACTTATTTTTCCTGTATGTCTTTTTCTGCTTTGATTTTGTATAGATGCCCTCTTCTGTGTCCTGTGCCCAGCAGAAGCTCTGGGCCGGGCGGGATGCAGTGGCATCTCCTAGAGGATTTCAGGGTGGGTACCCCCAGTTACTTATTTTTTTCTACGTGTTTTTGTCCATTTTGATTTTGCATTGATGCACCTGTGCATGCCCTGGACCAGACAGGACACAGTGGCATCTCGTACAGGACACCCTCCCCTTTCCTGGGGTATATGATTTGTCCTGTCCCAGAGCAGGGTTTGGGGTGGGCACCCCCAGTTACTTACATTTTATGATTTTATGACATCATTATGTATTTATGATAATATCAGAAGCCTGATGATTTTGATTACATAAATGTATTGTTACTCTTGACGGGGAGAGTCCCCCGATCACAGTGATATATCATACAGGGTACCCGAACATACATATTGGGGTTCAGAGACATGTTAAGTTTGGTTTGAAGTTGCTGTAGTTGTCAACTTTTTTTCTTTTTTAGTGTTTTGAACTTTCAAGCAAATAAGGAACTGGGAACTAGGAACCAACTTCAGCGTCGTATCAGTTAAATAGATTAAACAGTTGTAGGGTGGCGGCTGACGTTTTGGTGTATATCTCGGGAACCAGACCACCTAGAAACTTAATTTTTGTTTTAAATTGAAGCTGAGAGTCCGGAGATTAAGCGGTGCTAGCTGGAGAGCCAGAGGGGCCCCCTAAAAACCGGAGACTCCGCCCAAAAAACGGAGACCTGGTAACTCTATCCCCAGCATTTTCCTTTTTGCTGCTGTTAGTCTCCTCTGGAGGAGAGAAGAAGGAGCTAGCTGTAACCCTCTAACCTGGTGAGAGGACCCCTCCTCTCTGAACTATATACTTAAGCCAGGGTCTGCCGAGGCTCCTTGAAATGCAAAAAGACCTGCTTCTGGGGCTCTATGGCCTGATCATGTTATTGCTTTGTATTTAAGTCTAGGCTGTTTCTTTTGCAATATGATTTAATTATGTGTTGTTGATTTTTGACTTCTCTCTCCTACCCCAGTGATATTTTGAATGTTTATCATAAGCTGCTTTGGGTACAGCTTGCTGTGGAAAGGTAGCATGTAAACAAAATCAATCAATCTATAAAATGGAAATAATAAAATTGGCAAGCATTATGGTGGTGATGAATAAGCTTTTTTCTAAAAAAAAAGTTGTTCTTTTTATTAATAAATATGATAATAATAATGATTATAATAATCAACAACAACATTTATTACCCACCCTTCACCCAGAGGTCCCAGCGCAGATTGCAACAGTTTTAAATATGGTATTAAAAACTATTAAAACCAACCCCAAATCATAAAATGGGGTAGATCCTAATAAATATGTCTCAGGTGTCAAAGGCTAAGGTAAAGAGGTGTACCTTTGCCTTGAACCACAAAGGCAAGACAGGCTAGAGCTAAAAAGAAAAGCAAACAAACAAACATTCTAGAAACAACTTAGAGAACTGGGACGGTTCAAAGGCATTTATTTCACTGGCCACAATCCAATACTGTCAGGCATGCTTAAGCAAATTAATGGGCCATGGATTGTGGCCATTGTTTCTTTCTTTCTTTCCTAGGCCATGTTTTTTCCCCTCCTGCTCAGCTCTAATGGGAATAATTGTAATGTTCTAGCTGCACATAAAAGCTGCTAGACAATCTGGTAAAACAAGCCACTCATCCATTGAAAAGGCTATAGAAGATAAACATACACACATCCCTAGTAGCAAATAGAACATCTGGACACAGAGTGTCTAAACATAATTGCCTTTATTGTGGCTTTGGATATTTGGGCATAATTGTAAAATTTACCCAGGTCACTGAAAAGCAGGGTTAATGCGTAACAGGAATTACTTTGCCATTTGCAGACAATTTATGACACTATACGAAGTGGCACAATTCAGTTGATCAACTGTCGGAGGCATATCTTTGTATAGAGATGTATTATCATATTAAAAGAGGGAATGCATGGCAATGGGTCAGTGCAAATTAATTGGAACGTTACCAAATGTAGACCTTGAGCACACAACCTTGACTTGTGCTTTGATAAAGATCAACACATGCAAATGATATTTACTTGGAATCCTTTGCCCCTCTCTCACAATGCATGCCTACTGACAAGTAGTTCAGTGGGGCTTACTAGCTGGTAAGTGGGTAGACAACTGTAGTGTAGTAGGGATGGGAAGATCTGTCAGTTCCGGTTCTTTCAGTTTCTCATTTTTCCAATCTTCAATTCAGTTCTCCACATTTCTGTAGCAATTTGTGGATTTTTTTTAAAAGAAGTCCTCATGAAATTCTCCAGCATTTTAGTGTGCATTTCTCCTAGTAACCACATTATTGTAGGCAAATGCACACATTTTGCAAGCAAAATATAATAATATATAAATATAAAATATACTTTCTTGTCATATAATGCATTTTGTATGTTATTTTCACTCATATATTCATTTTTAGGTACACTTTCCCCTAACATGCATTCTTGTAAACATTGGTTGGTTGACGAACTGCACTGTAAAATTCAAGTAAGTAAATTTTCAAGGATGGCTGTGTTTTAGTTCTCATACTGTTTCGGAAAGTGCGAATTTTGATAGATTCGGCTTGAAATGCAAACTAAATCAAATTTCTTGCCCATCTCTACTTTCTAGTGAGCTGTTGTATTATTATTATTATTATTATTATTATTATTATTATTATTATTATTATTATTATTATTATTATTATTATTATTATATGTATTTATTGCCTGCCCTAAACCCGGATTTCCCAGGGTTACAACAACCTTGAAAAACAGTGTTTAAAACAATGAAAAACAACCAGAATCACAAATAGGGTGGGTCCTAAAAAATATGTCTCAGGTATCAAAGGCCAGGATAAAGAGGTGTGTGTGTTCAGCAATTGCCTAAAGTTGCACAGTGAGGTTGCTACATGCACCTCAGTGGGAAGGGAGTTCCACAACTTAGGGGCTATCAGAGAGAATGCCCTTTCCTGGGCCACCCCCTCCCCAAGATTCCTAGGGTGGCAGAATTACCAAAAGGGCCCCCTCTGTTGATCTCAACACCTGAAAGGCTCTGTAGGGAAGGAGGCGGTCTTTCATATATTTAGGACCTAAGTGTTTAGTACTTTAAACACTAGGATGAGCAGCACCTTGAATTAAGTCCGGAAACAAACTGGCAACCAATGCAGATGTTTTACAACAGGAATTATATGAGATGTAAAAGCAACCCTAGCCAGTAATCTGGCTGCTGCATTTGGGACCAGTTGAAGTTTCTGAGTCATCTTCAAGGGCAGCCTCATGCATTGCAATAATCCAGTCTAGAAGTTACAAGACCATTGAGTATTGTGGCCAAGTCACCTCTGCCGAAAAGGGGCCAAAGATTGTGAACCAGCCAGAGCTGGAAAAAGGCACAGAGGCCACTTGAGCCTCCAGTGACAATGTTGGATCAAAGAGTATCCCAAATAGGGTTGCCAGGCTCAGGGCCTGAGAATGATTCTATATCTTTAAGAGAAGGGGAAATTCAGCCAAGTGCAGGTTTTCTTGCAACACTGTAATGGGAAAAACCACAAGGTGAAATTCTCCCTTCCAAGAGGTCTTCTGTATCTTTAAAAGTTGTGCACCTTGTGGTTTTTCCAATTACAGTGCTGCAAGAAAACCTGCACTTGGGTGATTTTTCTCTTCTCTTAAAGATACAGAATAATTCTCAGGCCCTGAGCCTGGCAACCCTTGGCTGCAATGAACAACATCTTGTTTTAGTCCCTCACCTGTTATACACATTTGCTCTGCAGTTCCCCATTGTGTAGGAGGTCTAGGATCTCATCCTATTGCCATACAACCCCTCTCCTTTTAGCATGTGACATATATATATACAGTGCCTTGCAAAAGTAATCAGACCCCTGACCAATGCTCTCATATTACTAAAATACAAATGGTGCACTCTAATTTCATTCTGTATGATATTTTATTTTGAAACAGTGAAACTCAAACTCAGTTACTGTAAGATGACATTGGTTTTATGTTGGGAAATGTAAGAAACATAAAAAACTGAAACATGTTGCTTCCATAAGTATTCAATCCCCACACATCAATGCATTTGCAATGCATGTATATAAACAGTATATTAGTTGTACAGACACAGGGGAGTGTGTGGGAAATGCTGCTGCTACCTGCGCTTACACTGGAATACCGGTACAATTTTTTGTCAAGCAAAAAAAAAGCATGCCTAAAAGGTGGGAACACACTGCATGCTGGGATGACTGTCATGTGAGCAGCTGCAGCTAGTGAAAAACTCCAGTGATTTTTCGGGTTCCCAAGCTTGCAAATGGATTATTTCTGGTATCATTTATCATTAAAATTTGCGCTAAAATTGCACTGTATTCTACCAGAATTCCAGAACTAGCTTGTATGTTGTGTGAAAGATCAAATATAATGTGCAAATTATCAGGTAAGAAATTGTCAGAATAATGGAATGAAGCGCAGTGTGAAAGCAGCCTCCAGCTCCCATTAGCATCAGCCAGGATAGCTAATGGTCAAGGATGATGGGAGTTGTAGTCCACTGGAGGGCTACAGGTTAGCCACCCCTAATTTTGAGACTGAGGACCAAATTGGATATTCAATTAATATGTAGCAAGCAGTAATGTGTCTTGTTTTGCCCAAGGTAACTACAGGTGCAGGGGAGCCTGATTCTTCTTATGAAAGCAACTTGTCGGGAAGGAAGGCTGATCTCTTTACTCTCCCACTATGATCAGAACAAAGACTGCCTCCCCTAATCACAGCATAGCTGACCCTTTTAGACTTTGGGGTTTCCCCCCCCCAAGGCTTCAAGCCATGCTGGGGGTGTGTGCCTCTGTTGTGATTGTGGTGGGAATGAAGTGAAGAGTGGGGGAGAAATTCAATTTAGTTCACATTTGAAGGTGAACCTACCTAATTCACACTTTTCAAAACAATGCACAACTAAAACTCAGCCACCCTTTGATTTCCCCAAATCTTGCAATGCAGTTCTCCAGCCAAGTAATGCATACACAAATGTATATGCTAGGGCAAAGTGTGCATTAAAATGCATTATATTAGTGAAAATAACATGCAAAACTGCATTATATTAGGGAAAGGCTGACTTGCAAAAATGTGTGTATTAGGCAAAATTGCATATATGAATGTGTGGATGAGGATAAATTTGCACTAGAATTCTGGCAAATTCTCATTAGAGCTTAAAAAAAATTGCAAACTGATGTTGAAATGTGGCAAACTGAACTTAAGACAGGAGAAATGAGAAACTGAGGCTACGTGCCCACTAGTTGCTTAAAAAGCAGTGAGACTATTTTATCTGGATGTGGTTTGAAACAAATCTGCACTTGGCTACACATATCTTTATTGTTTGATGGAATACACCCAGCCCCACTGCTGATGTCACACCTTTCAGAACCGCCCACTGCAAAGTATTTCCATTGGATGCACCTTGGAGCCTCAACGGGGCACATTGACCAAACAGTTTTGAAGTTGGTGTGAAGCTGGTTTGAAGGGATAATGTATCCAATCTCAAAAATCCCAGATTTTGGAATAAAAAGGGGTGAAGCGTGATGAATGTCATACGTACTCGGATTAAAACAGAGATGGATAAGCAATGATGCCAGTATAACAGCAAGCATGTCTGCAGCCTGAGGGAAGCCAAAACAAATAGAGTTTCCCATCTGCAGAAGAGAAGCTTCCCCTCCCTGTGTTCTGCCTCCCTAGTAAGAATTGGGCTCCCTTCATGTAATGATTTTTAAAAAACAGGATATGCAGCTGCTTGCTACATATTAACTGCATGTCTAAATCTCAGGCTAATCCTTTACCTGTTTGCCTGGGAGCAAGCCCATTGGAATTAATGGGTACTACTCCTGAGTAGACATGTATACAATTGCATGGTGATTTTCTTTGTTACTTTATGAATTATATTGGTGAGAAGCCAGGAAACTGGCTAAAAATAATTTTTGAGCCACAATTTTGGCACTATCCCTAGACAAAACTGATGGGGGAGATCAATAAGCTGAGCTAAGAAGTCCTAGCTAATAAACAGTACAATATAAGTTTTTTTCTTAGAAAATTATGATTAGCAACTATGGCATTTTAATGAAGAGTCAATTTTGTAATGATGTGTCCCTCGTCTCGCACTCCTCTGTCGATCGGCAAAAAAATGTTTTATAGAAACATCTATGTAAACATATTATTTACTACAAGGCACACCAATTTATTCTTTTCTCAGCAGTAAGGCTTTTAGTGCCTTTCTCTCTCTCTCTCTCTCTCTCTCTGTGTCTGTCTGTGTGTCTTTCCATAGATTTCCAAGTGTATATCATTCCTTCATGGCAGGAGCGGTGTTGGGGTGTGGCCCAGGAGGCCTGAGCCCCAGGTCTCAAATCTCCTGCAACTTTCATTTCCTTTCTGAAACTTGTATTATTATTATTATTATTATTATTATTATTATTATTATTATTTGCTTATGGGCAGCTGTGCACATTGCAAAGTGCAGTGCTGGTGAGACCCCAGCCAACCACCGACTTAATTTGCTCAGATCCCTAAATTTACATGTATACATGTTAAATAGCACTGGCTTGGGGGCCAAATGCGGCCCTCCAGATCTCTCTATTTGGCCCTTCTGACTCTTACCAAACTGCACCCTTTTTCCTTCACCAGCCCTGCTCACATCCTCCTCAAGTCTTTTCACTGGTTGGGATGTGTCCTTAAACTGTGATCATACCTTTTGCTTGGGTGGTTGGGGGATGGAGAAATGTATGAGACTTGTGTATATGTAGAAACCTATATATCTATTATCAGTATCTCTGTAGTTCACATTGACTTTAACTGGGCACAGTCCAGCATAATGTTTTGAGAAGTTTTATTGCTTGTGTGTTTGCTGCCCAGGGCTCATTTGAGAGGAAGGATGGGATATAAATATAAATGAATGAGTACTTCTAAATCCAGTTGCCTTCAGTAACAAATTGATATCAAAGGGAACTGATTGCGTCCAGTGTTTTGAAACATCTCTATATAAAAATTAAAATAGGAGGAAAATAGGAGGCTGCTTACACTGAGTCAGACTATTGAGCCATCAAGCTCAGTACTATTCACACTGCCCGGCAGCAGCTGTCCAAAGGTCCCATCCCTGCCGCCTGAACTGGGATCTTCTGCATGCAAAGCAGATGCTCTAACACTGACCTAAGGCCCTTCCTCCAAGATACAAGCTGTATACCACACTGATTCTGAAACAGGGCTGTGCTGAATGTTTGCTCGTCTTCTTTTTCAGTAAGAAAGTGGTGTGTTCAAAGGGGACTGAAATCTCTGAAATTAATTTGATTCTGCCTCTTGGCTTTCCATGCTTATCCATTTCCACTGATTTTTCTCTCTGTTGTTGCTTTGTTGCTTTCTCCCCTTCCCCAGGCTATGAGAGCACTACTTCCTCAAAGAGCAGCAAGACAGTATTGTCTGGTTGTGGTTATAAATAAATGGGCACCCAGCTGTACAAATCTTTATTGTTTGATTGGAATATACCCAGCCCCACTGCTGATGTCAGACCTTTTACGATCACCCATAGCAAAATGTTTCCATTGGACACACCTTGGAGCCGCAACGGCTAGTTTGATCAAACAGTTTTGAAATCATTGTGAAGCTGGCTTGAAGGGAAAACACATCTGATCTCAAAAATCCCAGATTTTGGAATTAAAAGGGATGGAGCTTGACTAACATTGTATCGCTGGATTCACAATACAGAGGTGGAGATGCACTGAAACCAGTATAACTGCAAGTGTGTCCATAGCATTAGCTATGACACTCAGGGCAGACGAAGCCAATTTTTACTGAGGGGAGAATCCTTCCTGCGTTGTTCTGTCTCTAAATGGGTGACTAACTTCCCTCCTCTTTCAACAATGTTCCAAAATCTCACCAAAAAGGATATTTTTCACTGTTGTGAGTTTTTGTCTTTTGTATTTGCTCTGTTTTTTTATAGAAGTTCAATGTTGTGGGCTTTGTCAATTAGAAATGTGATATTTTAGCATTTTTTATTGCTGCTGTGCATTTTTAGAAAGACCCTGAGGCACACACTTTCAATATCGCACACAAGTTTATGAAGTAATGCAGATCTACACAATGCATTTAAGCACATCCAACTTGCATTTAAAGTGCATGACATCTCCTAAAAAAGTCCTGGGAAGTGTAGTTTCCCCCACCCTTTACAAACGACAGTTCCCAGGATTCTTTGGTGGCATTCATGTGCTTCTAAAGTATGTTGCATGTGCTTTAAATGCATGTTGTGGATTTGCCCTAGTATGCTATGCATTAATTAATTAATTAATTGAAAAGAACCATTTTAAAATATACATTTTTAAACAGGGCTGCAGCTCAGTGGTAAGGCTCATGCTTTGCATGCAAAGGTCCAAAATTCCATCTCGGGAAGAGGCTATTGCCTGGAATCCTGGTGAGCCAATGCTAGTCCATGTCATCAGTACTGAGCTAGATGGTACCAAATGGCCTGTATCGGTATTAGGTAGATTCCTTTGTTCCTAAAAAAGGAAAGAGACCCAAGGGCCACAGTGACTCCAAAACTTATGTATTTTATTTATAACATTTATATACCGCTTTATTGTAAAACAACCTTTAAAATGTTTATAGAAGGAATTAAAACAATGAAATTATTGACAGAAACAGTTAAAGAGAGGTATTTAAAAACATTCAAAATAATAAAACCAATAATGAGTTAGAAACTGATAAAAAACATAATAGCTTCTACATGCCTGGGTAGGCTTGCCTAAACAAGCATGTGTCAAAATGACTACAATGAAGTGCCTGCCTAATGAAAATAAGCAAGGAGTTCCAAAGTGTAGGTACTGACACACTAAAGGATTGATTGCTTACAAGAGCAGAACAAGTACTATGTGGAACCTGTAACATGGAAAGCACAGCTTGAGCTTGGCCTAGTAGCAAATTAGCAACCAGTGCAGATTTCAGAGCAGAGGTATTATGTGTTGATAGGGTCCCACTCATGTCAGCAATCGTGCCACAGTATTCTGCACTAACTGCATTTCCTTGGTCAGGTAGTTCTGTATGGGGATTTCTGTGAGTGGCTGCCAGGATTACTTTTAGTTTTGGTTAGGAACCCTGACTGGGTGTAGTATGCTTAGTTTTCTGTCTTACTGAAAGGAATTTTGTAGTGGTTGGTATGGTATTTCATTTAGGAAATCATCACTGCCTTTTTCTTTTTCTATTTGCATTTCATTTACCTCTGACCTTATTCCGTTACATCCATAGAAGCAACAAGAGTGGTTCCATGCTCTCAGTTCAAACCCCTTAAACCCACTGATGATGTGCCTTGTTTTTTGTGTGATGGTTTATTTATTTATTTATTGAATTTCTTTATTGAATTTCTTAGTTGCCCATCTGGCTGGCTATCCAGCCACTCTGGGCGACGTACAAAATAGGCATACAAATACAATAAACATTAAAATCTGGAAACAATGACAATAAAATCTAGCCTGCCTGAAGAGTCAGGTCTTCATGGCCCGGGGGAAACTCATTATAGAGGGGGCATGGCGGAGATCATTTGGGAGGAAGTTCCACAGGGTGGGGGCCACAATTGAAAAAGCCCTCTCTCTAGTCCTCACCAGTCTGGCTGTTTTGACTGATGGGATAGAGAGAAGGTCTTTTGAGGCTGATCTTGTTGTGTGGGAAAGCTGATGATGCTGGAGGCGCTCCTTCAGATAGACTGGGCCAAGACCGTATAGGGATTTAAAGGTCAAAACCAACACCTTGAATTGGGCCCGGCAAGCAACTGGTAACCAGTGCAACTCTTTTAGCATTGGAGTGATGTCATGTCACCTTTAATCAGGCATGCCACCACATTCTGTACCAGTTGCAGCTTCTGGACCATTTTCAAGAGTAGCACCACGTACAGCACATTACAGTAGTCTAGGCGAGAGGAGACCAGGGCATGTACCCCTGATGGGAGCAGAAGATTGGGAAGGTAGGGGCACAGCCTCCGTATCAGATGGAGTTGATACAGTGCTGCCCGGCTCACAGCTGAGACCTGAGCTTCCATGGACAGTTGGGAGTCAAGAATGATCCAGAGGCTGTGGACCTGGTCTTTCAGGGGCAATTGTACCCATTGAGCACCAAGTCCAAATCCCCTAACCTTCCCTTGTCTCCCACAAACAGTACCTCGGTTTTGTCAGGGTTCAGTTTCAGCTTATTCCTTCCCATCCAGCCACTCACCGACTCCAGGCACTTGGACAGGGTTTCTACAGCCAATCTCAGTGAAGATTTAAATGAGAGACAGGGCTGCGTGTCATCCGCATATTGGTGACACTGCAGCCCAGATCTAATGATAGCCCCCAGCGGCTTTATATAGATGTTAAATAGCATCAGGGAGAGGATGGAGCCCTGCAGCACCCCACAGGTGAGAGGCCAAGGATCCGAAACCTCATCCCCCAATGCTACTCTTTTGGTGCCTATCAGAGAGGAAGGAACGGAACCACTGCAGTACTGTGCCCCCATGCCTAATCCCTCCAGGCGGTCCAAAAGGATCTTATTTATTTATTTATTTATTGCACTTGTATACCGCCCCATAGCCGAAGCTCTCTGGGCGGTTTACAGCAATCAAAAACATTAAAACAAATACACAATTTAAAAACATATTTTAAAAACAATTTAAAACACAATTTTAAAATTCAAAACAATATAAAAACAATTTAAAAACACATGCTAAAATGCCTGGGAGAAGAGGAAAGTCTTGACCTGGCGCCGAAAAGATAACAGTGTTGGTGCCAGGTGCACCTTGTCAGGGAGATCATTCCATAATTCCAAAAGGATACCGTGGTCAACGGTATCAAAAGCTGCTGAGAGATCCAGGAGGACGAGGAAGGTGCATTCATCCCTATCCAACGCTCCCCTCATATCATCCACTAAGGCAACCAAGGCTGTTTCAGTCCCATGTCCAGGCCTGAAGCCCAACTGAAATGGATCCAGATAATCCGCTTCCTCCAAGTGCGCTTGCTCAATAGTGGTAAAAGAATTCACATACTGGGAAGTGTGGCTTCAATTGCTGTTGTTCCAAGCTGCTGTTTATGAAGGTAGACCAAACCATGTGTTTTCTGTCAGATATTACTCACTGGAATTGGGTTGGCTGCCAAAGTGAGTTTATAGCAGCCCACAGAGTAGGCAGGAAAGAGTAGAGAATCTTCTTAACTCTTATTCATTTCTCAAACATCTCTCTACAGTGAAGTCTGTAAAGAAGTTGAAGCAGCCACGTTAAAAGCCAGGCAGGGCATTCCAGGAAGGGGGTTGGCAACCCAACTTGGATATGGATATACCCATATCTACTCAGAGGTAGAACCCATTGAGCTCTATGGTGCTTAGTCCCTTAGTAAGTGTGTTTAGAATTGCAGCCTTGAGAGGCATGCAGTTTTACTCCTGAGGGCTCCCATCTAACATCTCCACAACGCTAGGCTCCTTTATTCCTAAATGGCCTTTTGTGACTGGCCTGGCTGCCGCCTGAGGGCACTTAAACCCTTCTTGCCAGAATCAAGTAGGCTAGATTAAATGTTCCCTAGCGAAGCTCTCTAAGCAGGTGAAGAGGAATTATCTCATCACTTCAGCTGGACCTGGAAACACCCCCATTTAGCTATGATTTCTGTCTTAATTTTCAATCAGAGATTTTTTTTGTTTGAGTGGTATGCTCCAAGCAAGTGTGGTTGATGCTTAATGTATCATGCTTAATGACATCACCAGGGCCTACCCCCTATGACATCACTAGGGCCTGCCCCTGACATGGCAACCATAGGCCTTAGATTTGGGAGCTATCCTCTTCCCTTTTGGTGTGAAGACTGAAGAGCTGAGTAATTGCTGTTAGGTGTCATTGTACCTAGGGCCTCATCTGCACTATACATCTAGACAGTGTCATACCACTTTAAACAGTCATGGCTTTAAACAGAGTTCCATAGGAAGAGGGAATTATTGTTAAATAACTCTGAAAATTGTAGCTCTGTGAGGGGAATAGGGATCTCCTAACAACTCTCTGCACCCTTAACTAACTACAGTTTCCAGGATTCTTTGGGGAAGCCATGACGGTTTAAAGTGGTATGATACTGCTTTAAATGTATTCTGCAGATGGAACCTAGGTCTATAAGAGCTGTACTATTGCTGTTCAGAATGCTTAAAACAGATCTGGTAACCTTTTTGAAGTAACAGTTTTGCGAGTAGCATGGACTGCCTTCAAGTTGATCCCGACTTATGGCGACCCTATGAATAGAGTGTTCATGGTAAGCGGTATTCAGAGGGGGTTTACTGTAGCCTCCCTCTGAGGCTAGTCCTCCCCAGCTGGCTAGGGTCTGGTGAGCTTGCCACAGCTGCACAAGCCAGCCCCTTCCTTGTCCGCAACTGCCAGCTGGGACAACTGGGCTCCTTGGGACTATGAAGCTTGCCCATGGCTGCACAGGTGGCAGGGCACATAACCCCTGAGCCACTCACTGTCGGGTGATCTTTAGCTGGCCCTTTACACTCAGTAGACACGAGCAGGGATTTGAACTCACAGACTGGACTCAGCCAGGCTCTCCTCCCCACTGTGCTATACCAGCTGTCTGAGAGTAGCATATAAAGCCCTAAATGTTATGTTATGTTAGTGTTTATTTCTAGGCCACCTTTTGGCCAAAAAAGCACCCAAGGCGGCTCACACACAAATACAAAATAGAAAAGCATAAATACAAATCAATGGCTTGGGATCCAAACACATGAAAGAATGCCTCTTCCAATATGTACCAGCTTGTGCCTTGCAATCAGTGGAAGAGGAGATAAGCTTGGCAGTGACATGAGACAGAGCCTGATCTGCAATGACATCTGCGAAATTCCCTCCATTTGGCTGTTTGATCCTCCACCTCACTGATGACTTTTTGGTTCCAGTTAAAGGCATTTTTATTCATTTAGGACTAATAATGAGAGCCTTGTTGGACATCAGAACACGGCAAAAGTGGTATGTTGTTGTATGCTTTAACTCTAGTTTACATTTTATTGTTGTCAGTTTTAAGTTGTATTTTATTATATGTATTTGATTACTGGGATTGTAAACCATCCTGTGGTTTACTGGACAAAGGGCGTGGTAGAAATGAAATTGGAATGAATGAGTAACCTATGCTGCAAATCCTATTGGCTGAAATCATTAATTAGTGTGCTCATCTTTCCTGGCTGAAATCACTTCTAAAAATGGGGGGGGGTATGAACCATGTTAGCAGCTGGGGTCTTGCTTGCACTTCCTACTGGCTGAAGGGATCAAAAGGAGCTACAGAAGCCTCTTTGCCACCGCTTGGCGGAAAAAGAAATTTGCTGCTGTCACCCAGTTGGTTGAAGTATTTGTAACACATCCACATTTATTGGTGCCATCTGCAGATCAGTTCATGTTGCAAATGTTTCCCAGCTTTTTCATCTTCATAGAAGAGACAAAGGGCCCCGCTGCTTCCCTGATCGCATCTTGGAATTTAGCATGAGTAAGGCCAAAGGACAGACTTACATGGCGGCTTGTAGACATTGGGAGGAGCGGCAACTTTGTAATTTTGTATATGTTACCAATGTCTTGCTGATACTCCTGTTGTTTGTTAACTTCAATAAATTAAGCTGTTTAGCCACATCTTGTGTGCGCGCACGTGTGTGTGTGTGTTCAGGGACTGCAACCCAGACAAAAAGAAACTCTAGGTGCTGAATTTGGCCCTGGGTGCTGACCCAGGTGTTACATAACTTTTTCCAGTTTTTTAGCTTTTCAGGCAGATTGCTGTACTTTCAGCATGTAATTTTCTTCAAATGCAGATTTTACAGTACCAGTGTTCTGATTCCAAGGCCCACACACCGAACTAAAACATTCCAAAGAACTGCATGTGGCCTATATATTACTCCAGAGGTTCCTGAGCTTGCTTTTTGTTCACATCACAAAGACTGCTTATTGTAAGCTTTGCTCAGGCATTTGCTTTAACAAGGGCAGATATTTTCACTAGGTTCTAAGCTGATCAACCAGCCATAGGCAGGACACAGACTCCAACTTGAATAATGTTCTCATGCTATATCTTTCTCTTTCAAAACAGTTCTTTGACAGTTACTCAGATTTACCTTTATTCATTTGTGTTGTCCACAAGAGGCTCATTACTGTCAACTCCTATAGCAAAGTATTGTCAGCTTGACCCAGCCTGCAGGCCTGTGCTCACTTATTTTAGAGTAAGTCCCATTGAACTCAATTGGTCTCACTTCTGAGTACACACACATAGGGCTGCACCATTATACACAGTATCACCCACATGCTCTTGCACACCTGAAGGCACACCTTAGAGGCAAAAAGTCTTCCTTCAGAAAATGGAAGTCTTGTCTGAATGAAGAAAATAAAAAAGAACACAAACTCTGGCAAAAGAAATGCAAGAAGACAATAAGGGATGCTAAAAAAGAATTTGAGGAGCACATTGCTAAGAACATAAAAACCAACAACAAAAAATTCTATAAATACATTCAAAGCAGGAGACCATCTAGGGAGGCGATTGGACCCTTGGATGATAAGGGAGTCAAAGGTGTACTAAAGAACGATAAGGAGATTGCAGTGAAGCTAAATGAATTCTTTGCATCTGTCTTCACAGTGGAAGATATAGGGCAGATCCCTGAACCTGAACTAACATTTGCAGGAAGGGATTCTGAGGAACTGAGACAAATAGTGGTAACGAGAGAGGAAGTTCTAGGCTTAATGGACAATATAAAAACTGACAAATCACCGGGCCCGGATGGCATCCACCCGAGAGTTCTCAAAGAACTCAAATGTGAAATTGCTGATCTGCTAACTAAAATATGTAACTTGTCCCTCGGGCCCTCCTCCGTGCCTGAGGACTGGAAAGTGGCAAATGTAATGCCAATTTTCAAAAAGGGATCCAGAGGGGATCCCGGAAATTACAGGCCAGTTAGCTTAACTTCTGTCCCTGGGAAACTGGTAGAAAGTATGATTAAAGCTAGATTAACTAAGCACATAGAAGAACAAGCCTTGCTGAAGCAGAGCCAGCATGGCTTCTGCAAGGGAAAGTCCTGTCTCAGTAACCTACTAGAATTCTTTGAGAGTGTCAACAAGCATATAGATAGAGGTGATCCAGTGGACATAGTGTACTTAGACTTTCAAAAAGCATTTGACAAGGTACCTCACCAAAGACTTCTGAGGAAGCTTAGCAGTCATGGAATAAGAGGAGAGGTCCTCTTGTGGATAAGGAATTGGTTAAGAAGCAGAAAGCAGAGAGTAGGAATAAACGGACAGTTCTCCCAATGGAGGGCTGTAGAAAGTGGAGTCCCTCAAGGATCGGTATTGGGACCTGTACTTTTCAACTTGTTCATTAATGACCTAGAATTAGGAGTGAGCAGTGAAGTGGCCAAGTTTGCTGACGACATTAAATTGTTCAGGGTTGTTAAAACAAAAAGGGATTGCGAAGAGCTCCAAAAAGACTTCTCCAAACTGAGTGAATGGGCAGAAAATGGCAAATGCAATTCAATATAAACAAGTGTAAAATTATGCATATTGGAGCAAAAAATCTTAATTTCACATATACGCTCATGGGGTCTGAACTGGCGGTGACCGACCAGGAGAGAGACCTCGGGGTTGTAGTGGACAGCACAATGAAAATGTCGACCCAGTGTGCGGCAGCTGTGAAAAAGGCAAATTCCATGCTAGGGATAATTAGGAAAGGTATTGAAAATAAAACAGCCGATATCATAATGCCGTTGTATAAATCTATGGTGCGGCCGCATTTGGAATACTGTGTACAGTTCTGGTCACCTCATCTCAAAAAGGATATTATAGAGTTGGAAAAGGTTCAGAACTGGGCAACCAGAATGATCAAGGGGATGGAGCGACTCCCTTACAAGGGAAGGTTGCAGCATTTGGGGCTTTTTAGTTTAGAGAAAAGGTGGGTCAGAGGAGACATGATAGAAGTGTATAAAATTATGCATGGCACTGAGAAAGTGGATAGTGAAAAGTTCTTCTCCCTCTCATAATACTAGAACTCGTGGACATTCAAAGAAGCTGAATGTTGGAAGATTCAGGACAGAGAAAAGGAAGTACTTCTTTACTCAGCGCATAGTTAAACTATGGAATTTGCTCCCACAAGATGCAGTAATGGCCACCAGCTTGGATGGCTTTAAAAGAAGATTAGACAAATTCATGGAGGACAGGGCTATCAATGGCTACGAGCTGTGATGGCTGTGCTGTGCCACCCTAGTCAGAGGCAGCATGCTTCTGAAAACCAGTTGCTGGAAGCCTCAGGAGGGGAGAGTGTTCTTGCACTCGGGTCCTGCTTGCAGGCTTCCCCCAGGCACCTGGTTGGCCACTGTGAGAACAGGATGCTGGACTAGACGGGCCACTGGCCTGATCCAACAGGCTGTTCTTATGTTCTTAAGGTTTAATTATTTTATCTTTAAGTTTATACTGGATCCTGGCTAAAGTTTCACATTTTGGCTTCATTGCAGGGAGGGGGGTGGCTGTTGAAAGGGATATTGGTGGGAGGACATTTTGCAGTGGGTTTGAATTATTCCAAACTGTTTTGTAAGAGTGCTTACCATTGGTGGCTTAGCAGTTTATTTTCTTATAATTTTCCCTTTCTTTTTGAAGTTTTTATCCCTGCCTTTGGTGGTGATAGTGGCAGAGCTTGTCATGGCAGACAGTAGCTGATGGCTGCACTTATTTTTCTCCAGAATCCCCCTCAGAATGATGTTATATGCTCATCATAGACGGAACCTTCTAGATGTTGTTGGATTACAGTGCCCAGACAACGGGGTCAATGGTCGGAGATAATGGGAAATGAAGTCTAACAACAACTGGAGGATACTGTGTTGGCTATCGCTGTCAAAATATGCTGATGTAGCATTTGGGATAAAAATAGCACCCCTTTGGCATTCCCCCAAAATGGCGAGAATGGGGAAGCAAATGTAGGGAGTGCATCCTAGAGGTGAGAACTCCAAGAAGGCAAAAATACACCTTGTTTTCGCAGATGTGATAAACCTGTATCTGAGCTGTATCACTTGCAGATGTACCAAGGGCCTCACAGCTTTGAATTATTCCTTCCATGTAGAAAACTAGATGTCATGGAGAAGGGTTCCTTCTTGATGACTAGTTTCCTATGAGCCAGTTTAAAAAAAGAGAGAGAAATGGAGGAGCATTAAGTCAAGAGCTCTGCAATATGAAGCAATATAGCAGAGAAAGAAGTAGCTTACTATCTCAGTGAGAACTAGATTCTTAAGGCCAAAACAAAAGCAGCCATTAGGTGAGGTGGCCTGGGGTAGGGAGGATGAATGTTGACTGGAACAGTGGTGCTGCTGCTGAGAGAGGGATGTTTAACTCTCTCCATCCCTCAATCTAAATTGCTGTCTCCCTACAAAGCTGCTATTCACACTACTGGTCAAATAGGAGCTTTAGAAGATGGGTTACAATACTTGGGGCTTTTTCTTCAGATATGTGGGGGTGCGGAGGAGCTCTGGTGACTTGTGGGGGGATGATTGGGTGACCCTTGGGGGGGAAGGCAAGGTGACCTCTGTGGGGAGAGGGGAAACTTTGGTGACGGTAGGTGGGATTGGCGAGTAAAGCAAGCAGGTGTGGCAGCCCCGAGTAGTTTAGAAAAAAAAATGATTAAGGAGAACATGACAGAAATGTATAAGATTATGCATGGCTTGGAGAAAGTGGGCAAAGACATTTATCTGCCTTTCTCATAATATTAGAACCCGGAGTCATACAGGGAAGCTGAATCTTGGAAGACTGAGGTGCTTCCCAATGGGTGTTTACTGTGGCATTGGTGCTCCTCATTAAGGTGAGTTTTTACAGCATTCACAGGATGATGTCATCAGAATGCCAGCCCATATTCCTCCCACATTTAATCTGATTTACCCTTTCTAGGGGAAATCTGCTAATTAAAAAAACCTGTTACCAATCACCCATTTGCAATATCTCAATGATCCATGTACAATATAAGCCCTTGTCTGGACTCTGGAGGCATTCTTAGATAGACGGAAGTACATTTTACACACAGTACATAGTTAAACTATAGAATTTGCTACCACAAGATGTAGTGATGACCACCAACGTGAGCATCTTGAAAAAGCGATCTGACAAATCCATGGAGGATAAGTCTTATCAATGGCTACTAGTCATGATGGTTGTGTACATTCTCTAGTTTCAAAGGTGCTATGCCTCTGAGGACCACCATTTGCTGAGGAATACAAGTGGGGTGAATTCTCCTGTGCTCAGGTTCTGCTTGTGGGCTTCCCATAGGCACCTGACTGAGAGGACAGGACGCTAAATTAGATAGACCTGTGACCTTATCCAACAGAGCTCTTTTTGTGTTCTTATGCAGTTTAGGTCATAAGTGAGAAGAGTTAAACAACCATTCATATTGTGATGGATCTCTAACATCACTCCTTCATGACCACCAGATCCCTAAAATAATGATGGCTTTATCAGGTTAGAAATGAACATGAGCATCTGCCCCTTATGAATACATCTGCCCCTTATGAATACTGAAATCATGCAAAATGTGAGTCAGTACGATATGATCAACAAGACAACAGATACTTAAGATGTAGGAGAAATTACCACACAGACGTAGCTTCATGCAGTTTGAATGCATCCCACTGAATTCAGTGGGGCTTACTGTATAGTTAACATGCATAGGATGGGAGTGCAAAGCTTCAGTGTTATGCATACCGACTGACACTTACCTTACCAGAGACAGGGAGTTTAAACCTCTTAAACTCATAGGGACAGCAAAGAAAACATGCATAGAATTGGGATATTGCTCTGCTAAATGGGTGTTGGGAAGGAGGATCCCAAAGAAAGAAGAATCATTATTTTTGGATAAGGAAAAAATCCAGTTCTGTTTGAAATGAGATAACCTTGGGACTGAGGAAAGAGTTTTTCTTAAATTCATTTGCAACATGAATGTCAGTCTCATTTTAATGCTTAGAAATGTTCCAATTCAGTGATTAGAACCTGTGTGAAGATTAAATGGTCATTATGGATATTTGACTGCAGAACTAATGTAAGTTTTCTGAGCCATTTCGCCCAGTCCATGATAAAGTGATCATACTATTTGGCTAGGAGGATGGAATCCTTTGAGGCAAGCAGGCACTGTTCAAAAACAGTTTAAATTAATTTACAGACATGTAATACTGTTTCCATTTCATAAAGCAAAGTTTGCAGTTGGGCAATTTTTCCTATTTGTTCTTGAGAGACTTCCACGACAGTCCTTTCACAATATGTATAGGGAAATGTCATTTCCCCTGGCCATTTAATGCTGTACTTAAACATTTTACATAAGTGGCAATAATTTTATCTGGTCGTAATGGTGACTGTCTCCAAATAGCAACTTCCTGAGGAAAGAAAATGTATAGGACATTAAGTCCAGACCAGTAATAATATCAGTTCTTTCCTTATTCGTTACACATCAGACCAAAAATCTGCTGATTTGTGGGAGGGGGGACCTATCTGATCAGCTTTGGCTGTTATGTGAGATAATCCAACAATAAAAGGCCACTACTGTGATTCTTAGAAAGAGAAAGCAGAAAAGAAAGCAATGGTTCACTAAGACTCAGCTGCCCTTGCTGAAGGACAGAAGTGCAGAGAAGATCTGTTATTCCATTTTGCTTGAATATGCTACCCAAGGGGTGGGGGGGAGCAGACCTGAAGGAAATATTTCAGGTTTTATCCCTTTCATTATTCCTCTTGAAGACCAACATTCTCTGCTGCTTTTTGTAGGGATGGATGAGTCAGTCAGTTTGGGATATGTTTACCCATAAGACCATGGTTTTGCATTAATCTGTGATTTTAGAGAATCTACCTGAACATTTGCACTGACATGTGTCTTTTTAAACCAATCTTGATTACAGCTGTGCAGAAATGGCCTTTCAAAATTGTCCTTCCTATTTGTGGCTTCCTATTTGTGGCCCAAGAAATGGGATGGGTACAAAATTTCATCAAATTTCTCCAAGGGGAAAAGAGTATTTCTTGGAAGGGGGGGGTCACTATTAGAAGGGGCAGTAGCACAACTTTCTTTCCCCCCAAATCTTTCTTTCTTTTGCTGCCACTATAATTGACAGCTGTAGCAACTGTGTTGTCAGCGTGGCCAGCATTTTACATCCTCCACAATGCATTGTATGTGTAAGAAATGGTAGCCACCAGGAAAAATATGGTGGACCTTTTTCTTGGAGGTGGTAGCGGTAGTTGTGTGGATGAAATTTCAACAAATTTCTTAAAAACTCCGAGAAATGTTGGTTCTACTCTCAATAATGTTTTGAGTGAAGAACTGTGTTGAGACATTGAAAGCCAGTGGATAGTGGGCAAAGCAATCTGCACCCCCTTTGCACCATGCTGGGGTGTGTGTGTCCAGTTATCTGCCTGCCCCCCTTCTGCCCTGACCATTGAGCCCCATCAGGCAGCGTGGGAAGTTAGGATTGCATCCCAGGCTCCTTTCCAGCCCTAGGGATTTTTGTATGCTCGCCTTTGAGCTGCCCCCCACATGATCCTGCAAGATCTCCCTCCAGACCCCCTGCCCCAATAATTGATAGGATAGGATAGGATACTGCTTTGTATCCTACTTCAGATAGGATACTGCTTTGTATTATAGCTGGCGTCTTTGGATTTTGGCTGTGATCCAGTAGAGCTCTATGCATCTTAAAAGAAAAGTTGGCTTCTCTCTCCAGCACAGTAAGTGACTGTGAAGATAACTCTAAAGATCCATCTAGTTCTTCCCCGCTGTCTCTGTGGTTCTCCCTCATGCATGAATATAACTTCATTAGATCATGGCCCTACAGCAAGTAGAGTTACTGCTCTTTCAAAATTTCATCTCTCTAAATTCGCATACAGTCTGGGGCAGCCATTTTTTCAGTTAGTGTGTCCAAGCTAAGACACTGAAGTGGTGAGGATACTTGTCACCAGCTCTTTTTCTCTGAGCTACATGACTATTTTACTTTCATTGTTTTCATTTTTACTAGATATCGTATCTGTTGGTTTTGAAAGTAGCCCATTAGAGATAGGCATGCTAATTAACTTTATGAAAATTATACTTGAAATGGAGTTGCTAAAAAGGGAAGTGGACACTATTGTATCTTTCCTATGATATTGCTTTTAAAACAGTGGCAGAGGTGGGAAGCAGACGCCCATTTCATTATCTCTGCTGAAAGACAAGCTCCATCAACTACACCTCATATGGAGGCTGCAACCCTACCTCCCTATTCATCAGCTCCCACTGGTAGTACATGCCCTGGTCACCCCTCGATTAGACTGCAATGCGCTCTACGTGGGGTTACCCTTGAAAATGGTCCGGAAACTACAACTGGTGCAGAATGCGGCGGCTCGGTTGCTTACAAACAGCCGCCGCCGCGATCACATCACACCAGTGTTATTTCATCTACATTGGCTTCCAGTTGTTTTCCGGGCCCAATTCAAGGTGTTGGTGTTAACATTTAAATCCCTATACGGTCTCGGCCCAGTTTACCTGAAGGAGCACCTCCAGTACCACAAATTAAGCTGCCCGACTAGATCAGCCACGCAGGGCCTTCTCTCAGTCCCACCAACGAAAACAGCTAGGTTGGTGGGGACTAGAGAGAGGGCATTTTCAGTGGCGGCCCCCACTCTCTGGAACTCCCTCCCATTTGATCTTCGCCATGCCCCTTCCCTGGATACATTTTGCCGAGCCTTAAAAACTTGGCTCTTTGGACAGGCCTTTGGGATCTCCGGGGTGGGCTAATTTTTCTGTGATTGTTTATTGTTTCTGATTGCCCTACATAGTTTTACGCCTGCATTAGTGTTGACTGCATTGTATTTTATTCTGTAATTATATTGTATTTTATTGAATTTTAATATGTACGTCGCCGAGAGTGGCTTCGGCAAGATAGGCGACACAACAATTAAATTTATTATTATTATTATTATTATTATTAGGTTCCTCCTGTCCCAGAACTTCTTCCATTCTTGCTGGACATTACTGTTGGTACCTGAGTATGCCTTTTTCCTCTTCCCTCCCATCTCCTTTTTCTTTTGTGTCTTTTAGATTTAGATTTCTGTCAGGCCCAGGATGTGACTCAGGAACCAGACCAACGGCTGTAGTTAATTCGTGTTTTATTAGGGTAATGTCCAAACAAAGACTGCGTTTTCTCATGAAGCAATACATGGATACAGGTCCTGCGGCATTGGGAGAAAGTTGACAGAGGAAGGGACTTCTTCCCGCCTGTTCTTTAAGAAGGGGCCAAACGGGCGCGCAATCTTTCGCTCCTCCTTAACTGCCCCTCAGGTACTGCCCGCCTTCCCCCCCTTCTCTCCTGTCTTTTCAGCTGTCTGCGTGTGCGCGGTGAGGGGGGAAGCATCACCCCCTCCTCTTCTGAAGTTTCCGATTCCAGGATGGGGGATAGGGGAGGGGCTGATGGTAAACTGCCTCCCTGCTTTTCAGCTGTGAGCAGCCCTCCCTCTTTCCCCTCTTGCTCTGAGCCTGAAAGAGAGGGAGGCATGAGAATGTCCAGGGACCTTATCACTGGCAGTTCCTCTGTTTCGTCTTCGCTCCAAAGGGGGGAAGTTCCTCCCCCTTCCCTCTGCCATCCATCCGAATACTCTTCTCCCAACTCTCCGGGATCCAGCTCCCCGGGATTGGGACCCCAGCTCTGCCTTCCGACACCATCCCCCCTCCCAGGCTGTGCCCCCCTCCCCTTGTCTGGCTTGGGACGGTGGGGAAAACGTTGATGGAAAAGTTTTACCAATTCTGGAGCATGCACATCAGCTGCATCTTCCCATGATCTGTCAGCCACCCCATAGCCTTTCCAGTGAATCAAGTACTGCAGCTTGTGGCGTCTGATCCTGGAATCTAAGATCTCCTCAACTTCAAACTCAAGCTGCTCATTTACCAGGAGTGGAGCTCCGGGAGGTTCCTCCGGCCGTAACTCACTGGGAGGGGCGGCTTTCGTTAAGAGGGATCGATGGAACACAGGATGTATTTTAAACGTGTCAGGCAGCTTCAGTCGGTACGCCACGGGATTGATTTGAGTTTCTATTTCGAAAGGACCCACCCTCTTGTCTTGTAATTTTCTACATTTGCCCGGCATCTGGAGGAAGCGGGTGGACAGCCATACCTGGTCTCCCGGTTGAAGGGGGGGGCCCTCCTTCCTGTGCAGGTCAGCAACTCGCTTGTACTCCGTTTTGGCTTCGTTTAACTGCTGTTTCAGTGTCTCTTGTGCCGCTTGCAATTCCTTAAGGAAGTTCTCAGCTGCCGGTACCAGCATTCCTTCTGAGCTGCTTGGAAAGACTTTAGAATGGAATCCATAATTAGCGAAGAACGGGGTTTGTTGAGTGCTGGAGTGCAGAGAATTGTTGTAGGCGAACTCTGCAAAATGCAAATATGATACCCAGTCAGTCTGTTGATAGGACACATAACTTCGTAAATATCTTTCCAAAATGGCGTCCAAGCGTTCCGTCTGCCCATCTGTCTGGGGGTGATGGGCGGAGGAGAGTTTTAATTCCATCTGCAACTGTTTCCACATTGCTCTCCAAAATTTGGCTGTGAACTGAGTTCCTCGGTCTGAGACTACGCTGTTTGGCAATCCATGCAGCCGGTAGACTTCTTTGATGAATAACTTGGCCGTTTCTTTAGCCTCTAAGGCCCCTGCACAAGGAAGAAAGTGTGCCATTTTGGTAAGTAGATCCACCACTACTAAGATGGCTGTCATTCCTTGGGACTTGGGTAGATCAGTTATAAAATCCATGGAGAGGTCCTTCCAGGGTTTGTGTGGGACAGGCAACGGTTGTAACAGTCCTGCTGGTGTCCCTGTTTGTGTTTTTGTCCGCAGACAGACAGAGCAGGACTTTACATAACTCTCAATATCCCGACGCATTTTAGGCCACCAGAAGTCCTTGGCCATGTTGTGAATGGTCTTGTAAATCCCAAAGTGTCCCGCTGTGATGGAATCATGACACTGGCGTAGGATTCTGAGCCTTAATTCCCCTTCTGGCACATATCTGGCGGTTTTGAACCATAACAGTCCATTTCTCCAGTGAAAGGTTACTTCTGAGTCTTGACCTTGTCCCGTCTCCTGCTGATATTTTAGCATGTCTGCATCTTCTTGTTGTGCCTTTTTGAGTTCCTCTTCCCATGAAGGCTGGCATACTCCCAACGTTAATTTCTCTGGCGGGATTACGTACTGAGGCTGGTCCTCGGATTCACTTTCTTTGTATAGTGGCTGTCTGGATAAGGCATCCGCTCTCTGGTTTTTGGCTTGGGTATGGTAAGTAATCTGGAAGTTAAACCTAGTGAAGAACTGGGACCATCTTATCTGTCTCTGGTTCAGCTTTCTGGCGGTTTGGAGGCTTTCAAGATTCTTGTGGTCGGAGCGCACTTCAATTCGATGAGAGGTCCCCTCTAGGTATTGTCTCCAGTTTTCAAAAGAGTCCTTGATGGCCAGCAGCTCCTTCTCCCAAACTGTGTAGTTCTTCTCTGCAGGCTTTAACTTCCGAGAGAAGTACGCACAGGGGTGCAGCTCCTTCCCTTCTTGGTCTAATTGTAGCAGGACCCCCCCGATGGCAAAATCTGAAGCATCTGCTTCCACTACGAAAGGGCGGTTCGGATCAGCAAAGCGCAGAATGGGCTCAGTAGCAAACCTTCTCTTCAGCTCCTCAAAGGCCTTGGTGGCGTTCTCTGTCCATTGAAACTTCTTCTTCCCCCTTAAACAGTCAGTCAGAGGAGCTGTTAATTTGGAAAACCCTGGAATGAACTTTCTGTAATAATTGGCAAACCCCAAAACCCGTTGTACATCCTTTTTGGTGACAGGTTGGCCCCAGTCCAATATGCAGCTTACTTTCCCTGGGTCCATCTCCACGCCTTCCGCTGAGATTCGATATCCAAGGAAGTCTAGAGACTTGAGGTCAAATCCACATTTCTCTAATTTAGCATACAGGTGATTTTCTCTCAGTCTCTTCAACACCATCTTCACATGCTGGTCGCGGTCTTCCTGGTTCTTTGAGAACACCAGGATATCATCTAAGTAACAGATTACATACGTGTCCAACAAGTCTCTAAACACGTCGTTCATGAATTTTTGAAAAATTCCTGGACTTCCACAAAGCCCGAACGGCATGACCAGGTATTCATACTGTCCGTAAGCGGTCAAGAATCCTGTTTTCCATTCATCTCCCTCCTTCATTCTGATCAGATTGTACGCTCCTCTCAAATCCAACTTCGTGAAGATTTTTGCAGAGCGCAGTCGGTCCAGCAACTCTGAGATCAGGGGCAGCGGGTAGCTGTTGGGGATGGTGATCTGGTTCAATGCGCGATAGTCGTTACAGGGTCTGAGTTCCCCCCCTTCTTTTACACAAACAATAGTGGCGCTCCAGCAGGGGATTGTGAGGGGCGTATGAATCCTCACCTCAGGTTTTTACCCAGGAATTCCTTCAGGGCCTCCCTCTCATTCTCTGTGAGAGAGTAGATTCTCCCTGATGGGATGCTGGTTCCTGGCACTAGATCAATCGCACAGTCGTAAGGGCGGTGGGGGGGGTAAAGTCTCTGCCTCTTTTTCATCAAACACATCTTTGAATTCTTCATACTTTGGCGGCAGGGTCACTTGCTCGATCTCTTGCACTGCCCCCGCTAGGGTGTTCTTGATTCCTTCAGGTTGACAGTTCTCCTGGCAATACTGTGAGGTGAACCACACCACCGCCTCCTTCCAACTTATTTTGGGTTCATGCTTTGCTAGCCAGGGCATTCCCAGAATCACCTCAAAGTTCGAGAGATCTGACACGTATAGCGAAATGAACTCTTTGTGCCCAGGGATTTGAAGTGTCACTTCCTCCGTGGCTTGTGTCACCCCTCCTGACTTCAGGGGTCTCCCATCGATAGTCTCCACAGCTAGGGGAGCGTCCAGTTTCCACCGGGAAATTCCATGACGCTTGACTAACTTTGCATCAATAAAATTTGTGGAGGCTCCACTGTCAATTAAGGCAGTGGAATTAAACACCACTCCTCTGGAAGTTGTAATCCGAATAGGCAAGACCAACACCCCCTTTGAGGGAGGTTGGATCGTTGGGGGGCCTTTATACAATGCTGCCCCCAGTCCACCGGCCTGCACGTGGACTGGGTGTTCTAGTTTCCCGACGGCTCGGCTTTCCCCCCTTTCAGTCCACAGTCTCTGGCCACATGGCCCGGCTTTGAACAATAAAAGCATAAACGTTCCTGGAGTCGTCTTTCCTTTTCTTCTTCCGACAGTCTTGGCCTAGCCCCTCCCTGTCCCTCAGTTGCATTACCTGCCATCCCTGCAGTGGGAAGGGTCTTGTTGCGGGATGCCGAGGCTGAGTATCTCGGGACCTCCTGCTTCCTTTCCAGGCGCCTTCCTTCCATCCGGTGATCTATCTGTAGGCATAGCCGGATGAGCCCTGGTAGGTCAGCGGGGGGGGGAGGTCCTGGCCAACTCATCCAGGATTTCAGCATTTAATCCACTCCGGTACATAAACATCAGGGCGGCGTCATTGTAACCAGTTTCCTGGGACAGAATTTTAAAAGCATTAGTGTACTCGGAAACAGTCCCTTTAGCTTGCTTCAGAGCGCCTAGTTGCCGCGCTACTGTTTCAGCCCTTTGCGGGTCTTGAAACATCTCGGTCATCTCCTGTATAAATCCTCTGTACCTTCCTAAGACAGTATCCTTTCTCACGAGATACGGAGTCACCCATTTTGCAGCTTCTCCCTCCAGGAGGCTAATCACGAAAGCTACTTTAGCCCCATCGTCTGGAAATTCCGTGTGCCTGACATCCAGATATAACTCACATTGAGCCACGAAGGTTGCCAACTGATCACTTTGTCCCGCGTATTTTGGGGGCAATCCAATGGGAACCTTTACTACGGCAGCTGGAGGGGCTGTTCGCATCTGGTCTATCGTGGCCTTCAAGGTTTGATTATCCGTCTTCAGCGCCTTGACTGCTGCTAGCAGGGCTTGAACATCCGTCTGCAAATCAGCTACCTTAGTCCTCAAGAGTTCCACTTCTTCCGTCTCAGAAGTGGGGTTCGTCCCCCCCGCTGCTCCCTTTGACATCTTGTCCCAGTCAAGTGAAGAGAGCGTTGAGGGTGATTTAGGTGGCTCTGTCAAGCTGTCAGGCCCAGGATGTGACTCAGGAACCAGACCAACGGCTGTAGTTAATTCGTGTTTTATTAGGGTAATGTCCAAACAAAGACTGCGTTTTCTCATGAAGCAATACAGGGATACAGGTCCTGCGGCATTGGGAGAAAGTTGACAGAGCAAGGGACTTCTTCCCGCCTGTTCTTTAAGAAGGGGCCAAACGGGCGCGCACTCTTTCGCTCCTCCTTAACTGCCCCTCAGGTACTGCCCGCCTTCCCCCCCTTCTCTCCTGTCTTTTCAGCTGTCTGCGTGTGCGCGGTGAGGGGGGAAGCATCACCCCCTCCTCTTCTGAAGTTTCCGATTCCAGGATGGGGGATAGGGGAGGGGCTGATGGTAAACTGCCTCCCTGCTTTTCGGCTGTGAGCAGCCCTCCCTCTTTCCCCTCTTGCTCTGAGCCTGAAAGAGGGGGAGGCGTGAGAATGTCCAGGGAGGGCTCAGGCTCCCCATTGCTAAGCGACCTTATCACTGGCAGTTCCTCTGTTTCGTCTTCGCTCCAAAGGGGGGAAGTTCCTCCCCCTTCCCTCTGCCATCCATCCAAATACTCTTCTCCCAACTCTCCGGGATCCAGCTCCCCGGGATTGGGACCCCAGCTCTGCCTTCCGACAATTTCTTTTTGTGTCTTTTCTATTGTAAGCCTGCTAGCAGGAACTGGCTTGTTTTAACAGATTGTATGTAGCTCTCTTTGGGAGCCTTTTCAGCTGAGGAGCAGGATACGAATGCTCTAAATAAATAAAAATAAATAAATAGATAAAGATGATTTCCCCCCTCCCCAAATTCGCTCAAGATTATATTATTGAATGAGTACTTAATGGCATTATCTTTCAACAAAGAAAAAAGCAAGTTTGTCTTCTGAACAAGTTTCCAGAAGTAGGCTTTCTTGGTTGACAATTGACTTGGAAAGGTGGGATATAAACTAAAATCCATCTTATTCAGATTAAATCTTATTTTCAGTTACCTACAGTTAGGGATGAGGAAAGAATTCAATTAAGGTTGCATTTAAAGTCAAACCTACATAATTTACTTTTATGAAAACAATGAGCAAACTGAAATACAGTGATTCTTCAGAATTCACATTTCTCCTAATTTTGGAATGCAATTTCCAGCCAAGTAATGTGTACAAAAATGTACTAGGATAAAGTGTGCATTAAAGTACAAGTATTGGTGAAAATAACATACAGAAATACATTATATTTGGCAAAATATAATTATTAGGAAGAATATGCTTTACAAAAATGTGTCTGTTAGGTAAAATTGCATACACAAATGTGCATATTAGGAGATATTTACACTAAAATGCTCATGAATTTTCATGAGGTCTTTCCTTTTTTTTAAAAAAAAGGTGACATGATGCAGAAATTGGGAGACTTAAACTCAAAGTTGGAAAAATGAGAAACTAAAGTTGACAGATTAATCTATCCGTACCTGCATAACTGCTCCAAACAGTGAGTTCAATGGAACTTGCTCCTAGGTAAATGAGCATAGGATTGCAGCCTTAGAATCCATTTAAAAGGTTCTGCACAGATATTGTTTTGTATATATAAAAAGCCAAAAACATTGCGTGTATGTGTTTTTAATGCATTGCAAGCTCCACTAAAATGAAAGTATGGTCCTAGTGAGCCTGTCCTTGCCTTGGTCACAAGCCCAATATTTAATCCAATATTGTTTCTTATTTTGCCACAGGATGGGTACATGTTGGAAGGGATACTTAGGACAGTCTTCTACCTTGCTGACCAGGAAGGTGATGAAAAATGCATTGCTTTCACAGTGGAAATTCCAGTAGGTAAGCTCTTGCGGCATATAAAGACATGATGTTTTGCAACAAAATGACTTCAACCTAACAGAAAAGCAATCACAAGGCTCATTCTAGAGGCCACAATAACAAGATTTTAGCCCTGCATCCTTGATTTATTGCGAGCTGAAGAAGACTCATGCTGCCATGCAAATAATTACTAAAGTCTCTTGGACCAGGACCTTCAAAATCTATGGCACTTCTTGCTGAAAAGAGCAGAGCAAGAGGAATTGGTAAAAAGAAGAAGAAGCTAAATTGGTGAAAAATGTATCAAGGTAAAATAGAATCTACATGATCAGTCTCTCAGTTATCTGAACTCTGATTCTTTGAATTCACCAGTCTTATTCAGGCATTCTAATCTGTCCGGTGATGAGGGAGGGTGGGGACAAATGCACTAGCTCCGCCCCATTGCTGTCTTCATTGCCGTCCATGAGTTGGAGGGATAACCTCTGAAGTAGGAAACCTTTTCTACTCACATGTGCTCCATATGAGATTTGGAACCCTAAACTTTCAGGGTTCTGAATTGTATGGAGAGCCTACATTTGATTTGATTTGATTTTAATATTTCTACCCCGCCTTTCGGCCAAAAGGCCCTCAAGGAGGCTTACAAAAGAGCACCAATATAAAGATACATCAATAAAACATCAATAATACATCAATACATCAGTAATACATCAATAAAACAATAAAAACAATACAATTTGCAAAAATTAAATATTTAACCTTCATTAGATACTGATAGTGGAAATCATGTTGTAAATATTTGCCACCAGCTTATGGAGGATAGGGGGAAAGGAGGCAAAAGTAGCGTGTTCATCTCTCTCTCTCTCTCTCTCTCTCTCTCTCTCTCTCTCTCTCTGTGTGTGTGTGTGTGTGTGTGTGTAAAATAAATGCACTGAAATACAGTCAAAAGCCTAGGAAAATAAAACTGTATTTGCTGAAATGATAACAATGTTAGCACCAGGTAGCCCTTTTTGGGGGGGGGGATTCTACAAACAGCACACCAACATAGAGAAGTCTTTCACTCTGGTTTCCCCAACAGATATCTGTGCTGTTGAAAAACCCTTGTTTCAAAACTGGATTCCCATGTACATGAAGCCATGGTGTTTGGGAAAAACATATGTTCAGTGTCCCCTTTGATGCCGCACCCAAGCTTGTTCTGGATCCCTATAAGGATTCCATTAATCACCTAAAAATATGTGCACATAATTGTGATTAACGAAACAGAGGTTTTTATTGTATTACCAAAACGTTTTGGCTTCTGCCTTCATCAACTGCTAACATACAAATGCTGTTACCAAGGTGGCAGTTATAGAGCTTTGAGGGTGGAATGCTCAGAGGGATTTCATTTGCAGATGCTGGTACTGTCCTCCAGGTTCAGGCCATGTGGTGCCAATGTGTCCAGAGAGTATATCCAAAAGTTCTCCCTTTTAGGCAGTGCTGCTGGATCTGTTGGCATCTCTATAGCTGTTATAGAAAAGTCCGACAAGCTGTGATCCTCAGTGTTGAAATGTTTTACAACTGGTTGCTCCACTTTTTTTTGTTAAGATTGCTGATTTGTTGTTTCTGAAGCGTGTGCTTGGGTCAGTTGTGGTTTTTCCTACGTATTGGATCCTGCCTGTCCTAGTACTTGTAAAAGTAGCTGTCTCCCTGAGGTATGCACAGGTGATACAGTGTTTGGAGTGACAAGGATGAGACCCAGGATTGGTGATAGGTGGCTTAAGCACAGCTTTCACTAACAGTCTGTGCAAATTAGGAGGCTGTTCAATCCTTCCTGTTAAAAAGGAGGCAGAAGGAATTCATGATATTACACACACACACTCACACAGACTCACTTGCATGTATTTAATTTAAATATCACTTCCTAAGCAGAGTAGTGGGTGTGCACATAAAAACAAATCCCATTATGCATAGAAAATTGCCAGATTTACCAATCTGTAAACCTGTTCTTTGTGAACTTCTGAAAACTGAAGATTTGTACAAATTGATGTCACCTTCTCAACCCTTCAGCATATTGGCCTGTTATGTACTAATTATAGCAAGCATTATAAAAGACAGAGAGGCAGTGGAAATATTTTTGCAAATATTTCTCAAAATACTTTAACTCTTTATTATGATAGAATTTTCATGGTGTCGTTTTCATTGTTCAGACTGGTTTAAAAAAATAGTCTACTGTTTCCAACAGGCTTTCCCAGTCCCCAGAATTTAAGAACATAAGAAGAGCCCTGCTAGATCACACCAGAAGGCCTATATAGTCCAGTGTTCGGTTCTCACAGTGGTCACCCAGATGCCTATGGGAATATTTCAAGCAGGATATGAGCATAATATATTTATTATATTATTCATATATATACTGCTTACTTGCCAAAATGGCTTCTAGGCACTTTCCTTTATTGGTCAAGCTCCCAGAAAGGGGCTTGATTTGGGCCTCTCTGCTACCTGGAGCTGGTACCTGATCTCCTTCCACCCTGACCTGCAAGAGCAGGACTTCAGATGCAGTGCTGGCTCTGCTGCTCTCCCATTGCTAAATCTTACAAAACATGCAATGCCGAGGGGACAATTGCATTGTTTGTTTCAGCCCATTGCTGAAAAATGTTACACTGAAATGCTGTTTGCAATGTTCTCTGATGAATCTAATTTGGCATATTTACTTTTTAAAACAAACTCTGCTTTCAGAACATCAAGCAATAAATAAGTCATTTGAGTCAAGAACTGCAGATCCATGCAAATTTCTTTTTTTTAATAATTTTTATTCAAAATTTTCAAAAGACAAACAAAACAAAGTCAAAAAACATAACAATACAACAAAAAAATAAAAATAAAATAGTTGACTTCCGATTTGTCGCAGATCAGCTATAAGTATATAATATACATCAAACCTGTCCCTTAATATATACATACAGGATCACTTTTCTCCATAGGCTATCTTAGTTAATCGTCAAATCCCAATATCATCATTTTATTTTGATCTTTCAACAAAAAGTCTAAGAGAGGTTTCCATTCCTTAAGAAATGTGTCTGTCGATTTTTCTCTAAGTAGACATGTCAATTTATCCATCTCTACTAAGTCCATTAATTTCAATAGCCATTCTTCCGTTGTTGGTGTTGATTCCATTTCCCACTTTTGTGCATATAATAATCTTGCTGCCATAATCATATATAATATTATTCTTCCATATTTCTTTTCTATTTGTTTATCCATAAAGCCCAATAAAAAAAATTCTGGTTTTGACTGAATATTTATCTTTAGAATTTTTTGCATCATCCTACCTATCTGTGCCCAAAATGATTTTGCCTTTTTACACAGCCACCACATATGATAAAATGATCCTTCTTGTTGTTTACATTTCCAACAAACATTAGAAACATTACTATACATTTTTGACAACTTTTCTGGAGTCATGTACCAACGGTACATCATTTTATAGAAATTTTCTTTAAGATTATAGCATAATGTAAATCTCAAGCCTTTTTTCCACATATTTTCCCATTGATCCATTTGTATGTTATAACCAAAATTTTTTGCCCACTTTACCATACACTCTTTTACTTGTTCTTCTTCCATATCCATTTTCAGTAAGAGTTTATACATTTTCGCAATTATATTTTCATCATTTGTACACAAACCTATTTCAAAATCAGATTTACTTATTTCAAACCCATACATTTTCTTGTCCATTTTATATCTTTCTAACAATTGTAAATAGGCAAACCATTGAGAACTATATCCTTCCTTTATCAGTTGTTCTCTCTCTTTCATTATATATTCTCCATGTACATTTTCTAATAGTTCTTGATAAGTTAACCATTTCTCTTTTCCAGCCATTTCTCTTCTGTAAAACGCTTCTTGACTTGAGACACATAATGGTATTTTCGAATAGAACCTTGGTTTATATCTATTCCATATTTTCAACAGAGGACGTCTTATAAAATGATTATTAAAGTCTACATTTACTTTTACTTTGCCATACCATAGATATCCATGCCATCCCCACTTCAGGTTATGGCCCTCCAAATCCAATAGTCTTTTATTCCTCAATAAAATCCATTCCTTTATCCAGACTAAACAGCAGGCAGCAAAATAAAGTCTCAGATTTGGTAATCCCAGTCCTCCTCTTTCTTTGGCGTCTTGTAGTAATTTAAATTTAACTCTTGGTTTTTTTCCTTGCCATACAAATTTAGAGATATCTTTTTGCCATTGTTTAAAAGGTAAATCAGAGGATATTACAGGTATTGTTTGAAACAAAAACATCATTCTCGGTAATACATTCATTTTTATCACAGATATTCTACCCATTAATGACAATTGTAGTTTATCCCATTTTAGCAGATCTTTCTTAATCTCTGTCCATAATTTTTCATAATTATTATGAAACAACTTTGAATTTTTATTTGTCATAATGATACCTAAATATTTCAACTTTTTCTCTATTGTAAAATCTGTCTTGTCCATTAACTCTTTCTGTTCCCTTAAAGTTAAATTTTTCACCAACATCTTTGTTTTTTGATTGTTGATCTTAAATCCTGCTAATGGTCCAAATTCTTTTAATTTGTCCATCAATACATTAATTCCTTCCAAACGGTTTTCTAATACAATTATCAAATCATCAGCAAATGCTCTCAGTTTATATTCTTCTTTTTTTATCTTTAATCCCGAAATCCTTTTATCTTGCCTTATATCTCTAAGCAGCACTTCTAAGACCAGAATAAATAGAAGGGGAGATAATGGACATCCCTGTCTTGTACCCTTTTGTATTTCACATGAATCCGTTAAATCTCCATTAACAATTATCTGAGCCTTCTGAGATGTATAAATCGATCTAATCGATTTTATAAAATTGTCTCCAAAATCCATTTGCTCCAAAACCTGAAACATAAATTTCCAATTCAAATTATCAAATGCTTTCTCAGCATCTAAGAAAATCAAAGCTGCTTGTTTATCATTTCGTTGTTCTAAATATTCCAACACATTCAAGACATTCCTGACGTTGTCACGTAATTGTCTTTTAGGTAAAAACCCCGATTGATCTTCCTGGATAAATTGTTGCAATATTATTTTCATTCTTTCTGCCAAGATCATTGTAAAAATTTTATAGTCATTATTCAATAGAGATATCGGCCGATAATTTTTTGTTTTAGTTAAATCTTGCTCCTCTTTAGGTATTAATGTTATGTTAGCATTTTTCCAACTATCCGGTATCTTTCCCTCTTGCAAAATAGAATTCATTGTATACTGTAAAGGTAGCAAGAGTTCTTCCTCCAAACATTTATAGTACATTGCAGATAACCCATCTGGTCCTGGCGCCTTTCCTGATTTAATTTTGTTTATAGCTTCAGATCATTCTGTTGACGTGATAGGGCCATTAATAGCTTGTCTCTGAAAGTCTGTAATTTTAGGCAAATTCTGTTTAGATATATACTCTTCTGTTTTTTCAGATGGGATTTCCTGACACTTGTACAATGATGAATAATATTGATGAAAAATCTTTTTGATTTTTACATTATCTGTCAGCATCTCATCTCCTTCTTGTATCTTTAAAATAATATTTTTTTGACGTTCTTTTCTTAATTTATATGCTAACAATTTCCCTGGTTTATTTGCAAATTCAAAAGTCCTTTGTTTAGCAAAATTTAGTTTCCTTTCAATTTCTCTAACTGTCAGCATTGATACTTGATTCTGTAACATTTTAATTTGATTTACAATAGAAACTTTAGTTGGATTCTTTTTCAATTCTTCCTCTTTTTGTTTTATTTCTTCCAAAATTAATTGCATTTTCTGTTGTTTCTTTTTTTTTAATTCAGAGTTACATTTAATAAAATATCCCCTCATAAATGCCTTACTTGTATCCCAAACAATATTTTCATTTGTTCCTTTATGTAAATTATATTCAAAAAACTCTTTTAATTTCTTCTTACATTCTTGTACTACTTCGTCATTCTGTAATAAAGATTCATTTAGTCTCCATCTAAATCCAAGATTTTTTTTTTTAAAGTTAATATCACAGGATTGTGGTCCAAAAAAGTTTTTGGTAATATATCCATTTTAAAAATATCTTTCACTAGATTTTTAGACATCCAAATCATATCAATCCTCGAGAATGTTTTATGTCTTTCTTTTTTTTTTTTCAATAATTTTTATTCAGATTTTCATAAAACATACAAGACAAAATCATAAAACATTCAAAGACAAAAAACAAAATCAAAAATAGTTAAACAAAAAGAAAAAAAAGAGAAAAAAAAAAACAAAAATAAAAAATAAAGAGTAAAATATTGACTTCCCATTTGTCAAAGATCAAATCAGTTATAAGTCTATAATATATAACAATCCTGTCTCTTAAGTCATATTATAAAATCACTTTCCTCCAGTAGTTATCTTACTTAATCATCAAATCTCATAAACATTACTTTATTCTTTCCACAAAAAGTCAAAGAGAGGTTTCAATTCTTTAAGAAATATATCTATCAATTTTTTTTCCAGATAAGCATATCGATTAATCCATCTCATTACTAATTATGATAATCTTATTGTCATAACCATAGTCAAAATAAACATTTCAATTAATCCATCACATCAGAATCTGTTAAGTTCAGTAATTTCAGTAGCCATTGTTCTATTATCCCTATTAGTTCCATTTTCCATCTTCCATCTTCAGTAGTCTTGTTAAGTCCAGTAATTTCAGTATCCAATCTTCCATTATCAGTATTCCATAATAATCTTGCTGTCAAAGCCATAGTCATATAGTAAGAGTCTGATGGGAATTACCTCTATCCCAAATATTTTCTTGCCATCCATTCTGAATAGGTTGCTGAAATACTGCTGTAAAATCATATCTCTGTTCTTTTTTTCAAAATACACTGGGTCATCTCTTGAAAGTTTTTCCATTGTCACATGGCTGCAGTTAATTCCATAGATTTTCTCTATATTGGGCTCCATCACATCATTCCAGTCCAGAAGATTATCCATGCCATTGATAACTTTATCTCTAGAATCTTCATTAATTTCTTCAGAGATAACATTGAGTTCCAAACAATAGATTTTATTTCTAAAGTCCATAGACTCCAAGTCTTGTTCCTGTTCCACGTTTGTTCCAATCTCCGGGATCTCCTCTCTCACAGGGACCCCTGTTCCAGTCTCCAGGGTCTCCTCTCTCACAGGGACCCCTGTTCCAGTCTCCAGGGTCTCCTCTCTCACAAGAACCCCTATGTCTTTAATCTCCTGTGTCTCCAAACAATAAATTTTGTTTCTAAAGTCCATAGACTCCAAATCTTTTTCCTGTTCCACGTTTGTTCCAATCTCCGGGGTCTCCTCTCTCACAGGGACCCCTTCCAGGGTCACCTCTCTCACAGGGACCCCTATATCTTTAATCTCCTGCTTCATTTTACTCAATTCAATTTTCAGCTCCTTACAACCCTGTCGCAGGTTTTGTTTCGTTATCTCAATCTCATCCATTATTTTCTGAAACATAGTTATTTCCAGCTTCTCAGCCACTTTCTTAATTGCCATTTTAAAAGAAAAATATAGGAAAACCACTTCTTATTTCAGCAACAATTGGGTTAATACTCCAAACTTGGTGACATCACAGTATAAACAGAGCAGACAGCCTTATCTCTCCATGTTTAAATAAACAAAATGCAGTTCCCAGGATCGAAACAATTAATGGCGGTCGTCAGAAAACAGATTCGTCAAAATAAAATAGACCAAAAAGAGAGTAGTCTCAGGCAATATAATATTCTTCAAAATAAAAATCTGGAATAGAAATCCCTCTTCAGTGTATATCTTTAGAATGCAAATCCAGGACAGCTTTTTGCAACAAAAACAGAGATAAGCTATTAATTAGTAAGTAGCAGAGAGAAGTTATGGCTCCCCAGTGAGATGTCAAAAACCGATCAATCTGGCAAATCTCTTTTAAACAGCAACAATTTAAGTCAAGTAAAAGAAAAATATAGAAAGAAGGGTGCTTGCCTGTTAGTGCGTTCTCTCTTAGAAGATAAGATGAACGTTCGCTTTTCCAGATAGAGCTTGTTGTTAAAAATCCGTCCCACCTTCGTCGGCTGGACCTCGTCCCATAAATTAATGAGATCTGGTCGTCCCAACAAAAATAGGCTTTCAGGTTAATCTCTTCGTTTCTCCCTACCCGGGAGAAGTTTAATCAGTCAAAAAAAAGAAAAAATCTGACTGATATATCTGAATAAGCTTCTTTTGAGGCAGGAGCCCGTCTCAAAAGCAGGCACAGGCTAAGTCACCCTTCCCGGAAGTGAGAATGTTTTATGTCTTTCTGAAAAATAAGTAAATTCCTTTGCGTTATCATTTATATATCTCCAGGTATCCACCAATTCTAAATTTTCCATCAGTTCAAAGCAAATCTTCGGTAATTTACCCTGTGTCTCTTTAATATTTTTTTCAGAAAGTCTATCAATTTTTGGTGAGATTACCCCATTCCAATCACCCATGACACACCAATGATCATATGAAAACTCTGACAATTTTTCCATAAGTCCTGTGTAAAACCTTGTTTTATCTTCATTGGGGGCATAAATACCAACTATCAAAATTTTTATGCCCTGTAAAGTAATTTCAACCCCCACAAATCTACCACTATCATCCAGTAATATCAATTTAGGAAGCAATTGTGAATTAATGTAAAGAACAACTCCATTTTTTTTTTGATCCAGCCGAAATAAATTCTTCACCCAAATTTTTACAAATCAAATATTTGGAATCTTTCTTCTTAATATGAGTTTCTTGTAAACAAATTATATCCAATTTTAATTTTTTCAAATAATGAAACACTTTCTTTCTCTTCTGCGCCGTGTTGGCTCCATTTATATTCCAAGTTAGATATTTGTAATCCATCTTTAAGCGTGTATTTTAAAATGTACCTGATGCTCCCTTTAATCCATCATCTTCCTTCCCCTCCTCTGCATGTTCCTGTTGACTTTGTTTCCCAGGAATTATATCCATATCTTTGAGTTTATCTTCTTCCATGTCTTTTGAAGCTTTTCTCAAGAAATCCCTTGCTTTTTGAACAGTATTCAATCGATATTTCTGTTGTCTGAATGTAAAAATCACTCCTTCTGGAACATCCCATCTAAATTGAATTTTGCATTGCTTAAGTTTTTCTGTAAAGAAAGCATATTCTTTTCTCTTACGTAAAAGTCTAATAGGAATTTCTTTCATCACCAGTATTTCCTTACCATCATTTTTAAAGGTATTGTTGAAGTGTTGTTGTAATACCATATCTCTGGTTGTCTTTTTTATAAAGTGAACAAGCACATCTCTTGGAATTTTTTTCATTGTTGCATATCTGGAATTAATTCTATAAACTTTATCTATTTCAAATTTCATCCGATCTTCATTCAAATCCAGAAATTTTACTAAAGCATTAACAATTTTATCTCTGATGTCTTCACCTGTTTCCTCAGGGATTGCACGGAATCTCAAACAATGTTCTTTATTTCTCATTTCAGTCACAGCCATGTAGTCCAAATTTTTTTCTAATTCCAGATTTAATATATCTGTTCTATTCTCCAAGATTTGTACCTTTTCTTTAGTATTTTTTGCATCCTACTTTATTTGTCCAATTGTCCCTTTAATCTCATCCACTTGTGTTTTAATATAGTCTTTTATATCTATCAATTCAGTTTTCATTTCCTGTTTTATATCACTAATCCCTTCCATTATTTTTTGAAACATGTCTGGGGGTATAGCCCCTTCCTGTGGATCAATTGAACCTCTTTGCTCCTGAGCCTTAGCTGCTTTTTTAGTTGTCATTCTCAAAAGAAGCCTTTAATTTCTGATATTAACCACTGTTCCAAAACCTAGAGGCAGTCTATTTCTTTTTTTCCTCCAGCAACAAAAGAGTTAATATTCCAGGCCTGTTATTATAGTCCAGCCAGCACAGTTCTTATCTACATCCAGGAATGCAAAACAATTCTGGTTCACAACACCAAGCGATTAGTAACATATACGAACAGCAGATTCGTCCAAAAAGAAATAATCCAAGGAGAAAAATGGTCCAAAATATATTTCCATCAAATAATAATTACCTCATCCGTTTTTAATCTTTAAAACTCCAAATTCAGGCCAGCTTTTTGTCGTAAAAAAAAACATAAATTGTTTACATTTTCTTTCTTCCTTAATTATATTTATAAGAGAAAAAGTATGACTCACCCAGATTTCTCAGTTGCTGATTCGTAAACAAATCCCTTTTATTGTAGTAATTTAAGCCAAATGATAAGATTTAGACAGAAGGAGGCTCGCTGGTTAAGAACGTTTTTAGAAAGAAAAAAAATGCTTCGCTTTTTTTCAGTACAGCTTGTTGGAAGTCCTGACTCCATCTTCAGCCGATCGGTATGCCTTCTTATCTCAGGGAATTCCTGATCAATTCCAGCAGCCGACAGCTCAACGAAGTCCTGTGGAAAATCTGATTGGTTCACCTATACCTTGGAGAACATTTAAGCCAGTCAAAGTTTCCTCTTGGCTGGCTTTTAAACTGAAAAAAGCTTCCTCTGAGGCAGAGATCTCTCAGAGACAATCACCAGCTGAGCACTCACTTCCGGGAAGTCAGATCCATGCAAATTTCTAAATGACCATGCAAATTTCTAAATGACCTGTTTTTTTACCTATATTATATTTTCATAAGCATCACGCTACCTGGGTAGTGTGATGCTTCTAAGTGAGGCAGCTAAGGGCGGCGTGCCTGCAGATCAAGGCCCAGAGCAGTGGTGGGCCCGTGCCACTTCACCAGGTGGGTGAGAAGTCAGCCAGGAGACAGGAGGTCTGGTGACCCCTGGGGTGATGGGAAGAAGAGGGAGGGGAGCTCTGCCACCCTGTGGGGTTGTGGTGGTGGGGAGAAGGGGGGAGCTCTAGCAACACCTGAGGGAAACAGGGAAAGCTACAGTGAACCATGGGGGGAGGCAGGCTTTGGTGACACAGGGAAGAGGGGGTTGGTGACAGTAGGCAGAGTTGTGTGCGAAGCAAGGAGGAGCAGACCCCCAAGTACTAATAGAATCTCTAATGAGGAAAATTGTTCTTCCCAGTTAGTCATTGGGTAACAATATTTTAGATACAAAATTTGAAAATCATTAGCTCCTAAACCATACCTAGGTCATGCATTTGAGAAAAAAACAGATAAGCTGGAAAAGAAAAGTTTCACCAAAGAGCAAGAAAAAAAAATTCTTAGAGACAAGTGTATGCAGTTGATTTGTGTGTTCATAAAATAGCTGCAGCAGAGACTTCCCAACAACACTAAACTACTTCAGAAAATTGCCCTTCTGTCAGTTTCAAATGCACTTAGGGTCTTAAAACATCCATTGAGGTCTTAAAAGAACCATTGATATCTCTCCTTGAAGCAAGCAACTTAGATACAGAAGAAATTACCAACATTGATTTTTAATGTTGAAAACTAACACTTGTCAAGTGGCAGCATACTAACAACACTGTGAGTTTCTGGTGTGAGATGTTAAAACACAATGATGCCAGTGGTACAAAACCCTTCCAAGAGATAGCAAACTTCACATTTTCCCTGTTGGTGTTGACCCATAGGCAATACTACCTCTGGTTATTTTCCATCAAGCCTGAAAGCCTGGAGCATGAGTTAAGTTTCTTGAAGGTCCTTGGAGAGCCTTGGCAGAGGCCTGGCACGGCCTCAAGGCCAACAACTGCTGCTACCAAGGCAACCGGTCAGATAAAGGCTGGAGAAGCTTTTGCCAGCCTTCTGTGGGGGTTTTATTTCTGTGAGGGTTTTTGCTCAAGGAGAAGAAGCAGCTTTCTGTGGAGTTCTGTTACTGTGTGTTTCTTGCGTGCATGCCTTAATGTCCAAGTAAAGGACTCTTAAAACTATCTCTTGCCTCTGGAGTTTCTTGACCGTCTCAATCTCAAGTGTAAGCTGCACTGATCACGCAAACATCCGCAAACACCAACAATTGGTACTTCCTTGGTCAAATGCAGTGCTTGAGAGAATCTTCAGTCAGCTCAATCTGGTTAAAAACAAAACCAGAAACCATACAGAGATGGAATTGGTGAACTGCATTTTGGGAATCCGTGCAGGACTTTGCAGGAAGAAACAATGTTGCCATAACTATGAACTTCCTGCAGATGCACTTAAGAAAATAGAATTAAGTGAGGTGTACATGTCTGACAGTGCCATATCTTTTGCTGCTTCTGCTTCTGCTGTTGTTCCTTCTTCTCAAAATGCAGAAGATGATTTGGCAATATTTAATCTACTTCTTGACCACTAGTAAGGTCTTCATTTTAAAACAGATGCAAGTGCGCTTGTATTTATATATGTGTTGTGATGAAATCGCATTTATTTCTATTAACTCATGTTTAGGTATGATAGGCTTAATAGTGTGATTGGCTGGAGTGTTTGCAACGGAGGGGCAAAGTTTTAGTTATTAGGGAGACAGTGATATGTTTATGAGGTAGATAGGGTTTGGATAGGGCTTGATCTGATAACAACTAATGAGTAGGGTTTGGGTCTTATTGTGGGTTGGTTTTAGTGTGGGTGGGTAGGCAGGTAGATTTAGAACAATATTGTATATAACATCTTTTACTGATTCGGTAAACATAATATTTATTTATTTATTTAAAAAATCCAAGTGCGTGCTTGGCCATTACTTTGCTACCAAACAAGGGTCTAAACCTAATAATTATAGAAAATAAACCCACAGATATAAATCATATTTAACCTATTGCCACTTCCAGGGAGGAAGTGGGATTGCTGAGGCTTGTGGTACAGTAGGTAACTGGCAAAAACTGAGACGGCTGTCTTCAGGGACGCTTGCTTCAGGTGGGAAGAAGCAGGGAGGGTTGTAGGCCCAGGACCCAGGACGCCACATGTGTCTTTCAAGTACCTATTTTAGAATCTAATTGCAACAACTTTATCCAGTTACAAGGAAGTTCATGCAATAGCCACCTTTTGCTATTGCAATATATGACATAGGAGTGTTAAATTAGATTGTTTATTTTTTCTGATTGCATATTATGGAAGAGGGATAGAACAAGGGCGTATGCAAACTAATGTCCATATATCGTCATCATCATCCACCTCTAGAATCTTTTTTTTAAAAAATGTATTCTTATTTTTCAGAAATCAAGTATAAAATGTAAGACGACATTGTCAAATCCTGCCCCCCCAAAAGATACAGTCGAACTGACAGATAAAATGGCAGTGTTATCAATATAAAGTAGAAGACCACAAAGCCATGTGTTCCCAGAGGACAAAAACCATGTTCTCTTGCAGTAGCATATTAAATAAATTTAGACCAAATGACAAAAAATTGTTTGTTGTTCTTTCAGCTCGTCTGGCTCATATTTCAAATGTCAATTTTTTCCATTAGAACTAAGTGCCAAATTTGAGAGCTGACCTCTCCACAGAAGTTTCCCCCCTTCCCCCCACCAACAGTTGCTGGTACTTTTAAATTCTATTATCCACCTTGTTAAGCAATTCCTCATAACAGTATTTCACAATAATGCAAAAATGTTATCAAACACAGTGTCTAGTGGGATTTTTGTTTCTTGCTGGCAACACTGTGAGCATGCTCAGATATATATTCACTAAAAGGCAAAAAAAACCTTGCGGTTTAAGAACGTACCTATAGCCCACAGATATTTCTATCAAAAGTTAAAAAGCAGGGAAATTGGGCAGCTAGAGTGAATGCACCAGGGGAGCAGGAGACTTGAACTCCTCTCTGAGATATTGGACTGCCCTACAAATTTGTCAGAATGCAAACACCACTTAGGTTGGTCCTTCACAGTCCAATCCACTTGCTGCGTAGCTTGGAAGAATTTGGAAACATGTGCCTCTGAGCATATGGTGAGTGGTGGCAATAATTCTCTCAAAGAATCCTGGGAAGTATAGTTAGTGAAGGGTGCTGAGAGTTGCTAGGAGACGCCTTGTTTCCCTCACAGACCTTCAATCAGAGTGGCTGACTGTTAAACCAGTCTGGCCACTGAAGCTCTTCCAGTGGAATAGGAGACTCCTCTCAGCACCCTTCACAAACTACACTTCCCAGGTTTCTCTGAGGGAAGCCATGACTTTCTCAAGTGAAATCAAACTCTGGTGTGGGTGTGGCCACCTGATTAGCCAAGCCCAAGTAGCTGTGAGGCTTTTAGAACACTGACAGTTGGTTCTTACTGAGCATGCCCGCCCTTATCATTGGCTTCCTGCCAAAATTTCTTAAATTAATTAAAAAATCAGCCAGGCATTTTTTCAACTTGTAAACTGCAGAATATAATGTGTTTTATTTTTATAATAAAAACATCTCGATTCTTTGACATAAGAATTGTATACTTTTTAATTACTATTCCACAGAGGACAGTCTTTTTCCATTTACATGCTATGCCCAACCCTTTCCAACTGACTCCACTTTAACCTCACTTAACTGACAATTCCAAGATCTTAAAGAGATATTACATCACATCTCCGTTTCATAACAATGAACTAATGCAATGTAACAAAATAACAATATATACATCACATCTTTGTTTCATAACAATGAATTAATACAATAACATTTTTTTTAACATACATAATCCTTATATTTCAATGGAGGACTAATAGTCTAGATGTTACATATGCATTAGGTCTATCTAAACAAACACTGACATCTTTATTTGTTACATTATCCCCTACAACAACAGAATCATTATCATAGAATTGATTTATTTGTTCACCAGACATTGACTCATCTTGTCTTATATCATCTATCTTATCACTAATGTCAGATGATTGTTGTTGACACCTCAAATGGCGCCTATTCCGACGATACTTTTGACCATTTGATGCTATTACTTTGTATGAACGTGGCTGTGCACACTTTTCCATGACTGTGGCTGGAAGCCAGCCTTCATTAGACTGAATAAATACTGAATCACCTTTATATAAATCACTTAGTGGCTTTGCTGTACGATCATAATCACTCACAACTATGCTCGGCATTCCATGACGAGCAAAAATATTTTTTAGTTTAACAATCACAGTACTAGCCGTTTTGTCGGATAAATTTAACACTTCTGGATACTTTGAAAAATAATCCACTACAAGAAGAAAAGAAGAAGAATTATACTCAAAAATATCCACACCCACTTTCTGCCATGGTAACTCAGGGATTTCATGTGGCCTCAGTGGCTCCTTTTGAAGTATGGCAATCAAGAACAATAGCTCCCACAGGCTTTATACGAGTTCCACCATAGGACACAAGACAAACATCAGTTTTGAACAACACCTTCTAGTCTGATAGTTCATGAAATATTTGCAGAGGCAACACATTTGCCTCAGCTCCTGTATCCAGTTTAAATCTTACTGACAGCCCTTGCACAAACATATCAACATACCACCCATTCACCAGCTTCAGTTAATTCTCCTATAAACAGACTATTTAAATCCAGCTCATGCATCAAATAACCCTGTTGCCCCTTGTTGGCACCAACTACATTTACTTTGCATACTCTAGCAAAATGATTCTTCATTTGACATTTATAACAAGTTTTCCCAAATGCTGGACAATCTCGAGGTTTATGCACAATACCACAACAGGAGCACTTATTATATTTAATTTGCTCATATTTATCTTTGAACTTATCAGATCTAACAGCTTGTACTGGAACTCTTTCATGGGTTTTATCAATCACAGATACTGTATGCAACTCTTGACTTTCTTTTGAGGACGTTGACATAGCCTGCAGTTGAACTCTTGTTATTTCCTCTAAACGACATACTTCAATCGCTTTCTCCAAAGTAAGCTCGGGCTCCGCAAGCAATCTCTTCTTCAACTTTTCATCTTTGACACTGAACACAATCTTATCTCGTATCATATCATTAACTGTTGAACCAAATTCACAACTACTAGCCTTAAGTTTAAGCTCAGTCACAAACTGTTCACTGGTTTCTTGATATCTCTGAGAGTGATTCCAGAAAGCATAACGTTCAAATATCACATTCTTTCGAGGAGTACAATATCTCCTAAATTGTTCAAGTACTTCTTCTATGTCTTGTGGCCCCTCTTCCGACAAATCAAACGTATTGTAAACTGCCAACGCTTCCTCTCCAATACAATGTAACAAAATAGCAATTTGTCGGCTCTTAGCAACATTATCAACTCCAGCCACAGAAAGATATAAAATAAAAGCTTGTTCCCATCGTTTCCATGTCTCAGCCAGATTACCTCGCAGCACTAGAGGAGGTGGAGGTCGAAATGAGTCCATTTTTTTCCTTATTTTTAACTTCTGACACCATATAATGTGTTTTATTTTTATAATAAAAACATCTCGATTCTTTGACATAAGAATTGTATACTTTTTAATTACTATTCCACAGAGGACAGTCTTTTTCCATTCACATGCTATGCCCAACCCTTTCCAACTGACTCCACTCTAACCGCACTTAACTGACAATTCCAAGATCTTAAAGAGATATTACATCACAGAAGATGAAGGTCAGAGTATGGGGCAAGGTCAGTATTAGGATTACAGGTACTCTGTGAACATGGCTGATTTTTAATGAATTTCAACAGATTATGAGAACTTTCAGAGAAAAAAGTCCAAAAGGGCTCTGAGGTTTTTTTTCTCTCTTTTTAGACTTTGAACTCTCGATTCTCTCTGACTGTTTTGTGTATCGACATGAAAATTGAGAGGGTTGTTAAGCAAGCGTTTCTGAGTTCAGAACTATAAGTTTTGTAAGGTTTTGTTTTGAAATGAACTTATGGGAAGCATCAGAATGGCATGGGGGTATTTTCAATTTAACACTGCGGAATGTGAAAAATCCACGCTGGCTATAGTATACAGCCACTCTCGTGGCTGTATAATAGACATAGTAGTGACAGGAGCTGTGCTAAGCTACCCTAAAAACATCTTTGGTTTCTTCATAGAAATCCCCATGCAGCACAACCTGACCTGAGGGCTGCAGTTAGTGCAGGATGCTGTGGCACCAATGCTGACATGAGTAAGACGCTGGCAGCACATAATACCTCTGCTCTGAAATGTGCACTGGTGGCCAATTTGCTAACAGGCCAAGTTCAAGCTGTGCTTTCCATGTTATGGGTGCCACATACTACTTGTTCTGCTCTTGTAAGAAATAGATCCTTTAGTGTGACAGCACCTAAGTTTTGGAACTCCCTGCCTATTGACATTGAACTCTTTACAGCACCCGCTAAAAACATTTTTGTTTAGGCAATCCTACCCAGGCATGTAGAAGGTGTTATGTTTTTTATCTGTTTATAACTTGTTATTGGTTTTATTATTTTGAATGTTTTTAAATACTGATCTTTAACTGTTTTTGCAAATAATTTTATTATTTTAATTCCTTCTGTAAATTGTGTTGAGGTTTTTTTTTACAATAAAGTGGTATATAAATGTAAATAAAATACATAAATAAATTTTGGAGTCACTGTGGCCTTTAGGCCTCTTTCCTCTTTTAGGAACAAAGGAATCTGCCTTGTACCAACTTAAGCCATTCTAGCTCAGTACTGATGACCTGGACTAGCATTGGCTCTCCAGGATTCCAGGCTGTAGTCTTTTCTAAAGATTGAATTTTGGACCTTTGCATCCAAAGCATGTGCCCTACCACTGAGCTACAGCCCTTCTCCTGTTTTAACAAAGCTCCTTTTATAATTGTTCTTTTCAATTCACTAATGGATGTACAGCATACTTAGGGCAGATCCACACCATGCATTTAAAACACATTGAGCACATATTTGAAGCACATAAATCCTACCACAGAATCATGGGAACTGTACTTTGTTAAGGGTGGTGGGAACTACACTTCCTAAGATTATTTGAGGGAAGCCATGAACTTTAAATACAAGTTGGATGTGCTTTAAATGTATTGTGTGGATCTGCATTACTTCATAAGCTTTGCCTGCGTGTAAATCATTTTAATTATTTTTAAAAAATGGAAATCAGCTACAAAGTTTACTGTGTGACCATGGGCTACTCACCATCTCTCAGCCTAATGTGATGTGACCCTCAAAGTGAAAAAAACAGAGGGTGACCATGACTAACCCAAAGAAGAAGGGCAAACTTAAAATGTAGAGGAAATAATAATGCACAGCCATAGCGTGAAATCAGATAGTATGAATAAATATTTATATAAGTATGACTGTCAAAAATGTTTATTATTTACACAACCTGTTAATATATTTGTTTACTCAGAAGCAAGTCCCAATGTATTCAGTGGGGCTTACTCAAACAGGGAAGTGTGGACAGGACTGCAACCTCAAGTGATAAGGAACTTCACTCACCCAATCCAAAATTCAGACTCATGCCACTTTAAGCTGTTTTGCAACTGTTTTATGCTTGGTTTTTTTTAATGATTATTGGATTTTAAATTGATTTATTTTTTCTTGTGAGCTGCCTTGGTTTCCAATTGGCAACCCTACCTTACAAGATTGTTGGAAAGACTCCATATAGACACACACTGGAGATGTAAAAATACACACACCCCATATAATAGTTTATTGTGAAAGCCAGTTGATCATTGCAGAACATTTTTTTAAAAAAATCAGTATTAGTTTCCTACAAAATAAAAGCAGTGATACCTAAATAAACCCTGCCTAATTGCTTAAAAATAGGATAAGTGGGAGAGAGAGATTTACAACATAGCCCTTTGCTATGTTCACTCAAAAGTCCCATTAATTTACAGCACCATCCTAAGCATGTCTACTCAAAAGTAAGTCCAATTGAATTCAATGGGTTTTACTCCCAGGTATGTTGGATTAGCATTGCAGTTTTACTCTCAGAAAAATGAGTATAGGATTAAAGCTTCATACTGGGAAGGTTTTCAAAACAGGTTGTGAATTAGACAAATAAACTGCCGTCTTCAATTGGTCAGGAAATTTTAAACTTGTTTGACTCCTTATAATTAGAAAAGTATACCACATTGTAATGGCATCATAATCTGCATGTACACTTTTAAAAATTCTATTACAAATTATTTGAAAGAAAATGTATAATATGCTCTTTTTTGCAAGTAATTAAAAAACCCTGCATGTTCACTTTTATTATATTCATAACTGAAATTGTTTACTGTGTATGCCTACCAAGATCCTGCTGTGGTCTTATGTTCTAGATCTCCTGGTCGGTTATCGTGCAGTATGCACATATAGAGAGAGACACTGTTGCTGCTGCTGAAAGCTAAAAAGTTACATAACTCATGATGTGCAGATAAGCAGGAAAAGGCAGCTATTTGAAGGACTTGCAATGGGTTCTAGCTATTGCCTGGAGATCAAGAAATCCCTTGTTAATCACTGACTAAAAACCTGAAAGGGTGGGGATTAGAGGAGCCAGCTACTAACTAATTTCACAGAAGTTGCGAGGGGGGCCTGACAATTTGATGCATATCTATTGAACCAGACCAGCTAGGAACTTTTTTTTTAATGAGTCTGGGCATTGGGGTGACTCACCCGGAGACCCGGCGAGGGTACCAAAAAACCCAGAATCTCTGGGTGAAAACTGGACACAACCTTAAACACTGAGCTATGGCCTTCTGTAGCTTTTTGAACTGGAAGGAAAGGTCTCTGCCTTAGGTATTCATTTTGTATTGTTTTAAAACCTATCTTCAGGGTTTTAAAAACTTTTTTAATAACTATTTTAACTTTTTTGTGGTATGTTTGTAAATTGCCTTGAGACATACTGGCTATCTCCCTTTACTCTGGGAAGACTTTTACCCCGAAATGGGCCCGTACGTTTACAAATTACCTTGCAAGTATTGGCCTCTCAATTGAACATCTGATGTCCCTCGCTCCAGAGACAGTTAAACATTCTATCCGGACTCGTATCAACGATATGGACTTCCAACGCTCCATAACTGCAGCCACCTCGACCTGCTCTCCTATTCACTTTGGTCTGAGCTTTGTGCCTATGCTCAGTGCCCCTTATCTGGAAACTCTTACGATCCCCAAATATCGTCTAGCCTTTACAAAGGCTAGATTTAACTGTCTTATCTCTGCCTTACTTGAAGGGAGATTTAAACGTATCCCGTATGCAAACCGATTATGCCTTTGTGGTGTCAGCGCCATAGAAACTCTCTCTCATGTCATCTTTGAGTGCGCCCTATATGACGATATTCGCTCCAAATTCATAACCCCCATCATAAATAAATACCCCTACAAACCGCTTAACTGTTTACTTTTACATCTTTTGTCAGCAGCTAATAAGGATACTATCTTGTCAGTTGCTAAATTTATTTTTGCGGCTCAATCAATTCGGAAGGCATCTATCCTTTCAGAAGCTTCCGCCACCCAACTGTAACTGTTTTCCTTGTTGTTTTATTGTTTTACTGTTTTAACATGACTGCAACTTTGTAACCTTTTATTATAAATGTATGTAGTTTTATTTATAAATGTCTTTTGGTCTATGACCGTATCAATAAAGATTGATTGATTGATTGATTGCCTTGAGACACATGTAAAAGGTAATTACAATTATTAGGTACCACATTAGTTCCTTTTCAGTAGAACAGTCCAGGAATTAATGTGTGTCTAAGATCCTAATATTTTCATTTCTTTTTTGAAGCTCACCTTTAAACTGCACAAGTGAACTCATTCTTGCAACAATGAGGAATCAGCTTACTTGCACAGCTTTAGCCATTGAGGTTTCCAATCTGTGACATACAGTCAAGACAATCATCACCTAAAATTGACTCAAGTTTTAAGACTTTCAATTTCCTGATTACTGTTTTTTGTTTGAAGGTCCAGCTGGAATTGAACCATTGCAAGATACTCATGAGAGTGTCGAATGTTATATCAGGGAAAACACCCATGGGTTGACAGGACCCAAAATGCGCCAGAAAGAGAGCAAGAGCCAGAGTGAGTGTGTCTCTGGCTGGAGATATCATACTAAATAAATTAAAAACAAAACAATTAGATTAGGTTTGTATCTATCTAGAGATGAAAATGGCAAAGAACTTTGGGTGAAGGGTGAAATTGCTCTAATTAGTTTACTTCTTTTTATAGCTGTAATGTGTCTAGCCAGCACTCTGTCTGCTCTCACATAAATTAACATTCACAATAACTAAACCATATTAAGCCAGTAAATTTTAATAAATAAACCAGTCTATATATAATCTTAATATCTGATAGGTAGGGACTGACAATTCTAGTTCTGCTTTAAAGAAAATACAACATGAATGACAGAGAGGACATGTGCAGATGGGAAATTTAATCTCAGGTTTAAAGCTTGAAGGTTACCCAGAGAAAAGTAGGTAGTTGATCAAAATGATTTGGGTTTCTTTTGCCCTTGTATTATTAGGCTTCAGTGAGAGGAGCCAAAGTGTCCAAGATGGAGAGCTACTTTGCTGTTAACCTTAAAACTCTATTTCTTATGGATGGAAGTATTTCTTAACATTTTGCTGAGTACTTTGAGCAAGTGTCAGGCATAGGGAGGGTGGTGTCTTGTGGCAAATATACTTCTGAAGCATTTGCTTCATACAGGGCCAGCCCTACCATTAGGCAGAGTGAGGCGGTCACCTAAGGTGGAAGTTGCAAGCAGTGATGGAGAGGTGTTGAAGAACAGACCTATATGTGCCATGCTGTGTTGAAATTGTGTGTTGTCTCTTTAAGGGGAATGGTTTGGGTGTAACACAGGGAGTGGCCTAAAGGGATATCTTTTTATTTAGCTCCTATTGAGTATTATGAGAAGTGAAAGCAACTAGGTTTTGCCACTTTTTCTCTCTCTCCCTTTTCCTCTTTCTTTCCTCTACAGCAAAGGAAGAGATTCTAAATGAGCTTGACTAAGATATAGAAGCTGGGATAACTGATCTAGATGAATTAGAGAATGGCGTTCCTGATTAGGGGCGTATTTGCTTCCACCAGATTTACAGGGAAGACTTGGGAACATTCTCGAATCAAGCGGTAGGTGCCATGTGAGACCACTCGTCCAATTGGAAGGGCGCAGAGCAGCAGATATAAGGCTGCTCCGTCTTTCCCGCGCTTGCGGCAGCTGCGTTTCGTCCTCGTTCTCCGTTGCTCCGTTGGCGGCTTGGGCGTTTGTTCTGAGTGTTTTCATCACTGTTGCTTCGTTTGCCTTTTGTTTCCCTTCTTGAGCCCCTTCGTTACTCCTATCTGAGCTCCGATGATCAGCTGGGCGGCGGGCATCCGTCTACGCGCCCCGCGCTGGCGGGTCGGCACGCCGGCTTCCTTATTTCCTGGTTCAGTTCCCTTTTGCGTTATTGCCTTATAAGTTTCAGTTTAGAGGGTTCAAGTTGGTTGGTTCTTTGTTCCGGCTTTAGTTTGCGAGTATTTAATTTAATTCTGCCTTTGCTTTCATTAACGTTGTGATATAACCCCCCCCGTAATTCTGTAGCGTGATTCTCGTTAGTTTGTTGATCCTGTCTGTTATTTTAGCAGTTACCTAATTATTTTACAGCAAAGGTTTAAATAGATAATTATTGTGTCAAGTTAATTATTCAGCTATTGCATTAGTTTTAAAAATTAATTTAAGAGTTTGCTATTTGTTCAGTTCATTAGAGTTAAGGTATACAACCCCCCCTCCCACTTCCCGTAAATTTTCATCCTCCCCCCCCAGTGCATACAAAAGTATATAAACGAATAATAAATCATAATTTAAAAATAAAAATAAAAAAGAAGTAGATTAGTTAATTTTATTGGCTGTAGTGTATTTAGCAGTTTGCGTGCGTTATTATTGAAATTGTAAAATTGTTAATTGGTTGAGATTGCAATTCGGTTGTTGCTTAATTGTTGTTGATTGGTTTTACAAATATGCCACCCAGGAAGGCTCAGCAGAAAAAAGGGGTGCGGGTTGTGAAGCAAACTACAAAGCGCCCTCCACCACAACAGAACCTGTCTTCTGATGAAGAGGAGGATTTGGGGACCATACGTGCCTTGGTGGCTAGGGTGGAGGCGCTGGAAAAGGAACGGCAGGCAGCTGCTGGATGCTGATGCTGGCACAAGTTCTGCTCCTGCAGGTAAGAAATCTGCACGGTTGGCTTCCAGAATGCCTAAAAATCGTACTCTTGCTGATTTAGTTTCTAGGATCGTGGTTCTTGAAGCTGCAGCACCAAGCGAGGAGCCAGCACTTCATACAACTCCAGCCAGTTTACCAACTGTTCCAGCCTCGGTTTCCTCTGTCACGCCTTCAGTCCCGACTGTTGCTGCGCCTATGCATGCTCAGCTGCCAGTCCCGCATGATGCTGCTGGGTTTACTCCTAGGGTTTCGGGGTTGGCAGCACCGCCCGTGGTTGCCTCTGCTGCTGTGTATACAGGTGAGCAAAGTATGCACTCACATGCTCCTAATACACAGGCACAGGATCCCAATTCCCTTAGCAGGGATACAAATCCAGCTGGTTCTACTTTAGGAGAGGCTACGCAACCCGTAGTGTTCATGGGAGGGGTGTTAGTACCCCAGCACCCACAGCTTCCTTGGCCGGCGGCTGCCGTGAGTCCTTGGCAGTCGCCTTTGACTTCCTCTCCCCGATCGCCTGCTTATTTGCCTCTTCCACAAGGGGTTTATCCTCATGGCGATACCTCCCTTCCGTTGGGTGATCATTTATTGTTAGGAACAAAAGAAAAAAATTGGAGAGGAGAGTATATCGATCTGTTTACTCTCCTGTTTCGTGAACACGAGGATAAGTTTAAGGATGGTCAGGAAGTTAAAGAGCAGGAGGCAGCGATAAAAAGGAAGGTCGAACGTGTGTGGCCTAATTGGTTGAATGCCTATACGATTTATATGGGAGTTATGACACAGGCTTATCCGTCTAGGGCATTGTTCATGATAAAATACCAGGATATTGTGCATCGTGCCTTCCGAGAATTCTCTGGAACCGCTTGGCTTAGGTATGATGTGAATTTTAGGCAAAGAGCAGCATTGGATCCCACCCTTCGTTGGGACATTGAACATGCGGGGCTGTGGCTGCAATCCATGACCTCCGCGAGGCCCACTATAGGTGATAGAGCCGACAGTGGGCTTTTATTGGCACGTATGCAGACTTCCATCTCTGACTACAGCCAGGGCGGGCATTGGGTTCAATCCCAGCAAGTCTGTTGGATATTTAATAGCAGCGGCCGCTGCTCTAGACGTCCCTGTAGATTCAGACATGTCTGTGCACTGTGTGGAGGCAACCACGCTAGTTCCGCTTGCCAGAAGGCACGTACGCCTCGCCAGGGTACAGGGGAGCATCAACAGCCTAAACGAGGGTCTGGCAACAGTGGCGGTACGTCGCAAAGCCAGTAGCCCGATCAAGCTGGCTCCTTTGGCAAAGCTGTTGGAGCATTATCCTAATAGGCAGGCTGCTAGTTTTATACTTCAGGGTTTTACGAATGGTTTTTGTATCCCTTTTGAGGGTCCAAGGATTGCTACATCGTTAGTCAATCAGCCCTCTCTTAGTAAGTTAGCGCCTGTAGTGTTGGGCAAGCTTAATAAGGAGATACTTGCTGATCGTATCTCGGGCCCTTTTAGCTTTCCACCTTTGAAAAATTTGAGGATTTCCCCTTTAGGTATTATTCCTAAGAAACAGGCTGGGGAATATCGCCTTATTCATAATTTGTCATTCCCGAAAGGAGCATCGGTCAATGATGGCATTTCCCCATTATATGCCTCAGTCAGATATACTTCATTTGATGAAGCAGTGAGAGTGGTTAGGAAAGCAGGAAGAGGTGCTTTAATGGCAAAGTGTGATATAAAATCTGCTTTTCGCCTTTTGCCAGTGCACCCTGATGATGTTGATTTGCTTGTTTTCAAATTTCAAGGTCAGTTTTACATAGACAGAGCTGTGCCAATGGGTTGTTCAGTGTCATGTGCTGCTTTTGAAGCATTTAGCACATTTCTGGAATGGGCATTGAGGAGGAAAGCATCCTCCTCCTTCTCTGCTCATTATCTTGATGATTTTTTATTTCTTGGGCCGGCTGGGTCTTCTCATTGCCTCCATCTGATGCAATCCTTTGCCATATTAACTGAGGAATTGGGAGTTCCTTTAGCTCCAGAAAAGTCCGAGGGCCCCACTACTTCCCTTACTTTCTTAGGGATCCAGTTAGATACTGTGGCTCAGTCTTCACGTTTACCGCTGGAGAAGTTGGTGCTCCTGCGTCAACTGCTCCATTCAGTACTAGAGTTGAGAAAGATCACATTGGCCCAGTTACAAGAGCTTGTGGGCCATTTAGTCTTTGCTTCAAAAGTCATTTCCCCTGGTTGTGCTTCCTCAGGCGTTTATGTGACGCCATGAAAGGGGTTCGCTCTCGCTTCCATTTCATAAGGATTACATTAGGGATGCGGGAGGATTTGCACATGTGGCTTGAATTCCTGTCGGATTTCAATGGCCTTTCCTTTTGGCGGGAGGAATTGCTATTAGAAGCGGAATTACAGGTGCATTCCGATGCTGCCGGTGGCATTGGCTTCGGAGTAATTTTTAGATCACAGTGGTGCGCTGAGCGATGGCCTGACAGTTGGCAGACTACCAGCATTACTTCAGATTTGACATTTTTGGAATTTTTTCCAATTGTGGTAGCGGTTCATATCTGGCCAATGGTATTTAAAAATCGCACAGTGCGCTTCTGGTGCGATAATTTCTCCACAGTTAGCATCATTAATGCCCAAACTTCTAAGTCTCCGCGTGTTATGCGCTTGGTGCGTGCTTTTGTGTTGCAATGCTTGCGCTTTAATATTTTATTCCTGGCCAGACATATTCCTGGTTTACAGAATACCGTTGCTGATGCACTTTCACGCTTTCAGATGGCACGCTTTCGGGAGCTTGCACCTGGAGCTGCTCTGGATCCAGCAACAATTCCACCTTTCCTGTGGAACCTTGGCAACTAGAAGTTGGGGTTGCTATTGCTGCTGCTCTTGCTCCCAGTACTCAAAATGCGTATGAGCGTTCATTTGCGAAGTTCCAGCGTTTCCGCATTGGCACGGAGCTGCCTTTGGAGTTGCCTATTCTTGTGGATCATTTATTGCAGTTTATGATAGATTTAAAAGGGCACAATAATTCTGTTTCGACTATCGCCGGCCACCTCTCGGCGCTGGCCTTTATATCTAAGGCACAGGGGCTGCCGGATCATCCTGTAGATTTTAGGGTCAGAACGGTCCTTGAGGGTTGGTCGCGTTCTGCTCCCAGGCCCACTGACTGGAGGAGGCCAATCACGCCCGATGTTCTCCTCCAGATCCTGGCATTATTTGATTCTTCATGCTCATCTCAGTATGAGTCGCACCTGTTTGCCGCAGTAACTCTGACGATGTTTTACGGTGCTTTTCGCCCTAGCGAAGTATTGTCCCCTTCTAAGCGCGATGTGACTTATTGAGCCTTATGCTTTGGCGAATGCACATTAGGTGCTAATGTAGTGAGGTTTTTCCCTGCAGGTCTCTAAGACCGATCAAAAGGGCCATGGCAGTATTGTGCTTTTACGAAGTTGCCAGGTCCCAGTATTGTGCCCTGTGTCTGCAATGCGTCAATTCTTATCCATTCGGCCAGCGGGCCAGTGTTATTTGTTCATGCACGAAGATGGAATTGCCCTGACTCAATTTCAATTGTGGGCCGTTGTTCGGCGGGCCTTGTTGGTCAGTGGTTGCGATGCAAGAGTCTATGGGCTGCATTCTTTCCGGATTGGTGAGGCTACAGCCGCGGTCCTCGTGGGCATGTGTATAAGCGATATACAGACGATCTGCAGGTGGCGTTCCGATGCATTTAAGTCTTACGTTAGGTTTTAATCGAGAAATGTGTTTTTGTTTCTTATAGGTTTGGCAAACATTCCGATTCCAGTGAGGATCGTCTTGTGTGACCACTCAATTTTGTTTTGGGCTCATCGGAGGGCATCCTCGTCAGTTCCTGGAAGACAGCTGCAGCTTTCAGCCACAGCGACGGTTCAATGGGAAGCCCGAAGGGGCATGTTATGGGATGCGTTGCTGCCTTCTGTGTGCCGCATCATGTCCTTGGATGATAGGCCACATATATTGTTGATTCATTTGGGCGAAAATGATTTGGTGCAGCGTCCTGGGTTGGATTTGCTGCTTAAAGTTATGCATGATCTCACGTGGCTTATCTGCTCATATCCCAATCTTATAATTGTATGGTCCGAAATGATTGTTAGAAGGGTTTGGAGGGGTGCTGTGTACCCCAATAAGATAGATAGAACTAGGAAAAGGGTTAATAGAAAGGTTAGGGATTTAGTTTTGTCCCTTGGTGGGGCAGTTATTCCTCATGATAGGATCAAGTTCCATGCCCCACATCTGTTTCGTGAGGACAGAGTTCATCTTTTGGAGAAAGGAGGTGACCTGTTTTTGGAGGATCTTATGGGGGGATTAAAGGGTTTGCTATCCTCATTGGGTGGAGGGGGCCAAGCTTAAGCTAATCCCCTCTTGTGGCATAGAATTCGGGCAGGTGAGGTATATGGGGGTTAAATTTAGGCGGTTAAGGCATCATGAAATAGGGACACTCCCCAGGGAACCATCAGGGCTTGGTGTCTGCTGGCGATCTTGGTTGTGTCCTTGTGGGACCTGCTTGCGCATCATGGTGAATGCCTGTACGGCGGGGCCATGGTGTGGAGGTTGGAACCACACAGCTGGCTCCAAGAGCAAGGAGGGAGGATTTCACCCATGTCCTTGACTATGGAGTCACGTGATGATGAGAAGTGATGCCTTAAGAAGGTGAGGGTGTAATCCCTCGTTGTTAGGTTTAGCCTCACCTGCCCGAAAAGATATAGATTTGAATAATTGGCTGTATTGCATTGGATTTAGGATGTTATATTTTAATAAATACAACATTATTCCAGTCTTGTGTCACGAGTCTTCTTTGTGTGGGAGCAAAGAGGTGGAAACAGCACAGGGCTATAAAGACTGCATTATAGCTGGGAAAACTCATGCAGTGTGAGCAATTAACACTGAAGATGCAAAGAGTACCTCTTCAGCAACAAGGGCAGATCCACAGCCACTGATGGTCAAGCTCACCAAACTTATGTCTGAAAGATTTTATGGAGATATTAGCTGCTGGTAGGGATTTTGGAGCCAATATGAAACCTCCATTTACAAGAACACCAGGCTGACAAAAATAGACAAGTTTAATTACCTAAAATCCTTCCTAGGTGGGGGAGCAGCCAGTGCAATTGCTGGCATGCCACTATCAGAGGTAAATGATGATGCAGTTGTGAAAATCCTGAGGGAAAGATTTGGGCGCAAGGATTTAATTATTAATGCCCACATGAACAAGCTGCTAAGCCTGAACCCAGTAAAAAGGTCAACTGACATCTTGGCTTTACACCACCTTTATAATGCCTGTGAGACTCAAGTACACAGTTTGAAATCCATGGGGGGTTGTCTCTGATACCTATGGAAGCCTATGGTGTCCCATACTGATAAAAATGATTCCTGAAGGTATAGCACTAGTGTTCAGCTGCAACAGTGCTAATAGAGATGAATGGAAGATACCAGAACTCCTAACGTTCCTCCAGAGGGAAATTGAGAGTTGAGAGCTTACCTCAATTCTGACTGAGTGCAGTTAAACCACATGAGAGTGATACCTCCCTCAAGTATAGCCAGTAGTCAGTACAACGTTATCCAGAGCAGAAGAAAGGATTGGTCTCTACGCCATCTGCTGTAGCACTGAACACAATAATTCCAGAAGCAGCCTGCATATTCTGCAATGCTTCTGACCACAGGGCAGATGATTGTTGAGCTCTGACACTTTTAGAAAGAAAGGAGAAACTGAAGAAACAAGGCGGGTGCTTCATATGTCTGGAGGTAAGACGCATGGCCAAATTCTGCAAGGCAAAGGGAATTGTTTGCTCTAGTGGAAAAGACCATCATAAGTCAATTTGTTCTCAAGAAGCAAAGGAGAACCCCACCAACAAGACAACTCCTGATGACACTGTTATGTCCTCAATAGCTCCATTTGCAGTGGAATTAAAACCACAGAACACAGTATTATTACAAACTGTGCAAACTTCAGCCAAAGAGACTGCTTGGAAGAAAACTCTGCTCTGTACTAGATGTAGGAAGCCAAAGGACATTTATACCAGACAACATATCCAATGCACTAAAGCTGCCAGTAGTGGGAGAAAAGACCCTAACTATCCACTCCTCTGAGGTAAAGACACCAGTGACTACCAAAAGACGGAGAGTTAAGGTGACCTAAGGTGCAAGGGGTCTGGGAAAAAAGATAAAATATTTTGAACTGGAGGCCCTGGAAATGCCACAAGTATGCAGTGCCATGGTAAGGGTCCTAGGAGATGCCCTGTGCCAAGATGCAACCTCTCCCAAAGAAGGTCATGGGCCAAAGTTACAAGTATTGATTGGAGGAGATTATTATTGGAAGGCAGTGACAGGCCGAGTGGAACATCTTGGAAATGAATTGGTGGCACTTGAGACTATATTTGGATGGGCTGTTCAGGGTCCAACTACAGCCTTCACCTTAGGCACCAGTACCTCAGAGGCCAGAGTACTGAAAGTCATAACAGAGGAAGAATCCCTCATCTCCAAACAGCTGAGAACCTTCTGGGAACTAGAATTGATTGGCATAATGGAAGAGCTGGGGGGGGAAGACAAAGTGTGACAAAGAGTTGCTCCAAAGATTTGAGACTTCCATAAAATACAAGGAAGAGAGATATGAAGTACTTACCAAACTACCTGACTTACCAAACTACTTTCTTGTAGCCAAGAGAAGATTCAAACAGCTGGGAAGTTCAGAACTGATGCTCTGCTCTTTAAGAGGTACAGCAATGTCACTGAAGAGCACCTTCAGAAGGGCATAGCTGAAGCAGTCACCCATAGTTCTGCACTTGAGATGGGCAAGGTGATCTACTATCTTTCTCATCATGCAATCATCTGTGAGGATAAGGCTACCACAAAACTGACAGTAGTGCTGATGCCTCATCCCATGAAAGTTGTTGTCCTTTACTCACTGGACCTCACTGTTTACCAGTTCGACCAAATCTGAAACCAGATTTATTTGAAGTACTAATCAGGTTCTGCCAACACAAGGTAGGCTTCACTGCAGACATTGCAAAGGCTTTTCTTCAGATCTCAATAGCAAGTGAAGATTGGGATGCAGTAAGATTTTTGTGGATGAAAGAACCACTAAACTTTGATCAAGAACCAGAACTAAAGATCCTGAGAATGAGTTGAGTGTTATTTGATGCATCCCCCAGCCCCTTTTTCTTGCTACTACCATAAGACATCATTTGAAACAATATCAGAAGGAACATCCAGACATCTGCAAGATGCTTGATGAATGCCTGTATGTTGATGACTTCATAGCCGAAGCTGAGAGCACAGAGAAAGCTGCTAGTGGTTAGAGTGTTGGACTACAACCTGGGACCAGGGTTCGAATCCCCAAACAGCCATGAAGCTCACTGGGTGATCTTGGGCCAGTCACTGCCTCTCAGCCTCAGAGGAAGGCAATAACAACCATCTCTGAATATAGCTTACCATGAAAAACCCTATTCATAGGGTCACCATAAGTCGGGATCGACTTGAAGGCAGTCCATTTCCATTTTTTTCATTGCCATGAAGCCAGAGGATTGCTTTCAACAGCTGGAATGGACTTCCAGAAGTGGAAGACCAATTCTAAGAAACTGCAAACATTCTGGCAGAACAAGGAGAATGAACCCAATTTAGAATTGGAAGAACAAATTTTAGGACTTTCATCATTAAATGTCTTAGGTCTGACATGGAAGACTGAGGCAGATACATTTGTATTTGAGATTCATAATCTGCTAGAATTCCTGAAAGTAAGAAGAAATGCCAAACATTTTGTGCTACAAGCAACAGCATTTATCTGTGATCCAACTGGATTCTTGTCACCTTTTGTTATCAGAGTGAAATGTTTGTTTCAAGAACTATGGGAACAAGCTCCTGAACGGAATGAAGAATTACCTAATGATTTAGCCCTCAAGTGGAACCAATGGTGTCTTCAGCTACCACATTTGCAAGAACTGCACATTCCAAGATGGTGTTTTCAGGATGGCTTTCAATGCACTATCAAAAGTACAGCTGCATACATTCTGTGATGCCAGTGAAAAGGCGTACAGTGCAGTGGTTTGCCTTTGCTATGTAACAGAAAATGGAGAGACAGGTGTGAGTTTTATAACTTCCAAATCAAGAGTATCTCCACTAAAAAGAGAGACTTCCACAACTTGAATTAATGGGAGCATTGATTGGAGCAAGAGTGGTGAATTACCTGAAAAATGTGCTGAAAATGGAAGGTGTAGAAGTCTACATGTGGACTGACTTAATTATCACCCTACATTGGAATTGTAGCACTGCAAGGCAGTGAAAGCCCTTTGTAGCCAATCAAGTGACTGAGATGAAAGGCTTAACTGCCCCTCTAAGTTGGTCCAATTGTACAGGAGATGAGAATCCAGCTGATCTCCCTAACAAAGGGCAACATACTGAGGACCTCAGGAAATGTCACCTTTGGTGGAAGGGGCCCTACTGGTTATCATTGTCTGAAGATGAATGGCCACAGTACACATTGGCAGAAGAAGATTCCATGAAAGGGGATCCAGAACTCAAAGCAAGTCTGTGCAAACCTGACTGTGTAAACCTGCTGCAACTCTGAGGATCTGCCACGCCCAGTCCTAGCACTAGAAAGATATAGTCAGTTTAAAGGGATACTTAAACTAACTGAATGTATACAGCATTTTATATACAACCTCTGAAATCCACAACACAAGCAGAGAGGTGCTCTTACTGCTGAGTAGATATTCAGAGCCAAAAGATATTTAGGCAGAAACATTTGCAACAGAATTAAAACAGCTGACACATGGTATTCCCATAAGAAGAGACTCAAGGCTGGCAGAGTTTAATCCATTTTTGGACAAGGATGGTTTGATGCATGTAGGTGTAAGCCTACAAAAATCAAACCTCACTTTAGAGCAGCAGCATCCATGGATACTACTGCTAAGGCATAGGTTCACAGTGCTCCAGATACAGTATCAGCATGAAAGATTAATGCATGCTGGATTTAGAGAGACACACAAATCAGAGAAAAATTCTGGATTATAAAGGGTAGACAGTTAGTAAAAACAGTGATTCAGAAGTGTGACACGTGCAAGCGGCATTGAGCACAACCAGGAAAAGAAGTGGCTGCTCCATTACCTCCATTAGTAAGGACAATCTCCAAGAAGCACCACCATTTGAGGTGACTGGAGTAAACTTTGCAGGACCCTTACATGCAAAGGCAAAGAACTCGCTAGGAAATGTATACATTGTCATTTTTACCTTTGCTCTGACCAGGGCAATTCACTTGGAACATGCCTCAGATCAGGCAATAAAGAGCTTTCTATTAGCTTTGAGAAGATTTGTTGCTAGGCATGGACTTTGTAAAGTTATTTACTCTGACAATGGCAAGACCTTTAAAACAGCAGATCAAGATTTGAGAGATCTTTGGTCACAAATGGACCACCAGCAGCTAAAAGAGGTCCAGCAGCTTCAAGACTTCTTTGGTCAAAGAGGTATTGCTTGGAAGTTCATTGTAGAATGAGATGCCTTTCAGAGCAGATTTTGAGAGAGACTTGTTTGTTCTGTCAAAACCTGTTTAAAGAAAACACGGAAGGGCAACTCTGAAAAGCTTGAAACAACTTTGACTGAAGTAGAAGCCATACTGAACTCTAGGCCAATCACCTTTGTTTACAATGATGTGGAAGACCCATCATCTCTGACCCCAGCTGCCTTCCTTGTGGGACAAAAACTAACAACGTCCAGTCATGCAGCCAGACGGAGGTTGGGTGAGCGGCACAGCCCGTCTGCTGCTGCATGTTAGTTATATTCAGTGCACTTCGGTTGTTTTTTTATTTTTAACTTTCAATGAATTTTAGATTACTTTTATTCAGTGTTCAATGTGAGTGCATCAACTTTGCATGCAGAATGTCCCGGGTTCAATCATCAGCATCTGTTTGTAGGGCTGGGAAAGATATGTGTCTGAAATCCTGGAGAGCCACTGACTGATGGACCAGTGGCCAAACTCAATCTAAGGCAGCTTCCTATGTTCCTAAAGTAGAGGGAGCTTGCATTGCTTTTGTAGCACATTTTCCTTTGAACAGTTTAAAGGCCAATTTACACATCATATTTTCCAGACAATAGAATGATTTGCTTGCAACCATGTGCCAACAGCGTGTGTGAATACAACCCACATAATCATACCTCCTGATGCCCTTCAGTATTGGCTGTTGTAGCCTTTGTTTTTGCCGTTGGGTTGTAGTTTGAAAGAGATTTCACCAGTTCCCAGAAGCTAGCATTTACATTCTTGAATTGCTCCCTTACAAGCATTAAAATTTAATTATTTTTTTAAAGTATATATATTTTTACACAGCTAATGTGTATGATTTACCACACAACTGATATTAGGAACCATTCCTTTCTACACCAAAGCAAGCACGTAATCAGAATGTGACTATTGTTCCAAAATGTGCACTTTGGATTTTTCAGCCTAACATAAATTTCAGATCTTTCAGTGCCATGTATGCTGCGGGGGCGCTGTCTATACCTTGAGTTCTAAACCAATGCATGCTAAGACTAGGTTTAATAGGGCCTTGTCCATTTTGTAGTGCCATTGATCATACTGACATCTGGTACTTTCTCAATTCTCCTTCGGTTATTTAATCACAGATGGCAGGGAATAGCAAGAGGATTTTTCTTGCATCCTTTTGAGGTCTTTTGGATAAAGGCAGGTCTCTTTCTGTGTTCCTATGCATTGCAGCTGTACAATTCCCTTAAGATCTTCAATGCTCATCTTTTCCTGCAAGATCCTTTTGTCTTTTGCCTCTGATATTTTTGGCACTGGAATTATTGTGTGAATAAGCCTTTATAGGGATAACTGAGAACTTTCATATTGCCTCCTATCACATCAAATGGATCAAATGCTTTTCATTATATTCAGTACATTCAGTTGCCAGTGATTCAAAGTATTAGATTTTTTTCCCCTGGAGTTCAAAGAGCTTAAGGTGGTTGGATTACATGGGTCTTTTTGCAATTGTATCTTCACAACAACCCTATGAGGTAGATTTTTCCCCTCTCCTACTCTGGGATTGATATAGGCTGAGATGTACAATGAAGTCAACCTAGAATTACTGGGTGAAATCACATTAAGAGTAAACTGGATTGGATTCCGTATAGGAAAAATCAGAGCACTTTTCTGTATGAGTCTACTAAGAAAAAACTTCAATGGACTTGCTCCCTGGTATAAATTGTGATATCTTCTTCAAAGGGTTCTGCAACCAACCAACCAAACGAACAAACAGAATCCAACCTAAAACAAGTACACGGGTCCTTGGATGAGTTCAAATGTCTTTTTAATGGTAGATGGGCCTTGAGGAATCTGGGTTTCACATTTGATATGTTTACCCTGCAAATGATAACCTAATCACCTAGTGATTTGAAACATTTATCTTATCATGATGATAATACCATACACAAGTGAGTTGTTGAAACTTTCATATCAACAGGGTGCTAAACTGTCCTTCCCTGATGCCTAAATGAGAGAAACTGTAAAGCCAAGACAGCGTGGCTGCAATCCTAACCCCACCTAACTGCAAGTAAGCCCAACTAAATTCAGTGGGACTTGTTTTGTGTCGTGGATTGTGTACATTTCCATGGGTATATTAAACATTTTACAGACACTCTAAGGCCAGTGTAATGCCGGTTATACAAATTCTTTTTGTATTGCAACATTGTATTTCACAAATGCATATTTTGTTCAGAAAATAGTTGTGTGTGCATCTACTGAAATATAATTCTCAAGCTAATTTATTTTTTAAATGTTTGTGGTAAACATGGTTTGGTGTTTGACAGCTTGAAATTTGTAGGCTTTAACTGGGCACAGATAAAGTCAGCAGGTGACAAAAGAGATCACTTCTTTCCATTTGAAAAGAACAATAATGCATGGTACATTCCATTGGTTTTTTAAATTCATAATAGGAGTGGATTAATCATAACGCCACTTATCCACTGAATTTAGAGGAACTCACTTCTGAGTACACATGGATAGGACTGCAGCCTTAATGTCTATAGGCTGCCCATAGCAGCAAACAGCTTATACACACACAAACACTTCAGGAAGAAAAGCAATGAGGCCCCTATTGGGACAGCAACAACTAAATGTCAATGAAATGTAAATAATGCATCTGTTTAGGTATAATGTACACATGAATATATATATAAAAAACCTTTTGCTGTAGAGAACTAAGGCAAAAAGCATTACTAGCAAGAATCTGTGCTGTGATGGTGTTGAATGAGTGGATGGAAGGAAATCAGCTCAATAGTCCATTTTCAACACATTCTTCTGACATCCCTGATGACTGCTAACATAAATAGTTTTTAAATCCACGAATGCCAGAAATGCAACTTTCTTGACTGGAACCAATAGGGGGTGGATAATATTACACTGACCTACTTGTGAACATCCCTGAAACATTTGGCTGGTTTATTGTCAGAGCCAGAATGCTAAGGCAGATGGATCCTCTTTGTTACCTTGCATGAGTTTTGTTATGTTTTTAGGGGATCATATCAAAATTTAATTTAGAGTACAGTCCTGATTTTCTGAAGTCAATTGCAAGTTTTGCCATTTATTCCACAGGAGCATGAGGCCAACATTTGACCAGAGAATGCAAATCACATGATTGTTTCCCACTAGCTAGCCACCATAATTTATTTACTTGCAATTTATATTTCCCATTTAACCAAAGTGTATCTGATGTGCACTTTCCACAACCTCAGAGTCACAGCTGAATTCCCTTGGCAGACATGCAGACGCTGTACAGAGCAGGAGATTCATTTATACACACCGTACGTCAGTGTGAAAATGCATCACATAATTCACAAACCAAATGTTCCTTCATATCTATAATTCATCAAGGAAAGCTGTGCCTGTAAATTGTGCTGTCCTAATGACAGAAAGTAAAATACTGACAAGCAGTGTAGAAATGCCCTCGAAGGGTATTTTAACCTCCTGAGATACCAAATTGACAACTGCTTAACTTTAGAATAAATAAAGAAACTCAATTTTTAGAGCATTTAAATAAAATATGCTTTCTCTTTATCAGATCTGCATATCCTCAGGAGGTAGCTTTTCAGTTTTCACTGTAAAACCATGTGATTTGAATGATCAAAAACCATCAGCAGGGGGAAAAGTTTTAAACTTTGAACATGTCAGCAACTGAATTCCCATCATACTGTATCTTCAGTTAAATCAGTGTATTTGTAAGTCCCAACCACATAGCCGCTTATGCCTTCTTGACACCATTCTGAGTTGTCTTATTATTGTGTGCTTCCACCATCACCATCAGTACTACTACTACTGCTGCTTTCTTCTGGTAGGAAGTTATCGTGGCACCAGACCAGGAATTCTCAGAGTCCTTTGATGACAGAAGCAGAGGAGGACATGGATTCACTCCCTGCTCAGTTGGAGCTGAGATCATCGGAGGCCACATCTTCTCCCTTGAACCCCAAGGAGGTGACTTTGCCACCTGACTCCAGTCATTACTCCTCAGACAATCCCCACAATTTGAAACCCCAGGGTCTAGCAGAAACCAAAGTTTGCAGAAGAAGGCACTGGCTCCTTTAACTGGTAAAATGCAGTATTCAGAGGGTAGGGCCTTTACTCAATTGAATACTTAGCCCAGGATATAAAGACCTGCCTGTTGCTCCATGATAGTGCCAAGACAACTTGGATGTCTTGCGTCAGCTGAAGGAGCCCTAACTGGTCCTGAAACCCACTCCTAGGTCCCTCTCCAAGGTGCTGATCCTGCTTTGCCTCATCTTCCTGTCTGCCTGGGACCCTTGCCCTATGATTACTGACCTTACCTTTGCTTCAGCCATCACCTCTGTGTGGTGGTGGGCATCCTCATGGATCAAGACAGAACTGTTAATGGTTATTAAAGATATAATAAGCCATGATAGCCCCTTTAATTAAAAAACTGCAATTCCTGGATGTTGAATAATATGATTTTGAAAGAAGATTTAGAACTAGTTATATGCTTGCTCATAGCAGCTAGACAAACTATAGCATCTTTTTGGAAATCTCCAAGAGCTCCTTTAATTCTAAATTGGTATGCATGTGTTTGAATGGTGGCCTTTTTGACTTTTATGCTTCCATCATTATAAAAAAAATTGAAAAGAAAATACTCAACAGACAAATGTGTCAAAGTTGAGTTTATTTACAAACCATTGAAACAAAATGTAATGACAATATACAAGTATATATACTATTTTACTTATAAAACTACTCATTATTTTGTTTGTTAGTTTATTATTTATATTTATTGCCAGCCCTTCACCAATAGGTCCCAGGGCTGGTCACCAAATCTAAAATACAAGGCTAAAAAGAATTAAAACGTATTTCAGTCACAAATAGGGTAGGTTCTGAAAACATGTATCTCAGAAGCTGAAGGCCAGGGTAAAGAAGTGTGTCTAGCATGTGCTGAAAACTGTATAGTAAAGGTGCCAAACGCACCTCTATAGGGAGTGAATTTCACAACTTAAGGGCTTCCACAGAGAAAGCTCTCTCCAGGGCCACTATCCCTTGAACTTCTGAGGGTGGCAGAACTACCAAGAAGACCTCCTCTGCTGATCTTAACATTTGAGAGGGTCTGTAGGGAAGGAGATGGTCTCTGAGTTAATTGGTGCCTCCTAAGTCATTTTGGCCTTCAAACACTAGTGTGAGCATCTTGAATTGGGTCTGGAAATGAACTGGCAACCAATGCAACTGTTTTAGAATAGGTTATATGAGTTCTAATGGAACCCCAGCCACTAATCTGGCCACTGAATTTTGGACCACTTGAATCTTCTGAGTCATCTTCTCAAGGGCAGCCCCATGTACAGTTGTATTGCAATAATCCAATCTGGAAGTTACCAGAGCATGGATGGAGTTCTGTTACCAAGTCATCTCTATCCAAAAGAGGCTGTAGCTGGTAATTCAGCCATAGTTCGAAATAGGCACTCCTAGCTATCGAGGTCACCTGAGCCTCCAGTGACAATGTTGGATTGAAGAGTGCCCCAGAGCTTCAAACCTGGTTCTTCCAAGGGAGCATAATTATAATTAATGTATATAATTTACATTTAACATTATTTATTTATATAATTATCTTTTAGGTTTTGGATAGAATATATATAAGCTTCTTATATATATGTTTATTTGAGATGATGGGCTGCTTTTGCATTTGGTGTTATAATCTCATAATAAAAATTGTGTGGGGGAAATTCAGCAGTCCAGTATGATTAAGTCAATGTGATATGCTGAAACTATGAAGTGTGCCTGACCTGTGAGCATGTGCAAGGTCTTTCATTACATGAAACTCTCCATCTGAGTGAATGGAGAGTTAACTAGTTTTTAGATACATCAAGAGCAAATATAAAGCCAATACTTTTATGCATTTGATCTAAACCTTAGAATGATGGGGGAATCACCCTGGATCACTGGTTAATCTGTCTGTAGTATAATTGAGCACTGATTTGTGCATAAGAACAATGAGTTACTGTAAATACATTACCAGAAAGACATGAAGTTTACAAACCACAGTTTGAAGGGCACCTAGTATACCTATATGTTTATAACATACCTATATGTTTTATTAAAAATTCACAGCTGGGCAGATTTAGTCATAACTTTCTCAGCTATAAAAGAGGAGGGGATTCAGAATATGTAATGAAGCAATTTTCTAGAAATCTGTCTTTGTTGGGATTCTGTAGAGCATTACAATGACATTATGCTCACTGCCTGATCAGTGACATCTACAGAACAGAACAGCAATCCTTTTGTGCACTAACTGTAAGCATTCATTGTAGTTCAGTGGTGTCATTAGGTCTGAAAAAGTCTTTCTTCCAGAGGCAGAACTACTCATAAATGCAGTGTTAGCTGAAATGAAGAACATGGCAAAAACTGTCCTCCCCTGCTAATGCCGAGTAGCATGATTTTTTAAAAGTTTAATAGGAAAGCAAATACAATGTTACAATATGAAATGCTGCCATCTAGATTTTTTTTACACCTGCATGCACAGATTAAATCCTGCTGTTAACCTGAATTTAATAAAAAGGTCTGAAGCAGGAACAAGTTGAAATACTAATACTTTGCATGTACATTGTGTTGGCTCGAAACAACAATGTAGGGATGAAACTAGCAGTTAGCATCAATCCTCAAATGCTTTCAGAAGAGCTTATACAATGTTATAAATAGCAAGCAGGTTCTAAAGCAATTCCCATGTTTCTGCATGGAAGACCATTTGTACATTTAGCTTCACTTTTCCTGCACAGGGTGTAATACATCTCTTCTTTGAGTGGAAATCACCTTCCACATATAGAAGGACACATTTGAATCTAACTTCTACTGCTTTCTAAAAGCTTCACATAACATAATCTCAATAATCTTTACAATAGGCCCGCAGGATCAGTCAGTATCAGTACCATTATACAAACTGCATGCTCACCTTGCAGACGGGAAGCTAAGTCTGAGAGAGAACAACACATTCTTAATGATTCCATGACAGAGGTAGGATTTGAACTATCCAGGACCTCCTTTCTCGGTTCACTGCTCATGGCCAAGCTAAACTTGCTCTTAATCATGTGATCATAGCCCTGATACAGATCTCCCTCCACACAGCTATTTGCCCCAGAAGGCTAACAGTGGGACCAATGAAAGCTTCCCTTCCAGGGCTAATAGGAGCTCCCAGCCAGTATGTGAGTGTGCTCATAGAGACCACAGTGAAGGCAAGAGTTAAACCTCCGTCTTCACATGCTTGGATATAGAATAGATCTGGATCGGGACTCCACAGCTTCTAATTAATAAAGAAGAAAACACACAAGAGCTAGTCCATGGTTACCATCATATTTCATTTGGCCCAATCTCCTACAGTGCAATCATGTACTCATAAGTAAGCCACTGGGACCTTAGGCTTCAATTCTATGCACTTTGGCATGGAAGTAAATCTTCATATGGACTGAACACAAAGGGACTTACCTCTGAGTAAATATGTTTAGGTTTGCATTGTTAGTTCATATGGTATACCTAGCCATGTGAGTTGTGTGCCAGTCATCTCACATTATGGGATTGTCAATGACCCATGACTCATGTTCATTCTGTAAATTACACACAAAAAAATGTAATGATACATTTGAAATTTTGGCATTAAATTCTTCCATATATCAGTGTCTAAAGTTGGCAGTCAGAATGTTAAGTATAGACTCTGATTTACATGTCATGTTGTAAGGGAAGGAGGGCAAGTAGCCTTATATCTACTGCCCCCACCACTTGATTACCTGTAGTTTTCACCAGTGGTCCTTCTGGAGCCATCCACAAAAGGTAAGAGAGCAGAAAGCACTCTGCCCTTTACTGTAGTTTGAAAACTGCTTTACACTATTAACCAGGAATAGGTCCAAATCAGAATAACTCATCTAATTACCAGTTGAGATTTGGATTAGCATTCTGGAGCTCAGCTTTCTAAAGGGCAGTGTGAACAAGAAAAAGAAAACCATAAATCTAAACTCATGAAGACTTTGGGGATGTAAAGATCATGTGCATAATCGAACTTTGTGAGTCAGCCAACTCTCTAGTGTGAACTATAAAGTATTTATCTCTCAAGGAAATGCATCACTTTTATTGGGACTTGCTGAATATTGCTGATAGCTCAGTATGAAATTTTCTGACAGGCCCTGTATAATTCTGAGGATGAATGTTGGCCATAGTGCTATGTAGGAGCATATTAAATTCTTCCTATGCTACCATATGGCTGGAATATTAAGGAATATGGGGTTAGATATATGAATTTAACAAACAATGCAAGAAGGCATTAGATATCAGGGATACCACATGGCCTAAACCTGGAGGACAGTACCAGCACTACTTAGCTTCTGCAAATGAAGCCCCTCTGAGCATTCCATCTTCAAAGCTCTATAACTGCCACCTTGGTAACAGCATTTGTATGTTGGCAGCTGATGAACGCAGAAGCTGAAACGTTTTGTTAATATAATAAAAAACTCTTTGGTTAATCACAATTACGTTTATATATATATATATATATATATATATATATAGTACTTATATACTACCCCATAGCTGACGCTCTCTGGGCGGTTTACGGTAACTAAAAACATTAAAACAAATGTACAAATTTAAAAAGACATCTTTTAAAAACAATTTAAAACACATGCTAAAATGCCTGGGAGAAGTGGAAAGTCTTGACCTGGAGCCGAAAAGATAACAGTGTTGGCGCCAGGCCCACCTCTTCAGGGAGATCATTCTGTAATTTGGGGGCCACCACTGAGAAGGCCCTCTCCCTTGAGTAATTGCTTTGGGAGGGAACCAATAACAGGTTCAGAGGAGGGCAACAAGGATCAGGGGACTGGAAACAAAGCTCTACGAGGAGAGACTGAAAGAACTGGGCATGTTTAGCCTGGAGAAGAGAAGATTTAGGGGAGATATGATAGCACTCTTCAAGTACATGAAAGGTTGTCACACAGAGGAGGGCTGGGATCTCTTCTCAATCATCCCAGAGTGCAGGACACGGAATAATGGGCTCAAGTTGCAGGAAGCCAGATTTCGACTGGACATCAGGAAAAACCTCCTAACTGTTAGAGCCATATGACAATGGAACCAATTACCTAGAGAGGTAGTGGGCTCTCCGACACTGGAGGCATTGAAGAGGCAGCTGGACAGCTATCTGTCAGGAATGCTTTGATTTGGATTCCTGCATTGAGCAGGGGGTTGGACTTGATGGTTTTATAGGCCCCTTCCAACTCTACTATTCTATGATTCTATGTGCCTGGGTCAGAGGGAGGTATGGAATGGGGGTAGGAAATATTATCATAAAAGAGTGGGGTGTAGACATTTGACACCTGTAGCCCCTGTTCAGCCTCCCCCATCAGATACTTGGGTTGTTATGTCAACCTGCCCTCCCACCTAATGGTGCTGTTAATTAATGCTAGATCCGTCCATAATAAAATGATTTGATAGTGGGTGAGGTTGTTACAATTGCTTGGCTAACCCCATTGTGGTTCATATGGAGCCCAGGAGGTGCAAAGCCAGGAACTATAACTCTCACCCCCACTCTCACACCCCCACCCTCTCGTATGGCTGGTTATACTTTCCCAAGGTGTTGTGCGAAGGACAAGTGCAGCTGTTGAGATACAAAATTAACAAGGTGGCTGATCTGGTGTGTACTACAGAGACCTGGGTGGGTGAATTGGGGGGCCTTGACCTTACCCGGCTTTGCCCGCTTGGGTATTCAGTGCAGCATCAGTCAAGGTCAGAAGGACAGGGAGGGAACATGGCAATGATCCATAAAGATTTCATCATTCTCATCAGGAGGTCAGTACATCTAGGAGCTAGATGTGAGGGTTTGTACTTGGTGGTGGGAGGCAGAGACAGAAAAGGGATTTTGTTGATATACCACCCACCTTGCTGCCCAGCAACCTCTCTGAGTGAGCTGTGGCAGAGGCAGTCTCTGGTATGGTGTTGGAGAATATCAAGACACTAGTCCTGGAGGACTTCAATATCCATGTCAATATTGCCTTGTCTGGGTCAGCTCAGGATTTCATGGCTGCCATGACAACCACGGGGCTGTCACAGTACATCGTGCACCTAACACATATTGCAGGTCATATCCTTGATCTGGTTTTCCTACAGAAGGCATTGGTAAGGATCCAGTGACGGGGGCAGCAATATTGCTACATTGTCATGGATGGATCACATACTGGTGAGGTTTGGATTGACTGTGACTGACCCCTCCTGCAGGGGCTGAGGACCAGTTAAATCAGTCCTTCACCAGAAACTGATGAAGTCTAAGGGATTTCTGAACTCTCTGGAGGATTTTCCAGGAAGCATGGCTGGTGCTCCTGTTGAGGTCCTAGTTTCTCTGTGGAACAGTTACACAGAAAGGACCACTGCCACAATAGCTCCTAAACATCCTATCTGGCTACAGGGAGTCTGAGGGGATCCTTGGTTTGCTGAGGAGCTTTGGGCAATGAAGCAGGCCAAACATCAACTGGAGTGCAGGTGATGCAAGTGCAAATCTGACCTAACAGAGTACATAGCTGTTCCTACCACTTAGCAGTGTTGGTGTGAAGAGAGCCTATCTCTCAGCTTCTGTTGCATCCTCAGCGAATTGCCCAGCAGAGCTGTTTAGAGTGCTAAACTGGCTGGTCCAAACCAGTGTAGCATCATCAGTACCAGATCACTCAATAGTCTGTTCTGAGAGATTTGTGAATCATTTTGAGGGGAATATTACTTGAATTTGGGCTGAACTTGAATCCATAATTGGTTCAGGCTTGTGGTAGGTCCCTGGAGCATCACTGAATTATAGCTTGTGGGATTAGTGTCTGTTCCTGCAGCCCAAGGATATGGGCAGGATGCTTGTGCCGGTGAGGCCAACTTATGCCTTCTTGATCCCTGTCCATCATGTTTGGTAAAATCTTGTAGGAGGGGATTGGCTGGATGGGTCCAGGGAGTGGTCAATGCCTCACTATAGGAGGAAGTTTATTTTATTTATTATTTTATTTATATCCCACCCTTCCTTCCAGCAGGAGCCCAGGGCAGCAAACAGAAACACTAACAACACTTTAAAACATTATAAAAAGACCTTAAAATACATTAAAACAAAACATTAAAAAAAACTTTAAAAACCTTAAAAACATATTTTTAAAAAGGGTTAAATATATTAAAAGACATATTAAAAGCAATTCTAACACAGATGCAGACTGGGATAGGTCTCAACTTGAAAGGCTTGTTGGAAGAGGAAAGTCTTCAAAAGGGGCCAAAAAGATAGCAGAGATGGCGCCTGCCTAATATGTCAGGGGAGGGAATTCCACAGGGTAGGTGCCACCAGACTAAAGGTCCGTTTCCTATATTGTACAGAATGAACTTAATAATAATAATAATAATAATAATAATAATACATGGATGAAAAAACTTGACAACATCCAAAGGTCATATAAGTAATATTAAACTATAGAAGGAACTAGACGTTTTCATCCTCCTTAGTATGTTGGAGGTGTGGTGGATGGGCTGACAGATATTGTTGTTGTTGTTGTTGTTTATTTCTATCCCGCCTTTTGGCCAAAAAGGCAGCTTTAAAAAACACACACAAATATAAAAATACATCCATAAAAACAATACAATTTACAAAAGCAGCAGTTACAACTTCCAATAAAATACATTAACATTAGATACTCAGAACTAATATGGAAAATATACAAGAATTAGCTTATGGAGGCTATTAGAGCAGTATGCTAGCCTACCACCTATACAGGGGGGGTGTACAATAGCAGTTCTTATAGAAGAATAAGAGTTAGAAGGTTCCTTTGAGGTCATCTAGTCCAACCTCCACTCAAGCAAGATTGCCAGGCCAGGATGCAGCTACAGCATATAGATGGCCATCCAGCCTGTACTTAAATACCTTCAGTAGATTGAGCTGTTTTATGTAAATAAATTCATGTAAATGAACACACACATACACACACACACACACAGAATGAAATAGGAGATTTGGGCTGCAATGTCATCAGTATGCGGATGACACGCAGCTCTATCATTTAAATCTTCACCGAGGTTGGCTGTAGAAACCCTGTCCAAGTGCCTGGAGTCGGTGAGTGGCTGGATGGGAAGGAATAAGCTGAAGCTGAACCCTGACAAAACCGAGGTACTGTTTGTGGGAGACAAGGGAAGGCTGGGGGATGTGGACCTGGTGCTCAATGGGGTACGTTTGCCCCTGAAAGACCAGGACCGCAGCCTGGGGGTCATTCTTGACTCCCAGCTGACCATGGAGGCTCAAGTCTCGGCTGTGAGCCAGGCGGCGCTGTATGAACTCCATCTGATATGGAGGCTGCGCCCCTACCTTCCCAACCATCTGCTCCCACCGGTAGTACATGCCCTGATCACCTCTCGCCTAGACTACTGTAATGTGCTCTACGTGGGGTTACCCTTGAAAATGGTCCGGAAGCTGCAACTGGTACAGAATGCGGCAGCTCGTCTGATTAAAGGCAGCCGCCGGCAAGATCACATCACTCCAGTGCTGAAGGAGTTGCACTGGCTACCGGTTGTTTACCGGGCCCAATTCAAGGTGTTGGTTTTGACCTTTAAAACCCTATATGGTTTTAGCCAGTCTATCTGAAGGAGCGCCTCCAGCATCGTCAGGGATGCCGCTCAACAAGATCAGCCTCAGAAGACCTTCTCTCGATCCCACCGGTTAAAACAGCTAGACTGGTGAGGACTAGAGAGAGGGCTTTTTCAATAGTGGCCCCCACCCTATGGAACTCTCTCCCAAATGATCTCCGCCATGCCCCTTCTATGATAAGCTTCCGCCGGGCCTTGAAGACCTGGCTCTTCAGGCAGGCTTTTGGGGTGGGTTAGGTTTCTTACTGTCATGGTTTTAAATTTTAATGTTTTAATGTTTTAATGTATTGTCTTATCTTGTATGTCGCCCAGAGTGGCTGGACAACCAGCCAGATGGGCGACTAATAAATTAAATAAATAACAATAATAATAAATAATTTTTTGGTATCCTGCATCTTGGAACTACTTCAGAGTGCACAGGAGTAAGAGTGGTGACAATCCTTGATTCTTTTTTTTTTTTACAATAATTTTTATTCAAATTTTCATAAAACAAACAAAACAAAATCATAAAACATTCAAAGACAAAAAACAAAACAAAACAAAAATGATTAAACAAAAAAATAAAATGTTGACTTCCCATTTGTCGCAGATCAAATCAGTTGTAGGTCTACAATATATAACAATCCTGTCTCTTAAATTATATTATAAAATCACTTTCCTCCAGTAGTTATCTTAATTAATCATCAAATCTCATAAACATTACTTTATTCTTTCCACAAAAAGTCAAAGAGAGGTTTCAATTCTTTAAGAAATATATCTATCAATTTTTCTCCAAATAAACATGTCGATTAATCCATCTCGTTAATAATAATAATAATCTTATTGTCATAACCATAGTCCAAATAAACATATCGATTAATCCATCTCATCAAAATCTGTTAGGTCCAATAATTTCAATAGCCATTATTCCATTATCCATATTAATTCCATCTTCCATCTTCAATAGTCCTGTTAAGTCCAGTAATTTCAGTGTCCAATCTTCCATTATCAGTATTCCATAATAATCTTGCTGTCATAGCCATAGTCATATAAGAGTCTGGTGGGAATTTCCTCTATCCCAAATATTTTCTTGCCATCCATTCTGAATAAGTTGCTGAAATATTGTTGTAAAGTCATATCTCTGTTCTTCTTTTTTACAAAATGCACTGGCTCATCTCTTGAGAGTTTTTCCATTGTCACATGGCTGCAGTTAATTCCATAGATTTTCTCTATATCAAGCTCCATCACGTCATTCCAGTCCAGAAAATTATCCAAGCCATTGATAACTTTATCTCTAATATCTTCATTAATTTCTTCAGAGATAACGTTAAATTCCAAACAGTAGATTTTATTTCTAATATCCATAAACTCCAGATCTTTTTCCAATTCCACATTTGTTCCAATCTCCAGGGCTTGTATCTTCCCTTTATTTTTTCTTTTCTCATCTCTGATCTCATTCTCCTCTCTCACAGGATCCCCTATTTCTTTAAGCTCCTGCATCATTTTGCTCAGTTCAATTTTCAGTTTCTTACTGCCCTGTCGCAGGGTTTGTTTCGTTATCTCAATCTCATCCATTATTTTCTGAAACATAATTACTTCCAGATTCTCAGCCACTTTCTTGATTGCCATTTTTAAAACCACAAAAACAAAACAAAACAAAAATAAAGAAGAACCACTTCTTATTTCAGCAACAATTGGGTTAATATTCCAGGCTTGATGACATCACAGTATAAACAGAGCAGCCTGCCTTATCTCTCTATGTTCAAGAATACAAAACAAATTTAGTTCCCAGCGTCAAAACAGTTAGTGGCGTCGTGAAGAAGCAGATTCGTCAAAATAAAATAGACCAAAAAGAGAATAGTCCCAGACAATATAATGTTCCAAAGTTCATATTTTTTATTTTTTTCTCCTCGGAATAGAAATCCCTCTTCTGTTTATATCTTTAGAATGCACTTCCAGGACAGCTTTTTGCAATAGAAACAGAGATAAGCTGTTAATTTCGTGAATAACAGAGAAGAGTTATAGCTCACCCAGAAGTTCTTTAAAGCTGATTCATTTGACAAATCTCTTTTTGCTGTAACAATTTAAACCAAGTAAAAAAAAGAATAGAAAGAAGGGTGCTTGCCTGTTAGTCCGTTTTCTCTTTGAAGAAAAGATAAACGTGTCGCATTAATCAGATAGAGCTTGTTCGGAAGTCCGTCCGGCATTGCTGGCTGGACCTTTTCTCATAAATTAATGAAATCCAGTTCTCCCAACAAAAACAGGCTTTTGAGGTTGATCTCTAGGTTTCTCCCTGCCCGGGATAAATTTCATCAGTCAAAAAAAAAAATGTTCTGACTGATTTATATCTGAATAAGCTTCTTCTGAGGCGGGAGCCCGTCTCAAAAGCAGGCACAAGCGAAGTCACCCTTCCCGGTAGTCCCGACAATCCTTGATTCTTGAAGGATTCGCTCCTGCTAAATTTCAGGTATCGAGTTTATACCTGATCCACCACAGGATGTTCAGCCAAAGAATTTTTTAAACAGTCACATATTTACCAGCCAATGTGTTACCTACGTTCTGGTCATGAACTCAAATTGCCAATATTTGGCAGAAAGCTATGGATGTTATAAAATTTATTACTGGTCATAATATTCCCCAAACTTCTAAAACAATGTTGATAGCTTACTTCTGTTGTGGTGGTTATTGAATGTACCTTTGTGGAATCCTGAGTGAGTACTCACCCCAGGATCTTCAAGCAAAGTGGAAATATTATAGTTGTTTGTTCCCAGCATTGGTTTTCAGAAGTATGCTGTCCCTGTACATGGAGGTTTTATGACTAATGATTGTTTATAGACAGTTCCTCTATGAATTTAAAGCCAACTAGAATTACTAATGTTCATTATGTCAAGGGAAGAGCTCCCCCTCCACCATACATTAAACATTTTACTGACAATTGATTATTAATACATTGAAGGTGACATTGAGGGTACTAAGCTCTGACATTTTTATGGTGTCTTTAGTTGTTATTGGAATTGGAGTTGTATTGGGGGAATCTATGCTCAATGGACTCTGATGCACATTAACGCTGATCCCACTTTAAAAGGTGGTTAATCCACTTTTAAACAGTATTCCAAACATTATAGCTAAGAAAAATGCACACTATTTCCCTATCTTATGATGAACAATCAAGGAATGGTAGCTGGTATCCCATGACTAGCAGTCAAGGGCATTCCTGAAGCAATGGAGAATGTATCTATCACAGACATGACATTAGTGCATTACAACAACTAGAGGAGCTGATCTGGTCTTGCTGGTTGAGAACACACTCAGGAAGCTGAGAGAATAGCAAACATGACAGCTAGGCTGGGGACAGAAAGAGCAGGCATTCAGTGTCTTATTGCTAAAAAAAATGGGCTGAGAGTCACTAGGCCGTAGATCAGATCATACTGGACAGGTTCAGAAGAGAGTAAAAAACGGTGCCATTTCTCAGCCTGTTGAGAAACATCACAGATCTCTTGGCATCTGGTTAACAGGTAACCAGGACCAGCCTTCCTCAACCTGAAGCCTTCCAGATGTTTGGGTTCACAAACTCCCATCATCTCTAACCATTGATCATGTTGGCTGGGGCTGATGAGAGTTGTAGTCATAAACATGTGGAGGGCACCAAGTTAGGAAAGGCTGCATTTGGGGAAGGGCCATAGATCAGTGGTAGAACATCTGATTTGCATGTAGAAGGTCCCAGGTTCAATTCCTGGCCTCTCCAAGTATGGTTCGGAGTGAACCCTGCCTGAAACCCTGGAGAGCTGCTGCCAGTCAGTGTAGACAATGCTGAGCAAATGGACCAATGGTCTGACTCAGTATAAGGCAGTTTCCAATGTTCCTATGCACTAACCTTGGCAGTGAAAAGCAACATATGCCTAGTGGTTTTGTACCAGTTATGTGACAGGAGTTCAGGGAAGCCTGCACATGCTGATTTGCTGTATTTATTACACTACAAGTAGAGGCACAGAGCCCTTTTTAGGGAAGAGGGGGGAGTTGGTAATACTACTGAGTGTTCTTGATGTTTTCCCATAGACGTCACACTTGCCAGAAGATGTGGAGCAAGTTAATTTTTGTTTTCAGGGGAATTTTCAAGATAAAAAAGTGAAATAAATTAATAAAGCAAATGTTTATTTCATAGATCTGAAACAGTAGATCAAAGGATCAGGTATATAATGTTGTGAAGACAGTGGCGGACAAACCAAACCAAAACACAAGAGTAATCCTGACATCCTAGACACTGAATGCTAATGTGGAACTATACAAAGAGTCATCCAGATGGTAAATAGTGTCTGATTTGGGTAAGGTAATTTGGAAGTTCTCTCTTTACCAGTTAGGCTGCTGAATGAGTGTCAATTTTGAAGCTATTTTTTCTTTCTTTAAGTGCCACCTGCCGGCTGGTTTTTAACTAAGCACAATCAGCCAAACCAGCACAATCAGCCAGCTTACATTTTGGGCTACACCAAAAAGATCCCTAAAATGCGGGGGGGGGAGTATATTGGGAACTAAGACATGCCTTTTGCATGTGCTGCCTTGGACAAATAGGAAAATATGGCTTGTGAAAGGAATCCCTTTTATAAAATTCAATTCTTATTCTAAAAGCACTAGATAATCAGGTAACAGAAATTAAATCACAAATTGAATTGTACTTGAAAAGGGTAGCCATAAACAAAAGTGGCCTTTATAACAAAAAAGCATACAGAACTTTATAAAAATGTTGGCTCACAGTGTGGACCTTATGCTGTGGTATAAAATAGATCAAAGCTCATAATGGCCTGGTGTGGATATTGCACTGGATCTTTGTAAACTAGTTTTCAAATTGGTTGGAAGATGGGATTGCTTCAGTTTCAATTCATTTATGATTCTATAATTTTCAGATAGTAAAACAGCGCATTCTCAACTGAAATGAATGCCCCATGCAATTGCTATAATTCAAATGGACAAATATTTATTTATTTCATTCCATTTATGAATCACTTTCTAAACAACATCTCAAAGTCATTTAGCAATAAAAACATCAACCATTAACAATTTTTTAAAAAGTTTCATAAAACCCATGTTCAAATACATATAGATACAGACAATAAAGGGCAAATGTTACATGCTAACACATGTAGCAGTGACCTACTTTTTTAAAAAAATAAATAGCAGTTTTCAGAGAGGGGATTTAGAGCAGAGAGTTGGGTTCAGCCCGACCATTAGGCAGAATGAGGATGCTGTCCCTGGCAGCTGTTTTGGAGTGTTATGAAAAGGCAGAGAAATAATGTTAGTTCTTTTATTACTAACATTGCTAGAGGGGAGGGGAAGATTTTCTGCCTTGGATTCCAGAATAACATAGCTTGCTTTAGATACGCTGCACCTTGATGGGAATGGGGCTGGGTAGAGGGCACCATTGCTGCTCTGCCTCAGCCACCAAAATATCTTGACCCTGCAGAGAAGTGGCAGGAAAGGATGGGTTGCCTCCACCCACTGTTTCTCCCTTCCAAATTTCACAATGTCACATTTCTCCTCTGCAGGCTTTTCAGTGGTTCTTAGCTGTTACACTATGTTTAGATGGGTTCTTTTGCTGTTTGTATTTTTATAATTGACTTTCTTGTTTACAGTCTGGTTTGGTTTATCTTTAAAAGGGGTTGTGGTATAAATATATACTTTATGGGAAGTATATAAATGTAGCAAACAAACAATCAGACATACTTTAATGAACATTATCAGGGAAACATGTCTTTTCCCTTGAGAAGCATATGAAGAAAAAGAAAAACAGGCAGGGATAGGTGCCCTTTTATGGTTCTAAAAAATGGCAGAGGGGCACAGCTATAGGTCCTACCATGTATTGGTATATTTTGCCACTAATGCTCAAAATATCCTAGAAGGAATAAGAACATGGAGGCCACTATATATTGGGTCAGACCACTGTTTCATCTAGCTCAATATTGTCTACACTGACTGGGAGAGGGTCTCCAAAGTTTCAGAGAGAGGTCTTTCTTAGCCCTACCTAGAGTTACTGGGGACTGAAGCTGGGACCTTTTGCATGCACCGCAGATGCAGTATAACAGTAAACTATTTTTTTTTGTTTGGAGGAGCTTGATTCCATGATCAGGAGTACGAAGGTAACAAGAGTTTGGACTTTGTATAAGGAATGACATAGTGTCCTCCAGGTTGCGCAAATGTGAACCCATCATGGCGGTTGTTATACATCTGCTGAATCATGGAACATTTCTGATTAGTCTGCAGCAGCAGGTAGCACTGAGAGGGAAAATGGTGCAAGAAGCCAAGGAGACAAATTAAGTTTCAATTTTAGCAGATGAGTCAAGTTACTACTTGCCAAGAATAAATGAGCATCTATATTGGAAACAGCATGTCCAAAACTATGTATCAGAGGCACTTCACAACATTGTCAAATTCAACAAGGTAAAGCTGGATAATGAGTCAACCTCACTGTCTACCCCATTTTGAATTTTGCCCCTTCTGACAAATAATTAACCAATATCTAGTAGTCTCGGGTTGCTAGGTTCAGGGCCTGAGACTGATCCTGTATCTTTAGGAGAAGAGAAAGTCAGCCAAGTGCAGGTCTTCTTGCAACACTGTAATGGGAAAAACCACAAGGTGCAATTCTCCCTTCCCCCTGCACAACTTTTAAAGATACAGAAGACCTCTTGGAGGCTGGGCCTGGCAGCCAAGAGGTCTTCTGTATCTTTAAAAGTTGTGCAGGGGGAAGGGAGAATTGCAAGAACACCTGCACTTGGCTGACTTTCTCTTCTCCTAAAGATACAGGATCAGTCTCAGGCTCTGAACCTGGCAACCCTCAGTATACCTATTATCTGTTGGAAAGCACAACATGAAGTCAATGTGATACGTGGCTAGAGCAAAACTCTGGCAACACTCATAGATGTAAACTTGGAGGGGCTGTAGTGCTCAAGCCTCTCTCTTCCGGACAGCCGGCACCAAGTAGTGTTGACAGCCTCACATGATGGATTCAGTTATAATAGCCACTGCAGCACAGGACTGTCCCATCTCTCTGTTGTGTCATACTACAATTTCCATGATTCTTTGGGGCTTTGTTCCTGTTTAACAGTTTTTGTTTGCTTGTGTGTTTGTTAAGAATATACCCTGCCTTAAAGGGCCTATGACCCTCACAAAGTGGCTGAGCCCTTAACTCCACCCACGTTTTTTGAGCAGCAGTCTGGAAGGCCTCAGTTGGGCCCAGCAGACTGCAAAGCTGTAAAGAAAAGAAGAATGAACGAGGTCAGTCAAGAGCCTCCATAATATTAAATATGAATAAACTCTCCAGTACAGTTGGAGGGGGGTGTCTGTCAGTCACCATGAAAAACAACAACAAAGAGCCTTTGGGACTTTTATGCCTGTTTTTATTATGGCATAAGCTTTTGTGGGCCAGAGCCTATTTCCTATATAATTTGTATTGAGTTTTGAATAACAACTTGTTTTACAACAAACAAACTATGAATGGCTCTTTTATGATTTGGTAACAAACCAAACATACTGTGACATATGTTGCTCAGCAGCAAATGGCATGTTAAAGCCAAATGTGTTTTAGAAGTTGAACCTATATACTGAGTTCGATGGTGCTTACTCCCAGGTAACTGTGCACAGGATTGCAGTCATACCCCATAAACTTAATTATGAGATTTTATTAGTAGTTTCTTTTGAATGCGTTTTGAAGGTGAAGTTTCTAAAGCAGTGTGTTAGAAAAGCAAGTTATATAAAATCCCAGTGGCATGACTGGATTTTCCTTGGAGTTGTGGCTATGGGGGCAGTCATGATGCCCTTCACAATTGTTAGGAATTGCCCCAAAATCTGCTTGCACTGACTTATAGGATACACGGTTATGTGTCTGAAGTGAAAAGAAGATTGCCAATACTTTGCACTCTGTACTTTGCTCAGAAACAGGTAGTGCACAGCAACTGGCTCAGAGACTACAACCATGCCTTTACCAAATAAAGGCACCCATGATGCTATAATTTAGTAAATTTCATATTGCTAAGTCACCCTTCTGAATGAAGGAGAAACAAGACTCTTGGAATTGAGTGGCCAGGAAGATTAAAATGTTCCCATACAGGCATTTCTGTGTTAACATTCTTCATGTCAAATTTGTGTCAATATATTCTCTTGCGTAGAGACTGTCCAGTTTGTCCTATGCACATTTTGCAGATCTTACAGTGACCATCCTAAACGTGTATTTCAAAGACAGGACACAGTGGGAGACCACTGAGATACCACTGTAATCACTGCTCTGCACCCACCTTTTCCTAGGTTTGGCCCAGTCCTGCTCCCCTGGGAAATTGGAAAGTCTACGCCTCTGGTGACACTCTTCCCCCATTCTTTGAAGTTCCTCAGAGAGATGAGATGGCCAAAGTTTCTCCTGCTCATTCCTTCCTCTGCTCTTTCATCTGCCCCACAGTACTGACAGCACTCCAGGTGTTCCATATATCCGCTGGGGGAATTAGGAAATGCCAGAATCAGGGGAAAATGGCTAGGAAATGTCCCAACTGCTTCACTTCTTACTCAATTGCACTAGACAATTTCAGATTACATGGGAAATCTCCAGCTTGCTTCCTGGCACTCCTAGTTTCACAACCAATCTCTTAGCTCTTCAGCCCCTTATCCCTAACCCTCAACACCCTTATCTATCTCTCAAGATTTCTCTCAAGTTCTCATTTTTGCAGTCTTAGGTTCAGTTCATATTTCCATATCAGTTTGGATAAAAAAGAGAAAGAAGCCCACATGAAAACTCATCAGCATTTTAGTGCAAATTCCTCCTAATATACTCATGTTTGCATGCAATTTTGCTTAATATACACATTTTTGCAATGCAATTTTTCTCAATATGGTGCATTTTTGTATGCTATTTTCACTAATATATGCATTTTTATGCACACTTTACCTCAGTATATGCCTTTTTATACACATTACTTGGCTAGAGAACTGCATTGCGAGATTTGGAGAAGTGTGAGTTTTGAAGGTTGGCTGTTTTGGTTTTCGTCTGGATTTGGAAAGTGCAAATTAGGTAGATTTGCCTTTAAATGCAAGCAATTGAATTTCTTCCCCATCCTTACACCCATCCCTCTTCCCCTTAGCTCTCAGTTCCTACATTATTTCTTTCCGTGCCTTCCTGCTAGTGCTTTCTCTGCCTGCCTTAGGCTTACCTCATCCCCCTTTTCACCTCTTCCCCCTTTGTCTTCATCTCTATATAGTTCATTCAACCATACCCACTTTCTTTGTCCCTCCTAGATCAGCTCCCCTTCCTTCCAGGCAGCCTGTGACATTTGTAACATCTCAGCAGCTCAACTGCTGCCTCTGGTTTTGTTGGTTAACAGCTAGGAGTGAGTCTCATTTTTTTCTTTTTATTCATATGTGGGGGGGGAGTTGAGTGTTGAAAAATTATTTTAGTAAATCCAGGAATCAGTCCACTGATTTTTGACATAGAAATACCACAGAAAACAAATAAAATAAAATGAGCAAGAATTATCTTTCAGTGACTATCCTCTCCTACCTATTACAAAAATACCACCCATTTCCAGCAACTATAAAGGCCATCTACAGCAGGGGTGGGGAATTGGTGGCCCTCCAGATGTTGCTGGCCTAGAATTCAGACATCCCTGACCAGGGACCATGCTGGATGGTGCTAATGGGAATTGTAGTCCAACAACTTCTTGAAGGTCACAGGTCCCCCATCCCTGATTTACAGTGTTTTATATGTCCATCGTTAAGTCTTATCTTCACACAACAGCACAACTGGCATCACTGGCACACAATTTAAAGAAAAACAGAGGGGATACATTCTACACATACAAAAGGAAAGAAGATACACTCTCTCGCAAACATAGAAAGACACCCAGACACACAAAGGGGGAACAAAGAGAGCAGGCGTAATTCCTGGCAGCTGAGCACACATTTCAGCAGCCAAGTGTTTAGTCAACACATTCTAAAAATGGATTCTAGATCCCCACCACCACAAATGTTTACTAGACATTTTATTCTTTTGCAAGCAATCTGCTTCTAAGAAGCCAAATTTACCAATTCTACTACTCAGGTTCAGATTTTGGGGGATGGGGTGGGTGGGAGGAGATATGTTTTCCAAGCTTGTACTTGACACCTGGTGGTAAATGGAGCAAGTTTGCTGGAAGGCAGTCGCATGCTCTTGGAATATAGCCAGTAGCCCCTATCTTAATTTAAATAAACTTCAGGCAGGTGTACCACATTCCTTCGGTCTGTTTCTGTTGTAACTGTAAGTCTTGACACATAAGAAAGTGGCTTCCATAGTTACATCATACTGCAAAATAAAACTTCAACCAATACCCTGAATTATCAAGTACTACAGATCTTGCTGCACAATTTTGGTGCTGTTTTGCAACAAAAAAGGCCACCATGACACATTTCTCTATCTCTCCCAGCAAACAGGCTTTCAAATAACAGGGTCAACTACTCGGACCTTACATCTCTATAGATAGAACAGGGTTCAAAAAGATAGTGAATAAGATCTTCCACTGGGGCAATGCTAGGTAATTACCTCTTTGATACTCAAAGCATCTATGGCCAATAAGCACACCAATGAACAAAACAGCAGGGCATCTTCCAGCTGTGTCTTGAGTCTTGGAGTTTGACATTTAAGATTTTTGTACATTGATCTTTATTAAACTTTTTGTTTTTATCACTTGAATGCACTGAAGCCTATGGTTAGGTTTCAGGTTGGAGTTACCTTATTGCAATTAAATCTCAGGCTGGCATTTCACGTTTGCAAGGAGACTTCATAAGGAACTGTAGATGTCAATCTAGCTTTTGCTGTCACTACTGTAGAAGTCATCACTGTGTGACAAACTATTTGTGCTGCGAAATGAATTATAAACAAAGAGACTTCCATGAAAGGGTTGAAACTTCAATACTTTGCAGTTAGTGGGAATTTTGTATTGAAGCATTGGTATTGGGAGAAAATACATATGAAAAGGACTTACTGTGCAAGCATGGAAGTTGGTACATATTTCAGCATTGTAAGAATCTCAGGGTCTCTTTAAAAACAAAAACAAACAAAACACCCCAATTGGTAACACCAGTTATCAAAAAGGGTCGCCGGGGAGGGGAAGCAAAATCCAGGAAATTACAGACCAGGTAGGATAGTGTATGTTCTGGGGAAAACTGGTGAAAAGCATAATTAAATATAAGATTGTCAGACGTGTAGAAGAAAAAGAATCAGCAAGTTTGTTCAAGTTGGTCCCATCTTCCTAACCTTTTAGAGTTCTTTGCATGTATCAATAAACATAGAGATAGGGTGATCCAGTTGGCATAGCATACTTGGATCTTCAAAAAGCCTTTTCTCCACCTTTAGCAGCCACAGGATAAAGAGGAGGAGAGGTTCCCCAGTAGCAGTTGGTGTGGTGGGACAGAGCCATGGAACCACCCTCCCAGCACTGCTGCAGCTTACCTGGATGGGGCAGGAGGGTGGTGAGGTTGTGGCTTTTCTTACGTGCTTTAATTTTTTTAAAAAAAGAACCAATACATAATTGATTATTGCTGTAGATATCAGAATGAGCTAGTGGAAAATAGCTGCAGACTGGAGAAGATGTACCCTGGAAGTGAGTACCTGAGCATTTGGGTGCTTGCCTCCTCACTCTTCTGGGCTGTTGTCTCTTGAGACAGCTGAGGTCCCAGGTAAGTGCGGCAAGTACTGGAACCCCTGCCTGACCCTGACTCCAGAGAGAGGCTGCAGTCAATCTTGCAGCCTCTTGCATCAGCACTGGCTGGGTCAGGAGGCGTAAAAGCCCAGCTGCCCTTGGGTGGCGGGTCTGCTGCCGGCGGGGTTGCCATTGAAGGGGCAACACCAAAGGGAGTCCCCCTTGGAGAGTCCCAAGGGCGAGGGCGCTACCCCTTATATTTTTAAAAAACCAACCTAGAGGAGATTGGTAGTGGGGAGGGCATATGGCGCATGTGTAGTTTCTGTGCAGGGAGAGCCTGTGCAGTGAACTGAACAATAGGAGAAAGTCACCAGATGTCTTCAGAGTGAGAGTCTGAAACTGGCAGAAGGCTGGCCTTCTCTGGGCGTGAGACAGAAAGGGGGAGTCGATGTGCCCTTTGTGAATGTTACTGAGTGGGTCTAACTTTTCCCAATTCTCTTAGAGGCCTGTGGGGATAACTGGTTCAGATAGGTTTTGTTGGTGGGCTGTTGTTGTGTCCATATCAGGTGTTTAAGAGGAGTCTTAGTAAGGAGGAACATGGGTGATTCCACCCCAATTTCAGTGATCATGGGTAGAGGGAGGTATGGCCATGGGGAGGTGTTGAACTACCCTAGAAGACGAGGGCAAGGCTATCTACGCTGTTTCTCCCACTCCTCTCATGGATGGGTTCCTTGTTGCTAATCTGCTGTGCCCACTGGCCTGTGTGTGCTGTTGTTTAACGCCAGATCGGTACACAATAAGACCACACTCATCCATGATCTGATCATGGATGAAAGTGCCGATTTGGTGTGCATTACTGAGACCTGGGTGGGTGAGCTGGGAGGAGTTGATCTGACCCAGCTTTGCCCACCAGAAACTCGGTGCAACACCAGCACAGGCTGCAAGGATGGGGTGGTGGAGGAGTTGTTGTTGTGGTCTAAGGAACTTCCATCTCTGTGACTAGGAAACCACTCTGTCTTGGAGCTGGCTGTGAGGGCCTGCACCTGGTGTTGGGCCAAGGATACAGTAAACTAGGGTTGCTGCTGGTGTACCATCCACCCTGCTGCCTGGCAGCTTCTCTGACCGAGCTGGTGGAGGCTGTCATGGCTGTGTTACTGGAGAAGCCCAGAATGATAGTCCTGGTGATTTCAGTGTCCATGCTGAGGCTGCCTCTAGTGCTCCTGCACTTCATGGCCTCCATGATGACCATGAGGTTGTCTCAAGTTATCACCAGCCCAATGCATAGGACAGAGCACACCCTTGACTTGGTTTTTGCTCCAGATGGAAAAAGGGGTTGTCTGGAGATAAGGGGGTAGATGTCACCCCACTGTCATGGTCACAGCGCTTCCTGATGAAGTTTAGACTTACAGCTCTGATCCTCCCCTGCAGGGATAGTGGACAGATTAAGATGGTCTGCTCCCGGAGACTAATGGAATCCATAGGATTCCTGAATGCCCTGAGGGTGAGCTGTGGAACAGTGAGGCACATCGGGCTCTTGACATGGTTGCCCCTGAGCACTCTCTCTCTGGCATTGTGGAGCCTGGTTTGCACCTTGGTACACCAGTAAACTAAGAGCAATGAAACAAGCTGGACGAGGGCCAGAGCGCAAAAGATGTGCTGTGAGGCTGATTGAGCATGAGTAAAACATCATAACTGTGCCTACTGTGTGGTGGTAAGGGCGGCGAAGAAGGTCTACTTCTCTGCCACCATTGCATCCTCAAGTAGCTGTCCAGTGGAGCTTTTCCGTATTGACATCACCTTCAGGAAATGGAGTTTTAGACCCTTCGGAGGCCCATTGTGAATTGTTTGCAAGGCACTTTGAGGATAAAGTGGCTTGCCTCCTTAGCAATCTTGATGCCCCATCCACATCTACTTTAGTCTCCAGTGAGGTGTCCAGTTCATCGTCTGCTGCAACTTCTTGGAATCGGTTTCAGTTGATGCAGCCTGATGATGTGGACAAAGTGCTTGCAATGATGTGGCCAGCAACGTGTCCTCTTGACCCTTGCCCTTCTTGCCTTATTAAAGCTTGCTGAGTGGGTTTGACTGAGTGAATCTAAGGTGTGGTCAATGTGTCATTGCAGGAGGGAGTGGTTCCAGCCACCCTGAAAGAGGCGGTAATCTGACCACTCCTGAAAAAGCCCACCCTGGACCCATTGGTTTGTGACAACTACTGCCTGGTCACAAAACCCACTTTTTAGAGAGGGTGATTGAGAGGGTTGTGGAGTAACAATTGCATGTACTATTGGATGAAACAGATTATCTTGACCCATTCCAGTCTGGGTTCAGGCCTGGTTATGAGACTGAATCAGCCTTGGTTGCCCTGCCCTCTGTCGGGAGAAGGACAGGGGGAGTGTGATCCTGTTATTCTTACTTGATCACTTGGCAGCTTTTGATACCATTGACCATGGTATCCTTCTGACCCGACTTGGTGGGAAGAGTATCAGAGGCACTATATTACAGTGGTTCCTATCCAATCTCCAAGGTCGTTTTCAGAGAATAACATTGGGTGATTTTCTTTTGGTCCCTTGGCAATTGTGCTGTGGGGTGCCGCAGGGTACCGCCTGGTCCCCTATGCTGTTTAACATCTATGTGAAGTTCTTGGGAGCATTCATCAGGAGATTTGGGGTGAGGTGTCAGCAGTACGCTGATGATACCCAGCTCTGTTTCTCTGTAACATCTGAATTGGGAGAGGCTGTGCAAGCCCTGGACCAGTGCCTGGATTTAGAGGTGGGCTGGATGATGGCCAATAAACTGAGTGTGAATCCTAGCAAGATGGAGGCACTGTGCATTGGTGGTTACTGAGTTTGGATAATTGGTCAGTTGCCTGCTTTGGATGGGGACATACTCCCTCTGAAAGCAGATCCGTAGTCTGGGGGATGCTCCTGAATCCATCTTTGTCACTAGAGGCCCAGGTTACCTCAGTGGCTTCGGCTGGTAAGACAGCTGCGGCTGTTTCTGGACCAGGAAAGCCTGACCACTGTTGTCCATGCACTGGTAACCTTCAGGTTGGATTACTGTAATGGCCTCTATGTGGAATTGCCCTTGAGGTTGATCCGGAAGCTGCAGCTGGTGCAACATGTGGTGGTGTGACTGCTCCCTAGGTCAGGGTATGGCCAACATGTCACCCTGCTGCTGAAAGAATTGCACTGGCTGCTCATTTGCTACCGGGCTAAGTTCAAGGTTCTAGTTTTGGTGTACAAAGCCCTATACAGCTTGTGACAAGGATAACTGAAAGATTGTCTTAGTCCTTATATACCCAGTCAATCACTGTACTCTGCAGGTACCATCTTATCAGGAGGTCCATTCTGCACAACATAGAAAGCAGACCTTTAGTGTAGTGGCACCTACCCTTTGGAATTTGCTCCCCTTAAATATTAGACAGGAGCCATCTCTGTTATCTTTTTTGGTGCCTACTGAATACCTTCTTCTTTCAACAAGTGTTTTAAGTAGAGACCTTATCCCAGGGTGCATATGTGCTGGAATTGCTTTTTAATACGTTTTGAATTTAAATATATGTTTTAAACGTTTTTTTAAAAGGTGTTTTTAAAGATGTTTTAATATGTTTTTAAGGATGTTTTGTTTTAATATATTTTAAAGTTAGTTTTTATGATGTTTTGGAATATTTTTAGTGCTTTTGTTTGCTGCCCTGGGCTCCTACTGGGAGGCAGGGCAGGATATAAATTGTTATTATACAATAATATATATATATATATATAATAATAGTGCTGGTGACAGAAAAAGAAGATATGTGTAGAAATGGATAATGGCAGAGTTAAACATTGCCTCCAGTTATTAAGGGTTGGACATAAGATTCCACTCTAACTTGTTGTGGTTACTTTCATTTTCCTATGCAGTTGTGTGTTAACCTGTTCATTAATAAACACCTTCATGTTCTAGGTCATCGGAACTCACCCCCATGGGCCAACTTTGACAGGTGAGTGGGGGCACCCATCTGTGAATCATCAGTGACATCATGGTGACATCAGGTGACTGATAGGTGGGCGGTCCTGCCTTTTTATCAAAGTTTGGCCTTGGGGGTAGGGTGAATGAGTGGAGGGTTCATTCCTGCTGACTTCAAGAGTCTGCTTTGCTGGTGCATTCCCTGCAGAAAATATGCTGCCAAAGCAGCCCCCAGTATGATTTAACGCCACCCATCAACTGACATCACCCAGTGACATTGTTGATGGATGGGTAGCCATGGTTTGGGGGAAATGGCAACTTGGACCCCCATGGGCTGGTGGTTCCCCAACCCTGTTCTATCCCTACAAACTAAGCAACTTGCCTTACATTAAATAAGAACTTAACAATAAACTATGGTAAAATAAATAATTGTTAACAACTATTTGACTTGCACTCCATCACACCACTGCCTTACCAGTGAACTGCAGCTGCCAATATGGGTTCAATCTGCAAACCATATTAACTGGAACTTTAGATTTTGACAAGTAGACAACCTTGCCAGCGCAGAGATGTTTTAACCTAGTAGGTGTAATACCCAGCATAATGTTGGCTGGACTGCTTGATCATATGCTGCGCATTTGCCAGAGACATCCAAGCCATTCAGCACAATATTTAGATCTCTGCTTTGCGATGGGTCAAGAAACAGACTTTCAGCCAAAGGAAGCGAGACTGAGAGCCAGAAAGAACATCTATTCAAGGACATAAAAGACAAAGGGTGGCTGATTTAACGTTTTCTGTAGTCTCAAAGCTTTCCTGTTCATCTATTGCCAACAGAAAATCCATCGACAACCATTTAAGGAATAGTGTAAAAAACCTGCCAAATTAAAAATAAATGTGTTGGATGATTGCAGGATTTCAGTATCATATACCAGCACACCAGAGGACCAGATTAAATTAACCCTCAGCACGGAACATTAACCTGAAGAGAATTATTTTGCTGGGGCTTCTTCATCAAAGAATTATATCTAGATGAGGACAAACTGCCCAGGCACCACTTGAGTTGGTGAAGGGCAGAAGTGTCTATTGTCTCCCACTTCTCCTTTGTCAAATTAGCCAGTGCTGATGATATTTTTGGTGCTTGCTAATAGTGCATTTGTGTACTCAGCTCTTTTCTGGTGTTTAATTCTGGTAATTTTGTTCATTTGAATATAGGAAGCTGCTTTATACTGAATCAGACCATTGGTCCATTTAGTTCAGTATTGTCTACACTTACTGGCAGCAGCTCTCCAGCGTTTCAGGCAGGAACCTCTCCCAGCCCTGCCTGGATATGCCAGGGATTGAACTTGGCATCTTCTGCATGCAGGGCAGATGCTATAGCCTTTCTCTTTGCATCCTGTTCAGTTTATTAGCTGCACTTTTTGATATTATGATTTTGTATATTATTTTATTGTTTTTATATGTTTAATGTATTGTTTATGATTTTCTGTACACTGTCTAGAGACAATGTAGCAGGTGGTATATATTTTATAAATAAAAACAAACAAATAAATATGAAGAAATGTAGACCTCATCCTTTCCCAGTTTACCACTTCTGTGTAATGGTACAACCAGTGAGCAACCCACATATGGCTCCCTGACAACTGATTTTTATTTTAACTTCATTTATTTTACTTCGAAGATGTGATACGCTCACTGACTAATCCGGAAATTCTCACTGCAGTATGCACCTTCTTTTGCCTGTATAAGTTAGCAAAAAATAAAAAGCAGAGCAGTGTGCATCTTTCAGAAGTTTAGACAATATTTTGCAATACATGGGCACTAAGCTTCATAGCTTTGCCTTTCCATGTTGTAAATTCTTTTTCAAGGAACAAGTATCTCTAATGTCGATGAAAAAGGCCTCTGGAAAATTGCTCAATGTTCACTAGCATTCATCATTTGAGATACCGCTGAAGTTTTCAATGGAGTTGTTTATCTGAAGAGTTCTTTAGTGTCCAGAAAGAATGAAAACATACTTGCAAAATAGTTTAGACAAGGACAGATGGAGTGGTCTTGCCCTAGCAGCTATAGAGGGCTGGGGAAACTAAAGAGATTAATCCAAATGAAGTCATTGACTGATTTGCACAATTAACAAACTGATGTGGAGATATTTTACTTCCATCTGTCAGCATGCCAAATTGTTTATTACTGCAATATTTTCTAGACTGACAGATCAGGATTCTTTGCTCTTAGATGTAACTCTGCTAGCTAAGATCTGGGTTTCAAATACCCTATCTTCAAACTAGAGGCATTACCTGAGTGAACCTCTGCTACTGCTTCTTCAGAAGGATGGCATTTCCCTGAACATAGCCACACACGGAGTGAGCACTTCAGACCTAAACTACCTTTTGTCCTGGCTGTGGAGAATGAAGCCAAAACAAATTTGCACATAAAAACTGACAAGGAGAATTTTGAGAATTTTGTTTTATCAAACATTCTCCAGATACTATCTGAGTGTACCTGTACTATCTGATGCAACCTGTAGTTGGCATCTGATGATAGCTGACCTACAGTGGTATTTTGTATTTGACGGTATTGATAGCTGATTCACAATGGTATGTTTCAATGCTTTTCAAACTTTTTGTATTTTAACATTGGTGCAACTGGTTTTTATACTTCGTAAGCCACTTAGAGGGATCCCACCCCGAGACCGTTACAGTACATAATCCCTCCCGAGCGGGGAGTAGTAGGTGCCTGCCAAGATTCTTGGGAAGCTGAAGTGCGCGAGGTGCAACAACAGGACCCTTTCGTGCAGGAGCAGTGGGTTGACGAGGGAGCCTCACCCCAGGCAGAACAGAAGGACCTTATATGGAAGGATGGCATATTGCACCATCAGGAGGCTGTTTATGTGCCCCCCGGAGATCTGCGAGTGAGGGTACTACGTCAGTGCCATGACACCCCCACGGCAGGCCACTTTGGGGTTTTTAAGACCATTCGAGCTGTCACTCAGGAGTTCTGGTGGCCCAAGATGAAGAAGGACATAGAGCATTACGTCCGCTCCTGCCCCACTTGCATGAGGGCTAAACATGCCACTGGGAAGACACTGGGGCTACTGGAACCCCTCCCTACTCCAGGAGGGCCCTGGAGAATGATTACTATGGATTTTATAACAGACCTTCCGCCTTTGCAGGGGAAAACCACAGTTTTGGTGGTCGTTGATGCCTTCTCGAAAATGGCTCACTTCATTCCGTGTGCAGGACTCCCAAGCGCTCAAGACACTGCCAAGTTGTACATGCAAAATGTGTATTGGCTGCACGGTCTCCCAGACAGCCTGGTTTCTGATCGGGGCACACAATTCACCTCACACTTTTGGCAAGCATTGTGGAAGTTACTGCAAAGTGAGCTAAGACTGTCGTCTGCCCACCATCCCCAAACGGATGGGGAGTCCGAGAGGGTCAACGCAGTGTTGCAACAATATTTATGTTGTTTTGTGGGGTATCAGCAGGATAACTGGATGTCCTACTTCCATTTAGCAGAATTTGCCTATAATAATGCTGTGCATTCACACACGCAACAGACTCCTTTCTTCGCCAATTTTGGATACCACCCCCGAGCCTTCCCTGCCCCAAAAGACAGTCTCTCCGTCCCAGCCGCTGAGGATTACTTGCCGGAACTTCATGCTATGCAACAGCTACTCCAAGAGCAACTAGAAAAGGCGCCCCGCTCGCCGCGCAGCTGACGAGCGGGGCTAGGTTGCGGATGGGGGTGAAGACGCTGCCTCCATCTTTAAAAGAGGCAGTGTCGCGCGTCACGCCTATGACGAAGGTGCGACGCATAATGTGAGGGGCGGAGTCTGTAGGACTACTTAAGTCCAGCCACCCCTCCTACCTTCCTCCTTTTTCTGCGCGATGACGTGGGACAGGCAGAAGAGGAACGAGGAGGAGCGCAGCGAACAGCAGCGGTGGCCATTTTAACTCGGCCGCACACACCGGAGAGCAGCGGTGGCCATTTTAAAGGCAGCCGCGTGCTCGGCACCATTGCAGGCGCTGGTCATAGCCACATAGGCAGCGTTTCTGGCCATAGCCTTGGGAGATCGGTCAGAAGGCTCCAGCTAGACAGGCTTTTTCAGGCTCTGATGACAATCCTCCCCCCCCCCCGCTGAAAGGGAGGGAGGCATACCGCTCTGAGGCTGTAATTCAGCTGACAGTTAAAACAAGAGCGCTTATACACTGCCGGATTTGCAGCTAGTTCTTGATTTACATCTAGTTAAAGCAAGATCACACTACACATTACTTAGTTGTTAACTGTCATGCCATCCAAAAAAGGGAAAGGGGGGGCAAAAGGTAAGGGGAGAGCCTGCAGGCCTCCACAAAAACGCCCCCCCCAGCTCCTGGCTCCTCGGATGAGGAGGAGGCGCCACCATGGGCTGCCATCTTATCGCGCCTTGAAGCCTTAGAGCAGCGGGGGAGGGTGATGCCAACCCCTGTGCCCAGGGCTACGCCAACCGCTTCAAACGAAGTTGCAACTCCTGGAACTTCTACTGGGGGGGTTACCAGGCCACAGTGAGCCACTGCTAAAGCTCAGGGTAACACACCTAAAGGTCCACAGAAAGGCTCTAACCGTGATGTTCTTGCATTAGTTTTAGCGAGACTTGAGGCGCTTGAAGCCCCTCCTGAATCTACACCGATGGTGAGCGATGGGCTGGTGGCTCCTCCTGCTCCAACAGTGGCGGTGGGGACTTGCAGTGAGATAGCTACACCCCAAGCTGGAACGATATCATCTCTGTCTGGGCAGTTGGTAGGAGCAGGTGTCTGCCTGGCCTGCTCAGGCTTCTGGGGCTACAGGTTTGGGGTGGCCTATTCAGTATACATCTCAATTGCCACTCCAGGCTGCATGCAGCCAAATTTGGCAGCATGCAGGCAATGGACAGGTTATGACTCCAGCTGTGCCACCCGAAGGGCTGGCTCCAACAGCTGTTTTGGCTTCTGCACAACTGCAGCCAACCGTAACTATTTCAGATCCTTTAGGAACAGTGGCAGGTAATGCTATTCCTTTTGGGAATACATCTGTCACCTTGGGTTTCCACCTGCTCCCTTCGACAAAGGAAAAAATCTGGACAGGGGAGTATGTGGATGTCTTTTCGTTATTGTATAGGGAGCACCCTAAAAAAGACAAAGACAAGGAGACTGAGAGCGACTTAGACAGGCCCAGGCGCAGGAGAATCGACCGCACCTGGGCTAATTGGCTTCCAGCATACTTGATATACGCAGGAGTGCTTATTGAGAGACACCCCCAATGGGCATTGTCTCTCTTCAAGTATCTGGATATAATATATAGGGCGTATGTAGAATTCTCAGGTCTGGCATGGCTTTCTTATGAAGAGGCATTTCGCATGTGGGCGGCATGCGATGTGACCTTGCCATGGGATAAAAAGGAACCCGAGCTCTGGCTGCAGTTTATGACTGCAGCCCGTGCTATGACTGGAGACAGGTGCGATAGTGGGCATCTTCTGAGCAGGCAGACGACCGCCACCCTTCCCCGCTTTCAGGCGGGGCAAGGGGTTCAACAACGGATGCTATGCTGGGAGTTTAATGCCCGTGGAACCTGCACACACAACCCGTGTCGTTACAGACATGAGTGCACGAGCTGTGGAGCCGCACACCCTTCCACCGCCTGCAACAGAAGCAGGTTGTATAGGGGAAGTGGCAGGGACCAACAATGGGGCAGAAAACTGTTGGCGTGTGCGTGTATAGATCATACAAGGATGGAATCCAAGAGTCGCATAGAACAGGAATAAGCCAGGCCAGGCAAGTTTCTTGTAAGAGTCTTTACTAGGCAAAGACATTAGACACAGTTCTCTTCACAGACGACTTTTCCCCCACACTCTGAGCTTTTCCAAGCATCCCACCTTATCAGGCTTCCCAGCCAGCTGCTGACCTTGGCAAACTGGCGCTCTGTTCTCACAGCTTAACCCTTCTGCTTCAGGTTTCACTCTCTTTGCTAAAAACCCTGTCTGTGAGTCTCACAGCATGCTTCACTGACCAACAGCCCCCACCTGAGACTCACAGATTACAAAACTTCATTGTACATCATTACATTTCTACAATATTAACTTTTCATTACAATACATATCAGTACATGGTTTGTTTTTCTTACAGTTTCTATTTACATTTTTCAATTCAGTTCTTGTTTCTTTATTTCTTTATTCACACAAGTTTCACAGAGTCATTTTTGTTCACTTTTATTTGATAACACATTTATATTTCATTCCTCAATACAAAATTTCCACATGAGATCCATTGTTTCTTTATCTATTGGTCCTTCTTTTTCCCATTCTACTGGATATTTATCTGTTTCATTATTCTGTTGTGTAACATTAAATGTGAATCTCTGAGGTGGTTGACCTTTTGTTTTTCTTTCTGATCTCCTAACATTATCTATTTCCATTTCTTCCTCACTTTCTATTTTACTTGGACCTGCACCTGTGTCGGCACTTGTACTTGGCATTTCTGTATCTTGCATTGCCATGTCTTCACTTCTCAGTCTTTTTACAGTACGTTTGCCACCGTGTATTAGATCAGTCAATGCAGTTCTTAATGGAATTTGCTGCCCAAAAGGAACATCTGCTGCTTCCTGCTTGCTTGCACTATCAAGTATAACTGTTTGACTGTCTCTCCAAGGTTTATCTATCACCTTTATGCTTCTGCTTAACACTACTTGTTGTTTCTCAGGCAACCAAACTCTATAATATGAATTCTGAAATCCCAAAATGTGTCCTGCCTGAGCTCTTGAGCCTAATTTACCATGCCTTTTCTGTTTTGCAACATGTACCAGCATTTTGCCCCAAAACGTTCTATGTGTTTCACCCTGGGCTTTCTTCCAGTCAGTTTCTCATAGGGAGACATGCCTATTGTTCTGTGCATGAGACGGTTCTGAATATAAACAGTGTACAGAATACATTCACCCCAATAAGTGTTATTCATATCAGCATCTGCTAGCATGGCTCTCATTGAATCCTGCAATGACCGGTTCCTCCTCTCTGCAGTTCCGTTGGAGGATGGGCTGAAGGGAGCAGTGAGACTCTGTATTATTCCCTTCTTTTCCAAATATGTTTTAAATGAATTACTGGTAAATTCCCCACCTTGATCTGATTTGATATTTTTGATAACAACCCCATATTGTGTCTCTGTCCTCTGTATAAATGCCTTCAATTTCTCTTCTGCTTCACTTTTCTTTTTCAATAAGAACACATGTGTAAATCTGGAGAAATCATCCACAATCACTAAATAAAACCTTGCTCCACCTTTTGAGCACTGGAAAGGTCCAGCCAAATCCACATGTATGAGCTGATAGGGTTCAGTGGTCATGCTTTCACAGCTCTTATTTACCGGAGTCACAGTCATTTTTGTTTTATAGCATACTTCACACTCATCCACATGCTCACAATGTGTTAATTTCAAATCTTGACTATGCTTTGGGGTGTTTTGTACCTTTTCGAAATGTGCGTGTGCTAATTTTCTGTGCCATTCATGTAAACAATTATCATGTTTATCTTTATTAACTCCTATCCAAGCACACGTGGGTTTATCAAGATTGCACTCAACCATAAACATTTGGTTCTGTAATTTCCCTTGCATGCATATTTCACCATCCTTTCTCACAAAACATCTATCCCCTTCAAATGTAACTTTACAACCTATTTGAGCCAATTTTCTTACTGATAGAATGTTATATTTTAAACCAGAAACCAATAACACATCTGTTAATATAGTTCCCAAATTACTCAACCTGAGCGTGCCTTTTGCAATCGCGTCCTGAGTCGATCCGTCAGCCAGATAAATCCTCTCCTGCGCCGGCTTTGAAGTGTAAAATAAACTAGAGTCTGTGATTAGGCAATTAGACGCTCCACTGTCGAGAAGCCACTTAGAGTTAATGAGTTTATTGTCCTCCTTAGTAACAAAGTTCACGCTTGTTCTCTGACTTTCAAAGTCCCTGTTATTTCTCTTCTTTAAACAATGTCTCTGTATATGTCCATGGGACCCACAAAAGTAACATATTTTATTCTCTTGCCTGCTTCTTTGATTTTGTTGTTGTTGTACAGCCACAGTCTCTTTTAACTCTGTTTTCTTATTTTCTTGTCTTCTATTCCACTCTTGTTGAAGTTTCTGTTCTACAAAGTCCAAATTTAGATGTCCGTCAGGTAAACTTTCCAGGCTAGAGACCATGACGTCCCATTTTTGATCAAATGAAGATAACAGTATATAGACCATCTGAATGTCACTATGATGCACTCCTCTGTCTTGCAGCTCAGCATTTAATCTACGGAATTCAGCCAGATGCTCTGTCATAGTCACTTCATCTGTAAAACGCATCTGATAAAGTTTCCGTGCTAAACACAGCCTGCTCCCCGCAGTTTGCTGCACATGAGCGGCTCTTAGCTTCTCCCACATCTGATTAGCTGTCGGCTCATTACTCACCAGCAACAGTTGAGAATCAGACAGCCCCAGAGTAATAAAAGCCTTCGCTTTCTCGTCTTTCTTCAACCACGCTGCTGAAGGAGCTGCCGGAGGGGGTTTTTCTACAACATCATTCAAATCTTCTTTAATCAGAACTGCTCTCATTCTCCATTTCCAGCTGGAGTAGTTTACAGCATTCAGCCTCTCCATCGGCATCCCGGATAACAGGTTTACAGCCATGTTGCCCACTCTTACTTGCCTCTTACTTGCACTTTGTTTCTCTCTGCACCAACGTCACGTCAACACTCTCGAACCCGCTACCTTGTATGATAAGCTGGGCCCATAACCCCTGTTGGCGTGTGCGTGTATAGATCATACAAGGATGGAATCCAAGAGTCGCATAGAACAGGAATAAGCCAGGCCAGGCAAGTTTCTTGTAAGAGTCTTTACTAGGCAAAGACATTAGACACAGTTCTCTTCACAGACGACTTTTCCCCCACACTCTGAGCTTTTCCAAGCATCCCACCTTATCAGGCTTCCCAGCCAGCTGCTGACCTTGGCAAACTGGCGCTCTGTTCTCACAGCTTAACCCTTCTGCTTCAGGTTTCACTCTCTTTGCTAAAAACCCTGTCTGTGAGTCTCACAGCATGCTTCACTGACCAACAAAAACAGCCCCCACCTGGGGCTAATCAGGGAAAAGGGCCCCTCCCCAATTAAGTTACATGTTCTACAGCGCTTGTTAGCTGGCTATCCAGTAGCTGGGGATGCCGGTTTTCTTTTCAATGGGTTTTTGTCAGGCTTCTGAATTCCCTACAACGGTCCCAGGGTTTCCTACATGTCCCATAATCTAAAATCTGTTAACGGCATGGAAGACATAGTGGAAATGAAAATTGGCAAAGAGGTGCAGGCAGGGCGGGTGCTTGGCCCATTTCAATCGCCCCCTCTCCCTAACCTTCGAGTATCCCCACTAGGGATTGTACCCAAGAAGGTGGCCGGTGAATATAGACTTATTCACCACTTGTCCCACCCACAAGGACAGTCAGTTAATGACTTCATTCCTGATAGTCTATGTATGGTACACTACACCTCATTTGACACTGCAGTGCGCATGGTTTGGGCATGTGGTCATGGAGCATTAATGGGTAAGTGTGACATTAAGTCCGCTTTCCGCCTACTGCCCATCCACCCAGCAGATTTTGAACTCCTGGGCTTTTCTTTTACCAACAAATTCTATGTGGACCGCGCATTGCCTATGGGATGCTCGATCTCCTGCGCAGTTTTTGAACGCTTCAGCACTTTTTAGAATGGGTGCTCAGACATAGATCGGGTCGGAATTCCGTTGTTCATTATTTAGATGATTTTCTCTTTGTGGGTGGGGCTGGCACAGGTGAATGCCTACAATTAATGGCCCAGTTTCAAGACTTGACAGAGGACCTGGGGGTTCCTCTAGCAGTGGAAAAAACTGAAGGACCAGCTCCAGTTTTGACCTTTTTAGGCATCGAAATTGATTCTGAGCAGCAATGCTGTAGGCTGCCCCAGAACAAGCTTCTACTCCTTCACAATAAGATACAAGAAGTTATAGGTGCGAGGAAAGTTTTTCTCTCCACCCTCCAGGAGCTAGCAGGGCACCTCAACTTTGTGTGCAGAGTCATAGCACCTGGCAGAGCATTTTTGAGGCGGGTCTATGAGGCCATGGTGGGACTCTTACGACCCCACCATCGATTTCGGGTTACAGCAGCTTTACGCGCCGACCTGGCTGTGTGGTCCTCCTTCTTACAGGATTTCAATGGTATATCTTTTTGGAGGCAGGACCGACTCCTGGAGGCCGAGTTACAGATCCACTCTGATGCGTCTGGGGGTTATGGATTTGGGGTAGTCTTTGGGTCTTCCTGGTGTAAGGGACAATGGCCACAGACGTGGGTTCAGGAGGGTCTAGACAAGGATCTCACCTTTTTGGAATTTTTCCCTATAGTGGTAGCAGTCTATTTGTGGGCTGTGGAGTTCCAGAACTCCACAGTCCATTTCTGGTGTGATAACATGGCTACAGTACAGGTTATCAACTCCCTCACATCCAGAAATGCCAGGGTTATGGGTCTGGTCCGTTCTTTTGTTCTCCAGTGCCTACGTTTCAATGTTCTTTTTTGGGCACGGCATGTTCCTGGCATTGATAATAGTGTTGCTGATGCTCTGTCACAGAACCAGATGGACCGTTTCTGTCAGCTGGCGCCGCTAGCCAGGGCTCAGCCGGAAGCCGTGCCCCCTGCGGTATGGGAGATTGGAGAGCAGAGTCGGAGAGGGCCATAAGCCTTTCCATTGCCCCCAATACGCTCATCAGTTACCAGAGAGCAGGTAGGGACATGCAGGACTTCTGGGCCTTCAAAGGCTACGCGCCGGAGTGGCCTATTCCGGTAAGTCACCTGCTTGAATTCCTGGTAGATGGCAGAAAAAGGGGCCTGTCAGTCAGAACACTGCAAGGTAAGCTGGCGGGGCTTGCCTTTTTATCGAAGGCAGGTGGTTTTCTGGAGCAGACCGGGGACTTTAGGGTCCGACGCATGTTGGCTGGATGGGCTAGGGAACACCTCGCCACACCTGATTCCCGTCGACCTTTCTCACTGGACATGATACTAGGGATGGTTCACCAGTGGAAAACAGTCTGTACTACTAGTTATGAGGCCAAGCTATTCCAGGCAGTAGCCTTTATGTTATTTTTTGGAGCCTTTTGGATAAGTGAGGTGGTGGCTGTCTCTAAGCATGACACATCTCGATGCGCCCTCCAGTTTTCAGATGTCTCCATAGAAAGAGGCTATGCTTGTATAACTCTGAGAGGGTCTAAAACGGACCAGAAATGTAAAGGGAGACAGGTGCGCTTGGCCCCATCATCAGAACCTCACCTCTGCCCAGTACGGGCTTTAAATGATTTCCTAAGAGACAGGGGATCAGCCCATGTGAACCTGGACCCTCTTTCTATTTATCAATTTTGGGCCTTAACAAAATTAGCATTGCATAGGATGGGTTATGATGCCTCACAATTTGGAACACACTCATTTAGAATAGGAGCTGCTTCTACGGCAGCAGGTTTTGGTTTTCCCCAGGCGACAGTACAGGCGGTTGGACGTTGGTCCTCTGATGCGTATAAGGGCTATATTCGCCCTTTCTAGAGGGCAGGGAATGCGGAAGCCTAACACTTTTCATTTGTTTTGGCAGGTTGCTGGACGGGGAAGGAGCAGATGCAGATCCTTATATGCGGCCACAGCATGGTCTTCTGGGCAGCCCAGAGGGCTGCGAAGTCGAGCATGGGCTCGCAGTTGGGCCTCAGTAGATGGGCTGCGGTACAGTGGCTTGGCCGGCGAGGAATGCGTTGGGAGGGGCTCCTACCCGCTCTGTTCCGGCAAGGTTTGGTGCGGACAATTCCGCAGGTGCCGGTCATCCATCTGGGTGGAAATGACCTTGGCTTGGTGAAGGGCAAGGCCCTTAGCGTGCAGGCATGTAAGGACATGCAAGCGATAAGGCAGCGTTGGCCTTGCGTGCGTATCATGTGGTCGGACCTGCTTCCACGCCTGGTGTGGCATGATGTTTGGGATCCAGCAGGGATTGATCGAGCAAGGAAGAAGGTCAACCGGCAGATTCGGTTGGCTCTTCTTGGACATGGGGGGTTGGTCATTCCGCATCCCCAAATTCAGCAACAGAAGGGTGAACTGTATAGGGCCGATGGCATTCACCTGTCAGACGCAGGCAACGACTTATTCTTGGGAGACCTGCAGAGATGTCTGCGAGAGGTGCTTCTCGGCAGTGGGGTAAAGGGGGACTAAATAGAGATTTGTCCCCCTTTTGTGGCGGGAAGGTGCGGGAAGGGAAATAGGTAAGGACAGCTAGGTGGCCCCCTTAGGCACCTTTGGAGGTAATTGGCAGTTCCGGAGGGCCTGTCTCTCAGGGCTTTACGGCTCTAGAGCAGGATATGGGCTGCTTCTGGGGCCAACTTACCCTCATCTACCCAGGGGTTATACGGTCCCGGGTGGGGATGACGTGGGAAGGCCCCCCTACTCACCTGCAAGGTGTGGCTGGGGTAAAGGGTAAGCAGATGGGCTTGCCATTGCCCCAGCAGGGGCTGGTCGCCCGAGAGCTGCGTGGTAAGCTACTTGCTTATAGACAGTTCCCGCACCTAGGTTTCCCTCTGTAGGTCACTTTAAATTGGGGTTTTATTTATTGTAATTTAAATAAAGTGGCCCTTGTTCAACCCAAGCTGATGTCTCTGCGTCTTATTTCACCCCTCACCCGCAACAGGCCAAAGCAGATTACAAACGCGCAGCTGACCAGCACCGGAGAGAGGGGGACCCCATACGAGTGGGGGACAAGGTCTGGATCTCTACACATTTTCTAGCTATGCCTGGCCGGTGTTGTAAACTGCAGGATCGCCGTGTAGGGCCTTTTGAGGTGGAGGCACAGATTAATCCTGTGGCTTACAGACTAAAATTGCCACCCGCCTTCAAGATGCACCCAGTTTTCCACAGGGTATTGTTGACCAAGGACGCTGGCCCAGACCCTCACCGTCCGAGAGTGGAGCCCGCGCCGCCGTTGTTGGTAGAGGGGGAGGAGGAATATGAAGTAGAACAGATTTTGGACTCGCGAAAACGCCGAGGGCGTCTTCAGTACCTGATTCATTGGAAGGGGTACGATCCAACTGAACGTTCCTGGGAAACAGAGGAGAATGTGCACACTGCGACTTTGGTGAGAGAATTCCATGAGGCTTATCCAGAGAAACCTAGACCTCAGGGGTGGGAAGGGTTAAAGCATGGAGGGGGGGATGATGTTACGCTGCAGCCAACTCAGAAGGGACAGGAAGGGGGGAGGCATGAATTTCAGGTGCCTCCGCAGTCAGAAGAAGCAGAGTTGGGGATTGTTGTGTCTGAGCAGGAGCGTGCGGGAGGGGGGCAGCCTGCTCTTCAGCCATTTCCCATGAGTAACGTCCTTTCTGAGGAGCCAAGCGTACTGCCCCCAGTTGATGCAGAGAACTTGGGGGAGGAAGTTTCAGAGGCAGTGCCAGCTCCTCCTTTCCCAAGCAGTTCCCAGGAAGATTCCAGTGTGGCACCGCCCCCTGACCTCGAGCCTGTTGCTCGGGAGCAGGTGTCTTCGGATGAGCAAGTGGAGGCGTGGTCCCTGTCTCCTCGTTCCCGCCGCCGCGAGAAACGGACAGGGCAAAGACAGGAGTTACGAAGGAGTCAGAGATTATGTTCAAAAACATTTCCTATATAAGCTCCCGGGGGGGGGGGTCGCTGAGTCAACTTCCTTCACACGCTGCAGAGCATGTCTAGAGTATAGTTAGGGACTTTAGTGAGTTAGCATAGGATTTCCTATGAAGCGCAATGCTTTTGATGTATCCATTACTCTAATAAAATGAGATTTATTTGCACACACGCTCCAGCCTCATTCGTTCGGCTCTGGGCTGGACACCTGATCATCTCTGTTGCCCTCCTCTGAACCTGTTCCAGTTTGTCTGCATCTTTCTTGAAGTGTGGAGACCAGAACTGGATATAGCACTCAAGATGAGGCCTAACCAGTGCTGAATAGAGGGGAACTAATACTTCACACGATTTGGAAACTATACTTCTGTTAATGCAGCCTAATATAGCATTTGCCTTTTTTTGTAGCCACATCACACTGTTGGGTCATGTTCAGTTTGTGATCAACGACAATTCCAAGATCCTTCTCACATGTCATATTGCTGAGCCAAGTATCCTCCATCTTATAACTGTGCATTTAGTTTCTTGTTCCTATGTGTAGAACTTTGCATTTATCCGTGTTGAATTTCATTCTGTTGTTTTCAGGCCAATGTTCCAGCCTATCACGGTCCCTTTGAATTTTGTTTCTGTCTTCCACGGTATTAGCTATGCCCCCCAATTTTGTATCATCTGCAAATTTGATAAGCATGCTTTGTACCTCCTCATCCAAGTCGTTAATAAAAATGTTGAAGAGCACTGGACCCAGGACCGAGCCCTGTGGTACCCCACTAGTTACTTCCGCCCAGTTTGAGAAGGAACCACTGATAAGTACTTGTTCCGTCCAGAGCCGAAAGAATGAGGCTGGAGTGTGTGTGCAAGTAAGTCTCGTTTTATTAGAGTAATGGATACATCAAAGGCATTGTGCTTCATAGGAAACCCTACGCTAACTCACTAGAGTCCCTAACTATACTCTAGACATGCTCTGCAGCATGTGAAGGAAGTTGACTCAACGACCCCCCCCCGGGAGCGGCAGGCTTATATAGGAAATGTTTTTGAACGTAATCTCTGACTCCTTCGCAATTCCTGTCTTTGCCCTGTCCGTTTCTCGCGGTGACGGGAACGAGGAGACAGGGGACGCGCATCCAACAGCTCATCTGAAGACACCTGCTCCCGAGTAACAGGCTCGAGGTCAGGGGGCAGTGCCACACTGGAATCTTCCTGGGAACTGCTTGGAAAAGGAGGAGCTGGCACTAACTCTGAAGCTTCCCCCCACAAGTCCTCTGCATAAACTGGGGGCGGTGCGCTCAGCTCCTTGGAAAGGACATTACTCGTGGGAACTGGCTGGAGAGCAGGCTGCTCCCCTCCCTCACGACCCTGCTCAGACACAACAATCCCCAACTCTGCTTCTTCTGGCTGCGGAGGTGCCTGAAACTCATGCCACCCCCCTTCCTGTCCCTTCTGAGTTGGCTGCAGCGCAACATCATCCCCCCCTCCATGCTTTAACCCTTCCCACCCCTGAGGTCTAGGTTTCTCTGGATAAGCCTCATGGAATTCTCTCACCAAAGTTGGAGCGTGCACATTCTCCTCTGTTTCCCAGGAACGTTCAGTTGGATCGTACCCCTTCCAATGAATCAGGTACTGAAGATGCCCTCGGCGTTTTCGCGAGTCCAAAATCTGTTCTACTTCGTATTCCTCCTCCCCCTCTACCAACAACGGCAGCGTGGGCTCCACTCTCGGACGGTGAAGTCAGGGGCAGCGTCCTTGGTCAACAATGCCCTGTGGAATACTGGGTGCATCTTGAAGGTGGGTGGCAATTTTAGTCTGTAAGCCACGGGGTTAATCTGAGCCTCCACCTCAAAGGGCCCTACCCATCGATCCTGCAGTTTACGACACCGGCCAGGCATAGCTAGGAAACGTGTAGAGACCCAGACATGGTCTCCCACTCGTATGAGGTCTCCTTCTCTCCGATGCTGGTCAGCTGCACGTTTGTAATCCGCTTTGGCCTGTTCTAGTTGCTCTTGGAGTAGCTGTTGCATAGCATGAAGTTCCTGCAAGTAATCCTCAGCGGCTGGGACTGAGAGACTGTCTTTTGGGGCAGGGAAGGCTCGAGAGTGGTAGCCAAAATTGGCGAAGAAAGGAGTCTGTTGCATGTGCGAATGCACAGCATTATTATAGGCAAATTCTGCTAAATGCAGGTAAGACATCCAGTTGTCCTGCTGATGCCCCACAAAACAACGTAAATATTGTTGCAACACTGCGTTGACCCTCTCGGACTCCCCATCCGTTTGGGGATGATGGGCAGACGACAGTCTCAGCTCACCTTGCAGCAACTTCCACAACACTTGCCAGAAACGCGAGGTGAATTGTGTGCCCCGATCGGAAACCAGGCTGTCTGGGAGACCGTGCAGCCTATACACATTTTGCATGTACAACTTGGCAGTGTCTTGAGCTCTTGGGAGTCCTGCACACGGAATGAAGTGAGCCATTTTCGAGAGGGCATCAACGACCACCAAAACTGTGGTTTTCCCCTGCGAAGGCAGAAGGTCTGTTATAAAATCCATAGTAATCATTCGCCAAGGTCCTCCTGGAGTAGGGAGGGGCTCCAATAGCCCTGGTGGCTTCCCAGTGGCATGTTTAGCCCTCATGCAAGTGGGGCAAGAGCGAATGTAATGCTCTACGTCCTTCTTCACCTTGGGCCACCAGAACTCCTGAGTGACAGCTTGAATGGTCTTAAAAACCCCAAAGTGGCCTGCCGTGGGGGCGTCATGGCACTGACGTAGTACCCTCGCTCGCAGTTCTCTGGGGGGCACATAAACAGCCTCCTGATGGTGCAGTATGCCATCCTTCCATATGAAGTCCTTCTGTTCTGCCTGGGGTGATGCGCCCTCTTTGACCACTGCTCCTGCACGAAAGGGTCCTGTTGTTGCGCTTCACGCACTTCAGCTTCCCAAGAATCTTGGCAGGCCCCTACTACTCCCCGCTCGGGAGGGATTATGTACTGTAACGGTCTTGGGGTGGGATCCCTCAGAAATTCTGGCTTCCTTGAGAGGGCATCAGCCCGCTTATTCTGTGTTTGGGGAATATAATGAATTTTGAAATGGAACTGTGCGAAGAACTGAGCCCAGCGCACTTGTCTCTGATTGAGTTTACGGGCGGTATGAAGACTCTCTAGATTACGATGGTCCGTGCGTACCTCAATTTCATGCTGCGCCCCTTCCAGATGGTGTCTCCAGGCTTCAAAGGCATCTCTAATGGCTAATAGCTCCTTTTCCCACACAGTGTAGTTTTGTTCAGAGTCAGTTAACTTTCTGGAAAAGTAGGCACAAGGCATCAGTTCTCCCCCTTTCTGGGCCGGTTGCAAAAGGACCGCTCCGATCGCGACGTCCGACGCATCCGACTCTACCACAAAAGGGAGCGCCAGGTCGGCATGCTGTAGTATGGGTTTGGTAGCAAACCTTCGCTTCAGGCTCTCGAAAGCCTCTTGTGCAGCTTCCGTCCATTGGAAAGTTCCTGAGCCCTTCAGGCAATCCGTGAGCGGTGCGGTCTGATGGGAGTAGTTGGCTATGAAACGATGGTAGTAATTCGCAAAGCCCAAGAAGCGTTGCAAATCCTTCTTGGTCTTGGGGGGTTGCCATGTGAGTACACAACGAACTTTTTCTGGGTCCATTTCAACTCCTGCTGGAGAGATCCGATACCCCAGAAAGTCCAACGTGGTTAGGTCAAACCCACACTTTTCCAGCTTTGCGTAAAGACTGTGTTCCCGTAACTTTTGCAGCACGGCACGCACATGCGAGTCGTGTTCCTCGGGAGTATTCAAATAAATCAGGATATCATCCAGATAAACTATCATGAAGTGGTCCAGAAAGTCCCGAAAGATGTCATTCATAAAATTTTGGAAGACTCCAGGTGCTCCCGACAACCCATATGGCATCACCAAATACTCAAACTGACCGTAACGGGTCTTAAACGCCATCTTCCATTCATGGCCTGCCTTAATCCTAACCAAGTTGTAAGCTCCTCTCAAGTCCAGTTTCGTGAAAATTTTGGCAGAACGCAACCTCTCCAACATTTCCCTAATGAGCGGCAGCGGCTAGCTATTGGGGATAGTGAGCTGGTTTAGGGCCCGATAATCATTACAGGGACGGAGCTCCCCCCCTTTTTTCTTCACAAACAGCAGGGGTGCACCAGCTGGGGACCGTGACGGGTGAATGAAGCCTTTCTTCAAATTGGCGTCCAGAAACTCCCTGAACGCCGCCAACTCTGGTTCAGATAGAGAGTAGATCCACCTGGCAGGGATGCGTGCTTCAGGCACCAAATCAATGGCACAATCATAGGGCCGGTGAGGAAGGAGTTGCTCCGCTTCCTTTTTATCAAAGACGTCCCTAAAACTCCCATACTTGGTGGGCAAAGTTATCTCCCTTGGGGGAGACGCCCCTGCCAACACCTGTGGCTCCTCTTCAGGCTGGCAATGTTGATGACAGTACTTGGAGGTAAAAACCACCACAGCTTCATCCCAAAAGATTGTGGGGTTATGCCTAACCAGCCAAGGCATACCCAACACCACCGGGAAACGCGGCAAGGACGCCACATAGAACGACAGGTCTTCCCAATGCCCAGGGACCTTCACTTCCATGGACTCAGTCACCCGAGTCACCCCCCCAGACTTCAGAGGTCAGCCATCTATAGTTTCCACTGCCAACGGCTGACTCAGTTCTCTTGTGGGAATAGCGTGGTGTAGCGCCAAGTCTCGGTCTATGAAACAAGAGGATGCTCCGCTGTCAATCATAGCCTTGGCTGAGAAGCTCTCGCCTGAGGATAGGGAGATGCGAATGGGCAACAGAAGGGCCCCTTGGGAGGGAAGGGGTCATAACGGAGGCTCAGTGTCTGTAGCACCCCCCAACTCACTAGCCTCTACGAGAGCTGGGATGTGAAGTTTTCCGGCGGCTGGGATCTTCCAGTTTTGGGTGCACAATTTCTGGCGAGGTGTCCAGACTTTCCGCAATAGAGACACAGTCCTTCCCTCCGGCGTTTTTCCCTCTCCTCCTCTGTCAATCGTGGTCTAGCCCCCCCAATCTGCATGGGCTCCTCTCCCGAGACAGTAGGGATGCCAGCATTGGGCACGGGACATGCACGGGGCAGCGGAGCAGCAACCTGACTCCATGAAGGCTCCATTCTTCGCTCCAACTTTCTTCCTTCTAAGCGGCTGTCTATCTGCAAACTCAGTTGAATCAAACCCCTCAGTGAGTCAGGGTGTGTGGAGCGCACCAGTTCATCCAACACTTCTGGACTCAGTCCATTTCTGTAGAAGTACATCAAGGCTGGGTCATTGTATTCCGTCTCCTGAGACAAAACACGAAAAGCATTCGTGTATTGCCCTACAGACCCCTTTCCCTGTCTCAGGGTCCCTAACTGGTGGGCAACCGTCTCTTTCCTCTGGGGGTCTTGGGACATGTCCCCCATCGCATTCTTGAAGGCGTCAAACTGGCGCAATATCTGGTCATGGCAAATCAAATATGGGGTGGCCCATTTTGCCGCTTTCCCTTCCAACAAACTGATGATGAACGCCACCTTCGCGTCATCAGTTGGGAACTTAGCTCTGCACACTTGAATGTACAACTCACGTTGGGCTAGAAATGTGGCAAACTGTTCACTCTGGCCCCCGTATCGTACGGGGAGCCCCATGGGAGACTTTACAGGGGCTGCCGCCCCTGGAGGCGCAGCCTGGACTTGGGCGACCAAGGCATGGAGATTCTGGTTATCCACTTGCAGTGCTTGCATTGCGGCTCTGAGGGTTTGGTTCTCGGCTTGTAGGGCTTGTGTAGTCGCTCGGAAGTTCTGGATCTTGGCATACAAGGCTTCCATGGTGATAGGTACTCCCCCTCTTGCTCCGTTCTGATACATGTCATCCGCCATGGCAACAGGTTCGAGTAGGGATGGTGGTTGAGTCAAACTGTCCCGTCCAGAGCCGAAAGAATGAGGCTGGAGTGTGTGTGCAAGTAAATCTCATTTTATTAGAGTAATGGATACATCAAAAGCATTGTGCTTCATAGTGTTGAGGCTACTTTTAGCACCCGTCAAGACAGTGTGATGCTCACCTCAATTCCTGAGTGGAAGCGCGAGCGGAGGATAACCTGATTGACTGCTGGGCTTTCGGCCAGGTACCAAGTAAAGACACACACAACTTCTTGATCAAAAAGTGGCCTCAGACTCAACACAGGCACAACAGCCTGGCAAGAATGAAGATCCTGTTTATTTGTAATAGTGCCAATATATAGGATTTACAAGCAAAACATCAACAAACAGAATGTAACATAACATACGAGACAAGTAACAGGCCAAAGATACATATCACTGGTTGCGTATCGGATGTCAGGATGTCCTTCCTTTGAAATTCGGACCCTTGAGCAATATGTTCTAAGATAAGGGCTGGGAAGAGGGGTTGGTTTGACACTTTGGGGGTCATAAAACATGGGAACATTCACACAAGAAAATACATATAGCCCTGAAAGGGGCGCTTATCAATAACCTTATGAGATTTTATTACTACATCTCTAAGGGAGTATCCAGAGAGAATTCAGAAAGCAATACAAGCCTCTGATTATTTACAAGACAGATACACGAGTGTGAGGGAAGTACAAGGCACATGAGAGGTAAAACAGTCAAGGACAGCTGAATGATTATCTTCTAAGACATTGCAGGGAAATTGCAGGGAAACTTTACGCTAACTCACTGAAGTCCCTAACTATACTCTAGACATGCTCTGCAGCGTGTGAAGCAAGTTGACTCAATGACACCCCCCCTGGGAGCGGCAGGCTTATATAGGAAATGTTTTTGAATGTAATCTCTGACTCCTTTGCAATTCCTGTCTTTGCCCTGTCCGTTTCTCACGGCGACGGGAACGAGGAGACAGGGGATGCGCATCCAACAGCTCTTCTGAAGACACCTGCTCCCGAGTAACAGGCTCGAGGTCAGGGGGCGGTGCCACACTGGAATCTTCCTGGGAACTGCTTGGAAAAGGAGGAGCTGGCACTAACTCTGAAGCTTCCCCCCACAAGTCCTCTGCATCAACTGGGGGCGGTGCGCTCAGCTCCTCAGAAAGGGCGTTACTCGTGGGAACTGGCTGGAGAGCAGGCTGCCCCCCTCCCTCACAACCCTGCTCAGACACAACAATCCCCAACTCTGCTTCTTCTGACTGCGGAGGTGCCTGAAACTCATGCCTCCCCCCTTCCTGTCCCTTCTGAGTTGGCTGCAGCGCAACAGTACTCTTTGAGTACAATTCTGGAGCCAACTGTGAATCCACCTGATAGTTGTTCCATCCAGCCCACATTTAGCTAGCTTGCTAATCAGAATGTCATGGGGCACTTTGTCAAAAGCTTTGCTGAAATCAAGATATATTATGTCCATGGCATTCCCACAGTCTGCAAGGGAAGTTACCTGATCAAAAAATGAGATAAGATTAGTTTGGTGGGATTTGTTCTTCATAAATCCATGTTGGCTCCTAGTAATCACTGCATTGTTTTCTGCTCCAGAGTTTTTCCAGGGATTGATGTTAAAAAGGGATCCAGAGGGGATCCCAGAAATTACAGGCCAGTTAGCTTAACTTCTGTCCCTGGAAAACTGGTAGAAAGTATTATTAAAGCTAGATTAACTAAGCACGTAGAAGAACAAGCCTTGCTGAAGCAGAGCCAGCATGGCTTCTGCAAGGGAAAGTCCTGTCTCAGTAACCTATTAGAATTCTTTGAGAGTGTCAACAAGCATATAGATAGAGGTGATCCAGTGGACATAGTGTACTTAGACTTTCAAAAAGCGTTTGACAAGGTACCTCACCAAAGGCTTCTGAGGAAGCTTAGCAGTCATGGAATAAGAGGAGAGGTCCTCTTGTGGATAAGGAATTGGTTAAGAAGCAGAAAGCAGAGAGTAGGAATAAACGGACAGTTCTCCCAATGGAGGGCTGTAGAAAGTGGAGTCCCTCAAGGATCGGTATTGGGACCTGTACTTTTCAACTTGTTCATTAATGACCTAGAATTAGGAGTGAGCAGTGAAGTGGCCAAGTTTGCTGACGACACTAAATTGTTCAGGGTTGTTAAAACAAAAAGGGATTGCAAAGAGCTCCAAAAAGACCTCTCCAAACTGAGTGAATGGGCGGAAAAATGGCAAATGCAATTCAATATAAACAAGTGTAAAATTATGCATATTGGAGCAAAAAATCTTAATTTCACATATACGCTCATGGGGTCTGAACTGGCGGTGACCGACCAGGAGAGAGACCTCGGGGTTGTAGTGGACAGCATGATGAAAATGTCGACCCAGTGTGCGGCAGCTGTGAAAAAGGCAAATTCCATGCTAGCGATAATTAGGAAAGGTATTGAAAATAAAACAGCCGATATCATAATGCCATTGTATAAATCTATGGTGCGGCCGCATTTGGAATACTGTGTACAGTTCTGATCGCCTCATCTCAAAAAGGATATTTTTTTTTTTACAATAATTTTTATTCAAATTTTCATAAAACATAGAAAACAAAATCATAAAACATTCAAAGACAAAAAACAAAACAAAACAAAAATGATTAAACAAAATAAAATAAAATGTTGACTTCCCATTTGTCACATATCAAATCAGTTATAGGTCTACAATATATAACAATCCTGTCTCTTAAATCATATTATAAAATCACTTTCCTCCAGTAGTTATCTTAATTAATCATCAAATCTCATAAACATTACTTTATTCTTTCCAATAATTTCAATAGCCATTATTCCATTATCCCTATTAGTTCCATCTTCCATCTTCGATAGTCCTGTTAAATCCAGTAATTTCAGTGTCCAATCTTCCATTATCAGTATTCCATAATAATCTTGCTGTTGTAGCCATAGTCATATAATAAGAGTCTGATGGGAATTTCCTCTATCCCAAATATTTTCTTGCCATCCATTCTGAATAAGTTGCTGAAATACTGTTGTAAAGTCATATCTGTGTTCTTCTTTTTTACAAAATGCACTGGCTCATCTCTTAAGAGTTTTTCCATTGTCACATGGCTGCAGTTAATTCCATAGATTTTCTCTATATCAAGCTCCATCACGTCATTCCAGTCCAGAAGATTATCCAAGCCATTGATAACTTTATCTCTAATATCTTCATTAATTTCTTCAGAGATAACGTTAAATTCCAAACAGTAGATTTTATTTCATCTCTGATCTCATTGTCCTCTCTCACAGGATCCCCTATTTCTTTAAGCTCCTGCGTCATTTTGCTCAGTTCAATTTTCAGCTCCTTACTACCCTGTCGCAGGGTTTGTTTCGTTATCTCAATCTCATCCATTATTTTCTGAAACATAATTACTTCCAGATTCTCAGCCACTTTCTTGATTGCCATTTTTAAAACCACGAAAACAAAGCAAAACAAAAATAAAGAAGAACCACTTCTTATTTCAGCAACAATTGGGTTAATATTCCAGGCTTGATGACATCACAGTATAAGCAGAGCAACCTGCCTTATCTCTCTATGTTCAAGAATGCAAAACAAATTTAGTTCCCAGCATCAAAACAGTTAGTGGCGTCGTGAAGAAGCAGATTCGTCAAAATAAAATAGACCAAAAAGAGAATAGTCCCAGACAATATAATATTCCTCGGAATAGAAATCAGGAATAGAAATCCCTCTTCTGTTTATTATCTTTAGAATGCACTTCCAGGACAGCTTTTTGCGACAGAAACAGAGATAAGCTGTTAATTTCGTGAATAACAGAGAAGAGCTATATCTCACCCAGAAGTTGTCCAAAGCCGATCAATCTGACAAATCTCCTTTTGCTGCAACAATTTAAACCAAGTAAAAAAAATAATAGAAAGAAGGGTGCTTGCCTGTTAGTCCGTTCTCTCTTTAAGGAAAAGATAAACGTATCGCTTAAGCAGATAGAGCTTGTTAGGAAGTCCGTCCGGCATTGTTGGCTGGACCTTATCTCATAAATTAATGAAATCCAGTCCTCCCAACAAAAACAGGCTTTGAGGTTGATTTCTACGTTTCTCCCTGCCCGGGAGAAATTTCATCAGTCAAAAAAAAAAAATGTTCTGACTGATTTATATCTGAATAAGCTTCTTTTGAGGCGGGAGCCCGTCCCAAAAGCAGGCACAAGCGAAGTCACCCTTCCCGGAAGTCATCTCAAAAAGGATATTATAGAGTTGGAAAAGGTTCAGAAGAGGGCAACTAGAATGATCAAGGGGATGGAGCGACTCCCTTATGAGGAAAGGTTGCAGCATTTGGGGCTTTTTAGTTTAGAGAAAAGGCGGGTCAGAGGAGACATGATAGAAGTGTATAAAATTATGCATGGCATTGAGAAAGTGGATAGAGAAAAGTTCTTCTCCCTCTCTCATAATACTAGAACTCGTGGACATTCAAAGAAGCTGAATGTTGGAAGATTCAGGACAGACAAAAGGAAGTACTTCTTTACTCAGCGCATAGTTAAACTATGGAATTTGCTCCCACAAGATGCAGTAATGGCCACCAGCTTGGATGGCTTTAAAAGAAGATTAAACCAATTCATGGAGGACAGGGCTATCAATGGCTACTAGCCATGATGGCTGTGCTCTGCCACCCTAGTCAGAGGCAGCATGCTTCTGAAAACCAGTTGCCGGAAGCCTCAGGAGGGGAGAGTGTTCTTGCACTCAGGTCCTGCTTGCGGGCTTCCCCCAGGCACCTGGTTGGCCACTGTGAGAACAGGATGCTGGACTAGATGGGCCACTGGCCTGATCCAGCAGGCTCTTCTTATGTTCTTATGTCCTTATGACTGGTCTGTAGTTCCCTGGTTCCTCCTTTTTGCCCTTTTTGAAGATAGGGACGGCATTAGCTCTCCTCCAGCCATTGGGCACTTCACCAGTCCACCATGATTTTGCAAAGATAACGGACAGTGCTTCTGAGAGTTCTTCAGCCAGTTCCTTCAATACATTCCCAGAGATGCCAGGGATTGAACCTACCTAGATATGGCAGGCATTGAACTGGGGACCTTTCTTATGCAAAACAGATACTCTACCACTGATCTATCACCCTTCCCTTAAAGAAATGCTTAGCACAGCACTAGTTGCCATATATGTTTCTCTTGGGAGTTTCTCCCCTGGTGAGCAGAGGTGTGTGGAGAGTCTCTTGAAATCAACAGGATTTACTTGAAAATAAATGAAGATACCAACAATCTTAATTAAGATGCAGACTGAAGACATGGGAGAATCATAATTCCTTTACATACCAGAAGTTGAAATAAAACTTACATTAGGATTGTAAATCAGGAAAACATGCCACTACATGACTGCAGAAGCTTCCATTTAGGAAGCACCTTATTATACAAAATCATGTGCAGTTTCTGATTAAATGTCTTATTTACTACTCTTAAACCAACAGCATGGGAAAAACACATGCAATTTCATTTTATTCCTCTGTTTTGTTCTGAAACTACTTTTATAGCAATACTTCTGCTTTTTTGTGTGTGTAGAGGGCAAGATGATATATCCATTTGTGAATATTTGCTCTGACTGTATTGGAAACTGGCTCAGATGTAAATTCACTCATATAGTGAAGTGCTTTCTTGGTTGGATGTTTTTAATGAACCTAGGTTTTTTATTTCAATGCTATTTTCACCTTATAAGCTGACTGCTGCTCCTTTGAGGGAATGATCTGTGAGAACTGGTCGTCTTTTGTGATAGCAGACATGAATTTTGATTGAGCATCTGGTCAGGATTTGTCCTTTCATGCTAGTTTCAGCTTTATAGTGATTCCAGCGAGAATTTCATTTGGGCCTCTTTTTTTCCCCCCCAAATGCCTTTTTCCCCAACTGATTAAGGTTTGAAAAATGTTCAGCACATAGAGCTGCTGGGCAAAATAGTTATAGCTTGATATATCCTTCCTCCTGGAATACTAATGCCCTTGAGCTTAAATCCTGGAGATTTTTTGAACCAACCATAAAAGGAGTATTTCTCCTTCAATAAAATGATTGCTTGCCATTCTTATCTAAGTAGTGGGCACTGTTTATTTTGCATAGTATTTATTTTATTTAACAAAATTTATTTTTGTTAATTAAAATAACTGATTAGTTATTGATTGAGAGAATGGAATTTAGCAAGTGTAATTTTAAGGTGCCCCAATTAGGCTAGATTTCAAAAGATGCAACTTAAGCAGGATTTGGTTCTTTCTCACAAAACATTATAACCACCTCATCATACTTTATTTTCACCTTGAAAACCAGAGGAAACTTTTCCATGGGCACCCTTTGCATTTCTGTAACATCAATTTGCAGGGCAGAGATTTGGAGGTCAGAAAGAGGGAATTGTTTATCTGTGATGAGGAAACTCTCTGTCACGATTGGGGATGTTCTCTTGGGGCTATATGAAGGCTAGATAGGTAGGACTAGAGTGGTGGTGGGGAGTTTATTAAAAGATGGAGAAAAACATTTCTACCTCCAGCAAAGTGTGGGGCAGGGATGGTGAACTTGTGGCCCTCCAGATGTTGCTGGATTACAATTTCCATGACCATTGTCCATGCTGGTTAGTCTGAGTTATTTAAATGGGAGTTATTTGTTTATTAAATTTATATCATGTCCCTCCTCCCAAAGGAGCCCAAGGCAGCAAGCAACAAGCAACAAAACCATAAAAAACATCTTAAAAACAATTCCAGTACAGATGCAGACTGGGAGAAATCTCTACTTGAGGCTTGTTGGAAGAAGATGGTCTTCAGTAGGCACTGAAAAAACAACAGATCTGTCTAATATTTAAGGGGAGGGAATTCCAAAGGGTCAGTGCTGCCACACTAAAGGTCTGATTCCGATATTGTGTGGAACAGACCTTCTGATAAGATGGTATCAGCAGGAGGCTCTCATGTGCTGAGCACAGCGATTGACTGGGCATATAAGGGGAGAGATTATTTTTGAGGTGTCAAGCTGTATAGAGCTTTATATACTAAAACCAGCACCTTGAACCTAGCCCAATAGCTAATTAGCAGGCAGTGCCATTTTTTCAACAGCAGGGTAACATATTTGGTGATATCTTGCCCCAGTGAACAGTTGAGCCACTGTATTTTACACCAGCTGCAGCTTCTGGACCAACCCCAAGAGCAGCCTCACACAGAGTGTATCATGGTAATCAAGCCTGGAGGTTACCAGCACATGGATGACAGTGGTCAGGTTATCTCAGTCCAGAAATAGCTGTAGCACTCTTACCAGCCAATGCTGGTAAAAGGTACTGCTAACTACCTGGGCCTCTAATGACAGAAGTGGATCCAGGAGCACACCAAACTATGGACCTGCTCTTTCTGGGGGAGTACAACCCTATCCAAATCTGGACTCGGCAGCCACCTACCTGCAGTGGCTCTTCCTTGCCAGCATTCAGAGTACATTTGTTGGCCCTCAACACCTGCAGTCCAACAATACCTGGATCGTCACAGGTTCTCCATCCCTAATGTAGTGGGTAAGAGACATGGTGAAGTATAATAACCATACTGGAAGTTCTACAAAATGGGGAAAACTATAAACACAGGGAGAATCATACTCCAGAGCTGTAGGTTTATCTGCATGATTTCAGATGCATGTAATTAAAATAATATGCATATCATTTTTATGAGCATTGCAAATATAAACTTACAGCTCATAAGCACTTATTCTGTAGTTATTTTTCAAAATTGGGTGTTTTTCTTAATGATTTTGGAGCCTGTTATTATTCTAACACATTAATATGTTAGTGCTTTGAAAACTACCTGAAGACCCATTAGTATTGACTGTCCCTATCTTGTAAGCCATTTCCAGATGAAGAAGACCACCAGACTGGTATGTTTTTCATCAGAGTGGAGAACAGTATCAACTAATGGCAAAAAGGAGAACTGAATTTTATTTTTATTTTTAAGGAGAGAGGACTTGCCAGAAATGAACAGGACAAGCTGAGACTTGAGGAAAGTATTGGACAAAAATAATAATAATCAAAAACAAAAATGCAGAGTGGGGGTGTATGAATTTTGAGTTATCAGTCATATATTGTGGTCTGCCAGATGCCTGACAACCTCCCTATTTTTTTTTGTCCCAGAAAGGAAACAAAAATGGAAGGTTTATTGAACTATACATAGTTGCAGAACTGTAGTCAGCTTGATGGGTCACATACTGTACAGGTCTACAGCAGACTTGAAAGTTATTGTCCTGTGTGACTCATTAGTTACATAAGATCAGGGCTCCTGCCTGTTCCAGTCAGATAACTCACAAGGAACCACATATGGACACTACAGAAACATTTAAGCAAGAACCCCTTTAATGATTTTGCTCAGGTGTTCTATTCCAATCCTAGGAATAGAAAAAGCTGAATGTTAGTTCAGACTCTCATTTAAGTGATTATTTTGTGGATCTCTCTGCAGTTAGAAAAAGAGAGACACATCCCCTAAGGCAGGGATGGAGATCTTGTGGTCCTCTGGAAGCTTTTGGACTCTATCTGTCCCAAACAGGATGCTCAATAGTTAGGGATGATGGTAGTTGTAGCCCAACAACGTCAGAAGGGCCATAGGTTTCCCATTCCTGCCCAAAGTGGTACATGTGTGATGAATGAATGGTCCAATCAGCACTGTTTCCTCTAGTGTTAGCCAGATAAATCAAGGTAACTGGAATCTTGGGTGGCAGTTTTGCCCCACTGACCAGAATGTTCTTTTGTATTGTATTGGATGAGACCGATTATCTAGATCCATTTCAATCGGGTTTCAGGCCCGGTTTTGGCACTGAGACGGCCTTGGTCGCCCTGCTTGATGAATTATGTCGGGAGAGAGACAGAGGAAGTGTAACTCTGTTGATTCTCCTTGACCTCTCAGCGGCTTTCAATACCATCGACCATGGTATCCTTCTGGAGAGGCTTGTGGAGTTGGGAGTTGGAGGCACTGCTTGGCAGTGGTTCCGCTCCTACTTAGCGGGCCGTCTCCAGAAGATAGTGCTTGGGGAACACTGCTCGACACCGTGGGCTCTCCAATGTGGGGTCCCGCAGGGTTCGGTTTTGTCTCCCATGCTTTTTAACATCTATATGAAGCCGTTGGGCGCGGTCATCAGGAGCTTTGGAGTGTGTTGTCATCAGTACGCTGATGACATGCAGCTCTACTTCTCCTTTTCTTCTCCTTCAGGTGAGGCCGTCGATGTGCTGAACCGTTGCCTGGCCGCGACAATGGACTGGATGAGAACTAACAAACTGAGACTCAATCCTGATAAGACTGAGATGCTGTTGGTGGATGGTTTCTCTGATCGGATGGTGGATATATACCCGGTCCTGGATGGGGTTACACTCCCCCTAAAGGAGCAGGTTCATAGTCTGGGAGTCATTTTAGACTCTTCCCTCTCACTTGAGGCTCATGTAGCCTCGGTGGCCCGGAATGCATTCTACCAACTTCGGTTGGTAGCCCAGCTACGTCCCTATCTGAGTAAGGAGGACCTCACATCAGTGGTACATGCTCTGGTAACCTCACGTCTGGACTACTGCAATGCGCTTTACGTAGGGCTACCTTTGAAGACAGCTAGTGCAAAATGTGGCGGCCAGACTGCTAACAAGAACCAAGCGGTCGGAGCATATAACACCTGTTCTGGCTCGCCTGCACTGGCTTCCAATATGCTTCCGGGCCAGATTCAAAGTGTTGGTACTAACCTATAAAGCCTTATACGGCGTGGGACCACGATACCTGTTGGAACGCCTCTCCCGATATGCACCGGCCCGTACACTATGGTCTACTACGAAGGCCCTCCTCCGGGTCCCGACCCATAGGGAGGCCCGGAGAGTGGTGACAAGATCTAGGGCCTTCTCAGTGGTGGCCCCCGAACTATGGAATAGTCTCCCCAAGGAGGTGCGCTTCTCTGCCTCTTCTCTGAGGCATTTTAATTTAAGTCGACTTAATTTTAAACTGTTGTATCTGATTTTAGAGTGTACAGTTTTTATATACTTTGTTCTATTAGATTGTGTAATTTTATTGTATTTTTTTTTATGTTCACTACCCAGAGAGCTATTGCTAGTCGGGCGGTATATAAGTTTAATTAATAGATAATAATAAATAAATAAACCACCCCTGAATAGCAAGATATGAGTGCAACAACACAACACTCTCCCCACTTGTGATTCCCAGCAACTGGTACCCAGAGGCATACTCCTGCCAACAGTGGTGGCAGAACATTGCCACCATAACTAGTAGCCTTATCTTCCATCCTCTTTGAAAGCCATTTAAGTAGGTGGCCATCATTACATCTTGTGCGAGTTAGCTCTGAAATGGAAATGCCAGCATAAGCCTCACCCTCTTGATGATACAAGTAATATAAATGCTTTGAAAATTTCAGACTCATTTCATTCAGACATAAATGACACCCATAATTGAGCAAATAGTTTCAAGAGTAGGGGAGTTCATTGGGGAAAGCCAAACAGCTCTCCCCATGTTGTTGTTCTGATCTAGATGTCTCTTCTCTTATAGCTGCTATTTTAAAAAGAAAATCCAAAAGGAAGAAGTGCACTCACACTTTTATTATCATTTCTAGTTTAACCTTAACATTACAATCCTACGCATGTCTCCTTAGAAGCAAATCCCATTGAGTAAGAATAGGATTGCAGCTAGGTACTAAATAAAAATATATATAAAACAACCCACATTTATTGTCATTTCTAGTTAAACCTTAACATTGCAATCCTATGCATGCTTACTTAGAAGCAAATCCCATTGAGCAAGTAAGCATAGGATTGCAGCCAAGCACTAAATAAAAATCTATATACCCCCCCCCTTGCTAGGACAAATTCAGCTGAAAGGCAAATTGTGAGCAAAACCAGGTCAATATTGAAGCCTTATTATAGTCCCTGGAAATTATATCAAACCAATAGTTTGCACATCATCATCTCAAGGCTTCAAACTCTCCAGCGGAGTTTCAAAAATTCCTCTCAATATACTCTTCTGAGTGTAAACCATTCCATTCCTAATTTTCATAGCTAGTATTCTGCCTTTTTTCAGGATATGCAAAGCCATGCAAAATTGACACTGCTGCCTAAATTATCTTGCCAGAACCCTGTCATTCTTCTTCTGTCCCTCTTACTTTCTATCAATAATGAAAATGGTCTGTAGCTGCTTTCTGGCTGTGGGAGTCGCAATTTCAAAAGGATCAGGAAAAGAGAAGCAGAAAAGGGGTGGAAGGAGGCAACCAATGGGAACGAGAAGGCAGGTGAGGGTCATAATGTTGGAAGCAGGTGCTTCAGGAAGTTCCAGGAATTCGAGCAGACCTCCTCCACCTGGGCAGTTTAAGGGCCTCTGGCAGTTGCTGGAGTTCTCAAGGTGGGAAGAGGCTCAGGCAAAGATGTCACACCCATGGAGTCTTCTTCTACCTGGGCACATGCTAGATCTTCACACATTTTGTTGTAGGCCTACTTCTACATTATATCTTGCTTGAGGGAAATTTGTTCTCTACTACAGGGCAGCCAACATGAGGCCCATTAGATGTGGTTAGACTACAAATCCCATCACCCCCACCAGCCAGCATGACCAATGGCAATGGGAGTTGTAGTCTAACAACAGCTAATAGACACCATGTTGGCTAACCCTACTAGCAGATCTATTGCTGATTTCTTTGCTCTACTATTATTCTATAGTGCAAACCTAATCATGTTGACTAAGAAGTAAGTTCTGTTTAATTCAGTGAGGTCTACTTCCAGGTAAATGGGGTTAGGATTTCAGCCTTTGTTAATTCATTTATTTTGGGGAGATTTTGATCCGTGACCAGTCTACCAGCTGATGACTACCTAACTGCTGCTTTTATTGTTGTTATTTATGCGTAAAGGCATGCTGTCTGGCTTTATCTGCTGTTTTATGTTTTTATTGTGCTGATATTTTTATGAGTTTTGCTAGAGTGCCTTGCATGCCAATTATGGCAGAAAGATAGTTATACAGATTTTAAAACTCAGATCAATCAGGAATGCAGTTGTCATGTAAAATGTGATGTACAAGTGTCAAGTGAGCTTGCGAGATATTTCCTGAGATGGGAATGGTTGAGAGGAAAACTGCAGCAAACCTTCAAACGTTTCAATGGAGCCTGAAAACCCATTTTTCTGTGCTGTTCTCATTGGTTCAGTTGACATGTAATGGTTTAGCACCACATGGGCAAGCTTCAGTAAGCCTGAGCAAAAAAATTAAACTCCTGCGCTTTCCCTCCCTTCTCCTTTGCCTGCATAGCATGGAGGACTTCTGCTAAGTTTACTTCTAGGCTGCAATCCACACCACCTTACGCTTGGGCTATTGGGGGTTTGGATTGAGTTGAGGCATCCCTCTGCCTATCTCTGACAGCTCAGTCAGCCTCCCATCGCTGATAGAGTGATGCTTGCATCACTGTGCTGCCGCAGACTCCCCCTTCTACCTCCTAGGGGTATTTCTGCCAGCAGAGCCCATTGGAAGGACCTGAAATGGGGCATTCTGACAGTGAGGCTGAGCTGGCCCACAAGCCGCTGGATCCCAAGCGTGTAGGGTCTGATCCATCTTGGAGCTGGCACAGCAATCAGATCTAATCTGTCTTCCCATCACCTTCTGCTGCCTTGAGTGGCCATACTGTGGATACGGCCGTAGCTCCACTGCTTTGCAGAGCTGTGTTGGTGGCAGTGGTAAGTTTGGATTGCCCATTTCAGTGAACCTCAGCTTAGAGTTATGTGCAGGATCCTTGTATAAAACAAGCAATGGTGAATTGCTAACTGAATCCATAGGTTATGAAACTGGGTTGTTAACAAAGCATTGTTTTACAATCGGGATTCCTTAGGATCTGAAAGTAAACTCGGCAGAATTCCTCCTGGCAGTATGTCCACCGTTTTTGTGAGTATTTAGACCTTTTTAGAAAACTGGCTGAAGATGCAGGATGATGAGGCGAGTACATCAAACTTTTTGCTTGGCGTTTCCACTCTCCAACCTCCGCACAGCTCACTGGCTCTTTCACTCTTACTGCATCTGTAGGCAAATACACTTTCATGTACTCCTTTTGCAGTGGTGGCTCCCCATAAATGTTCTGAAGGAGGTGCTTTTTTGCAAGAGATGAAAGTGTTTACAAAAAGTGCTTTCCTTCATCCCACCTGGATTCTGCTGTAGTAGAGAGCAACACAACTCTGCTGCCAACATCAGCTCAATGTTTCTCTTCGTTTTATTTGCCAGCCAGTTGATTTCTAGAGAGAGGCTGGGCATCCTCTCACTTTGCTTTATAACTGACTTTTCTAATGCTAACTTGGGGGAATACATAGGCGTGGGGCTAAACTTGATGGTTCTATCCTACATGCGAGGCTACACAAGCTGGAACCAGAAACGGTGCCACCGGCTAAGTGGACTTTTACTGTCAGGCTTTCTGCCATTTTTTTTATTAGACTCCCCTCCCCAGGCAAAGCCTCCTGTAATTTTTGCACCCGTCTAATCTTTTCAGGCATTTAAAAATATATTTTATAAAATATTTGCATTTCCCACTAATAAAATAAGATTGATTTGTAGGGCTGTATTTTGATGGTGTGTGTGTGTGCGTTATCCAACTCATGTTCACAACAAGCAATTAAGCCAAATGTGCTTCTTAATAGAAAGGGAAAGCAGTGAGGACATGCAGGATTTGTAAACTCCTGCCTGGCCATATTAGCAATTTACAGTTTTTATAATATAGGACATTTAAGTTTGCAAATCTATAGTATTATTACAAAATGAGAGAAATGGGGAATAATCTTAGCAAGACAAGCTAAGTCCATTTTATTTATTTACAAGACAGCTTGGGGGGGGAGATTTTCAAAATAGCTCAGTAACTGGTGGTTCTTTTTCTTAAGTGGGGTGGTGGGTAGGTTAAAACAATACAATTCAAGAGGAGGTTGTAATCCTCCTCTTACAGTGCAATCTTATGCATAAATATTCAGAGGTATGTTCCACTGAGTTCAGTAAGACTTATTCCAAGGTAAGGGTATAGGGTATACAGTATACCACTGCAGCCCAAATTTATATTTTGAGATAGCATGATCCCACATTCCTAACATGATAAGCACAGCATATATAGTTACAGATGAAACTGCCCCAAATGCCATTTCACACCATCGCCACTTGAAAGCTGGCTCAGGTTAAAAACAACACTGAATCATAAAGAAGGAGAAGCCCCTATTTAATAAAACAGGAGACACCATGATACTTCTTTCCTTTAATTCATTTATTGCCTACCTTTCTCTTTGGGTAAAGATTCATAGCAGGTATTTTAGAGGATTCACAAAAACAAAATCTCAGTCTGCTTTGGTCCATGTACATGTGTAGAGGCACACTGAAGATAGGTATAAGCTACTGTGTGAACAAGGCTACTGAGAGAGGCACAGAGAGGGCAGTAACCAAAACTGTTTGTTCTTGTGAACATTATAAATGCAGGACCTGCTCTTTTCCTTTCTAGGATGCCTCTTGCCTCTGATGTCTCACCCTATGTTTCCACTGATCATCATTCTAAGGGAACTGGGGTAGGGAGTAGCGTGTGTACGGACTCTGTTGATAAAATGTGTGAAAGTGTATAGAAGCAGTAAGGCATACTCCCCAGTATAAATTCAATAACAGCCTTTCCCAACCTTTGAGTCCCCAGATGTTGCTGGACCACAGTTCCCATCATTCCTGACTATTGGCTATGCTGGCTAGGGCTGATGGGAGTTGTAGTCCAACAACATCTGGTGACCGAAAGGTTGGGAAAGGCTCAGTGGTGGTTGGTCGACTAAGGCAAGTGGGGCGCTGTCCCATCAACCCTCAGCCAGCCCCCACCTACCTGCCTTCTTACTGACAACTGAACCGGGGGGGCTGACTGTCAGATTCCTCCTCCTTCATTTTAGCATTGCCCTTCTAGAACTCAGCAGGGAGGAGAAGGATGGGGACGAAACTAGAATTAGTTGGCCCCACCTGTCATTGGCTCTGGCTCCATCTACTGTTGGGCTCCTTGCTTCCACCCCAGCAGTCCCAATTGACATCAGCCAGCGCTGGAAAGGCTGCTATAGAACACCTAGGGCTATGCTTTTAATGTGTGCTGGAAACATAGGTAGAATTGCACTAAAGCAAAGTGCAATGTCACACTGCTATTTCTTGTGATGCGGAAATTGACAACGGAGGGGCATTGGCTCCTGGTTGATTTTGCAATACCCCCCTCCCCACAATACTGCTGCATGCTGTGACACTGCAGTTGCTTGCCACGTAGAAAGTCCTTATATTTTTTGGTGTAGCTCTTGGGAATGGACAGTTAATGAGAATTTAATTCAAGCTGTGATTTGTGAAGATATTGCTCACTTCGTTATATTGTCACTTTGTGAGTCATGGCCTTCTCTGCCATTATGTTTCACATTACGTTTTGCAAAGGAACAGAGAAAGCTACCTTGTACCTACTCAGATCATTGGTCCATCTAGCTCAGTACTGTCTACACTGTCTGGCAGCAGCTCTCCAAGGTTTCAGACGGCAGCCTTTCCCAGCCCTACCCTGGGATGCCACAGATTGAACCAGGGACTTCCTGCATGCAAAGCAGATGCTCTGCAACTGAGCTAGGCCCTTCCTTAACACATTTCTAGAAAATGTCACATTTCCTCTTCTTAGACCTGTATGTTTTTGTCCTGAAGAAGTACATGTCAGGGAATGACTGTTCCCTGAAGAAATGATACAATGCAGTATTTCAAAGATATTCACAATAGCAGATGGCAAGAGAAAATGTGAGACTTAGATGATTTGAATATCACTCCTTGAGTGTTTTCAGTTGCCTAGTATAACCTAAACAAAGATCTCTTCAGGGTGCTTTAAGAACTTTTCTGCTGCATCAAGGGAAGGCAATCAGTATTCATGAGAAAATGGATTCAATGGATTTGGGCAGTTTTACAATTTCATGGGCGGAGGCTTAATAAAAAAAATCTTACCAAGAATTTTTCCTGTGCATGATAGCACTAGAGAAAAGGGCAGACCTATTAAAATGAACAGGGGTTATACAGAAATAGCGGAGAGAAAATAGCAAAAACATGAAATATATAGGGGGAAAGGGCCTCAATATTAATCGTTCGAGGGGATCATGATTCAGAAGTCCTTTTCATACTATAATATAGTCTCTCTCTGATAGACAATGTAAAAAAAAAAAAAGCCATCCCAGGTGCAATGTCCTAGAAACAGACATTATAACTGGCTAAAATTTTAGGTTGAAAAATCTGTAAAAGAAAGAAAATCTGGGTTAAAGTATGTGTGTGCATGTGTGTGTGTAAATATATAAAAGAGAGAGAGTGTGTGTATACAGGAGTAATACAAGTAAGTCTAGACAGCAGATGGACACTTTGCTAAATGGACTCATCCACCAGTGACTGAGCTCCAAATGGCAAATCCAACAGCTGCAGTGATGTACTACAGTAATGGAACCAAGAGAGAACAACAGAATTTTGCCAGTCTGTGCAAATAGCACAACCTTTAGTAACATGAGGCCATATATTTTGAAAATCTAAAATCCCCAGGAAGTTGTCAGGCGACTGACAGATAGCAGCTCTCCAGGCTTTTCAAATGCAGGGTCTTTCCTGCCCCTGCCAGGGATGCAACTTGGGGCCTTCTGCATGCAAACCATGAACTCTACCACTGTGGTACTTGAAATGTGTAAGAAGTGACTAATGCAGAAGAAACCATTTGGAGGTTCTGTACTATGTTAGAGAGAGTTGTTTTCTTGTCTATTAATTAAATCAATGGCATGTGTACAAATCTAACAACACAATGCCGTTGACATCTTTATCAGTTTCATCATTTTAGTGCATACTGAACTAAAACTGGAGTAAAATTTAGAGCAACCAAAGCAGTTGACCAGTCCCCTAGGGCCTGTTAGCACACTTGGAATGTAGAGAGAGTGTCATGTGAGCACCATTCTATACTCTCCTCCTTCCAGAGATTCAGAAGAAGAGAGAGCACACTCTTGTGCCTGCGTACATGTGTTCACATACACACACACAAGTGATGTGAATTAGTTGGTTCCAATTGAATTAAAATGTGTCATCTTAAATTTGTAGTCATCATTAAAGTTTACAGTGATAGTCTACACAGTAAAACTTAAACAGTAAAAATGCCAGCACTGAAAAAACATTGATCCAATGCATAGATTATTGTGGGTCTTCATGATTTTTGATGATTTGACTTCAAGAAGACCAAGCAATCACAGAACATATAATTTATTGATAGCTTTGAGGAGATCCCTTGAAAAACTATGAGGATCCATAAGGATATGTGCCTCACATCCATGGTTTTGCATCATGGTAATGTTGGAAAGTGTTGCATATATCATTTTTAAGGTTTAGTTAATGGAGTCATATGTGATCAGTGATTTGATGGTGTGTATGTCTGCATGCACGAGTGTGTCCTCTCTTTCTCTGGCACTTCATTCTCTCTGTCCTGACTCATTTTCCTCCTGCCAGCCACTCCATTTCTCTCCCCCCAGTCTCCTAGACTGATCCCTTCCCAAGCTTTCCCTCAGGTTTGTTCAGGTGTCAATCTTAGCTTTGAAAAGCACATAGAGATGAAAGAGGAAGTGGAAAAGAACATCACTCTTCCAACTTCCTCCTTCAGCTCTATGTTCTTTTCAGGGGGAAAGGGAAGTTAACCACTCAAGATGAAGGGGGCAGTGAAGGGGAAGTCAATCTCCAGGGGTGCCAGGGGAAGTCCTCAAGGGCACTATTGTGCAATGTGCCCACAGGCACCACACTGGTGATCTAGGGATCACTAGGGATGGAAAGTTCTGTAAGTTTTGGTTCTCTTAGTTTCTAATTTTTCTAATCTTAAATTCAGTTCTCCACATTTCTGCAGCAGTTTGTGATTTAAAAAAAATCCTCATGAAAAATTCTACAGCATTTTAGTGTGAATTTATCCTAACAGACACATATTTGTAGGCAGTTATAACCAATGTGTACACATTTTTGCAAGCAATTTCTCATCATACAATGCATTTTCATATGTTTTCACGCATATATTCATTTTTATGCACACTTACCCCTAACATACGCATTTTTATAAACATTGCTTGTTTGGCAAACTGCATTGCAAAATTCAAGGAAGTGTGAATTTTGAACAGTGGCCATGTTTCAGTTCTCATATTGTTTTGGAAACTGCAAATTTGATAGATTCAGCTTGAAATGCAAATTGAATCAAATTTCTCACCCATCCCTACCCATATGAGGTATTTGTTGAGATGAGTAGCTATTCTTGTCACTGCCTCTGGCCACTGTTGTAACGTATGTATAGTTCATGCCAGGCAGTTGAGGAAAAATAAAGGAAAAGAAGTCTAGAACAGATTTATGGGGTGATATAGAAGAAAAGGGATGAAAGCCACTCATGAAATAACAGAGTCAGGCCTTATCTAGGGCACAGTCAGCCACTTCCCCTATGCTCTGTTTTCTACTTAAGGTCCTAAAAAGATCTTTAGGTTGTTGCTTGGTCTAGTACTTAGTTCTGTGACATAGAAGGGAAAGGAATTAATACTTTTACACTGGAGAAGTAAGACATCTTTTGATTACTAGGTTAATTTAAACACTGAACTCAGCAACTTTAGAACTATTTTGTGCTTTTGAAAACATCTGGAAGAAATAGCATGTATTGATTTTTGCTTAGTTGCTCCATTTCTGACCACTGCACAGATCAAAATACAGTAAATATCCACATGGAATAGGATAGTGCTGAATTGTTTGAAGCATGAAATAACTTGGCCATGGTGAAACTAATATATTTCAAAAACTATTTTCTGTTACTATTGCTGAGGCTATTTTCATGACACAAAATGGAAAGGGAAATGGACTGCCTTCAAGTCGATCCCGACTTATGACAACCCTATGAATAGGGTTTTCATGGTAGGCGGTATTCAGAGGGGGTTTACCATTGCCTTCCTCTGAGGCTGCGAGGCAGTGACTGGCCCAAGATCACCCAGTGAGCTTCATGGCTGTGTGGGGATTCGAACCCTGGTCTCCCAGGTCGTAGTCCAACACCTTAACCACTACACCACACTAGCTCTCAAGGGATCTAAAAAGCTTTAGGAGATTATATTTATTTTCCAAAAGGATGAAAATCAGGGAAAATATTGAAATTCATTTAGGAGCATCATTCTCTGTACTTTCTCATTTACAGTATCTTTGTTCCTGTCATCAGAAGTCTAGCTAAAGGGTGTGTGTGTGTTTCTTATCCAGATTTGCTTCTGCATTATCTCTTTTGATAATAGATGGCCAACTACTATCTTCCTGTGTTTTGTGAAATACAGTCATTTTCAAAAGGAAAACTACACCCTAAAAAAATATTTAAACTCATATGCACATATGTCAAGGGATAAAAAAGTGAAAAGTATGAAGAAGACTACATAAATACAGAAATATATCAAAATATAGATGAAACAGGTGGGACAGAGGCAAAGACAATACAATACAGTATTGCATATAGCCATAGTATATATAATCACAACAATACCAGTGATGACAAATGATTCCTAACTTCCAGAAAAAAACTACAGACATGCAGCCATCTAGGAATAACACAACTAGGGATGGGAGAGGAATTCGGAGAACTGTGGTTCCAGTTTGGACTATTGCAGAGAATATGGCAAGGGTTCGTTCTGGAATCCACACATTGCTGGATTGCCATTCTCTTATGGATTTGTATATGAAGTGGTCTGAGGGCTACCTGTCTGTCCTTAAAAACCCACACAGAAACCAGATGGAACAGGCTTTAGTCCTGTCCGCCGAAGTGGAGTCTGTTTTACATGTTTTGTTTAATTGTAGGTACTATGAAGGGGCCAGAAAATATCTCTTATACTCCATTATGCAGTCCCTTCCAGGCTGCCCCCTTGAGTCTCTTCTGCCTGTCTTACTAGAGGGCTCTGATAAGGCAATTACCGTTCAAGTGGCCAAATTTCTGAACTTGGCCATTGTGACCAGACCCTGTAAGATTGTGAACTGCAATTAATTTTATCATATTGTTTTGATGTCTGCCATAGCTCTGTCACCAAGTAGTCTCATGTTGATATTTTTATATTGTATTGTGGTCGGTTGACTGAAATAAAAATTATTCATTCATTCATACTAGTCCTGTCATGTGATGAACTGGTCCAACACAGAATTTATCCTTGGACCTTCCCTTAATGCAACCATGGGTCCCAACCAGAAATGGCGGACTCTCCGGCTGTTCAGAAGACTACGCTATAGCATCACAGAAGCATGTTGCATTAATGCAGTGAGGATAACCCACAGCATCATAGCAACAGTGGGAGTTTATTTTTGATATGACCAGTTCATGATCTGTACTGCAGTCTGCTCCCAGTCTTTTTTTCGCAGAAAGTATGGAACTTCTCCATCTTCTGTTTCCAATTATATAATCAATTTGATTCCTACATTGACGATTTGGTGATGTCCACGTGTACAGTCATCTTTTGGTTGCTCAAAAAAATGTGTTTGCAAGAAACAAATTATTGGCTTCACAGAATTCAACCAGTCTTTCTCCTGCATCATTTCTGTCTCCTAAGCCCCATTTCCCCACAATTCCTAGTTCTTCTTTGTTCCCTACTTTTGCATTCCAGTCCCCCATGATTATCAGCACATCTTGTTTTGGTGTGTGATCCATTTCCTCCTATACTTCTGCGTAAAATCTCTCCAATTCTTCTTCTTCTGTGTTTGTTGTTGGAGCATAGACTTGTATCATGGTTATGTTAATAGGTTTCCCATTTAATCTCATAGATATCACTTGCTCAGACCTTGCATTGTAGCTTTTAATTGCTTTTGCTACATCACTTCTCACTATTAAGCAACCCCATTTCTTCTTAATTTCTCATTTCCTACATAAAATATTTTGTAGTTGTCTGATTGAAAATGTCCCATTCCTGCCCATTTTAATTCACTCACACCAAGTATTGTAATGTTGATACGTTCCATTTCTTGCTTGACAATTTCTAACTTTCCCTGGTTCATGCTTCTCACATTCCATGTTCCTAATGTGTGTGTTGTACAACTCCGGACTCTCCTTTCGCATCTATGCGGATCAGCCTCTGGGCTTCCTTTTGGCTTTGACCCAGCTGCGTCATTAGTCACAGTGCTACTCGTACTTGTCCTTTGTTTCTTCCCAGTAGCTCGGTGAGTGCCTTCTGACCTGGGGATCTCATCTTCCAGCAATATCTCGTGTTGCATTCTGGATAAGGTTCATAAGGTTTTCATGGTAAGAGGTATTCAGAGGTGGTTTACCATTGCCTTCCTCTGAGTTTGGATGCATCTTAGTCTGGTGCCTCAGCTTTGACCATTCCACCTTAGGTGACCCTGCTAGGAGTTTAGCCTTTGGTCTAGACCCCTGACGGCATTGCTCTTAGCTTCTTCAACACTCTCAAACCCCCTCACCATGTTAAGGTGTGCATCCTATGGGGGGGTATAAGTTGTATGTGCATAGAAGTCTTGAGGAGATAAAATGAATATATGGAGGCTGGATGGAAAACAGCAGATGCATCCAGTTGACAAGATTAGTCATCTGAATAGGGCTTCAGAGAAGGGATCCCAGTGGCAGAAAACAGCCGATAGCCTTCAGTGATAAGAAAGGATATTGCTGAGGTCTATTTCAAATCATCTTAAAAAGTCACAGGGACTTACAGAGGTAGCTGTGTTTACTTTCCTCAGCCTGAGCTTCAGTTTATATCCTAAATATCTTCCTATTTCAAGCTCTTTTTTATGTTATAATGCAACATTAAAGAGTGTCTGAGCATCTAAATATCTGGCCCAATCAACAATTTGCTTTAATATTCATTTTGTATCTGTTGTAATATATTGCCATGGTGCTTCATTAAAGCAGTTTTGAAAGTAACCCTGTGGCAGGAAGAGATTCAAGAAAAGAGGTTTAGCTGAATGCTAGAGCTTTAGGAGAGCTGACAACCTATCAAGTTGCAAGAGCTCTTAAAGCAGACTTCCCAAACCTGGTGCCTGCCAGAAGTTTTGGCCTACAATTCCCATCAGCCCCAGCCAGCACAGCTTTATGTCCCCTCGACAGGAAAGAAAATGTTGTCTGACAGCCCAGCCAGATGTGATGGGGGAGCCATGACTGGACTGCTGTGGTTTTTTGTCTTGCTGCTCAGGTTTCACTAGGCTGTTTTGCCGAAGATGGGGGCATAGTTCTTTAGGAGAGACTGTTTAATCCTTTGTTCCATGTTCTCCTTCCACAGCTATTGTTATCTCCATTAGAGGAAGTAAGATGGGAACAGCATCTGTATCTGATTCTTTTTTGTACTTCTGGTGTGGTGGGAGGATTTACATGGGAGGAAAGGTAAAACACCTTCTCCCAGAGTACTACTTGCCCTGTGTTCATAGCAACCCCATGAGGCTGCTGATTAGCACCACAAAAACAACAAGATATCCAAAGTACATATCTATATCATGTCTGTCTTGGTGAAGCTTGTAGGAATCGGGCTGAAATTTGATTCAGTTCACATTTAAAGGCAAACCTACCTAAATGAAACCATACGCAAACTGAAACACAGCCATCTTTTATTTTGTTTACTTATTAGATGTATATCCTGCTCTTCCTCTCAGTAGGAGACCAGGGCAACAATGCTTTGAAATTTGCACTTCTTTAAATTTTGCAATGCAGTTCTCCAGCCAAGTAATGTGTACAAAAATGCATATACTACAGTAAAGTGTCCATAGGAATGCATACAATACTGAAAACATACAAAAATGCATCGTATTTGGAAACTTGCTTTGCAAAAATGTGTATCTTAGGCAAAAGTACATACAAAAATGTGTCGATTTAGAGAAATTTGCACTGAAATCTGATCAATTTTCATGAGATCTTTTTTTAAAAAAATTGCAGACAGATGTGGAATCATGGATAACTGAATTTAAGAGTGGAAAAATGAGAAACTAAGATAAACTGAAATGGGCAGACTCACCCATCTCTAGCAGCTTGGTATGTTCCGGTTTCATCTACAATGAACTGATCTAACTAACAAACAGTCAAGTGTTAATACTAAGATCACAACACAATCTTATACATAACCAGCTATGTTTTGCCTTTGCGGTATCACAGTCCCAATTCACCAAGGATGTTCTGATGAAATAGTGATAAATATGGTATAGCTTTCCCATCAGTGTGTAACAAGTTTTAAAGTCTCTGAAATTTCATTATTTAATCATGTCAGAAAGGAGGTGTTGGTAATTGCACTCTGTGTCTTTATTATGGTAAGGTGGTTTTTGAAATCTCTGCTCTGAAAATAAAAACCCAACTCCTGAAATTTGGCAACTTGTTTCTCGCAATCGTAATTTGCAAATCAGCTTTGGTTTTTATATTTATAATTCATTGGCAATCACTCGTGGCTGAGTAAGATTGTCTTCCAAGATAAGGTCTTTAGCAGTGGGTCCGTAAGTGACTGTGGAGGACAATTCTGGATCCACACAGCCTCCCACAGTGAGGACATAGGTTTCCAGATGGAAGATGGTTGCGATGAGGATTTGTTTGATGAGCCTTCCACTTAGCTCGTTTGTCCCATTCTCCCTGCATCTGTGTTTCTTCAAAGTCCATAGCACCTTTAATGATAGCCGACCTCCATTTGGGACATTCATGGGCCAAGACTTCCCAGTTCTTGATGCTCATGTTACATTTTTTTAGACTTGCCTTAAGAACATCTTTAAACGTCTTTTGCTCTCCACTGATATTCCGTTTTCCATCCTTAAGTTGGGAGTAGAGTAGCTGCTTTGGAAGACGGTGATCAGGCATTCGAACAACATGGCTGGTCCAGCAAAGTTGATGTTGAAAGTTAATTGTTTCAACACTGGTAGTCTTTGCTTCTTCCAAAATGCTAACATTAGTCCGTCTGTCTTCCCAAGTAACTTGCAGAATTTTCTGGAGGCAGCGTTGGTGGAATCTTTCAAGAAGTTGGCAGTGGCATTTATAAATGGTCCATGTTTCACAGGCATACAGTAAGGTCGGTAGTACAATGGCTTTGTAAATAAGCATTTTGGTCTCCCTGAGAATATCCCAATCCTTGAACACTCTACCTTTCATTCGGGAGAATGCAGCACTTGCAGAGCTTAGACGATGGTGAATTTCAGCGTCAATGTCAGCTTTTACAGAGAGACGGCTGCCAAGATAGGGGAAGTGATCAATGTTCTCCAGCATCACACCATTAAGCTGGATTGATGGTGCTACAGAGGGACTAGTTCACACCTGTTGATGAAGCACTTTGGTTTTTTTAATATTAACGGAGAGCCCAAGCTTTCTGTATGCTTCTGCAAAGACATTTAGGATAGTTTGAAGATCTTTCTCTGAATGTACGGAGACTACATTATCATTGGCATATTGAAGTTCTACGACAGAGGTTGACATTACCTTATTTTTTGCTTTCAGCCTACTGAGATTAAAAAGCTTTCCATCTGTTTAAGATATGATTTCCACACCAGTAGGAAGTTTCCCCTCAAGGTGTAGAATCATAGCAATGAAGATAGCAAATAAGGTGGGAGCAATGATGCATTCCTGTTTTATGCCTGATCCGACTCTGAATGGATCACTCTGAAAGCCATAGTTATCCAAGACTGTTGCTGTCATGTTGTCATGAAGGAGTCGCAAAATATTCACAAATTTATCGGCATCCAGTTTTCAGAAGGATGGTCCAGAGAGCGGTTCAATTCCCAGTATCAAAGGCCTTAGTCAGATCAATAAATGCCATATATAAAGGTCGATTCTGCTACTGGCATTTTTCTTGAAGCTGTCGTGCAGTGAAGATCATGTCCACTGTCCCCCTGAAAGGGCGGAAACCCTTTTGAGATTTGGGGAGGACAGCCTCTGAGATCGGTAGGAGGCAATTTGCGAGGATCCTTGCAAGGATTTTACCTGTGATAGCAAGAAGAGAGATACCTCGATAGTTCCCACAATCTGTTCTATCACCCTTCTTAAAAGGAGCGATAATTATGGCATCCCTAAAGTCTTCCGGGATCTCCTCCCACATCCAGATTTTTTCGATGAGCTTATGAAGTTGTTGTGTAAGTTCAGGCCCACCTTCTTTAAAGACTTCAGCAGGAATCCCATCAGGTCCGCTAGCTTTGTTGTTCTTCATTTGATTGATAGCTTTATTGATGTCATCAAAATTAGGGGGTACTGCAAGCTCATCTCTAGTTTGTTGTTGTGGAATTTGCGAGAAGACCTCACCAGACACAACAGAGTTACGATTAAGGAGGTTGTGGTAATGCTCTTTCCAGCACAGTGCAATACACTGTTTATCCTTAAGAAGTTTGGTTCCATCCATTGAACATAAGGGATTTGTTCCGTAATTTGTTGGTCCAGAGATGACCTTTGTGGCATTAAAAAAGTCCCTTGCATCGTGAGCATCTGCGAAGTGCTGGATTTCTTGAGCTTTTTTTATCCACCAGGCGTTCTTAAGTTTTCTAGTTCATCTTTGGACCTCAGCCTTTGCACTGGCATAGATTTTTTTCTTAGCAGCACAGTTAATGTCTTTTTGCCATATCTGGAAGGCTTTCCTTTTCTTGTCGATGATATGTTCAATCTCACTGTCATTGTCATCAAACGAATCCTGATGTTTCTTAGTTTGGTATCCAATAGTTTGTTCATATGGGTGTCTTCAGTTTAACCCAGTGTTCCTCGACATTTTCAGGGAGTTCTGTTGGTAGATGTTTCTTGAGAGTTGTTTGAAAGCAGGCTCGCTTAATAGGATCTTGAAGGGCATAGACATTCATTTTACGCCTTGGTTTTCTTCCTTGGAGCCTACGTTGAAGCACAATATTAATGGACATTGCTGGACAATACAGATAGTGCAGGATTGCCATCATTGCGAGGGAGTTGAGACGTTTTAATAATGACATAGCAGCACTCCAAGAAACTCAAAGAGCAGAAGGACAACTGAAGGAAGAAAAAGGAGGTTATACCTTCTTCTGGAAAGGACTGCCTGAACAAGAATGACGAATACATGGCGTAGGCTTTGCTGTTAAAAATAATCTTGTGAAGCTCCTGTCAGAAGTTTCTATTGGCATTAATGAACGACTCTCAACTCTCTGGTTAAAACTTGCCAAAAACCAGCAGGCAACTATTATGCACCAACATTAGATGCTGATGAAGACGTCAAGGAAAATTTTTATAACCATCTTATTAGAGATACCTAAAGAGGATAAAATTATCCTCTTGGGCCATTTCAATGCAAGAATTGGGCGTGATTTTGATTTATGGTCAGAAACCATTGGGAAAGAAGGAGTTGGCAACAGCAACCTGAATGGCATTCTACTTCTGACTAAATGTGCAGAGCATAATCTTGTTATTACAAACACACTCTTTCGCCAGAAAAAATAATTTAAAACATCATGGAGGCACCCTCGGTCAAAACACTGGCATCTCCAGGATTACGTAATTGTCCATGCCAGAGATTGTTGTGATGTACTCCTCACTACGGCCATGACAAGTGCTGATGACTGCTGGACTAATTTGATCCACTATGGCCATTAAGATATTTATAATATAATTATATTAATATAATAAAAAACAAGGAAAAGATCATTAAATGTACCAAATTTTCCTGGCATAGTTTTAACGTTAGAAGTGTAGAATTGATCTGCTTTTTCAGACAACTCAGGTTTCTGTAAATGTTTCAATGATAGAAATGAAAGTGTGTGTGTGTGTGTGTGTGTGTGTGTGTGTGTGTGCGTGCGTGCGTGCGTATGTATTTGTGGGTAACAAAACAGAGGTATTTATTTTTTCAGCAAAACTTTCAGCTTCCACCTTTATTGTCTGCTAACATAAAAATGTAATGATGCAGTTACCAAGGTGGCAGTTCATTCGCAGAAGCTAAGCTATGATGGTGCCAAGGTGTCCAGAATGTCTAGAAGTTTACCCTCATAGTTAATGTTGTTGGATCTGTTGGCATCACTATAGCTGTTATAGATAAGTCTAACTGGCTGTGGTTGTCACTACTGAAGTGTTTTGCAACTGGTTTTTTAATTAAAATGGCTGATTTGTGGTTTCTGAACAGTGTGCATAGGCCATTTGTAGTTTTACCTACATATGAGAGATGACTTCCTAGTTTTGTTTTGATATAAATGATATTGCAGTACTTGCAGGTGTTGTTCTGTTTGATATAATATGTTCTACCCATCCTGGGGCTTTTGAAAGTAGTTCTCTCCATGAGGTACACACAGGTAATACAGCATTTGGAGTTACAAGGATGAGATCCAGGATTGCTGTTAGGTGGTTTAAGTACAGTTTTCTCTAGACAGAATGGACACTAGGTGGATGTTGCAATCAGTTTACATGTGTAGGATATCCTCTAAGAAGAACTGTTCTTTCAGTTTGCTGATCCTTCTTTGGTATTTATCTTTATTGTTGCAAATGCATTTGATTCTGAGAGCCAATCTATAAACAATGCTTTTCTTTATATTTTTAGAATGGTAAGATTTCCAGTTTAGGTGTGGACATCAATGGGATTGTTGTAGAGATTAGTGGCTATTTTGTTGCTCTCAGTGGTGAGGTTTACTTCGTTAAAAAATGAAAGCTGAGAGATCACGGCCACTTTCAGACATGGGGCATATTGTGTTAGTTTAATGGATTAAAATGGTAGCACTTCTGTCCTGATTTCTAAAATTCCTGTCACACTGCAAGAATCTTTTGTGTTAAGCAACAGTAGATTTTTCAACTGATATACCAGCATTTCACGCAACTGTTGTTCATTACAGCCATGTGAGTGTCTTGTTTTTGTCCCTCACTCATTATACACAAGTGCACTGTAGTTCCCCATGGAGTAGGAGATCTAAGATCTCATCCTGTCACCATGCAGCTCCTCTTCCTTTAGCATCTGACTATTTTTTAGTTGGATAGACACAGGGGTGTGTGTGGGAAGTGCTGCTGCTACCTGCACCTATGCCGGAATACTGGTACAATTTTCATTTGGCAAAAAACACACGCACCTAAAGGATGGGAACACACTGCATGCTAGGATGCCTGTCAGGTGAGCGGCTGCAGCTAGCAAAAAACTCCTGCAATTTTCCAGGTTCCTAAGCTTGCAAACAGATTTTTTCTGGTATTATGAAAATTAGCATTAAACTTGCACTATATTCCATTAGAACTAGCTTGTACATCATGTGAAAGATCAAATATAATGTGCAAATTACCATGTAAGAAATCATCAGAACAAAATAAAGTGCAGTGTAAAAGTAGCCCACCTCCCACTGATGGCTTAGGGGCCAGCTCATGAGAACCCCACTGTACTCAATGTTGGCGGGAGTAAGGCATATCAGAGAGCAGGGTGGACTATATGTTATAAAGAGTCTTAAAGTCTTGAATAAACAGAATGTGACTTTGCTATTAGGATTATGAATGAGGATTAGTATTGACTATAATAATTAATAGTAAAGCAGAATACCTTTGTATGTGAAAGGTTTTTTTTTAAAGTATGGCTGTTATTAGTGTGACACATGGTTGTTATCTGTGTTTTTATTAAAACACTGTGTGCATTTTGTATGGGGTGTATCTATTTGTATAAATAAAAAATGAAACTCACCTAAAATAGTCTAAGGTGGAGGAAATGCATAGCATCATGGGCCAATGGTTTTATGCAAAGGGTTGCATGCTGGATTTGAATGGATTTCTTTATCAATTCTATGCTAGCTGTATAGGTGCTGTGAACTTCTTGGCAAGTTGACAGAGAAATACTGAAGTGTCTACACTTCACACAGTAGGAGATGACTTGCTTTGATAACTGTAAATTAGTTTGTTGAAATTTAGTTTGTGTCAATATTGCTGAAAAGCCTTCAATAATTATATATATGATTGGGTATAGCTGAGAATTGATGAAGGGGCATTTGTAATTTACTTGTTTAATTTTTGTGAAAGCCCTCCTTGTAAAAGCTAAGGTATCCCTCACTGGGTCTTTATTTATGCCATTCTTCAAACTGTTTGCATTGCTAGAACAGCAGTAAATCACAATAAAGACAAATAGAAAGTTGATTTTAATTATATATTTTATTAGTGTTTAATTACATAAAACAATTTGGTAGGTTTTTTCATCTACTACAGGTTTTGCAGTAGTCCTCTCAGTATATTGGGCTCCAATCCTAAAAACATATTTAATTTTTGTTATAATTAGTAGGAAACCTTTATCTGTACTTTAATTTACCCTCCCCAATGATACACTTATATTTACTTTCAAGCTTCCTCTTCACTCCTTGCAATTACTTCATATGAAGAAGCAAACTCAGCAAAGAAATCCTATTGTGAGACAGCCCTCTCAAGAACAAGCTTTAGAACAGGTGTGGAGAACCTTTAGCCCTCCAGATGTTGGTGAGCTACAACATCAACCCCAGCAAGCATGGCCTATGGCTAGAGATGATGGAAGTTGTACTTCTGGAGGGCCAAAGTTTTCCCACACCTGCTTTAGAAGGAACTAATAAAACCAAACACCATTTTCTATTCTTTTACACTTCCTACAAAAAAGTATAAAATATACAAGATCCAAAATCTTTTGGTTGGATCCATTCCAGAACTATTTGCATAACAGCACAGCAATCCTGAAAAGTTCAAAAAAGATATAATGAATGGACCAATTCAGTGAAACTGTTTTTAATGGCAAGTGGCTTATTTAGTCTGCACTGGAACCACAAATAAGTTCTTTGCCACCTATTTGGCAGACAAACATCTATATTATATTGTGATAAAGACTCTTGTCATAATTGGCTGAGCTGTTATCATGGCATAGAATGATCATGAGCATTCCAACTAATCCAGCACTACTGAGGAGCAGTTGAAATGTTTGCAATCCACCTCTTGTGAGAGAACTGGATGTGTGTTATATTCTTAGCACTTCCACAAATTTATCTTCCAAGGCCCTGCTCTGCATTCCATTGCATTCTGAGGTGTTTGTCTGGGATGTGGGACAGAACCTTTTCATGGTGTAGTGCCCAGATTGTGGAATTCTATTTCTAGACAAACGTGCCTGATCCTCTCTCTGCTGGCTTTGTTTGTTGATGGGCAGAGCAATCCAACTCAGGGGAAGCCGGGAAGTTGTGCTGGAGCATGAGAAGTCAGTGTAAAGTTACGCTGCATCCAATTGCCATTCAGGAGCCTCTGGGTTAGCTGAATACTGGTTCAGCCAGGAGCTGCACATAGGGACCAGAAAGAAAAAGCCTGCTCTCCCAAATACCTCTAGCCAGGAGTAAGCCCTCTCTATTGACTTCTATTGCAATTCTTTTCTTAGACCAACCTTTTTCCTGGTATAACTTTTGCCTAGATTGGGACCTGCAGGATGTTCCGAACATGAGTTGGATGTAGCCAGAGTCCTCTCACCTTGGCCCTTCCTCTGACATGCTCCCAATTCACCATTTTTTGAGCCTTACACCAGCACCACTTGTGCCGGTCTTGGCTGAGCCAGGCTGGGTCCCAACTGATCTGGGCTGAAGGACTTATGCTGGCATAGCCCTGCTGACCCAGGACCCAACCGGCTCAGCTGAAGATCCGCTGCATCCAACTCCCTTCAGCCTGGTGTAAATGCCAGTTGGATTGTGCCCTTAGTTATATCAAGTGGTTTCTATACCAGCCTTCACCAAAAATGGTCACAGGATGGTTTACAACAAAACAAAGCTATAACATAATAAGCAAACACATGAAAAATAATTCTTAGGCATATGGTAAATAGGTCTGCCAGGTCAGAAGCATCCGAAACCCTAAGATTTCAGGGTGGACCATAGGGATGTCATGGGGGTGGGCTGTACTGATGTCATGGGGGTGTGCCCAAGTGATGTCATTAAGCATGATACCTTAAGCATCAACTACAGTTGCTTGCAGCATACAATTCAAACAAAAAACATTTCTTTGATTGGAAATTAAGATAGAAATCTTAGCTAAAAGATAGAGCCTGTGTAGGGAACATTTAATCTAGCTTACTTGTTTCTTGCAAGAAGGGTTTAAGTGCCTTCAGGCCAGCCCTGTCACCAGAAGGCCATTGTAGGAAGAAAGGAGCCTAGTGTTGTGGAGATGTTAGGAGCACTCAGAAGTAAAGATGGATGCCCCTGAAGGCTGCAGTTCTAAACACACTTATCAAGCCCAATAGCACTCAATAGGACTTACTTCTGAGTAGATATTTATTTATTTGATTTATATCCCACCCTCCCTCCCAGCAAGAGCCCAGGGTGACAAACAAAAGCGCTAAAAACACTTTAAAACATCATAAAAACAGTCATTATAATACATTAAAACAAAACTTTAAAAACTTTTTTGGAAAACTTTGAAGACATTTTTTTAAAAAAAGAAACATATTGCTTAAAAACATATTGCTTAAAAAAGGTTTAAAAGCATATTAAAAAGCAATTCCAACACAGAAGCAGACTGATATGGTTTGGATTGTGCTGTTGGTAAAGCTTGACTAGGGATCCTCTGCAAAGATGTCCATATCCAAGCAGGGTTGGCAAAACACCCCCCACCTTTTAACATGGCTGCTCCAAACTTCTTTACAGATTTGACCCTTCACTTCAGAAAGAGGACTGAGAAATGAGTAAGAGTAAGACGATTCTCTACTCTTTTCTGTCTACCTTATTCGCTGCTATAAACTCACTTTGACAGCCAAACCAATTCCAGTGAGTAACAATTGACAAAGAGAAAACACACATGGTTTGGTCTACCTTCACAGGCAATAGATTGGGAACAACAGCAATTGCAGCCACACTTCCCAGTATGTGAATTCTTTTACCGCTATTGGGCAAGAAACAAACCATCATGCAACCAACAAGGTGTATCATCAGTGGGTTTAAGGGGGTTGAGCTGAGCTCATGGAACCACTGTTGTTGCTTCTGTGTATGTAAGGGAGTGAGGTTAAAGGTAAATGAAATGATAACAGAAAAAGACAGTGATGATCTCCTAAATACAATACCATACCAACCACAACAAAGTTCCTATGAGTAAGACAGAAAACTCAGCATCCCACAACCAGTCAGGATTCCTAACCAAAAACAAAATCTAAAAAAACCCTGGCAGCCAGTCAGCCAAGTTCACAGAAATCCCCATGCAGCACAACCTGACCCAGAGCTAAAATTAGTGCAGAATGCTGTAGCACGATTGCTGATATGAGTGAGATCCTATCAGCACATAATACCTTTGTACTGGTTGCCAATTTGCTACCAGGCCAAGTTCAAGGTGTGCTGTCCATGTTATGGGTTCCACATAGTACTTGTTCTGCTCTTGTAAGAAATCGATCCTTTAGTGTAGTAGCACCTATGCTTTGGAACTCACTGCCCATTGACATTAGGCAGACACCTTCACTGTACTCTTTTCAGCACCTGCTAAAAATATTTTTGTTTAGGCAAGCCTAGCCAGGCATGTACAAGCTACTGTGATTTTTATCTATTTTAACTCATTGTTGGTTTTATTATTCTGAATGTTTTTAAATACCTATCTTTAACTGTTTTTGCCAATAATTTTATTGTTTTAATTTCTTCTGTAAACCGCTTTCAGGTTCTTTATAATAAAGCTGTATATAAATGTTGTAAACAAATACACCAATAATGTTTGGAGTCACTGTAGCCCTTGAGTCTCTTTCCACTTTTAGGAACAAAGGAATCTACCTTATACCAACTTAGGTGATTTGATACCATCTAGCTCAGTGCTAATGACATGGGCTAGCATTGGCTGTCCAGGATTCCAGGCAATAGTTCCCCCCCCCCAGAAATTGAATTTTGGACCTTTGCATGCAAAGCATATTCCCTGCCAATGAACTACAGGTGTTTCCCTATTTAAAGTTGTAACTTTTAAAATTGTTCTTTTCAATTTACTAATGAATGCACAGAATACCTAGGGCAGATCCACACCATTCATTTAAAGCGCATTAAACACATTTGAAGCACACAAATCCCACTACAGTATCATGGGAACTGTAGTTTGTTAAGGGTAGTGGAACAATAACTGTGAGGGGGAAACTATACTTCCCAGGATTCTTTAGGGGAAGTCATACACTTTAAATGTGAGTTGGATATGCTTTAAATGTATTGTGTGGATCTATTTCATAAACTTTGCTTGCATGTAAAGTGTTTTAATTTTTTTAAATGGAAAGGAGGTATGGGTGACCATGGGCTACTCACCATCTCTCAGCCTAATCTGCCTCTCAGGATGAAAACAACATCCCAAGGAAGGACACACTTAAAATGTAGAAGAAGTAATAATTTGCAACCATAGTGTGAAAGCAAATACTTATCAGGACATAGTATGAAGAAATATTTATATAAGCATGACTGTCAAAGATGTTTATTATGTACACAACTTGTAAAGATATTTGTAGTGCAATCCTATGATTGTTTACTCAGAAGCAAGTCCCAATATATCCAATGGGACTTACTCAAACAGGGAAGCGTGCACAGACCTGCAGCCTCAAGTGATAAGGAACACTCGCCCAACCCAAAAGTCAGGATCATGCCACTTCAAGCTGTTTTGCAACTGTTTATATTTTTATGGCTATTGGATTTTTAGGGGATTTATTTCTTGTTGTGAGCTGCCTTGGTTTCCAGTTGGCAATCTTACCACACAGAGTTGTTGGGAAGACTCCACACACAGACACTGGAGATGTAAAAATACATACACCCTATATAATAGTTTATTGTTGGTCATTGTAGAACATTTTTTTAAAGTAACATCAGTATTAGTTTTCTTGCTATTGGAGGTTGCTGATTCATAGGGTTGCTGTAAGGCAAAATCGACCTGAAGGCACATAACATTAGTTTCATACATAATAAAAGCAGTGATACCTATGTAAGCCATGCCTAATTACTTTAAAAATAGGATTGAGGAGGAGAGAAAGATTTACAACACAAACACAGTCCTTTGCTATGTTCACTCAAAAGTCCCATTAATTTACAGCACAATCCTAACCATGTCTACTCAAGAGTAAGTCCTATTGAATTCAGTGGGGTTTACTTCGGTTATGTGGGAATAGCATTGCAGCTTTACTCCCAGAAAAGTGAGTACTGGATTAAAGCTTCATATTGGGAAGGTTTTCAAAACATTGCCCTCTCCAATAGCTCAGGAAAATTTAAACTTGTTTGACTCCTGCACACAGCAGAAAAAAAAGACCTTTGGTACTGCTGAAAGCTACATACTTACTCAATTTATGACATTTTCAGATAAACAGGAAAAAACAGTTTTCTACCTTTGCAATGCAGTCTAGATACTGCCTGGAGGCCCAGAAATCCCTTGTCAATCACACCACTGACTTCACTTATTGGCTACAAACCTGAAAGGGTGGGCTTAGAGCAGCCAGCTAAGAGATCATTCCACTGAAGTTGTGTGTGTGTGGGGGAGCTGTTGATGGTTTGGTGTATATCTTGTGAACCAGACCACCTAGAACCTTAATTTTTAAAAAAATGAAAGCCGAGAGTCTGAAGATTAAGCTGACTCACCTGGAGAGGACCTCAACAATCTGGAGTCTTTGGGCAAAAACCATACAGCTGGCAACCCTAATGGAAAATGTTTTCATTTCTCCAGGCCTTTGATTTAAACTGAATTTTACATCTGCTACTCCAATCAGTTTTATTCTCTGTTTATGTGGTTTTTATGCTCCTTTTATATTATTGTTCGTTTATGTTGAATTGTATTTTAGGTAAATTGCCTTGCAGTCCTTTAGTGCCAAAAGACAAGTTATTAGTGTTTTGAATTTTTTTAAATGATCTGTTTTTATTTAAAAACAAAACCCAAGTCATCTAGCAATATCGAAGGGCATCAATGGAAAGGAGGGATCCCATACTTTAAGTAGACTTGGAAAAGTGTGATACTAGCTCCAGCAAGTGGTCGAGATTCAGAGAGGTGCTAGATAAATTCAGTGATACCTCTTGGCTTTGTGTAGCTTTGTTTGCATGCTGGCAGAGACGTTAAATGCTACTTTTGGCAAATCCAAACCTAGGGCATACCCAGTGGAATGTTCAACTCTCTTCCCTTTGAATAGCAGTTTTTCATCCCATCTCATAATCTGCCTACAAAATTCACTCTCCTTTTCCTGTGGTTTGTGGGGGTGCTGTTCAGGAAATGTCCAGATGTCATTTATGATATGTACATTATGATATGGGATGAAGGCAAAAATGTTCCTATTCCCCAGGCCTTTGCATCTTAATTTTCACCTTATCTTTTAATGGAGTGGTGTTGAGTTAGAGCTGGTTTTATATAGAATATGCATTTTGTTGTTTAATCCCTGTTTTTCATTATTCTTTTGAGTTTCATTTTCTTTGGGGGGTGGGAAGTGACTGGTAAATATAATAAAAAATAATGATTTATTCACATGAAACTTGTTGCGCATTTGTTTGGATCCACATCAGAATTTGTAAATAAATGGGCAGGCAGAGAAAACTAAAGATTAAGGGATTTTTTTCCAGAGAACATTCCCTTTACCTCATAAAGCAATTACATGAAAGAGTGCTGTAAAAATGAAAATAAGTTCTCTTCTAGACTTCTCAGTCTGTATTTTTCAGTGCAATGTGGCAGAGCGCAGCTTTGAGATGCAGCCACATATTATGTTTTCTCTTTCCTTTTGCTTGCTCATGATAGCCATCTCCCCATTTATTTATAGGCATTTTCATTAGGCTGAGAAACTGTCTTTGTCATTGGCCTCTCTAGGATTCCTTCATGAGTGACCTTGATGATCCTGTGTTCTCTTCTTTGTTTATTGGTTTCTGCCCTACTTTAACCTTCTTTCTTAATTGGGTATTTTCCCTCTAATCACAGCTCTCATTGTGCAGCCACCAAGCAGCGCACCACTAGGGGAATATAAACTGAGTGAAAGGCAGTAGCACATCGCTTGGCAAACAACCATTTTAAAATACACCATTTAATGTGTGTGGCTTTCCACAGGGTAGTAGGAGTAATGCCTCAAGAAGAAGAAAGAGAAGGGCATCTATAAATTTTAAGTCCAGAAATTTGGTTCACATTACAACCTAGGGCAAAGATGGTAAGTAAGACTGCCACTGTCATTCATGAGGCACACATTAGGATACTAAAAAAAAATTGATGTTTTTTGTTCATGAGAGCATGCAAAGGCATTCGCTAGTCAGATGGAGATTCACAAGTACTGGCATGTCACTAGCTTATTATTGCCGAGTTCAAAGCCTAACAATTAAAAAAAAAAAATTCTCTGAACCTTACACCTAATTTTCAGGCAACATCCTTTGCTTTAAAAAAATCATTTTCTGCCACAAGCTGGTCTTTACTCAAGGATGATCAAGATGAAACAGCACTATACTTTTTATTTTCACCGTCTGTCTCCATAGGATTCATTAAAATATGATGTTAAAGAACATGTTTATAATATAGGATCTCTGCAGGAGGAAAGAGGAGAAAAACAGTTCGGCCTGAGATTACAAAACTACACTTTAAAAGAAGCCCAGAAAAGCTTGAGATTCATGTCACATCACTTTCTCAGTGAGTATCCCTGAAAACAGAAAACTGTGTGCAAAGGGACAATGTATCCTGGAAGAATACATGGCTGGCTGACCAACAGGAACATTTCACACATGTTGCAACATTATGCTGCATGTCCCATACCTTATCTAGTATCCAACAAAGCAAAATGTACAGATATAGTTTGATGCTATATGATGTACCCATTTTCCTTATTACGCTAATGTTGAAATCAATCAAATACTTTTGACTTATCATGAACAAAAGTTTGATATTGCTTCTCTGTATGATATTACTTCTGCATAGGATATGCGGCTGCCCTGAGCAGCTTCCTAGAGTGCCAAGGGACACAAAAGATCAGGGTGGTATCCCCTTCTTATACCACCTCTGAGTAATTATCCTCCAGAAATGCCACCTTTCTCATTTCTGCCCCAGTTCAATAAAGAGAAAGGGAGGAAATATCTCACAGTTGGCCAGGGCCTACTATGAGCTATGATGAGCCACATGGTTTAGATGGCAGATTGGGAGGGGTGGCAGATTTCATCCGTCATCCACCTGTGGGGCTGACACCACCATCACCACCCCGATGCTACTAGCAGCTAGCCAGCCAAGTATTATTTATTTATTACTAGTATTTATTAGTCGCTTTTTTCCAACAATAGAACTCAAAGCGACTTACAAAAAGGAAGCAAGAACACAATAATTGAAATAGCTTGCAACAAAAGCAAACAATTACAAAACAATTTCAAGCAAAATAATACAACCATAATAGAAAAAATAACAAATAGCAAATATTACAATACAAAAACTATTTCCACACTATAAGTATAACATAACATATTATGGGAGGCCGCATTACACCTCTGATCAATATTGTAAGATTCTTATTGTTCATATTAAACAACCGACGAACTGCTAACTTTCGGCTTTTTCTTACGGTACTTTAAGGGTTCAGCACACTGCATTTTTTCTTCTAAATTTCCTTTTTCACAAGTATTGTTTGTTTAATTGTAAATGAGGGGTGGGAAATTAGATCCAGCTGGAGAAACAGATCCAGAATTCAGGATCAACCCTCTATGGCCCACTTTGACAGGTGAGTGGGGCTGTCCATCTGTCAATCATGTCATGTGACATCAAGTGACTGCAACGTCAAAGAAAGAAACAGGAGTGTACTTAGCTTCTTATACTCTTTGCAGACCAAGCTGAATATAATCCATGGTTGCAAAACAGCTACTAAGGAAGAATTGGAGTGCACTCTAAGAGACACACTCCTGTCATCACAGGCTAGGCTGCTGAATTCAGCCTGTATTCCTTTGCAGATGTGGCTGGAATGTGATGCTGTTTGAAACCACAGCTTTACCTGTCCTACAAGTGATGTCATATGATATTAAGTAATGGATAGGTGGGCATGCCTTAGGCCAGATGGCCTCATTGGCCAAATGGGGAGGTGGTGGCAGATGTTCTCCACCCATGCTTTAAACGTCAGGTTTCACAGGTGCTTCCACAGGTCTCTTGGGAGTGTGGGTTCACTTTTCACTCTGAGGAAAGGATCCTTCCTCAGAACTATACACTGTGAATGAGGTGGCCTAAGAGAAGACATACGTTGTCACCACTTGGCCATAATGGTAGCAAATACTGTTTAATATGTAACAGGCTCTGTTAAACTTTAGTACAGAGACTGTTCAACTTGAAATAATATTTATCACAGTCACAACAAAGTGACACAAGCATTTTCTGGGGCCACCTCACTCACAATGCCTCACTCTGAGGAAGAATCCCTTCCTTGGAGCATGGCACTGAGGGGTGAGAAGAAACCATAGAAACCATGGGTGTGTTTGTACTCCCAGCACCAAAAAATACTCTTTAAATGGGAAAGCCGGCAAGAGGGGGGCACAAGAGGGGAATGTTGTGGCCCATTTGGGGCAGCACAGTGGCTTGTGCTGGTCCTAGAGTAGCCCAGAAATTGTGTTTTATTATCTTCTGCATAAGCAGACATGGCCAGTCAAGTTTCTTCATTCTTGACCCACCACAGTTGCAGTACTGATATAAACAACTGCAAAGTCATAGACCCCATCTCTTGCTGTACTATAGAGAAGACTGCACCAGCTGAATTGCTTTCTGGCATGTAGTGAATAAAAGGAACTGGAGCCTCTGTCAGAAAAACAAAAAAGCTGGGATATCCTACAGTGGTGCATTTAGATGACTGAAGGCACCAAAACTGTGGTTTGTTTGTATAGTGGTTATTTTTACAGGCATAAATCAACTTGGTCTTACTAGGTTGCAGTTCTGTGCCATTATTTCACAAAAATACCTAGCAGCAGCTTATTAGCTCTCAGTGTTATCTCTACATAAGTCCATGTAGAAAAAGAATAAAAATTAGGTTTCCTCCCCTCTTGTAACCAGTGAGCAAAATCCACAAGTCTGACATGTTCTTTTAAAGCATAATTAAGCCTCCACCTCCAGTGTATGAACAGGATATTGAATTAATGAATTGAGACATTACATTAAAAATCCATTTTGGAACTCTTAATTCATGCAAAAATGCAGCATCTTTCATGCACCATTTCAGAACTGAATGGATGATATTTTAATTATTGTTCTTCATAGCTCACAGGGTGTTGACCTTTGCTACTGCTGACTATCAGAAAGAATAACCTATAATTCTTTTCCTCTTCCAGTTTTCCCCCACATCTTCAATTATTAGCATAGATTAGCCAAAAAAAATGAAGAGGCAGACATTTTAACAAAATCTGCGCATCCATTAAATATATATGTATATAAACCATGCTTTCTAATTTCATGATTGATGAATAAGCACAACAATCCTGTCTGTTAGGGCCAAACTAGATGCGAGGGCAACTGGTCAGTGGGCTTAAACACAGATTGGCTCTAATTGCTCCAAGAGAAGAAGGGGGACCTGTTTTTAGTAGCAAAATAACTGCATGGATGAGGAATGCAGAACCCTCTCGCTGCTCACAGCTTACCACACCCCAGTCTGTCTCCCCCATGTACCTTACTGTTGCAACCCAGAAGACCAAAGGCCATGGTGTAATTTTTGAACACCCCTCCATACCAGCATGGGAAAACCAGCATGGCCCCATTCAAATACAAATACTTTTATTTTGGCAAGTTCCATTCTTTGCATTCTACTTCTGTTTTGTTTTCTCCAGTATGCCTTCTCTTTTAATTTGTAAGCCTGTGTCTTATGTTAAAAGCCTATTTTAACATTAAGTGGTATATAAATTTTGGACTACAACCATTCAATAAAAAGGCATGGCACAGGTGTGGGTATAAACTTGGGCCACGTTTATTAAACTTTAAACCAATTATGCAAAATATCTGCAGTGTAACTGTGTAGGAATCTAGATGTTAAACTGTCGGGCGAGTCCCACCCTGCCATGTAAAAGGAGATGGATTTAACTCAACCTTCTTCCATCAGCTCCAGCCCCTAAAGGTGGGTAGGGAGGCCTTCCTGACTCACCATCTCCCAATATCCCACAACTCAGAGCACAGGTTAGCCCCAAAGGTGAACCCTACCTTGCAATAGGCCCCACAAACCCAGAAGGCAAGTCACGGGTGTCATCTTTCACATTAAAGATGCCTAAGGGTGTTCACCAAAACCTTTGCTGTTGTTATGTGCCTTCCACGTCGATCATGACTTATGGCGACCCTAGGAATCAGCGACCTCCCATAGCATCTGTCATGAACCACCCTGTTCAGATCTTGTAAGTTCAGGACTGTGGCTTCATTGATGGAATCAACCCATCTCTTGTTTGGTCTTTCTCTTTTTCTACTCCCTTCTGTTTTTCCCAGCATTATTGTCTTTTCTACCAGCCACAGAAGAGGGCAAGCTTCAGCTTAGTCCCTCTTCCCCCATCTGCAACAGATAATATCATGCAGGGCACACTGCAGATCAGACAAAAATAAATCATTGCCCAAGTCAGATAAATGAACACCATCTGACCAACCGAGTCCAACCCTCGAGCACTTCACCTTAGGATGCTGAATGTCATCACCTTGCAAGACAGACAAGGCAAGTTGGACCTCCCTCTTTCCTTTTCAACATGCCTGGTTAAGGCACCTAGGCTCACCATCGCCTCTCCACACCCATCTAGGCAGGATGTCAGACCAAACTATCAGGGCTCTGGGCCATCTCTGCCTAATGACCTCAAAGTCCAAACAAGTCTGAATAATAAGGGTCACACTTCAGCAACCCTAACATGCTATCTCAGAAATGAACAACAAGGGTATGAGGAGGGTGCTGCACCAACCCAGGGTCAAGCAAAGCAGGCAAGAGACATTCCTACAGCATTCCACCCCTACCCAGCCATTGAACCACCACCCATTGGCTGAGCCCCAACAGAGTTCCATGAGCAGACATAGGACAAAATAAGAAAACTGTCTATCCTATCCTATACTCACATATTATAGGAAGACAGACAGTATAACTTCACGGTTCTACATTTCCCCAGAGATGTATAGCCTGGATAACATTAGGTAGATGGAACCCCAACTTCAGGTATTAACAAGTAATGTTGGGGAACCAGGTCCAAAATCTTAGCTCTGCTTTTATGGGAAAAAGCCCAGCAATGGCTGGGAATTAATTAGGTAATCAGGGAGCTTTCTGATGATGATCTTCCAGAGCTTTTGCACCTAATGGTTGCACAGTTTCTCCAATCTTCCCAGACCTGTGGCATTGAGGTACCAGGCTCAAGCTGATAAGCAGGTGTTCTCACTAATTGCTTAATTAACTTGTTTCAGCTGTAAGAACTGGCAGTCTCACGACCTGTTGGAGGCCCTAATTCAGGTAAGATGTTTCTCCCACAAATTAAATGATTTCAAAGCTGTTTTTGATAAAGGTCTTGGGAAATATAAGGGGCCTCCTATTTCATTGTTCTTGGATCCTACTGTGGCCCCCATCCGTATGAAACCCCGTTGTGGTCCGTTTCCATTGTGAGCAAAGATTGATGCTGAACTTGATCGCCTCATAGAGCAAGGCATCTTATAGCCAGTGACACACCCTACATGGGAGACACCCATTGTCACTCCATTGAAGGTCAATGACAACATCTGCATTTGTGGTGACTACAAGTGCACTATCAATAAAGCCCTGCATCAGCATCCATATCCAATCCCAGTGGTGAGTCATCTTTTGGCATCATTTTCACAAGGAAAAGTTTTTGCGAAGTTTGACCTGGCCTAGGCCTATCAGCAACTGTCTGTGGATGCTGCTGCTGCTGCTGCTCAGACTATCACCACTCATTGTGGAGCATTCAGAGTAAAATGCCTCCACTTTGGTGTTTCAGTGGCCCCCAGAATTTTTCAGAGCTTAATGGGGGCCATTTTCAAAGGAATACCAGGTGTCATATAGTATTTTGATGATGTCTTGGTTGCCGGCAACTCCATTGCTGAACTTGCCTCACAGGTGCGGGATGTACTGCACTGTTTTACTGTTCTCCGGGTCAAGCATGAGAAATGTGTATTTGGTGCTTCCCAAATTGAATTCCTTGGCTACAGTATTGCTGCTGCTGGCATTCAGCCTACCCCAGAAAAATGTAAAGCAATTCATGAAGCTCCAGTGCCCCATAATAAACAGGAACTCCAAGCCTTCTTGGGACTCTTGAATTTCTATCACGCATTCTTGAAACATAAGGCTACAGTGGCAGAACCATTGCATCACCTTCTTGACAAGGATGCTGTATGACAGTGGACAGCCCGGCATGATAAGGCTTTCCGTGATGTAAAACACCTGTTGTCGCCTGACAATGTCTTGGTGCACTATGATGAACAGAAGCCCTTGAGTCTCACGTGTGATGCATCTCCATATGGTATTGGAGCTGTCCTGAGCCACCAACTTGAGGACTCTTGTGAGGTGCTTTCTACTCCAGCAACCAATGACCAGGCTGAGAGGATGGTCAGAACAACAAAGGATACATTGAAACGGATTGTAGAAGGTGACTGTGACCAACGCCTTGCAAGTTTTCTCCTGACACAACACATCACACCTTGTGCCACACCTGGAAGGGGCCCAGCTGAGCTATTAATGAACAGAAGACTAACAACTCTGCTTGATCGGTTGCATCCTGACTTGACCGAGGACCGACTGAGGGAGTCCGTTGCAGTTCAAGAACCTGCACGGGTGTTCACCCCAGGTGACCCAGTATATGTCAGGAACTACGGTGCTGGTGAAATGTAGATTCCTGCCACTGTGACCCAAGCCACGGGCCCATTATCCTACAGGGCTCAAACAGCAGACAGCCATGTGTTACGTCGACATGTGGACCAGATGAGAGGACAAAGCCCAGCTCCATCAGTTCTCTCTGAAGGTACTGGAAATACTCAAGTGGAAAGAGAAAACGAGCTGCTCCTGATGCTGGACAAAAGCTGTTGCACCTGGACCCTGAAGTGGACCAGCATGAACCAGGGGATGCACCATCAGCTTCAGTTCAAAATTGTTGTCCATCAACCCGCACAGGGCTCGTCCCAACTATCTTCAGGACTATGAGAGCTAGGGGGGAGGGGTGTACTGTATTGGCCCTCCAGGGTTGCCATACCAGGAACTGCTGAGTCAGCCCCAGGCTGTGGCAGTTCCAGGCCTGCCTTACGAGCAGCACCATGCTGTGGGCCTTGTTCTCTGTATATAATTAGTTATAGTAAAGTTCTTGTTATTGTTAGAACATAAGAACATAGGAAGAGCCTGCTGGATCAGGGCAGTGGCCCATCTAGTCCAGCATCCTGTTCTCACAGTGGCCAACCAGCTGCCTGGGGGAAGCCCGCAAGCAGGACCTGAGTGCAAGAACACTCTCCCCTCCTGAGGCTTCTGGCAACTGGTTTTCAGGTCTGGTTGTTAGATCCTGTGTGTGGACTCTTTCTTCATGATACTTTTCAAGAACCATCTTTATTAACAAACCTTAGCAAAACCAGGTGTTTTTGACATCAGTTCGTGCAGAATGTGGCTGATGGAATTAGTACAGCCAGACTGAATCACATTCCACTATGTTGTATTCAATGTAGTGCGAAGCAGATCATTCCATCAGTACAAGGATTTCTCCTGCTCCCACCCAAATCTGTTTTGTGTTTCCCCCCAATTCTCCAGAGCATATTTGGGGATGGTGAGTAGAGGGGAAGTAATCTCCTTGTGCTAGCGCAAAAATGTAGTTGAATACTGCCCTCTGACTCTGAAGGAGTTACACTGGCTGCCTATTCACTTATGGGTCGAATTCAAGGTGCTAAGGCTTACCTATAAAGCCCTAAATGGCCTGGCACCCAAGTGAAGTTGCCTGAACTGACTCTTTTATGTGTAAGCACAGGATCGAGGGTTCTTACATTCTCCCCTTTGTCCTGTGGCTATTCAGATTTCTTACATGGCAAACACTGCGCTCACCTAAGCTTACACACTTGCTACCAGCGGGTGTCTGAATAGGCAAGCTGTCGGTTAGAGAATTTCCCCCCAGGTGTTTTTTGTAATTAAGGCTGCAATCCTAACCCCACTTCCCTGGGAATAAGCCCCACTGAATCCAATACGATTTTCTTAATATACCTGTTTAGGATTGTGCTCTTAGTATGTCAGCCACTTGATGGTAAGGTTGAGCCTGTTTTGTGATTTTAGCTGCTCTTTATTGTTTTAAATTACTTTTTGTGGTTTATTATTGTGTTATATGTGATTATATATGCTGTATTTTGTGCCCTGAATCTATGATAGGAAGGACAGGTTAGAAATATTCTTAATTAATTAATTAATTAATTAATTAATAATAATAATAATAATAATAATAATAATAATAATAATAATAATAATTATAGATAGAAAAGCAGGATAAAAATATAAGTAAATAAAACAAAACTGCTTTATTTGCTGGTGTCTGCCGATCAAACTGTTGTAAAACTCAGGCCTGGCCTCAAATTGATAAAGAGCTCTCTCCCTCTGAAGAAGAAAGTGAGTGATTTTAACATGAGAGGTGTAGGAGTGAATAGGCCACACTATTACTGATAAAGGAATCTGCTTAATGTGGCTCAGTTGTCTCTTGCAGTTCACCTGATAAAAGGCACCATCTGGATCCTTTCCAAGTTAGGGATTGTAGCAATCCTCTGGGTCTTTTTTGTGTGTGTGTAGTTTTCTGTTCTGTTTTTGACATTTTGACTTCTATAGCACTTCATGAATATATCTAGAACTCTCTTCTATAAAAGAAAATTATTTCATCATGCAAATGGCAATCCATTTGCTGAAAACCAATAATGTCTAGTACAGCTACATTCAGGTAGATTACAGATCCCAAGCTGTTATTCCACATAAACCATACATTGTACTTCAGACAATCTGTTCTGACAAGCCCAGCTTCCGTTAAAAAGGGAAACCAAAAACAACACCACAGTCTTCTAGGACTGGTTGCACAGATTTTATTCACTTTGCTTTTATCCCAACTTTTCTCCCTCCCAAGCAGTTCTGATAATCATCTGACCCTCACAGAAATCCTGTGGGATTGGATAGGCTGCTGACTGACTTAATCAAGGCTATCCTACAAATTTATAACTTCACGGAGATTTGAACTTGGATTTCTTAAATCTAAAACAGCTCTGGAGGTTTTCTTGCATTTTTGCAGTTTGCATTTTTAAAAAAAGTCTGAATGAAAATTCACCAATATTTTATTGTGAATTTTTCCAAATACAATTTTGCCTAATATACACATTTTTGCAAAGCAATTTTCTATTATAATCCATTTTTGTATGCTATTTTCCCTAATATATGTATTTGTAAGCACACTTTACCCTAACATATGTATTTTTGTGCACAATGCTTGGCTGGAAAGCTGCATTATAAACTTTAGAGAAGCGCACATTTCAAAGGACGGCTGTGTTTTGGTTCATGTACTTTTTCAGGAAATGTGAATCAGGTAGGTCTGCTTGAAAATGCAAACTGAATCAAATCCCCCCTCCCCCATGCTTAGTAGTAAAGCATCATTTTCCCCCCAAGAGCCAGCATACTTTTAAATCTGCTGTATGGCAACAATTTGCTCAATTAATTTACAGCATTTAAACTTGTCATTATTTTAGTAATTAGAATGCATCAAGTCCTCTCATACTAGCCAAATTATTTATTAACTCAATGCTTAAAAGTAGCTGGTTTTTTTTTTATTTATGTTTTTTTGTTGGGAGGGGGGAGAAATCTGCTGGTTGCTGTAAAACCCTTTAGGTATGCCATGTTCCTGCCAGAAATAAGTTTTATGGCAGTGCTGTAAACAGAAGGAAAACAAGTCCTTGAAAAGTTATCATTCACTTAGCTGAAGTGTTGTTTGTGGGGGCTGCTGTAACTACAATTTCTGCAGTGATAGCTGATGTTTAATCACATCATGATCATGACACAGAAAAATGCATCATCACTTTTTTCCTAAACTTTGAATTCTTTGTACCTTTTTTTCCCTGTAAACCTGTAATGAAAAATTAACTTAAAATATTTTTTAAAACCTTGAATTCTTATCTAAGGCTATTTGTGAATTATCCAACAGTATATTTTGCTTGAAAAGTTGGGGGGGGGGAAACCTAAAATTAATGATTTCTACTTTATAATGGCTTCACATAATGGCTTGTGAGAGCAGTAACAAGAATCAAGTGTAATTCATTAGATCTTTTCAATTCAGCCTAAATCCAGATGACGTCAATGTTGAAAACAAATCCAGTGTTGCTGAATTTCCACTTTTTGTGAAACTTTAATATAAGGCAAGGGCCTACAGCAGTTCGAGCCCTGATGCTGCTCATTACCAGCATTTCCCTTTCTGATGAGTTTGCCTCAACTTCAGACTCACAGAAACTTTACAGATGAGCAATATATAGCACAATAAATCTTCAGTTGGTTTTCATTTGTCATGCCTGGTTCTGTCATTCTTCCAAAAAGCCATTCTTCAGTTGCCTAGAATTCACACTTCCTTAGCTCTCAAAGTATAATATTTTTTCACCAGATGCAATTTGTACCCTCAGCAGTATGCATGTCAACTGTAATTGCAGGATCTGTGTGGAACAAGGCTACAAAAGTGTCCAAGGGACCTATTAGATCAGGTGTTGCTAACCAGATATTGTTGGACTCCAGTTCTCATCAGCCCCAGCCAGCATGGCCAGTGTTCACCAACCATGGGAGCTGTAGTCCAACATCATCTAAAATTAGCTTTCATGCTTCTCTACATAGCTATGGAAAGCTACATAACATAAGAACATAACATAAGAAGAGCCTCCTGGATCAGGTCAGTGGCCCATCTAGTCCAGTATCCTGTTCACATAGTGACCCACCAGATGCCCAGGGGAAGCCCACAAGCAGGACATGAGTACAACTACAAGAGCACTCTCCCCTCCTGCAGTTTCCAGCAGCTGGTATTCAGAAGCATGCTGCCTCTGAGTATGGATGCAGACCATAACCATCATGGCTGATAGCTTTTAAACATACGATACAAGATACCAAATGTAAGAGTCATTGACCTGAATCCCAAATCAGAAGCGTCAAGTGTGAAAAGTAAAACTTTTAAGTCCAATCCACTTGCTGTGTAGCTTGGAAGAATTTGGTAACATGTGCCTCTGAGCATATGGTGAGTGGTGGCAACACCTGCAATCTGCCCAAATAATAGAAACAAGACATGTGCTGTGCTGATCTTGTTTTAGCAGGGAGGAAGCAACATTATTAAGACAGTTTGCATAGTTCAGATGGTCACTTTAAATATGTCTGATTTACTTTGCAATTTCAGTGAAGTTTTGTATAGGAAACCATTTTCTTTTGCTTCTATTTCTGTGAATATGTGAAGTACAGCAACACTTTGCAAAATTTACGCTACAAAAAGTCCAAAAATAATTATGGAATAATGGCACTGACTATTCTGCAGAATAGTCTCCAGTGGACATCAGGAGTGTCTCAGTTTGCACAAGATAAAACAGTGGGAGGTGAAATATATTCCAGGTGTGCTCTGTGTTTTTAATTGAACATGCCCACCTTAAGTGAAGTGGTTTAAACATAGCAGGCTGAAAACATGCATCTTGGGCAGGCTAAGTTTGTTTTTTTCCAACAGCTAGAGTCATTCCTGAAGGAGCAACATATTGTAATCCTTCTGATTTTACATCAAATTGCAGTTTCAGATTCAACTGTTAATGCACCCAAAATAGAAATAGAACATAACCTCCAATTTGAAACACAAAAGGCTGTCTTCACCATCATATGACGCTGCACAATAAAAAGGCTTTGAAATTAATAAAAATAAATTTGACACAAGTTTCTAGGATGAATGAGAGAAATAAAATTTTCTAGATTAGATTCTCTGTAAAAACAATAGTAACACAGGAATGAAGCCAAGTAGGAACACCATCAAACATACAAAAATGTAATTCTCCATCTTTGGAGATGGCAGGTATTGCCACCACTCCCATATGCTCAGAGGCACATGTTACCAAATTCTTCCAAGCTACTCAGGAAGTGGATTGGACTGTGAAAGACCAACCCAAATTGTGTTTGCATTTTGACCAATTTGTAGGGCAGTTCAATATCTCATCTTCCCATCTTTCCTGACCATTGGTGAAGCTGGCTGAGGCTGATGGGAGTTGTGGTCCAACAACATCTGGAGGCACACTGGTTGGGAAAGGCTGGGTTAGACTGTTGGGTGAGGGCCTGGGAAACCAGAGTTAAATCCCCACTTAGCCATGAAGCTCACTGGGTGACCTTGGGTCTGTCACTCTGTTTCAGCCTAGCCTGCCTACAGAGATGTCGTGAAGATGAGTATGGAAAGGAGAAGAACCATGTGTACCACTTAGAGCTCCTTGAATGAAAGGTGGGATATAAATAAATAAAACACCGTGTATTTATCTGGAGGTCTGAATAGAGCCTATGTTGAATAGAGGCTTCATCTACATAATCAAAAGCTTTGAGAAAGGGCCATGAGAGCCTGCATGCATGCTGCCTAGTGTACATGGATGGGGTTGTGTTCAGATTTCTGGATGAACATGTGGAGATTAGATATTAGAGAGTGGGTGTAATTCCAGTTCTCTCACTCCATGTTCATCAAACATCTTAAAAGGGCACAGATAAAATTTTAATAAAGAAGCTTGCAGCCTATGCTATTCTTGTTCATCTGGAATTTGAAGCAAGCCCTGCTGAATTCAGTGGAGCTTTTCCCTAAGTAAGTCAAAACTGAATGTCAGCTTTGATAACTTCAGCCTTTATGAAATTGTGTACTAAATAATACCTCTGCTAAATTCAATAATCTGCCTATCCATAAATTATTATTTTAGAAGGGCATTGTCAAGGGTACATGGTGCTTAAAAAAAACCCTGATAAATTAATGGGAGAGAGTTACAGGATATGAAATAAAATCAATGATATTTGTTAGGTGCATTGTCTCAGTATGGAACCTGTTTAACTGTCAAACTAATCAAATGATCCTGATGGCCTTACAATATGATTTGCTATCATCTAGATAAATTAATACTATATGTTCTCCTCCCCAACTGGAATTACATGTTAGTAGAGAATATAGATGATAATATTCTAATAAAGTGGCCCAATGTTGCAACATACATGGACAAAGAGAGCAAATGCAGCCCAACACAATTATGCTAATATGAGTTATACAAAATTGAGAACGTAACAAGAGCCTGCTGGATCAGGCCAGTGCCCCATCTCGTCCAGCATTCTGTTCTCACAGTGGCCAACCAGATGCCCAGGGGAAGCCCACAAGCAGGACCGGAGCTCAAGCACTCTCCCTCCTGCAGTTCCCACAACTGGTATTCAGAACCATGCTGCCTCCAATCACAGAGGCCGAGCATAGCCATCATGGCAAGTAGCCACTGATAGTCTTATCCTCCATGAATTTCTCTAATTGTCTTTTAAAGCCATCCAATAAGCCTTCATGCTTATTGTCAAGAAGCTTCCTCCTTGATAACATTAGCAAACTTAACTGCAGTCCCAACAAAGTAATGGGAATTGTTGTAGATTACAAGCAATTTGTATATTATCTATTTAGCAGCATCTCCTTTCTGGAGAGATGCGCTGCCTCTGTGACATTCCCCCTATCACTGAAGATAGTCCACTATTTCCTTCTATTCTGTTGTATGACTGTATGTGAACACTGTTTTCAAAGCCTTAGCTTCTACATCTCTTTGGTTTTGATCCCTTTCTATCGCATCCTGTGTGTTTGACATTAATGGGCACAAAGATGAAAGTGAAATTCAGCTACAAACAAACAATGCATTAATAGAATGTGTGTTGCGTTAATAGGATGTGGGTGCTGGAGCTTCAGAGTGATGCACAAACCATGTGTCTCTTTTCACCCACTTACCCACCCCACCCTTGTCAGCAACCGACACACTATTGCTGTTAAGTGCCCTTAAGTTCATTGAAAGGTAATCTGTGATAAGAGTAAGTGGTGGTATTATTATTATACCAAAGTTGATCCAAAAGAAAAGTGAATTTATGGAAACTTTTAATGTGTGTGCATTCAGTTTCCAGGATAATTGGGACAATGTTCAACAGTACACCTCCATTAACAACTTGGAATGCTTAAGCGAGAGACTGCTTTTAAGATGATTACTTCTGAGCAGGGAATGAATGACTACTTTTATCTCTGTGGCCATTTATTATGAAACAAATTATAGCCAGACACAACTTCACACAAGCACAAGATCATAACGTAATCCCAATTCCACATGAATTGGTGAAAGATTTAAGGCAGCAGCAGAGGTCTGGCAAATGCAACTGGTTTACAAATCAAGTTAGAGGTAATTTGGTCTTTTAAGGCTGTATTTGCTTTAACAATTAGACTTAAAAATAAAATTAACCTTGACTTTTAAAGGCAAATAAGATTACTTCAGAGCTCCAAAGACTCCATGAACATCCCGGAGCAGCCATATGGCAAGCATGTTAAATTATAAGGGACACTTTTTTTTTTGATATGCAAGTACAAAGATAACACTTCATGCTGGTCATAACCTCTAACACTCTGCATGGCTTCATGCCATTATTTACTCTGAGATTGTGTAACAACACCCATTAGTGGATCTGTATGTAATCTAGAGATTGCAGTACATGGTGGATGAACCACTCCTGTAAGAACCAAGTTACTTGTGCTTTCATAGGGATGCAAGAAAGAAAGAAAGGTGAATGACTCTATATTGATTTTGTTGGGACTGTAACATTGCTTGAAGTGATGTAAGAAGCACTTGGTAATGATCAGCAGATTGAAAGTCCTTTGTCAATAAGATGCAAGAATTGTTGGCCCATCCAGCTCAGTACTGTCTACTCATTTTTTAAATATATTTAAACTTTTAACTAGCTTGCTAATTGGAATATCATGTGGCACTTTGTCAAAAGCTTTGCTGATGTTAAGATATATTATGTCCACATCATTCCCACAGTCTACTAGGGAGGCTATGCGATCAAAAAATGAGATAAGATTAGCCTGGCATGATTTATTCTTGATAAATCCATGTTGGCTTCTAGTAATCACTGCATTGTTTTCAAGGTGCTTACAGACTGACCGCTTTATAATCTGCTCCAGAATTTTCCCAGGGATTGATGTCAGGCTGACTGGTCTGTAGTTCCCAGGATCCTCCTTTTTGCCCTCTTTGAAGATAGGGACAACATTAGCCCTTCTCCAGTCATCTGACACTTCACCCATCCTCCACAATTTTGCAAAGATAACAGAGAGTGGTTCTGAGAGTTCTTCAGCTAGTTCCTTCAATATTGTATGATGCATTTCATTGAGCCCTGCAGATTTAAAATCATTCAAAGTGATTACATATTTGTTGACTATTTGTCTATCAATTTCCGGCTGCAATCCTGCCTCTTCAGCATCACATTTCCCAGGAGGGTCACAGACCCTCTTTTGGGAGAAGATAGCCAAAGTCAGAATTGAGCACTTCTGCCTTTTCTTTGTCATCTGTTATCATTTTGCCATCCTTATTGAGTAGCTGTACAGCCATTTCTTTTCTCTGTCTTTTACTATGGATGAACCTGAAGAAAGCTTTTTTATTAGCATCCCTTGCTAATCTCAGCTCATTCTCAGCTTTAGCCTTCCTGATGCCATCCCTGCAATTCCATGCTACCTTTCTGTACTCTTCCTTTGTGGCCTGGCCTTTCTCCCACTTCCTGTATGTGTCCTTTCTTGTTTTCAAGTCATCTCTAAGCTTTCTGTGAAGCCACATTGGCTTCTTCTGCTGTTTTCCACCTTTTCCTTGTTGGAATTGCTTGCCATTGTGCTTTTAGAATTTCTTTCTTTAGAAACTCCCACCTATCTTGGACTCCTTCTCTCATTAGGGTAGCTTGCCATGGAACCATACTTACAATTGTTCTGAATTTATTAAAATCAGCTTTCCTGAAGTCCAAGTTGCATGTATGGCTACTCTCAGCTTTTGCTTCCTTTAAAATCAAGAACTCAAGTATAGCATGGGCACTTTCCCCCAGAGATCCCATAACTGCCACTTCATCTACCAAGTCATCACTACTGGTTATCACCTCTAGTTGCTTCCTCCACTTTCTGTAGGAGAAAGTTATGTCCAACACAAGTCAGGAATGTCTTGGAGGGGCAGTGTTTGGCAGAATTTGTCTCCCAACAGATATTGGTATAATTGAAGTCCCCCATTACCATTACATCATGCCTCGTTGAAACATTGGCAATTTACTTTTCAAAAGTTTCATCCTTCTCCTTGGGTGGTCAGTAGTAGACTCCAACCACCATGTTCCTTTTTTCATTGCCCCATTTATTTTAATCCAGATACTCTTGGTGGAGCTACCAAGCTCATCTTCCTGTATTTCTGTGCAGGGATATATATTTTTAACATACAGCGTGATTCCATCTCCCTTTCTATTATTTCTGTTCTTTTTGAACAAGTTATATCCTTCAATTGCTGTATTCCAGTCATGGGAGTCATCCCATCAAGTTTCAGTTATACCTATCAAGTTGTATTTACTCTCCTGTATTAAGAAACCTTGGGCCAGTCACTGCCTCTCAGCATCAGAGGAAGACAATGGTAAACCACATCTGAATACTGCTTACCATGAAAACCCTATTCATAGGGTCACCATGAGTCGGAATTGACTTAAAGGCAGTCCATTAAGAGTTCAAGTTCATCCTGTTTGTTTCCCATACTCTGGGCATTAGTATACAGACATTGAAGACCATCTGATTTGTGTCCTGGCTTCCTTCCTAAATTTTTATGAAGACTATTACTAGGCCCCATTAGAGCCATTCTCTCAGTTCCTCTTACTGTGCACAAGCGTTTGTTAGTAGTTACTTCCAAGTTTACATCTCCCTCCTCTTTCAGTTTAAAGCTCTCCTGATGAAGTTCTCCATGCTGTGGCCAAACACATTCTTCCCAGTCCTTGTGAGGTGCAGTCCATCACTTGCCAGCAGTCCATCTTCCAGGAAGCATAGCCCATGGTCCAAGAATGCAAATCTCTTGTGTCAGCACCACTTTTGTAGCTAGTCATTCACCCAGAGTATTTTTCTTTCCCTTTCTACTCCTCTTCTAAGTACTGGAAGGATGGATGAGAAAACTATCTGAGCCCTAAAGTCCTTGAGTTTCCTTCCCAGAACTTCAAAGACTGATGTGATTTCTTCATAGGTCCTGTTGGCAGTATCATTCATTCCCACATGGATGAGAAAAAAGGATATCTGTCAGTGGGCTTTATGAGCGATGGCAACCCTTCCATCACATCTCTAATCCATCCTCTAGGGAGACAGAATACCTGGCAAGTCCATGGACCTTCTCAGCATACTTGGGTTTCACTCCCACACAGTAAGGAGTCTCCCACTACTACTACTCTTCTCTTCTTGTCGTGGGACTTGGTTTTATTGCCTCTTGTCATGTGGGATCTCCTGTAATTCTTCCCCTGAAAGCTATCCTCTTGTCTCCTCCTCAAGTGCCTGAAAGTGGTTCCATAGTTCCACCGGTGAAGGGTGTCTTCTAGCTCTTCTGCTCCTGTCACCCTTTTCCATGGAGTTTCCTCCACTTCATTGTTGCTTTCCACAACGGTCTCCTCTTTTGCTTCAACATGCTGTTGTTCTCTCACCTCCTGTACTTCTCTTTGCTATTGTTGTTCCAGCGTTCTACCTAAGAACTCTTCTCTTATACTCTTCAGTATAAGAACGGTGGCCATCCACTGTTCCAGCCTTCTCACTTTTTCTTCCAACAGCGCCACCAGCTTGCACTTGTTGCATGTGTACCAGCGTTTTACAGCGTGGTTGCATGTGTACACCATGTTGTTCTCAGGCAAGAAAACAAACATGGTACACACCTTGCAGGTCACACCCGCTGGAGTGTCTTTCCTGTCCATAGTCTTTACTGCCTTTTGTTTCTTTCTTTCTACTTATATTGGAATGACCTGTGCTTTGTCCTGTCCTCCTTTATGGTAAACAGGAGAGTTCCACTGGTGTGTGGTGCGCCATGCAAGAAAAAATAAGCCAGGATTATACTGTGATGCTATGGAAGGAAGTGTAGTAGAATACTCCGCATTCCAGCAAAATACTATCCTATTTTCCCCTATTCTGTACTATCTTTATTGTCATGGGTATCTTATTATGAATGCTATAAAACTGGACATGTCCCATCATTATCCCTTTTTCCAATAGTTGTGAGATTTTTTTAAAATCAAAAAGCAGATCTAGTTATTGTCAAATCTAAAGTGCTTCCGGAAGGCAATAAATGGATGAGGAAGAAGCCTTCTTTTAAATCACTCTTTGCATCCTTGTGTAAGTGGCACCCTTTTAAAAGGGCAATCTGGCTTCCCTACACCAGGGCTCAAACTATGTTAGAGATATTAATATTGACTAAAAATCTCTATGTACTATCAAAGAATCCCTTCTATGGCTGCAGGAGGATTTTGCTGAAGATCTGGCTGTAGGGCATGGCTGGAGAAGTAATGCCAGAGAGACAATCAGATCTATTGTACTTGTGGTAGGCACAACGAATCTTTCACTAGTTGTCCAGTGCTAGCTAATATTTCACATAACTCATAGTTAAATTATGAAATTCACTACCACAAGATGTCGTAATCAGCATCAGCATGGATAGCTTCAAACGGAGATTAGACAAATTCATGGAAGACAAGGCTATCATTGGCTGTAGTATTAGAGGTGGGTTGCCTCTGAGCACCAGTGTCTGGGAGTCACAAGTTGAAAGAGCACTGTTGCACTCATGCCCTGCTTGTGGGCTTCCCATAAGCATCTGGTTGGGGAGAACAGTATTCTGCACTAGATGGGCCTTTGGTCTAATCCAGCAGGACTCATTGGGTTGTTAAATAGTCCACACTAAGAAGCACTATATGAAAGTCCCCTTAACAACTAAGTAAATGGAGCTACTTGTATGCATTAAATTCCTGTGAGGAAGGATGAAGCAATGATTCCTAAACTAGTTACAAGAAAACAATTTTATTATTTCCTCATTGCCTGTATTAGGCTGGGCTGGAACTCAGAGGGTTCCTCACTCTCCCCCCAAAAATATTACATCAACTACAGTAGTTTAAATCACCTCCCACTGCAATCTGCAAAGAGCCGATACCCCTGCTGAATATAATGACCAAAAGAGTACAATAAAATGCAACAACCAAAAGTTCTTTCCCTTTTGTTTTCAATCATTTTGTATTGCCACTCAGCCTTCAGGAGTGCCAGCTTCATAATTACAATTTTCTGAATAACATCAGGAACACTGTCATATCTCTAGTGCCTATGAAAAGGAAGGAAAGTAGAGAAGGTAAGAGAAAATGAAGAGCTTGGGCCAAACTGTCTCCTGGCTTAATTGGATGCAGCACAAATGGTTTTCCCTTTGCTTGCACTACGGGTAAGCTTGAGCCATTTTGCCTGCATTTTAGTTTATGAAAAGATGGTCTGAGAGCTGAAACATTAACTTATTTGCAATTCAAATTTCATCTATTCATTCTTGTTTTCTTTGAATGGGCAATATGGTAGGAAGTCTGTCCAGCCCACACAACACTGTTGTCTATAGGATATCTCTTTTTAGCAACTGTCTCTTTTTCCTCAGAAGTCTGTTTAGGAAGTGGTTTGGGTTAAACATGTAATAGTTTTCTTTTAATTTCTTTGGAAGCCTTTGATATTTTTTGTAGGCTCAGTCACATACAAATATGTGCTGGCATATGCAACACATGCCTAGATGATCAGAAGAATGGAATATTTTGAGTTTTTAGCATCTTTTCTCTCCATAATTCCAAAATACCTTGTTATCTTTTCTCAAGAATCAAAGTCCATAAACCACTGGATTATCTACAATGTGAACATTTCACTAAACTAACAACAATTTCCACTATATTTATGGCAAGCCTCAACTGAAACTCTACCCAACGACATCTTGAAAAAGGATGGGGGGTGATCTAACTAATGTGTGAGGGATAAATAGGACAGAGCTTCCAAAACGATGTTAAATCTCAGCTATTCAGGTACATTTCAACTATTTGCCCCTCCCTAGGCAGCAAGCTATCTCTTGTAAAAGCCTGACAGAAGAAAAAGGTCTTGAACAAGCATTTGCTGAACAGCGTGAGTGGTTATTTTCCTCAGACTCATTGTTCTTTGGATTCAACTTATTGCTTAATTTTAAAACTAATCAGCAGGCTGCTTAGTACAATAGTAGACAGAAATCCATACATCTGCATCTATTGTAGACTGGGTGGACATAAGATCTGATCTTGCTGTTCAGCAACATGGAATGTACAAGAGACATGATCAAGAGGACATTTATTTGGATGTTTGGTTTTGTTCACTCAAGAGTGCTCTTCAAGGGTTTGGTTTTTCCTTATCTAGTAGGAGTTTTGTCTCCATCCATTTGCACAGAGGCTGTTTTCCAAGGCTGCACCCGGAGACCATTAGCAAACTTGGGCCACATTTACACCATACATTTATTCCAGTATCATTCCATTCTGAACAGTGATGGCTTCCCTCAAAGAATCCTGGGAAGTGTACTTTGTAAAGAGTGCCAAGAGCTGTTAAGATATTCCTATTCTCCTCACAGAGCAACAATTTTCAAAGTGGTTTAAGAGTCAGCCTCTCTTCCCAGAAAACTGGGAATTGTAACTCTGTGAGGAGAATAGGGGTCTCCTAACAACTCTCGGCACCCTTCACAAACTACACTTCCCAGGATTCTTTGAGGGAAGCCATCACTGTTCAGAATGGAATAATAGTGGAATGAATGTGTGGTACGAATGTAGCCTTGGATTGGTTTGGAAATAGCCAAGATATTTCCCAATTCTGGCAGAGACAACCAAGGATACAGGGTTAAACAGAGTCTGTTAGCTGTCGCTTAGAGTTGAGTCATGGATTCTTCAGACAGATGATCTTTATCTGGAAGGCTGATGTTAGGACGTCTTACAGTTGTCTTCTTGCTTCCTGAGGCCAAGTACCCTCTGCTGTTACTCTGCCCAGAAGCTGTCCTGGAGAACTACCGCTGGAGTCTTCGTGTTCTCCCCAACTTTCCTAGTTTCAACCTTCAGCTCCACTACTACTGCAGACTCTTTTGTACTTGAACTGCTCATACTGACTATATAGACCAGGGCCAGCACCAGAGGATGGCCAGGCTGGGCCCTGGCTGAGGGCCGCTGTGACCCAGAGAGGCCACTGAAGGGCCCCTCCTTATGGTGGGATGATAGTGCTCCAGTTCTGCAATCTGCAGCAGTGTCCACTCCCAACCCTACCACAGATCACAGAGAGGGAGCTCCCAGGCACCCCCTTATACAGACCACGCAGGCTTCAGTAAGTCTGCATGCACGCCCCACTTACCTTTTCTGTTGCTATGAGTGCTGTATGTGCTGCACACACATGCCTGCTATCAACCAAGATGGCGGCAGAGGCTTCTCTAAGAGACTGATGCCCCTGCCACCATCTTGGTTTATTTACTTATTTATTTATTTATTACATTTATATACCGGCCCATAGCCAAAGCTCTCTGGGCAGTTACAGCAATCTTGGTTGATGGAAGGCATGTGTGTGCATAATGTAGCATGCATGCATGCTATCAACCAAGATGGTGGTGGGAGCATCAACCCCTTAGGGAAGCCCCCACCCCCATCTTGGTTGATAGTAGGCATGTGCGCAGCATGCACATTCATGTGAACTGATGGGAGAGGTAGGCAGGGCGGGCAGACGGGCACTGTGGTCCCGGGGCAGGCTGGTGTTCAAGGGCCCAGTCATGCCTGGCACTGGCCCTGTCATAGACCACACTGTCTGTGCACAATGCTGTGAGTACCCTTTTATATTTTAGTCAGGACCCTCTGACAAGTAACCTTCAGTCACTGCTACATCTGCCAGCCCACTGGCCTATAACTATGAGCCAATGAGAGACAATAGAGTGCTCATTATCTGGTCCATCAAACCTTGACCTTTTGAATCCTTCTGCTCTAGTATAAAAGCTGACAGGAGGCCTGTAAGAGCTTCTTTGTAACTGTAGCAATCGACAGTTGACAGGCTGCATACAAAGTAATAGGCTTCAGCTTGATATCTTTTCACCTCTTATGGTTGAAAATGGAAATGGACTGCCTTCAAGTCGATCCTGACTTACGGCTACCCTATGAATAGGGTTTTCATGGAGCGGTATTCAGAGGGGGTTTACCATTGCTTCCCTCTGAGTCTAGTCCTCCCCAGCTGGCTAGGGCCTGCTCAGCTTGCCACAGCTGCACAAGCCAGCCCCTTCCTGTCTGCAACTGCCAGCTGGGGGACATCTTGGCTCCTTGGGACTATGCAGCTTGCCCAGGGCTGCACAGATGGCAGGGCACATAACCCCTGAGCCCCTCACTGTGGGGTGATCTTTAGCAGGCCCTTGACACCACGAGACATGAGCAGAGATTTGAACTCACAGACACTGGACTCCCGGCCAGGCTCTCCTCCCCACTGTGCTTACGGTTACCCTCTTATCAATGCAACAATATAGCATTAATAATCATTCTTTTTTCTGATTTATATTTTTAAAAATATTTTACCGTATTGATTTTTGTAGTACATAAAAAATAAACAATATAATACCAAGAGCTAGCGATATGCAGAATCCCTGAGAAATTTTGGTGGTCTTCTGAGGGGGAGAGCATTTGCTCCTTTTGAAATTCCTGGTACATTTGTTCTGAGCAGAAAGTTCATACGCTGCCTGAAAGAGTCAAGTGAATTAAAAGTTGGTCCCAAGTCTGTCAGCTTTGCCTGCTATGTGGTTTCTTCATCAGCCCTTCACCTCCCATGTTTGCATGCATTCCTCCACTTGGGCCCCCCAGATAAAGATAAGAGAAGGCTCCCAAGAAATTATGCTAGTCTTATTTATATTGTCTCTGTTGCTCACCTTGAAATCCTTCAGGTGTATTGACCAAGCAGGAACAATCAATGTAGGGCTCATCTACATGGTGGCTTACTGTGTGTTTGGTGCTACTCACATCCTCTTTTAATTTGCATGGTTCATATGATGTTACTGGCAAACAGAAGGCATCACACAGTTTCCCCCCTGTAAATCTGTACTAATCCAATCTTCTGATAATCTGAAAAGAGAAGGAAAAAATGTCTTCACTCCATATCTCTAGTGCTAGCAGATGCTGTGCTCTGATGCTTTTAGGTGGGTGTGTCAATCGTTCCCCTCTCCATGACCACTCCCTCCTCTTCCCTTCTTTCATTTCATTTCCTGTGGGCTGAAGAGCAACTTTCAGCTGCTCTCTCCCATTCTGATGGCATTTGTATGTTGCTCCAAACGGTGCCATTATTTTCTTTTCCCCCTAAATTGTGTGCAAAAGCATAACACTGCTCAAACAAAGATTTCTGTTTTAGCTATACTGCACCAGTGAAAATACAAATAATTACACTTCTGGGTTGTTGTTTTTTTTTTAAATGAAGCTAACTGGTAGAACAAATTGAGCATGTTCGGTTGCCAGGTAGCCAGAGGGGGTAGAAGTGTTAAATTAGAGGGTGTGGTCATTAGGAAACGGTGTGATTGATCCTTCCCCTCAGTGTGAATAGAAAACACCATGTTTGCAGCTGGCATTGAGCCCTTACTCTGGGCAGTGCAAATAGAAAATGGAGGTAAAAGCATCATCTTTAGTACGAAGTAATGCTCCCATGTGGACAAGCCCTTAAGGAAAATCCAGCAGTAACTGTAACAAGTTAATTAAGTTGATCTGCAAATCCACAGAGAATGAAGTAGTAATAAATCAGGGAATGCATTCAGAGCTTGGCTTGCCAACTTTAGAAAAAGCTCCCAAAGAAGAATGATATTCTCTCACACATCTGAGTTATCATCAACAACTGTACTGTGAATGACCACTGCTAATAACATAATTATTAGTCTACATTTCATTTCCCTCTGACATAGCAGTTTTCAATCCCTCCTCCATCCCAACTATGTGGTTACATACCTTCAACTCAGGATAGTGCTTCACATATCTGATGAGCAGTAGTCCATGAAAGCTTATGACATAATACCTTGGTTAGTCTTTAAGGTGCCTCAAGACCCTTTGTTGTTTTTGCTGCAGAAGACTAACACAGCTACTTTGCTGAACGTTCGTACACAAAATTTCCTTCTAAACAAGGAGACTGCTGTGCTTGACAAGGGTAATATTAAGGATGAGAGAATACAGGGCTTTTTTGGGAAGCGGGAGGCTGCTACCAGATATTATTAGACTACAGCTCTCATCAGCCTCGGGCAGCATGTGCAGTGGTCAGAGATGATGGGAGATGTAGTCCACACCAGCTGGATGATATCACATTGACCCTTCCTGGCTTAATCTGTTTCACAGGATCAAGTTGTAAGTTAGGTAGAAAGAAAGTGAAGTGCTATTAGCAGTGGTGTAGTCGTCCAGGGTCTCAGGGACCCTTAGAACCCGTATGTTTTTGACAGCCAGATCCCAGTAGGGTCCCTATGTCTCCAACTTCCTATGAGCCAATCAGCATGAAAGGGGAGTGTGTTAGCCACTGAGAAGAGTCTTCTAACTTGTTTCTTTGCCGTTTTATGCTGATCCAATCAGAGCGAAAGGAGGTCCTATTAGTTCCTACTTCAAAAAGCCAAGTTGTGGAGAGTGAAAATTCTGTAATTGCAGAAGAGACAGTAAATCCTGATGATAGCATCCTATCTACATCATCAAACAGTTTAGTAGCAGCAGGAGATAACTGTGTAGATATTGAGCTCAGTAATTCAAGCTGTATCTCTGACAGTGAGAAAGGACAGTCAATGGTGTCAGTGACAGAGAAGCAGAAATCAGTATTCAAGCCTGCCAGACTATCCTAAAATCTTAGAAGGTTGTGTAATCTTAGAAGAGGGTGTGGCTATGAGGGTTATGGCTGTGACTATTATGAAAGGACCCTGCACTTCTGAATTTGCCACTACACTACTAGTTACTGGTCCATTTGCCAAGAGATGCTTTGCCATTAAGCAACATTGAACTATATAACACTGTGTATGCCATTGCATGCTGGCATAACATTAGCCCTTACAAAGTGGTGTGAACTTCTTCATATGTTACCCAATAAAACACCATGTGCACAGTAGTAAATTGGTAATTTCTGGTTGGTTGATTTTATGGCAAATCTCTCTAAACTCATGAAAAAGGCAGAGTTTATGGGCAGGACATTTATTTGGACAGAATATTTATTTGTTGGAATAGAACCTATTACAAAGAGCAGTAAATAGAAAATTGGTTGGAATAAAACACAGTGGATCAGCCATAGCGTAAACTGGGGTAGAATTAATTTATATAGCTTTGTACTGAGAATGCCAAAGTCTGTGTAATATTATGAATAGCAAATACTGCCATCTGGTGGTTATTTATAGCAGCAGAAGGCAGAAGTTTGGTTCCTCTTCCTCTGATTACTAAAGTACACTGCAGCTTCTTTGACCAAAGCAATCTTGATTTTATGAAACAGAGTAACTACCAAGCACACAGGTGTGAATGTTTGAAAGAAGGTACATGTCACAATCTAGAAGTTAATGGCGTTGGGTCCAGTCAGGGCTGCATTATGACTTTCGTGGGCCCTAGGCACTTTTGCCTTCGTGGGCCCCTTCCTCCATAATAATATCAATATTAAAAATTATTTTTGATATAACTTTATCTCTGATGTGAGAAAAAAAATAAAATATTTTCTTCGACCCTAAAAGTTCATTTTTTTCCTTCTGATTTTAAAAGAAATTAAAACATTTTCGTGGGCCCCTAAAAGTGTTGTGGGCTCTAGGCACTGTGCCTACTGTGCCTAATGGATAAGTCGGCCCTGGGTCCAGTGAATGTTTTAAATGATGGAACTCTAAATTGCCTTAAGAAACAGAAACTTATTTTGTTGCCAACCTCCAGAATTAACAGTGGAAAATTACATGATTAGATAATTTGTTCTAGCCAACCATGTATTTTAATATCTTGATTAAGAAATGCATTTAGCAAAGTTTAGGACACTGTTTTCCTTTGTTTATGGAACTGTTTTATTAAAATGAATTATTTTCAAGATTATTATATACATATGGGAGATATCAGAACTCTTATATAAAAATTAAAGCCATGATACTGGCAGATTCAGGCTAAGATATGAGACTGACATGATTTGTTTTGATAGAAAACAATGTACAACTGCCTATTGATATTTGGCCTTTCCTCCAAGGAACTCAAGGCAGCTCCCTCCTGCATCTATCCTCCTAACAACCTGTGAGGTAGGTTAGGCTGAGAGGTGACTGTTGTTAAGGCACCCAGAGAACCTCCTGGCTGAAGAGGGATTTTTAAATTCAACTCTCCCAAGTTCTTAATCCTAATTTTTAACGATATCTTCTTTGACTAAGATTTAGGTTTCAAAATGCAGTACCTTGCCATAAATGTTAAATCCTAAAATGAAAATAAAGAGGGGGGGGACATCTTTTGCTAGTCTGCTTATATTAGCCAGGATCCAAAGAATGACCAGTAGGACCACCAGGCAGAATTATCAGGCAGATGTCCAGGACCCCACACAGCAGAGGGCCCCTGATGCTAGGCAGAGGTAGCTTACCACATTTTAAAATAATGGTACATGTTACTATCTAAAGAGGAGTCCCCCAAAAGAGTCCAGAGCATCCACTCACAAGACTGCTAAACAGAAATCATTCTGGCAGTGATGTTGCCGGCTCTTACTATGAGGGGAAGGGGTGAGATAGCGGCAAAGCTGGGGTGTGCAGCCGCACCACTGGAGGCAACCAGTGCTCCCACCAATGTGCCCTGACCTCGCTGCTGCTTTGCTCCTTCCCCTCTTCCTCCTGGTGAGTGGCAGCAATGCCACTGCTGGGGAGCTAGTGTTGCAGGTCTGCCTCACCAAGTGAGCTGCTTCTGCCATTAAATCTAGCACCTAACTGCACTACTGAGCATGGTGCTAGTGTTTTGTAATATGGCACAGCTGCCTGCTGTTTCAGTGGGATGGGGTGAGGTGGGCAGATAAAACTATCCAACTAGGCATGGTCAAGCCCTTGCATGGTAGATAGTCTGCAGTAATCCTGGTCTTTAAAAAGTTAGAAAGTACAAAGACAGAAATCTTGCTTATTCTGCTTTCTCAGTGGCAACTGTATATACATATTTGCAAAAGAAACTTGACAACAGACGTCAAGCCAAAAATAAAACTCTACATTTTGTTGAAATTGAGCACACTAAACCACCAATGGCCTGGCTCAGGACATTTAACTCTTGGTTCTAGATGAATCTGGCCCCTACTGGCTTGCTTCCTGTAGTTCTGTTTGATTCTCACAAAAGCTGTTGGATGAAAGCCATTAATGTACGGTTATGCTTTTTTGGCTTTTTGCCACATCAGTGACTCAGTTTAGTCTCAGTAAAGCAAAAGACCTATTAAGGCAATGCCTGTTGGGATACTGAACAAAACTCTGCATTGCTGGCCAGAAACCACTTGCTTATTTCTTTTATTTGGCGGGCTCCCTCCTTCTGTAGGACTGAAACCTTTTATGGTTAGGTTCCTCCCTCCCCAGTTGCTATGTCCATGGAGGTGGTAGAGCAAACCCATTTCTTAAACCTAAATCTGTGATTCAGCAGTGGGCCCATACTTAACAGGCTCTTCTTCCTAGGGAGTGCTAGTCAGAAGCAGCTTGTCGGGGGGGGCAGAGCCACTGTGCCAGTTCCCCAGTAGCTGGGTCACGGCTGCTTACTGGGACAGGGGGTGTGGCAAGGTGGTCAGCAGAGTGGAAACATACTGGCAGGAGCAGCAGAGTGCCTCCACTGGTGAGTTCCTACCATGCTGACCTCCCTGCCACCTTGCTTGTTCCCCCTCTCCCTCCTGGTAAGCAACAGCAACCTTTCTGCTAGGCTACAACCCACCTTGCAAGCCACTTCCAGTACTAGTGATAACTCTGCTGTGCCACAGCTTGGCACATCTCAAATAGATCTCTGGACCTTGACAGCTTTTTTTTATTTCTTTCCATTTTTTAAAAAATGACAACCATGCACAATACAATTGACTAGATCCATATAAAACATCATTAATTAAACAGCTATTTACTAGTGCTTTTTGTTTGTTTATTATTGTTTTTACCATGTATTTTATTGTTAGCCACCTTGGACATTAGACATGGAAAGGCAGGGTACAAATTTAACAAACATATTAACAAACCTTACTTTCTTTCCGTATAACTGGTATAAGCAGATCACACTTTATGGCAACTCCTAGCAGCAAACCTTGCTGTTAACATAAGCTGTGAGTTTGAAGTCTTCTTTATTTCTCTGATAATGGCGCCATATAAACGTTTGTGTTTATCTGCATGCAACCTGAGCTCTGAGCTATGGAATACCTGTTTGGACATTCTTCTTCATTAGACTGTTGTTTTAGAATAAAGTTGCCAACTCACTTCCACATGCAAACTGACCCATGCCTTTTTCAGCCGCATAGCAGAGAGAAATTCAACAGATGCAGCTTTTTCTAGAGTGGGCTGAATTGATGGGAAATAAGCATTTCAGTTCCCCACTGGAGAATATTCAGCAAAATCCCTTCCCCGCCTCAGTTTCACTGCTTACAAGCAGGGTATACTGTATACTCTTGGATTCAACTGTGGATCCAACAATGTTTTGTGTGGTTGGAGGAAGCAGTAGACTTGGCACCTACTCCTTCTAATCCTCCTCCCTTAGCCCATTGCTTTCATCAACCACTAGCATTATAGTTTCATTCGGTACTAACCAAACCAAAATTTCTCAGAGAAGACTTTTCTAAGAATTATCTTTTTCAGCCCCCCACCCCTTCCCCAAACTCTTGGAAACTTCTATCACCCGTAGAATATTTGGGGAAATACCCTCCCTTCCCCCACATTTGGTAAACAGGGTGCAACATTTTGAGGGGGTCCAGTCGTACTCACCTTTATGAGCTCTCTATCTCTTGTTTTCCATTCAGTTGTTTAAGCCACATCCTCTGTAAAAGCAGATGTTGGCAAATGTTAAGTAGTCCCCTCACAGATACAAACATGTCCCACTTCAGGCATGCTCTGTCCCAGAAATATAATGTGCACAAGAAAGCTCTGGGTAAATAGTATATTATGTACATTATGTATTTATTTATTTGTCTTATTTATAATGCATCCTTCACCACAAGGTCACAGAGTGGAAACACAAGACATAAAACATTATGAAATAACAACATCATCTTAAAACAAATTAATAAAACACAAGCTCAATAATATAATGTACAACATAGACAAACATCTTTTTGGGGGAGGGCAGATATGAAAAACTCATGTGATATGCGGCATATGAGTTATAAGGAGCAAGAGCATGTATTCACTGCCCCAGTGTATGGTTGAGTTTCCAGAAGTGATATGAAACTGCCCTAATCCAGTTCTACATAGATTGGCTCAGAAAAATTGGGAAATATCTTGTGCCAATCCACATTAAAGAGGACCATGAGTTCATTTGATTATTTCATTTGCTTTCCAATCTGAAGTTCTGTTTTCCACATTTCTTTATCAGTTTGCTTATTTTTTGTCTTCATTAAAACTAATCAACATTCTAGTGCAGATTTCTCCTAATATTCATATTTTTGCAAGCAATTTCCCCTTATATGTTGCAGTTTGGCCTCCTCGCCCTGCTGCCAAACTTGCTTTGCTGCTTAACTCACTTTAATGCTTTGTCAGCTTGGACAGAGACATCACACCATCTGGGCTTCCCTCTAGCTTGAGGAGGTGGCCCACAGTGACCCACATGCTGGGAAGTTAGAGTAGCAGCATGTCCCCCCCCCATGAGCTGCTTTGAAAATATGTTTTTGTCATTTGATATTATGTTTAAACATTTTGAGTTTTAGGCTGCGCATGGTTTATTGTGGTAACTTGTGGTTTTATAGTGGATGTATTTGAATGCAGTATTTATTTGTTTATTTTATTTACAATATATGCTTTTCACCCCAAAACAGCTATCTCTGAGCAACTTACAGCAACAAAAGCATTAAATACAGTAACATCCAGTTGGCAATTAAAACAATGAAAAGCAACATAAACTTCCAATGGCAGCAAGTAAAACCGTGTAAGAAGAAAACCGGCATTACTATTAGTACACAGCAGGCCTAAACTCTGATGGTTTTAAAGAGCACAGCTCTAAAAAGCCTGAGGAAGGTCTGCACATGGTACTTTGTAGAACAGAAGCAAGGTGCCTGATGAGCCTTGTGGAGGACATTCCGCTACTGAGATGTCCTTTTGCCAATGACCACCTGTCACACCATATTAGATGGGGGAACCCGCAGAAGGGCTTCCAAAGATGGTCATCACCGTCCAAATATCTATATGTAGGAGGGGGCAATCTTTCAGGTAATCTGGTCTCAAGCTGTTAAAGCCCTTAGTTGTCAAAACCAGCACTTTGAATTGGGCCCAGAAACAGACTAGAATATATGTATTCAAATTGTTTAGTCAATAATCTTGCAGCCCTATTCTGCATTAAGTATGTTTCCAGATCATTGTGAACAGTAGCTCCATGTAAAACATGTTTTCGTAATAGAAAGAGGAGCTTGCAGGGCATGGATAATAGCAGCAAGCCTATCTTCGCTATACAGGCAGGGTCAAGTTGGCATTATGATAAAAGGTGCTCCAAGCCACCAACGTTTATTGTAGTGGGTGTTGTTTTTTCAGAGTATGCTGGGAGTGGGGAGTTGGTGTATATTTGGTCCTGGCTTTATAGATGTTTTTCTCAAGATGAGGAAATGTTTTTCAAAGCATGTTTGGAACAGCACCTTTGGTGTCTTCCACTTTTTGATTCCCTCTTCTGTCTGCACCAAGTGTTTTCTTTCTTTTACCAGATAAAAGTTCTGGAGTTCCCTCCCTCTCTCGAAAAAGAAAGCATCCCAAAACTTGTAGAGCTCCTCTGGGTTTCCCAGAAAAAGCAAAACGAAGTAAAAACAAATGATTTCATGAATGGCTGGAATGATTTTCATTCTATGACAATTTCATATGTGTTCAGTTGTAAGTCTGCAGATTTTTTCCCCTACAGTTTTTGTAGCCATTTTGTAAGCATTTATCCCTAAAATATGTTTTTTCTATGATTTTCTGTGCATTTGCCCCTGAAATTAGCATTTTGGATGCATTTTGGATGCATTTTTCTCATAAAACAATATTTTTATATGCATTCCTTAAATGCAAACTGCATCACAGCATTTGGAGAGTTCATTTTTACCTGCCTACCTCGATTGTTGGAGGCAGTATGCTTTTAAATAACAATTGCTAAGAACTGTAGACTGGGAGAGTGCTTGTGGGCTTCCTGTGGACATCTGGCTGGCCACTGTGAGAACAGAGTGGCAGAGTTGATGGGCCTTTGGCCTGATCCAGCACACTCTTCTTGTAGTCTTATTCCAATCCGCATGTAACTCCAGGATATGCAAATTAAATCAGTTTGCATTAATATGCAGGCCAAATAAAACCCATCTCTATCTCTAGTTGTATGTATCACAATCCTGTACATATTTACTCAGAAGTAAATCCCACTAAACATAAGAATATGTTCTGTCACCCATGCTGTTAAACATCTACATGAAACCGTTGGGTGAGGTCATCCAGAGTACGGTGATGACACGCAGCTCTATTTCTTCTTCTCATTCTCTTCAGGTGAGGCTGTCAATGTGATGAACCGGTGCCTGGTTGCGACAATGGACTGGATGAGGCCTAATAAACTGAGGCTCAATCCAGACAAGACTGAGATGCTGCTAGTGGTTGTTCTTCTGACCGGATGGTGGATGTCCAACCTGTCCTGGATGGGGTTGCACTCCCCCTGAAGGAGCAGGTTCATAGCTTGGGGGTTCTCTTAGAACCATCTCTGTCACTTGAGGCTCAGGTAGGCTCGGTGGCATGGAGTGCCTTCTACCGCCTCTGGTTGGTGGCCCAGCTATGCCCCTATCTGGACAGGGATAACCTGGTTTCAGTTGTCCATACTCTGGTAACCTCCAAGTTAGATTACTGCAATGCGCTGTATGTGGGGCTGCCTTTGAAGACGGTTTGGAAGCTGCAGCTTGTGCAAAATGCAGCGGCCAGATTGGTAACAGGGACCAGACAGTCCGAACATACAAAACTGATTCTGGCCCACTTGCACTGGCTGCTTGTATGTTTCCAAGCCCGATTCAAGGTGCTGGTTTTAACCTATAAAGCCTTACACAGCTTAGGACCACAATACCTGAAGAAACGCCTCTCCCGACATGAACCCACCCATACACTATGCTCAGCATCCAAGGCCCGCCTCCGGGTGCCTACTCAGAGGGAAGCTGGGAGCCTGGCAACAAGGAAGAGGGCCTTCTCAGTGGTGCCCCCCAAATTATGGAATGATCTCCCTGATGAGGTGTGCCTGGCGCCAACCCTATAATCTTTTCGGCACCAGGTCAAGACTTTCCTCTTCTCCCAGGCATTTTAACAGCATTTGAATAACGTGTTTTTAACTTGCTTATCGGTTTTTATAGGTTTTAATGGTTTAAATTTATATACTTTTTAAAAAAATCCTCAATTGTTGTAAACTGCCCAGAGAGCTTTGGCTATGGGGTGGTATATAAATGTAATAAATAAATAAATAAATATAAGAAGAGCCTGCAGGATCAGGCCAATCCAGCATCCTGTTCTCACAATGGCTAACCAGATGGTTAGGAGAGACATGCAAGCAGGTCCTGAGTGCAACAGCACTCTCCCTTCCTGCAGTTTCCAACAACTGGTATCTAGAAACATACTGCATCTGAGAGTGGAGGTACAACCCATTAGGGTTAGTAGCCATTGACTGACTGAGCTCAATGGCATCCTACTCCTAAGTAAGTGTTCATAGGAATGCAACTTTGGTAGCTAAGGAGAGCAAGAGAGTCTATTTTCCTTGGATGGGGATTTGGATGGGAAACTTTCTTCATTGGAGAACAGTTAAGGAAGAGCCATTTTGTAATGTTAACTCTGTCTTTTGGCACTGATTGATTACATACAACAAAATATGAATAATGAATGGGAAGTAGTGTATGAGCAGTACATGAACAGCCTTCAGACTGAAAAATGGCCACACACCCTATCTTGCAAAGAGTGAATAGAGAGACAACTATGGGAGTGGCCAGCAGAATGATTCATGACAACAAAAAGAGAGAGAAATTGTTTGTCCAGAGTATTCTGGTTGAATAATTCATCTAGCTCTACATTGCTATATAGGCATTCCCTGACTTCTCTTGATCACATCTTTTGATCAGTTTTCTTGTTCTCTGCTCCTCTGAGTGCTAATTTCACCAGTCCAATTTCACTTCTTTCTCCTCCTGTGACCATAAATGCTTTACATTTAAAAAGTTAGGCTACAAAGTTGCATACTGATATGAGCTTCTTTATAAGAAGAGATTTGCAAAATCTCTTGCTCTAAGGCAACAGGAAACTACAGGGTACAATTAGTAGAGGTGTTGACTGGGCACAAGATTCAACTTGTGCCTGTAACTGCAGCTTTGGGAAGCAGCCCAATCTGTTTTGGATGTGTTCTGATGTATTCTATTTTATGATATGGCAGTACAGAAATACTTTTTATAAATAAATATCAATAAAATTCATTATTCAGGACTGAATTAGAACACTTAAAAACAAAGCTCTCCACCCCCCCTTCATTATAATGTGCAAAAATTACTATAAATGTTTTCCTTTTCACAGAAGTGGATTAAATTTGCAGGCATAGCAGCTCCTTCAGAGTGGATTATGCCAAGTTGTAGGCGGATGGATACATCCAGGGATTTTTATGCAGGGCACCTTTAAAGTTTGATTTTTTATAACAAAGGAAGAAGTCTATAAGTTTTTCATTTTTTCCCAGATGTTGATGCTATTTGCAAGCATAGTCATCCCTGCTGAGGGTATGAAGTCTGCCACATTTCAGAATTATAGCTGCAATGGTTCTACCACAAGGGCAGATTTTACCATTCTGGGGTGGGTGCAACAGGAATCATAGGGTGTGGGGGATGGTGTTGGGAAAATAGCATAGATCCCCCATAAAGACTGGGATGGGGGAAATGTCACCCTCCTAGCAAGGGCCATGTTACCCCAGGGGTCATTGGTGGTGTTTGGATTTGCATAGAATTATGGTTAGGAGGGGGAAAGTGTCCAATAAACTGTCAGTGTTGCTTCCTCTAGACCAGGAATGGGCAACCTGTGGTCCTATTCCTCAGACTAGTCTCATGCAGCCTTTGCCCTAATTTCAAAAGCCCTCTACAAGTGATCAGCTTAGATTTCTGGCAAGAGCAATCTCTGTCCCCTCAGCACAGAGAGAGAGAGAGAGAGAGAGAGAATGTGTAAGTGGAGAAAAAGAGACAAAGAAAAAGATGTGGCCCCACCCACTTTTGTCTCTGGCCCCCGCCCACCACTGGCTTGGGCACTCCACAGATTATCCATGAGGGGACACAGCCCTAAACAGATAAAAGATGGCCCACCCCTGCGTTAGACAAAGACAATCCCAATTCACATCTTCACCATTTAAGAAAGCAAAAGAATGTTTACTACTTCCAAAAAGCCAGAAGCCCAGTCTCATATACACACTTGCTTACATCCTTCCTGCCTCCCAATGTTGGAATTTCCTTAATCGTAATAACTCCCTTCTGCAATTCTTAGCCAATTTTCTCAGATTAATGGGGTTTATTTCTAAGGAACTTAATTGTACAGTTGTAGAAATGGGTTTATTGCCTGCAGTTTAGTGAGTTTGTAATGTTATGTGTTTTATCATATTGTACACTCCAGCAACTTTTGGTTATGAAGCCGTTTATACAGCTGCAAATGAATGAATGAGAGAATGCCTTATTCTAATTCAGACCATTGGTCATAGGAGCATAGGAAACTGCCTTATATGAAGTCAGACTATTGGTCTGTCGAGCTCAGTAATGTCTACACTGACTGACAGCAGCTCTCCCGGGTTCCAGGCAGGAGTCTCTCCCAGCCCTACCTGGAGATGCCAGGGATTGAACCTGGGACCTACTGCAGGGAAAACAGATGCTTTGCTACTGAGCTACAGCCCTTCCATCTACTTCAGAACTGTTTACAACAGGGACAGGCAACAGCTCCCAAAGCAGGAGCTTCGCCATGGAGCGACGACCCTTGTCCTATGTTTCATGAACATGTGTAGGACCTTCCTCTTTCAACAAGCCTTTTAAGTCGAGCCCTTATCCCAGACTGCATCTGTGTTGGAATTGCTTTTTAATATGTGTTTAAACCTTTTATTTTAACATATTTTTAAACTTCTTTTAGGTGTCTTGAAAGCTTTTTTAAAAATGTTTTAAAAGATGTCCTGTTTTGATGTATTTTAAAGTCTGCTTTTATGATGCTTTAAAGTGTTTTTAGTGCTTTCGTTTGCTGCCCTGGAGTCCTGCTGGGAGGAAGAGCGGGATACAAATCAAATAATAAATAAATTAATAGGAAAGGATAAAAGGGAATCCCTACTGTGAGAGAACTAGAAAAGGTCCTCAAATGCAAAGATGTATCACTGAACACCAAAGTCAGGATCATTCAGACCATGGTATTCCCGATCTCTATGTATGGATGTGAAAGTTGGACAGTGAAAAAGGCGGATAAGAGAAAAATCAACTCATTTGAAATGTGGTGCTGGAGGAGAGCTTTGCGCATACCATGGACTGCAAAAAAGACCAATAATTGGGTGTTAAAACAAATTAAACCAGAACTGTCACTAGAAGCTAAAATCATGAAACTGAAGTTATCATACTTTGAACACATCTTGAGAAGACATGATTCACTAGAAAAGACAATAATGCTGGGAAAAACAGCAGGGAGTAGAAAAAGAGAAAGGCCAAAGAAGAGATGGATTGATTCCATAAAGGAAGCCACAGATCTGAACTTACAAGATCTGAGCAGGGTGGTTCATGACAGATGCTCTTGGAGGTCGCTGATCCATAGGGTCTCCATAAGTCGTAATTGACTTGAAGGCACATAACAACAACAACAACAACAACCTGAGCCAATCACATCCCTCCCCCCAAAAAAAGAGAGAGAAAAAGGACTTTCCCACACTGCCACATTCTTTTATACTGGGAACAAGTTCCTTCGCAGATTATGTATGTACTTCTATGGATAACACACTTCTGGAGCTCTTGCCAGCTGATGCTTCCTGTTGACGAATAGCTGCCTGGGGTCTTTTCCTCAGCTGCCTGAGAAGTGTCAATTGTATTCCAAAGTAATAGAAATGAGTATGGAAGATGTTTAAACAAACATATAAATAATCATTGATAAAATATATTTCATAAGGCAACTGTCTTGGAATACCCTAATTATGCTTCCAGACTTCAGAATCTACATCCCCCGTCCCTCGGGAAGGTGGTGCCTCCTTCCACCACACCCTTTCTCCAATCCAGGAAACAGAGTAGCATCACATAAGAAATCATGAAAACTACCGAGGAACATAGGAAGCTGCTTCCTACGGAGTCAGAGCATTGGTCTGCCTAGCAGCACCTCTCCAGGGTTTCAAGCAGGGAATCTTTCCCAGCCCTACATGGGAATGCCAGGGATGGAACCAGGAACCTTCTGCATGCAAAGCAGATGCTCTGCCACTGAGCTACGGCCCCACCTGAAGCAAACACTGGGACAAAAGTCATTATATGCCTGCAGCTGATGGGAGAGAGTCCATCAACATCTGGAGAGCCTCAAGTTCCCCACCCCTGAGGATTCTGGAGAAGAGTTCTGGAGAATTCAAAAGCTTGCACAATATTTTGTAACATTTTGGTTGGCCTAATAAAGGTATTGGCTTAATATGGATTTCTTTCTGATTGGCCAACATGGCTACCTTTATTTGTTGTGTTACTTAAATGGGTTTCACATTGACGGGTAATTTACAACATCACCAAAACCTTTAGATGTTGCTTTGGTCAATCCTTAGGCAAAGCCATCGTTACCCTCAGGCAAATATGTGAAGAACTGCAGCCATAGGCATCTGTATTATTATTTTTAAATTGTGTTTCATGTTTTAACATTATAACCTGCCCTGATATTTTATGATATAGCAGTGCAGAAATACTTTTTATAAAAATAAAATTAGAAGTGACGCAGCAGAACCCTTGGACGCATCTTTTTCTAGCACAAACCTCCACTTTCTGCCCAGTGCAACTTTCACTGCTGGCATTTATATGAAGAGGTAAGGCATTACCACATGGATTCTTGGAAACCCTTGAAATTACATGAAGCCAATAATAATGAAGTTATGGCTCTCTTTAACATGAAGTACCTGCCATGCTATTAATATCCTTAAGCACTTGTCGGTTTTTAAAATCTTAATGATGGAAAGCTTTTATTTTTCTTCATTAGAGTTGCTACTTTCTTTCCTGGCAGGACTCTTATGCTTTTACCATTAGAAGAAATTCAACAGGTAAAGCTTTCCCTATCACTTTATCTCCACGCTGGGAGAAATGGAACTTGAAATGCAGCTGCTGAAGGCTAGAAATAGAAGTGGCAAAGTCTGCATGAAAATATGCACAATGGGAAATAACTTTGATGAGCTAAACATGTGGTTTATGGACCTATTTTTTTTTTAAAAAAATCAACTTTATTATCAGTTATACACCAGTAGCACTTGCCGTGAACTATGTATTACTGTGAAGCATTATGGGAATTAAACCTGCAATCCTGTACTCCCTTACTGGGGAGAAATCTCCATTGAACTCTGGGATTTACTTTTGAGTAGGCATGCATTGGATTTCACTGTGTTTTAGTGCTTGACCACTCGCAGTTCAAGCTGGGTTTTTTTTATTGCATGAATCTTTGGTAATGGGTGAGTGTTTTATATATATATACTACTAATTCATCAGGCAAAACAGCCCTTGCATGTTCCAGTGCTCCCATGTGTGTGTATATATAAAATATAGAGCTCCTTGATGTAAAACAACTTTGGCTTGTGTTTCAAGTAAATAATGTCCAAAATGCACAATATCTTGCTTTTCATGAGATACCGTGAGACAGGAGCCTTTCTGTTATGGAACACTCCCAGTCTGACTTGGAATTTGGGTCAGAATGTCAAACTACTTCCCTCATAACGTAGAAATAGCTTGGATTATTTCAAGCCAAATTCAGACACCCTCTGCCCACACCACATCAGACATGCAAAGGAATCTAATACCTCTCCCACCTCCAAAGTGAACCCGCACCCCCTTTCTCTCTCCCTGCTCACCAATGTGCTCCCCACCTGTCTCCCTCCTACCCGCTTACCTGACTTACTACTCCAGTGGTGGTAGAGGTGGGATGGAGGAAGGAGGGGAAGGACATCGCTGGGTCCCTCCAGACTGGAAGGTGTTTCGCAACATGTTATTTGATGCAATATCAGTGCATTGGTTGCCAGTTTGTTTCCAGGCCCAGTTCAAGGTGTTCCTCTGAATGTCTGAAGTTCTAAACAGTTTAGGCCCTAAATATCTGAAAGACCCCCTCCTTCCCTACATACCTTCTGGTGTCAAATTCAGCAGAGGGGTTCAGTCACCCTGAAAGGTTTAAGAGATGGCAGCCCAGCAGAGAGGGCATTTTCGGTGGCAGCTCCTGGGTTGTGGCTCTCCACAGAGGTGCATCTGGCACCTTCATTATCTAGTTTTGGCTGAATGCTGAAGACGCATCTCTTTACCTTTAACACCCAAGATATGTGTTTTCAGAACCCACCCTATACCATCGACTTTAATTTGTTTTTGCTGTTTTTCATACTGGATTTTAAATTGTTGTAACCCACCCTGTGATGTCCTGGTAAAGGATGAGGAGTAGGAGTAGGAGTGGGAGTAGGAGAAGTAGTAGTAATAATAGGTGGATTCATACTAGATCATCCACAAGTCATTCAGCTTTATTTGTTGTTCTGTGATGCTTCCCCAATGTTACATTACTGACATCCGGAGGGGTGCTACCAAAAAAGATCTGATGCTTGGTGGCCAAGACCAACATGCACAAAAAGGTGCTGAATGGCAAATAAAATCTCACATCCAAAAAGTGGGGCTTTGAATGGATTCTATTTTGCCTTAACTTCACTGGTTATTTTGTTTTCAGGAATAGACAATGTTCAAGTATGGCCAATTTTTCAGAGAGATTTCTGACAGTTGCAGCATGCCTGTTGCTGTTGTTGCTCTTGTACATGAAGCCATTTTGTACATGATGGCTGTGCTCTGCCACCCTAGTCAGAGGCAGCATGCTTCTGAAAACCAGTTGCCGGAAGCCTCAGGAGGGGAGAGTGTTCTTGCATTCAGGTCCTGCTTGCGGGTGTCCCCCAAGCACCTGGTTAGCCACTGTGAGAACAGGATGCTGAACTAGATGGGCCACTGGCCTGATCCAGCAGGCTCTTCTTATGTTCTTATGTTCTTAAGTTATTTGGATTGGGGTCTTCATGGTTAAAAAGAAATCAAAAGAAATGCACTGGAAAAAAGCATAAATATTAATTTTAAAGTGACAAGAAAAATCACTGACCCAGTGCTAAATATTGCTATTTACCTATACATTAACCAAAACTTTTTATAACAATACAGTTTGCTCATTGAGAATTCTGTTTGACATTTGCTGTCCTGAGCATAATTTGAATTCCAGAGCTCCTTGGCTTTCAATTTTTGGTATAATTGGGTTTTCTAAAACTTTGAAGTGCAGATGAGAGTTGATAGTCCATGATATTGGCTTTACATGCAGTCTGTCACATGGCATTGCCATTATGCTTGGGGTAGGCAAATATTAAAAAATGTCCTAAAAGAGAGCATGATTTGGGAGAATGCATTAACATTAATGTTAAGCAAATAAAGTGCTTGACTGCAGTTAGGCAATAAGACAATAATAGGACCATAATTCATAACCCACTGGCAGTATTTTATAATGAATGTCAATATCCATAGGGTTATCTGGATCTACCTGGGTGCTTTCATTAAAAGTTTTGGTATGCTAGACAGAAGTGTTTTATATGTGCAAGTTCAGTTTCTGCTGCCATTATCCATATATCGTGGCTGCTTATTGTGGCTGTGATCTACAAGCCAACTGAGGAGGCGTACTGAGCCTTGACTGTTGCTCTTGTACCATGAAAATCTGTTATTGTGAGTGATTGGCTGGGTTGTATCATTTTGTTGTTTTGTAGAGCCACAAACTCACTCTATATTTATTTATTTATTACATTTATACCCCGCCTTTCTTTTCATGAAACCCAAGGCGGCTTACTTATGGTTCCCAGGCAGTCTCTCATCCAGGCACTGACCAGACCTGACCCTGCTTAGCTTCAGCAGGAAGCTGGCGTTATGTGCCTTCAGACCATACCCTGGGATATCTTCAAATGGAAATGACAGAAGCATCTGCTTACCTCTTCCACCATCATCAACGAGACATAAATATGTTCACTTTTGTCTGGATCATGCTCCTCAATTCTTTGTCGGCAATTCCTTTTGGATTTTAAATACTATAATTTTATGGTTAACAGGCATTTACATTCTGGGAGAGGTACTTGAAATGCTGGGAGACTATTTTTCCCAAATTGTAATGACAAATAGTGTTTGGAATAGCTCTACAACCCTAGAAGATTATCTCCAAAAGCAAAACCAACTGTAATTAATTGATAGAAACAAACTCAAAATGAATTTCGAGCTAGCGGCTGATGCATGTAAATGGATTAGCTTTCAAACCTCAGATCCATAATAGTGAGAAAATAGAAGCACACCAACAAATATTATTTGTGCGATGTTGAACCATGTGAGTTTTTAAAGTGTGACTTATGCATCATTTATACACAAGGTTACAATGCCAGCTTCTTAGTATAATTCCACTCTTGTTGCTTTTTGCAAGTCTTTTCAGAGAGGGACAATTTAAACACAATGCCTTCTGCATGCAGCATGGCCAGTTGTGGCTCTATAGCTGGCTAGCATGATAAGAGGATCGTCCCATACACAGCACTAGCATCAGCTAGGCACTACATATTGTAATAATAAGATAGCTGTCAGTAGGAGGAAGTTCAAACAATGATGTGCAAGATGCTTCATAATGGCATGAACTTCTGATAGTCGCTTGTCTGTGGTGTTTCATTCTCATTGCCAATTAATTCTGCAGCTATTTCCAGGCAAGGAGGGCATACTAGGCAGGCTTTAAAATGTTGTATTTGTCAGCATTTCCCCTTCTTTCCCCATATTTCCCCTGCGTTTCCTCTCTGAAGATCTTGCAGATTCTAGTCTTGGGGCTCGACTAAAGGATTTCTGAGAAATGCAGCAATTAGGAAACAATGGCATTTATGGTCAAACATATTGTCTGCAAGAAACTTCACTTCTACACAATCCTTGAGTTTTTGAGTTTGAAGGTCCTTGAGGTCAACTAGACTGATTCCTTCTGCAGGACAAGACCATCCTTCCACACCCAATAGACCATCCAACATAATCAAGTCTTTAGTGAGTCACAAACAGACAATAATTCTCCATGATACAAGGAGGGCACCTAAACTATGGCAAGCAAATGTCTGTATATCAGAACAAAAATAGTACTGACATCAAAAGACTAAGCTGAAGGACTGTGTTGTTTGACACCTGCCCCCCCTCCCCACCATTCCATTCTGTGCTTTTCTGTTAAGTCAGAGGAGACTGTCTGACTCTTGAGGAGACATGCCTAGGACTTCAAGCCTGGTGAGTGGCTGTGGTGCCCACCTCCAGGCAGCAGTACGTCATTAGCACTTTGTGAACTTTTCTGACTGCAAGTTGTGTAAAAGGGTAGATCCTCTCCTTTGGGTTGCTGCTTGAGTGCATAGTGGAAGCTGCCTTTTTTTTCTTGTGCCTCTGCTAGAGATGTTGGAGGAATTTGATCTTTGCAAGTCCAGACATGAGAGCTGACCCAATTTGCATCTCCTGGAATGATATTTGGGATGATGCTATTCTCCTTGGAGGAATGATGGGAGCATTAAGTGGTATAGCTGAAATGTTTGGGAAGTTAAACAATACCAAGGAGAGGAACTTTAGCCGTTTCTTTCCTATCATTTACAAGGAACAGAGTTTGCAAGCTCAGGTGTCTCCCAGAATGGAGTTTTAGCATCGTAGGCCACAGTGACACATTTATTTTATTAAATTTATATCTCACCCTTCCTCCCAGTAGAAGCCCAGGGTAGCAAACAAAAACACTAAAAACACTCTAAAACATAAAAACAGACGTTAAAATATATTAACACAAAACATCTTTTTAAAAAAAGCTTTAAAAACATCTTAAAAAGCAATTCCAACACAGACGCAGACTGGGATAAGGTCTCAACTTAAAAGGCTTGTTGAAAGAGGAAGATGTTTAGTAGGCACCGAAAAGATAACAGAAATGGTGCCTGTCTAGTATTTAAGGGGAGGGAATTCCAAAGGGTAGGTGCTATAACACTAAAGGTCCACTTCCTATGTTGTGTGGAACGGACCTCCTGATAAGATGGTATCTGCAGGAGGCCCTCACCTGCAGAGTGTAGTAACTGACTGGGTATATAAGAGGTAAGATTATTTTTCAGGTATGCTGATCCCAAGCTGTATAAGACTTTGTAAACCAAACAGAGAACCTTGAAATTAGCCTGGTAGCTAATGGGCAGCCAGTACGATTCATTCAGCAGCTGGGTGACATTTTAGCGACACCCTGCCCCAGTGAGCAGTTGCACCACTTCACTTTGCACCAGCTGCAGCTTCCAGACCAACCTCAAGGGCAGCCTAACATAGAATGCATTATAGCAATCCAGCCTGGAGATTGCCAGTGCATGGACAACAGTGATCAGGCTATCCCAGTCCAGAAACAGTCACAGTTGTCTTACCAGCCGAAGCTGATAAAAGGCACTCCTAGCCACAGAGGTCACCTAGGTGCCTAGCAACAAAGATGGACCCAGGTGCAACCCCAGACTACAAACTTGCTCTTTCAGAAGGAGTATGACCCCATCCAAAGCAGGCAACTGACCAATTATCCAAACTTGGGAACCACCAACCCACCACCCTGCATCCATTCAGTCAACCCCCCTCAGCAAGCTCTAATAAGCCAAGAAGGGCAAGGGTCGAGAGGACACGTTGCTGGCCACGTCGTCGCAAGCACCTTGTCCACTTTATCAGGCTGTATCAACTGCAACCGATCCCAAGAAATTTCAGCAGACATTGAACTGGTCACCTCACTGGGGACTACAGTAGATGTTGATAGGTCATCAAGATTGCTAAGGAGGCAAGCCACTTTATCCTCAAAGTGCCTTGCAAACAATTCACAATGGGCCTCCGAAGGGTCTAAAACTCCATTTTCTGGAGTTGATATCAACAGACCCCTGACAATATGAAAAGCTCCAGTGGAAGGCTACTTGAAAAGGTGATGGTGGACCTTCTTCGCCTCCCTCACTGCCACATAGTAGGTACAGTTATGATATTTACTTGTGCCCGATCAGCCGCACAGCACGACTTTCGCCACTTGCACTCTAGCCGTTGTCTGGCCTGTTTCATTGTCCTGAGCTCACTGGTGTACCAAGGTGCAAACCGGGCTCCACAATGCCAGAGAGGGTGCTCAGGGGCAGCCACGTTAAGTGCTTGACGTGCTTCACTGTTCCACAGCGTGACAAGGGCTTTAGCAGGGTAACCTGCTGTTATCTACTGGGAACTCCCCCAGGGCATTCAGGAATCCAGTGGATTCCATTAGTCTATGGGGTGGACCATCTTAATCTGCCCACCACCCCTGCAGGGAAGAATTGGAACCATAAGTCTAAACTTCACCAGGAAGTGGTCTGACCATGACAATGGGGTAACATCCAACCTCCCTATCGCCATACCACCCCTTCCTCCATCTGGAGTGAAAACCAAGTTGAGGGTGTGCCCTGCCCTTTATGTTGGGCCTAGGGTTGCCATGTCTGAAGCATCCCAAATCCTGAGATTACAGGAGCGGGACCTAGTGCAGTCATGGGGGTGGGTCCTAGTGATGCCATTAAGCATGATACATTAAGCATCAACCACAGTTGCTTGGAGCATACCACTCAAATACAGTGGCTGCAGAGACAATGAGAGCGTGCACATTTTGAAAGCCCCGTGTTTCTGTGCTTTGAATGGCACATCAGCTGTGTGAGACTGATTGAATCGGTGCCGTTGGAAAGGGATCCTGGCTTTTCTTTGGTTGTTTCAGGCAACCAAGTGTTCCAGCCTGCACAACTTGTGACCTACCAAGCCAAATGAAGCACACCAGCAACGTCTGATTATGTGCAGCAGCAGCAGAAGTCTGGGGAGGAACAGGTAAGTGAGCCCGAAGAGATGGAGATAGAAGAGTTAGGAAATATAGAATACATTGGTGTCGGCGGCCTCCTCCTGCTCCTCCTCAGGCCCGGTGTCAGCGCTGCCTCTGGCGTGTCTTCGGGGTCGCGACCTGGAATTTGTGATGTGTCGGCCATTGGTGACGATGGGCTGCGGCTCCTTGCAGGACTCGGTGGACTTCAACATGGGCCACTCCAGCTTCATCTCGTGCCGTCACATGGAGCTCGCCTTCCGCGCCCCGCACTTCTACCTACACTGCCTCAGCAAGAAAAGCATCCTTATCGACAGCACCTTCCAGCGCAGGGGCGGCCCAGGCCTGTAGTTCACCGTTTTTGGGAAGCTTGTGAAACTTTGGGGGCAATTTGTGTCTGTTGGACCCTGGGTGAGAGCCAGGGTGGATGGGTAGAGTCCTGGCTGAGAGCCAGGAGATTGAGAGATGTTGAGTGGAGAAGTGCAAGGCAACTGTTTTAATGTTTAGTTGTTAATTTGTATTATGTATGCATTTGTATTGTGGCTTTATTGTATATTTTTATAATATTTGCTGTTGTTTTATCTTCTGTACACTGCTTTGAGATTTTTATATATATTTGGTATAACAATTTTATTTTTTTTAAATTCTCTGATTGGAAATTAAGATTGATTGGAAATTAAGATGATTGGAGACAGGTGGGGGAGCACATTGGTGAGCAGGAAGAGAGAAAAGGGGTGGCGGTTTACTTTGGAGGTGGGAGAGGTATTGGACCCTTTTGCATCTCTGATGTGGTGTGGGCAGAGGGTGTCTGAATTTGGCTTGAAATAATCCAAGCTATTTCTACATTATGAGGGAAGTAGTTTGACCATCTGACCCAAATTCCAAGTCAGACTGGGAGTGTTCCATAACAGAAAGGCTCCAGTCTCACGGTACCTCATGAAAAGCAAGGTATTGTGCATTTTGGACATTTACTTGAAACACAAGCCAAAGTTGTTTCACATCAAGGAGCTCTATATTTTATATATATATACACAAGGGAGCACTGGAATTTGTATGGGCTGTTGTGCCTGATGAATTATTAGTATTATTTATATATATGTGTTTATCTATCTATCTGTCTGTCTGTCTGTCTGTCTGTCTGTCTGTCTATAAAACACTAACCCAGTAACAAAGATTCATGCAATAAAAAAACCAGCTTGAACTGCGAGTGGTCAAGCACTAAAACACAGTGAAATCCAATGCATGCCTACTCAAAAGTAAATCCCAGAGTTCAATGGATATTTCTCCCAGGTAGGGCAGTATGGGATTGCAGCCTTAATTCCCATAATGCTTCACACTAATACATAGTCCATAAACCACATGTTTAGCTCATCAAAGTTATTTCCCATTGTGCATATTTTCATGCAGACTTTGCCACTTCTATTTCTAGCCTTCAGCAGCTGCATTTCAAGTTCCATTTCTCCCAGCGTGGAGATAAAGTGATAGGGAAAGCTTTATCTGTTGAATTTCTTCTAATGGTAAAAGCATAAGAGTCCTGCCAGGAAAGAAAGTAGCAACTCTAATGAAGAAAAATAAAAGCTTTCCATCATTAAGATTTTAAAAACCGACAAGTGCTTAAGGATATTAATAGCATGGCAGGTACTTCATGTTAAAGAGAGCCATAACTTCATTATTATTGGCTTCATGTAATTTCAAGGGTTTCCAAGAATCCATGTGGTAATGCCCTACCTCTTCATATAAATGCCAGCAGTGAAAGTTGCACTGGGCAGAAAGTGGAGGTTTGTGCTAGAAAAAGATGTGTCCAAGGGTTCTGCTGCGTCACATCTAATTTTATTTTTATAAAAAGTATTTCTGCACTGCTATATCATAAAATATCAGGGCAGGTTATAATGTTAAAACATGAAACACAATTTAAAAATAAAAATACAGATGCCTATGGCTGCAGTTCTTCACATATTTGCCTGACGGTAACGATGGCTTTGCCTAAGGATTGACCAAAGCAACATCTAAAGGTTTTGGTGATGTTGTAAATTACCCGTCAATGTGAAACCCATTTAAGTAACACAACAAATAAAGGTAGCCATGTTGGCCAATCAGAAAGAAATCCATATTAAGCCAATACCTTTATTAGGCCAACCAAAATGTTACAAAATATTGTGCAAGCTTTTGAATTCTCCAGAACTCTTCTCCAGAATCCTCAGGGGTGGGGAACTTGAGGCTCTCCAGATGTTGATGGACTCTCTCCCATCAGCTGCAGGCATATAATGACTTTTGTCCCAGTGTTTGCTTCAGGTGGGGCCGTAGCTCAGTGGCAGAGCATCTGTTTCGCATGCAGAATACGGTTGCCAGGTCAGAAACATCCCAAATCCTGAGATTTCAGGGGCAGATCCTAGTGATGTCATAGGGGGCATGCCCTGGTGATGTCATAGGGACAAGCTCTAGTGATGTCATTAAGCATGCTACATTAAGCATCAACCACACTTGCTTAGAGCATATTACTAAAAAAAAATCCCTGATTGGAAATTAAGATAGAAGTCTTAGCTAAATGAGGGTGTTCCCAGGTCCAGCTGAAGTGACAGGATAATTCCTTCTTTCCTGCTTAGAGATCCTGGGTAAGGAACATTTGATCTAGCCTTCTTGCTTCTGGCAAGAAGGGTTTCAGTGCCCTCAGGCCAGGCCAGTCACAGAAGGCCATTGTAGGAAGAAAGCCTAGTGTAGTGGAGACGTTAGATGGGAGCACTTGGAAGTAAAGATGGATGCCCCTGAAGGCTGCAATTCTAAACACACTTACTAAGGGACTAAGACCCATAGAACTCAACAGGACTTACTTCTGAGTAGATATTGTTGGGATTGTGCTGTTGGTAAGTCTTTTCTAGGGATCCTCTGCAATGATATCAATATCAAAGCAGGATTGGCAACTCCCTGCCTAGAATGCCCGGCCTGTGTTCAACGTGGCCGCTCCAAACTTCTTTACAGACTTGACCCTTCAATGCAGAGAGACATTTGAGAAATGAGTAATCAGGGCCGGCTCCAAAGGCTTGTTATGGTGGGGGAGTAGTGCTCCCCTTCCGTGGCAGGCTCCCTGCCATGGATTGCAGGTAGGGAGCTGCCCACCCACTTGCTCTCCCCCCCACCCGCTTGCTCACCCTCCTCCCGCCCCTGCCCTCACCACTCACTCACCCACCATCCCACCCGCCTGCTCACTCGCTCCCCTGCCATCCCGCTCCCCTGCCATCCCGCTCCCCTGCCATCCCGCTCCCCTGCCTGTTCACCCATCTGCCATCTCACCCCCGCCTGCCGGCTCGTTTATCCCCCCACCATCCCACCCCCCCACCTGCTGGCTCACTCGCCCACCCAACCTCCCACTCCTCTGCCTGCCTGGTAGGCAGGACATGCGTGCATGCTGGTGTCAGGGCCCAGGGGAGGCTGGTGCCCAAGGGCCCCGGCATGCCTGGGGCCGGCCCTGTGAGTAAAAGTTAAGAAGATTCTCCATTCTTTCCTGCCTACTCGGTGTGCTGCTATAAACTCATTTCGACAGCCAACTGAATTCCAGTGAATAATAATTGACAGAGAAAAAACACATGGTTTGGTCTGCCTGCACTGGTAGTAGATTGGGAACAACGGCAGTTGAAGCCACACTTCCCAGTATGTGAATTCCCTTTTACCATTATTGGGCAAGAAACAAACCATCATGCAAATAACAAGGTGCATCATCAGTGGGTTTAAGGGGGTTGAGCTGACCACATGGAACCACTGTTGTTGCTTCTATGGATGTAAGGGAGTAAAATCAGAGATAAATTAAATACAAATAGAAAAAGAAAAAGAAAAGACAGTGATGATTTCCTAAATGCAATACCAAACAAACCACAACAAGATTCCTTTCAGTAAGACAGAAAACTAAGCACCCCACAACCAGTCAGGGTTCCTAACCAAAAACCAAAACTAAAAATATCCTGGCAGCCAGTCAGCCAAGGTCACAGAAATCCCCATGCACCACAACCTGACCCGGGGGCTGCAGTTAGGGCAGAATGGTGTGGCACAATTGCTGACTTGAGTGAGACCCTATCAGCACATAATATCTCTGCTCTGAAATCTACACTGGTTGTAGATTTGCTACCAGGCCAAGTTCAAGCTGTGCTTTCCATGTTATAGGTTCCACAAAGTGCTTGTTCTGCTTTTGTAAGAAATCGATCCCTGAGTGTGGCAGCACTTACACTTTGGAACTCCTCGCCTATTTACATAAGGCAGACACCTTAATTGTACTCATTTTGGCACCTGCTAAAAACATTTTTGTTTAGGCAAGCCTACCCAGGCATGTAAAAGCTATTATGTTCCTTTCTGTTTTTAACTCATTGTTGGTTTTATTATTTTGAATGTTTTTAAATACCCATCTTTAACTATTTTGCCAATAATTTTAGTGTTTTAATTCCTTCTATAAACCACTTTGAGGTTTTTTTATAATAAAGTGGTATATAAATGTCATAAGTAAAATACATAAATAAATTTTGGAGTCACTGCTGCCCTTGGGTCTCTTTCCTTTTTTAGGCACAAACGAATCTGTCTTATACCAACTCAGGCCATTTGGTACCATCTAGGCTCGGTACTGATGACAAGGACTAGCATTGGCTGTCCAGGATTCCAGGCAATAGTCTCTTCCAGAGCTTGAATTTTGGACTTTTGCATGCAAAGCATATGTCCTACCACTGAGCAACAGCCCTGTTTAAAAAAGTATCTTTTAAAATTTAGGTTTTCAGTTCACTAATGAATGCACAGCATACTAGGGCAGATCCATACCATGCAGTTAAAGCCCATTCAACATACATTTGAAGCACATGAATCCCATCACAGAATCATGGGAACTGGAGTTTGTTAAGGGTGGTGGGAACTATAACTGTGTGGGGAAAACTGCAATTCCCAGGGTTCTTTGGGGGAAGTCATGTGCTTTAAATGCAAGTTGGATGTGCTTTAAATGTATTATGTGGATCTGCCTTACTTCATAAACTTTGCCTGCATATAAATCATTTCAATTAAATTTGAAAATGGAAATAAGCTATAAAATGGACTGGGTGAGCATAGGCTACACACCATCTCTCAGCCTAACCTGCCCCTGAGGGTGAAAACAACAGAGGGGGACCATGACCACCCCAAGGAAGAAGGGCACACTTAACATGTAGAGGAAATAATAATTTACAACCATAATGTGAAACCAGATACATATCCAGAGCTTGGAAAAGTTACTTTTTTGAACTACAGCTCCCATCAGCCCAATCAGTGGCCATGCTGGCTGGGGCTGATGGGAGTTGTAGTTCAAAAAAGTAACTTTTCCAAGCTCTGTTATCAAGACATAGTATGAAGAAAAATTTATATAAGCATGAATGTCAAAGGTGTTCATTATTGACACAATCTGTAAAGTTATTTATAGTGCAATCCTAAGCATATTTACTCAGAAGCAAGTCCCAATATATTCAACAGGGCTTACTCAAACAAGGAAACATGCACAGGATTGCAATTCAGTGATAAGGAACTTCACTCACCCAATCCAAAATTCAGAATCATGCCACTTTAAGATGTTTTCAGCTGTTTTACACTTGTTTTATGGTTATTGGATTTTAAATGGCTTTATTTCTTGTTGTGAGCTGCCTTGGCTTCCAACCCTATCTCATAGGGTTGTTGGAAATATTCCATATAAACACACACTGGAGATGTAAAAATACATACACCCCATATAATAGTTTATTGTCGAAATCAGTTGGCCATTGCAGAACTTCTTTTTAAAAGTATTAGTTTCCTGCGAAGTAAAGCAGTGACACCTAAGTAAGCTCTGCCTAACAGCTTAAAAATAAAGGATCGGAGGAGGAGAGAAAGATTTACAACACAATTCTTTGGTATGTTCACTCAAAAGTCCCCTTGATTTTCAGCACAATCCTAACCATATCAACTCAAAAGTAAGTCCTAGTGAATTCAGTGGGGTTATCTCCCAGGTATGTGGAATTAGCATTGCAGCTTTACTCCCAGAAAAGCTTCATATTGGGAAGGTTTTCAAAACAGGTTAGGAATAAGACAAATAAACTGCCCTCTTCAACAGTCCAGTACAATTTAAACTTGTTTGGCTCCTTAATTAGAAAAGTATAACACTGCAGCATGTACACTTTTTTAAACTTCTGTTCAAAAATAATTTGAAAGATAAAATGTATAATATGCCATTTTTGTAAGTAATTAAAAAACCCTGCATGCACACTTTTATTATAATTATAACTAAAATTGTTTACTGTGTATGCCCACCCAGTTCCTGCTGTGATCTGTTGTAGTGCAATCCTGTGCATGTTTACTCAGAAGCAAGTTCCAATCCTGTACATAGAAAGTATTCTTTATGCTGCTTGGAGCTATAAATTTATTGAATTCCTGATGTGAGACAAGCAGGAAAAGGAAACTGTTCTCAGAACTTGAAATGGGGTTTAGGTATTGCCAGAGGTAAGCAAATCTTGTCAGTCACAACCCTGACTTCACTTATTGGATAAAAACCTTAAAGGGCAGGGATCAGAACAGCCGGAACTAATAAAATTTGCAGACGGGCAGCAGCTGATATTTTAGTTTATATCTTTTGAACCAGACCACCTAGAAACTTTTTTTTTTAAATGAAAGCCAAGAGTCTGGAGATTAAGGTGACTCACCCAGAAACCCGGAGAGAACCCCAAAAAACTGGAGTCTCTGGGGGAAAAAAGGATACCTGGCAAACATAGTTGGGCCAGTGACAACTTGAGAGAGCCCCATAGTCATCATGGAGGCCCAAGCCGGAACACTAGAGGGAGCCTCAGAATGGACATTGAAATGAGCAGGCCTATCCTTCTGGGCTCCTCCAATACAACAGCCGAGATAGCCTCTGCCAGCTCAGTCAGAGAAGCTGCTGGGTGGCAGGGTAAATGGTATACCAGCAGCAACCCTAGTTTACTGTCTTCTTGGCCCGATACCAGGTGCAGGCCCTCACAACCGGCTCCAAGACAATGCGGTCTCCTGGTGACAGAGATGGAAGTTCTGTAGACCACAGCAACTACTCTCCCCCCCCTATCACTGCAGCCTGTGCTGGTGTTGCACTGAGTATCCAGGTGGGCAAAGCTGGATAAGATCAACTCCTCCCAGCTTATCCACACAGGTCTCAATAGTGTACACCAAATCGGTACCCTCATCCATGCCTTAGCTCCATCTAGACTGGATTATTGCAACATGCTCCACATGGGAGTACTTGTAGAGAGCTTTCAGAAACTAATTGGTACAGAATGTAGAAGCAAAACGTGTTGGTGCGCACCTGCTTACAGGATCATATTATGCCTGTTCTGCATAGGTTTGGAAATGTTGGTGATGACCTTTAAAGCCCTAAACAGTTTAAGTCAGAGATATCTTAGGGACCACCTCCTTCCATACCAGCTTCCCTATGCCAGACACAGAGCTTGGAAAAGTTACTTTTTAAAACTACAACTCCCATCAGTCCCAGCCAGCATGGCCACTGGATTGGGCTGATGGGAGGTGTAGTTCAAAAGAGTAACTTTTCCAAGCTCTGGCCAGACACGCCCACACCCTTCTGACGTGGCCCTTTTCTAGGTGGTTGTAGGGTGACCCTGCTTTAGAGAGGAGAGATCTCTGTCAGAGGACAGCTCTCTATTTTAAATTGTTCTCTGTTTGAGGACTGTTCAGTCAAAGACAGCAAACCAAAGTGGGAGCTATGAAAAGGGAGAGCAGGTCCTGCTTCAGATGGCACAGAGGCAGAGCAGCTGCTAGTTAAAAGGGGCAGTCTCAGAATCAGAGTCTTACATCAGTCCAAAGTTCAGTCATAGGGGCCATATGAGAAGCCAGGTCCAATAGTAGTACAAAGGCAAACCAGAGGGGCAGTGTGAGAAGCTAGGTCCAAATGCAGGGGCTCCACCCCAGTAAACAGCAACGTGAGAGAGTTGATGCAAAGATGTTGCTCTAGCATTGTGTTTGGAGCGGAAGGCTTTTCAATGTGAGCTTTCAGAGCTTAGCTAGAGGCCATCTGGGCTGCCTGAGGATTTGATCTACTCACGGGGAATAGTTTACTCACAACTTGAACAGGTTCAGAGGAGGGCAACAAGGATGATCAGGGGACTGGAAACAAAGCTCTATGAGGAGAGACTGAAAGAACTGGGCATGTTTAGCCTGGAGAAGAGAAGACTGAGGGGAGATATGATAGCACTCTTCAAGGACATGAAAGGTTGTCACATAGAGGAGGGCTGGGATCTCTTCTTGATTGTCCCAGAGTGCAGGACATGGAATAATGGGCTCAAGTTGCAGGAAGCCAGATTTCGACTGGACATCAGGAAAAACTTCCTAACTGTTAGAGCCATACGACAATGGAACCAATTACTTAGAGAGGTAGTGGGCTCTCCGACACTGGAGGCGTTCAAGAAGCAGCTGGACAGCCATCTGTCGGGAATGCTTTGATTTGGATTCCTGCATTGAGCAGGGGGTTGGACTTGATGGCCTTATAGGCCCCTTCCAACTCTACTATTCTATGATTCTAAGTATCTCTTTACTCCTTAGGAGTCCTTGTTCCCTAGGTGTCTTGAGGAGGTGGTTGGGTTGCTGTGACATGTGAAGGTCCTGAATCCCCTTGTTCTGCCTCATGGTCCCTTGACACAGGTTGCTCCTCTGATGTTGGCCTTGGGGAGCTCCAGGTCATCTTCCAAATAGGATTCTCCAGGACAGCAGGACCCTTGAAGCTGCCCTCAAACAGTTAGCAGCACCTGGTAGTCAGCAGACTGAGTCATCTGGTGTCTTCACTACGGTGAGATGTACAGTATTTGTATTTAAAATTATACTAAATATTTCTAAATTGTGCACATATGCATATACATATTATATGCAAATTGATGTCCTTTTTTGTGATGCATAACTGGTCATCAATGGAGGCTCATCTGATGAGGACTAGTGAAAGGGCCTTTTCTGTGGCTGCACCTAAATTGTGTAATTCTTTGCACTGGGAGGCTCAGTTGTCCCCTCCCCTCTTATGGAATTTCATTGTATAGCAAAATCTTGTCTGTTTAGGTGGTCTTTTGTTTTACCGGATAGCTATATTTTTATCTGATGCTATTGTTTTAATCTGCTGCACGTGTCTCTGTATGTATTGTATTGTTGTTTTGGAACTGTACCATATTTTTATGGTTGGTTTTAATGTGTAGTGGTTAAGGTTTTGGACTACAACCTGGGAGACCAGGGTTCAAATCCCCACACAGCTCTGAAGCTCACTGGGTAACCTTGGGCCAGTCACTGCCTCTCAGCCTCAGAGGAAGGCAATGGTAAACCCCCTCTGAATACCGCCAACCATGAAAACGCTATTCACAGGGTCGCCATAAGTCAGGATCGACTTGAAGGCAGTACATTTCTATTTTTTTAAATGTAGTTAGCTGCCCTGAGGCACCAGAAGGTCTAAATTGTTTTTTAATATAAATAAAATAAGCAGAATAAAGATATTTCTCAATAAAAAGCAGTTTCATGGATTCTTACATTAAACAGAGACTAGCCAGCCAACTGGGGGTGGGGGGAGATCAGTGTGTTGTTTTGCTTTTAGGCCAGTTACCACAAAAGGAAGGGCAAGGCTGCCTCCAGCCTCCCAGACATGCTGAATGCACGAACTCTTTGAATGAATAGAGAAATCTTGGCCAATTGTGTGCAATATTTTGCTGTCTTGCATAGGGCTTCTTGTTACATAGACCAGAGGTTCCAAAAGTGTCCTCCATGGATCACCAGTGGTCTGCAAGCTTCATGCTGGTGGTCTGTGGTCTGTTTTTGAAGAGGAGCAGCAGCAGCCGCATCATAATCTAGGCCTGGGCTTTGTATGTGGGTAGTAAATCAATCAGCATTCCCCTTGGCTCTTTCCCCAACTTTTACCCTCTCCCCCAGCTGCAGTAGTCAGGAACCAGACTCAGTTCTGGTGGCCCTTCTCACACTTTCTTTTGCAGTTTGTTCATGTGCATCAAGGGTCTGTCGAGGCATGGAGTCAGACAGATATGTAAAGGCTTCCCAAAAAGTGCCCTTAATTTCTTACCCTATAATTGGCATTCCCTCTCCACCCATGCACTTTTCCTTTCTCCCTCCCTCCCTTTTTGGTCCCCTTTAAATCAGATGTTTTCTGCTCTACAGCCTGAAAGTGGCATCATTGTTGGGATCAAGACCCTCAGCAGTCTTCAAGTGTTCTGTGGGGGAAAAAGTTTGGGAACCACTGACTTAGACCATGTTTTTACTTTGCATGGCTTACAAAAATCTGCTTTTATGTAAGTTTGATCTATTGCATATTCTCCTGCCCTTTATGATTAAGTAACAGCCTTGTGAAGTAGGTTCGGAAATGTCTCTTCAAAGAAAGAGGTAACTTCTAGCACGTAGAATACCATTACTCTATCGGTATGAAGACTTTTAAACTCTCTGGGTTTAAACTTTTTCTTTTGGGTTTATGTGGCCCAGCCTAATTTGCAACAGTAGCACTCTCCGTTGTATTCAAAATTCTTGGATTCTCACTGTGGTTTATACCTACCCCATTATTATCCCCCAGGATTAACAGCATTCTGGTAACTGGATTAAACTGGACCATTGCCAGTCACCATAGCAGCCAGAATAAAAAGTGGCCAATTTCTTCTCTTGGTTGGTCATGGCTATTGTCACAAGTTGAAGATAAAAGATAACCTTGGCATATCACACTTCCTGCTGTAATGATAAAATAGTAAAATCTCCTTTGTTGCACATTGTAGGGCTTCTCACTAGACATATCGATACATGCATATTTAGATTGATCAAAGATTCCTGTAGATAACTTTTTTATTCTAGATGCAGTCATAGGAAATTGTTCATCTTTTTATAATGTACTTAAGGAAACCAAACTGTGTAAAGAAGGGTATTTGGGATGTTTATTTCTTCTCCTAATAATAATTTCCTTTTGCTATCAAGTAAATGGAAGCAAATTCCTTACCATCTTTTGTCTGAGGAAGGGCATGTGCTTTACCTACTTTTCAAACAGGAATTCAAAGAGAATCAACTGAGAAGAAATGCAAGTGCTTTAGCGATATAAGGTTAGAGAGCAAGGCTACAAATTGTAGTTATTGGTTACTGTCGTGTCCAGTACTGGACTCAGGAACCAGACCAGTTGGTGAAAGCAATTCAGTCTTTATTAAAGTAATATCCAAACAGAAGCTACGCCTTCTCATGAAGCAACACAATAACACGTGTCCAGCGACATGCAAGAGAGTTGACAGAACAAGGAATCCCTGCTCCCCTTGACTCTTATAAAGGGGGCTTTCTGGCGTGAATTCTCTCACTCCGCCTCAAGGTGCTCTCTTCCACACCCCTCCTTTCTCTCCCCCTTGCTCTTTTTTGTTTTCTCCAGGTTCGTGGTGAAGGGGGAGGCGCTGCCCCCTCCCCTCCTGAGGATTCTACCTCTGGTATTGGGGAAAGAGGGGGGTGGACGCCATGCCCATCAGGCGGGCTTTTCTCTGGCTGAGGAGGGAGTTGAATTCCCCCTCCTTCCGTTTCTAACTGCTCTGACCTGGGAAGGGGGGTGAGCATGGGAAGTTCCTGGGAAGAGTCTGTGTCTGTATCTGTGTCGGCTAGAGCTTCAAGGTCTTTACTGCTGGGCAACACTAACTCTGGGATTCCTCCCCCCTCCTCTGGTTCTTCTTCACACAACTCTGGGAAAATGATCTCCTCCCCCTCCTCATCCTCTGAAGTGCCAGGACCCCAATCCTGCATCCTGACACCATCCCCTCTCTCATGCTGCGCCCTCCCCCCACTGGTTGGCATAGGGTGATGGGGAAACCGTTGATGGAATTCTTTCACTAGATCTGGGGCATGCACATCCCTCTCATTTTCCCATGATCTGTCAGCTGGCCCATAACCCTTCCAGTGAATTAAGTATTGTAATTGATTATGCCTCCTTCTGGAATCAAGAATCTGTCCCACTTCGAATTCTGGTTGTCCATCCACTAGAATGGGTGCCCCTGGAGCCTCCACTGGTCATAAATAAAGAGCGATGAAACACAGGATGTATTTTGAAAGTAGCTGGCAACTTCAGTCTATGAGCCACGGGATTGATTTGTGCCTCTACTTCAAAGGGCCCCACTCTCTTATCCTGCAGCTTCCTACACTTGCCCGGCATCTGAAGGAAGCGAGTGGACAACCACACCTGGTCTCCTGGTTGGAGGGGTGCCTCCTCTCTTTGATGCTGATCGGCATAAGAACATAAGAACATAAGAAGAGCCTGCTGGATCAGGCCAGTGGCCCATCTAGTCCAGCATCCTGTTCTCACAGTGGCCAACCAGGTGCCTGGGGGAAGCCCGCAAGTAGGACCCGAGTGCAAGAACACTCTACCCTCCTGAGGCTTCTGGCAACTGGTTTTCAGAAGCATGCTGCCTCTGACTAGGGTGGCACAGCACAGCCATCATGGCTAGTAGCCATTGATAGCCCTGTCCTCCATGAATTTGTCTAATCTTCTTTTAAAGCCATCCAAGCTGGTGGCCATTACTGCATCTTGTGGGAGCAAATTCCATAGTTTAACTATGCGCTGAGTAAAGAAGTACTTCCTTTTGTCTGTCCTGAATCTTCCAACATTCAGCTTCTTTGAATGTCCACGAGTTCTAGTATTATGAGAGAGGGAGAAGAACATTTCTCTATCCACTTTCTCAATGCCATGCATAATTTTATACACTTCTATCATGTCTCCTCTGACCCGCCTTTTCTCTAAACTAAAAAGCCCCAAATGCTGCAACCTTTCCTCGTAAGGGAGTCGCTCCATCCCCTTGATCATTCTGGTTGCCCTCTTCTGAACCTTTTCCAACTCTATAATATCTTTTTTGAGATGAGGCGACCAGAACTGTACACAGTATTCCAAATGCGGCCGCACCATAGATTTATACAACGGCATTATGATATCGGCTGTTTTATTTTCGATACCTTTCCTAATTATCGCTAGCATGGAATTTGCCTTTTGCACAGCTGCCGCACACTGGGTCGACATTTTCATCGTGCTGTCCACTACAACCCCGAGGTCTCTCTCCTGGTTGGTCACCGCCAGTTCAGACCCCATGAGCGTATATGTGAAATGAAGATTTTTTGCTCCAATATGCATAATTTTACACTGAAGACAGATGCAAAGAATTCATTTAGCTTCTCTGCAATCTCCTTATCGTTCTTTAGTACACCTTTGACTCCCTTATCATCCAAGGGTCCAATCGCCTCCCTAGATGGTCTCCTGCTTTGAATGTATTTATAGAATTTTTTGTTGTTGGTTTTTATGTTCTTAGCAATGTGCTCCTCAAATTCTTTTTTAGCATCCCTTATTGTCTTCTTGCATTTCTTTTGCCAGAGTTTGTGTTCTTTTTTATTTTCTTCATTCGGACAAGACTTCCATTTTTTGAAGGAAGACTTTTTGCCTCTAAGAGCTTCCTTGACTTTGCTGGTTAACCATGCTGGCATCTTCTTGGCCCTGGCGGTACCTTTTCTGATCTGCGGTATGCACTCCAGTTGAGCTTCTAATATAGTGTTTTTAAACAACTTCCAAGCATTTTCGAGTGATGTGACCCTCTGGACTTTGTTTTTCAGCTTTCTTTTTACCAATCCCCTCATTTTTGTGAAGTTTCCTCTTTTGAAGTCAAATGTGACCGTGTTGGATTTTCTTGGCAATTGGCCAGTTACATGTATGTTTAATTTAATAGCACTGTGGTCACTGCTCCCAATCGGTTCAACAACACTCACATCTCGCACCAGGTCCCGGTCCCCACTGAGGATTAAGTCCAGGGTTGCCGTCCCTCTGGTCGGTTCCATGACCAACTGGTCTAGGGAATAGTCATTTAGAATATCTAGAAACTTTGCTTCTTTGTCATGACTGGAACACATATGCAGCCAGTCTATGTCCGGGTAGTTGAAGTCACCCATTACTACCACATTTCCTAGTTTGGATGCTTCCTCAATTTCATATCTCATCTCAAGGTCTCCCTGAGCATTTTCGTTTATACTCAATTTTGGCATTGTTTAATTGTTGTTTAAGTACCTGCTGCATGGCCTGTAGTTCCTGCAGAAATTTCCCGGCTGCAGGCACAAGCACACTCTCTGTACTACTGGGGAAGGCTTTGGGATGGAATCCATAGTTAGCAAAGAAGGGTGTTTGCCCAGTGCTGGTATGCAAGGAGTTATTATAGGAAAACACTGCGAAATGCAAATAGGAAACCCAGTCATTCTGTTGATAGGAAACATAACAGCGTAAATACCTCTCTAAAACAGTTTTCAGTCTCTCCGTCTGCCCATCCGTCTGGGGGTGATGAGCCGAAGAAAGTTTTAACTCCGTCTGCAACTGTCTCCAAACTGACCTCCCAAACTTAGCTGTGAATTGAATTCCCCGATCCGAGACTAAGCTATTTGGCAAACCATGCAGCCGGTATTTCCCTTATGAACAGCTTGGCTGTCTCCTTAGCCTCTAAGGCCCCTGGGCAAGGGAGGAAATGTGCCATCTTTGTAATGGAGTCCACGACGACCAATATGGCCGTCATTCCTTGTGACTTCGGTAAATCAGTTATAAAATCCATGGATAGGTCCTTCCAGGGTTCGTTCAGAATAGGGAAGGGCTCCAGCAGTCCTGGTGGTCTTCCCGTGTCTGTTTTCGCCCGCATACAGACAGAACAGGATTTTACATAGTTCTCAATGTCTCTGCGCATTTGGGGCCACCAAAAGTCCTTCGCTACATTCTGAATGGTCTTAAAGATGCCAAAGTGCCCAGCTGTGATAGAGTCATGACATTGATGCAAGATTATGAGTCTTAGATCCCCCTTTGGCACATAACTGGCAGCTTTAAACCACAACAGTCCGTCTTTCCAATGGAAGTTTACTTCTGAGTCCTGGCTCTGTTCCATCTCCTGAATATACTGTTGCATGCATGGATCCTCCTTTTGAGTCATTCTGAGCTCTTCTTCCCAAGAAGGCTGACATGATCCCAACATCAGCTTCTCTGGCGGAACAACGTACTGGGGTTGGTTGTCGATTTCACCTCCTTTGTATTGCGGTTGCCTGGATAAAGCATCTGCTCTCTGGTTTTTGGCATGGGCATGGTAAGTAATCTTGAAGTTAAACCTGGTAAAGAACTGCGAACAGCGTATCTGTCTCTGGTTCAGCTTTCGGGCCATCTGTAGACTCTCCAGGTTCTTGTGGCCTGAACGCACTTCTATCTGATGCTGAGCTCCCTCCAAATACTGTCTCCAATTCTCAAAAGAATCCTTGATGGCTAGTAACTCCTTTTCCCAAACTGTATAATTCCTTTCAGCATCCTTTAGTTTTCTGGAAAAATACGTGCAGGGGTGTAGCTCCGTTCCTTCCCCATTCAGCAGCAAGAGAACCCCCCCGATGGCAAAAATCCGAAGCATCCGCTTCCACAACGAAAGGACGGGTAGGGTCGGCAAAACGCAAAATGGGCTCAGAGGAAAACTTTCCCTTCAGCTCTTCGAAGGCGCTTTCAGCGTCCTCTGTCCATTGAAATTTCCTTTTTCCCCTTAAACAGTCAGTGAGAGGGGCCGTTAACTTGGAAAAGCCTGGAATGAACTTTCTGTAGTAGTTGGCAAATCCCAAAAAACGTTGTACATCCTTTTTAGTGGCCGGTTGCCCCCAATCCAATATACAACTCACTTTTTCTGTGTCCATTTCCACTCCTTCCGCTGAGATGCGATATCCAAGAAAGTCCAAAGACGATAGGTCAAACCCACATTTCTCTAACTTAGCATACAAATGGTTCTCTCTCAGTCTTCCCAACACAGTTTTCACATGCTGATCATGGTCTTCTTGGTTCTTTGAAAACACCAGAATATCATCTAAATAACAAATTACATACTTGTCCAGGAGGTCTCTAAACACTTCGTTCATGAACTTTTGAAACACGCTAGGGCTTCCACAAAGTCCGAATGGCATTACCAAATATTCAAATTGACCATAGGAGGTCAAAAATCCTGTCTTCCTTTCATCTCCCTCTTTCATTCTGATCAGATTGTATGCTCCTCTTAAGTCCAGTTTCGTGAAAAATTTTGCAGAGCGCAGTCGGTCTAACAACTCCGAAATCAGGGGCAGCGGATAGCTGTTAGGAATAGTGATTTGATTTAAGGCATGGTAGTCATTACAGGGTCTGAGCTCCCCCCCTTTCTTCTTCATGAACAACAGGGGCGCTCCAGCGGGGGACTGCGAGGGACGTATAAATCCTCGCTTCAGGTTTTTCTCCAGAAATTCCCTCAGTGCCTCTCTCTCTTTCTCTGTGAGAGAGTAAATTCTTCCCGATGGAATGCTCGCTCCTGGCACTAAATCAATTGCACAGTCATAAGGATGGTGGGGGGGTAAGATCTCTGCCTCTTTTTCATCAAATACATCTTTAAATTCCACATACTTCGAGGGAAGGGTCACTTGCTTGGCTTCCTGCACTGCCCCTGCCAGCGTGTTGGTGGTTCCTTCTGGCTGACAGTTTTCCTGGCAGTACTGAGAAGTGAACCATACCACCGCGTCCTTCCACGCTATCTTTGGGTCATGCTTGACTAACCAGGGCATTCCCAGGATCACATCAAAGTTCGAGAGGTCTGACACATACAGCGAAATGAACTCTTCATGCCCCGGGATTTGTAGTTTCAGTTCCTCCGTGGCTCGTGTTACCCCTCCTGATTTCAAGGGTCTCCCATCTATGGTCTCCACCGACAAGGGGGTGTCCAATTTCTATTGGGAAATTCCGTAACGCTTTGCTAGCTCTGCATCAATACAATTTGTGGTTGCTCCACTGTCCATTAACGCTGTGGAGTTAAACATTACTCCTTTGGGAGTTATAATCCGAATTGGTAGCACCAAGACTCCTTTTGAAGGAGGTTTTGCCACCGGAGGCCCTTTGTACAACGCGGCCCCCAGTCCACCAGCCTGTACGTGGACTGGGTTCATTAGTTTCCCGCCGGCTCTGTTTTTCCCCCTTTCAGTCCGCAATCCCTAGCCACGTGGCCCGGCTTTGAACAATAGAAGCATAAACGTTCTCGACAGCGCCTCTCCTTTTCTTCTTCTGACAGCTTCAGCCTAGCCCCCCCGTCCTTCGGTCGTGTTGCCTGATGTTCCTTGGGTTGAAAGGGTCTTGCTGCGAGATGCTGAAACTGAGTATCTCTGGATCTCCTGTTTCTTTTCCAGGCGCCTTCCTTCCAACCGGTGATCGATCTGCAGGCACAGCCTAATCAGTCCAGGCAGATTATTTGGGGGGGTAGTTCTAGCCAAGTCATCCAAGATTTCAGAACTCAGTCCACTCCTATACATAAACATCAAGGCTGCATCATTATAACCAGTTTCCTGGGACAGGATTTTAAAGGCATTAGTGTACTCTGACACGGTTCCTTTCCCTTGCTTCAAGGTGCCCAACTGCCTAGTCACCGTCTCAGCCCTTTGAGGGTCCTGGAACATCTCAGTCATGGCTCGCATAAATTCTCTATATCTTCCCAGAAGGCCATCCTTTCTAACCAGGTATGGAGTTACCCATTTGGCAGCTTCTCCTTCCAAGAGACTGATCACGAAGGCCACTTTGGCCACATCACTAGGAAACTCTGCATTCCTGATGTCCAAATACAATTCACATTGAGCCACGAAAGTAGAGAGCTGCTCACTCTGTTCCGCATATTTTGGTGGTAATCCTATAGGAATCTTCACCACAGCGGCCGGAGGGGCTGTTCGCATCTGATCTATCGTGGTTTTCAAGGTCTGATTGTCAGTCTTCAATGTCCTGACCGCTGCTAACAAGGTTTGAACATCTGCCTGTAGATCCGCCACATTAGTTCTCAGTTGTCTCACTTCCTCCGTCTCAGAAGTGGGATTTGTTCCCCCTGCTCCCTTCTCCATCTTGTCACGTTCAAGCGGTGGGAGCGTTGAGGGTGAAGTAGGTGGTTCTGTCAATCTGTTGTGTCCAGTACTGGACTCAGGAACCAGACCAGTTGGTGAAAGCAATTCAGTCTTTATTAAAGTAATATCCAAACAGAAGCTACGCCTTCTCATGAAGCAACACAATAACACGTGTCCAGCGACATGCAAGAGAGTTGACAGAACAAGGAATCCCTGCTCCCCTTGACTCTTATAAAGGGGGCTTTCTGGCGCGAATTCTCTCACTCCGCCTCAAGGTGCTCTCTTCCACACCCCTCCTCTCTCTCCCCCTTGCTCTTTTTTGTTTTCTCCGGGTTCGTGGTGAAGGGGGAGGCGCTGCCCCCTCCCCTTCTGAGGATTCTACCTCTGGTATTGGGGAAAGAGGGGGGTGGACGCCATGCCCATCAGGCAGGCTTTTCTCTGGCTGAGGAGGGAGTTGAATTCCCCCTCCTTCCGTTTCTAACTGCTCTGACCTGGGAAGGGGGGTGAGCATGGGAAGTTCCTGGGAAGAGTCTGTGTCTGTATCTGTGTTGGCTAGAGCTTCAAGGTCTTTACTGCTGGGCAACACTAACTCTGGGATTCCTCCCCCCTCCTCTGGTTCTTCTTCACACAACTCTGGGAAAATATCTCCTCCCCCTCCTCATCCTCTGAAGTGCCAGGACCCCAATCCTGCATCCTGACAGTTACTAGCAAAAATGCTCACAAAACAAGAAAGTATATTTAGTAGCTATGGTATTACTGACCTCTGTATACCCATGTTTAGTCTTGATCGTTTGGTTCTAGACTGTGAGGTTGTGTGGGTTGCTAGGCATGCAAATAGGATTGAGGATTGGGGTTGGTGGTATGGTTGGTGGTATAAGCTTCTGATGTCACCAAGACACTGATAGCACCATAGAACCTGGACAAGCAATGGCATTTCCCAATGGCAGTTCTCAGGGAAAAGGGACATATGGATGAGAGATTCTTCCATTTCAGAGGGTTCAGGTTTTTCAAACACAAAGGAAACACTCACCTGCCAAACATGTTGCACCTAGTAGTGCAATGCCAATGCAGAAACGCTTGCCTACAGTAAGATTCTAGTCATCAGTACGAATCTTGCTATATATATTTTGATCCTGTGTTGTTTCACTGGGACTTACTTCCATGTAGGTGTGCATAGGATTGCTGTCTTTGATGATCTTAATCATAATGTTAAAACAAGGACATGATTACGCTCATTATCTCATTATTGCCCCACTCAGTTGTTCCAGAGCATGCTGAACTAAAATTAGAGTCTGCTTAGCATTTCTCCCATGTCATTGGAATAGGTTGAGGAGAAGAAATGGTTGACTCATTGCCCCCATGTTTTGGAAATAGCTAGACTTGCTTTGGTAGTCTACAAAGCCAGTAATTACACTGGCAGCAAGTTGCAAGCTAAATGCTCACTTGTGCATAGACCATGTGGAAGTTGGTTTCTGTAAAAGTTTCAAATTGGCTTCATTTACACAAATCCCCACCCTCTTTTCATAATCAGAGGGAGCCACGTAGGACATCTATAAACATGTTTAATAATAATAATAATAATAATAATAATAATAAAATAGCTTGCCTTGGTGTGGAGACATGTGAAATGGAGGGGAAAATACTGTTTTTCTAATGCAAGTAGTGAATACCACCCTTAATTAAATTGCCAGAAATATGGGGAGCTTTGTTTGCTAAATATTTAGCAAATAAGCCCCCATTTAGATGTATTCATTACTTGAATGCTTTTCAGATGTTCAGTGCTAGGGACAAGTAATCATTATTTGTCATAAAATAATAGGCTTACAGCATGTACAACATGCTTGCGTTTCTTTCATGATTGCAAAGTTGCTAGAGGCTGCAATCTGCTTAGCATTTCTCTCATGCAAGTTTCATTGGAGCAGAATAAATTGTTGACTCATTGCCCCCATGTTTTGGAATAGCTAGTCCTTCCTTGGAAGTCTACAAAGCCAGTAATTACATAGGCAGAAAGATCCAAGCTAAATGCTAATATCATGCATATTACTTTCGATATTTTAGAAAATATATTTCCTTAGACTTAATTGCTAATGAGAAAGGGCTCCCCTACCATATACACAATAATCTCTGTTTTCTTTGAAGGCACACATGCATTCATTCCCAGAACTTTAGAATCAGCCACAGTCCATTGTAATTATGAAATAATCCATAGAACAAATGTAGAAGCAAAGAATCAGAGTAACTTAAGGGCATGATTGTTCAGTAGCAATTTCATATTAGGGATGGGCAGAACTTTCTGGTTTGTGTCACTTTGGCATGCTTTTATCCATGATTCCATTCTGTTTTGTGCCTGCACTAATTGTAATTATTTCTGCATTAATTGAAATGTTCCAGTGCCATCCTGAGGACTCATATGATTCAAGTCACAAGGCATCCCACTTGGGAGGGGGGAATTTCCTCAGTGCTCCCTTCTACATCATCTTTGCCTGATGGCTTTCTGATTATCTTCATACTTTGAGGATGGCTCCACTGTAGCTTTTCTGGCTCCACAGCCACAAAGGAGAATGTGCCTGAAGAATAAGTATGGTCTATTTAAGGGGGTAGAGGTACTGGAGGGAAGGTCTTGCCCACCTCAAGTCTTCAGATGACTTGTCCTTTGCTGGGACAATATCTTCCGAAGGTCAGACACAAGGTCACACTAAGAGCTTTCCAGGAACTATCAAGGTGGTAGATGAAAACATTTCCAAGTACCCATGATAGGTCAATAATATTGCCCTCATGGGGCTAGCTTGCTTTGTACTTTTAGGCAAGTCAGCTTAAACCTACCCCCTTCAAGTTCCACATTTGAAGAGAAACTGGAAAGGGAGAACTTTTCCCCCACAAGGTTGTCCACAGATGCGCATGTATGGTGATTGCATGAGCTCTACCTCTTCTTCCCCCCACTTTGAGAATAGTCATCAAAAAGCTCCTCAACTGAATTTCACCACCCACAAATAGCATGGAGACGTGATTTGGATTGCATTGTTAATGACTTCATTAAATCCCAATGAATGGCGTCAGTTTATTAAGCATGACCACATAGGGGATTGTTCAGAGAACTTCAGCATTAAGCAGGAAATGCAAGAAATTCAAAGTGGATCAACTTAAATGCTCACATAAAGGTATAATTCATTGGGCCAACAAGGAAACCAGATGAAATTCCACTACCAGTCTCCTCGTTTGTCACCTAACACCAGTCAGCTGTTTGTTAACTTAACAAATTTGAAAATATACATAAGGAAATGAAAGCATTTTTAAAATAGCAGAGAGAAATAATAAACAATCATAACACAATAAAAAGCAAACTAATATATTAATATTAGCAGCAACTAAAAAAGCTACCCCGGCCTATAACCATAGCACCTAGCTTCTCATATTCCCCCAAATGCCTGGGAGAAGAGGCAGCCAAGGACCACCTTGTCCACATCCTTTTCATAGTGGGACAATGACCACTTCCGTGATCCAACACACAGGTAGTTATGTTAATGTTTATTTATACCCCGCCTTTTGGCCGTAAAGCCCTCAAGGCGGCTTACAGAAAAAGTAAACACAAATATAAAAATACATCAACAAGGCGATACATCAATAAAGCAATACATCAACAAAGCAATACATTGTACAAACAATTAAATTAAATAGCAAATAACACTAATTAAGAAAAAATATCCAGGAAAGGCATTCCATCTCGCCTGAACTTACAGCTATTTCAAAGGGCGGTACACCTGTGCAAAATGGCGACGGCCTGGGCTCAGGCCAAGAGTAGTGCAGCTTAACGCTGGGGGTCTCCGTCTGGTAAAGTGAAAACAGGGCAGCGGCAACCGGCAGGCCAGCCAACTGGTCTGGCCCACGGGCCTTCTGATGCTGCAGTGGTAGCTCCCAGCCCTCGTAGTCTTGCAGTTGCTCCGGGGTGGTGGCTGCCACCGTAAGTTCCTTTCGGGCTGGCCGAATGACTACCTGGAGGCGTCTGTGGATGGGGCAAATAGACCAGGTAGATGTAGACCTTGGTCGGCCAGTTGTCATTGGCTCATTGTTGTCATTGGGCAGCATGGGATCAAAGAAGCCACAGGCCACAGCATGGATGAGGGTGTAAATGGGGCCAAGACGGTGCACGGGCATGCCTGCTGGGGCAGCTCGCTCTCGCCATCGCAGTTGGCATAGCAGGTGGTGGCTGAGTGGGTAGTCCGGGCAGGGGCGGTGCCCAAACCGCTAGTTTTATTTCTGGCAGGGTGGAAAGCGCTCCTCGCTGCTCCACAAGTCCATGGAGTATGCCTCTGAATGCTAGTTGCTCATGTTCACTTGTGGGAGGAGAGCATTAGCATTGTGCCCTGGCTGTGGGTTTCCCAGGGGCATCTGGTTAGCCACTTGGCACTGAAATCCTTGTTTCCCAAACCCCCTCGTGCGCCAGGCTCAGGGGTTGGGAAGACGTCAGCCATGGCCCGTGTGCCTCCCGCCTTTTGCTCCTTCCTGCTGCCTTGACTTGACTTCACCTAACCCAGGACGCCGCTTCCTCCTCCTCTGCCCTGTCCGGCAGCCGCCAACACTCTGGCAGCTGAGGGGTGGGCACTGCCTCCTGCCGCTCGAGCTCCTCCTGACGTCTGAGCCATGCGTAAGAGGGTTTAGTTTAGTTGCATAAACTTGGTCAGGTACCTTGTCCACATCTTCAGGCCGCATCAACTGAAATTCACTCAGCAACACTGGCATGATGAAAGTTCAGATACCTCATCAGATTCAACTGCTGCAATAACTGCAGTTGACTCATGTAGAAAACTGTGAGCCCTCTTCCATTAATGGACCTTGTGAATCCACCTGAATGGGGTCATCCAGTACATTCAACAGGGTTATTACTCAATAAGCATACATAAGATCAGACTATGAATCTTGTTTTAATTTTTACTGAAAGCTTAAAAAGCTCTGACTTCAGTCTAGCACAACTTTCAACAGGATTGTGGCCACACAGTGGTTGTCGGTCTTCTCAAAAACCCACTAATAAGCAGAATAAAAAATCTTAAAAGAGTTAGAGGTTGACAGCTAGTTATTTTCTTAGAACTATACTCCTTGCAGACCCATGTGATGCCCTCTGGAATCCATTACAGTTGATGTGTTCCGTGGGATGCAAGAGAGCTTTTGTGATGCTTATGTGTGTACATCTATATTTAGAGGAAAGTAGCTTTTAAGTGCAGCTTCCACTGCATATGAAATTTGAATGTGGTGTTTCCCACACACAAAACAGCTTTGTTAATATTTTGAAATTCTCAGGCAGTGAACATTTTCCTATCCATTTGACATCTCAATTACAAGCCTTCAATGCATCATCCACAAGTGCAGTGGCATGTGTGAAGACCTTCATTGGCACCCACAAGCATCTGTGCTCCACTCCACTCACTGCCCCTGTTGTCATGAAATGGTAAGGGTGGTTTTCCTTTCTTTTCTTTTAATAGAAGATCTCAACTCGGGCCATGCACAGACCCTCCCAATGTGATTTGTAGTTCTGATTTGTAAATCCAGATCCAGCCTGATCTGGTCTGGACAGATTCAGACCCCTTCCAACCCAATCTGGATCCAAATTTAGATCATGATCATGATCTTCCAGATCTCCAGAAATTCCATTCATTTGCTTTGCAAAACCAAAATGGCTATAACTTTCTTGTTTAATGACATAGGAGCATGACCTTTGGAGACATGGTAGCCCTATGGAGGAGATTACCCCTGCCAAAGTTCAGGTGGGTAGCTCTAGGGGTTTGGGGGCTAGCCACCTTTAAATTTTAAAAAGTTTTAAAATAAAAATGGACGTAACTTTTGTTTCTTGACACTGGAACATGAAATTTGGGGACATGGTAGCTTCTGTGGAGGGTATTAATCCTGCCAAACATAAAGTGGGTAGCTCCAGGGAGTTCCTGTTAGCCACCATTCAAGTTTGCTTTTTTTTAAAAAAGTGTTTTTAAAAAATGAGCGCTCAGGCATGGTTATTCTCATGCCTTTGTGTTTACCCTGTTCCTTCCTTTGAGATCTTGGGGGAAAAAAAGAATTTTAAAAATTAGCAATGCTAGTAACAGGTAGGCAGCATCAGCCAGCAAAGCTAATCCTTAAATAATGGGCAGAAAGTGGAAGCTTTCAGTGGAAGCTGGCATACTTGGTGCTGGTGTAAGAGAAGCCAGTGTAAAGTTCCACTTCATCCAATTGTTCAGCCGGGAGTTGAACACAGGGACCAGAAAGTAAAAGCCTGCTCTCCCAAATATCCCTACTGGGGAGGAAGCCCTCTTCATTGACTTCTATTACATTTATTTGCTTAGACTGACCTTTTTACTGGCGTAACCTTTGCCTGAATTGCAACCTGCAGAAGCTCTCCAAACATGAGTTGGATGTGGCCTAAGTCCTTTTACCTCATCCCCTCCACTCCCCAGCACACCCCTGGAATGCCCCTTTTTGGGGACTTACACCAGTCTTGGCTAAGCCCCGGCTGAGACAGGTTGAGGGACTTACGCCAGCATAGCCCAAATGAACTGGGACCCAGCCGGCTCAGCTGGAGATCACCGCATCCCACTGTCCTCAGCCTGGCATAAATGTGAGTTGGATTGCACCCTTAAGTGCTTAAATAACATAACAGCTAGTTGGGGGGCAGGGGTATAAAAGAAAATGAATGCAAATTTACAGTAAGTGCACTAAAACACACATACATATCCCTAGACGAAATAGGGCCAATGGGGGGTGGGTGGGAACATGAGAATTAAAAAGGACTAGGAAGTGGAGAGAGGCTTCGTAGGCTACTACAAGAGCATTGCGAAGGACTAGACCCACAAGCACTATTTATTTATTATTATTTATTTGATTTATGTCCCACCCTTCCTCCAAGTAGGAGCCCAGGGCAGCACTATGACTGAGTTTTCTCCCCGCATTTACAGGAAAACCTGTCAATAACACCCAACCTCCAATCCTGCCCCCATAGTATGTGGAATTTACATCCTGTAGCTGCTTGCTTTGTTAACTCCAAATTGTCCTGTGTTTGTAAAGGATGCTCTGGGAACAGGTTCTGTGCCTTGTACGAGGAAGCGGCCAATGCAGCCCACCTTGTGCTATTACAAATAACTGCCAAGGTACACCAATTCGGCTCGGGTCTCAACCGAATATGGTGCACGATCTATTCCTAGCCTTGAAAATACATGCAGATGTGATAGGAACTGGGAAGGGACTGACACTCTTACCACTTCCTTTCTTGGCTCTTTGTGTTTTTCAAAGGACATGGCAGCTGATCTCAGTCAGCCCTGCCATGTGCCATCACTGCTGTTGCAGGAAGAGGCGCAACTTTGCTGGGATGCAGCAAGATGTCCTTTGGAGACACTGCCGGAGGGAAGAAACTCAGCCATCCCTTCCCTGACAATGAGGTTTGGATTCAGTATTAGCATCTGCCAACGGACACCGGTGCAATGCACATGACGCAGCAACCAGAAGAGATTGCAAAAATGGTTTTCTGAAGTATAGACTACAGGGCTAATGTAGGTGACACTGCAGCACAGTAACGAACGCCTTTCAGCCATTTGAATGGCTCAAATAGCTCGTCTCAGATTTCCATTTCTGCATGACAGATGTGGCAAATGTGTGGCCTTCCAGGTGTTGTTGGACTCCAACTCCCTTCAGTCCAATAACAGCTGCAGGGTTACTTGTTCCCCATTCCTGTTCTATGACATCCGGATTGGCCTTTAGCAACTGTAATTCCATAACCCAAATGTATAGGAGTGGGTGCTTAACTGCACTGTTCTGTAATCTGATGCTTCAATATGGAATTGTTGCTGTGTTGTCCCTTTGGCACTAGGAAGGCTGGTGCAGCACAGCTTTCCTTAGTTTCAGGAAGTTTAAAATAAGTGGGGATCGCCTGGCTAGGGTTGAGATGCTGCTTGAATTGTGGTGGCTCCGGCTACTGCTTTCTTCAAGGAAAGGGGTGATTATCTGTATTCCACCTCCATAGCAGTCTAACTTCCATAAAAGCCTGCCAGTATCCCCCAGGCAGCACAAAATGGTCCAGCTATCCCACTTGCAGCAAAGGTTATTGAAAAAACAATTATTTGCAGCAGGGAACCACCTACTGTTACAAGTATTATTCTAATGAAAAGGCTGGTCTATAAAACGTGCTGCCAACCCAGCTGGAAATCTAAATCTTTTTGTTAAGGCACAGGTTACAGCAATCTCTCTCTCCCTTTTCTAAAAATGAGATTCTGCATTTGAATTTCTACTAGGCAAAGTAAGTATACAAAGGCGCCGGCTTCCCTTTGTGTTCTTGTACAGAGACAACTGAACATGCTGTGTGCAGCAGTCTTTGAAACCATCAAAGCAAGTAGCTAGTTTCCATTATGGTTTTTAGCTAAAGCCTGTTTGCAGCCCTATGCAAAGCTTTTACATTAGCTACAATAGAGCAAAGAAGTGGCTATGCCACTGAGGATACGGCGGCATCTTACACTAAACAAACAACTCTGTCCAAGTTGCCTTTTTAAAAGCCCCCCAATCCAATGTTGCTGCTCCCAGTGCTAAGCAGAGAGGGCTCCCCCTGACAGCCCTTGAGATAATATTTCTTTATTTGGGGTATTTAAAGACAACATTTTCCAAACATAAAAAATAAACTTAAATATCATATGACAATGAAAGGCAATGATAAAACTGTAAATTCAGGTAGCATTTAAGGCTTACATTTTAAGCCACTGAAAGATTTACAGACCAATCCTGTACATGTCTACTCAGACTTCATTGGGCCTTTCTTCCAGGCAAGTGGGTATAGGATTGTGGCTTTAAAAAGGCATTGGATAGTAAACGGGTCTTTGTTTTGGTGCTGAAAAACAACAATAGTGTAAGAGCCAGGCAAGCCTTCCTTTGGATGGAATTTGAAATGCACCATAAACCCAAAAGGTGCTCTCTCTTGTTATTTCAGATGGTGAGGACTCAGACAGCCTCTAGATTATCTCAGTGCATGGACAGATTGATATGGAATCAGATGTTTGTTCAGGTATCCAGGTCACAAGCCATGTAGGACTTTGAATTGTGTTCAGAAATGAACCAGAATCCAGCAAAGCTCTTTCAACACTGACCTAATAGGTTCTCAGTGGCTCATTGCCATATTCACGGTCTGGTTGCTGCATTCTGTACTAACTGAAGTTGTCTGAAGAACAGTCTGCAAAGGCAGCTTCATTTACAGCACATCACAGCACTCAATCCTGGAAGGTACTAGAGCATGATAACTGACCCAGTTGTTTGTGTCCACAAGAGGATAAAGAAAGCACACCAGGATCAGCTGGTAACATATCACTGTCTCCCTTACCCCACTCAGTGAGGGAGGAGGTTTTGAGAGCGAAGGCCTAAGGCTGCCAAGAGCTCAGTCATGCCATGAGCAGCATGGGTGGCTGAACACTAGAGTGCAAGGATGAAAGAGCTGCCAGGTAGCTTCTCTTTGTCAAGGCCATTGTTCATTTGCTCTTTAAATGTAATGTTACTGGCTTCAAGTTTTTAAGATGTCGTGGGCTGTAATTTAAATCAGGGAGGACTAATGTGGTGCCATCTGAATGTTGTTGGGCAATGGCCAGGGATGATGGAAGCAACATTTAGATTTACTCTCCCTCTGAAAGGGCAAGTGCATAGTTTGTGGGTGCTCCTGGATCCACCTTTGTCACTTGAGGCTTAGGTAGTGTCAGTGGCTAGGAGTGCTTTTTATTAGCAACAGCTGGTATGCCAGCTAAGGCCATGCTTGGGCAGAGATAGCCTGGCTGCAGTGATTCATGCATTCGTAACATCAAGACTTGATTATTGCACAGTGCAATAATCTGGAGCTACCTTTGCCTCTGGTCTGGAAGCGCCAGCTGGTACAAAATTCTATGGCTGGACTACTGATGGGGCCAGACTATCACCAGTACATAACAACGGTGCGTAAAAACTTGCACTGGTTGCCTCTATGTTACCAAGCCAGGTTCAAGGTTCTTGTATTAATTTTCAAGGCCCTTAATAACTTGGGTTCACATTTAAGGACCGCCTGATCTCTTATATCACTGCCCAGTCACTGAGATTTGGGGGAGAAGTCTCTGTTGGTGGTCCCTCATGGCTCAGATGCGTGGCTTATAACAATTAGAACCTATTGGCTACCTATTAGCTACCGGGCTAAGTCTGAGATTCTTGTTTTGGTGTACAAAGCCCTATACTCATCTTGTCCCTTATATACCCAGTCTGTTACTGCGCTCTGCAGATGAGGGCCTCCTGCAGATGCCAACTTATCACGAGGTCCGTTCCTCACAACGTAGGAAATGGACCTTTAGTGTAGTGGCACCAACCCTTTGGAATTCTCTCCCTTTAAATATTAGACAGGCGCCATCTCTGTTATCTTTTCGGCGCCTACTAAAGACTTTCCTCTTTCAACAAGCCCTTTAAGCTGAGACCTTATCCCAGTTTGCTGTGTTGGAATTGCTTTTTAATATGTTTTTAAAGCTGTTCTTTTTTTAAAAAAGATGTTTTAAAAGCTTTTTTTATGTTTTAAAGTGTTTTTAGTGCTTTTGTTTGCTGCCTTGGACTCCTACTGGGAGGAAAGGCAGGATATAAATTATTATTATTAACAATAATAATAGTAATAATAACAATAATAACAATAACAATAATAATGAAGCTGTGCATTCAGTGTCATGGACCCAAGCCTGTGGAACTCCTCCCAACTGAGTTTAGACAGGCACAGGTTGACCTTGAGAGTTTCTTGTTCCAACACACATTTTAAAGTAGTGTTTGATTTTATGACAATTTCATTGTTTTATTTCATTTTAAGTAAGGCTTGTTTGTATGTACACTGCTTAGAAATGCAAATGATCAAGTAGTATATAAATGTCTTAAAATAAACTTTTGGAGTACACCATGTTGGCTACCCCTGTTTTAAATAAACAATGGTAAAACAACAACAACAACCAACCAACCAACTGTAAAACTCCCATGACAGCAAAGCAAACTAAGTGATTGAAATTGAGTAAGCACATAAATTTGGTCTTTCCCCACGAAGAGAAAACCAAAGTAGAGCAAAACATGAACATGTTAAAAGAAGCAGGAAAAGCATCTGTACACTTCATTTTCATTCCTCGTCCTGTTAGCCATGCAGTCCTGTGTGATGTTCCCATGATATCAGTGGCGCTCACTTCCAAGCAAGCTCATAGCTACATGATCTATTGCATTCCTCAGTCCAAAAGGTTAGATTGGAAAATAGGCAGCAAATCTACCAAGAAACACATGGATCTTGTTCCTTACAGTCAGTGTGAGAAATTGTTTCCATGTCAGTGAGTTGTACAGCCATTGCAACTAGTAACAAATGCCCATGTGGGATGGAAATACCTATTACAGTGCCTCAGTATGCAACTGGATCAATGGGAAACCATACTAGTTAGAAAATGGTACTATTCTTAGTAGGCATCTAAGCTCTTTCTGCTATAGGGAAGGCCTTTTGCTCAGAAGTAAAACACTACTTTTCAGTTCAGCTTAAGCACCTTTAGTTGAGAAGAGTTCTTGTCATCTGTTTGAAACCCTGGAGAGCCAATGACAAAGTGGACAGCACTGGACTAGATGGTCCTGTCTAACTGCATGGACTCTGCCACTTGCGATTGCCTTAGCCAAAAGTGGGAAGTACAAGGGATCAGCACAGGGTCAACATGACTACCACATAACATACGAAACTTGGTACATTGAATAATTAGCTGTACACCCAAGTTCATTACAAAATTTAAAAGCCATTTTTTTCCAGCTGGTACTGTGCATTCTTAGGCACACTTTCAAATAAGAATTCATTTTACCCATGCATACACACACAGTCCTCATTACTTGGAATCTCACCTTCCAGTTTTTGGATGTACTGAACTACCTAAAGGCACACAGAAAAATCACCTGCATATTCCACAATGCTCTGTTGGCCTTCCTGTTCCCAGCTGATTTGCAATTGGGTACAATGTCCCACTGATTTTTGAAATCTTCCATGCACCATTCTCATGGAATTAAATGTGGCTGATTGTTATCTGGGCAGCTACTTAATTTACTGCCACCACTATTTTGCAGCTCTGAAACAATTACTGTTTTTGACAGATTAATTACCTAGTTATACATATGTTGTGGAATTTTAACAAGCATTTGACTAAGGTAATTAAGATTTCTGGTAATTGTAAGGATTTTGTTTAGGCCATTTATGAGTGCCTAATGTGTTAAAATGAAATATTAACATCCAGTTATTGATTAGATTTCCTGTTAAGACTGGATACAGTAACTTGTTTCAATAATAAAGGTGTTATAAGATTTCACAATTGTTTAAACTGGAATTAGTGAGCTTGCCTTCTGTAAGGTATTGAAGGAAAAAAATGAGATGTGTCAGGGAAAAATACACTATAGCAACAGGAGGGACCTTAGCATAAAATTCTGTGCTGTATGTTTATAGGGTTAGATTAAAAATAGTATTTTAAAATTATTTAAATTGAAAAGAATTCACGATCTTTCAAGAAGAATGTCTCAACTAGTATTCTAGGACACTGTTTCTTAACTGAAGCATACAAATGCAATATGCTTTAGGTTTTTCTATTGATTGTGTTTACAGGGCTGAGCCAAAATGTTTCCCAAAATAATTTTCTGACATAAATTGGATTTTTTTCTGAGCTCCTCTTCAGCTGTTGAAGCATTTCATTCATCCTTCAATGGTCTTTACAATTTCAGCATCCATGGATTTTGGATGCAACTATGGATCCAGTTTTAATCTAGTTTAATCTTATTTTAATATGCTAAAAGAGGCATTGTACTTGGCCCTTACTACTTACTGTGAATTGTTTGCAAGAGACTTCAAGGGTAATTTTTTTTTGTCACCATAGCAATCTTGATGCCACATCCATATTTACTGCTGTCTCCTCTGGGGATGGAAGGATCTATCCGTTTCATTTTGCTCAGTTTTTCATTTTTCCAATCTTCTGCAGCAATTTGCAGTGTGTTTTTTTTAAAAAAAATCCTCATGAAAATTCTTCAGCATTTTAGTGCAAATTTGTCCTGTTAACCACATTTTTGCATGCAGTTTTGACTAATGTACACATTAAAGCTGACTTAGTGAGATGAGTATTGGAGGCACTGTTTTATGGCGATTGTCTTTAAGTCCTGTGGCAGTTGTGCTGTGGGGTACCATCTTGTCCCCAATTCTGTTTAACATCTATATGAAGCCATTGGGATCTGTCATTAGGCCTGGGGCAAGGTTTTATCAGTATGCTAATGATATCCGGCTCTATTTCTCTGTAATGCCCCAGTCAGGAGAGGCTGTGTAAACCCTGGGCCTGGGGGTGGGCTGGATGAAAGCCAAACAAACTGACTTTGAATCCTCTAAGAAAGACACTGTGGGTGGATTGTTCCCAAGTCCAGATAATTGGTCAATTGCCTGCTTTTAATGGGTGTGTATTCCCCTGAAGGAGCAGGTTTGTAGTCTAGGGGTACTCCTGGATTCATCTTTGTTGCCAGAGGCCCAGGTGACCTCAGTGGCTGGGAGAGCCTTTTACTAGTTTTAGCTGGTAAGACAGCTACATCCATTTCTGGACTGGGATAACCTTACCATTGTTGTCTATGCACTGGCAACCTCCCAGTTGGATTACTGCAATGTACTGTATGTGGGGCTGTCCTTGAGGTTGATCTGGAAGTTGCAGCTTGTGCAAAATGCAGTGGTTTGACTGCTCAGGATTTTGCCATTGTATTATGCCATTGCTGAAATAATTGCACTGGCTGCCAATTAGCTATTGGACTAAGTTCAAATTCAAGATTCTGGTTCATAAAGCCCTATACTAGTTGGGACCAGGATACCTGAAAGATTGCCTCACCCCATATGTACTCAATTAATACCTGCACTATGCAGGAGTGAGCCCACTGCAGATGCCCTCTTATCAGGTGGCCCATTCTGCACATTATAGAATTTTAGTGGCTTTTAGTGTCATGGCACCTACCTTTTGGAATTCCCTCCACTTAAATATTAGACAGGCACCATCTTGGTTGTTTCTTTGGTGTCTACTGAAGACCTTTCTCTTTCAACAAGCCTTTAAAGTAAAGGTCTTTCCCAATCTGCATCTGTATTGGAATTGTTTTAAGGTGGTTTATTGCTTGTGTGTTTACTCCCCTGGGCTCCTTTGGAAGCAATATAAATTTAATAAATAAACAAATAGCCAAAATAACCAATACCAAGTGATCTCCTGCTGCTACACTGGGGTTTCTGAGTTATGAATTGAATTGACAAAAACCAAGAAGTTTGCTTTACTTTAGTGTCTATGTAATGCTGATGATTCAGATAGAAATCCTCTGAGCAAGCAAAGCTTTGATGATGGGCCAAGATTCCTGGATGAAAGGAGTCCTAAATGCTGATTACAGCCAGATTGGTGCTCCTGTGTAATTAATATTTTTAAAAAATGGCATAGCAATTATGCACAGGTTCTGCATCATAGATTTCTCTTCTGCTATCAAGCTGCCCTTCGAGGCCCTGGAAATCTGCTACTATTTGGCAGAGCGACAGCAATATGGTGGAGACACATGTGTCAGAAACTAATTACTGGTTGCTTAGCAGCTTCGTTGATCATGTAGGGCTACAGGAAAACTGTGTATTGATGATATAGATTACAGTCAGCTGAGAAAGTCTGGAATATCGATCCATTCCAAATTTTTACAGATGCTGATAAGGAGTTCTAATAACTATGGGCAAAATCTTGACCCAACTTTCTCTGGAACAGCTGTTCATTATTTTGTAGTCTTGGTTCAATGGAAGCACTGTTAGAATCTTTAGATTTGTTGGCAGGGTATCAGATGAAATATTTAGCTCCTACACAGGTCATTTAGGAAAATCAGTGACATAATTTTACACTCGACCAACAATGTCAAATAAGAGGGAATGGACTTGGGGAAAGCCCCAATAAATAAAATCATTGGGCTTATACAACAAATGTGTTTAGTTTTAACATTAATAGATTCTTATTCATCATAATTGGGGACACTAGTTTCCTGGGTGTCATGAAAACAAGTACTGCTGCTTACTTTGTTATCATATTTCTTGTGCTAAAGATATGCCTCATGCCATGCATCTTGAACATTTCTGCTTGTTTGAGCAGTGTGGATGATCTCACCTAAAGTAGATTAAACCACTTGATCTATAACTTTCCATATTATAGAATGGTATATTCAGTTATAGGTTCCGAAAGCATCCCCCCCCAATATTCTCACATACATTAATTTTTGTTAATTTTTCATATTTTACCCAATTACAGTTATGAATGTACACTTGATACATTCAGCAGCTTTAAAGCAGAGAATAGTTATAAGACAATAAACCTATACAAAAAAATAATGCTGGTGTGGTCCAACTTCGAATTCCATAAAAAGAAGGGCTTCTTCTCATGAATGGTGATTGATCCAGAGAAGGATCCTGCTAGCTGATGGAAATTGGTGACTTTTGTCAATTCTCTCTGATCCCTCAAGCTGCACCCTCAAAAAAATCTGTTCTGGAATGTCCTCCAGAAATCAATTAACAAAAATATCTCTGAGTATGGCTAAAATTAGTCATCAACCATATATCATGACACGAGACTTGATTTACAGAATGAAATGTAAGTAATCATTCCTTAAAATACATAAGAAACAAAGGCAACTATTGATAGGGTTATCATTCAGGATTCTTGAATAACTGGGTCTTTGCACTCTAACTGACATGAAATGCATATTTGGGGAGAAAATATTTTAAAGCATATTTAAATAGGTATTAATACATACATATTTAAGTATATTAATTTTTGTGCAGATTTTAAAAAATCAAATTAATGCAAAAATGAGATGGAATGGGCTTGTGGTTGAATGCATATGAAAGTGACACAGCCCAGAAATAGACTTCTTCACCTATCCCTTATGATCATACAATATATCATTTTAGATCAGAGCATCGTTGTAACCAAGTGCATTCAGCTTTAAAGAAAAAAATTTTTTTTTACTGTCACTAGTGCAAAAAGGGCAAAAACAAAACAAAAAAAAGCACAATAGTGGTTATGTGCCTTCAAGTCGATTATGACTTATGGTGACCCTATGAATCAATGATCTCCAACAGCATCTGTCGTGAACCACCCTGTTCAGATCTTGTAAGTTCAGGTCTGTGGCTTCCGTTATGGAATCAATCCATCTCTTGTTTGGACTTCCTCTTTTTCTACTCCCTTCTGTTTTCCCCAGCATTATTGGCAACATACAACTGGTAATGAGGCAGATCTTCTATAACTTGTTTACTTCAAATGCAGGACCTCTTTGTGAGATTTTAGTATATCTACCTTCAAGAGCCATGGTTGGCATGGATCAGAATGGGAATGGTGTAAATATTCTCTGCAATTCACAGCTTGTCAGATCACAGAAGTTGTTTCTACCCCATGTCCTAATTTGAAAACGGCAATCAATACATGCCTGTGGCCTAATCACATCTTCAGTTACAGTTTAAATTAACAGGTTAATAGTTTCTGGAATGCCTGTACAAAACCCCCACACCAGAACATAGAGAACCCAAACTCTTAGTACAGGCATACTCTGCTTTAACGTTCGCAATGGGACCGGAGAGTATACTTTAAGTGAAAATAAACTTTAAGTGAAGCAATTGTCTTCACTTGTACTGCACGCAATCACCACTAGATGGCAGCGGCGTCATGCCAATAAAGTGTACGTTATTGCGAAGCACGCGAACATTAAGCGGGGTATGGGGATGTATGGAGCATGTACGTTATAGCGAGGCGACATTAAGTGAAGCAATGTTAAGCAGGGTATGCCTGTAGTGAACATTTAATGTAGCAAGTATTTCTGAGAAAGAAGGTCTCAACAGTCGGTTCAAAAATCACTTTTTAAAAAGTAATCTAGAGTTTTCCATTCTAAATACTTGCAGCAATAATTAACAGGACCTTTATGTTTTCTAGCAGCAATACACTTGTGTAGTCACATAGAGCATTGGAAAGAATGACCGGCTTTGATTGAGGAGCTCAAATCTGCAATCAGCCATGCAAGTCACTTTAATCTTAAACCACTTGCTGTCTTTTCTCAACTGACTGTGCCTTACTGGTATGGTAAAAATGAGGGAAACAGGTTCACTTCCCTTGGAGGAAAAGTGACATAAGACTACAGGCATACCCCACTTAAAGTCGCTTCACTTAAAGTCGCCTCGCTATAAATTACATGCTCCATACTCCACCATACCCCACTTTAACGTACGCGCTTCGCAATAACGGACACTTAATGGCATGACGCCGCTACCATCTAGTGGCGATTGCAGTGCAGTACATGCATAGATAATTGCTTCACTTTAAGTACATTTTCATTTTACATACACGCTCCGGTCCCATTGCATATGTTAAAGCAGGATATGCCTGTATACATTTCATTAAAAAAAAAAAATTCAGTGGGGCCTGTTTGAGCATTGCACAACTTTATCTGTGTTCCCATATTTTCCATGTGAGAGTGAGACAGAAGTGTTTACATTACAACAGGACTGGTAATTATAGCTATTTTAAAATATTTTCAAAAATCGTCTCTATTTTGCTAGTCAAACTTGTTTCAGAGCATCAGAGCCTTGACTGCAACAAGGTTCCAACTGCAAGAAAAAAAACTGCAAACTGTTTCACGGTGTTCATTGGGTTAACTTCAGCAATTGTTTTAGGCTTGCTGCCTGCATAAACGATGACGGGATACATTTCTGAGTAAAAAATTTGAATGATGGTGACAATGGCCTGGAGAAAGAAATTATGCTGTTATAGAATCAAAAGTGTCAGAGGAAGGATGAATGTGCCTAAGTCTTTGAAGATTTAAATTAGGGATATAGAAAGAAAGAAGTGATTAAATGCAGCATGAGTCAGCCACCCACTTGGGTTCCAATCCCAGGCACATTTAGGAAGAAACTTCAAACAGACAGACAGTGGATTTTCCTATGAGCAATTGTTTGTAAATTATGCATGTCAATTTTTTTTATGCTTTCATGACAAGGCACTCTGAATATTTAGATTTAGAAATTAGGCCTATAGCTAGACCAGCCTTCTCCAAACTGGCAATCTCCAAATGTTTTGAACTACAACTTTCATCAGCCCCAGCCAACATAGTCATTCTGTCTGGGGTTGATGAATTTTACAGTCCAAAACATCTAGAGGGCATCAGCTGGAGTTGGAGAAGGTTAAGCTAGATCACTGGTGTGTAAAAAATCAGGGAAGGGAAGATATAATGCATACTGGAGGGGAAAAGCAAAGCAACTGTAGTTGGAAATGATTAATAATTTACCCTCTAACAAAAATGTTTAATTTCTTAAATTTTTAAGATATTTATGTGCTTGTTTGTATCACAAATATACTGCCATGGGCTCCTTCTGGGAGGAAGGATGGGATAGAAGTTTAATAAATAATAAAGAAAAATATAACAAATATGCAAGAATAATGATAGTACCAAGAAGATATTTGGCATCTGAAGCAGACAGTCCAAATCACACACCACCTTGCTCTGCACCTTGGACAGCTCATTGAAAGTTTGGACTTATATCCAGACCAGATTCACTGCCCCACTGACACCATAACCACCAGTCTCCACTGACTGATGGTAAAAAAATAAACACATCGTAAAACTAAGAATGATGTCAGACTTTCATATGTGAACCCCACTTATTCAAAAAGTCTGGCCCCATTTCAAATTGGGTCTAGCCCTCTTCAAACTGAGCCCAAATGGGCTTTGTACCCTACTCTCACTACTACCCAAGAGATCTTCCTGCCACCACTTCTCCCCTTTTCCAAAAGTACCCTGAAAAAATGCTTAGGAAAGCCAGGTGTAACTGGCAGGAAGGAGAGGGGACCTATGCTAACCCACTGTACTTTTTGAGCATCCTATTGGATGTTTGGGAGGAAAGAACCCTTAGTGCTTTTCAAGTATGCAACAGGAATGCTTGAAAACCCCAAAAAGTTTTCAGGAACAGCCAGAGGAGGCTCTTGCATCACTAAGCTAAACTGCTGTTCTTTAATGGGACAAAACAGCTGATCAGCCTCATATTGCTCAATGATAGGGCTGGCTTTGCTTTCTGCTTCCACCAAAGGAGTATATATATAGCTCATTAGAAGATACTGGTTGCCTTTCTGGAGCCAGGCAGGGACAAAGCTGTCAGACATCTGGACTGTGTGCGCTAATTACTTTTATAATTTACTGATTATGAATGAACACTGCAGTTGATATTTACCTCCATATTTTCTAGCCAGAATAGTAGGGGGCTATGGAAAATTTGAATAAAAGCAAACAAATTTATTACTACTCCATCAGAGGTAATCAGGATTAATTAATTAATATTAATGTCAAACAGATTCAAATAAAAAGCTTTGTATAAGATCCATAGTATGCATGTATCAAAATTAATCTCTTCCTTCGGGATTACTTTGCATTATGCCTTTCAGATAACCAACTTGTAAACATGCAGTTCCCATAAGCTCATATAAAATCTCCCTCTGCTTAGTAAATAACAGCATCATATTCTTTTGGTGTGAAAAGCAAAATTTCAAATGGCTTTCTATGAGAGTTATTAAGAGCTAGCAAGACTCATAGAATCTCTCTCAAGGGCTTCTGTTCCTTTGGCCCCCAACAGCACTGAAGACCAAGGGGTTTCTATTCTAGGAATGCCGTTAGCAACACAAATTATATTCTCGTGCATTTCAGAGACAGAAATAACCACTTAGTGTGCACCTCTCCATGTCCTCTTCCCTCAGTTAGTTTTGGAAGAACATTGTCAGAATTGCTGAAACTGGGGCTGCAAGGGCAAGGCGTCTGTCACAGGTAAGCAAGGAGGGCCTCACCACGTAGAGGGAGGGGCTCATGCTCAAAGTCAAGAGTTCTGAGCTTTCATCCCTCCCTACTGAGCGCCCTAAGGTATGTAAGTCACTCATGTACTCCTGGATACAGAGTGTCTCACTATTTCCCTGGAAGAGGTAGCCCCCTACACTGGGTGACAGAGTGCTGTTTCAATCACATTACCTCTGCATGATAAAGCTCTCTACTGGGAGTGTGCATCCATGGGGAAGGCAAAATAAGAGGTGGTGGCAGCAACTTTTAATTTTTTTGCTTCTAATTATAAACTTCATTATTATGTCATTGCAAGCAGCCACAGAGCAATGACATTTAAAAATAGAAAGATAGGGGGACTACTTGTTACCAGATAAGCTCTCTGGCCCCTGAACATTTATGAATTTCTCTCCCCATCCCCAAATGGCTGGAGATGTGTCCCCACTTTTGCGACCTGTAACTGGAGATACAAAAGTTGGGAAGCATTTTCAGTTAATTCCTAACTTTTTTGTACCGCTCGTCTGGGAACTGTAATTCTGAGCACCAACCTGGCTGCTTGGAAATTCAACACCCCACCCTGCAGAAACGTAAAAACCTTGGAAAAGACAAGAGTTTTAGATCTAGAATGGGAATTGCAACTGCATAAAATGATAGCAATAAACAGTTGAGATAAACAGAGCTTGGAAGATTACTTTTAAAAAGTAATAAATTACAGTTACAATTACTTGGCCCAAAAAGTAGTAATTACCATTACAATTACAATTGCTCTGAAAGTAACTGATTACTTTACTTTTTCTCAAAAGTAATCACTACAATTACATTTCAGTTACTTTTTAAAAAAAACTCCTACAAGGTGCTGGCCTTGGCTGCTGCACATCTAAGAAGCCTAAAACAATATTAAAAATAAACACACACACACAGGGGGTAGTAGAATAAAAAAAATTATCCATAAGATTAACATAATGGCATAACAGAATCTCACATCCCCCCAAGCAATGAAGATACCCCAACTCTTGAAATCAAATTTTACACTTGAAATGCTTTTATAATATGTTTCTGTTATGTCTCAAAAGAACAAGATGCTCAAAGAGCATGTCAGACAAGGAATGTCTTTTTACAGTCATTACGTTGCCACCAGTACTGAACAGGCGTTCTACTGCGGCGCTTGAAGGCATGCCTGTGTTGTGCTGCAAAAAACACCGCAGCACACGTGGAAAGCCATGGAGTGATGACACTTCCCTGCTGGGAGACCTCAGGTACCTCACCAGTTCCTCCTCAGCAGTGTCCACTGCTGACTTCTTGCCCTGGGGCAGAAAGTTAAAGAAGTCATCTTCTAAGTCATCTCCTTCCTGGTCTTTATCTGAAGACTGATCACTGTCCTCATTAAGTACACCCATCTTTATTTCAGCTTTCAGCAAGGCTTCCATTGTGTATCTAAGAAAGAGAGAGGATATGTTAACACATATATGTTAGGAAACCATCATCTGCTCTTCATTTCCTGATGCTTGTCATGTCCCCTGGTTCAGGGTCCAGCCTGAGCCTGTGGATGATGACATGGAAGGTAGGAAGGTGACCAAGTCACCACACTCATGGGGCAGCACAGCAGACCCTTAAGGATTACCTGCAGCAACCCAAGGTTGTGATGAGGAGCCCCAGGAAGAAAAGGCCCAGCCCCTGCCTACCACCTTAAGCCCTCTGATGCCTCCCTTGAGACAACATTTCCCTTGGAGTAATCCACCCAAAGGGCTTCCCTAATGTTCCTACTTGTTGGTATGGGTGGTGGCCTGACACGATTCCAGCCAATCTAGTTTGAAGCGAGGGTGTAGGCAGGCTGCCAGAAGAAGCCTCTTGTCCTCCCAGATAGCTGCAAACCGCTTTCTTAGGGCTTCGCGCACACCTCTCAGCAGCTGAAAACAGTATGTGTACCTCTCAGGTTTCTTTTCCAGTCCTTCTAACTTGCGGTCCAGATTGCAGAGCGTTGGTAGCAAATACCCCATGAACATGCCGTTCTCCCGTTGCAGGATATCTAGGGACTGGGCTAGTGGCTCCATAATCTCTGTGTATTCCTGTACCACTTCAATCTCAGCAGCTGTGATCCTGGACAAGGAGCAGTGGTCCATTATGGCATGCATATTTAGAGGCACAGTTGACAGGAGCTCATGTAGTTGCTTCAACGCATCAAAGGTGGAATTCCACCTGGTCTTATTCGGTACCTTCAGATACACACCACATTGCGCACGGATATACTCAGCAATCTGGGCTGACTGGTTCTGCTTGGACCACAACTTGCTGCACTTTCCCATCAAGGATCGAAACTGTTTCTTGAAAGGACCAAGAAGACTACTTTTGGAGGAGTCAGAAAGCATGGCCTCTATGTCTTGTGTTGCCACAAGGTTGAGGGTGTGGCTAGCACATCTCTGGTGTGGTGGTAAAACAAAATCCTCTCCTGAGTCTGCAGCTTCTTCCTCTGCCTCAGGTCCTGTGTCCAGGATCTCACAGATAGGCACAAACTCCACCTCAGCCTCCTCCTCCTCCTGGTTATCACCATCATCGTCACTGGTGCCTGCAGCTTCCACTGGTTCTTTGGCCATGAAAACTCTGAACGCTTTCACAAAGTTGGAGCCATTGTCTGTAGTAGTGCACATAACTTTGTTGTGGATCCTGTACTGCACATGTACATCATGCAGTGCTTTTGAAAGGACATCGTATGTATGGCGCCCCTTCAGACGCTTACAAGCCAAGGCCCCGACCTCACGTTTCAGGGTAGTTGGGTTGATCCAGTGGGCTGTTACCCCAAAGTAACTCTTCTTGCCATTGGTCCAACAATGTGCAGTGGTTGCTATATATGCCACAGCACCCATTTGGTTTGCAAGAGTTTCTCTCATGTGGCATGCTCTCTTCTCAATTCTGTCTCTCAAGAGTCTTGGCACATATGATGGTGAGATCTTTGGGGATGCGAACCAGATTAATGAATGATGGTTTGTCCACAGTCTGAAGTGGTAATGTCTCCTCTACAATGAAATCAATGATTCTCCTGTCGAGATTGCTCTGGGTGACAGGCTCCCTGCCAGATCCCCACCTCTCAAGGGTTGTCTGCTGCTGCTTCAGCATTTTGGGAGGAGGGGTGTCATGCATTGGTTCAGGAAGGCCATGTCTCCTTGCCTTTATTGCTTCTTCAATTGCTCTCAGCTTCTCAGGGTATGCCCTCTGAGGAAGAAGAACAAAGCATGAATCCAAGAAAAAATGGAAGAGGAACTTCACAATTTAAACATAAATAGACAATGGACACTCTTTGTGGACCAGCATGACAAAGGCTTACCTCAAAATGTTTCTTCACATTGGATGAGGAGGAAACAGTTGATCTCAGATTTTTGATCCTTGGAAGGCAGTAATTGCATCGTACAACAACATTTTTCCCACTCTGGCTCACAAATGTACAAGCTTTCTCAAAGCCAAACCATGGTACTTGCTGTTCTGCAGATGTGGCTGTGGGCAACTGGCACTGCTTCATGTCCTCCTCCTCCTCATGCACAGGGCCTCCTTTCTGAACCTCACTTTCTAGTTTTGCCTCCTCAGGATCAACAAGCTGTGACTCAAGTGGCCGCACTAACTGACTGCTGCTCTCAGCAGCAAAACCTGCAACAGGCGTCTCTGTAATAAACAAGAGATAATGCTCCTATATGGGTGAACTTCAGCTGTGATGTGCCCCCATCTCTTCCCCATGCTGCAAGATGCCCCAGTCAGAGTGGAAGTAAGCAGGTTGATAGCACAATTAAAAGAGATCCTATTTGCATCATTTTTGCTCACTGAATAACCCTGCCTGGGCCAGTCTAACCTATTATCTCACAGGGTTGTTGTGAGAACAAAATGAGACTAGGGTTCAAATCCCCACATAGCCATGAAGCTCATTGGGTGACCTTGGGCCAGTCACTGCCTCTCAGTCTCATGAAAACTCTATTAATAGGGTCACCATAAGTTGGAATCAACTTGAAGGCGGTACATATATTTTTTATTTTGAATATGATGATTATGATAATAAATATGCAGCATTTCAAATTAATTCTGTATGAGAAGCATTCCATGCCAGGCTTGGAAAACCAAGGATGAGGTATAAAATGTAGACAAAAATACTTTTGACAAAATGCCGTTTATCTTTTATCTTTTATGTTTTATATATATGAGCCTGGGTAGGGAACATTTAATCTAGCCTATTTGCTTTCAGCAAGAAGGGTTAAGTGCCTTCAGGCTAGGGCAGTCACCAGAAGGCCACAGCAGAGACAAAGGAGCCTAGTGTCGTGGAGATGTTAGATGGGAGCTTTGGGGAGTAAAGATGGAGGCTCCTGAAGGCTGCAATTCTAAACACACTTACTAAGGGATTAAGCCCCATAGAACTCAACAGGACTGACTTCTAAGTAGATTTAGTTTGGACTGTGCTGTTGGTAAACCTTGACTAGTGTTCTTCTGCAAAGACATCCATATCCAAGCAGGGTTGGCAACCCCCTGCCTGGAATACCCTGCCCTTATCTTTTAATGTGGCTGCTCCAAATGTTTTTACAGATTTGACCCTTTACTTCAGAAAGAGGTCTGAAAAATGAGTAAGAGTAAGAAGTATCTTTTAAAATTGTTCTTTTCAATTCACTCTTGAATGAACATCATACCTAGGGCAGATCCACACCATTCCTTTAAAGCACATTCAACACCCATTTGAAGCACATGAATCCCACCACAGAATCATGGGAACTGCAGTTTGTTAAGAGTGGTGAGAACTATAACTGTGAGGGGGAAATGACACTTCCCAGAATTCTTTAGGGGAAGTCATGCGCTTTAAATGTGAGTTGGATGTGCTTTACACATATTGTGTGAATCCGCTTAATAAATTTTGCCTGCATGTAAATTGTTTTAATTAATTTTTCAAAATGGAAATAAGCTATAAAGTGTAGTGGGTGACCATGGGCTACTCACCATTTCTCAGCCTATCTGCCCCTCAGGATGAAAACAATGGAGAACCATGACTACCCCAAGGCATACTTAAAATGTAAATGAAGTATTGTACAACCATAGTATGCAATTGGATACTTATAGGGACACAGCATGACAAAACTGGGTGGAAGTAATGAGTGGGGTACCATAGGGCTCGGTCCTGGGCCCAGTGCTCTTCAACATTTTTATTAACTACTTGGATGAGTAGGTACAGAGCATGCTTATCAAATTTGCAGATGATACAAAATTGGGGGGCATAGCTAATACCGTGGAAGGCAGAAAGAAAATTCAAAGGGACCTTGATAGGCTGGAGCATTGGGCTGAAAACAACAGAATGAAATTCAACAGGGATAAATGCAAAGTTCTACACTTAGGAAAAAGAAACCAAATGCACAGTTATAAGATGGGGGATACTTGGCTCAGCAGTACGACATGCAAGAAGGATCTTGGAATTGTTGTTGATCACAAGCTGAATATGAGCCAACAGTGTGATGTGGCTGCAAAAAAGGCAAATGCTATATCAGGCTGCATTAACAGAAGTATAGTTTCCAAATCGTGTGAAGTATTAGTTCCCCTCTATTCAGCACTGGTTAGGCCTCATCTTGAGTGCTATATCCAGTTCTGGTCTCTGCACTTCAAGAAGGATGCAGACAAACTGGAACAGGTTCAAAAGAGGGCAACAAGGATGATCAGGGGACTGGAAACAACGCCCTATGAGGAGAGACTGAAGGAACTGGGCATATTTAACCTGGAGAAGAGAAGACTGAGGGGAGATATGATAGCACTCTTCAAGTACTTGAAAGGTTGCCACACAGAGGAGGGCCGGGATCTCTTCTCGATGATCCCAGAGTGCAGGACACAGAATAATGGGCTCAAGTTCCAAGAATCCAGATTTCGACTGGACATCAGGAAAAGCTTCCTAACTGTTAGAGCCATACAACAATGGAACTAATTACTAGAGAGGTAGTGGGATCTCTGACACTGGAGGCATTCAAGAGGCAGCTGGACAGCCATCTGTCGGGAATGCTTTGATTTGGATTCCTGCATTGAGCAGCGGGTTGGACTTGATGGCCTTATAGGCCCCTTCCAACTCTACTATTCTGATTCTATGAAAATATTTATATAAGCATGACTATCAAATATGTTTATTTATATAACCTGTAAAGATATTTATAGTGCAATCCTATGTTTGTTTACTCAGAAGCAAGTCTCAATGTATTCAATGGGGCTTACTCAACCAGGGAAAACTGCAGCCTCAAGTGATAAGGAACTTGTTCTTTTAACAAGTCCTTTAAGTTGAGACCTTATCCCAGTCTGCGTCTGTGTTGAAATTGCTTTTTAATATGTTTTTAAACTTTTTCTTTAAAAAAATGTTTTTAAAGCTTTTAAAAATGTTTTTAAAGATGTTTTGTTTTAATATATTTTAGTCTGTTTTTATGATTTTTAAAGTGTTTTTAGTGCTTTTGTTTGCTGCCCTGGGCTCCTACTGGGAGGAAGGGTGGGATATAAATCAAATAATATAAATAATATAAATAAATAAATAAATAAACTTCATTCATTTTTAAAAAAAATGTGTATTAGTTTCCTACATAATAAAAATTGTGATAAAACCTGCCTAATTTCTTTAAAAATAGGGTTGGAGGGAGAGAGATTTACAACACAAACACAAGTCTGCACTATGTTTACTCACAAGTCCCATTAATTTACAGCACAATCCTAACCATATCTACTCAAAAGCAAGTCCTAATGGAGTTCAATGGGGTTTACTCCAGGTACATGCTTTACTCCTAGAAATGGCTTTACTCCCAGAAAAGCAGATATTTGATTAAATACTTTCATATTTCATAGCCCAGGGTCTGACTCTTGGACAGAAGAGGAAAAAAAACATTAAGCCATATTACTTACGCAAACTGCAAAAAACTCAAAGCCACCATATTCTGACGTTCAGCCTAGGCATGCCTGGATCAACAAGTCACAACTCTGGCGTCATTGGCTACAATCATGAAAGGGCGGGGTTACAGCCAGAACTTTGAAAAGTTACTTTTTTAAACTACAACTCCCATCAGCCCCAGCCAGCATGGCCACTGGATTGGGCTGATGGGAGTTGTAGCTAGAGCATGGATCTGTTTTAAAAAAAGTTGTGCAGGGGGGGTTGACGTTTTGGTGTATATCTCGGGAATTAGACCACCTAGAAACTTACTTTTTTAAAAAAATTGAAGCTGAGAGTCCGGAGAGTAAGGGGTGGTAGCCAGAGAGCCAGAGCCCCCCCCCAAAACCAGAGACTCCAGCCAAACACACACACACCGGGGCACACACACACACACACACACACACACAAATCATCGTCACTCACCTCTACAGCTCTTCGCCATTCTGCTGCTGCCTTCCTTGCCCTGGCTTTTTCCTCCGGCATCCATTTTTTCCTCTCAGATTCAGACAGTAGCAGGCCCTGCCTATTCACCTCTTCCCTCGTGCCTCCTAACACAGATCATGAGGGAAGAGAGAGTCTGCACAGAGGTCCAATCAGTGTGAGGCACATGTCTTGTGTTAACCAATCACAGCCAGGAGCTGACTTCCCCTTGTTCCCGTCCCCAAGTAACGTCCAACCTAACATGGAAACGTTAAAGTTGCAGCTGAAAAGTAGGGAAATTACTAGTCGTTCCTTTACTTGCCAAATGTAATGGAATTACCCACTCGTTATTTAAAATTGTAACTAATTACAAGTAACTCGTTAAAAATAACGAGTTACTTCCAAGCTCTGGAGATAAATGACCAAATAGAGAAGATTGTGTCCAGTCAAAAGGCTGCTTATTTGGGAGGCCCTTATTTGGTTTAATGATTCCTAGCAACCAGTGAGAATTTCTTAGAGACTAAGAATCTAATATCAATTTTGTTGTTGCTGTTATGTGCCTTCAAGTCGATTACGACTTATGGAGACCCTATGAGTCAGCAACCTCCAATAGTATCTGTCGTGAACCACCTTGTTCAGATCTTGTAAGTTCAGGTCTGTGGCTTCCTTTATGGAATCAATCCATCTCTTGTTTGGCCTTCCTCTTTTTCTACTCCCTTCTGTTTTTCGCAGCATTATTGTCTTTTCTAGTGAATCGTGTCTTCTCATGATGTGTCCAAAGTATGATAACCTCAGTTTCATCATTTTAGCTTCTAGCGACAGTTCTGGTTTAATTTGTTCTAACACTCAATTGTTTGTCTTTTTTGCAGTCCATGGTATGCGCAAAGCTCTCCTCCAAAACCACATTTCAAATGAGTTTATTTTTCTCTTATCTGCTTTTTTCACTGTCCAACTTTCACATCCATACATAGAGATTGGGAATACCATGGTCTGAATGATCCTGACTTTAGTGTTCAGTGATACATCTTTGCATTTGAGGACCTTTTCTAGTTCTCTCATAGCTGCCCTCCCCAATCCTAACCTTCTTCAGATGTCTTGACTATGCTGCATATGAATTTAGGCCAGCTGAATGCTAGTTCCACATGTGGAAAATATCATTTTATACTCCAAGCTTGGGAAAAAGAAATTCTTCTTCAACTGATGTTTAATGGCAAATCAAGGCCAGGACAAGCCCCTATTATCGCCACCTACTGTCAATTTCGTGTAACACAACTCATTCACAACCTTTCATAAAAGTTTAGTCTCTTTAACAAACTGCCAAATAGTCTCCAGAATCAAGCCCCAGAGACTTTTGTATTGAAGGGCCAAACCCACATTCAGTTTTCTAATCCTCCAAATACTAAGCTTTCGGAGGAGAGGCTGTCTATCTTCCATATACCTAATGGAATCCAAAATAACATGGTGTATGGTTTCCACCATCCCACAGAGCTCACAATCCCCAGAGTCCATACGTCCAATGCTGTACAAACTACACCTCAGAGCACAGTGTCCTGTTAGAACTCTAAACATGCTAACTCGTTTCTGCCATTCTTTCATAAGAACATAAGAAGAGCCTGCTGGATCAGGCCAGTGGCCCATCTAGTCCAGCATCCTGTTCTCACAGTGGCCAACCAGGTGCCTGGGGGAAGCCCGCAAGCAGGACCCGAGTGCAAGAACACTCTCCCCTCCTGAGGCTTCCGGCAACTGGTTTTCAGAAGCATGCTGCCTCTGACTAGGGTGGCACAGCACAGCCATCACAGCTAGTAGCCATTGATAGCCCTGTCCTCCATGAATTTGTCTAATCTTCTTTTAAAGCCATCCAAGCTGGTGGCCATTACTGCATCTTGTGGGAGCAAATTCCATAGTTTGACTATGCGCTGAGTAAAGAAGTACTTCCTTTTGTCTGTCCTAAAGCTTCCAACATTCAGCTTCTTTGAATGTCCCCGAGTTCTTGTATTATGAGAGAGGGAGAAGAACTTTTCTCTATCCACTTTCTCAGTGCCATGCATAATTTTATACACTTCTATCATGTCTCCTCTGACCCGCCTTTTCTCTAAACTAAAAAGCCCCAAATGCTGCAACCTTTCCTCATAAGGGAGTCGCTCCATCCCCTTGATCATTCTGGTTGCCCTGTTCTGAACCTTTTCCAACTCTATAATATCCTTTTTGAGATGAGGCGACCAGAACTGTACACAGTATTCCAAATGCGGCTGCACCACAGATTTATACAATGGCATTATGATATCGGCTGTTTTATTTTCAATACCTTTCCTTATTATCCCTAGCATGGAATTTGCCTTTTTCACAGCTGCCGCACACTGGGTCGACATTTTCATTGTGCTGTCCACTACAACCCCGAGGTCTCTCTCCTGGTCGGTCACCGCCAGTTCAGACCCCATGAGCGTATATGTGAAATTAAGATTTTTTGCTCCAATATGCATAATTTTACACTTGTTTATATTGAATTGCATTTGCCATTTTTCCGCCCATTCACTCAGTTTGGAGAGGTCTTTTTGAAGCTCTTCACAATCCCTTTTTGTTTTAACAACCCTGAACAATTTAGTGTCATCAGCAAACTTGGCCACTTCACTGCTCACTCCTAATTCTAGGTCATTAATGAACAAGTTGAAAAGTACAGGTCCCAATACCAATCCTTGAGGGACTCCACTTTCTACAGCCCTCCATTGGGAGAACTTTCCGTTTATTCCTACTCTCTGCTTTCTGCTTCTTAACCAATTCCTTATCCACAAGAGGACCTCTCCTCTTATTCCATGACTGCTAAGCTTCCTCAGAAGTCTTTGGTGAGGTACCTTGTCAAACGCTTTTTGAAAGTCTAAGTACACTATGTCCACTGGATCACCTCTATCTATATGCTTGTTGACACTCTCAAAGAATTCTAGTAGGTTACTGAGACAGGACTTTCCCTTGCAGAAGCCATGCTGGCTCTGCTTCAGCAAGGCTTGTTCTTCTATGTGCTTAGTTAATCTAGCTTTAATCATACTTTCTACCAGTTTCCCAGGGACAGAAGTTAAGCTAACTGGCCTGTAATTTCCAGGATCCCCTCTGGATCCCTTTTTGAAGATTGGCGTTACATTGGCCACTTTCCAGTCCTCAGGCACAGAGGAGGACCCGAGGGACAAGTTACATATTTTAGTTAGCAGATCAGCAATTTCACCTTTGAGTTCTTTGAGAACTCTCGGGTGGATGCCATCCGGGCCCGGTGATTTGTCAGTTTTTATATTGTCCATTAAGCTTAGAACTTCCTCTCTCGTTACCACTATTTGTCTCAGTTCCTCAGAATCCCTTCCTGCAAATGTTAGTTCAGGTTCAGGGATCTGCCCTATATCTTCCACTGTGAAGACAGATGCAAAGAATTCATTTAGCTTCTCTGCAATTTCCTTATCGTTGTTTAGTACGCCTTTGACTCCCTTATCATCCAAGGGTCCAATCGCCTCCCTAGATGGTCAGCTGAAACACTGTGGTCGTTCAGGGTTGGACCAAAGTAAAACAACCACTGAGCCATAGTTTCTATCTTCCACTGCCTCTGCCAGTCACTCAGCATTATCTGGTTAACCCTATTTCTAATTTCCAAAGTGGGCAGAGGCAGCATAAAATCAATGCTCCCCTGTCCCAGTGCCTTCTTAGTCTCCTGATCAGCTATCTCATTCCCAACAATGCCCACATGAGCTGGAATCCATCAAACTGAACTAGAATACCCATATGTAATAGCTCAGTATTCAACCTCCAAATCTCATTCACTGTATTACTTCTGCATCCTATACCACCATTCTGAATAGCCATCAATCCTGACAAGGAGTCTGAAAACACAACCACCCGATCAGGTCTCACATCCCACACCCGGAAAAAGAACTTCTTAGGGATCTGGTATTTGATTTGAAATCAAGCCAAACATGATGTGCTGGACAAATTTATATTCTGAATCAGGTCATTATGGACTTACTTATATACTTGATTTATATCCCGTCCTTCCTCCCAGCAGGAGCCCAGGGTGGCAACTTCTGCAGCATTTCTATTCACTGCACTTTTCAAACTGAGAGAAGGGCTGTAGCTCAGTCGTGGAGTATCTGCTTTGAATGCAGAAGGTCCCAGGTTCTATTGCCAGCATCTCCAGGTAAGACTGGGAGAGACTCCTGCCTGAAACCCTGGAGTTACTACCAGTCAGTGGCAACAATACTGAACTAGATGGACTAATAGTCTGAGGCTGTACTCCAAGACACACTTACCTGGGCGTAAGTCTCATTGAACCCAATGGAGTTTACGTCTGAGTAGACATTTATTGGATTGCAGACTAACTCAATATAAGGCAGCTTCCTATGTTCTGAACTGACCCCACCCAACCAAATCTTGGGTGAAAGCCATGCGAGTTAAATGTGGTATATAATAATACTCCCACACATTTGTATGTCTTTCATTATAAAATACTCATTCTCTCTCTCTTTCAATTAAATTGTTTTATGGTTCAAGAATTCCTCACTGTGCAAAATTAACTAAGCAGGTGTAAATTGAGCAAAACTTTAAAAGACTGAAAAGGTGTTCCCGGTAGCATCTGGCCTCTTGCTTGTTTCAGTCTGGCTATGAGCCAGACGTGAAAATAAGACAGCTGTAGCCAACGTTTTGGATGGCTTCCTCGTGGCATTTGGCAGAGGTGAGACAATATTGCTGAATTTACGTAACCTACCTGTCAACTTTAATACTTGGCCATTGAGATATTTTGGTAGGAGCTGACAGGCGCATACCAAGGGAGCTGTTTGTCCCCACTGCCTTTAATTCCTGCCGTCCTGAGAGCTCCATCTTCTCATTGCTCCTCTCTAACCTCCCTCTTATCCCTTTTTTATAGCATGTTGTGTCTCGTTAAGAGATTTAAGTATTTTCCCCAGTGAGCACAGCAAAGAAAGCAAATAGCAGACATCGGGGGGGGGGGAAGCAGTGTCCCAGTATGTCTTACTTTGAACAGCTATGGGGCAGCTAATGATGGGGTTGGTAACTATTTATACAGGTGAAATACAATAGCATACAAGTGGTCATTATGACAAATGGACTGCCTTTGTTTGTAACCACAATTCAAACATGAATGACTGGCTGTGATGGGAGCTCAAATCAAGTATGGGGAGAATTCCAAGTTGGCATTCTCTACCTGCAGGTTGAGGTGGTACAGTCTGTGGTAATAGCTCAAGGTTATACTACCTTATTTTGCTGCATGAATAGACCAGGTCTAAGACTAACACATCTAAAACCCTGTTGTGTAGGCATGAAGGACCTTTCAGTTTCAATACTCTCTGTTTCTCACTTTTTCAATCTTAAATTCAAGTTTCTGCAACCATTTGTGGGTTTAAAAAAAATACAAAAATTCTCATGAAAATTCTTCAGCATTTTAGTGTGACTTTCTCCTGATAAACATACCTTTGTCTGAAGTTTTGACTCACACACAAATTTTTGCAAGCAATTTGTCCTAATATCATGCAGTGATGTTTTTAAAGATATTGTGTTTTAATATTTTTTTAAGGAAGTTTTGTTTTAATATTTTTTAAAGTCTGTTTTTATGATGTTTTAGAGTGTTTTTAGTGCTTTTGTTTGCCACCCTTGGCTCCTACTGGGAGGAAGGGCAGGATATAAATCTAATAAATAAATAAATTTCATGTTATCATCAATAATATTCATTTTATATACTTTTTTCTAATATATATGTGTTTTTGTAAACATTGGTTGGTTGGAGAACTGCATTTCAAACTTTGGAGAACTGTGAATTTTAAAGGATGAATGTGTCTTGGTTCTCATACTATTTCAGAAAGTGCAAATTTGATAAATTCAGCTTTAAAAGCAAACTGAATCAAATTTCTCTCCTATCCCTAACTATTTTCTGTTCCACCTTATCTCCCAAAGGAGCCCAAGATGACAAACACAAAGCAGCAAAACAATTCAATAAAAATACATTACAAACATTTTAAACATTTAAAAACATTAAGAACATCTAAAAACAGTCTCGTATCCTCAGAGCTAATAATTTCAAGGTTGCCGCAAACAGTATATTTCAGCCATCAAATGTCTTTGTGAACAGGAATGTTTTTAAATTCCTCCTGAATAATGAGGGGGAAGACTCACCTTATCAGAGAGGGCAGTCCACAAATAGGGAACCAAGAAGGCCTGTCATCGTTCAGCGCCAACTGGACAGCACCCAATGGTTTAATACTAAAAGCCACAAAATGTGGGGCTGCCCTTAAGGTTGGTCTGGAAGCTACAGCTAGTGCAAAATGCAGTAGCTCAACTGCCTACTGCTGAAAGAATTGCACTGGCTGCCAATTAGCTACTGGACCTTGGTGCTGTTTTTGTGTATAAAGCCCCATGTAGCTTGGACCAGATACCTAAAAGACTGTCTCAACCTTTATATACTCAATCGATCACTGTGCTCTACAGGTAAGGACCTACTGCAGATGCCATCTTATCAGATGGGCCTTTAATGTTGCGGCACCCACCTTTTGGAATTTCTTCTTGTTAAATGTTAAGACTGGTGCCATCTCTGTTGTCTTTTTAGCACCTACTGAAAACCTTCCAACAAGCCTTTTAAGCAGATATTTTTCTCAGACTGCATCCATGTTGGAATTGTATTTAGGTTTTTTATTGTTTACTGCCACCCGGGGCTCCTTTGGGAGGACGAGCAAAATAGAAATTTAATAAATAAATAAATATGCAAGAGATGTCCATCTTTCCTGGGGCATAACCAAAAGGAATTTCAGTAGCCCAGACATACCTTTTTTCCCCTCAGACCTTCTATAATGTGACTTGCCAGGTGCACTACATAACAAGGCCCCTGGGATCCTTCAAAAGGAAGTTTGCTGAAGGGCTACTACAATGTCAGCATCCCTTGGGAAATCTACACACAGTCAGTGTGGCCAGGTGCTAAGCAGGTGAGTGATAGAGATACAGGCCTCTTTCTTTTTTGTCTCTTCATGGTTGTTTGTCAACACTGACTGTACCAATACTGGGTTTAGGAGGAAAGGCACTAAATTTGTTTTATTTTTCTGTTATAAAAGTATTTATATACAGTCCTCTTGCAAAACATCAGGGCAGTGTACAGCAACATAAAAATTCAAAGGGACTTTCTCCCAGGTAAGCATGTGAAGTAGGAGTAGGTAGATACCATTGGACTCCAGCTCCCATGAGTCCCAGCCAGCATGGCCAGTAGACAGAACAGAACGATAGAAATAATTGCCCAAGAACATCTGAAAGTCATCAAATTGACTACCACGGGTGTATATGGTTGTAGCCTTAGCTAGTAGCAGATACCCATGTCTGAAAATACTAGCATATATGACTTGGCAATAACTACAGGGTTGAATCAGCATGGATGGCAATTTGAGATGCAAATTGCCAAATATTATTTTAGGTAGATTTCCATATTAAAAACACAACAGCTGGAGAACTGAACTAGCACAGAGCAATAGAAGACACCATTAATAAGACTATGGAATAAAGGGAATAATTACTAAAATCAGTCCTGGTGCCAGGAGGCGGCCAGGCTGGGCACTGGCCAAGGGCCCCTGTAGCTGAGAGGGGTCCCTGCTGCTGGAGCTGGGCAGGTGTAGCTCCTGCTCCATAATCCATGCTAGCATTGGGTCACACAGCACTTGCCCTGTGACCTGATGCTGGTGCAGATCATGGAGTGGGAGCCACCCACCCAGGCAACAACTGCCCCCACCACTGGCATACACTTCCTGTATTGCGGCATCAGCGCGCTGCACACACATGCTTACCATCTTGGGTGATGGAAGGAATGCATGCACAGTATGCTAACGTGCTGACACAATAAAGCCTATTTAAGCCCCCAGCAGTGGCTGTAGTAGTGCCGCTGCACTGCCACCACTGCCTTCAAGGGCCCGCTGCAGTCTAGTGCCCAAGGGCTGCCTGCAGTCTGGTGCCCAAGGGCTGCCTGCAGTCTAGTGCTGGCCCTGACAAAAGTCTTTTGAAGAGCTCTCTGTACTTTTAAAAGCTTCATATACGTCAATCTTAAAATAGAAATGTTGATCTTATAATTATTATAAAAGCCACTAATTTGTTACTACCACCAGCCTGCTGTTTCTGTCCTGTTTATAGGGTTCATGCATGGCAAGAGCTGGCTTTAAATGGCATTTAAAATATCTGCAATATTTTAAGATTCTTGTATATGGATGAATAAGAACTTCTTCTAAATAATAATTAAATGTTCCTGCTCTTGACAGGTGCCAATTTCTTTTCAGCTGCTGGAATTTTGAAATGTGAAAATAAAAAAAATAAAAACCATAACAGCAAAGCTCTATATTATAGCAGAGAAAATGCTGACTTTTAATAGAACTTCTGATCAGTAGTACATTTGTAGCACGAAGCATTGAGATTTCTATACATGATTCTGCCTGTGGTTCTGGGAAGTGTGCAATTAAACTACTGAACATGGCTTTGAAATCTTTCCAGTATTCTATCAGATCAGAAGCACATCAGTTCTCACAGATTTGGTTAGGAGCATCCACTTACTGTATATTTTAAGTGGCAGGCAGACACGGGGCAATGTTTGTTTGAGGTACACTTATACAGAGGCTTTTTGTTGCTTTTAATCCCACACAGGAATGATTATCAATTTTTTTGTCACCCTTATGTTCTAAAGGGCTCTCTGAAAATATAAAGTGTGACTTCTGTTGGTGAAGATACTATTGATTCTGGAATTTATCGATTTAATTATAGGGTTACCCAGAAATCACCTTATATACATACAGTAAAGCTGGCAGGCAGAGATGGAGAGAAGCATTTCCTTGCTTGTTGGTTAACTCAGATAAAATCTAGGAGTATCTTTCTGTCCTCCGATAGAAAGTCAGCAGATGGGGAAACTGAGGCAGTTAGTAAATTAAAAGCATTTGTAGCAGAAGATGAAATATTTATTTACTTGTTCAAACAAAATTTATATACTGCTTAATTGTAATAAAACCTCTATGCGTACAATAAATATTCAAATTATCAATTAAAAAAGTTAAGAACAAGTAATTAAAACATTTAAAAGATTATTAAAAGTAACAGACTAAAAAAGATTAAAACACATTGATATTGATGTGTCTGGATAGGCATGCCTAAACAAAAAATGTTTTAAGCAGGTGCCAAAAAGAGTACAGGGAACTCCAAAGTGTCGTTGCTGTCACATTAAAAAAAGAAATCTGATTGCAGAATGAATATTATGTGGCATATGTAGCACTGCTGGTTCCTCAGACTGAAGCTTAGTTCTCTAATAGGGCTTAGTTCTCTGTCTTACCAATAATGATTTTGCCCCCACCCAAATGACCAGAATCCCTACATGCAAGTTGGAGCTTGTGTGGTGGAGTTTCTTTATAGATGTAGCTGAGGGAGGAAGGAGACATGATATTGAAGGGGAGTTCTGCTCCTGATTGAAAGTGGCATTTCCCTACACATGAGTATCATATATATGAACAGGGCTATATTGGGATTTAGGTTGGAGGTATAAAATCCCTTCTGAGGGTGTAATTGTCCTCAAATGGGGTCTTCCACCCCAGATCTATCAACTGGGTTGCCAGGTCTCCAGTTTTTGCCTGGAGACTTTGGATATTTGGGGTGCTGTCTGGGTGAGTCACCTTAATCTCTGGACTCTCAGATTTCATTTTTAAAAAATGAAGTTTCTAGGTGGTCTGGTTCACGAGATATACACCAAAGCATCATCCACTCCCCCCACCGCAACTTCAGTTAAATGAGCCCGTAGCAGGCTGCTCTCATCCCGCCCTTTCATGTTTGTTGCCAATAAGTAAAGTCAGGGTTGTGATTTACAAGGCAGTAGCTAGACCCCTTTGCAAGTCAGAAAACTTGCTTTTTCCTGCTTCTCTGAAAATCTCATAAATTGAGTAAATATATAGCTTTCAGTCTTTTTCTCTGTTGCATGCAGGAGTCAAACAAGTTTGAATTTTCCTGGGCTGTTGAGGAGGACAGTGTTTTGAAAACCTTCCTAATGTGAACCTTTAACCAGTACTTACTTTTCTAGGAGTAAAGCTGCAGTGCTAATCCCCCATACCTAGAGTAAACCCCATTGAATTCAATAGAACTTACTTTTGAGTAGACATGGTTAGGATTGTGCTGTAAATTGATGGGACTCTGAGTAAACATAGCAAAGAATTGTGTTTGTGTTGTACATCTTTCTCTCCCCCACCAATCCTATTTTTAAAGCAATTAGGCAGGGCTTACTTAGGTATCACTCCTTTTATTATGTTGGAGACTAATACTGATTTTATTTTAAAAAAATGTTCTGCAGTAACCAACCAGTTTTGACAATAAACTATTATATAGGATTTTTTTTACATCTCCAGTGTGTGTGTGTGTGTGTGTGTGTGTGTGTGTGTGTGTGGAGTCTTTCCAACAACGCTGTGAGGTAGGATTTCAGACTGGAAACCAAGGCAGCTCATAATAAGAATTAAATCCCTTTAAAATCCAGTAACTATAAAAACAAGTATAAACAGTTGCAAAACAGCTTAAAGTAGCATGATTCTGAATTGTGGGTTGGGTGAATGAAGATCATTATCACTTGAGGTTGCAGTTCTGTGCATGCTTCCCTGTTTGAGTAAGCCTCACTGAATACATTGGGACTTGCTTCTGAGTATACAAACGTAGGATTGCACTATAAATATCTTTATAGGTTGTGTAAATAATAAACGTATTTGATAGTCATGCTTATATAAATATTTCTTCATACTATGTTCCAATAAGGATCTGACTTCACACTATGGTTATACATCATTATTTCCTCTACATGTTAAGTGTGCCCTTCTTCCTTGGGGTGGTCATGGTTCCCCTCTGTTGTTTTCATCCTGAGGGGCAGATTAGGCTGAGAGATGGTGAGTAGCCCATGGTCACCCAGTAAACTATATAGCTCATTTCCACTTAAAAAAAATTAAAATAATTTGCATGCAGTCAGAGTTATTAAGTAGATCCACACAATATGTGTAAAGCACATCCAACTTGCATTTAAAGCGCACAACTTTCCCTAAAGAATCCTGGGAAGTGTAGTTTCCCCCTCACAATTATAGTTCCCACCACTCTTAACAAGCCATAGTTCCCATGATTCCCATAGTGTGATTCATGTGCTTCAAATATGTGTTGAATGTGCTTTAAATGAATGGTGTGGATCTGCCCTAGGTATTTATTTTATTTATTTATTTATTGTGCTTTTATACCGCCCTTTAGCAATAAGCTGTCAGGGCGGTGTACAACAATAAAAACAGGTTAAAATACAAGTGAGTATAAATAAAATGCACTATAAAACATATGTGAAAACAAGATTGCAACAAAAAAAATTAAAATTAACATTTGAAATTTAAAATTAAAATTTAAAAAGCCTGGGCAAAGAGGTAGGTCTTTACCTGGCGCCGAAAAGATAACAAAGAAGGCGCCAGGTGTATCTCGTCAGGGAGGTTGTTCCATAATTCGGGGGCCACTACTGAGAAGGCCCTAGTTCTAGTTATTGCTCTCCGGGCCTCGCTATGCGTTGGAACCCAGAGAAGGGCCTTCGACGTCAAGCGCAGCGAACAGGTAGGTACATAGTGGGAGAGGCGTTCCGCCAGGTATTGTGGTCCGATGCCGTTAAGGGCTTTATAGGTAAGAACCAACACTTTGAATCTGGCCCGGAAACATATTGGTAGCCAGTGTAGTTGGGCCAGAATAGGTGTTATATGGTCAAATTTCTTTGTCCCAGTAAGAACTCTGGCCGCAGCATTCTGCACCAGCTGAAGTTTCCGAACCGTCTTCAAAGGTAGCCCTACGTAGAGTGCATTACAGTAATCCAATCTAGAGGTTACCAGAGCATGGATAACTGTGGCGAGGTTCTCCCTGTCCAGGTAGGGTCATAGTTGGGCCACCAGCCGAAGCTGGTAGAATGCATTCCATGCCACCGAGGCTACCTGAGCCTCCAGTGACAGGAGCGGATCTAATAAGACCCCCAAACTACGGATCTGCTCCTTTAGGGGGAGTGTAACCCCGTCTAGGGCAGGTCGGACATCAACCATCTGGGCAGAGAGCCCCTCCACCAACAGCATCTCAGTCTTGTCAGGATTGAGTCTCAGTTTGTTAGCTCTCATCCAGTCCATTATCGCGGCCAGGCAGCGGTTTAGTACATCAGCAGCCTCACCTGAAGAAGATAAAAAGGAGAAGTAGAGTTGCGTATCATCAGCATATTGCTGGAAATGCACTCCAAATCTCCTTATGACCTCACCCAGCGGCTTCATATAGATATTAAAGAGCATGGGGGACAGAACTGAACCCTGCAGGACCCCATATTGGAGTACTCAGGGATTCGATTAATGCTCCCCAAGCACCAACTTCTGGAGACGATTCTCGAGATAGGAGCGCAGCCACTGCCAAGCAGTGCCTCCAACTCCCAAATCCGCAGGATGCCCCAGAAGGATACCATGGTCGATGGTATCAAAAGCCGCTGAGAGATCCAGGAGAACCAACAGAGTTACACTCCCTCTGTCTTTCTCCCGGCACAGGTCATCATACAGGGCAACCAAGGCTGTTTCTGTACCAAACCCCGGCCGAAAGCCCGATTGAAATGGATCTAGATAATCAGTTTCATCCAAGAGAGCCTGGAGCTGGCGAGCGACCACACGCTCTAAAACCTTGCCCAGGAATGGAACATTTGCTACCGGTCTATAGTTGTCAAGGTTTTCAGGGTCCAAGGAGGATTTTTTAGGAGCGGTCTCACCACCGCCTGTTTCAGGCAGGGTGGTACCACTCCCTCTCATAAAGAGGCATTGATCACCTCCTTGGCCCATCCGGCTGTTCCATTCCTGCTAGCTTTTATTAGCCACGAGGGGCAAGGGTCCAGAGCAGAAGTGTTCGCCCGCACCTGTCCAAGCACCTTGTCCACATCCTCGAGCTGTACCAACTGAAATTCATCCAATAAAACAGGACAAGACTGTGCTCTAGACACCTCATTAGGTTCAACTGTTACAATATTGGAGTCAAGGTCCCGGCGGATGTTCATGATCTTGTCTTGGAAATGTCTCGCAAACTCATTACAGTGGGCTATTGATGGTATTATTGCGTTCTGAGGACCAGAGTGTAAAAGTCCCCAAACAACTTTATAAAGTTCCGCTGGGTGGTTAGAAGATGACTGAATGGAGGCAGCAAAGTACTGCTTCTTCGCTGCCCTCACCGCTTTCACATAGAGCTTGGTAGAGGCCCTCACAAGTGCAAGATTACATCCGTCGGGAGTTCGTCTCCATTTGCACTCAAGCCGTCTCCTTTCTTGCTTCATCACTCTTAGCTCCGGGGTAAACCATGGAGCCACTTGAGCTCTGCAAAGGAGAGGGCGCACTGGGGCGATCGTGTCAGTTGCCCGGGTCATTTCTGTATTCCACAGATTGACCAGGGTTTTGACAGGAGCGTCAGTTTTATCAGCCCGAAAACTCCCCAGAGCCTTCTGAAAACCCTCAGGATTCATTAGTCTCTGGGGGCAGACCATCTTAATTGGTCCTCCCCCCTTGCAGAGGGAAGAAAACATTGTGAGTCTAAACCTCAAGAGGCGGTGATCTGTCCATGACAAAGGAATAGATGTAAAATCCCTCACTCCCAGATCACCATCCCCCAATCCAGTGGCAAAAATCAAGTCTAGAGTGTGCCCCAAAATGTGCGTACGGCCAGTAGCAAATTGAGACAGCCCCATGGCTGTCATGGAGGCCATGAAGTCCTGAGCCGCCCCAGACAAAGTGGTCTCGGCATGAATGTTGAGATCCCCCAATAGCAAAAATTTGGGGGATCACAACACCAAACCCGCAACCACCTCCGTCAGCTCAGTTAGGGAAGCTGTTGGGCAGCAGGGAGGACGGTACACCAACAGTATTCCCAGTCTGTCTCGCTGACCCAACACAATATGCAGACACTCCAGACCATTAGTCACCTGGATAGGGTGCCTAACGAGAGGGATCGAACTTCTATAGACCACAGCGATTCCCCCTCCCCGACCCTCGGATCTACCCAGATGCTGAACCGAGTACCCAGGTGGGCACAGCTGGGAGAGATTAATGCCTCCCAGATCGCTCACCCAGGTCTCGGTAATAAACACCAGATCGGCCGCCTCATCCACAATTAAATCATGGATGATGGAGGTTTTATTATTTACTGATCTGGCATTAAGAAGCAGCAACTGGAGATCCGAGAGTTGGCTGATAGAACTACCAGCAATCCTGTGGGTGTGGGGAGGACCGGAACACGGCACAGCCACCAGTTGTCTGGGCCGAGTTCCCCTAAACTGACATGTCCTCCTCACAACGCTATACCTCCCATTACCCATCACTACGCTAATAGGGGCCCCCTCTGGTCCTCCCTCCCTGTACCCTATCCTCCCGCCCAGGCACATGATAAAAATAAAAATAAAATAAACAACAAAACTCATAATCTTTACACAGTCACACCCTCACTCATACAATCACACCCTCACTCATACAACCACTCATACAACTAGATAGTAACAGCGGCGGCGACGGCGATTGACAAACAGTAGTAATGGTAGCCGTCACAACAGGGGCCAAGAACAATAAATAGGCCCAGAAGCGCTAGATGGATGGATGGAGCCGGCCCAGAAAACAACGCCAAGTCCAAACCCCACTCAAGGCCGCGGCTCCAGGGGCCGGAGATGGAACCCAACTCTGCAGCGCTCTCACCGCCGCCAAGTCACTCCTTCACAGTACTCTCTCGCCGTGGCTCTTGTCGTCGGGCGCTCCCCCCGCAGCGCTCTCACCACTGCTGGGCGCACCTCTGCAGCGCTCTCACCGCTGCTGCACGGTGCTCAAAACAACTCGAGGCCGCGGCGCCAGAGGCCAGAGATGGAACACAACTTCTTCACGGCGCTCTCTCACCGCCGCTCTCGCCGTCGGGCGCTCCCCCCCAACGCTCTTACCGCCGCCAGGCACTCCTCTGCAGCGCTCTCACCACTGCTTCACAATGCTCTCTTGTCGTCAGGCACTCCCTCCGTGATGCTCTCACCACCGCCAGGCGCCTCCGGAGTTTCTCGTGGCGCTGCCACCGCCGCCAGGCCCGGCCAAGATCCTCCGTGATCTCCTCATGTCCGGCCACTCTCCTGCACGCCTCAAGCTCGGCACTCTCACCATCGTTGGGGCTGATATTCTCAGCGCCAGAGGGGGAGGCAGAAAGGTAAGAAAAGGCCAGCCTCCACAACGTTCTCTCACTCCTCACTTCTTTGGGGCATCTTGTGTGGCGCTGCCACCACCACCAGGGCACCCAACCGCTCACCCTAGCACCCCAAAAACTCGGCACTCTCACCACCGGGTTCTCGGCACCGGAGGAGACAGAAGAGAGGAGGCAGGAAGGCAGGTCGCGTCCAGCATTCAGACGCCCCCCCACAGCGTTCTCCCACCGCTGTAGTAAAAGGGGGAGGTAGGGCAGCTCTCGTACAAGTCCCCCAAAAGGTTTTAAAGTGCCCTAAAGTGTTTTAAAGTGGCAAATTTAGATGTTAAAATACGGCTTCCGGAGCTCTGACTAAAGCGTCAGCCTCCTATGCTGCCATCTTAGTTAGATAATGTATTATGTGCATTCATTAGTGAACTTAAGTGGGAAAAACACAAGGTGGAATTCTTCCTTCCCCCTGCACAACTTTTAAAGATACAGAAGACCTCTTGGTTGCCAGGCCCAGCCTCCAAGAGGGCTTTAAAAGTTGTGCAGGGGGAAGGGAGAATTCCACCTTGTGGTTTTTCCCATTACAGTGTTGCAAGAACACCTGCACTTGTCTGACTTTCTCTTCTCCTAAAGATACAGGACCAGTCTCAGGCCCTGAACCTGGCAACCCTATTCCTGAGTGCTCCCATCTAACATCTCCACAACACTAGGCTCCTTTCTTCCTAGAATGGCCTTCTGGTGACTGACCTGGCCTGAGGGCATTTAAACCCTTTTTGCCAGAAGCAAGTTGGCTACATTAAATGTTCCTACCCAGGCTCCATCTTTTAGCTATTATTTCCAATCAGAGAAACATTTTTGTTTGAATTGTATGTGCCAAGCGACTGTGGATGATGCTTAATGTAGGAAATGCAAAATTTGCAGATATGGATTGGCCTTCATTTGGGCAATATTCTGAACCATTTAAAGTACTGCTATCACACCAGTCTCATTTATATAAATGCAATCATAATGATTAAAACAAGCAAACACCTGAAAACGGTTTTACAAAATAGCATTTATTAACTTTCCAGAATAACTTATAGCTGAGGGATTTGTCATGGTTTTGTTGTTTTAAAATCAGTGTTGCTTGTTTATGATGCCATCTGCAGGTGAAAAAAATTATGTCCACTGCTTTTTTTATTGTCAAGAAGGCAAATTATGGACTTCCGGGAAGGGTGACTTAGCCTGTGCCTGCTTTTGAGACGGGCTCCTGCCTCAAAAGAAGCTTATTCAGATATATCAGTCAGATTTTTTTTTTTTTTGACTGATTAAACTTCTCCCGGGTAGGGAGAAACGAAGAGATTAACCTCAAAGCCTATTTTTGTTGGGACGACCAGATCTCATTAATTTGTGGGACGAGGTCCAGCCGACGAAGGTGGGACGGATTTTCAACAATCAAGCTCTATCTGATAAAGCGAACGTTCATCTTTTCTTCAAAGAGAGAACGCACTAACAGGCAAGCACCCTTCTTTCTATATTTTTCTTTTACTTGACTTAAATTGTTGCTGTTTAAAAGAGATTTGCCAGATTGATCAGTTTTTGACATCTCACCGGGGAGCCATAACTTCTCTCTGCTATTCACTAATTAATAGCTTATCTCTGTTTTTGTTGCAAAAAGCTGTCCTGGATTTGCACCCTAAAGATATACACGGAAGAGGGATTTCTATTCCTGATTTTTATTCTGAAGAATATTATATTGTCTGAGATTACTTTTTTCCTAGTTCATTTTATTTTGACGAATCTGTTTTCTCACAACGCCATTAATTGTTTCGATCCTGGGAACTGCATTTTGTTTACTAAAGCATGGAGAGATAAGGCTGTCTGTTCTGTTTACGCTGTGATGTCACCAAGTTTGGAGTATTAACCCAATTGTTGCTGAAATAAGAAGTGGTTCTTTTATATTTTTCTTTTAAAATGGCAATTAAGAAAGTGGCTGAGAACCTGGAAGTATCTATGTTTCAGAAAATAATGGATGAAATTGAGATAACGAAACGAACCCTGCGACAGGGTTGTAAGGAGCTGAAAATTGAAATGAGCAAAATGATAGGGGTCCCTGTGAGAGAGGAGACTCTGGAGACTGGAACAAACGTGGAACAGGAAAAAGACCTGCGACAGGGTTGTAAGGAGCCGAAAATTGAATTGAGTAAAATGACACAGGAGCTTAAAGAAATAGGGGTCCCTGTGAGAGAGGAGACCCTGGAGACTGGAATAATTGAATTGAGCAAAATGTCACAGGAGCTTAAAGAAATAGGGGTCTCTGTGAGAGAGGAGACCCTGGAGACTGGAATAATTGAATTGAGCAAAATGTCACAGGAGCTTAAAGAAATAGGGGTCCCTGTGAGAGAGGAGACCCTGGAGACTGGAACAAACGTGGAACAGGAAAAAGATTTGAAGCTTATGGATTTTAGAAATAAAATCTATTGTTTGGAATTTAATGTTATCTCTGAAGAAACTAAGGAAGATTCTAGAGAGAAAGTTATCAATGGCATGGATAATCTTCTGGACTGGAATGATGTGATGGATGGAATTAACTGCAGCCATGTGACAATGGAAAAACTTTCAAGAGATGAGCCAGTGCATTTTGAAAAAAAGAACAGAGATATGATCTTACAGCAGTATTTCAGCAACCTATTCAGAATGGTTGGCAAGATAATATCTGGGATAGAGGTAATTCCCATCAGACTCTTATTGTATGACTATGGTTATGACAGCAAGATTATTATGGAATACTGATAATGGAAGATTGGACACTGAAATTACTGGATTTAACAGGACTATCGGAAGATTGGACACTGAAATTACTGGATTTAACAGGACTATCGAAGATGGAAGATGGAAATATTTGGGATAGAGGTAATTCCCATCAGACTCTTACTATATGACTATGGCTTTGACAGCAAGATTATTATGGAATACTGATAATGGAAGATTGGATACTGAAATTACTGGACTTAACAAGACTACTGAAGATGGAAGATGGAAAATGGAACTAACAGGGATAATAGAACAATGGCTACTGAAATTACTGAACCTAACAGATTCTGATGTGATGGATTAATTGAAATGTTTATTTTGACTATGGTTATGACAATAAGATTATCATAATTAGTAATGAGATGGATTAATCGATATGCTTATCTGGAAAAAAAAATTGATAGATATATTTCTTAAAGAATTGAAACCTCTCTTTGACTTTTTGTGGAAAGAATAAAGTAATGTTTATGAGATTTGATGATTAAGTAAGATAACTACTGGAGGAAAGTGATTTTATAATATGACTTAAGAGACAGGATTGTTATATATTATAGACTAATAACTGATTTGATCTTTGACAAATGGGAAGTCAATATTTTATTCTTTATTTTTTATTTTTGTTTTTTTTTCTTTTTTTCTTTTTGTTTAACTATTTTTGATTTTGTTTTTTGTCTTTGAATGTTTTATGATTTCGTCTTGTATGTTTTATGAAAATCTGAATAAAAATTATTGAAAAAAAAAGAAAAAAGAAGGCAAATTACAACAATGTCCTTAAGATGAACCTAATTTTTTATTTGTATAGACAGAATATATCTATCTATCTATTAGGTTCACCATTGGCATACCAAGTTACTTTTCCTACTTTCTGTATAAAAACAAAAATAGTCTATGCAACTTTAAAAGTTGACTTAATATTACAAAACTAATAATACTGCAGTTCTAAATTCTAAACCTAAAAAAAATTGCATCCTGATAAGGCAAAATAGAAAAAAATGAGTTAATTTAAATAGAGGTTCTCTAGGGGCTCCAGATAATGTAAGTAAAGTCCCTATTGTAGTTGTTTAATTAGATGAATTCACATTTCAGTTGGCAATTACTGTATTTTTCTGGGTCATAGAGTAGGGCAGAGTGAAAGATTATTAGTGATGGGTCCTGTTCAGGGTATTCTTTGTACTAATGCATGCATTGTTTTTAAAAAATGTTTTGCATATAAAAAATAAGTATAAGGTTTTCAAGGCTGTACATGAGGGTTAAGCTTCACTTGAACTTGCCATGGTGTCTCCCTTGTGTGGCTTGGCAAATTTAAGCCTCCTGAATGTCTATTTATAGCCACTAATGCAGAACTGATAACATATTTAAAGTAGTGTTGGTTTTGTTATGTGCCTCCAAGTCGACCACGAATTATGGCAACCCTATGAATCAGCGACCTCCAAGAGCATCTGTCATGAACCACCCTGTTCAGATCTTGATTTCTTGACTATTGTCTCCAAGGTATTGATAACCATTGACAAGTTCAACGTCCTCATTGTCAACTGTAAAGTTACATAAATCTTCTGTTGTCATTACTCTAGTCTTAAAGTAGAGAGTTGAGTAAAATTCCAAGATGTTTGGGGTGATTCAATAAGGCTACAAATATGTATTAAATTAAGAACTTGCTACTGAGCTCCTTTGTGACACTTTTATTTGACTGGGACCTCACCCCCCCATCATAAGACTTTGGAGAACGAGAGGAGGAAGGCTGAGCAGTTGCCATTTGTCCCATTAAAAGCAGAAGTGTCCTTGCAAAAGTTTTCTAGAGGACCTCTATAATGCCTCTTCATGTGAAATGAATAGCTGGGGAACAAACATTGTTCAGTGAAAGAACACCTGCTTTCCAAACAAAGGTCCAAGTTTAAATCCATGGTGTCTTCACTTAGAATAAGATCAAGTAGCAGCTGATGGAAAAGACCTCTACTGGAGACCTTAGAGAGCTGCTGCCAGCCAGAGTAGACAATACTTGGTTAGGCAGACAAACAATTTGACTCAGTGGAAGCTTTGTATTAGGGGAAACAACCAATTTCTGTCTATCCCCATCTGCTTCCCTTCTTACTTACAACCAGCCTTGGCTATCAGCTTCCTCCTCCTTATTCTAGTGTTGCCCATGTGAAAGTCGCCAGGGAGAGGGGTGGGAACAAATCTAGAACTAGTTAGCTCTACCTATCATTGGCTCTGGCTCCATCTGTTGTTGGCTCCCTGCCTTCAGCCCCACCAGACCCAAGTGGCACCAGCTACCAGTGTCCGACTCAATAGAAGGCAATTTCCTGTACAGTAGGGCCCCGCCGCTTTACAGCGCTTTGCTTTACAGCGCTTTGATAATGCAGCAGTCTCAATTAGATGCAATTAGCCTAAAGCCCCACTCATACGGCACTTGTTCCGCTTTTACGGCTGTTTTCGGGCATCGTGGGCCATTCTATTCAATGAGTTCCACTTTTCAGCGGGGGTCCAGAATGCAACCTGCCGTATGAGTGGGGCCCTACTGTATGTTCATTCTCCTTACTGCTGTAGATTAAGGTTGAAAGGCTTCCCGTTGACTATATTCAAGATTCTGTTTCCAGAGCATTTGTTATGACTACTTTCGTATACTGCCCTTCCAAAGGTGTTCCTGAGGAATCTTCATATATTACTAAGCTAACTATTGGTATATTATCAACCTGCAAATAAGTATATTCTTTTAAGCTTTACTAAATCATAATATATTTGTTTTGCTTTTTAAACTCTAGTCTCTCTGTTGGACTGTCCCTCGCTTACACCCAACTACTATATGTTAAAAAAAGATACAAATATATTATTTGTTTGAATTTCATGGTGGTAGCAGGAAGATAAAAAAATAAAAGCAGATACATTAAATATTTGGTGTATGTGGCAGGGATAACAATAATGGGAATAGTAAAACATAGCAGGCAATATTGGTGGGCAATTGTAGGATAAGGAAACCCCAGCTGGTCCAGGAATCCTTCATATATTTGGTGGCAGCTGATGGGATCAAAAAACAAACAAACCATTGATCTCAGTAGGGATGGGGGAGACATTCGATTGAGTTCTGTGATGTCCCTGTATGTAGATATTACTGTAAATATGGTAAGTGCTGGTTTTGTAGGGTAAATGTGGTAAGTAGAGCGAGTGAGAGGGGGGAGTACATGGACTAGAATGCTGGAAAATGCTGTATTGTGATTGGCTGAGTGTTTGAGTGGCTGAAGGTATAAATGAGAGGATGACAGTTGAGAAAGAGTTCTGTTGGTTGAGTCGGTTGGTCGGTTGTTGTGGGTTGGAGTTGGTTGTGGGTTGGATTATATTTGGCTGGTATCAAGGCAGATTATATATGACTGGAAACATAAAGAGTGACACTATATGAAACCATTGTTAAATATACCTAAAGTAATCTTGTTATTTCCTGGTGTTTATAAATAAATATTTTCTTGGTTTACCAAAAGCCTGATCCTTGGCTGGGGTTTACACAGACCAGAAGGGAGGGCAGGGTAATTACCAAAGTGGAGAAACAGTATCAAATGGTGGCAGCGGTGAAGAGATAGTGTATCATCAAGTATCCAGGGCAACCCAGTGCTGTGTGCTTTATTGGCACAAAGATACAGGGGGGTTGTGGCCTGCAAGTGCACCCAGACACAAAGTAACAATAAGCCAGAAGGAGACTAAGGCAAAGTCTCAAAGCAATATTGTGAAATAGGGAGTGGCTGGTGGTGCTGCCTAGCAGTGGGATCTTGCGAGATCTGTGCTAGAGCCGGTGAGAGATCAAATAAAAAACAGGATCCTGACTGGAGGGACCTGACAGGTGGTGGCAGCAGGTGGGATCCTCACAAGTTCACATGTAAAGGTGAATCTATCAAATCCTCACTTTCCAAAACAATATGAGAATGGAAGCACAACCATCTTTTGACATTTGCGTTTATCTGAATTTTGCAATGCAGTTCTCCAACCAACCAGTATTTACAAAAATGCATATATTAGGGGGAAATTTGCATAAAAATGAATATCTTTGTGAAAATAACAAAATGAGTTATATTAGGAGAAATTGCTTGCAAAAATGTGTACACTAGTTAAAATGGGATGCAAAAACATATTTATTATGAGAAATTCAGACTAAAATGCTGAAGAATTTTCATGAGGATTTTTTCTTTAAAAAATTGCAAATTGCTGCAGAAATGTGGAGAAATGATTTTAAGGTTGGAAACATGAGAAACGGAGAAAACCAAAGCTGACAGATCCCTCCATCCCTATTTCTGAGTAATACTCTACAAAGGGATTACTGTTTCAATTGAGCAACAACATCTTCCTGAGCTGTAGTGCAGTGGTTCCCAACCTTTATGAGCACGGGACCCCCTTTATAAGCTGGATTTTTTTTGTGACCCCCTCCCCCCAGGGAGGCAGGCTGGCTGCCAGGAAGGAAGGGGGAAAGCAGCCTTTCTTTGCAGGCTTGCTTCTTTTTGCTTCACAAAAAGCCCTCTCCTCTCATTCTAAGTAAGGGTGTTGCCAGTAGTGGCAGTGCAAGGAGACAGGAATCAGTGATGGTAATCCCCTCTTCTTCCTGGTAGCTCCACCCTCAGCCTCCTTTGGCATCTGCCATGTATTTTATAGGCAGATGCCTGCCCTTAGTGTGCCTGAAAGACGCTCTGGAGCTTCAGCAAAAGGCCTCCCCTCTTGTTTGGAGCAAGGGGGAGGTGTCATCTGCAGCGGCAGTGGAAAGCAGACAGTGTTGAGGGAGTGAAGGCTTTTTTAAAAAATTAATAAATAATTCATTTTTTTACTGTTCACGGCCCCCTCTGGATTACTTCGTGCGCCCCCTGGGGGTCCCGGCCCCCAGGTTGGGAACCACTGCTCTAGTGTCTTCCTGTATTCTTAGTTTCTCCTTGACTTTTCCTTTTCTTGACTTTGTCTTAAGTCTTCACCTGCTCTTTGGCTCTGTTGTCTGGCTTGCTTTCCAGCCCTCTATCCTGGTTCGTCCTTTGGTTCTGGTGTAGGAACATGGGAAACTGCCTTTCTCAGATCATGGGTCCATCTGTCTCAGTATTATCTGTACTGACTGGCAGTGGATCTTCAGGATCCCTATCTGGAGGTGCCAGAGATTGAGCCTGGGACCTTCTGCATGCAAACATGTGTTCATTTGCTAAGAATGGTTCTTTGGTACTGGCGACTGGCTTATCTCCCGCTCCTAGCTCATCTGCCCACAGCCCATTAGACAAGCTCACTCTCTGGCAGGTTGGCTAAAAGCCAGAATGGGCTAACTAAATCTATGGCTTCTCCAGTCTGAGTCAGGAATGTGAATGCGCTTAGAAAAAGTATAGCAATGATTTGTTTCCTTTTACTTTAGTGACCTTCTTTCTTTTGTATTCATGTCTGGGTTCAATTTGCAAAAAGACTGATAGCAAAAAAGTAATTTCCAATTTTTTTAAATGCAATAGTTTGTTGACACAGTTAATTTACAGCTCAGTGAAGTTATATTGGCTTTGTCTAATAAATGCAAAGCCGATACAGAAATATCTTTCCATTCAGAAGGCTTTGCTTTTGTTTAGAATCTTCAGCTGTTATAATTTATCCCTTAATTTATTCCTTATTTAAAGTTTATTTCTCAGTCAAACTTCTTTTAAAAGTGTTTGTGTGTTTATCGTCCATTCAGAAATGCTGGGGTTGGGAGGGGAGAAAGAATGTCTAAAACTTCACATGACCAGGCAGGAGTGATATACTGTAAATAGGAATCTGTAAATTTTATCTGGATCAATAGTGTACTTTTCTGTTTGTCATCCAGCAAGCACAGGGTGGAATCACTGCACATTTCAGCTCCTTTCAAGCCTAGGAAAATGCATCCATCAACACATGAAATTGCATTGAAACACAGAGAAAACCTGTATTTGTGCTATTGCAGATTCTAGTTAATCTTGACACTGAACAAAGAGAGAATTTGGGTTGAATATTCTGGCAGTTATGTAGTTTTTTATTATTATTCTTTCATAACAGCACACAAGAAGCAAACCACTTACAGAGTTGCATGCTATTAATTGCTGAGCATATATTTATGGTAAAGGTTGTTTTTATGTTCTGTGTGTTTTATATAGAATTAGCAGAAGACATTTTGCTGCAGTAGTACCTTCTCCTCCTCCTCCCGTCTTCTGTGCCCGCTGCTAATTGGGGGCCTGGCTCATGAGTCACCTGGAGATATAACTCATCACCCAGACAGCAATGCAGGGCCCATTAGGGTGAGGGCCCCTGTGAGTTTCTGGGCCCTTGGCCAGTGCCCCACCTGGCCACTTGCTAGCACCGGGCCTGCCTGAAGAGTGCTAACGTATCTCCCCTCAGTATTCTTTTCTCAAGGCTAAACATGCCCAATTCTTTCAGACTTTCCTCATAGGGTTTGTTTCCAGCCCTTGATCATCCTCATTGCCCTCATCTGAACCTGTTACAATATATCTGCATCCTTCTTAAGGTGTGGTGTCCAGAACTGGATGCAGTACTCAAGATGAGACCTGACCAGTGCCGAATAGAGGGCAGCTAGTACTTCACAGGATTTGGAAACTATACTTCTGTTAATGTAGCCTAAAATAGTATTTTCCTGTTGGCTCATGTTCAGCTTGTGATCAACAATTCCAAGATCCTCCTTGCATGTAGTATTGCTGAGCCAAGTATCCCCCACCTTATAGCTATGCATTTGGTTTCTTTCTCCTAGGTGTAGAATTTTGCACTTATCCCTGTTAAATTTCATTCTGTTGTTTTCAGTCCAATGCTCCAGCCTATCAGGACCACTTTACATTTTGTTTCTGTCCTCCATGGTATTAGCTATCCCTCCCAATTTTGTATCTGCAAATTTAATAAACATTCCCTGCACCTCCTCCACCAAGTCATTCATAAAAATGTTGAAGAGCACTGGATCTGAGGTTCCCCGCTCATTACCTCCTCCCAGTTAGAGAAGGAAACATTGATGAGCACCTTTTGAGTACAATCTGTAGCCAACTGTGGATCCACCTGATAGTTATTCCATCCAGGGGGACAAGGGGGGGCAAGGCTCCTCCAGATAAGGAATTTCCCCCCACCTAGGTTATGTTTTGCCCATCTAGAAATATACTTTGCCCCTTCTTTGCCCCCTCACAATTTTTTTCTGGTGCTGCTACTGCCCTTGAGTAAGCCTAAATCCTTATGCTAACAGAACAAGAGATTTAACACTACTTTGGATACAAGCCATACTTTTCTCTGTTCCATCCAAGCAGGCAATTAATTATCCAGACTTGGGAATCAGCTACCCACAGTGTCTCCATCTTGCTAGGATTCAGAGTCAGTTTATTGGCCCTCATCCAGCCCACCACTGAGTCCAGTCACTGGTCTATGGCTTACAAGGCCTCTCCCTGTTCAGATGTTACTGAGAAACAGAGTAGGGTATCATCAGCGTACTGTTGACACCTTGTCCCAAAATTCCTTATGACCACTTCCAGCTGCTTCATATAGATGTTAAATGACATTGAGAATGTGATGGTACCCTGAGGCACTCCACAGCACAACTGCCAAAAAACAAATCCAATGTGATTCTCTGAAACTGACCCTGGAGATAGGACCAGAACCACTGTAAAACAGTGCCTCTGATACCCATCTCACAAAGTTGGCTTAGAAGGATACCATGGCCAATGGTATCAAAAGCTGCTGAGAGATCAAGTAAGAACAAGAGGGTTGCACTCCCCCTGTCCTCCCAATAAAGGCCATCCATCAGAGCGACCAATACCAATTTAGTCCCATAACCAGGCCTAAACACAAATTAAGATGGGTCAAGATAATCTGTTTAATCCAGGAGTACTTGCAGTTGTTGTGCCAAAACCCTCTTGCTAAAAAAGGGGGTGTTTGCAACCAGGCAGTAGTTGTCACAAACAAATGGGTTCAGGGCGGGCTTTTTCAGGAGCTATCAGATAACTGCCTCTTTCCCGGTGGCTGGGATCATTCCCTCCCACAAAGACACATTGACCACACCTTGGATCCACTCGGCCATACCCCCTCAGCAAGCTTTAATAAGCCAAGAATTGCAAGGGTCAAGAAGGCGTGTTGCTGGCCACATTATCACAAGCACCTTGTCTATGCCATCAGTCTGCATCAACTAAAGCTGATCCCAAGAATTTGCAGCAAATGGTGTACTGGACACCTCACTTGGGGACTAGTGATGGGATCCACTTGTTGGTGCCTATTTGATTGAATTTTGTTGAACTGGTAGGCAGTTCTGTTTTGGTTTACTTATTTTTCTACTATCCTTCATTTTTACCATTCTGATTTGTCCCTCCTCCTGCAAAATAACGATATTGTTATCAATGTTTCCCTTTCAGAAATGAAAGAAAAGGAAAGCAGCTTTCCATCTGCTCAGTGCCCACCCATCCAGCCCACATTTAGCTAGCTTGCTAATCAGTGTATCATGGGACACTTTGTCAAAAGCTTTGCTGAAATCAAGATATATTATGTCCACAGCATTCCCACAGTCTAGCAGGGAGGTTACCCGATCAAAAAATGAGATAAGATTAGTCTGGCAGGATTTGTTCTAGTAATCAACTATATTGTTTCAAGGTGCTTACAGACTGACTGCTCCCAGGGATTGATTTCACGTATATGCTCATGGAATCTGAACTGGCAGTGATGCCCAGGAACAAGACCTTGGGGTCACTGTAGATAGCTTGATGAAGATGCTGACCCAGTTTGTGGCAGCTGTGAAAAAAGCAAATTCCATGCTAGGGTCATTAGAAAGTTATTGAAAACAACACAGCCCAAAATAGTTTCCAGAAGACTAGAATAGAAGTCTTGATAATTCTAATGAAATTTCTCTACATATACCAATTTGTGTCCTAATATGGATAATTCAATATTCACTCTTGGCATACTTTGGATCATGGCTGGGAGTTGTTTTTTTAAAAACTTTCTCTAATGAGTTTCTGTAACCATTGTGGCTTCCATGACAGAAAGAGAAATTAAACAAACACTAATTGTAACTGAAATAAGTGGAACTCATCATAGCAAGTTCTCCTGGCGAGTTTCTGTTTTAATCCCTATTCCATTTATAACAGGTTTGGAGATTGCAGAAGAGTATCAGAACCCTGCTAAATCAGACCAAAGCAGCCAACCAGGCAGGATGGGAGAGTAATGCCTCTCCCAGTTTCCCAGCAACTGGTATTCAGAAGCATACTGGAGGTAGTATGCAGCCCTCATGACTAGTAATCACTGATAGCTTTATCCTGCATGAATTTGTCTAATACCATCTAAATTGGTGGCCATTCCATCTTGTCATAGTGAATTCTATGGATTATGTACTTCTTCATACACAGTCACTTGATTAAGCAATACTTCTGAGGTATTGTTAGCACCTTCATCGGTAGTATGCACCTTTGTATTGTCTTGCATTTTGTATTGCACTGAAGCACTTTGTGTTTTCTAATCCTGCATTCATTGAAGCACTTTACTGTTGTATGTGACACTTTGAAGACAATTTACATTGGCCTTGTTAGAGCAGCTTACTGCTGCTTCTATCATGAATTGATTTTAGAATCAATTGATTGCGGTGTCCTCCCTGTAATCTGTTGTATGGAATTATTGTTTGGGGGTTATGGATAGAGTTGTTGTTGTTTGTTGCTGTTTTAATTGTATTGTTTTTTTATATGCTGTCACTAGCCCCGGGACCATCCTGGTGGTGGTGATGATGATGATGATTAATCATTGAGCAAGGAGGTGAAATTAAAATCCAGATATGATCTTCTCTTTGTGCAAGCCTATGCAGAAACACTTGTACACGACTCTCTGGATTCAATATTGTTAACAATTTGCAGCTTAAATCCTAATAGTGGGGCACATGCAGTTCTGCATTGCCAAGCAAGCCTTATGGCTGGAGTGCAGGGAGCGTCTCAGTGAAAAGTGCTTGCAGGCATGGCCATTTAAAATTCCCATGTCCCTTGCATCCTGACAGGGAGCTGGCCACCAGATGTTGTTGGACCACAATTCCCATCTTTCCTGACCATTGGCAATGCTGGCTGAGGCTGATGGGAGTTGTGGTCCAACGACACCTGGTGGCCCACTAGTTGGGAAAGGCTGCCCTATGCATATCCACCACATGTTCTCTTGTGTTTAGAGACATCTCTCTCTCCAACGTTTGTGGTGTTCACATGAAAACATCATCAGATCTGCCTGCAAGGTAATCATTGAATTGACCTTGAGAGTCCACCTTGGTATGTTGCTTTTGCAAGCAGCAGGGCTTGCAAAAACATAAAATAAAAATCACATCTTCCTCTATGGAGTTGAATCCAGATCTTGAAACTCAAAGGGGGCATAAATTGTTTGATGAAACAAAATAATGGCTGTAAAAAATGCAGAAATGTAGTGTGCTCGCATATGTCTGTCTATCTATAATCTAACTTTGCTTATTTGGTTTATTTTTGCAGTGTACAATTCATTTTTATGCCTATCTATGAAGTGCAAAAGAACCAAAAATGTCATAAAATATATTGAGCTCACAAAGAATGCTGCCATCCACTTCTGAAAACCACAGGCGGATCTCATCACAGCTTTTTTATTGCAGTTTTATTGGTCAACAACTGGAAGAAAAAAATAATTGAGAGATAAATTAGATTTTCTTTTGGCTTTTATTTTCTCATTTTATTTCATGAAGATTCATTATTAAGACTCTCTGCAGAGGGTGTGTGTGTGATGTATATAATATAATTCACTGCTTTACCTCTTAACATTTTTAAAGGTTTTTTTTTCTTTTTACAGTTCTTTGACTTTCTTGCTCGAACAGCTCTTACTATTGGAGGACTGTTCAGCTGCTTGGAAATTTAGTGTCCAACTGCTTAAATATTCATTGAGACTAAGATGGCCACATTTGTGGAAGGCTCCTGTGACTTTAATAACTATACAGCAGGCAGAATTTCAGCAGGTGAAGCTTTCTCCATCACCAACTTTCCCTGAAATTGTTAGAATTTCAGCCTGCTAGGCTGCTGGTAGGTACAGAACCAGTGGGGGGAGGAGGATGACAATTCAATGAAACTATATGTGGGATTAAGGGGCAGAGAATTTAATGTTTTTAAAATCAAAGGCTTGATGAAAGGAGAGTGTTTGAAGTTTATTTCAGCATATGCTTCACTTAATGAAGACACTGGAGATTAAAACTGGCTAGATTGAGATTCAATGATACACAGAGAATTTAAAATCTCCACCAACATTATCTAACGAACCCCTTTTTCAAGTTATCTAAAGAATTGGGGCATCTTTTCCCCTCATAATGAAAGTAGGTTGTGAAGTCATTGAAGTCTCTTACAGTATAATCTTACTCATATGTTCTTGGAAGCAAATCCTATTGAATTCAATTAGATTTACTTCCAGGTAAGTGTGTATAGGATTGCAGCTTTAAAGACTATTATTTTAGAATAATTATTGAAAGCTAAACCCTAAAAAAAAATCCGACAGGTGGACACTCTGCTAAGTAATATCAATCAGTTCTCCTTTCTAATATGAAATATTCATTTTATAAATTTATTTATTCTCTATATAAAGTTTGTTAATCACTCCAAAGCCATGAAATGCATGGAGCTGTACTCTTGGAACCAGTGTACCATGTTGTGTGCACAAAAGGCATGTTGTTGTCAGCAGTTTGGGGAAGAAAGGAAAAATTGTGATGTTTAGCAGATATGAAAAGGAGTCTGTTCAGTGCTGGATTAAGGACCAGATTAAGGGATGGCTTTGGAGATCTCTTCCATCCAGGTACTGTTTTTGTCATATACGGATAAGAGAGTGGAAGAGGCATTACTGATGGCATATGTGTTTCCTATAATACATTTCTTAGTAAGATATCTTTAGGGTGCTTCTAGTAAATGCCAGGCTCACTGGTCTTAGTTAATTTATAAAACATTCACCAGCAATTTATTAGAATCTCATAGTAGGGGCTTAATCCATGAAGCAGAAATGTTTCTTCTTGATTTGGTCTGTCTGAGGGTTGTATAACACAACAATGGCTCCTGATAACATGGGGCCAGTCACATTAAAAAACAATAGGTAGCAATACATCTATTGTGGATTTTCTCAGTGCACTTGGAAATCCATTATATATCCAGTTTCTGAAGAACTGGTCATAAAATGCAAAGATATGTATGCATGCGCTTGGCTTGGCTGCTTCAGAAAGGTGGAAGGTTTTTTTTAATGCTCATGATTTGGGTGTGTGTATGTGTGAGAAGCACATATTGTAATTCATGGGGGAGACACCCACAAATAGTTGCTGGATTCATCATTTGCACTCCAAGTCAATTTATACAAATGTGAAGAAGCATGCACCTATTTTTTTAAAATCCAGTTCAGACAGAGTCACTGAAGATAATAATCCCAAAATATGAAATGTGGTGAAAAATTAACAACAATAATGTTCTAGAGCCGGAACAGGGGGTTTTCAGCCATCAAAATTCTAGAGTTGTGGATCTTTCCTGTTCTCCTCTGTGGATGAATTATAAATGCTCACAGTTCTGTTTTCCCTTATTTGTAGGGAAGATGGTGTAGAGATATAGATCCAGGGGCTTCTGTACAAATACAGAAGGCACTTCTGTTCATGCAAGGCTCCTTCTTCAAGTTCAGCAATTCTCCTGTGTTACAGACTGTGTACTGTGTACTGGAGAGCCCTCTGGTTTTGGGGGAGCAGATGGGCTCCATTGGAAGAGGAAGGGGGAAGTCCCATTTCAAAAGTTGCTTTCCATTCATGCTTCTCTAGATCTAGTTCAATATATGTAGACCTGTTTAGACACATGTAGGCATCTTTAGCTTCATCAAAGTGCTGACATAGAGGCTGCCAAAATATTACCATTTTGAATTAGCAGTTATGTGAGTGAGTCTAGTATCTTATTGCCAGGGGAGCAATGACTTAATGTGATCATTCATTGAAAAATATGTTGAGAAGCACACATTTTTGTGAAAATTGTAATAATTAGGATTTTATGACATTATGTAGTCAGTCAGTTTCTTTTTTTTCTAAGCAGGAATAGTTTCAAAGCTCATAGTGTTGATATAGTTTGCTACTTTTTACAACAGTGTCACAGCAGGGAATTCTAGATCTCATTAGGAAGATAAATTGAAGGTAATACGTTTCCCAGTTTGGCTTCTTACTGAGAATAAACTTTATTCAGTAATAGCTACAGTGATACATTTTGAAGCATTCTAAGTTATGATCTTGTAATCAGTTTGTTTTTCTCGCTCCTTACCTCCTGGTTTATCAGTTTACTAGGTCATACCTAACAACTTCAGAAAATATTCTTTTTTTGTATGCAATTTGGAAGGAGGTTCTCCAAAATTCATCCAATTCCTGGAGATAGCACACCTTTTACTCTGCCTGTGTTCTCAATTCTTTTGGTTCCATCCTGTGATTTATTTTATTTTATTTTAGCGTCAGTTCTCTCTTTTAGGCGAGCTATTTAAATATATTCCTGTACTGATCCTAGCACAAGGGAGTGGCTACTCAGTTATTATTTTAAAATATTTTAAGACTAGAGTTTAGGGCATAGCCCTCACAAGGTGGCTTGGTGAACAACTTTAAAATACGCCCCCCCCAAAACCCCAATTTTGAAACAGCAGCTTGAACAAAGATCATACTTATCCCATAAAAACTTTCATATGTTTTGATTTATTTTATTTATTATTATATTTATAGCCTCCCCTTTCTCCCAGTAGGAGCCTCGGGCTTAATCCACCAGGATTAAGGCCACTGTTATACTGTATTTTCAACATTAATGTGAATCAAGAAAAATAACATCCACTCGTTCTGATGGCACAACACATTCAGGTGCATTTCCTGAATCAATGTAAGTAATTTTAACCTCTCCTTTTGTTCACCCAGTGAGGATGAGGTTCAGCATATTCTTAGGTGCACTTACTTAGCAGTAGGGATGGGGGAGAAATTCAATTCAATTTGCATTTAACGGTGAAGTTTCCTAACTCACACTTTCCAAAACAATGAGAACCAAACACATCTGTCTATTGAAATTTGCATGTCTCTGAATTTTGCAATGCAGTTCTCCAATCAATGTTTACAATACTACATTGTATTAGGGGAAAGTGCGCACAAAAATGGATATATTTGTGAAAATAAGATACAAAAATGTGTTTAGTAAGAGACATTTGCACTAAAATGCTGACGAATTTTCATGAGGTTTTTTTAAAAAAAGGATAAATTGCTGTGGAAACGTGGAGAACTGAATTTAAGACTGGAAAAATGAGAAACGGAGAGAATCGACATTGACAGATACATCCATCCCTACTTGGCAGTAAACACCACTGAACTCAGTGGGGCTTACTTTGTGGGCAAAGGTTCATCCAATTGTACTGCTCAGCATGTTTTCTGGGGAGTAAGTCCCTCTAAGGAAATGCTCTTTAGGACTACAGCATAAAAAATGCTAACATGGTGACATTTGTCTCCCAATGCATATTTTCTGTAGAGTTCTTGCAACCCTGTGTTAATCACCATTTTTCTTGAGAACAATGTTTTCCAAACTGTCAATCGGTAAAACGGGAGTCTCTTTCCGAGGGAGAAAGGAAGGGAGGGAGGGAGGATGCACTAGTCAAAGTTCATCAAAGTAACCTTTAGTGTACCTGTACTTGGAAGTAAGCCCCACTGAATGCAATGGACTTACTTCCATGTAAACATGCATGTTATCGCTGACTGGATGAAGTTCCATAACATCCCTAGAGAATAATCACTTTTGTTGAAATTGGCACAGATTTGGATCACCCTTGAAACATTAGTAAATACATTTGAAAAGTAGACCAAATTCCCCATTGCATCAAATCCTAACTGTCATTGTACAATAATCAAAATGATATTCCACTTTTAAAAATGGTTAAGGAGTAACTAAGATTGCATTCAATATTCTTGCGACTTTCCTCCTGTCAGTGTGAAGGGCAACAGCCATCATTAATAATAAAGCAAATAAGAAAAATTGAACACATTCTCAAGTATCATCAGAATGTAAACGTGCCGTTCTTTTTTCAGTTCCAGAATGTTAGCTATTGAAACTAAGTCTTGAAAAGAACATCTGCAAGAGTCAGATATTATAAGAAATGGTTTTACTGAGATCTTGCTTCTACTTCTTCCACAACAACCTCTGTGTTATTGTTGCCATCAAAGCCCTATTTAGACATACATTTCCTTTAATGAAATAATCCAGTCCGTGCACATATGCTAGAGCTGTTCGAAGAGCACAAGAAAATAAGTAACTAAAGCACAATTAATTTTTTTCAGAGCAAGATAAGTTAGTAAAGGAATACTAAATTCTAGAAGATCCAGTACTAGTTAAACAACACTGAAAGAGTCATTATGTACTGCTTCAGAAGTGCAGTAAAGATAGTTTTAGTTGTGATAGTTAGTTACAGCAATGACTGAAACAATGATAAAGTTAGTCACTCTACTTAAATGGCTCCTAGGAGAAAACATGGGCTTGGATCCAAAGGTTCCATCACTGAAATGAGTCCTTCCTGCGGAGGAAGCTTCCTTCTGTCAAGAAGAAGCTCACTTCATTGGAATAAGGATCCAACCCATCGAACTCTACAAGAGATGGCACTTTCACAGTGAATTCACTTCAGTATCAAATAATGTGTCTGAAGAATCATTATACCTGAATGGGAGAACATTTGCTTTTGCAGAGCTTTGTATGCAGCAGCATCCTACGGAGCTGTTGCTCAGGATCATAGATTTATTCTCTTTCAGTCTGAAGTCATTGCTCTTCAACCTGTGGGACCATAGGTGGATGACAGCAGTTAGACTACCTCCATTTTGTTTTGTGTTATTTTAAAAGAGAGAAAAGAAGACACAGAGAATTGCAAGATGTGAGTGAGTGCCTCCAATCAATCAATGGTTGTGTTGACGAGGCAACTTCAGTAGACACCATTTTTGTCATCCCTGCATAGCAAGTCAAACCTTTTTCTACAAACCTTCCTTCTTCTACAAAATGTTTAACATTTTGGGAAAACTGCTGTCTTCTGTTTCTGGTTATCCTAGAGAGAAAAGGAGAAAGAGGAATTTATGGCATAAATATTTGAAAATGGGTTACATGTGGCATGTGGGGTGTAGGTTCTGGGTCTGCTAAGATTGACAGTTACTTATTTTAGGTGTATCTGTTTCATCCTTTGGGGGAAAAATGAAATAGTATACTTACATGGACACCAAAAGAGTCTGGCCTGTCTGAAAAACCTTGTACATGGGAAGAATATGCTACAAAAATCATTTTAACTGAAAGGTTTTCAAAATTGTCACCACTTGAAAAGCAATCAGTTATAAGTTTGTGGTTGTCTTTCTTTATTTTCAATGTTATAAATGAGTTGTATTACTTTTACAGAATGGGGAAAAAAGCTGAAAAAAGCTTCCATTACTGAATCAAAAACATAGCTTTCTTTTTAAAAAGTGTTTGAATGACCTTCAGACTAAGCTGGTTTGTGGCTTGAATATGCTGATGAAATCACTTTGCTTGCAAGATGTTTTGTTTTGTAATGAAATTCTAAACGACTAGCCATGCTGAACAGATGATGTTTTCTGCCTTGTACCCTAATATTCATTAATGCAATCTGGAACCAAAGTTCATGTATGAATATAGATGAAAAGTAGGGTTTAAAGGATGCTCATGGGATCATCTCCATTTGGTCCTGATCTTTTGATTTTGAGTTTTTTTCCAAAGCCATCATGACCTTTCTTTTATACTGCTGTTGGAAAGAGAAAATAGTGATATTAGCTGCTGGGCAGGTGGGTGTGGTTTGGGGAAAATGGCCTCATGGGCCAAATTGAAGCCCTTGGGAGCCGTGATTGGCCCAGAGGCTGGAGGTTCCGCACCCTTGCTCCAGAGCAAAAGAAAACAATTTTGATCCACCATCTTTGTGACAGCCCCTCAATGTGATAACCTTTTCATGTTGCTTCTTAGTTATCTCTTCTCTGGGCTAACATACCCATCTTCTTCAGCTTTTCCTCATAGGACTTGGTCTAGACATGCTCTAGTTTGTAGATATACTCCTTACACTGTTATTCTCAGAATTGGAGACAGTACTCCAGGTGAAGTCTGACCAAAGCAGAATATAGCGGTATCCTTAATTCTCATGATCTTGACACTATACTTACATTGATGTAACTTAGAGTTGTATTATCCGTTTGAAGCACTGAATTGGTCTGTTGACTCATGTTTAGATTGGGGTCTACTAAAACCCCTAGATCCTTTTTACAGGCCATGCTGTCAAGCCAGCCGTCACGTATCCTGTATTTGTGCTTCTTATTCTTCCTACCTAAATATAGAAGTTTACATTTATCTCTGCCAAAAATCATTTTGTTAGCTTTGGTCCATCCTATCAAGATCAGGCAGGAGAGGGAGGAGGAGGGTAGGATTGATCATTTGCATATTTATTGGGTTCAGTGGGATTTACTCCCATGCAGTCATGCTTAGGATAGGTAAAACTGACAATGGGGAGGGAAGCCTAGAGTGGGCAGGGGAGGAGTAAGAAGGAAGAGGGGAGGAAGAAGGAAGAGGTGAGGGGAAGGAGGGGAAAGGCAAGTCTGACCATTTGCATGCTTATTGAGTTCAATGAGATTTACTCCTGTGCAATCATGGCTAGGATAGGTAAAACTGACCATGGGGAAGGAGGAGGGAGAGGGGAGAGTAGAGGGAAGGAAGAAGGGGGAGAGGGGAGCAGAAGGTGTGGGAGGGGGAAGGAGGGGATTGGGAGGAAAGGGGGAAAAGGGAGATGATGGGAGGAAGGAGGAGGGCAGGGCTAATTTGATCATTTGCATGCTTATTGAGCTCAATGGGATTTACTACCATGCAATCATGCTTGAAAATGAAATGGACTGCCTTCAAGTCGATCCCAACTTATGTTGACCCTATGAATAGGGTTTTCATGGTAAACAGTATTCAGAGGTGGTTTTACCATTGCCTTCCTCTGAGGCTGAGAGGCAGTGACTGGCCCAAGGTCACCCAGTGAGCTTCCTGGCTGTGTCGGGATTTGAACCCTGGTCTCCCAGGTCATAGTCCTAGGATAGGTAAAACTGACCATGGGGGAGGAGGAGGGGGGCAGAGGGGAGGAGGAGGAGGAGAAGGGGAGTGTGCAGGGGAGGAGAAGGAGGAGGGGGGAAGGTGGGGATGGGATGGGGTAGGGGAAGGGAGGGGAGGAGGAAGGGAGAGGGAAGGGGCAAGAGGGAGGGGATAGGAGGGAGTAGGAGGGGAGGGCAGATTTGATCATTTGCATGCTTTTTGAGTTCAGTGGGATTTACTCCTGTGTAATTATGCTTAGGATAGGTGACCTGTGGGAGGGTGGAGGGGAGGAGGAGGGCAGGAAGGGGGAGGGAGGAGATTGGGTGGGTGGACACTTGGCAGAGGAGAAGCTCCTTTCCTTTCCAAAAGGAAAGCATTGTGAACAGTATCTTTTTCAGTGTTTCCCCCACCTTTTTGTGTGGCCACATCCATACCAGGCCTTTATTTCACTTTGGACAGTCATGGCTTCTCTCAAAGAATCCTGGGAAGTGTAGTTAGTGAAAGGTGCTGAGAGTTGCTAGGAGATGCCCTGTTCCACTCACAGAGCTTCAATGAGAGCAGCTGACTGTTAAACCACTCTGGCCACTGGAGCTCTGTCAGGGGAATAGGAGTCTCCTCTCAGCACCCTTCACAAATATACTTCCCAAGATTCTCTGTGGGAAGCCATGACGGTCTCACATGAAATAAAGGTCTGCTGTGAGTGTGGCCCCCTGATTAGGCATGCCAAGCAGCTGTGAGTCTGGCTTTTAGAACACTGACAGTTGGTTCTTATTGAGCATGCCCGACATCATTAAGTTCAAGCCAAAATTTCTTAAATTAATTAAAAATCAGCCAGGTATTTTTTTTAATTTTTAAACTGTAGAAGATGAAGATGAATCAGGGTGGTTCATGACAGATGCTCTTGGAGGTCACTGTTTTATAGGGTCGCCATAAGTCATAATTGACTTGAAGGCACATAACAACAACAAGAAGATGAAGGTCAGAGTATGGGGCAAATCAGTAATAGGATTACAGGTCCCCTGTGAACATGGCTGATTTTTAATTAATTTCAACACATTATGAGAACTCTGACAGAAAAAAGTCCAAAAGGGGTCTAGATTTTTTGTTGTGTTTTAAACATAATCAATGTAACAGTTTTGCAACCACAAGTATGTATCTGTAACTTGCATAATTTAATTCTCTAAAACTATGAATAATATTAATATAAAAAATGCATCTGCAGCAATATACCTAACGAGCTAACGTCTCATGGGTGAGTGTTAAACTTATGGTAATGTTTATTGGAAACTGTGGGAAAAGGTATTTTGGCAAATGACCTGTGACCAACATAAGATATGACAAATTGACAGACACCAACAAATAACTGTCTCCAAAGCAAGACCCTGCACATATGACACTTTACTATACATTCACAAGTTGTAGGTCAACATCAAATCCATGTAGGAAGTTGTAATGTCCATGGGAATTTACACTTGGCTGTGACAGAACTCTAATAATTTGTTTTTCAACACGTATGTCATCATTTGCAGGGGAGAAAATGTCACAGAAGTCCTCTTTTGATCACCAAACAAATTTTCACAATTTTTATTTTCTTAACAAATTTTGGCCAACAATATTTGTTTTCAGTTTCCTTGTCTCCGACTCAGCAATAACAAAGTTGCCAACTGACACCAATACTTCAGTAGAGGTTTCTGCGTCTGTGCTTTCTTTCAGGATAATTCCCATTGGGATATCTGTTGTTGTTTTTATGTGCCTTCAAGTTGATTACCACTTATGGCGATCCTATGAATCAGTGACCTCCAAGAGCATCTGTCATGAACCACCCTGTTCAGATCTTGTAAGTTCAGGTCTGTGGCTTCCTTTATGGAATCAATCCATCTCTTGTTTTGTCTTCCCCTTTTTCTACTCCCTTCTGTTTTTCCCAGCATTATTGTCTTTTCTAGTGAATCATGTCTTCTCATGATGTGTCCAAAGTATGTTAACCTCAGTTTCATCATTTTAGCTTCTAGTGACAGTTCTGCTTTAATTTGTTCTGACACCCAATTATTTGTCTTTTTCGCGCTCCATGATATCCGCAAAGCTCTCCTCCAACACCACATTTCAAATGAGTTGGTTTTTCTCTTATCCGTTTTTTTCACTGTCAGACTTTCACATCCATACATAGAAATTGGGAGTACCATGGTCTGAATGATCCTAACTTTAGTGTTCAGTGATACATCTTTGCATCTGCAGACCTTTTCTAGTTCTCTCATAGCTGCCCTCCCCAGTCCTAGTTTTCTTCTGATTTCTTGACTATTGTCTCCATTTTGATTAATGACTGTGCCGAGGTATGGATAATCCTTGACAAGTTCAATGTCCTCGTTGTCAACTTTAAAGCTACATAAATCTTCTGTTGTCCTTACTTTAGTCTTTTTGACTCTCAGCTGTAGTCCTGCTTTTGTGCTTTCCTCTTGAACTTTCATCAGCATTCGTTTCAAATCATTACTGGTTTCTGCTAGTAGTTGTTGGAAAGCAGAGCTGGGGTCCCAATCCTGGGGAGCTGGATCCCGGAGAGTTGGAAGAAGAGTATTCGGATGGATGGCAGAGGGAAGGGGGAGGAACTTCCCCCCTTTGGAGCGAAGACAAAACAGAGGAACTGCCAGTGATAAGGTCGCTTAGCGACGGGGAGCCTGAGCCCTCCCTGGACATTCTCACGCCTCCCCCTCTTTCAGGCTCAGAGCAAGAGGGGAAAGAGGGAGGGCTGCTCACAGCCAAAAAGCGGGGAGGCAGTTTACCATCAGCCCCTCCCCTATCCCCCATCCCGGAATCGGAAACTTCAGAAGAGGAGGGGGTGATGCTTCCCCCCTCACCGTGCACATGCAGACAGCTGAAAAGACAGGAGAGAAGGGGGGAAGGCGGGCAGTACCTGAGGGGCAGTTAAGGGGGAGCGAAAGATTGCGCGCCCGTTTGGCCCCTTCTTAAAGAACAGGCGGGAAGAAGTCCCTTGCTCTGTCAACTTTCTCCCAATGCCGCAGGACCTGTATCCCTGTATTGCTTCATGAGAAAACGCAGTCTTTGTTTGGACATTACCCTAATAAAACACGAATTAACTACAGCCGTTGGTCTGGATCCTGAGTCACATCCTGGGCCTGACAGCTTGACAGAGCCACCTAAATCACCCTCAATGCTCTCTTCACTTGACTGGGACAAGATGTCAAAGGGAGCAGCGGGGGGGACGAACCCCACTTCTGAGACGGAAGAAGTGGAACTCTTGAGGACTAAGGTAGCTGATTTGCAGATGGATGTTCAAGCCCTGCTAGCAGCAGTCAAGGCGCTGAAGACGGATAATCAAACCTTGAAGGCCACGATAGATCAGATGCGAACAGCCCCTCCAGCTGCCGTAGTAAAGGTTCCCATTGGATTGCCCCCAAAATACGCGGGACAAAGTGATCAGTTGGCAACCTTCGTGGCTCAATGTGAGTTATATCTGGATGTCAGGCACACGGAATTTCCAGACGATGGGGCTAAAGTAGCTTTCGTAATTAGCCTCCTGGAGGGAGAAGCTGCAAAATGGGTGACTCCGTATCTCGTGAGAAAGGATACTGTCTTAGGAAGGTACAGAGGATTTATACAGGAGATGACCGAGATGTTTCAAGACCCGCAAAGGGCTGAAACAGTAGCGTGGCAACTAGGCGCTCTGAAGCAATCTAAAGGGACTGTTTCTGAGTACACTAACGCTTTTAAAATTCTGTCCCAGGAAACTGGTTACAATGACGCCGCCCTGATGTTTATGTACCGGAGTGGATTAAATGCTGAAATCCTGGATGAGCTGGCCAGGACCTCCCCCCCCGCTGACCTACCAGGGCTCATCCGGCTATGCCTACAGATAGATCACCGGATGGAAGGAAGACGCCTGGAAAGGAAGCAGGAGGTCCCGAGATACTCAGCCTCGGCATCCCGCATCAAGACGCTTCCCACTGCAGGGATGGCAGGTAATGCAACTGAGGGACAGGGAGGGGCTAGGCCAAGACTGTCGGAAGAAGAAAAGGAAAGACGACACCGGGAACGTTTATGCTTTTATTGTTCAAAGCCGGGCCATGTGGCCAGAGACTGTGGACTGAAAGGGGGGAAAGCCGAGCTGTCGGGAAACTAGAACACCCAGTCCACGTGCAGGCCGGTGGACTGGGGGCAGCGTTGTATAAAGGCCCCCCAACGATCCAACCTCCCTCAAAGGGGGTGTTGGTCTTGCCTATTCGGATTACAACTTCCAGAGGAGGGGTGTTTAATTCCACTGCCTTAATTGACAGTGGAGCCTCCACAAATTTTATTGATGCAAAGTTAGTCAAGCGTCATGGAATTTCCCGGTGGAAACTGGACGCTCCCCTAGCTGTGGAGACTATCGATGGGAGACCCCTGAAGTCAGGAGGGGTGACACAAGCCACGGAGGAAGTGAAACTTCAAATCCCTGGGCACGAAGAGTTCATTTCGCTATACGTGTCAGATCTCTCGAACTTTGAGGTGATTCTGGGAATGCCCTGGCTAGCAAAGCATGAACCCAAAATAAGTTGGAAGGAGGCGGTGGTGTGGTTCACCTCACAGTATTGCCAGGAGAACTGTCAACCTGAAGGAATCAAGAACACCTTAGCGGGGGCAGTGCAAGAGATCAAGCAAGTGACCCTGCCACCAAAGTATGAAGAATTCAAAGATGTGTTTGATGAAAAAGAGGCAGAGACTTTACCCCCCCACCGCCCTTACGACTGTGCGATTGACCTAGTGCCAGGAGTCAGCATCCCATCAGGGAGAATCTACTCTCTCACAGAGAATGAGAGGGAGGCCCTGAAGGAATTCCTGGATAAAAACCTGAGGCGAGGATTCATACGCCCCTCACAATCCCCTGCTGGAGTGCCACTATTGTTTGTGAAAAAGAAGGGGGGGAACTCAGACCCTGTAACGACTATCGCGCATTGAACCAGATCACCATCCCCAACAGCTACCCACTGCCTCTGATCTCAGAGTTGCTGGACCGACTGCGCTCTGCAAAAATCTTCACAAAGTTGGATTTGAGAGGAGCGTACAATCTGATCAGAATGAAGGAGGGAGACGAATGGAAAACAGGATTCTTGACCGCTTACGGACAGTATGAATACCTGATCATGCCATTCGGGCTTTGTGGAAGTCCAGTAATTTTTCAAAAATTCATGAACGACGTGTTTAGAGACTTGTTGGACACATATGTAATCTGTTACTTAGATGATATCCTGGTGTTCTCAAAGAACCAGGAAGACCACGACCAGCATGTGAAGACGGTGTTGAAGAGACTGAGAGAAAATCACCTGTATGCTAAATTAGAGAAATGTGGATTTGACCTCAAGTCTCTAGACTTCCTTGGATATCGAATCTCAGCGGAAGGCGTGGAGATGGACCCAGGGAAAGTAAGCTGCATATTGGACTGGGGCCAACCTGTCACCAAAAAGGATGTACAACGGTTTTTGGGGTTTGCCAATTATTACAGAAAGTTCATTCCAGGGTTTTCCAAATTAACAGCTCCTCTGACTGACTGTTTAAGGGGGAAGAAGAAGTTTCAATGGACAGAGAACGCCACCGAGGCCTTTGAGGAGCTGAAGAGAAGGTTTGCTACTGAGCCCATTCTGCGCTTTGCTGATCCGATCCACCCTTTCGTAGTGGAAGCAGATGCTTCAGATTTTGCCATCGGGGGGGTCCTGCTACAATTAGACCAAGAAGGGAAGGAGCTGCACCCCTGTGCGTACTTCTCTCGGAAGTTAAAGCCTGCAGAGAAGAACTACACAGTTTGGGAGAAGGAGCTGCTGGCCATCAAGGACTCTTTTGAAAACTGGAGACAATACCTAGAGGGGACCTCTCATCGAATTGAAGTGTGCTCCGACCACAAGAATCTTGAAAGCCTCCAAACAGCCAGAAAGCTGAACCAGAGACAGATAAGATGGTCCCAGTTCTTCACTAGGTTTAACTTCCAGATTACTTACCATGCCCAAGCCAAAAACCAGAGAGCGGATGCCTTATCCAGACAGCCACAATACAAAGAAAGTGAATCCGAGGACCAGCCTCAGTACGTAATCCCGCCAGAGAAATTAACGTTGGGAGTATGCCAGCCTTCATGGGAAGAGGAACTCAAAAAGGCACAACAAGAAGATGCAGACATGCTAAAATATCAGCAGGAGACGGGACAAGGTCAAGACTCAGAAGTAACCTTTCACTGGAGAAATGGACTGTTATGGTTCAAAACCGCCAGATATGTGCCAGAAGGGGAATTAAGGCTCAGAATCCTACGCCAGTGTCATGATTCCATCACAGCGGGACACTTTGGGATTCACAAGACCATTCAGAACGTGGCCAAGTACTTCTGGTGGCCTAAAATGCGTCGGGATATTGAGAGTTATGTAAAGTCCTGCTCTGTCTGTCTGCGGACAAAAACACAAACAGGGACACCAGCAGGACTGTTACAACCGTTGCCTGTCCCACACGAACCCTGGAAGGACCTCTCCATGGATTTTATAACTGATCTACCCAAGTCCCAAGGAATGACAGCCATCTTAGTAGTGGTGGATCTACTTACCAAAATGGCACACTTTCTTCCTTGTGCAGGGGCCTTAGAGGCTAAAGAAACGGCCAAGTTATTCATCAAAGAAGTCTACCGGCTGCATGGATTGCCAAACAGCGTAGTTTCAGACCGAGGAACTCAGTTCACAGCCAAATTTTGGAGAGCAATGTGGAAACAGTTGCAGATGGAATTAAAACTCTCCTCCGCCCATCACCCCCAGACAGATGGGCAGACGGAACGCTTGAACGCCATTTTGGAAAGATATTTACGAAGTTATGTGTCCTATCAACAGACTGACTGGGTATCATATTTGCATTTTGCAGAGTTCGCCTACAACAATTCTCTGCACTCCAGCACTCAACAAACCCCGTTCTTCGCTAATTATGGATTCCATCCTAAAGTCTTTCCAAGCAGCTCAGAAGGAATGCTGGTACCGGCAGCTGAGAACTTCCTTAAGGAATTGCAAGCGGCGCAATAGACACTGAAACAGCAGTTAAACGAAGCCAAAACGGAGTACAAGCGAGTTGCTGACCTGCACAGGAAGGAGGGCCCCCCCCTTCAACCGGGAGACCAGGTATGGCTGTCCACCCGCTTCCTCCAGATGCCGGGCAAATGTAGAAAATTACAAGACAAGAGGGTGGGTCCTTTCGAAATAGAAACTCAAATCAATCCCGTGGTGTACCGACTGAAGCTGCCTGACACGTTTAAAATACATCCTGTGTTCCATCGATCCCTCTTAACGAAAGCCGCCCCTCCCAGTGAGTTACGGCCGGAGGAACCTCCCGGAGCTCCACTCCTGGTAAATGAGCAGCTTGAGTTTGAAGTTGAGGAGATCTTAGATTCCAGGATCAGACGCCACAAGCTGCAGTACTTGATTCACTGGAAAGGCTATGGGGTGGCTGACAGATCATGGGAAGATGCAGCTGATGTGCATGCTCCAGAATTGGTAAAACTTTTCCATCAACGTTTTCCCCACCGTCCCAAGCCAGACAAGGGGAGGGGGGCACAGCCTGGGAGGGGGGATGGTGTCGGAAGGCAGAGCTGGGGTCCCAATCCCGGGGAGCTGGATCCCGGAGAGTTGGGAGAAGAGTATTCGGATGGATGGCAGAGGGAAGGGGGAGGAACTTTCCCCCTTTGGAGCGAAGACGAAACAGAGGAACTGCCAGTGATAAGGTCGCTTAGCGACGGGGAGCCTGAGCCCTCCCTGGACATTCTCATGCCTCCCTCTCTTTCAGGCTCAGAGCAAGAGGGGAAAGAGGGAGGGCTGCTCACAGCCGAAAAGCGGGGAGGCAGTTTACCATCAGCCCCTCCCCTATCCCCCATCCTGGAATCGGAAACTTCAGAAGAGGAGGGGGTGATGCTTCCCCCCTCACCGCGCACACGCAGACGGCTGAAAAGACAGGAGAGAAGGGGGGGAAGGCGGGCAGTACCTGAGGGGCAGTTAAGGAGGAGCGAAAGATTGCGCACCCGTTTGGCCCCTTCTTAAAGAACAGGCGGGAAGAAGTCCCTTGCTCTGTCAACTTTCTCCCAATGCCGCAGGACCTGTATCCCTGTATTGCTTCATGAGAAAACGCAGTCTTTGTTTGGACATTACCCTAATAAAACACGAATTAACTACAGCCGTTGGTCTGGTTCCTGAGTCACATCCTGGGCCTGACAGTAGTATAGTATCAACTGCATATCTTAAATTATTGATATTTCCTCCAATTTTCACACCTCCTTCATCTTGGTCCAATCCCGCTTTCCGTATGATATGTTCTGTGTATAGATTAAACTAATAGGGTGATAAAACACACCCCTGTCTCACACCCTTTCCCATTGGGAACCAATCGGTTTCTCCATATTCTGTCCTTACAGTAGCCTCTTGTCCAGAGTATAGGTTGCGCATCAGGACAATCAGATGCTGTGGCACCCCCATTTCTTTTAAAGCATCCCATAGTTTTTCATGATCTACACAGTTAAAGGCTTTGCTGTAATCTATAAAGCACAGGGTGATTTTCTTCTGAAATTCCTTGCTCCATTCCATTATCCAACGTATGTTTGCAATATGATCTCTGGTACCTCATGCCTTTCTAAATCCAGCGTGGACATCTGGCATTTCTTGCTCCATAGAGCCTTTGTTGTAGAATCTTGAGCATTACTTTACTTGCCTTTGATCTTAAGGCAATAGTTCAATAATTAGTGCATTCCTTGGGATCCCCTTTCGTTGGAATTGGGATGTATATTGGACACTTCGAATCGGTGGGCCATTGTTTAGTTTTCCATATCTCTTGATAATTTTTTGTCAAAATTTGTACAGATTCAGTCTCAGTAGCTTGTAGCAACTCTGTTGGTGTGCCATCTGTTCCTGGTGTTCTTTTGTTTCTTCCCAGTATTTTAAGAGCAGCTTTCACCTCACATTCTAAAATTTCTGGTTCTTCATCATACGGTTCCTTTGTGAACGAATCTTTCATCTTTGCATCTCTTTTATAGAGTTCTTCAGTGTATTGCTTCCATCTTCCTTTTATTTCATCTCAGTCAGTCAGTGGGTTTCCCTGTGGATTGTTCAACATCTCCACTCTTGGTTTAAATTTCCTTTTAATTTCTCTAATCTTTTGGAATAGGGCTCTTGTTCTACCCTTTTTGTTGTCCTCTTCTATTTCTATACAATAACAATTGTAATAGTTCTCTTTGTCCCTACATACTAGTTGCTGTATAGTTGCATTTAGGTTTCTAACCTTGTTTCTATCTCCTTTTGCTTTTGCTTTCCTTCTCTCTTTAACCATTTAAAGAGTTTCTTCAGTCATCCATTGAGGTATTTCCTTCTTTTTAACTAGAGGTATTGTCTTTTTGCATTCTTCCCTGATAATGTCTCTGACTTCACTCCATAGTTCTTCTGGTTTTCTGTCAACTAAGTTTAAAGCATCAAATCTGTTCCTTATTTGATCTTTACATTCTTCTGGAATGTTATTTAAATTGTATTTTGGCATTATGATTGCTTTGTTCTTCTTCTTTAGCTTTACTCTGTTTTTGATATGACCAGTTCACAATCTGTACCGCAGTCTGTTCCTGGTCTTGTTTTCACAGAAAGTATGGAACTTCTCCATCTTCTGCTTCCGATTATATAATCAATTTGATTCCTATATTGACCATTTGGTGATGTCCACATGTATAGTCGTCTTTTCGGTTGCTCAAAAAATGTGTTTGCAAGAAACAAATTATTGGCTTTGCAGAATTCAGTAAGTCTTTCTCCCGCTTCATTTCTGTCTTCTAAGCCCCATTTTGCCACAATTCCTAGTTCTTCTCTGTTCCCTACTTCTGCTTTGGGACATTAGAGGCGCCAAATGTTTGTGGTGTTTCTTTTAAATTATGTGAAAAATTAGTTTGTTTTCAAGACTGCCTTCAACCATTTACAGGGTTGTACAGTTCCTTGAATGACCCTCCGTGGCGCAGAGTGGTAAGCAGTGGTACCGCAGCCGAAGCTCTGCTCATGGCCGGAGTTCGATTCCAACGAATGGAGGAAGTCGAATCTCCGGTAAAAGGGGTCGAGGTCCACTCAGTCTTCCATCCATCCGTGGTTGGTAAAATGAGTACCCGGCATATGCTGGGGAGTAAAGAAAGGCCAGGGAAGGAACTGGCAATCCCACCCCCTATGTACGGTCTGCCTAGTAAACGTCGGAAGACGTCACCCTAAGAGTCGGAAATGACTTGCACTATAAGTGCGGGGACACCTTTACCTTTACCTTTTACAGTTACTTGAGGCAAGGTAAGAGACCTTCAGCTTCTGAGGTGAATGCTTGTATCCCTAGATGAGCCCATCTATTAATCCTAGTTGAGCAGAGCCAATCAGAGTGAGCCTGTCTCTTTGATACATCTGGCGGGAAGCTGTAGAAGCTTCAAAAAAGAGAATCCAGTAGAGAAACATTAATTCTACACTTTTCTAAACCACACCCAGGTTGAAGTTTACTAATAATTAACCTAAAAATCTATCAAATTACTAAATATATTAACACATAATTGTATTACAACATATGCCCACCCTCTCGTTGTCTGACATGTCTTTCAGACTGTAAGCTTCTTAAGAGCATGGGGCCTGTCTCTTTTTGTAAAGCTCTGTAGGATGCCCTGCACTGACGGTATGGTACAAATAATAGGTCTAATAATTATGAAATTCTCAGGAAAGGAATTATTACAGTCCTGAAAAGGAGTTTAAATGACACAAATGACAACACATTTATGCTATGTAAGTTGCACATTGTAGTGTTATGTTGGTCATAATAGGTGTTTCATGTAAAACGCATTTCACATTTTCTTAATGCTAACAAACTCAAAGAAGAGAATAAAGTTAAAACTTATAGAAGAATGTGTTTTTGTGAGCAACATAACATACTCAGCCCGCATAAACCATATTGTTCTAAGCTCCCTTGGTTTTATTCCTAACAAAAAAAAATATTTCAATTTCTCAAAGGACAATGCAAAGCTATCATTACAATAAAGGGTCATAAATCTATTGTCTATTTTCTTGGAGAGGTCTCTAACTGAAGATCAGGGAAAAATAGATAAATTCTGAGTCATCTTAGACGCCACACTTATGGTTGTTTTACTCACATGTAAAATGGCATTTTGGAAAAGTATTGTCATATAATGAAACTTTGGGCAATTATCTTTAAAATGATATAGAACATGGTAACTATATATGAAAAAGAAAAATGGGTCTGTAGGTTGACATTTTCATGGATTACCCCTATTTCTTTTTTCAAAACTGTCTATCTCCTTATTAAATCCCATATCCCCAACTGCACAAAAACATATTTCACACTGCACAAAATGTGTCTAGCTGCATGTTAGAATAAACAACCCTTCTTCATAATAAATAATATTGTGACTGTGCAATATTGTGGCAAACACTAAATCTATGCCCACTATTAGGATTCTAAGGAATATGTAAAATCAAATAAGTTTGGAAACAGGGAGTGAGAGTTCATACAAATTCAAATGTGAAAATCACTGAACTAGTTTATCAGGTTCATTGATTTCACAAATAACAACACTTCATTCTCAGGGAAATTTTTGTGTATGTGTGTGTGTGCACAGTGTCCAGACACAAAATTCAGGGGTACTAATATTTCCATCTACACAACCATCCGCTCAGCTGTGTATTGAGAAGCGTGGGAGCACTAGTTTCCTGATCACATGACAGGCTGTCTGTGATATACATTCAGAGGTTGTTTTTCAGCAATCTAGCATGAAGACAGGTGCCCCAGGAAAACAAATTATCTGAAATTTTTATCCTTTATCAAGCAGGCCCATTTCCCCCCTCAATTGGGCTTTAAGACTATTGTCAGTCATAATGCAATTATGTCTGGTCTTAGTCCAAACCCAATGAACCAGAGCTTGGCAACAGGAGCTAATATGCCGGTTATATGTTTTTTAAAAAGCTATCAGTCCATGGGAAAGTGTCTTCCCATAAAATCTCTTAATCCTTTCTCTTTATCAGGTGTCTTTGCTACCCTGGATGTGTCCATCTATGGTACAGACTGACAAGGGAATGATTCCTTTTGTCCCAGTGATGCAAGCTATTAATTACAGTGTTCTTCATAGATATAATAAGCTAGGGGGTCTTTACATATGCTTGCTGCCAGAGTAATTTGGAAATATTCAGGTAGTTCATTATAACTGCTTTGCTACTAGTTTGTTCAAGGCTGCCAGCAGGATCTTCTGGGCCCAGAATATTATTTGCATTTGTGCTTCTTTGTAGAGGAGTGTGATATTTGGTCACATGACAGTCTTTCTGAGTTCTACCCTGCCAAGCTCTGGGCTCCCAAAGTGGTTATTTCCCTCCATCCCTCCCTGCCTCCCACCCACCCACCAAACCAACCAACCCACCAACCCCATCTGCAACTTGGCTTTGTCCTTACATACACTACCAGTCAGATGCAGTTATTCCATAGCAGCATTACTTTTTATCCACATACCATGCTGCAAAATGAATATTATGGCTAACCTTTGTTCAGCTTTGCTGGGAAATATCTCACAGAGCAGAAGGAAACTCTTTCATGTAGACACATAGGCTTCAATCCAAAGAAAGTCTCTCTCCTTTCCCCCCTTTCCTTTTATAACTATCTGAAACTTGTTAAATCCAATTGGATTAAACTTGACTATGGATGAAAATATCTGTCAATTTCAGTTCTTTCAGTTTCTCATTTTCCAGTCTGAAATCCAGTTCTCCACATTTCTGCAGCAATTTGCAGAATTTGAATTTTTTTTTTAAAAAAAACCTCATTAAAAGTTTCCAGCATTTTAGGATCAATTTCTCATAATAATCACATTTTGTATGCATTCTTAACTAATGAACAGATTTTTGCAAGCAATTTCTCTTAATGTAATGCATTTTGTATGTTAATTTCACTGTTGTATTCCATTTTTTGCACCCTTTCCCTAATACAGGGGTGGGGCACCTCTGGCATCCAAGCCAATCATGCCCCTCCCAAGGGGTCTAATTTGACCTCTGGGGCCATTTCCCACAAACCATGCCCACCCTCCCACCAGCTGACATCATTAGTGATGTCATCTGATGGACAAGAGGACAGGCTTTAATCCTGACTTGGCTGTGCAAGATCACACAGCCAAGTCAGCAGGATTTAGTTCCCACTCACGAGGAAGATTCAATCCCTGACTGGTTGTGCCACACATCTTAACTCAGCTGTAAGCAGGATCCACCACCACCCTGCTTGTGAAAAGAGAACGATCCAAGCAAGTGCTGTTTGAAGCAGTCACACAGTTTTAAAGATTGCTGGAGCTGCAAAACAAGCACCTGTTTCTTCATTGCTGTGTGACAGAGCTTGTCTGGAAGCAGGCCTTGACTCTGTCACGCATTGATGAAGAAAAAACTGTGTCTCTTGGTTTGGAAAGTCTACTCCATGGTGATCCTTTTTGGAGGTTGAAGAGATTCGGTGGGGAAGGCTTTCCAAGCTTGTCCTTTGCCCTCCTTTCAAGCTCTGATTGTGGAGCTTGAAAAGAGGGGTATGGGGCAGGCTTTGCAAGCGCAAGGGATTTTGACAGGTGTGTGGGGCAACCCAACTATCAGTCATGTGACATCATAGCAATTCCATGTTATTGACAGGTGTATTGCCCTGCCCAGAGCCAAAAAGGTTCCTCACCCCTGCCCTAATATATGCATTTTTGTAAACATTGGTTGGAGAGCTGCATTGCAAAATTCAGGTAAGTGTAAATTTCAGAGGATGGCTGCGTTTTAGATTTGGCTTTAAATGTGAACTAAATATGTCTACCTACCTTGACAAGACTATAATGGTCATATGGAGCTCTATACATGCAGGAGATGCTGTCTTCTTTTCTGTGTCAGGAAATGTGTACACATGCAATAAAGAATCTCCATTATGCACATATAACTTTTTTTCTCATAATAGAATTTGTGAGACACCCTTCATGTGTGGAACTGTGTGTGTTACATTAGAGCTGCAGGATTGCAGTGACAATCTCTATAAGAGTGTATGAACAACTATTCTCCAGCTTCAGCTACTAATAAATGATTTTGTTTCACCGCTGTGACCACTAAAATGTGACAGCGAGGTGAATATGTAACAGTTTTATTTTCCAGTACTTTAATTGTGTGTTGTGTGATAAAAATAAATTATCCATTAATTTTTAAGCATTGCGTTGAATTCCAAATGAGAAATCAATGTGATTACTGCCCATCTGGAACCAGGGAAAGTAGTTTAGAAAATTTTGTATCTTCAGTTGAAGTTAACCAATCCAATCAGAAATGGCTAGATAAAACAAGAAGGTATCACATGAGGTTTACTGCTTGTGAATAAGTCTTGTATCCTCCCAATAGAGCTATTCCAACTGATGGTAACGACTACTCCTGCACATTATGCTTCTAAAGGCAGTGCCATGACTTACAAAAGCCTGTAACAAGCACGTACAACAGATTGTACTCAGTTTGATCTTATATAAGAGGTCAAAATTTCTTCTTGTTAGTCCTGATCTAATGATTATTTTAATCACTCGTGTGACAGTGGCCATTGCAGACTAATAGGTATTTAAAACTGCTTTTGGGACAAGATATATATCTTAAATATCTTAAATCACTTCAAAGTAGGCTCAAAGTATATAAACTTATATTGTAAGTGTGGTGTTATCATGCCTCTTCTATGTGAGTGTGAAACTCTTTTTAATAACAGTAAAATTAAAATAGTTATAAAATTAAACTTTAAAAATAACATCCATATTTGTTCCAGAGAACTTTTCATATTATTGTTCCCATAGGACCTTCAAATAAGACATTTTTCCTCCCCCCCCCCCCGACTGACTATTCTCAACTTTTTGCTTTCTGGAAATTTTAGTTTTTCAGCCAGTTACTTTGAAAAAAAATATCTGTGGGATTTGGAGTTTTGTTTTGTTTAGGGACAGGTGCTTGTACAGGTGGATAACACTGAGTGTGGTTTTCCAACACTATCATATGAGCAGAAATTGGGGGTAAAAACACTCCCTCCCCAGCCTTATCCAATATTCTTCCTTCACAAAAGCCTGATTTAGAGAACCTGCAAAATTGGGTCTCTGGTTTCTCCTCATTAATTGGGTGCCTGTTGCATTTGGGCGGGAAGGAAGGAGGTTCCTAAGTGATCTAGCAACTTGGCCAGGCAAAGCCCATTAAAATGGATAAAGGGATTTCCTGGTGGTATAAATACCTGCACACGACTTCCCTGTGCACCATAACCCATGTTATGTATATATGCAAGCGAAAGCATTAGCAGTCGAATTTGAACTGCCGTGAACTGCCTTGGATAGACTTGGGATAAAAGCAAGGCATCTCTTCATTCCTTTTCTTTTTTTGTGGGAATGAGTTGTCAAGCCTTTCCTTCTGCTGACACCTTCATCCCTTTGAATTCAGACTCGTCTCCCACTTTGCCTCTGATAATGCATCACAGTGCTGCAGAGTGCTTACCCGTCTCCAATCATGCCACTAATGTGGTATCTACAGGTACTTTTAAAAAAATTATTATATCCATATTGCTCTTGTCAATGGTCCATGCCTTGGCATCTTTCATATGCTATGTAAATGCTTTAAGGAAAAACCTTTTAAGGAGAGTATGATCTCTAAACAAATGGTTCAAGCAAAAACTGAAACTAAGAACTAGCATGCCAGCTTTGTAACTGTCTCTGTGTTTAATTAGTGTATGGTGGTGTTGGTGTGTTTTTTTTTATTGCCACATTGACTTTCCAGCAAAATCCTCCTAATAGCTAATCTGGGCAATCACTGAAATTTCAAAAGTATCATCAAATCAATTAAAGACTATACCAACATTTTTGAATATTTGGAGCTAGTGCTACGATGAAGATGGTTTTAATCAGTACGAACCTGGTGTCTTATTTACTTATTTGATATTTTATTTATCTAAATGTTTCTTAACCATCATTCATCAAAAGATTGCAGTGTGAATTAATTCACACAACATAAATTTAAACTAAAAGAAACAAGACAAAAAATAAATCCAAACTGGTAAGAGGGGAACATAATTCCTAAGATAATTTACAATCAAACATATCTTATTACCTTCCTTCCTAAAACTTACACTGAAGAATGGAAAAATGTATTTCATGAAATATCAGATAAAACCAGTAGCTGTGCAAAGGTTGCACACATGCCAGTATTGCAAATCTAATCTAATACAAATATAAGCTGAATTATTAAATTCTATTGTTTTCAGTTGCACTTTAAGTATGACATCCATTTCATTTAATTAAGGCCACTTCAGACTGGATTTTTTTGGGGGGTGTATTCTGCAACATGTAATTTATGCAGCTATATGTACATGTGGTGGATTTATACTGGAATGTCCCCACACACCCTTCCACTTTATTAGTAGTTCTGAGATGCTTCCCCAATGTTACCACGTTATTGCCATCTGGAGGGGCACTCTTGCACTTTACTACTAGAAAAATGAGACAAAAAAGTGGTATAAAAAGTTTCAGGATTTTAGCAGCAAGTTCCAGGACATGCAATGATTGGAAATGAAACAGTATGTCCACCCCAAATCTTTTGCAGGCACAAACAGTATTGACAGTGGGATCATACATAACCATCATGGGCACAAATCATCATGAATACACAATAAATAGGATGACTGGGAAGGGAACCTTAGAGCTGATCAAAAGCATCAATTTATTCCAAGTGGCATGAAATGACATTTCAACCTTAAATAAAATCATGTGTGTGTCTGTGTTTTTTGAAACTCCCCAAAAGGGACCTTAAAGCACAAATTTAAAAAGTATCATACTTACCCCCAGTATAAACTGGGCATAACAGTATAACTGTGAATTCAGTTTGAATTACTGCACCCTGAGATGTGGCCAAGCTGATTGCAGAAGTGCAGCCAACCACCAGACCCCTTGACCCTTGCCCATCATGGCTTCTTAGAGCTAGCTGTAGGGGGTTGACTGGGTGGGTCCAGGGAGTGATTTATGTTTCATTGGAGGCGGGTGAGGTACTATATGCCTTGAAGAAGGTGATGATGCTTTCTCTTCTTAAGAAGACCTCCCTGGACCCAGAAGTGTTAAACAACTATACCCCTGTAGCAAATATCCCCTTTTGAGGCAATGTGCTCAAGAGGGTGGTGGCAGCCCAGCTTTTCAAGCATGGTTGGAGGAAACTGATTACTTGGATCTGTTCCAATCTGGCTTCAGGCCTGGCCACGGTACTGAAACCGCCTTGGTCGCCCTGGTTGATGACAACTGTTGGGAGAGAGATTGGGGGAATGAGACCCTGCTTGTTTGCCTTGAACTCTCAGCAGCTTTTGATGCTATTGATCACAGTATCCTTCTGGGACATCTCACAGTGATGGGGATTGTGGTCACTGTGCTTTGGTGGTCTGCTCATACCTCCAGGGCTTCTCCCAAAAAGTAGCTATGGGAGGCTACTGTTCGGCACCACGGGAGCTGAGCTGTTCTGCAGGGTTCCATCTTGCCCCCATACTATTTAACATCTATATGAAACTGCTGGGAACTGTCATCAGGAAATTTGGAGTGAGGTGTCATCAATATGCAGATGACACTCAATTCTATCTCTCTGTTTCATCTGAATTGGAAGAGGCAGTTGAGGTGCTTGAAGGTGGTGATGGGCTGGATGTGGGCCAATATATTGAGGTTGAATCCTGAAAAGACAGAAGTGTTATGTGTCCAGAGTTCTCATACCTGGGAGGTGGGGTGATGGCCTGTTATGGATGGGGTTGCACTCCCCTGGAAGGAACAGGTTTGCACCTTAGGGGTACTCCTGGATCTAACATTGTCACTGGAGACTCAGGTGGCCTCAGTGGCTAGGAGCACCTTTTTCCAGCTCTGGCTGGTTTGCCAGCTTTGGACCCTTTTGGATGAGATGACTTGGCCACAGTACTCCATGCTCTGGTAACTTCCAGATTGGATGCTGTACATGGGGCTGCCCTTGAAGATGACTCAGAAACTTCAACTGGTCCAAAATGCAGCAGCCAGATTACTGGGTGGGGTTCCCTTTAGATCTCATAAACTCCTGTTTTAAATCAGCTGCATTGGTTGCTAGTTCATTTCCGGGCTCAATTGAAGGTGCTCACAGTAGTGTTTAAAGCCCTAAATGACTAAGATCCCAAATATCTGAAAGATTCCCTACAGACACTCTGAGGTGTTGAGATCAGGATAGGGGGCCCTTTTGGTAGTTCCGCCACCTTTGGAATCTCTGGTAATGGTAGCCGGGACAGGGCATTCTCTTTAGCGGCCCCTAAGTTGTGGGACTCCCTCCTCACACAGGTGCATTTTGCAATTTTGCTGTAAAAGTTTTAGGTGAATGTTGAAGATGCACATCTTTACCCTGGACTTTTGATACCTGAACCATGTGTTTTTAGGACTCACCCTATTTTGGGATGTTAGATTGTTTTTAAATTGTTTTTATGTAGTATTTTAAGATTGTTGTAACCTGCCCTGGGACCTTGGGGTGAAGGGCGGGTAATAAATGATGATGATGATAAACAGTAACATATTTAAGCAGCAGAGAAAATATAAAAAGAATCAGCTGAAAACTTCAAGCAGCTACCTGAAACAATAGGTGGTGGTGGTGGTGAGGGAATTAACCTAATCTGAAGGCACATGCTGCAACCAAAGAGGCTGAGGCTCTGTCACACATTCCTATCACCAATATGTCTGACCACAGCAGGAAGTAGACCAGAGCTTTCCTCATAGGTCTTAGCAGTTGGATAGGATCATGTGCAAGCAAGTGATCCTTTAAATATCTTGGTCCTCAACTTTTAAAGGCAATTTCCAGCACTTTGAATTAGGCTTGGAAACAGAGAAGGAGCCGGTGTCAGCCTGGACTGAAAAAGTGGGATGTGGGTTCTGAATTTCTGCCTCATCTCCATTTTTCTCAATTCACTTTAGCACACTTGTGGGGTTTTATATAATCTACTGCAGAGTTCAGTTTTTTTAGAATACATTTTCAAAATAATAATGGTCTTAAGAAGGGCCAGCATCAGGTGTGAGGGCCACCATGGCAACGCTCTACCTGGTTGACTCTGACCCCACCAATGTCTCCCCCCCGCCCCAACACTAGTATCCTCTAGTAAACTTATTGGCAGTGATGGACTTGCTGGTAGAAGCAAGCACTGAACAGTGGTGCACTGAGTGGGTGGAACCCACCCATTATTCTGCAAAGGGTGCCCAGTGCTGCCATCAGCTCTAGGGTTCTATTCAGCAAAGTCCTATTCACAGTAGACCCACTGAAGTTAATGACCATACATTAGTCATGTCTATTATATTCAGTGAGTCTGCTCTGAGTAAGACAAGCATGAAATACCACCCATAGTCTCCAGGTTTAGCAACCTTTTTGCTTTTGCTAACCATCTGGGAGTCAGAAATTGTTTTGTGATTTACTGCAAATCACCCAGAGATCTACCAGCAGATACCAATCTACCTTCTGCCTATCTCTGTAGGCTGAGTGCTATTTATTTATTCATTTGTTTTTAAATAAATCCTGCTTTTCTGCTGTATTTCTACAGTTGCCACTTGAGCTCATATCACAAACAATATCAATAAGAAACGAACATTGAAACAGTAATAGGACAACAGACGACAGATAAAAACAGTGAATAGTGCAGCATCAGCTAGGTGGGTCACAGGTAGGAATGGGTGAATCTGTCAATTTTGGTTTATCTTACATTTTTCCAATCTTAAATTCAGTTCTGCACATTTCCACATCACTGTGTGATTTTTTTTAAAAAGTCCTCATGAAAATTCTTCAGTATGGTAGTGTGAATTTCTCCTAATATACATTTGTTTATATGCATTTTTTCTTAACATACTCATTTTTGCAAAGCAATGTTGCCTAATATAATGTGTTTTGTATGTTATTTTTACTAATTGTGCATTTCTGTATACATGATTTGGCTGGAAAACTGCATCTCAACATTTGGAGAATTTTGCTGGATGGTTATGTTTTGGTTTGTATATTGTGTCAGAAACTGTGAATTAGGTAGGTTTGCCTTTAAATGGGAGCTGAATAGTTTTCAGTATCATCTAAACACCATTTCAGAGGGGTGGCTAAGTAGATATCCTAGGACAGGGAGTTCCGCATTCTGGGTCCCACTGTGGAAAAGACCGTGCACATCCTGATCTATGCTGGGAATGGGTCATTAAGGTGGTCATTATGTATCCCTTCCTTATGGAGGATAATCCTCTATTTGAAGCGCTGTCTGGTCCAAGTCTGGTTTAAAGATAAGGAACCATCAGGAAGGTGAGCAGGGGGCTTGAAGCCCACCCACAAGTAGCAACTGGACAGCAGACTGAGCCGGCGCACAGGCAGTCTGGTCACAGTCTTCCTCACAGTGGTGAGATGTACTATACTTCTATCAAAATTATAGTAGTGATTTCTAAATTTGCATCTGTACGTACAAATTACAATGTTATTTTTATGCAAACTGTGTCCTCATCTTGGGGGAAGGCAGATTATTGAAGTGGTCACTCTACAGGTCATGGAAAAAGGTCTGAGCAGATGAGCAGGATCATGCCCCATATTCTAGCCTTTCCCACCATTCGAGACTTTTAAGCACTGTAGTCGGTTCCTCCTAGATAATCCATGGAGTGATCCCTGCAATAAAATCTCATCAATAAAGGCTTTTGCTACTTCCTCATCCCTCCTCCTGTTTCTCCCAAATGAGTTATGTCAGTGATGCATGAAAATCATTGTGCCCAGAAACTGCAACTCCTTTCTCTTGCAGGCAATTTAACCCAAGTTCGTTTTAGTTCCTTTAAGATGTTCTGTGACTACAGAAGCTTTAGGTTTTTAATTTTAGAGTAACATCAAGATGTGTATTAAATCAGATGACCCTGAAAGTATATAATGATCTATCCAACTATTTCAAAGATCATTTAGTTAGAACTTTTGACGTTACATGTCAGAAAACCAATTTATGAATTCAAAAGAAATGAAGGAGGAAGCAGAGCATTGTGCTGAGGTTTTAATTTAATGTGAAATAGAACCCTTCCTGGAATATAATTCATTTATATTTTAATTCCTTAAAACAAGACATGTGGCTGAAAGAATGAACATCAAAAACGGCTTAGCACACAGTAATTTGTTTTCAGTGGGTGATTTTCCCCACACATGCATCCTTAATTTGTGAATGGTTCAGCATGTATTCAGATTGTGGACCCAGATCTTGTTTAGTACTTTGACTTTGGACAAGCCTACTGGATAAGGATTGGCCGATGATCTGCGCCCTCCCCAAATCTTTTCCAGAGGGTTGGGTACCCCTGGAACAGATTTGGGGGCTGTGGAGCATGAAGGGAGGGTAGGGGAGAATTTTCCATTGTGCAAGCAGAATCTCATCTCAAAAAGGATATTATAGAGTTGGAAAAGGTTCAGAAGAGGGCAACCAGAATGATCAAGGGGATGGAGCGACTCCCTTACGAGGAAAGGTTGCAGCATTTGGGGCTTTTTAGTTTAGAGAAAAGGCGGGTCAAAGGAGACATGATAGAAGTGTATAAAATTATGCATGGCATTGAGAAAGTGGATAGAGAAAAGTTCTTCTCCCTCTCTCATAATACTAGAACTCGTGGACATTCAAAGAAGCTGAATGTTGGAAGATTCAGGACAGACAAAAGGAAGTACTTCTTTACTCAGCACATAGTCAAACTATGGAATTTGCTCCCACAAGATGCAGTAATGGCCACCAGCTTGGATGGCTTTAAAAGAAGATTAGACAAATTCATGGAGGGCAGGGCTATCAATGGCTACTAGCCATGATGGCTGTGCTGTGCCACCCTAGTCAGAGGCAGCATGCTTCTGAAAACCAGTTGCTGGAAGCCTCAGGAGGGGAGAGTGTTCTTGCACTCGGGTCCTGCTTGCGGGCTTGCCCCGGGCACCTGGTTGGCCACTGTGAGAACAGGATGCTGGACTAGATGGGCCACTGGCCTGATCCAGCAGGCTCTTCTTATGTTCTTATCCTTGCACTGACAGAACTTTCATGTAGTGCTGCACTGGATACAACCCATGGCATGCTGTGACAAAAAAAAATATGATGTCTGAAAATGTTATGATATATGATAATAAAGTGAAAAATAAAGTAATTGTGGCCTAGATTACTGCCTTTAGTGTAAAAGCCACGAGGGAGCCATTTCACGTGATTAAGCTGACATGTGAGACTGCAACATGAATGGATCCATTCATAGTTCAACATGTGAGAAAATGCTTTTTTGACTGCTTCACCATCTGCCCATTTCAGACCTGGCTCATGTTAAAAAAAAGGTTTTATTTTGTAAAATTTACACAATACATATAACATTTCAAAGCCATAATTTATACTGTTTGAAATGAACTTTGTTTTTCCAACAGTCAATATAAGAAGTCCAAGTTGGCCTACATTTACTGGGCCTTCTCACATCCTCCTTTCTCCAACTGTGTCCTGGCATGTTAAACCTGAGCTGGGGTGAAAGCTGGGTGTATAGTCATGGAATCATACAATGGCTACATCACACATATGGATCAGATGTATGTACTCGGTTACGATGCTGTCCAAACGGTAGTCAGCAGATTCAAGACAGATTCAAAATGTAAATGTAGTAAAGCATGTTTTGATTGAAAGGATGCTCCTCAAATCCTTATATATTTTCTTATCAGTCTCATCTGTTTTGTTAATTCCAACTCTTAAATGTTCCCACGCATGCTTCTCCATGTCAACGCTGGGAAATGTTATATCAGGTCTGCATTATTCCGTCCCTTCTTGTCATTATGGAAACCAGCAGGCTGCCTATGGAGTGATGGCAGGTAAGAAACGCTTTCCTAAACCATGTGTGTCCTTAGCACAATGAATCTGTAATCATTTCAGTTTGGACCTTAACAAGTAAACCAAGACTATTCTGATTGGTAGTTAACTTCAGCTAGGACTTCCCTGTGGCCATTGCCAGGATCAATTGCACAAATTAATGCCAGACTCTTGCTTGAACCTAACTGTTCTAGATTGATGGTGGGAATAATCTTCATTCCTATATGCACATAGTATATATGTGTGACAGCTACTTACTGACCAGTATTTAGCCCTTTTCATGCATTACAATCATGGATGCAATGGAGAGCAGGACTGTACCACTAGTATTGCATCCAACATCACTATTGCCCACCCCCCACTGGCCTGCTCACTTCCCGTCTATGCAACATGCATAGGTGTCTGCAAAGAAGTATCTATGTGCCAGCTGTGCAGACATCGACATTGAAAGCATGGATGGCAAGGGTGTGGGACGAGTGAGAGGTATGATATTGGGGCCAATGATGTGGGCTCATTTGTGATTTTGATTGCATGACAAGCACTTCATTTTTGAATAAATATTGTAATGCCTCTTTAAGAAATAAGATGCAAAGGGAAGAAGGAACTCTGGAAAAGGGATGGGGTGGAAAAGCAGGCTCTGTTTCAGTTGGCTAGTTTTTTTTGTGACTGTGGTTCAAAGGCTCTGTAGGCCTAAGCTGTTTAAGGTGCTTTTGACTAATCACTCAAGTCTGGAATGAAACATATAATGGAAGTTTTGAGAGTACAGAATGTGATATTCTTGGAGGGCAAAATTAAACTAACAATCTCATGGTCCATAGAAAGGAAAAGCATATTTCTAACTGTGTTGGTTTGCCAGTACAATATATGCATGAGAAATGCGTAGCCTAAAGCAATACAAGGTGACATTTTAGGACTTGCTGAATAAGTTTCCCAATGACCAGCAGAAGGAAAGCAAATAATTACATTCATATTCTATCTTTCCTGCAAGGAGCTCAAGACAGCATACATGGATTTCTCCTCTCTTTTTATTTATCTTATTTATTTATTAAATTTATTAGTCGCCCATCTGGCTGGCTGTCCAGCCACTCTGGGCAACGTACAAAATAAAAATATACAAATACATTAAAACATTAAAAATCTCAACAACAATAATAAAACCTAACCCACCCCAAAAGCCTGCCTGAAGAGCCACGTCTTCAAGGCCCGGCGGAAGCTCATCATAGAGGGGGCATGGCGGAGATCATTTGGGAGGGAATTCCACAAAGTGGGGGCCACAATTGAAAAAGCCCTCTCCCTAGTTCTCACCAGTCTAGCTGTTTTAACTGGTGGGATAGAGAGAAGGCCTTTTGAGGCTGATCTTGTTGAGTGGCATCCCTGATGATGTTGGAGGCGCTCCTTCAGATAGACTGGGCCAAAACCGTATAGGGTTTTGAAGGTCAGAACCAACACCTTGAATTGGGCCCGGAAAACAACCAGTAACCAGTGCAACTCCTTCAGCACTGGAGTGATGTGATCTCGCCGGCAGCTGCCTTTAAGCAGGCGAGCCGCCGCATTCTGTACCAGTTGCAGCTTCCGGACCGTTTTCAAGGGTAACCCCACATAGAGTGCATTACAGTAGTCTAGGCGAGAGGAGACCTCAGAACAACCCCGTAAAGCAGGTGAGGCTGAGAGATGGTGATAAGCCTCACCCTACCTAGTGGGCAGTAGTGGAGTGGCAAATTCAGAAGTGCAGGGTCCCTACATGATAGTCATGCCTCTCCCCTCACTCACTTGTTTGCTCTCCATTGTCATCTCCACACTCCTCAGTCCTTCCTGCTCATGCCTTCTCCCACAACAACAGACATCGCTAGGAGCCAATCAGCATGAAAGAGGAGTTTGTTAGCTACTGAGAAGTCTTAGTGCCTGACTCACCTACTTTCACTCTGATTGGCTCCAATCAGCAGGAAAAGACAAGGAAGCATTTAGAAGATTCTTCTCAGTGACTAACACACTCCTCTTTCGTGCTGATCGGCTCATAGGATGCTGGAGATATAGGGACTGTGCTCCCAAAAAAGTAAGGGGTCTGAGTCCCTTCGAGACCCAGACGACTACACCTCTGCTAGTGGCTTAATGACTGGACCTGGGTCTCCCAGACTTAATTTATCCCTCTTATGGCTACATCACATCATTTACTGTAAAATAGTAAAAAACAACACCACCAAATTAACAGAATTATTTATTCATGCAACTTTTAAACTTTGCATGGTTTTTCTTGTTGCAGAATTGGGGTGTGGTACAGAATATCTTTTTTTTTTGTCATTCAAATGTTTCTAAGATTCAAGATGGATTTTTTTTCTTTTCCTCTCCTCGTTTCTGCTGTCTTGGTACAAGTGGAGACTGGTGGCTCCGATGTCAGTGGGGCAGTGAATCCCCTCTGGATTTTAGTCTGAACTTTTCAGGAGCTGAAAGCACCTTGGATAACTCCTTGAAAGTTCAGACTAAACCTGAGAGTGGTTTCACTGCGCCACTGATATTGGAGCCAGCAGCCCCCACTGCTTGGTACAAAGGTGTTTTAGAGTTGCTGGAATGTTTGTCGTCCAGTATTTCCACCACAGGCTGGAGCTGTGGTGTAATTCTTCCCCTATGGGTTGTATCCAATCGTATGTGAGGGCCATTCTGCTCACACAACATGACTTCTCCTTCCTCTCCTCTCCGTATGTGCCCCCCAAATCTGCTCCCAAGGGCCCACCAACTCCCTGCAGCAGATTTTGAGGGTGTGCATGGCGCTGCAGGAAAGAGGAGAGGAGAGGGAAGTTCCATTGCACAAGCTGGAGTCTATCATGTATACAACCCTATGAACTGATATTCCTGGAAGTCTCCTTCTGCATCTTTGCTCACTTTTTTTTAACAGGCATCAAGCCTGTGGGTTCAGATATGCTAGCAGCCAGCCTTTCTCAAAGCCGTATTTTGCAGACCTGCAGTATGCCCCATCCTAATGTTGTGAACGGAGTTGGCACATTACAAGGCAAGTTTTGGTGCAGTTTTATTTTCCCTGTTTCATTAACCTTAAAATAAAGGAGTCTGTGATTAGTTCATGTAGTGCAGGCTTGTTAGGTTTTGTGTTATTTGTGTCTTCTTATTTTATTTATTTATGAAAAAATATTCTACTTTTTGGCCCTAACAAAGGCCTCCACAGTAGTTACATAAAAGAACAAAAATACGCTAACTACAAACCATTGAAAGCCACATGAAATAAGAATGTTTTCACTCCCTCGCTACAAAGGCCATCAGGGACAGCGGTAGTCTCACCTTCATTGGGAGGGGATTCCACCACTCAGGAGCTGTCGCAGAAAAGGCCGTCTCATGTTTCCACTAACCAAACCTATTTCAATGGTGGGACATATAACAGGGCTTCTGCACATTATTTCAACCTATAGGCAGGCTCATATGGGAGGACAGTTTTTTTAGATATCCTGGACCCTAGGTAATTAAGACTTCAGCACCTTGAACTGGGTTTGAAAACACACTGGAAACTCGTACAGTTTATTCATTTCCAATATTTATAACTACTTTTCCCCATAGAGGGTCACAAAACAGTTTGCAGAACAATCAATAGGACCAGCTGACATAAAACCAGTGTAAGATGTACAAGACATATATTAAGACTGCAGTACTATACCACTTACCTAGGAGTAAGCCCCACTGAACTCAATGAAACTTACATCTGAGTAGAACGGCATAAGATTGCTTTTTAAACATCTGCATGAATTCACGGAGCAATGCTATATATGAGCATCTTAAGTTGCATATACTCTGAGGTCAGGATGAAGTGGCCCTTCACATGTCTTCAGATTGACCAAGATGAAAACAAGGCTCCCTGAGCCTGTGTATGATGGCAGCACGAAGAGTTGCTCATGAATATTGAAATATGGGCCAATTAAAAAAAAATAAAACGTTTAACAAAAATCACTGTAAACAAAAGTGAGAGAATTTGTGCACCGACTTGTTTGATTTGATTATGCAACTCATTTTCACAAGGCCTTTTTGGGGGCAGAACTAGTTGATGAAGAAAGTGATAGAAGAGTACAATCTAGAAAAAGGAATAATTTATATCTATGGCACTGAACCTTTTAGGCTTCATTCAAGCTCTCTTTGCACCAGCCTAAGGGGGGGTTGGATTGGGCAGATGTGTCCCTGGCCTCTGCCTATGGATCCTCACTGGTGGCGGCCCACAGAAAGCCCTGAAATGGGGCATTCAAGGGAAGGCACTGAGCCGGTCTGGGATCCACTGGACCACAAGGTGGCACCACTGGCATCTTTATTCTTTGAGTGCTCCCATCTAACACCTCCATAACACTAGGCTCCTTTCTTCCTACAATGTCCTTCTGGTGACTGGCCTGGCCCGAAGGCGCTTAAACCCTCCTTGCCAGAAGCAAGTAGGCGAGATTAAATGCTCCTACCCAGGCTCCATCTTTTAGCTAATATATCTTAATTTCCAATCGGAGAAATGTTTTTGTTTCAATTGTATGCTCCAAGCAACTGTGGTTGATACTTAATGTATCATGCTTAATGACATCACTCAGACCCGCCCCTGTGACATCACTGTAGCAAACCCCTGAAATCTCAGGGTTTGGGATGCTTCTGACCTGGCAACCCTAGTGACCTATGCACACAAGCAGGAGGCAAGGTCTGTAGTCCTCTCATGCTGTTCTTTCCAAGGTGAATGGTATTCAGAGGCATGCTGCCTCTGAACCTGGTGGTAGTATACAGTCATCATGAATAATCCCTTTTAAAACCATCCAAATTTGTGATTATAATTACAGCTAACAGAGGGGCTCACTCCACGAAGTGGATGCTCCTGTGGGTAAAAGGCAACTCTTGATGAGCCCTCCATTCTCCCTGCAACCCTCCATGCCACCTTGCATGGTTTCAGAGGATCCTAGAATTCACTCTTCCTCTAAGGAGAACTGACTAGGTTATACACCCTGCTGCTAAATGATGATGTCATGTAGGAAATGATGCTTGATTGTGCAGTGGCTAAAAACTATACTCTTTGTTTTGTTTTCCCACAGGTAGCCTCACCCCTTGCCTTTACAAATTCCCTGATCATGCTCTGAGTGCCAGTTCATGTGCTCTGGGCCACAGCTTTACTTCCATGCACCCATCCATCCTTGGAGATGACCCTGCCACTGATTTTAAGCAAGAATTCCGCAAGAAGAACAAGTCAGTTGAAGAACCAATAGACATGGACTCTCCTGAAATTAGGGAGCTGGAAAAATTTGCCAACGAGTTCAAGTTAAGAAGGATTAAGCTGGGTGTGTGAATCATTTAAAGGATTTTAGATTTTTTTTAAAAAAAATGCTTAAACTAAAGCACCATTTACAATGATTGCAGATTATGATGATGATAAAATAACCAACTCTCAGTAGCAGCGTGTGGAAGGTCCACATCCACTACTACTGCAAGTACGTACCCTGGGGTTTCTCCTAATACTGGAGCTTTTGAGCCTCCCATACCTATTTAAAAGTGTGCTGATATAAATGGTCATGTACAGGAAATCTAAATGTGAACATGTGTTTTCTGAAATCTAAAAGCATACTTCAAGCCTTTAAGCGGTGAGCATGATGCTCCCCTTTTAACTTGTCCACTTCAGTTGATAAGCTATTAACACATGTAGTCTTAGGTGCCCTAAGATTCTCTGTTGTTGTTGTGGCAACAGACTACTGGCTACCCCACTGGAAAACTTTTTCTGGTGTGAAATCAAGATCAGATTTGTTTTATGAGATGAAAGGAAAATGCTGGAAGAGCTTTAAAATCATAAATGTGTAGAAAGTTCTTTCTCCCTCTGTGGTGTGTGTGTGTGTGTGTGTGTAGATCTATATTTATATAGATAGAGATTCTTAGCTTGAGCTTGTAGGTTTGTTTTCTTTTGGCAGGTTATACCCAAACTAACGTTGGAGAAGCTCTGGCTGCCGTGCATGGCTCTGAGTTCAGCCAAACAACTATTTGCCGGTTTGAAAACTTGCAGCTGAGCTTCAAGAATGCTTGCAAATTAAAATCAATATTAACCAAGTGGCTGGAGGAAGCAGAACAAGTAGGAGGTATAAGAATTTTTTTGTGGCTCTTTTTAAAGGAGAATTTCTGCTTACGTGCAGATCAACTGATGTGGAACCGTGAATAATTTTCAGAATTTAAGAGGCCTGTTAAGGCAACCCCTCAGCTCATCCAGTCGGGGAAGCAGAATTGTTCCCACTAGCCACGCCCCTGATGCCAATGAACCAGGCAGCAAGTGCCTCTCCCTGCAGCCATGTGTTTGGCATTGTTATGAGGCCCTATGGATGTACAGTTGTATGTCCATAGTGTAAGCAGGGCTGACCCAAGGCATTTTGGGAGAAGGACAAGATGGTGTCTCTCTTGCCCCTCCCCCCTCCAATTACATGTACAGAAGGCAACAGGATCTTACTTCGACACTGACAATGGGACAGTGTTTTCCGCTGCACCTGAGGGCAGCAGACTGGATTAGGGAGTGCACAGCAGTGGAAAGGCCAAGGGAGCTGAGTAGGGACAGCCAATGAGCTGCTGCCGCTGCCCTCAGAACCCCAGACTCTGCTACCTGAAGCAGTCGTCTCACTTTGCCTAATGATAGGGCTGGCCTTCTGTGTAGGCCTCCTTCACATTAACACAGAGCATGCAGGACAGAAGAAGCTGCCTTCTACTGAGTCAGAGCCATCGGTCCATCTAGCTCAGTATTGTCTCCACTGTCTGGCAGCGGCTCTCCAGAGTTTCAGGCAGGAACCTCTCCCAGCCCTGCCTGTGGCTTGACCCTGGGGCCTTCTGCATGCCAGGCAGATGCTCTGTGACTCAGCTGTAGCCATTCCCCAATTCAAACTTTTTTCTGCAGCATGTCCTCATGCAGCTTCATGACAAAATGTCTAAGGCCCAGCGTACACCAAGAGCAATTGTGTGGTAAAAATGCTCCTGATTTGTACTACAGGAAGGGGGAATCAGAGGATTGCTTTAGATGTAAGAGTATCTTGCATCGGCAGCAATCCTTCTGAGACACTGACAGAGCAACGAAGGTTGCTGAAGATTTATAGCCTAGCAATGCACGTGGAGGCAAAATCAGCATTTTCCTTACAAGGGCTATTCAAATGGCAAGTAGACTTGAATGCCTGCAGCGACTCAAAACAGCGCTACCATGGAACAAATTATGGCAATAAGGACAAATAACATACATGTCCATATACATGGAACAGACAAAAGAAAGGACTTCTTCACATAGTTAAACTATGGAATTCACTCTTACCAGAGATGAAAGTAAAGATGACCGCCTACTTAGATGGCTTTAAAAGAAGAATTCTATTTCACTGCTTTAGCAGAGTCATATTCACTGCAGGCATACAACAGGATTTCTTTCTTTAATGCCGATATTAAGTGACTGTGTAAGTATCTAAAGCAATTATACGGAAGGCAGCAATAGTTTTTGATATTGTGCACATTATCATTGTAAGTAACTGTCTCCCAAAATGTTCCACTCTGTAGCTCTATACAGTGAAAAGGTTGGAGTGAATGAACGGAAAAGGAAACGCAGAACAACCATAAGGTAATGCAGCTGGATCTGGAACTGGGCTTTTTGGCTTTGGGGGGCACATGCACAGCCAGCGCCTGAGTAGTTCCACCTAAAGCTGCAATCCTGCACCCCAGGGAAGGGAAACTCAGGCCCACCCACCCCTTTATCCAGTCCTCAAGGCTCCCCCTAGGCCATGCCCCCTTCCCCCCCAAGTTGGACCAGCTCTGTCGCTAGCCTTTATTAGGTGGGGCAGCCACATTTCTAGGTGGAGCTTTTGTGGGGGGGGGGAGGCGCATAGCACCAACAAATCTCCCCTCACTGGTAGAGAGGATGAGGGCCAGGGAAAGGCAGTGGTCACTCCTCCAACTAGAGAGTGTGTTAACTTACATGAATGAACTTAATCTGTTGAATGGTCTCACCTTTTTTGAGAGATCCCCAGGAGTACTAGAATCAAAAGCTTGACTTTGCCTCTAGCTACAGCTCTCTTTCACTTGTGGCCTGTCCCTGTGTTCTGATTCTTCATTAACTGAACTACTTTGGTAAAGACAGTGAGCTCCTGAGTTTGGCTTTGATGCTGCATTAGGTATCTCAGGTTAGATTCTACCAGAAAAATAAACATGCCCATAGCTATACTGCTAGTTTAGGGAAGGGCAGAGAGAAAATAGATACTATAGGGTGTGTTTATTAACTCCTTCTTGAGAGTCTCTCCTTCTAGTCTTGTTACTGGTTGTTAGATTTTCCTACCTGTTGGACAATCATGGGAAAACTTTTAACTGGCTACCAGTTAAAGGCTGAACTCAACAATTGAAAATTAATTGTGGAAAGCAAGTGGATTTTTTTTAACTGGTTGCTGTGTTGATTTTTCTGTCTGGAAACCCTAAAAAGGCCTCATGTTGAGCTGCACATATTGGGAAAATCAGAAATTTTCCTGAGTTATAGCTCTACGGCTGTTTCATCCTTTGCCATCAAGTAATCAAGAAAAATAACCACTATGATTGTGAGTACAGCTTTGAAAGAGCAAAGGGTAGCCATTTTTTCAGATCACTTTAGCTCTTTATTGATTATATAGGGTGTTTGTGATCATGAAAAGTCTACCCTCAGTCAGGGAAAGCCTTGAGTGAGCAGACTTTCAGGGGCTCTTCCAGATGAGGCTTTTGTTGTGCCCTCATCTTGCCTTATTCACTGAATTTTTCTGATTGTCCTATTCTTAAATTGCTCCTGTTCTTTACACAAGCTGTCATTCTTTAACCTGAGGCTGTCATTGTCTGTCATGTCACAAATTAAAAAGACAAATTTCTTCCAAACTTGGGGGAGGGGAGCATAGCTCTATGGGGGCAGTGCCAACATTTGCCAGCTATCCTGGCTACAGGCCTGGGCTGGACCCCTTGCCAACTCTGGTCCACACCATCGCTGAGTCAGGGCCTTGGCCCATCTGGAATGCATCCTTGAACTGAAGTAATTCCTCTTGCTTATCTGGATGGATAATGGAGAAGCAGATGTGTGTGTAAATGTCTGACTGTTGTGTGGCTAGAATGGAGAAAGAGAAGAGTCTCACCTGTTGCTCTGCCACACCTCCTTTTGTCTCTGGCTCCGCCCACCACCAGCAAGCAGTTCCCAGAAGCTTGCCCACAAGGGAATGCAACCCTCAGGCCCGCCCATGAATGAAAATAACATACAAAAATGCATCATATGATGAGATATTGCTTGTAAAAATGTGTACATTCATCAAAACCGCCTACAAAAATGTGTGTATTATGAGACATTCTCACTAAAATGCAGGAGAATTTTCATGAGAATTTTTTTAAACAAATCGCTGCAAAAATATGGAGAATTGAATTTAAGCTTGGAAAAAAGAGAAACGAAGAAAACTGAAATTATCAGTCCTTTCTATCTCTACCTCAGACTGAAAAAGGTTTTCTAGCCCTGCTATAAAACAATTGTCTGAGAGTAAGCCCTAATGATTTACTTCCAAATACACATGTTGAGCATTGCATTGCAAATTATATTTTTAGTGAATGGCCTGTCCTTTCACTTGTCAAACAAAAAGACCAAATTTTCACACAGTGCTCCTCCTCCAACTGTTTAACCTCAACATAACAAATACAGTAATACCCCAGTTAACAAAGTAGAAGCATTCCTGGACATTACTTCTTTAACAAACACTTTTGTACTAGAAGTAGGAATAATATGGAAAGAATAGGGATAGGTTCCTACACCCGCTCATAGATGGTGGGGTCAACTTCAACAGGGGCTTTAAAGGGTGCCTACCCAGCACCCACCCCTCCTTCTCCTCTGAATTGTATTGGATCCTTCCCTCCCCAGCCCTGAGAGAAAGCAAGAGATCTCTTTAATGTAAAGTAAACACACAGGCTGGTCAGTTTCATCTTACAGCAAAGGCACAGGCTTGAAAGTTTATCTATAGCAAAGCAAAGGTAGTCAGTTTCACCTTTAAAAAAGCTTTCCTAAAAAGGAGCTTCCTTGTTGGAGGATTCATTAACTGAGACATTACTGTACATAGCAAAGTAAAACTCATGTGATGTCTAAATCCATTAAACAAACAAAATCAAGAATGAAGTATAATGCTGCCCTCTGGTGGTGGAAATAAAAAATGGTTGGAGTGAGCAAAGGGAATCGTGTATTCCACTTGACTTTGAAAGAAATATTCCACATACTTGAATAATTGCACAATATTTCAGTTCAAGATGAAAAGCACAACAGTTTAGAGGCGACTTCAACTTTCAGAAGCATTTATAGCTTGCCCAAAGAATTGAGCAGTAATTGAAGAGAGGAGATCATTGAGGAAAATGTCATGATTTTTTTAAAAAAATGCTTCAAAAAGAAGCAAAAGAATTTGCCCATTGGAAGCGAGGGAAATGTTAATCCAGGAGGCATAACCCTCACTCTCGGTTGGTAGGCTTCATCCAATCCATGACATCATCATGCTCACTATGTGTTCTCTGACTGGGTGGGAAGGACAGTGATGACACCAAAGCAAAAGTAGATGGAAAGAGCAGCAGCACAATGCCCTAAAAGGGTGAAACTGTAATTTAGAGACTTTTGTAGAAAGCTACATAGTGAAAGGTATTGTTAAGGTTGCCCTGTTCACATGAACCTGAGATATCAAGGCTATGACTGGATTATGGTATTTTTCTTTCTTTATAGCATTGCTGCTAAAGAAGCCCTAGAAAGCCATTTCACAGAACAAAGCAAGCCCTCATCTCAGGAGATCATGAGGATGGCAGAGGGGCTCAAACTGGAGAAAGAAGTGGTGAGAGTTTGGTTCTGCAATCGAAGACAAAGAGAAAAGAGGGTGAAGACAAGTTTACATCAGAACACCTTCAATTCCATTATTAAGGACCATCAAGAGTGCCACTAGAATTCTTTCCAGAAATAAATGGGTTTCTTGAAGGCAACTCTTTGAAAATCAGACTCCTCTCCCCAAAAAAGAACGAGATGTGGGCCTAAATCCAGGATATGTAATGCTTATCACTTTTACAAGTTTGTCTGGTTTAATCTTAGGGATGCTTCATTTTAAATATTATGCACTTCCATAAGAGGCATAGTATGGATAGCACCTTGCATATTTTAGTGAACCAAAGTAGTACCAAACATGTGGAAAGTGGGCAAAGCAAGAATGTTTTTTCAGACTCTAGAAGAGTATTTCCTATTATGAAGACTTCGTCATTCAGTTTAGTTCCACCATCTGTAGTGTGGGTAGGTAATGACTGTTAGAGGTGCAGCATGCAAGGTAGGTGAATATCTAACCACTTTTAAAAGGTTATCTACAATGACAACCCCCCATTTACAACTATATTTACCTATTTTGGAGGGGGTGGTCTCACACACCCAAAAGTGTTTTGTTTTCTCTACTTTAGACTAAAGCTTTTTCCTTATTTATTCCTTTTACTGCTGCCACCAAGTAGATTATATATTCCAGTTTGCTCACCAGTAGTTATGGATAAATATGGTACAAAACAGTACAGACTTCACTTTGTTGTTCACTTTACAGTAAATTATTTTTAGTTTAAATAATATAAACAGATAATGATTTTAGGGATGGAATCCATCCTCTGCCACTGATCCACCTAAGGCTTGCCCACCTCTGTACCACAGAGACTTCTGCTGCAGTCTTCACCTAGGTCCAACAATCTCGGCTGTCTCAAGTACTTGGTAACACCACAGACCTCAGTCTCAGCCAGTGATTTCAGCTCTTGGGTCTTTTCCCAGACCTTTAAGCCCAGATGTCCTCTTCCTGCCTCCAGCTACTAGTTTCGCTGCTTCCGCTTCCGCTTCCTTCACACAAATACTGACTTCTTCTGACCAATCCATACACTCAATGTGACTGCGGCTTGAGATGCTCTTTTATTTCCAACCAGAGTCTCTTTCCAGCCAATCACTTCAAATCTGGGTTGAATCCTCCCCTCATCAGACCACTACTCTGGTCTAATGGAATGTGACAGAATGTCCACTGAGTTGACTAATCAAATCCTCCTAGTTCAATCCCATGTCTGTATATAAAGACAGAATCTTGCTCCTAGAGTTACCTCTGTTCTAAGACAATGCAGTGTGACAACCAGCCAGCCGCTGATCTGTTGATACCTTGCAGGGGTGTAGTTGTTCAGGGTCTCGGAGGTCTTAGACCCCTTACTTTTTTGGGAGCAGGGTCCATATGTCTCCAGGAGCCTATGAGCCAATCAACATGAAAGGGGAATATATTAGCCACTGAGAAGAATCCTCTAACTTGCTTCCTTGTCCTTTCCTGCTGATCAGAGCCAATCAGAGTGACAGGAGGTGAATCAGCTACTAAGAAGACTGTTTTCAGTAGCTAACACTGTCTCCTTTCATGCTGATTGGCTCCTATGGACATCTGTTGTTGTGGGGGAAGGCATTAACAAGGATCTCATTCTCAACCCAGCAGCAAAAGGAAAAAAGGGGGGGAAAGGGTTTGGCTGTGACTATCACAAAGGGACCCTGCACTTCTGAATTTGCCACTACATTACTGATACCTCGCATATAAAAGTCAAGACCCTTTACATTCATTTTTTTAGCCTTTTACATATAATTGTGTGAATTTCCTTAAGCAGTCCTTTAAAAGACAACTTTACTTCAAAAATAGAAATTTAAAGAAGACATAGCCATAAAGAGTCTCTTTACATTTCATTGCATCAGCTTATCACTGCCTTTATTTCTTGCAAGTTTTATATTATTGCAATGCCTTCCACAAAGGAAGCCACAGACCTGAACTTACAAGATCTGAACAGGGCGGTTCACGAACGATGCTCTTGGAGGTCACTGATTCATAGGGTCGCCATAAGTCGTAATCGACTTGAAGGCAGATAACAACGCCTTCTTGCCTGCACTATCTAAAAGTAACGTTTGTAGGGATGAGAGAGCTGTTTTATGGCACCAACTATCCCAAATAAAAGGCACAATTCAAACCATGTCTGCTGCTACATACATGCTTTAATCTGCTAGCCCGTAAGAGACTCCCATGAAAGCACTATAGTCCACGAGGCCTCCACCTTAGAAAGTGCCCCCACTACATTCCAGATCAGTTCCAGCCTCGGGAGGGGACAACTATATTAATAGGTTGCTCATTGCTATTGTTGAGTGGCAGATGCCTACACAAAAGGCATCAATGTGCCAATTTTACAGTAGCATTAAGTTACTACAAACAAATAATGCAGCAGAGTTACAACACCAGGACTGCACACTGCACCCATGTTACTGCTCCCCATATTGGTGTCTCCAATAATCCTTTTAGCTGTTTAGCAGGCAGGTGGGTGTTCTCACTTGTAATCTGCATTTCAGAAGATCATTAGATCCAGAAGTGTAAGCTCCGAATCTTGCATTAAGATCCACAGACTACAAAAATTCCATTCAATCTATACCACGATTCAATCCACAGCCTAATCAATTTGGACAGATACTGAGATGGAAGGGGTATTTAAAAGCCTAAGTCTGTGGGAAAATTCTGCTGACGTCTGTATGCTGTAGTCCTTTAATCCAAATACTCTCTTAGTGCCATGGATATTAACTGAACTAGCTAAGCAAGTTACAGTATGAAGTCTTTTCCCCTGCAAGAATGAGATTTTGTAGGAGGGGAAAAAAATTACAGGAATTAAGAGATTTCGAGGGGGATGAAAAAAACTGTCATCTCCTACTGTGGCCAGGCTTATCTGTGCACTGATGAACACTCTTCTAGTTGATAGGGCCTTAAATGTAAAAGCTGCTCAAAGCAGCTGTGGCCTAATGAGCAGTTTTAGCAAACAGCAAGGAACCTGCTGGTTAAAATATTACGAAGAATTTTAATATGGGAAAGGCTTACAGGGAGCCATTATCTAATATCTACATTTCTTAAATTTGGTTAAGCTACTTGACTCTACCTTTCCATTTTGATTTTTGCTTTGTGAAGCCCAACGAGGTTTAAAAGCTTGCTGTTACCAAATGGAAGTTGGCTCAACAAGAGGTATTGATTAACCTACTTTGTGTCATATGTTGGAATAAACATGGCAATTACCTCTATACTGGTTTACACAGGAAAGCCAGAACATATTAGTTTAGAGACCTCATTCTGAAAACAGAAAAAAGGATCATGCTAAAGCACCATGTAGTGTACACATCTCTGAGGATCTTATTAGCAAGCTGGACAGCATACGATTCACATCTTGTAGCTGATCACAGCACCAAAAGGGAGATATCAGATGGTTGGTACAAACAAGCACTTATCAAAACAATGAACACCATAATGGCTGACTTCACGTGTCGCTGTAAACCATAGTTTAAAATAAAGTATAATTTAATACAGCGGTGGGGAACAGGATCCAGCCAGTGGGCCAGATTCTCTGACCTCAGCCTCTACAGGCTATTGAGACACCTGTCTATCATCTGATATCAGTATCAGGTGACCCAAACTATTTTTTTTCTTTCATGGGCTATGCCTGCAGAGATCCTTTGTACAAGCAGCTTCAGTTCAAGCCAGCATTGCAAAGGAATGTGCCTCACTTTGGAGCTTGCTATAAGTGCCAATCCCAATAGGCTTGCTGTAAGCACTAATCAGCTAATTGGTTGCTTACAATAATCCTTCCTTACGATGGAACTATCAGGACTGTAAGGTTCCTGATAGTTCCTTTACAGCCACATCTCCACCTGCTCCACACCTGACATCATACAGGGGCACGTGGGTGTGCTTTGGGGGAAATGGCCATGCTGAGCTTAATTTGGACTGCAGGCCAGAGATTCCCCACCCCTAGTTAAATGTGATGTGCAAATCAGTTCAATGTCAGAGTAGACCTGTTGAAATGAATGGACCTATGTTAGTCATATTAACTTCAATGGGTCTGCTCTGAGTAGGACTAGCATTGGCTGCAACCCATGGTCCGAATACTGTTTTATGGATAAACAAGCATTGGGAATTGTTAGAAAACATGGGCATTACTTCTGAGTTGTGTAATGTTTGTTTTGCTGTGTGGGATTTTATCGTATATCTACCAGTTTTATTTCCTGTTTTCAAAATTATAGCTACACTTCCGCATGCATTCCCCCCCCCCCTCTTTCAGGGTACAAATGCTTTTAACAGCTGCCTGAGATGTGTTTAGCTGACAAAGAATTCTGTACCAAAGGTATGGAAATAAAGCCATGGGGAAAAATGTAGATGGTAAATGTCTGCCCGGCAAGCAGCTACCGGATTGTAGTAGCTGCTTGACAGGAAGACATTTACCAAGTAAAGCATCCCCCCATGACTTTCCTAGTAACTAGAACAGGAACCTTACGTGAAAATTATTTCCAGAATGCAATATATGTGAGGGGGTGGGTTGAAATCTTTAAACATGACACTGTAATTAAAGAAAATGAAATGGAAGAGATACTCAATTAACTAGTATCTCATTTAGGATACATTTTATACTTTCAGGCCGCACCAATTTCAGAACATTTTCAAATATTCTCTGATTGTCCAACTGAAGTGAGGCAGCAGCATTTGTAATATTTTAGCTTTCCCTCTACAATAAATGAATTACTTTTTTCACCTCATTAGGGTTAGCTACTCTTTTTTCTGATATTTAATATATGCAAGAACACAATTTTTGGCTTCATTTACTTTTTGAGTAGTATCAAGACTATGAATGTAGGTGGTTAGTAAAAGGTTTCTAATATTACATTTTTAAAAAATCCGTTAGTTTTCTTGTGCCCCTTTCATAGTGCAATCATAGCCATATCTATTTAGAAGTATTTTTTAATTTAGTGTGGCTTATTCCCAAGTAAGTGGTGATTAGGTTGCAACTGTAGCTATTCAGAGAAATCCAAATCCTAGATGGACAGCAGTGGGACATGATGGAACAGTGCAGCCACTGCCGCATCTGCTGCTCCATTGCTCATGTGGGCTAAGGCAAAACCCTATTCTGGGCTACAGCAGCCTGGAGCTGGTATAGTAATCAGGCTCAGATGTGGCCCAAGGCTGTTGTGTTATGGGAGAGGGACTGACTTTGAATCCTGAGCTAGCCTCTTGCCTGGAATGCCCCATTTCAGGACTTTCCGTGGGCTACAGATGGCACGAAGCCCATGAAGTCGAAAAAGTGATGCCAGCTAGGCACAGAAAAACCACTGCCCCATCCAGTCCTCAGTGAAATGAATCAGGGGTTTGGACTGCATATTTGGTCATTTAACTAGTTTAATGTTTAGATTATATTTTTCAGTAGCAATTTAAATCAAATAACAGCACTCAAGGAGCTAAAAGCTTTTATTTGATTTTTTAAAAATCCACAAAAAGGAGCTTCCCCAAAGTAGCCACAGTGCCACATAAAGTCCATTTTATATCCTTACAAAATCAAATTGTATATGTTCTTGAGATTGCCTGGATCCTATCTTTAATCAGAAATTTATTAATTCTATACTAAAATGGATACCTAGGCTCACAAATATTGGTGCTGATGCCCTATTCCTATGGAGTATCCAGGAAGATGATAGTCATAGTAACTTTCTTGTCCTGTTCTTCATAAACAATCAGCAGTCACTTTCTTGATCATTCTCATTTTCACTATTAATGTTACTGCTACACTAGTTCAGGAGAAGTCACTTTTCACAATCTAAAACCATGTGAATTATATTTCCTATAACACACCAAGATATTCACCATTTTACTATAGATGCAATTTTAAACCCAAGTAAACCTATTCACTTTAAAAAGCCAAGCATACATAATTCCAATTAAGTGAGCATGAACTGGATATGACATAGAACAAACATACAATATCAACAATAAAGTGTATTTTCAAAGATAACACTTGTTCAATGAAAAATGCTGCATAGCAATATGTACAAATGATATTCCAAGAAAATATGCAATTTCAGGTGTTAAAGTAAATTACATACTTGGTAGCAGCAATTACAGCTGAGTTCACATAACTCTTTCAGTGCTATGTAAGTTGACATAATGGCTTTAACATTACATTTTTTCACAATCCAAAGCTTAATTAAAAGAAACCAAGCATAATGGGCAAACATCCAGTGATGTTCACCTGCTTGTGCAATGGAAATCCACTTGTGCAACAGAACTTCCTGTTTCTTTTCACCCTCCAACCCTCCAGAGCCCATTTTGCGGGCACATGAGGGGCTGTAGGAGGGAAAAGAGGAAGGAGAAGTCTCATTGCATGAGTATCTCACCCTATGTACACAAAGGCACATAATTTTCTTCAAGTTAGCTATGTTACAGTACAATGGACATTATTCAGTACAACCAATTTTGCTAATAAAAAATATTATTAGACCACAACCTTGCTTCCGATAAGATAATTGGATTGCAGTATTGTTCTAAAATATTGGACTATGTCAGAAATGTATATTTTAAAACAAGGCTGAATCAAGAATGACTTGCTAGAAAGGCGCTTAATAAAAGACTGCCTACACTTTCAATATACATCCTTCACTTGAAGAAGACAACATTCACCTTCCAATTTAAAGAAAAAGTGAGCTTTATTTAATCGTATTATAAATTACTAAGTCTCTTGGTGTAGTTGCAATAGATGCATGTGAAATGCCTCCAGAAAGGCTGCTTGCAATAACTTCAGGAAGTTTGGAAACCTAAAAAGAAAATGAAGTGTTGGTCAAGCAAAGTGCTTTTTGGAGAAAAAGCTAAATGCACCCAATCCAAATTTAGATTGTATGTAACAGTTGCTCCTGTTTACAGTAGAATCCAATTTGGTCAGATGTATAAAAATTCTGCATGATGAACACGTTGTATTGTTCTCTTTCAGCTGATTCCAAATATTTGTTCCAACTGCCTCTAGAATTTATTGTCACCAAAAATGGCTCAGGCAAGATCTGTAAAGGAATTTGTTTTTTATTTAAACTTGTCTTTCACGTTCATGTGTGAGCCGGCACTGAAGCAGTTACAGAAGGCAGGTTGCATGTTACCATGAAGTTAATCTACTCCCAGAGCTTTGAGCTGCCGCTCAATCTCTTCATCAGAAATTGTGGCACTTTGGGATGTTGATGCAGATGGCATGCCTCTGGCAGCTGATGGAGCCTTGGCCATCTATTAAAAAAGAAAAATGAGGAAAAGCTTCATTTAGACAAGCAAGATGAGCCACAGCAATTGAGATGATAGAACACTGACAAAAAAGGAATAACTGCAAAAGGTGTTTAAAATGTAGGGACCACAGGAAATTACTTTTCAACAAGGGAAGTGAATCTCGTCATACCTTTCCAGATATTTCAATTCCAATTTCATCAAGGACTTGGTTCACAATATCCTGACTTTCTTGTTCTTCATCAGAATCATTGAAGATATCATCCAAGGTATCATTGACTTAAAAGAGAAATGAAAACCAGAACTTCATTAGTACAGTAACAGTAAAGATGCTACCCTAGTCTCTCATACCACTTTTATATCCCAGCACCCAGCAACAGGTTCGTGGCTTACTTGCCTGATAAACCATTTATTTTGAAGAAAAGCAAAATGAAATCATTTTTTTAAAATATCATATGTGGGTATTTTTCTTTATACTATTATTACATATAATTTTGGCCTTTTCAACTTTAAAAAATAATGTAACAATTATAATTATAATTATGTAATAATAATGTATAATATAAAAACAAAGCCAAAAACCAAATCCATTTAGCAGGCAAAAAGTATTCATCCTAGAAATCTGTGTCAAATTTATTTTTATTAATTTCAAAGCCTTTTTATTGGCCAGTGTCATATGATGGTGAAGACAGCCTTTTGTGTTTCAAATTGGAGGTTATGGTCTATTTCTATTTTGGGTGCATTAACAGTGGAATCTGAAACTGCAGTTTGATGTAAAATCAAACTGAATACAGTATATTGCTATTTCAGCAATGACTCTAGCTGTTGGAAAAAAGAGGATGCATGTTTTCAGCCTGCTATGTTTAAACCACTTCATTTAAGGCAAGGTGCGCATGGTCAATTAAAAACAGAGCACACCTAGAATTTTGCTAGAATATATTTCCCCTCCCACTGTTTTATCTTGTGCAAACTGAGACACTCCTCATGTCCACTGGAGACTATTCTGCAGAATAGTCAGTGCCATTATTCCATAATTATTTTTGGAGCTTTTTAGTGTAAATTTTGCAGTGTTGCTGTACTTCACATATTCACAGAAACAGAAACAAAAGAAAATGATTTCCTATAGGAAGCTTCACTAAAATTGAAAAGTAAATCAGACATATTTAAAGTGACTGTCTGAACTATATCAACTGTCTTAATAATGTTGCTTCCTCCCTGCTAAAACAAGACAGCACATGTCTTCTTTCTATAATTTGGGCTGACTGCAGGTGTTGCCACCACTCACCATATGCTCAGAGGCACATGTTACCAAATTCTTCCAAGCTACACAAGAAGTGGATTGGACTGTGAAAGACCAACCCAAATTGTGTTTGCATTTTGACCAATTTGTAGGGCAGTACAATATCTCAGAGAGGAAGTCAGGTTTCTTGCTCCCCTGGTGCATTCACTATAGCTGCCCAATTTCCCTGTTTTTTAAAGTTTGATAGAAATATCTGTGGGCTATAGGTATGTTCTTACCACAAGGTTTTTGACCTATTAGTGAATTTCTCTGCTTTTTAATCTGGGAGATAAGAAATGGGATCCTCTGCAAGTTTGCTGAGAATGGATTGATCATTTGCATGCTTACAGAGTTCAGTGGGATGTACTCCCCCGCAATCATGCTTAGGATAGATGAAACTGACCACAGGGCATGGGGAGGGGAGGAAGATGAGGAATGGCAGGAGGGGGTTGGGAGCAGGCAGGAGGGGGAGGAGAGGAGAAGGACAGGTTTGATCATTTGCATGCAAATAGAGTTTAATGGTATTTACTCCTGTGCAATCATGCTTAAGATAGGTAAAACTGACCATGGGGAAGAGGAAGAGGAGGGGGAAGGAGGAGGGAATGGGAAGGGGAGGGAGGGGATAGGGAGGAGGAGAAGGGAGGGTCGGTTTGATCATTTGCATACTTTTTGAGTTCAATGGGATTTATTTCTGTGCAATCATGCTTGAAAATGGAAATGGACTGCCTTCAAGTCTATCCTGACGTATGGTGACCCTATGAATATGGTTTTCATGGTAAACGGTATACAGAGGTGGTTTTCCCATTGCCTTCCTCTGAGGCTGAGAGGCAGTGACTGGCCCAAGGTCACCAAGTGTGCTTCCTGGCTCTGTGGGGATTCAAACCCTGGTCTCCCAGGTCATAGTCCAACACTGACCTGGAGAAGGGGCACAGAGGGTAGGAGGCGGGGGAGGGGAAGAGATTGGGTGGGTGGTTACTGGGAAGAGGGGAAGCCCTTTTCCTTTCCAAAAGGAAAACATTGTGAACAGTATCATTGCTTTTCAGCATTTCCCCCAGCTTTTCATTCTACAGCAGGCACATGTCACCTCCCACCCAAATTTAAACCAAAACTGTCCCTGGCCACATCCACAACAGGCCTTTATTTCACTTTGGACAGTCATGGCTTCTCTCAAAGAATCCCAGGAAGTGTAGTTAGTGAAGGGTGCTGTGAGATGCTAGAAGACGCCCTGTTCCCCTCACAGACCTTCAATCAGAGTGGCTGACTGTCAGGAGAATAGGAGTTTCCTCTCAGCACCCTTCACAAAGTACACTTCCCAGGATTCTTTGGTATGAAGCCATGACTGTCTCAAGTGAAATCAACATATAGTGTGGGTGTGGCCCCCTGATTAGCCAAGCCAAGCAGCTGTGAGTCTGGCTTTTAAAACACTGACAGTTCGTTCTTACTGAGCATGCCTGACACTATCATTCAGTTCAATGCAAAATTTCCTAAATTAATTAAAAATCAGCCAGGCGTTCTTTTTTAACTTTTAAACTGCAGAAGATGAAGGTCAGAGTATGGGGCAAGGTCACTTATAGGATTACAGGTACTCTGTGAACATGGCTGATTTTTAATGAATTTCAACAAATTATGAGAACTCAGAGAAAAAAGTCCAAAAGGGCTCTGGATTTTCTCTCTCTCTTTTTAGACTTTGAACTCTCTATTCTCTCTGTCTGTTTTGTGTATCGCCATGAAATTTTAGAGGGTTGTTAAGGAAACGTTTCTGAGTTCTGGACTATACGTTTTGTAAGGTTTTGTTTGGAAATGAGCTTATGGGAAGCATCAGAATGGCATGGAAGGTATTTTCAATGTAACATTGTAGAATGTGAAATATCCACGCTGGCTGTAGTATACAGGCACTCTCGTGGTTGTATAATTTGATTCCTATATTGACCATTTGGTGATGTCCACGTGTACAGTTGTCTTTTTGGTTGCTCAAAAAATGTGTTTGCAAGAAACAAATTATTGGCTTCACAGAATTCAGTCTGAATTGGCTGGCCAGGGCAGGGCTTCACAGCATTTTCCCATCACTTTTATATTACACTGAGAGCCAGTGTGATGTAGTGATTAAGGTGTTGGACTATGACCTGGGAGACCAGGGTTCAAATCCCCATATAGCCATGAAGCTCACTGGGTGACCTTAGGCCAGTCACTGCCTCTCAGCCTCATGAAAACCCTATTCATAGGGTCGCCGTGAGTCAGAATCGACTTGAAGGCGGTAATTTTTTTTTATATTACACCCCTCTAATGCTGGCTATTTCCATATTCTCTTTCCTCTCTGTTCCCAATGCCACTGCAGCCCATGCCAAAAGAATATGTAAGATTATGAAAATGTATGTTCCTGCAATTAATAATTTTAACAAACATAGGTTAAAGTCAATTATATTATTGGCTTGACGTGGTGGTCTTAGCAATCCAATAAGGAAGCAGGGAACAGTTGTAATCATAATATGGAAACACAATACTTACTCATTTCTTCAGTCATTTCCATTTTCATGTTTTCTTTCTGGAAGTTCTGCATAGTTTGCAGTGTCTTTTGTGGATCCATCTTTTTATTAACAGCTTGCATTGTCTAGCAATGAACAAGAGACCCTTATAAATATGGAAATGTGGCCAAGATACTAAATCTGCTGAACACACCACAATAATGTCTGAAGATTTCTAAGAAGTTAAAAGAAAATAAATTCCTATCCTTTAAGGAATACAAGCTCCTTGCATAGAGGTCCTTGCACCTCTAGCACTACCAAAATTACTACAGTGGAATACACCATTGTGTAGCAATAAATTCTCTTTGCGGATACCATGGACTGTAAAAAAGACTAATAATTGGGTGTTAGAACAAATTAAACCAGAACTCTCACTAGAAGCTAAAATGATGAAGCTGAGGTTATCCTACTTTGGACACATCATGAGAAGACATGATTCACTAGAAAAGACAATAATGCTGGGAAAAACAGAAGGGAGTAGAAAAAGGGGAAGACAAAACAAGAGATGGATTGATTCCATAAAGGAAGCCACAGACCTGAACTTACAAGATCTGAACAGGGTGGTTCATGACAGATGCTCTTGGAGGTCACCGATTCATAGGGTCACCATAAGTCATAATCGACTTGGAGGCACATAACAACAACAAAAATTCTTCTGTAAATCACAGTCTAGTTGATTTATACATTTTTCAAAATCTAATCTGCTGATAGTTCTGATATTGGTCTGGTTCAGATATAATGCCAAATTATGATTTAGCATTACACAAACAAGATCTCAGCTGGTTTTCTACCGTCTCCCATGCTGCCATGAGGAGATGAGAAACTTCCACTTCAGGTTCCAATTAACTGCAGGCGGGCATCACATCCAAACCATAAATTGTGGTTAATATTAATGATGGTTTATTTGAACAAGCCAACTTTATAAACCTTGATTTGAAACTGGTTTGTTTCAGTAAATCATACTTAAAGTCTATCCATAGTTTGTCTGGCTTGAGAAACACTAAACTGTGGGTTAAAACAGAAGTGAAAGCTTTTAATCTCCTCATGGCAGAGTAGGAGAGGGAAGAGGCAGCTGATGAGGCAGCTTGTCCACGTAATACTAAATAATTGTTTAGCATTATGCCTGAACACAGCCATTGTGGAATGGGTAAAACCTGTATGACTGAAGTAAAGGCTCTATTATTTTTCCTACCCATGTACAGCATGTTCCTCTTATGTTTAGAAAACTGAGAAAAGCTCTTCCTGGGTCTATAAAACCTTACACTACATCAGGCTTGAACTGATGTACAATATCTTGGCCACATATATAAAGCTGCCTTTATATAAACTCAGACCATCAGTGTATCTACTGTAGTACGTACTATTGTGACTAGCACTTGTCTCAGGCACTGGACCAGGAAGAGCAGATAAATCTTCCCAGTCCATTACAGGCCCATCCACGCATCTCCGGTCACCCCAATATCTGTGAGGAAGGGTTTAAGCTTTAGACAGTGTTTGCTGCTGTAGCTAAGTGGCCAGTGGCATTCATATGGGACTCCCTTGAGGTCATTTTGCCCCAATCACCTCAATGTCTCAATATGAAGAAGGATCCTATGGTCCTTCCTCAGAACAAGGCATTGTGAGGAGACTTAGCACTGCTGACTAGCAGTGGTGCTCTGGGGTCATTGGCAAAGATTTTTAACCAGCCCTGCTATTTTTTTGACAGGAAATGTTGTAGATTAAACCTGGAATCTTCTGCATGCAAGGAATGTGTTCTACAACTGAGCTGTGGTCCCCCTCTGCTATGACAAGTAAGAACTGTGTCCATGTGATCTGGCTGGAATGCTTTTATAAGTTAGAAGATAAATGGTTCCGCCATCCTTTTTTTCTTATATGCTCCTATAGATCAAACTACCTGCAAACATATTAAGTAGGAAGCTTCTATCCTAGCCCACCTCCTACTGTGCTAGTTTTCCAGTTGCAGAGGTTTTTTTAAAAAAAAAAATGTAGGGGAGCATTCAAAAATCACGTAAGCCTCAGTGATGAGCTAGATGACAGCCAATAAACTGAAGTTCAATTCTGACAAGATGGAGGTACTGTGGGTGGATGGTTCCCTGGTCTGGGGCGATGGTGGTCAAAATGGATATAGATTTACAAGGCTACACTATGTAAGGCTACACAAGTTAATATGACATTCTTTATGATCATATATCCACAAAAATCTTAAAATTATTTGACTATGTAGAAATCATATAGTTTGAGCTAAATTTTTCATTTTAAAATAGTATAACACCCATTATGTTATGAAGAATGTAATTGCTAACAGTTATGTAGACTGTCTTGCATTTCTGCTAGGAGCTATGTATCAGCAAGTTGCCTGAATGACAGTTAAACTGTTGCTATGACACTGTTTCAAAAAAAAAGATGGGCATGCAAGTGAGGTGTCTGCCTTTATACAAAGGAGCTGGGACATCAGATACTGATAAAACATAATTGATCAGTTTGCGAACATGTTGCTTCATCCTGTTGGATCCTAGCTACAGGCCAATGAAACTACAAAATTCCACCCAAATTTAAATGACTGGCTGGGGGCAGGGGGTACTCTGGCTGGAGAGAATAAAATGGCAAACTCTGGTCAAGGACAGAGCAGAGAAGTTGCTGTGTCGCTTTATAAACAGTTTTAAATAACATACACCATACTTTGTATTTGAACCTCTGTGCTGTTTTTCCTATGCTTAACCATAGCTACTGGTGGGTAAACTGAGGAAGAAAATAAGTGGTAATGAGATACATGGTGGCAGTGATAATAAAGGGTTAAAATAAATAATTGGTCATAGCATGGAAATCTGAAGTGTGAAATACACCTCAATAATGATAATCATCATGGAATGAGGGGACCACCGCAGACATCCTTATTCCTAAATCGTCATTGTGACATAAATGAAGAATTCACTTAGGGTGGTATTCAACTAATACGTCCCCGAACTGTGGAACAGCCTCCCCGAAGAAGTACGCCTGGCGCCGACGCTTCTATCTTTTCGGCGCCAGGTTAAGACCTGGCTATGCTCCCAGGCATTTTAATGCATTTAATGTTACAATTTTAAATCTCTTTGTTTACTGTTTATTTATTGTGATATTTTGTATTTCTGTATTTTAATCTTTTGTACACCGCCCAGAGAGCTACTCGCTATGGGCGGTTTAAAAATGAAACAAATAAATAAATAAATAAAAATCAGTGCAAGAATTTCTGCTTGCACAACGGGACTTCTCTCCTTTCCCCAGGGCCCTCTCCAAATCTGCTCTGGAGGGTTGGGGGAACCCTTACAAACAGATTCAAGGGCTCACAGGGGGAAGAGAGAAGAAAAATGCTTGTGCTGATGGGACGCTTACTTAGTGCTATGTTGGATACAACCCCATATGTATTACTACTTTTATTTTTCTTTAAGTGTGTATATAAATACTGAAAATGCCAAAGAACTGATACAAAAAAGACAGCAATTTAACTTCCACTTGAAATTCCAATGTGCTTCCACACTTTGAAGTTCCTATAGAAGTAGAAGGACCCTTGGTCAGTCCTGCATTTTCACTAGGTGACTTCACACATAAGTCACTTTCTCTATCCTCCCCCAAGCTAAAGTTACAACATGAACTGTAAAGCTAGAATGAGACATCCCCATGTACTCTGCAGTAAGTCCTCATAGGAGCTGTGATGTACAAATGTGACAATGTTCTGCACAAGTCTGTGGATCCATATAAGTACAAACAAGCAATTTAAAATCTGCCAGCACAGCTGAGGGAACAGAAGCTCCTGGATAGTATGTGTCAAAACACAACATCCTTCAGACTCATCTAAATTACTCATAACGTCGTAACTGCATAATTCTTTAAAGTGTATTTCCTGGCCTGCTTAAGCTGTTACACCCATACCTATGCTCCTTTTAAAAGGACCATTGGGTCTTTAAGGTCAGAAAAGAAAGCAGGTGCTTCCATGTGTACACAGTTCAATATAGAATTATATTATATATTAGGTCAGGTTAGGGAGCTGCAGGCAAAACACTCCTTCAACTCTTAATTGCATGGTAGTACAAATGTCTTCAGTGGGTTACAAATTGCCTTTCCTCTTTTATGAGAAGATATTGGTCAGCTAAATAAGATCAGTTTAGTTTCTTTAGGCATGCATACTCTATTAAAGCTTTTGCTATTTTCACTGTAAATTGCAGATTATTTTATTGTTAGACTTCTGCAGAGTACTTGTTGGCTGTGTTTGAACATCACAATACACTATGGTTTATCAAGACTAGGCTTGTGTGCTCTTCCTGCCCTTCCTCTTCAGGTACAGCCACAAGGAGGAGTTGAGAAGTTTTCACTTATTTTTAATTGACTGCAGCATACTGTTGTCTAAACCCAACAAACTGTTTGTTGTTGTTATGTGCCTTCAAGTCAATTACAACTTATGACGATCCTATGAATCAGTGCCCTCCAATAGCCTCTGTCATGAACCACCTGTTCACATCTTGTAAGTTCAGGTCTGTGGCTTCCTTTATGGAATCAACTTCCCTTGTTTGGCCTTCCTCTTTTTCTACTCCCTTCTGTTTTTCCCAACATTATTGTCTTTTCTAGTGAATCATGTCTTCTCATGATGTGTCCAAAGTATGATAACCTCAGTTTCATCATTTTAGCTTCTAGTGATAGTTCTGGTTTAATTTGTTCTAACACCCAATTATTTGTCTTTTTCGCAGTATGCACAAAGCTCTCCTCCAACATCACATTTCAAATGAGTTGATTTTTCTCTTATCCACTTTTTTCACTGTCAAACTTTCACATCCATACATAGAGATTGGGAATACCATGGTCTGAATGATACTGACTTTAGTGTTAATCAACAAACTGAGGTTAATCTTAAGAGAGTTTGTTTGAAACAAGACAATTTCAAACCAGAGTTTATGAATCTAGCTTGTTTCAACAAACCATAGCTAAGATTAACCTTAAATTAGGATTCAGGGGATAATTCCAAACTGCGGTTAATCAAAAACAGAAGCAAACATTTCTTATCTTCCTCCTTGCTGCTGTGCCAGAGGAGAAGGGGAATGCATGAATCTAAGGCTCATCTAGATTTGTTCCTATCATGATAAAACTATAGTCCAAACACAGCTGTTGTATAAATTAAAAACAGTACCCTACAAGCAGTATTTCGGATACTCAAATTTAATTGCTTACCTTTGCTGTTGTTGACATTGCTCCTGCCATCTTCATTTGGGAGTTCATCAGTTTTGTTTGTGTTGACATGGATGTAACCTTTGAACTAACTGCATAGGTTCGAGTTTTCTGTTTTCGCAGCTGCACAAGCTGTTTTGCTAAAACCTTACAGGCTTCTTTGTTTCCAGTCTTAGCCATTTTCTTTATTTCCAATTCCTATTTATTAAAAAGAAAGCTACTTTTAGTTTATATGCACTTTTTATCTTTTACCATAAACATTATAGCAAGTTGTTGCATAAATGGTCCCCCAACATGATCTGTCCTTCTCAACTCAACTCATTTTAGACAAGCAAGAAAGCTATTTAAAGGGAAAAAAGCAATGTTTCCAAAATCAAAAGCTATGGAATACAGACAGCAAACAGTGTTCAGGAGATGGATGCACTGTTCTTTACCATTACTAGTTTGGGCATGTTATTGTGAAAGATGAACTAAAATTCTCTTATTACTTACCAATTGCTTTTCCTGTCTCTCCAAAGCTGTTCGATCTCTTACTATAGCCCTCTGTGTACCTCTTAGCTCTTTATTTTGTTCTTTAATTATATCTAAGAAACAAAATATTTATAGTTGGCATCATGGATGAGGAAAGTGTGGTGAGGACATACGGTTTTAGGTGAAAGCATGTTTCCCTCCCTGTAGCAATATTATTGGCATCTCAAAAACTATCCCAAATTACTGGGATAGTCTGGGGAATAGAGGCCTGGGAGGCTTTCTTTGTGGCAACCACTAAATTGTGGAACTCCCTTCCCATAGAGGTGTATCTAGCATCTTCATTTACAACTGGGGGACATGCTATCATCACCCTGATCAAAATGCTCAGGGAGATCTTGAGATGGAGAATGAGACTGGGAAAATACCCAAAAGAGGAAATACTGGAGTAATGGGTGACTTCAACTGCACGCACATAGACTGGCTACATATGTGTTCCTGTCATAATAAAGGCGTAAAATGTCTAAATACTCTGAACAACTGTGCTCTATAATAGTTAGTAATGGAACCAACCAGAGGGGTGTTAACCCTGGACTTAACTTTAACTGGTGCGAGATGTAAGTGGAAATTAAGTTGGACCACTTAATAAGTGTTGAATCACTTGGTAACATTGATTATAGTGCTATCAAATTCAATATACATGTAAACAGCAGATTGCCAAGAAAATCCAACACTGTCACATCTGACTTCAAAAGAGGAAACTTCTCAAAACTGAGGGGATTGGTAAAAAGCAAGCTGAAAAGGCAAAGGCAAGAAAGTCAAATCATTCCAAAATGAAACTAGAAATCTTGTCCAAATCAGAACGAAAAGGAACCCAAACTTTGACAAAAGAAATGCAAGCAGACAACAGATGCTAAGAATATGAGAAGCACATTGCTAAAAACATGAAAACGAACTATAAAAAAATCTATATTACTACTTCTGTATTAGTAGCAGGTGACCAGCTATGCAGGCTGTTGGACCTTTGGATGACAAAGATGTGGTTAAAAAAAAAGATAAGATTGCAGAGAAGCTGAATGCATTCTTTGTCTTCTTGGAGGAATATCTAGGGCAGATCTCTGTGCCTGAACTAACCTTTGTAGGAAGGGAGTCTGACGAACTGATGCAAATAATGGTGTCTTATTGACAAACGAAAAACTGACAAATTCCCAGCATCTACCCAAGATTTCTCAAAGAGCTCGAATATCCATCTCCATACCGTAGGTTGAGAAAATGGCCAACATAACACCAATTTTTAAAAAGGGATCCAGGAGGATCCTGGAAATTACAGACAGGTTAGCTTAATATATGTTTCACGAAAACCAGTGTTGATAAAAATCAATGATTTTTAAAAAATGATTTTAAAAATTTAAATCAGATTTTAAAATTTTCTTAAAACAATTAGTAAAAAAAAGAGCCTAGGTCAAAGATATCATCATGATTATACAACTTCTAATAATATTCTATGAATATGTTAACAGCAATTTATGGAGATGAATGAATGAATGAATGAAACTTTATTTTTACCCCGCCCTTTTTCCAAACTGGAACTCAGGGTGGCTTACAAATAAAACTACATGTAGTTAAAAACTTACAAAAATATACAATTAAGATACAATTAAACTATACGCAACCTTAAAACCATGAAACAGGCACTTAAAATACTAAAAAAAATTTAAAATAATACAAATATCAGCATAAAACAATAAACAAACCTTGTAGAGCCCAATCCTAAACATCTTCTATCTCAAAAGCCTGTCAGAATAAAAAAGTCTTTACTTGCCGACGGAAAGATGGCAAGGAGGGGGCCATTTGTACCTCCCTAGGAAGGGAGTTCCAGAACCTAGGAGCAGCCACCAAGAAGGCCCTATCTCGCGTTCCCACCAATCGCGCTTGCGAAGGTGTTGGGACTGAGAGAAGGGCCTCTCCTGAAGATCTCAGGGCCCGGGCAGGCTCATATAGGGAGATACGGTATGACAAATAGCCTGGACCTAGGCCGTATAAGGCTTTATAGGTCAAAACCAGCACTTTGAATTGTGACCGGAAAAGGAAGTTTTTCCTGATGTCCAGTCCAAATCTGGCTTCCTGCAACTTGAGTCCATTCTTCCATGTCCTGCACTCTAGCTTGATCGAGAAGAGATCCCAGCCCTCCTCTATGTGACAACCTTTCATGTACTTGAAGAGTGCTATCATATCTCCACTCAGTCATCTCTTCTCCAGGCTAAACATGCCCAGTTCTTTCAGTCTCTCCTCATAGGGCTTGGTTTCCAGTCCCCTGATCATCTTTGTTGCCCTCCTCTGAACCCTTTCTAGTTTGTCTGCATCCTTCTTGAAGTGCGGAGACCAGAACTGGACACAGTTCCAAGATCCTTCTCACATGTCATACTGCTGAGCCAAGTATCCCTCATCTTATAACTGAGCATTTGGTTCCTTTTTCCTAAGTGTAGAACTTTGCATTCATCCCTGTTGAATTTCATTCTGTTGTTTTCAGTTCAATGCTCCAGCCTACCAAGGTCCCTTTGAATTTTGTTTCTGTCTTCCACGGTATTAGCTATGCCCCCCAATTTTGTATCATCTGCAAATTTGATAAGCATGCTCTGTACCTCCTCATCCAAGTCGTTAATAAAAATGTTAAAGAGCACTGGGCCCAGGACCTAGCCCTGTGGTACCCCACTCGTTACTTCTTCCCAGTTTGAGAAGGAACTGTTAATAAGCACTCTGTGAGTATGATTCTGGAGCCAACTGTGGATCCATCTAATAGTTGTTCCATCCAGCCGACATTTAGCTAGCTTGCTCATCAGAATATCATGGGGCACTTTGTCAAAAGCTTTGCTGAAGTCAAGATATATTATGTCCACAGCATTCCCACAGTCTACAAGAGAGGTTACTTGATCAAAACATGAGATGAGATTAGTTTGGCAGGATTTGTGCTTCATAAATCCATGTTGGCTCCTAGTAATCACTGCATTGCTTTCAAGGGGCTTTCAGATTGACTGCTTTATAATCTGCTAAGGAAATCTATGAGGAAAGTTGCAACATTGGGGCTTTTTAGTTTAGAGAAAAGATTAGTAAGAGGAGCCGTGATAGAGGTCCATAGACAAAATGGATAGAGAAAAGCTTTTCTCCCTCTCTCATAACACTAGAACTCAGGAACATTCAATGAAGCTGCATGGCAGAAGATTCAGGACTAACAAAAGAAAGTACTTCTTCACACAGTGCATAGTTAAACTATGGAATTCACTCCCACAAGAAGCAGTGATGGCAGCCAACTTGGATGTCTTTCAAAGAGCTTTAGACAAATTCATGGACGGTAAGGCTATCAACAACTACTTAACCATGATGGCTACATTTTACCTCCGCTGTTGGAGGCAGTATGCTTCTGAACAAAAGTTGCTGGAAACTGCAGGAGGGGAGAGTGCTGTTGTACCCAGGTTATGATTGGCATCTGGTAGCCACTGTAAGAACAGGATGCTAGACTAGATGGGCCATGCACCTCTTTACCTTGGCCTTTGACAATTAAGGTATTTTGTTTTGCAGGATCTGCCTCTTTTATTGAATTTGTACTGGTTTTACTTCTTTTAAAGTTGTAATGATTTTATGTTTTGATAAGTGTAATCCACCCTGGGACCTTACGGTGAAGGGATGGGAAGAAATCTTATTAAAATAAACTACTGGTATAATGAATAGGACCCGATACTGTTATAGCATGCATTTTATTACAGAATCTGGACCACTATCTTGAATTAAAGCACTGCAACCCAAAATTCACTGTGTGATCTAATAAAAAAAAACAGTGCTTTAAACGGGCCTACAACACAAATTATGAAAAATAGAACTTTTTTGTTAGTGTAAAAGAAAAAAGACAGCTTGGTAGCATGTTGGAGATATAAAAGTATATGCAACATCTAAGGAGCTTAGACAAAGCAGGGTGAGTTACAGAGCAATCCATTTTCCCAAAGGCTGGCAGGAGCAAAGCCAGTAGAGGTGAAGCTGCTGGAAGGGGCCGCCAAAGCCAGTAGAGGTGAAGCTGCTGGAAGGGGCCGCCACAACCAGCTGCTGCTTGGAGGCCTCTTGGCAGGGAGGATGCTGGCTGTACTAGCAGGACACTGTGGAAGGAAACAAAATACGTTTCCATCTGCCACCCCTTTTCCAGTTGTACCAGCTGCTGGGATGGAAGGCTGCAGGAGTGAGCCAAACGGGATGGGATATAGTGTAGGGCTGTGAGCACACTAGTCATCTATAGCAAAGCGTTTCCATTGGCTACATGTGGAGGGGCTATGTGTTGATCTGCTGGTTGGTTGTGAAATCTCTGACACAAATTTTAAAAAGTGCACTTCACCTGATTCCATCAGGTTTTACAGAAAAAAGGGGTGGGGTTTGACTAGCGTCATGTGCCCCCATTTTAAGCAAAGACAGGTGGAAATGCACTGGAACTAGCAGAACAGTGAATGTAAGTCCCTCCAACCAGCCCCTCAACTGACACACTCCTCGAACACCCCTTTTTCAGGCCTTCTGTCGGCTTCTTCCAGCTCCCCTTACACCAGGCTGGGCTTCTCCAGAGAATCTCTGGCTGAGCTGGGATGAAGAACTTATCCATATCCAATTCCCCTCAGCTGGTGTAAACAACTGTTGGATTGCGCCCTTATATTATGAAAAAAAAATTGACGAACATAACTCTTAGACACACAACAACAAAAAGAAAGAAAAAGCCAACTCTGTCAGATACAGCTTTTGACTTCATAATACTATATGACAGGAGAAGCTACATGTGCATTTCATGTGCATCTCTACAAAGTGCATAAGTCTTTCATGGCCTAGAAATTCAACAGTATTTGATCATGTACATTTGAGGGGCTGTAGCTTAGTGGTAAAAGTACATGCAAGTACATGCAAGTACATGCTTTGTATGCAGAAGGCCCCAGATTCAGTTCTAGACAGTTCCAGGTAAGATTGGGAATTACCTACCTGGAAACCTGGATAACTGCTGCCAGTTAGCATAAATAATATTGAGCTAAACAGACCAATTGTCTGACTTGGTGTAAGACAGCTTCCTATGATGTCTAAGCAGGTTATTATCCCTTTATAAGGAGTAAAATATATAAAATATATAACCTAATTTATAATCAAGTTTGATTGATCACATAGTTGTGATCACATTCAGATATACAGAATGAGCATGGGCTATACAGTATTGTTTCTTAAGAAGAGTGGTCTGCACTTGCGCTCAGTAACAACCTAGGTAGTTAGGTGTGGCATCCACTGACTGTAAGCACTCCAATACCTTTCTTTAAAGTTTCAGTTTATGCATTTATTCACATGTGGTTATAGGCTACTTAATGACAATTTTAACTTCTGCTGGTGAATATGAGTTTTCAAGTTGCAAAGCTAGAAATGCTATAATCCTGTTCATGACTTTAGTTTCAGGTAACCAGCTACATGTGGGGAGCAAGATCACACATGCTGTCCTGAACTGCAACCCACTCATGTTCACTAACCATGCATTTAAAAGCATCCTAAACAACTGCTGTACATAATGAAACCTGCTTTTTCATAGAGAGAGCCACATACACATAGGTCCTCTGCAGGTTTTCAATTTAATGCACATGCAACCTTCAAGTCACCTGAGATTGAAGTTGTAGAAAGGACTTAAAGAAAAATGGGGCATACATGTTTAAACAAGCTCAAAACAGCTTACAAAAAAATCATAAAATACATAAAACCACAATGAAAACAACTAAAACCAATTTCATATCAACCAACCAGTCAGAACAGAATAAAGTATCCCGGAAACAGGGATACAGAATTTTAACCCACACTAAAAGATTGGTGAAATAAAAAGGGCTTAGTGGTTTGCTTTCTGTGAATACACACACCAGAGGCTTCCAATAATACCACAAGTTTTCTGTATATATAACTCAAATAACAGCCAGCTATACTGTCTTGAATCGCTTCCTCTAGATCCAACCCAGAGGAATTATAGATATGAAGTATATAGGCCTGTTAGAGAAAAGGAACGTTTCAATGCAACCTGCTATGTTACTATTTTTGTTCTGTTATTATTGTTAACAAATAATATGTCCTACTACACACACATGCCCCAGTATGGATTTTTTTCCATTATCATATTTTATCAATCCTCAGAATTATATTGTCTTCAGGAATATTATCAAAATGTTCAGTATACATATAATCCTAACCAGATACATTATTAAACCTTGTTACTGTCTCAACAAAGTGCAGCAGACCAGAGGCAACCCATCTTTTATGCTTGATTACTCAAATTGCTCTGATTTTATTGTCATACTGATGTTGCAGAATGGGTTCTCTGTTCATCCCAATTTTAGGGGGGGTGGAGTTGCCGTTTATAGTAGTATTTATTTATTTATTATTTGATTTATATCCCACCCTTCCTTTCAGCAGGAGCCCACCTTGATGTCCTATCACAGAAACTGTAACACACATAAACAAAATACTACCCACTAACACAAAGATTTTCAGGTATTTTAAGAGACAAACAGTTTCTTCCACATTGAAAGAGTTAAAAATATGAGCCTAATGGATTCATGAAGCTAAGTGTATATATTTGTTTAGAAATGCTATTGAGAAACAGAGCTGGAACTCTCATTTTGATAAGAGCATTGTTTTATTAGCTATAAATTGAGTAGTCATGTCTTATCAAATAAGAATACCTGAAATGACTTTTTAGAAATCATTTTAGACCACAAAGGTATTACACTTTGCACGCTGGGAGCATTCATCCTCTTTTACTTCAAGGAAAATCAAGTTACATTCCCGTGAACTAGTGACAGAATTATGGTTTCTAGATGGGAATAAAGTTTTTAAATTACAGGACTGCCAGTCAAGAATTACGTTTATCTATTTCTTTATAATAAAAAGTACATTTTGTATTTCTTATGCCTGAGGCCATTTCAAACTTGCACACAATAAAGCCAAAATAATTTACTTGGACTTGTTCAGAAGACAGTCAATTCCCCCCCCCCCAGCCTATACACAGAAGACCAGTCTTATTCTATTAAAGATCCTATTTCTTTTAAAAATGAAACATTCCCTAAAGTAAGTTTCTATCTTGGTTCCACAATCTAAAGAAATCATCTAACAATCATGATAGGATTTTTCTGCTGCTGCTTGCCACAATCTAGACTGTCAAAAATAAATAAAGCATGAACTGCAGCCATAGATTTATTTTTAAAGCTTACATTAATCCTCCTTCAAAGACTCTTCTTTCCTAGACAGAGTTCCAAGACATACCAGAAAGAACTGATTTCAGAAATAAGAAGTGCTGCCAGGAGGCCTCTACCAGGAACAGTTTTAATGTTAAGAGGCACCCAAGCTGTTCTTGTTTGTCTATACAAATGCATACACAATTACTCTGATGAATGTGTTAAATACAATAAAATAGCTGTCTTAGGGAAAATTCAAGGGTGTTGCATCAATAAGCATGGGCAATCACATTAGTGCAAGATCCTGAATTAAAACACAACCATTTTCAGAGGAATTGTAGTATAATCCATTGTAATCAGCAAAAAGGCATTTAGGCAGCAATAAGTGAAATCCAAGCTTGATTTGGATTGGGATCAGTAATTAAGAGTTATAATTAAGAATTATAAGGGAAGAAGTCCCTCCCCTGAGAGTTTTAAAACTAATATCCCCAACCTGTTAAAGTTGCAGAGAGTCATAATTTATCTTTTTCTGAATACAATACTAACCGTGCCTACTATGTGGCAGTGAGGGCAGCAAAGGAGGCCCACTTCTCTGCCTCCATCGCATCCACAAGTAGCCATCCAGCTTTTCCGCATTGTCAGGGGTCTGTTGACATCAACTCCAGGAAATGGAGTTTTAGACCCTTTGGAGGCCCACTGTGAATTGTTTGCAAGGCAGTTTGAGGGTAAAGTTGCTCGCCTCTGTAGTAGTCTTGATGCCCCATCCACATCTACTGTAGTCCCCAGTAAGGTGTCCAGTGCAACATCTGCTGCAACTTCTTGGGAACGGTTTTAGTTGATGCAGTCTGATGACGTGGACAAGGTGCTTGCAATTATGTGGCCAGCAACGTCTCCTCTCGACCCTTGCCATTCTTGACTTATTAAGGCTTGCTGAGGGGGTTTGACCGAGTGGATCCAGGGTGTGGTCAATGCATCATTGCAGGAGGAGTGTTCCAGCCACCTTGAAAGAGGCGGTGATCTGACCACTCCTGAAAAAGCCCACTACCGACCAGTCGCAAATACCCCCTTTTTAGGGAAGGTGATTGAGAGGGTTGTGGCACAGCAATTGCAAGTACTCTTGGATGAAACAGATTATCTTGACCCATCCCAGTCTGGGTTCAAGCCTGGTTATGGGACTGAATCGGCCTTGGTTGCCCTGATGGATTTAGGAGAAGGACAGGGGGAGTGCGACCCTGTTATTCTTACTTGATCTCTCAGTGGCTTTTGATACCATTGACTATGGTATCCTTCTGGGCTGACTTGGTGGGATGGGTATTGGAGGCACTGGTTTACAGTGGTTCCATTCCTATCTCCAAGGTCGCTCTCAGAGAATAACATTGGGTGACTGTCTTTCGGCCCCCTGGCACTTGTGCTGTGGGGTGCCGCAGGGTATCATCTTGTCCCCCATGCTGTTTAACATCTATATGGAACCCCTGGGAGTGGTCATCAGGAGATTCGGGGTGAGGTGTCAGCACTATGCTGACAATACCCAGCTCTATTTCTTCGTAACATCTGAATCGGGACAGGCCATGCAAGCCCTGGACCAGTGCCTGGACTCAGTGGTGGGCTGGATGAGGGCCAATAAACTGAGCCTGAATCCTAGCAAGACGGAGGCATTGTGGGTTGGTGGTTCTTGAGTTTGGATAATTGGTCAGTTGCCTACTTTGGATGGGGTCATACTCCCTCTGAAAGAGCAGGTTCGTAGTCTGGGGGTGCTCTTTGATCCATCTTTGTTGCAAGAGGCCCAGGTGACCTCTGTGGCTAGGAGTACCTTTTACCAGCTTCAGCTGATATGACAGCTGCGGCCATTTCTGGACCGGGATATCCTAACCGCTGTTGTCCACACACTGGTAACCTCCAGGCTGGATTACTGTAATGCGTTCTATGTGGGGCTGCCCTTGAAGTTGGGCCGGAAGTCGCAGCTGGTGCAAAATGCAGCGGCGAGACTGCTCACTGGGGCAGGGTATCGCCCACATGTCACCCCACTGCTGAAAGAATTGCACTGGCTGCACATTTGCTACCAGGGCCAGTTTAAGGTTCTAGTTTTGGTGTACAAAGCCCTATACAGCTTGGGACCAGGATACCTGAAAGACCATCTTACCCCTTATATACCCAGTCAATCACTGCGCTCTGCAGGTGAGGGCCTCCTGCAGATACCATCTTATCAGGAGGTTCGTTCTGCACAACATAGGAAACAGACCTTTAGTGTGGCGGCACCTACACTGTGGAATTCCCTCCCTTTAAATATTAGGCAGGCACCATCTCTGTTATCTTTTCGGCGCCTACTGAAGACTTTCCTCTTTCAACAAGTCTTTTAAGTTGAGACCTATCCCAGTCTGCGTCTGTGTTGGAATTGCTTTTTAATATTTTTAAACCCTTTTTTCCTCTAAACAATATGGTTTTTTTAACTCTTTTTTATTTAAGATGTTTTTTAAGCTTTTTAAAAAAATGTTTTTAAAGTTGTTTAGTTTTAGTGTATTTTAAAGTCTGTTTTTATGATGTTTTAAAGTGATTGTAGTGCTTTTGTTTGCTGCCCTGGGCTCCTGCTGGGATGAAGGGCAGGATATAAATCAAATAATAAATAAATAAAATTATGAAAATAAGAGAAGCAGGTAAAATACATAAAATTATAGTAAGGGGGGAGAGGATGAAATAATACGATCTTAAACAATCAACAATGTTCTGAAAGGAACACAGGATAAAAAGTTTATCATAACTTCCAAAACATACAAATTGATGCAGCAGATCCACAAAACTACAAAATCCATTGTCTTGTGTAATTTGGTGATGGGGATCTCCCATGTTCTGGTAAACTTGTATAATCAATAAAATTGGACCACATGGCAAAAAAATAGATCTTGTTTACTTTGACCCCAGGTTAACAGTAATTTCTGTGTTAGTTTCTCCAAAAAGGCAATGCACCACACCTGATTATACCACCTATTCAATAAACTCCCATTAAGTTCTTTCCATTCCTTTACAATGACCTACTGGCAGCAATTAATACCATATGGACCAGTTCTTTTGACTTAAGGTTCCTATTAGGCCCAATACACAGTCCTAATAATGCTAATCCTGGCTTTTTAAAAAATAGCTTCAGTGGACTTATTTTGATGGTTAACATCAAGCAGTAGAGCTGACCATCTGGTTTCTCGCTGTGACAATGTTGCTTGGAGTTTTGTAGATTAAGTTGGTGTGAATGCAACTTATTTTGACACCATGGATGTAACAGCTGCTAACAACATGTCTTTGTTGTCTGCTTCTTCAGTTGTGATGGAAAGGTTTCAGTTTGTACAGTTTAAGGATGTGAACAGGATCCTTGGTCATACAAGATGAAACACTTGTGCACTCTACCCCTAATTTTCTTAGTTAAGCCAGCCCACATTTGGCTGAGTAGATGAGGAGAGTGATGAATACCACTTTAAAGAAGGATGTGGTTCCATCAGACTTAATATGGCTTAGTTGGACCACTACAGCAAAAATCCTCTAAGGACCCAACCATTTTGGATAATTACTGACTGGTCTCAAAACTGACATTACTCAATCACATAGCGGCATCTAAGCTTCAAGGTTTCTTGGATGAAACAGATTATCTAAATCCACTTTGATTTGGCTTCTAGCCTGGTTTGTGGAGTAAAGCAGCTATACTGGAAACCAAACAGGAGTACAACATTCCTGTTGGTTCTGCTGGACCTTTCAGAGACATTCTACACTACTGACCCAAACATCCTTCTGGACCGCCTGGCAGAAGTGAAGGAAATGGGTTTGAGGGGGACTGTTTTCATGTGGTTCTCATCCTTCCTTGGGGCTGAGTCCCAGAAGATGATGATGAGGGATTTCTATTCAGCACCTTAGCCATTAGCATGTAGTCTCTCAGGTACTGACTCCATTCTCCATATTTTTCTACATCTACATGGAATGTGGAAAGAGTTCAGAAGGTCTGAAGTGCATAGTCATCAATATGAAGATGACACACAGGTATATTTCTTTTGTTCAACTAATACCAAGCAAGTTGTTGGTATTTCAAACTAGCACCATGAGTCACCAACAGGCAAAGAGGGCTAACAAATTGAAGCTTGACAGATGTATACTAGGTCAGGAGGAGGAACAGAGATTCAATTAGGTCCACAGTTTGGGACCATTCCTGGATGCAGCTTAACATCTGGATGGCATCTGGTGGTAGCCAGAATTGCCTTTGCTCAGCTTAGGCTGGTGCAGTAGCTGCACCTATTCCTGAAGAAGTCACACCTGGCTATGGTAACACATGCCTTCAAGACTGCATTACTCTACATAAGGCTACCTTGAAAAGTCTCTAGAAGCTGCAACTGTTTTAGAATGCAGCAGCAAGGACTGTTAGCAAGTATACACCTATTAGACCAAGTTATACTGATCCTGCAATGTCTGCACTGGTTGCCAACTTGCATCTGGGTGCAATTCAAAGTATTGGCAATTATCTTTAAAGCCATAAATGGCTTGGGCCCAGCATACTTAAAGAATCACTTACTCCTATATCATTCTGTGCGCTCCCTAAGATAACAAAAGGAGAGGCCCTTCTCAGCTAGGTGGAAGCATGGTTGATGATAACAAGAGATAGGGTCTTTTCCATGGCTGCACCAATACTGTGAACACCTTGTCCTATGATGCATGAATGGCCTGCTTTCTGGTTATATTTCTCTGTATTCTGGATAGCTCTTATTCTTAACATATTTTTTACTTGCGATCTCTGATGTTTTTAAATGGATTTTAATGTCACATATTTTATGTGCTGTATATTATGTGGGGTTTTTTGTTCCATACTTTGTATTTTAATATACTTTATTGTACTTTGGTTTTTAATAGTTGTAAGCCATCTTCAAGTGGTGCATGGGTATCAAAAGGGGATGACAGAAATATTTATATAAATAAAATAAATGAATTATTGTGTGTTCCTTTTAAAATATTTTTTAATTATTGGCCACTTTTGAGTCCCATATATCTGTGAACCAGTTTAGGGGCCATCATCAAAATAATAGCAATAAAATTATTTAAAGCAAACAACTGATTTATTAAAAACTGCAGAATGATCAACAAATTCTGAAAATTAGAAAAAAAAATCAAAGGCACATCCAAACTAAGCAATAGTAACCATCTTTTTGAAGGCTGGGAAGGAAGAGTGTTGTCTATAAATACACACAATTTCAAATATTTACAACCAAATGTTTTGGAAAATTGCAGCAGTTTATATATGCCTGCAGCAGGACAGTTTTGCAGTTGATGTCTAGAAGTATGTAGGCCAGTCTGGATATCAGCTTATTTCATTACATACCAGTAGTGATGTAACTGCAAAAGTACTATGTAGCTGAAAGCTAAAGGCTACAGCAAACTCAATCCCAATAAATGATTCAGCAAAAATAGCTCTCACAAAAGCAGTGAATGTGTTTGCACAGATGAAAAATTTCAATAAATGTCAAATGACCATACAAAAATTTAAGTTCATTTGCACACACAGTTCTATGCAACAAGTGGCTCTTCGCAGACCAGAGGTAAAGAGGAAGCACTTAAACATGTAAGTCAGAGGTAAACAACATGGACTTAGACACCCATTATTCCAAACCAGCACGATTGACAGTCAAAGAGGATGGGAGCTACCTTAAAGGTTGAACCCTGTGAGACTTCAGTTAGGAGCATCTACCCCTTACAGGTACATGAAAGCTGCCTTATACCATTTCAGATAATTGGTCTTCTTATTTTATTTCATTTAATGAAGGGGGAGATGAGAACAAAGAAAAATTGATGAAATAAAATAAGTAAAAATATTAAAGACATAAAAATAAAATAAAGAAAAAGAAATATATGACTACGACTACTAACCACAATGAACCACCATCAGTTTACATTACAGATACAATAACCATCAGTACATGCGTGTTGAGTTAAGCATATAAACTAATATAAGCCCTCCACAGAGCTTGGAAGTAACTCGTTATTTTTAACGAGTTACTTGTAATTAGTTACAATTTTAAATAACGACTGGGTAATTCCATTACATTTGGCAAGTAACGGAACAACTACTAATTTCCCTACTTTTCAACTGCAACTTTAACGTTTCCACGTTAGGTTGGACGTTACTTGGGGGCGGGAACAAGGGGAAGTCAGCTCCTGGCTGTGATTGGTTAACACAAGACATGTGCCTCACACTGATTGGACCTCTGCGCAGACTCTCTCTTCCCTCGTGATCTGTGTTAGGAGGCACGAGGGAAGAGGTGAATAGGCAGGGCCTGCTAGCGTCTGAGAGGAAAAAATGGATGCAGAGGAAAAAGCCAGGGCAAGGACAATGGAGGAGAAGGAAGCAGCAGAATGGCAAAGAGCTGTAGAGGTGAGTGATGATGATTTGTGTGTGTGTGTGTGTGTGCGCGTGCGCCCCCTGCGGCCCCTTCCGCCCCCCCACGGCCCCTTCTGCCCCCCATGGCATTTTTGCCCCCCCACGGCCCCTTCTGCCCCTCCCACTGCCTCTCCTTGCCTTGCTGCCCCCCCATCAATCACAAGGCACTTCTGAAACTTCAGCCTACTCAGAGCTTGGAAAAGTTACTTTTTTGAACTACAACTCCCATCAGCCCTAGGCAACATGGCCACTGGATTAGGCTGATGGGAGCTGTAGTTCAAAAAAGTAACTTTTCCAAGCTCTGGCCTACTTCTCTTCCTTCCCCCCCTTTTTGAACTCTCCCCCTTGTTCCTATGCATACCTGTGTGCTGTATTTATCCAGACAGAGCACTCCTGCCTTTTAAAATGCCGGCTAGCTTTTTATTGTATATTTATTTGAACTCCATCTTTCTTTTTATTTGTATTTTTGTCCTGTTTAATCACAAGACTGAATTGTATGTGGGACAAAAACTGTCTCAGTAATCATCATCATCATAATAAAAATAAAAAATCATTAGGCGTATAATAAATGGCTTAAGGCTGATTTTTTTGTTCTTGGCAGAGATGAGGTGAGAAGTAGGGTCCTTGCAGCTCCTCCTCTCAGTCCCCCAGCTCTCAAACTCATGTTCTGTGAGAAAGAGATTCCCAGTCCCAGAGAGAGATAGACTGTTGACAATCTCTGCTAATATCTATACAAATGTACATAACATGCATCACCTGAACTCACATGATCTAGAGTTACCTTAGATCTTGCAAGATTTGCAAATGAGAAGCAATAGGGTTTTATATTAGTGCCGATTGTCTATTGGGCTATCATAGGTTATATGTTTTTTTCATTTTCTATGGCAAAAACTCCAACTTCAGTGGAATTTATGTGATGTGTTCTAATCATTTGAATTTGGCTAATGAATGCTTTATTCTTTCATCAGAACTTTAGCAGTAGTACTAAAATATTAATAAAAAAGGGAAAGAAAAAATACTTTACATACACCATTCACCTGTATTGCTAATTATAGATATAGATATAAAAGATAAACGGCATTTTGTCAAAAGTATTTTTGTCTACATTTTATACCTCATCCTTGGTTTTCCAAGCTTGGCATGGAATGCTTCTCATACAGAATTAATTTGAAATGCTGCATATTTATTATCATAATCATCATATTCAAAATAAAAAATATATGTACCGCCTTCAAGTTGATTCCAACTTATGGTGACCCTATTAATAGGGTTTTCATGAGGCTGAGAGGCAGTGACTGGCCCAAGGTCACCCAGTGAGCTTCATGGCTATGTGGGGATTTGAACCCTAGTCTCATTTTGTTCTCACAACAACCCTGTGAGATAATAGGTTAGACTGGCCCAGGCAGGGTTATTCAGTGAGCAAAAATGGTGCAAATAGGATCTCTTTTAATTGTGCTATCGACCTGCTTACTTCCACTCTGACTGGGGCATCTTGCAGCATGGGGAAGAGATGGGGGCACATCACAGCTGAAGTTCACCCATATAGGAGCATTATCTCTTGTTTATTACAGAGACGCCTGTTGCAGGTTTTGCTGCTGAGAGCAGCAGTCAGTTAGTGCGGCCACTTGAGTCACAGCTTGTTGATCCTGAGGAGGCAAAACTAGAAAGTGAGGTTCAGAAAGGAGGCCCTGTGCATGAGGAGGAGGAGGGCATGAAGCAGTGCCAGTTGCCCACAGCCACATCTGCAGAACAGCAAGCACCATGGTTTGGCTTTGAGAAAGCGTGTACATTTGTGAGCCAGAGTGGGGAAAATGTTGTTGTACGATGCAATTACTGCCTTCCAAGGATCAAAAATCTGAGATCAGCTGTTTCCTCCTCATCCAATGTGAAGAAACATCTTGAGGTAAGCCTCTGTCATGCTGGTCCTCAAAGAGTGTCCATTGTCTATTTATGTTTAAATTGTGAAGTTCCTCTTCCATTTTTTCTTGGATTCATGCTTTGTTCTTCTTCCTCAGAGGGCACACCCTGAGAAGCTGAGAGCAATTGAAGAAGCAATAAAGGCAAGGAGACGTGGCCTTCCTGAACCAATGCATGACACCCCTCCTCCCAAAATGCTGAAGCAGCAGCAGACAACCCTTGAGAGGTGGGGATCTGGCAGGGAGCCTGTCACCCAGAGCAATCTCGACAGGAGAATCATTGATTTCATTGTAGAGGAGACATTACCACTTCAGACTGTGGACAAACCATCATTCATTAATCTGGTTCGCATTGGACTCCCCAAAGATCTCACCATCATATGTGCCAAGACTCTGAGAGACAGAATTGAGAAGAGAGCATGCCACATGAGAGAAACTCTTGCAAACCAAATGGGTGCTGTGGCATATATAGCAACCACTGCACATTGTTGGACCAATGGCAAGAAGAGTTACTTTGGGGTAACAGCCCACTGGATCAACCCAACTACCCTGAAACGTGAGGTCAGGGCCTTGGCTTGTAAGCGTCTGAAGGGGCGCCATACATACGATGTCCTTTCAAAAGCACTGCATGATGTACATGTGCAGTACAGGATCCACAACAAAGTTATGTGCACTACTACAGACAATGGCTCCAACTTTGTGAAAGCGTTCAGAGTTTTCATGGCCAAAGAACCAGTGGAAGCTGCAGGCACCAGTGACGATGATGGTGATAACCAGGAGGAGGAGGAGGCTGAGGTGGAGTTTGTGCCTATCTGTGAGATCCTGGACACAGGACCTGAGGCAGAGGAAGAAGCTGCAGACTCAGGAGAGGATTTTGTTTTACCACCACACCAGAGATGTGCTAGCCACACCCTCAACCTTGTGGCAACACAAGACATAGAGGCCATGCTTTCTGACTCCTCCAAAAGTAGTCTTCTTGGTCCTTTCAAGAAACAGTTTCGATCCTTGATGGGAAAGTGCAGCAAGTTGTGGTCCAAGCAGAACCAGTCAGCACAGATTGCTGAGTATATCCGTGCGCAATGTGGTGTGTATCTGAAGGTACCGAGTAAGACCAGGTGGAATTCCACCTTTGATGCATTGAAGCAACTACATGAGCTCCTGTCAACTGTGCCACTAAAAATGCATGCCATAATGGACCGCTGCTCCTTGTCCAGGATCACAGCTGCTGAGATTGAAGTGGTACAGGAATACACAGAGATTATGGAGCCACTAGCCCAGTCCCTAGATATCCTGCAACGGGAGAACGGCATGTTCATGGGGTATTTGCTACCAACGCTCTGCAATCTGGACCGCAAGTTAGAAGGACTGGAAAAGAAACCTGAGAGGTACACATACTGTTTTCAGCTGCTGAGAGGTGTGCGCGAAGCCCTAAGAAAGCGGTTTGCAGCTATCTGGGAGGACAAGAGGCTTCTTCTGGCAGCCTGCCTACACCCTCGCTTCAAACTAGATTGGCTGGAATTGTGTCAGGCCACCACCCATACCAACAAGTAAGAACATTAGGGAAGCCCTTTGGGTGGATTACTCCAAGGGAAATGTTGCCTCAAGGGAGGCATCAGAGGGCTTAAGGTGGTAGGCAGGGGCTGGGCCTTTTCTTCCTGGGGCTCCTCATCACAACCTTGGGTTGCTGCAGGTAATCCTTAAGGGTCTGCTGTGCTGCCCCATGAGTGTGGTGACTTGGTCACCTTCCTACCTTCCATGTCATCATCCACAGGCTCAGGCTGGACCCTGAACCAGGGGACATGACAAGCATCAGGAAATGAAGAGCAGATGATGGTTTCCTAACATATATGTGTTAACATATCCTCTCTCTTTCTTAGATACACAATGGAAGCCTTGTTGAAAGCTGAAATAAAGATGGGTGTACTTAATGAGCACAGTGATCAGTCTTCAGATAAAGACCAGGAAAGAGATGACTTAGAAGATGACTTCTTTAACTTTCTCCCCCAGGGCAAGAAGTCAGCAGTGGACACTGCTGAGGAGGAACTGGTGAGGTACCTGAGGTCTCCCAGCAGGGAAGTGTCATCACTCCATGGCTTTCCACGTGTGCTGCGGTGTTTTTTGCAGCACGACACAGGCATGCCTTCAAGCGCCGCAGTAGAACGCCTGTTCAGTACTGGTGGCAACGTAATGACTGTAAAAAGACATTCCTTGTCTGACATGCTCTTTGAGCATCTTGTTCTTTTGAGACATAACAGAAACATATTATAAAAGCATTTCAAGTGTAAAATTTGATTGCAAGAGTTGGGGTATCTTCATTGCTTGGGGGGATGTGAGATTCTGTTATGCCATTATGTTAATCTTATGGATACATTTTTTTATTCTACTACCCCCTGTGTGTGTGTGTTTATTTTTAATATTGTTTTAGGCTTCTTAGATGTGCAGCAGCCAAGGCCAGCACCTTGTAGGAGTTTTTTTTTAAAAGTAACTGAAATGTAATTGTAGTGATTACTTTTGAGAAAAAGTAAAGTAATCAGTTACTTTCAGAGCAATTGTAATTGTAACGGTAATTACTACTTTTTTGGGCCAAGTAATTGTAACTGTAATTTATTACTTTTTAAAAGTAATCTTCCAAGCTCTGGCCCTCCAGATGTCCAAACTGTTACTGACTTGAAATTGATGTCTATATGAGATATGTTCAAACGTAGCCAGGGCAGTGAGGTGGTCAGTCCATTGCATAACAAATGGTGGGTATTTGTCCTTCCAGGTTCAAAGTAGAAGTCTCTTACCAGCCATAATGGCTTGCAAAATCCATTTTTGTTGTCCTGCTCTTAGCTCCAATACTACAGGAATATAATTTAAAGTGCATGAACTTCTGGAAATATCAAGGATTTTGCCAGTACAAAATTAATACGGATCAGATAATTATAGTCTGTCTAGCTCAGCACTGACTACACCAGGAGTTGCCAATACATTGCCCATGAGTGCCATGGAGCCCACAAAGATCTTCAGTGGCATGCCCAGCAGGTAGCCCAGAATCTGAGGTTTCATTGTTTAAAACCAAAAAAAAGTCTCTAGTCCTCCTAGAAAGAAAGTTATGGGGCACAATGTACAGGTACCTTTCTAAGTGATTTATGTGAAATGACCCAGCCAGGCTGTTCCTGCCTGCCAATGTTATTAGCCAATGAGTTTGCCTCAGATTAGGTAGTGCCTAGAAGTTATTTTCTGCAAATATTACTACACAATTAGTGTGGGTGAATGTTAAAGAATCCCGCTCTTCCCAAAAGGCAAATGTGAGAACTCTGCAAAGAGGCTTAGGCATGTCTCCTGCTTTGCAGGAGCTACAGACCAGGCTCTCGTTAAGAATTCACTGTATAGTTAACTTACAGTACAATGGTATAAATGTCTACTCAGAAGTAAGCATTTGTGTTTAATGGGGCTTTCTTCCAGGTATGTGGGTATAGGATAGCAGCCTATGCTTTGGTTGGCATGTTGACGTGTGTGCGTTGTTGCGTGAAACAGCATACATTACGTTGGAGTTAAGTTGAGCAAGAAACTTCTTCAGAGCATTAGAGCATGTTAAGAGTCTTTATTAAGACATTATGGCCATAGGCTTAAGAGTAAATACATGTAGAGTTTCTTCAGTCACCCCCCTTCTGGTACATCTCTCTTCAAAGGTAAACACAGAAGAGAACCTCTCAGTTCAGAGGCATGATACAGAAGACACAGCTTAACACAGATAGCTGCTAGAACTTTTCCCAGTTTATCGCGATGGCTACCATAGCAACGGCCTTGGCAATCCGTTCCCAGACTGGGCAAAGACATAACTCCCCCTAGTTACAGGTTTTCAGACTTGATGGAAAACAAACTCAGTGACAGTGCGGTTCAATGGTCAACATGGCATTGGGGAAGAACAAGGTTCTTATGCCTTTAACAACGGCATGGCAAACAGAAATTCAAGAGGTTAAGCTTTTTCTAGTGTGGAAATTAACTTATGGGAAAAGCTTCACTATGACTACTCTCCAATTTTGTGTTATGCCATGCTCCCATGACAGTCATTTTGTTTTATGCCACAACCCCATGGCAGCCATTCTGTGTCTGGTGCCATCAGAACTCTCTCAAAATTTGAAATGTACCCTCTTGTCCCAAAAGGTTGGCACGCCCTGGTCTACACTGATTGGCAGTGGCTCTTCAGGGTGTCAGGTAGGTGTCTCCCAGCTCTACTTGGAGATGTTAAGGACTGGACATGGACCTTCTGCATGCAAAGCATGTTCTCTACTCCAAGCCATTTACTTTTCCATATGCCTCACTAGAGCTGTGTACATACCTCCAATCCGATTTGTGGCTCTGATTTATAAACACAGATCACACCCAATTCACTATGGACAGATTCAGAACCGATCCGACACGATTTGAATCTGGATCACAATTTGGATATTACAGATCTCCAGAAATCTCACTGACTTACATTGCAAAACCAAAATGGCCATAATTTTCTTTTTTGATCTAGAGACATGAAATTTGGAGACATGGTAGCTGCTATGTAAGTGAGTAAACCTGCCAACCTGCAGGTGGATAGTTCCAGGAGTTGTCATGCTAGCCACCTTTAAAGTTTACTTTTTAAAATAAAAATAAAATAAAAAAGACTGCAAGTACTCAACCATGCCATACTCCTGTACTTCGCCTGTTCATTCCACCAAGATTTTGAAAAATAATTAGGGTTTTAAAAAAATTGGGTTTGTAATGCTAGACACTAGCGGGTAGCATCATGAATGCATGGGCTCGCAGGACCATGGAGATAATATGCACATAGGGACATGAAATTTGGGGACATGGTAACCCTGCCAAATTTCAGGTGAGTAGCTCCAGGAATTTTCATGCTAGCGCTTTTTCCAAAAAAAAAGACCATCATATAGGGGGCAAATTGCCAATAACAGTAGCGAGTGAAAAATAAAAATACTGTTTTAATATTAATAATATTCAATATTGATTATAATAATTCTTAACTCAGAATGCTGGCTAATATGCCCACAAGGTTTGGCTGGCTGGCTGGCTGGCTGATTGATAATAATAACTGTAACCACACAAGCTGGCTGATGCTTATTGTTTGTGGGTAGCAACCGGAATATAATAATAATACTGAATTCAGAAAGCTGTGGCCAAATATGCCTACAAGGTTCAATAATAATTTTTTCTAACAAAAAAGCCACAAACTTAAAAAAAAGTAAATAAGGATAGGACTGGGACTGATATGGAAAGAACAGAAAACATAGACAACGTGAACAAATGCCACCCAAACCCACCAAACATTTCTAAGAGACAAAACTTACAAAAGATTTCTGCATTTTAAGACTTCACACCTTCCAAGCACTGTGACAAGACATCGTTGAGTGGGATAACATTCTAACCTTCCTCTCCTTCTTCCCATCCTGGTGTTCTTCACAGAATCATAGAATAGTAAAGTTGGAAGGCGCCTATAAGGCCATCAAGTCCAACCCGCTGCTCAATGCAGGAATCCAAATCAAAGCATTTTTGTCAAAAGCTTTACTGAAGTCGAGATACATTATGTCCACAGCATTCCCACTGTCTACAAGGGAGGTTACCCGATCAAAAACTGAGATAAGATTTTTTATGGTGTTGTAATTGTTCCATTTCAGACACACACAGTTTGGGTTCATTAAAGACTGTTACAAGTTACAGATATGTACAAATTGATTTGGGACTAGACAATCCACGCTGTAGAAATTTGTAGCTGCTTCCATTTGGACAGGATCGAAATAGGTCCATATCAGCCCTATTTGGTTTATTTGTAATTTGTATAAATACAGTACACAGCCATACCCTCACCTTAAGTTCCAAAAGTGTGCATTTGGAACTGATTGATTGTGAAAGTGTACCAGGAAAGAAGGGACATAATTCATCTACTCTAAAGGCTGCAATTCTGTACATCATTACCTGGGAGTAAGTCCTGTTGAACTCAATCATAGAATCATAGAATAGCAGAGTTGGAAGGGGCCTATAAGGCCATCAAGTCCAACCCCCTGCTTAATGCAGGAATCCAAATCAAAGCATTCCCAACAGATGGCTGTCCAGCTGCCTCTTCAATGCCTCCAGTGTCGGAAAACCCACTACCTCTCTAGGTAATTGGTTCCATTGTCATATGGCTCTGTTAGGACGTTTTTCCTGATGTCCAGTCGAAATCTGGCTTCCTGCAACTTGAGCCCATTATTCCGTGTCCTGCACTCTGGGACAATCAAGAAGAGATCCCAGCCCTCCTCTATGTGACAACCTTTCATGTACTTGAAGAGTGCTATCATATCTCCCCTCAGTCTTCTCTTCTCCAGGCTAAACATGCTCAGTTCTTTCAGTCTCTCCTCATAGGGCTTTGTTTCCAGTCCCCTGATCATCTTTGTTGCCCTCCTCTGAACCCTTTCTAGTTTGTCTGCATCCTTCTTGAAGTGCGGAGACCAGAACTGGACGCAGTATTCAAGATGAGGCCTAACCAGTGCTGAATAGAGGGGAACTAGTACTTCACGCGATTTGGAAACTATACTTCTGTTAATGCAGCCTAATATAGCATTTGCCTTTTTGGCAGCCACATCACACTGTTGGCTCATATTCAGCTTGTGATCAACAACAATTCCAAGATCCTTCTCACATGTCATACTGCTGAGCCAAATATCCCCCAACTTACAACTTTGCATTTGGTTTCTTTTTCCTAAGTGTAGAACTTTGCATTTATCCCTGTTGAATTTCATTCTGTTGTTTTCAGTTTAATGCTCCAGCCTATCAAGGTTTCTTTGAATTTTCTTTCTGTCTTCCACAGTATTAGCTATGCCCCCCAATTTTGTATCATCTGCAAATTTGATAAGCATGCTTTTTACCTCCTCATCCAAATCGTTAATAAAAATGTTAAAGAGCACTGGGCCCAGGACCGAGCCCTGTGGTACCCCACTCGTTACTTCCGCCCAGTTTGAGAAGGAACCACAGTCTACAAGGGAGGTTACCCAATCAAAAAATGAGATGAGATTAGTTTGGCAGGATTTATGCTTCATAAATCCATGTTGGCTCCCAGTAATCACTGCATTGTTTTCAAGGTGCTTACAGATTGACTGCTTTATAATCTGCTCCAGAATTTTCCCAGTGATTGATGTTAGGCTGACTGGTCTGTAGTTCCCCGGTTCCTCCTTCTTGCCCTTTTTGAAGATAGGGACAACATTAGCTCTCCTCCAGTCATCTGGAACTTCACCAGTCCTCCATGATTTCGCAAAGATAATAGACAACAGTTCTGAGAGTTCTTCAGCCAGTTCCTTCAATACTCTAGGATGCAGTTTATAGGGCCTTGGAGATTTGAACTCGTTCAAAGTGATTAGGTATTCCTTGACCATTTCTCTATCAATCTCAAGCTCCAATCCTGCCCCTTCTACTTCATGTTTCCCGGGAGGGTCATAGACCCTTTTTGGGGGGGAAGACTGAGCCAAAGTAGGAATTGAGCACTTCTGCTTTTTCTTTTTCATCTGTTATTTTGCCATCCTCATTGAGTAGCTGTGCCACCACTTCTTTTCTCTGTCTTTTACTATGGACATACCTGAAGAAAGCTTTTTTGTTGCTTTTACCATCCCTCGCTAACCTCAGCTCATTCTCAGCTTTAGCCTTCCTGACACCATCCCAGCAATTCTGTGATACCTGCCTGTACTCTTTCTTTGTGGCCTCGCCTTCTTTCCACTTCCTGTATGTGTCCTTTTTTGTTTTCAGGTCATCTCTAAGCTTTTTGTGAAGCCACATTGGCTTCTTCTGTTGTTTCCCCCCTTTTTTCCTTGTTGGAATTGCTTGCCATTGCACTTTTAGAATTTCCTTTTTTAGAAACTCCCACCCACCTTGGACTCTTTTTCTCCTTAGGGTCGCTTGCCATGGAACCTTACTTACAAATGTTCTGAGTTTATTAAAATCAGCTTTCCTGAAGTCCAGGGTACGTGTATAATAAATAATAATAATAATAAATTTTATTTTTTAGTCGCCTATCTGTCTGAGTTAACGGACACTCTAGGCGACTTACAATAACCAGGATAAAATACAATATACAATCAAAAAAGTACAAAATTAATCTAAACATCAATTAATACATTATAAAAGCTCATCCACCCCGAGGATTCTGTAGGCCTGCCTGAATAGCCAGGTTTTTAAGGCTCGGCGAAAACCCATCAGGGAGGAGGCATGTCGGAGATCGAAAGGGAGAGAGTTCCAGAGAGTGGGGGCCACAACCGAGAATGCCCTCTCTCTGGTCCGCACCAGCCTAGCTGTTCTGGCTGGTGGGACCAAGAGAAGGTCCTGTGTGGCTGATCTTGTTAGGCGGCATAATTGGTGATGCTGGAGGCGTTCCTTCAGATAAACTGGGCCGGAACCGTATAGGGTCTTAAAGGTCAAGACCAACACTTCAAACTGGGCCCGGTAGACAACTGGTAACCAGAGCAGATCTCTTAGCACCGGGGTAACATGCTCCCGGCGGCGACAATGTGTAATCAAACGTGCCGCCGCATTCTGTACCAGCCGCAATCTCCGGGCTACTCTCAGCTTTTGCTTCTGTTAAAATCAAGAATTCAAGTATGTTGTGGTCACTTTCCCCCAGAGTTCCCGTAACTGCCACTTCATCCACCAAATCATCTCTATCGGTTAGAATCAAGTCCAGGATAGCTGATCCTCTGGTTGCTTCCTCCACTTTCTGTAGGAGGAAGTTATCTCCAACACAAGTCAGAAATTTCTTGGAGGGGCTGTGTTTGGCAGAATTTGTCTCCCAACAGATATCAAGATACCGTATATTCTGGCGTATGAGACGACTTTTTAACCCAGGAAAATCTTCTCAGAAGTCGAGGGTCATCTTATACGCCGGGTGTCGTCTTATAGGGCGGGTGCTGAAACTTCCAAGCTGGACTGGAGAATCTGCGGTCACCGCATATGGTGGGGGGAGCTCAAAAACGGCCGCGGCCGCATCCCCACCATATGCGGCGACCGTATGAAAGCAGCAAGGGCGGCGCTGTACAAGTACGGTAGAAGAAAATCCACTCACCAGGATTCGTGGAAAGAAGTGACAACGCGGTCCTGATGACTCCTGAGGACTGCAGTGAAGCGGCGCAGGCACGCATGTGCGAGATCTGAGAGGCAGAGAAGGAGGTAATAGGATACAAGGGCGGGCCAGACGGGTGAAAGAGGCGTGTTTGCGCTATTGCTCTGATAGTCTTGGAGACAGGGAGGGCTGGGCAGGCAGGGAGAGCTGACCAATCCAAGCAGGCTTTGTATACAACAACCAGCCAATCGCCGGTAAGGTACATCGCTTGCCGTGATTGGCTGGTTGTTGTATACTGGGTACCACATACAGTACAGCACCAGTATCTGTACCTGTTCATACAGTATAGCACCAGTACATACAGTGCAGTATACAAATGTCCAACAGTCAAAACCCCATCATGGCTCTACCAGCAAGAAGAAAGAAATATGAAGCCAGTTTCAAACTTAAAGTTGTAAACTTTGCCATGGAACATAATAACTGCACTGCTGCAAGACAATATGGAGTAACAGAAAAGATGGTTCGGGACTGGAAAGCAAATGAAAAAGCATTAAAGAGTATGCCAAGGGGTAAGTGTGCATTAAGAAGAGGCACCCCACATTGGCCAGAACTCGAAAAACATGTAGCAGACATGGTGAATGAGCATCGCCAAAACGGTTATGTAGTGACACGAAATAAAATACGTTTGTTTGCACTTCAGTGGGCCAAATCTAACCCAGATCACAGCAACAGATTTAAGGCCACTGTATCCTGGTGTACTAGATTCATGGAAAGGCATAATATGGTACTGAGGCAAAAGACGAAAATTGCCCAAAAATTACCTGCAGATCTTGATAGCAAAGTAAATAGTTTCCATCGGTTCGTAATACAACAGCGCACTAAACATGGCTATGCGTTAAGTAGTATTGGAAATATGGATGAAACTCCAATGAATTTTGATACAGTTGGAAATAAAACTGTCCATCAAAAAAGTGAAAAAACAATTTTAATTAAAACAACAGGACATGAGAAGTCCAGTTTTACAGTGGTACTAGGATGCACAGCTGATGGCACCAAACTGAGACCAATGATTATTTTTAAAAGAAAAACAATGCCGAAACTCAAGTTCCCTGTTGGTTGTTTTGTACATGTGAATGAAAAAGGCTGGATGGATGAAGAAGGGGTAAAGCTATGGTTTGATAATGTATGGAGCAGGCGACCAGGTGGACTTATTCAAAAACGTAGTCTACTGGTGTGGGATATGTTCAGGGCTCATTTAACTCCCAGCACCAAGCAAAGGCTTGCAAGACTAAACACAGATGCGGCAGTTATTCCTGCAGGATTGACATCGTTGCTACAGCCACTGGATGTGTGCCTAAACAAGCCATTTAAAGATCGCATTCCAGAACAATGGAATGAATGGATGGTTAGCGGCGAAAAGTCATTCACAAAAGGAGGAAACATGCGTGCTCCACAGTTGGATGTTTTGTGCAAGTTTGTCATAAAAGCCTGGAATGATATTGATGCAGAAACAGTAATCAAGTCTTTCAAGAAGTGTGGCATATCAAATTCATTAGATGGTATGGAGGACGACTACTTGTGTCAAGATGAAGAGGAAGCCGAAGCTGAGACCACACCATCTGATACGGAATTCGATCCATACGATGACTGCCTTACAAATGTATCACAAGATGTCATTGATGTACTTATGATATCAGATGACGAACAGGAGGATTTTGAAGGCTTTTAAAGGGAAACTGTCACGCCAGCAAAACCTGTAAAAATACCGTAGCCTGCAGTTATGATGGGCGTTGCTAACTCGCCAGGGACTTGCCCGGCACTTGCTCTCTCTCTATTGTTTGTTATCTTCCTCCTATCATCATCAGTTCCAGTTTGGTTGTCAGCTTAGAAAACAAACAGCATGGCAGCTCCCATGGGTTTATTGTCTTATCCTTCCTTTCAGCTTTAGAGTGAATTAGGAAACGTTTAATCCACTTGCACTGTTTTATGTTTACATGTTTGATGACAAACAGCCTTATGTTTATAAGTGACAGTTTTCCTGCTAAGTACCTGCATATCATAAGCAGGGGTAGTCTTATACGGCGAGTATATCCCAAACTCTATATTTTAACTGGAAAAGTTGGGGGTCGTCTTATACGCCCAGTCGTCTTATACGCCAGAATATACGGTAATTGAAATCCCCCATTACTACTACATCATGTCTCCTCGAAACATTGGCAATTTGCTTTTCAAAAGTTACATTCTCATCTTCTCCTTGATTGGGTGGTCGGTAGTCTTACCTCTGAGTATACATGCATGGAAATGGAAATGGACTGCTTTCAAGTCGATCCCAACTTATGGCTACCCTATGAATAGGGTTTTCATGGTAAGCAGTATTCAGAGGGGGTTTACCATTGCCTCCCTCTGAGGCTAGTCCTCTCCAGCTGGCTAGGGCCTGCTCAGCTTGCCACAGCTGCACAAGCCAGCCCCTTCCTTGTCCACAACTGCCAGCTGGGGGGCAACTGGGCTCCTTGGGACTATGCAGCTTGCCCACAGCTGCACAGGTGGCAGGGCACGTAACCCCTGAGCCACTCACGGTGGGGGTGATCTTTAGCTGGCCCTTTACACTCAGGAGACACGAGCAGGGATTTGAACTCACAGACCCTGGACTCCCAGCCAGGCTTTCCTCCCCACTGTGCTAGATCAGCCACTTACTAGGATTCTTTCTTAGATACACTGGGCAGAAGAAAAAAACCACAGCTCACCACAAACAATATTTAAAACAGAGGTGCCTAACCTGTGGCCCTCCAAATGTTGCTGAACTACAAGTTCCATCATTCATGCCTATGCTGGCTGTGGCTGATGGAAGGTGGAGTTCAACAACATCTGGAGGGCACCGTGTTGGCTCCCAGCTTAAACCCTTTCATGGCTGAGCTACAAGATTAGCACCTTAATGATGTCACTACTTATTGTAAACATAACAGCTATTCTTAGTGTGCATGTTTTTGAAACTGCAAGTTCTTTTCACAAAATAAAGCTGAAACAACCCATGCTGAACACAACAATCCAGTTCTGCTCTCATGCATACTTTAACATGCATTAGGAACAACTCTAGACACAACAAAACTATAGCAGTGGTGGGGAATCTCCGGCCTCCAGGCCAATCACAGTCCCCCACCCGCTGTCATCACTAGCGAGGACCGACATTTGAAGACACACTCCCATCTGCCTTTCAGCTGATGGGCAGATTGCAGCACGCCTTCAATCCCCCCCCATGCTTCTCCTTTAGACAGCAGAGGGCTGAAGCAGAAGTGCAGAGAGGGGTGTTTGAAGGTGTGCTTCCATCTGTCCTCCAGCTAATGGGCCAATCCCTTCAGCACTTCTTCATACAGAGGGGGACCTTTGAAGGCATGCTCCCATCCTGGGCAGATTGGAGCAGACCTTCAGGTTTGCTTTGAAGTCTCAGAAATCGGGGCTTCAAAGGGAAGCATCAGCTGACACCACTATGACATTACATCATAGGTGACTGACAGACAGGCAGTCCCACCCACCAGTCAACTTTGGACTGAGGGGATGAGGAGATGAAGATCTGGCCCTCACCCAAAGAGGTTCCCTACCCCTGCTCTATAGCTCAGTGAAATACCTTCCCCAATTAAAACCTCCAGCTATAGATTTCTATTATTTTATTTATTATTAATTTATGAATTGTCTTTTACATGCGTGTCAAGGTGATTTACAAACATATCATAAAATCAGCTACAAATAATTTGATACTAATACAAAATGAACATCTAAGGCAGAGACATTTTCATATAGTAGCTAGAAAATGTTGCTGAAACAAAAATGTTTCTGTACAATGGAAAGTACAGATAGTGAGCTCCTGTGATAACTTGACAGGAATGCTGTTCAACACAACAGGGGCTGCCACACTGAAAAAACTGTTGTGTTACTGTGAAGTAAACTTTCAACTATGGAACTTGGCCACTACTCCAGTTCCAGTTTTACACAAAGTGAGGAATACTGCAACAAGGAGCAAAGCCTTTACCTCAATTGCCCTGAAACTACGGAATGAACTCTTCCCTGCAAACCACAGTTCCCTCTCGCATTGGCCTTCCAGATGTGGAGCAAAACACCTCTTCTATTTGGCCTTCAGTTCAGTTTCATTTGTTTTATCAATAGTGTTTTTCTGCTTTTAATGGTTGTGAGGTTTGTTTCATTTATTACTGCATACCACAGCAAACACAGATAACTATTTTATTTTAATTAATAAATTTTAACTTACTTAATAAATGTGGGGCAGCCATACTACCTTATAAATTCATATAAAAGTGAGTGACGGGGGGCATTATACCATGTTTGCAACAATAGATTATCTAATGAATGCATGGTAGAAAACCATATTATTTTGTAACCTAAGAACATAATAGCCAGGACCCTGTTCTCCCAGTGGCCAACCAGTTGCCATTGGGAAACTCACAAGCAGAACCCGAGTGCAAAGAGCAGTCTCCCATCCTGCAATTTCCTGCAACTATTTGGATGACACTGCCTTCATCCTTGGATGCAGAGGATAGCCATCAAGGCTAGTAGCCACCGATAGCTTTCTCCTCCATGAACCTCGCTGTCTATTCACCCTACAGCAGTCCTGCTTGACAAGAGGCTACACAAAGGTGGTAACTCCTTCAAATTTATGTCAGTGGAAAGGTGAGAAAGCCAGCTATGCTATAAAATCCTGTACTCAAACTCTTTACCATGCAAGGTATGGAAAATACTCAGTTCATCTAAGTGTAGTGCACTTAGTGAGTAGCAATATAGTAAGGCAGCAGCGATGTTTTTTTACATCACTGTCATCCTCAGTGCCTTGAGCAACCTATGGCTGTGATAGTTCTAAGAGCTGGGAGCATTTGATCTCATCTGCTCAGAGATGTAGCAGCAGGAGGAACCTGATGGGCTCAGGATAGGACTCTGAGGAACATTCCCCCTTCTTCCACAGCCATCACTATCTGTCAGGTGACCTATAAACCATATCACCATTACCTGGTATTTCAGATTTGTCATCATGAGGCCAATATGATCTGACTACAGGTCTGATTTTATTATTGTAAAACACTGTGAGAACCATTATGGTTAAAAAGCACTTTACATATAACATAAATAAAAATGTCATTTTCTTGATAATCCATTTCAGAAAATGAGGGTCACATATTAACTTATGAGTATACTACAGCCAACTGTAATACTCAAGAGAGGTAGGGGATAAGTAATAGTCCTTGACACATACAGAAAATTCACCTACAAGCAACAATCACACAAACAGTACCATTGTTACAATAACTCAGTTTAAAGCTAGAAGATGCAACTGCATGTTAAAACAGCCACAAAATTTGCTCTTTATTTTATTTCTTAAATTTCTATCCTGCCCTTCCTCCCAGAAGGAGCCCAGGGCAGCATTTACTTTCAAATAAGTAAATTACTGCAATGCAATTCAGTGCATTCCTTTGAAGGGTCTTGCTCTAAACTAAGGAAAACAGCCCTGTATTGAAGGCATACAGATGCCTTCAATTTATACTGCTTTAGAAATCTCTAGTAGGTGAAAGACTAGTGTACACACACACCCAGCACACATAATTCCTATGAAACACTGCAGGGACCCAATTGAGAATCAACAGATATTGCAGCACTGCTAATAAAAGACATCACTTTGAAGAGAATACTGAGCTTTTGTTACATCTGAGAATCAGCTCTGGGCACCATGGCAGCTCCAGAAGAGAAAGAATGCTCTTATTTTAATAAAACAATGCATCTTGTTTTTTTCAAAACTGTTGAAATTCATAGATATACATAGACACAAGTATTATATATCTGTATATATTCTCTATCAATTTCCCAAAACCGCTGAAAAAGCAATCTTTAAGAATCTTACCATACTTTAAAAGCAATAGCTAAAAGCATTCTTTGCAACAGCCCTTATCCAGTTGAGCAGTGCAATCCTATGCACGCTTACTGGGAAGTAAGTCTCACTGTCTTCAATCAGGCTTACTCCCAGGTCAGTGTGCATGTGATCAGACACACAATTCGTCAATAAATTGGTTATGGATTACATAAAGTGTTTGTGCGCGCTATATATTGCACGTAACGCTTCCACACAGGATTGTAAGATGAGTCATGCATACTCTCTCACACACACACTTAATGGCATAAACAACTACCACAGCTACCTAACGCCCACAAATAGAACCCAACCCTACATTCAGAGCTGAGTTGACGGCTGACACTCCACTAAAAAAGAGTGAAAAGAGTAAAGGATTCATCCCAGGAAGCACCACGATAACTACGGCTACCTATAACAGGGTGCGGGAGGGCGAATATTTCTTTGGGGGAAGACTCTCCTAGGGGCAAACTGACTCGAAGTAACTAGACTGAGAACCTCTATACACTCGACACCAGCTCAACTCAAAAGCATGTCGACGTGAACGGGATGGTAAGCAGACAAGCACAGGGACTCCTCGAAGCACTGGGAAATACTGGTACCCCTTGAAGTACGGCCTCTCTCACAAACCGCATGACAGAGCCGTGGGGGCGACCCTGGGGCGGAGTGGGGTCTGGGAAAAACTGCTGCCCTTCTGCTAGTAGACGAAAGCGATTCGGTAGGTGCCGACAGGGGGCTAATAGGGGACAATATCTCCCCCCTCCCATAGTGGAAAAAGGGGTTTTCCCTCAGCAGCGGCCACCAAAGAGAAAGATTCACCCACCACTTACCGTCCACCGTTTTCTTCTTGAAGAGAGAGGCCATGGCGGCGGCACGTAGCGAGGCGAGAGAGTCGCGCCACCGGGCTTCTTCCTGCTTCTCAGGTCACCAGGAAGCTGCAGCAGCTCCCAGAGAGAGAGAGAGAGAGAGAGAGAGAGAGAAACCCGCCTCCCGCGTTCGGGAAAGGCTGAGGCGGCAGCAAAAGCCGGCCCCGCTGCGAGGGGCGGAGCTGGCCTAGGTCAGAGGAGGCCCTCCTTCAGTGCTTTAGCCTGACATCATCGCCGTCCCGCAGCGGGCTTCGCCCTCTGTCGGGTGTCCCGCCCCGAGCCCAGCGCTTGCAGTTGCTGTCCGCTGGCATGCCGAGAACAGGGGTTTGCTCACGTGACGTTGCGCGCGTGGAACGCTGACGCAGGCAAGCTCTTTTACCCGCCGAGGCTGCCGTGACCGTGACACAGCGTGATTTCGGTGGGACTTCCAGAGCTGCGGTCGTGTTCCGTGGGTGGGAGCGCTATCCTCTTTCCCCGCCCACAGCGGTGTTTTGTAGTAATCTCTCTCCACACACGCACACACGAAAAAAAAAAACACAACACCCTGTTTAATAATAATGCTACAGTCGAGGTTTCAGCCCAAAGAGGTCGAAGAACTGCACATAAACACTAGCGAGAATAATCCCACCATCAGCTGAGTGGTTTTTGAAGAAGTATTTTGGGGAAATGTAGCAAATGAGAGTTGTTCTGTTTAAATCTAAGCATTTTAGAGAACAGTGAGAGGATCATAATCATATTTCGAAACAGATATTTCTTAGGGTTTCCCCCCCAAATCGTCTGAAAAATACCTCCAGGTGTAAATCCCGATTGGATGAATCTTGAACTGTCTGAGGCGGCCACGTAAGACTTCTTAATGCCCAAGTACCCTGGCCTGGATACATCTGTAAGAGGCTGTTAAACGCTGTCCCTCTGAATCACAAATGCAAGGCACAGTACAGTGAATGCACCATACAGCGCAGTAGTTTTTGTCCCTCTTAACATCTGTGTACAGCATGTGAAAATCTACATCTTGTGTGTGGAAGGCACGGACGAAATCGATGAAGATTCCACAGGGGTGCAGCCTAGGGCTTGCTTGACTGGAAAAAAGCAATCCAGGGATACCCAACTGAGCCTGCAGGCTGGATATGGCTCCCAAACCCAATCCCTTAATTATCTTTCTTTTCTCTTCTTTTTTAATAGCTCTTATTTTAGTGTTTAGAGTCTTTGACCAGAACCTGGGAGAACAGAGTTTAGCTATGAAACATACTGTTGAGAAATTTAAAGTGGCGAAGAACGCCTACTGCTCACCTCAAAGCACCCAGGCAGAAGTGCGAGCTAAGATAGAATCCTAATTATTCATTTGGCTAAAAGTCACCCAGATATCAAGTAAGACACAGACAACTTCTTGACCAAAAAGGGCTTTCACACTCACACGGGCACAACAGCCTGGCAAGGATGAGAGCAGCTCTTTATTGTTCAGCATGACAATATATAGCATTCTGAAACGTACTATCAATAAACAAAATGTAACTAAAACAGGAGAAAAGTAACAGGCCTAAGCTACATATCACTTGCTACATATCAAAGTCAGGAAGTTTCTCTTTGAAAATCAGAACCTATGTCCATCTCATCCTGAGATAAGGGATGGTATGTTGGGGTGAAGTAACACTTTGGGGCATCATAAACAAAAGACACATATACAAAGAGATACATATGGCCCTGAGAACTATCTTCTAGGAATATTCTATTACACACTCCTGAGAGGATATTGACACATTGGGGGAGACTGTAGTCATTTATTACAAAGGATAACAACATGACATGAAGGGAGTTGCGAATACACAAAGTACAGGAAAATAAAACAGTCAAGGACAGTTGAATGATTATCTCGTCCGGAACACGGTTGCAGCCTGGCAGGCACCAACACTCGCGCGTTCCCACAGTGAAGAAATGAAACCTAAAGAATACTTTCCTGTCAGTTGTGCCCATGGTGCTTTGCAACTTTGGTTCTATTGTGCTACTGAGATTTTACATCAGACTTAACTGAGGCCTACCCTGATTTATCCTAACAATACTGACTGACCTTGGCCAGTCACTGTCTCCCAACCTACCCTTGGTTGCTGCGAGAATAAGAATGGAGAGGATGAGCTCCTTGGAGGAAAAGTGGGATATAAATTTAATGATAATGATAATAATAGTAAGAAGTATTTTTTAATAAAATACAGCATTTCACATTTGAATTTTGCATATGCAAATGGTGAGGGGGTTTGAGAATGTTGAAGAAGCTGAGAGCAATGCTATCAGGGGTCTAGTCCAAGAGGCTAGACTCCTAGCAGGGGCACCCAAGGCAGAATGGTCAAAGCTGAGACACCAGACTAACATGCATCCAAACTCAGAGGAAGGCAATGGTAAACCACCTCTGAATACCTCTTACCACGAAAACCCTATGAACACAGTATCCAAAGTACAACACAAGATAGTGCTGGAAGATGAGACCCCCAGGTCAGAAGGCACTCACCAAACTACTGGGGAAGAACAAAGGACAATATGAGTAGCACTGTGACTAATGGCGCAGCTGGGTCCAAGCCGAAAGGAAGCCCAGAGGCTGATGCGCACAGATGCAAAAGGCGAAAGGAATGGGAGAAGCATGAACCAGGGAAAGTTAGAAATTGTCAAGCAAGAAATGGGACATATCAACATTACAATGCTTGGCGTGAGTGACTTAAAATGGATGGGAATGGGACATTTTGGGCAACTACAAAATATTTTATGCAGGAAATGAGAAATTAAGAAGAAATGGGGTTGCTTTAATAGTGAGAAGTGATGTAGCAAAAACAAGAGCTATAATGCAAGGTTTGAGTGAGTGACATCAATGAGATTTAATGGGAAACTCATTAACATAATCATCATCCAAGTCTACGTTCCAACAGCAAATGAAGAAGAGGAATTGGAGAGATTTTACGCAGAAGTACAGGAAGAAATTGACCACATACCAAAACAAGATATGCTGATAATGATGGGGGACTGGAATGCAAAAGTAGGGAACAGAGAAGAACTAGGAATTGTGGGGAAATGGGGCTTAGGAGACAGAAATGAAGCAGGAGAAAGGCTTATTGAATACTATGAAGCCAATAATTTGTTTCTCGCAAATACATTTTTTTTGAGCAACCAAAAATATGACTGTACACGTGGACATCACGAAATGGTCAATATAGGAATCAAATTGATTATATAATTGGTAGCAGAAGATGGAGAAGTTCCATACTTTCTGTGAAAACAAGACCAGGAGCAGACTGTGGTACAGATCATGAACTGGTCATATCAAAAATCAGAGTAAAGAAGAACAAAGCAATCGTAATGCCAAAATACAATTTAAATAACACTCTAGAAGAATATAAAGATCAAATAGGGAACAGATTTGAGGCTTTAAACTTAGTTGACAAAAAAACAGAAGAACTATGGAATGAAGTCAAAGACATTATCAGGGAAGAATGCAAAAAGACAATACCTCTAGTTAAAAAGATAAAAAGATGACTGAAGAAACTCTTAAAATGGTTAAAGAGAGAAGGAAGGCAAAAGGAGATAGAAACATGGTTAGAACCCTAAATGCAACAATACAGCGACTAGTATGTAGGGACAAAGAGAACTATTACAATAGTTACTGTATAGAAATAGAAGAGGACAACAAAAAGGGTAGAACAAGAGCCCTATTCCAAAAGATTAGAGAAATTAAAGGGAAATTTAAACCAAGAGTAGAGATGTCACTGACTGACCGAGATGAAATAAAAGGAAAATGGAAGCAATATACTGAAGAACTCTATAAAAGAGATGCCCGGATGACAGATTCATTCAGCAAGGAACTGTATGATGAAGAACCAGAAATTTTAGAATGTGAGGTGAAAGCTGCTCTTAAAATATTTGGAAGAAACAAATCACCAGGAACAGTACCAATAGAGTTGCTACAAGCTACTGAGACTGTATCTGTCCAAATTGTAACAAAACTTTGTCAAGAAATATGGAAAACTAAACAATGGCCCACAGACTGGAAGCGTTCCATATACATCCCAATTGCAAAGAAAGGGGATCCCAAGGAATGCAGTAATTATCGAACTATTGCCTTAATATCCCATGCAAGTAAAGTAATGCTCAAGATTCTACAACAAAGGCTCTCGCCATATATGGAACAAGAAATGTCAGATGTCCAAGCTGGATTTAGAAAGGGAAGAGGTACCAGAGATCATATCACACACATACTTTGGATAATGGAATGGAGCAAGGAATTTCAGAAGAAAATCACCCTGTGCTTTATAGATTGCAGCAAAGCCTTTGACTGTGTACATCATGAAAAACTATGGAATGCTTTAAAAGAAATGGGGGTGCTATTGCATCTAATTGTCCTGATGCACAACCTATACTCCAGACAAGAGGCTACTGTAAGGACAGGAGAAACCTATTGGTTCCCAGTCGGAAAGGGTGTGAGACGGATGTATTTTATCATCCTTTTGTTTAATCTATACGCAGAACATATGATTCGTAAAGCGGGATTGGACCAAGATGGTGTGTAAACTGGAGGGATAATTATCAATAAGATATGCAGACAATACTATACTACTAGCAGAAACCAGTAATGATTTGAAGCGAATGGTGATGAAAGTTAAAGAGGAAAGCACAAAAGCAGGACTACAGGTGAATGTTAAGAAGACTAAAGTAATGATAACAGAAGATTTATGTAACTTTAAAATTGACAACGAGGACATTGAACTTGTTAAGGACAATCAATACCTTAGCACAGTCATTAACCAAAATGGAGACAATAGTGAAGAAATCAGAAGAAGGCTAAGACTAGGGAGGGCCGCTATGAGAGAACTAGAAAAGGTCCTCAAATGCAAAGGTGTATCACTGAACACCAAACTCAGGATCATTCAGAGCATGGTATTCCCAATCTCTATGTATGGATGTGAAAGTTGGACAGTGAAAAAAGTGGGTAAGAGAAAAATCAACTCCTTTGGAATGTGGTGTTGGAGGAGAGCTTTGTGCATACCATGGACTGCGAAAAAGACAAATAATTGGGTGTTAGAACAAATTAAACCAGCACTAGAAGCTAAAACGGTGAAACTGAGGTTATCATACTTTGGACACATAATGAGAAGACATGATTCACTAGAAAGGACAATAATGCTGGGGAAAACAGAAGAGGGTAGAAAAAGAGGAAGGCCAAACAAGAGATGGATTGATTCCATAAAGGAAGCCACAGACTTGAACTTACAAGATCTGAGCAGGGTGGTTCACGACAGATGCTCTTGGAGGTCACTGATTCATAGGGTCGCCATAAGCCGTAGTCGACTTGGAGGCACATAACAACATGAGAACATATGCTACATGACTGTGAAGCCCTTACTGTTAGCTGATGTCCATGATGAAACTGAGCACACCCAGCACCAGACCACTGTGGCCCTTGAGATTACAGAAGTTGGCCATCCCTGCCCTAACTTAATATCAGGCTCTCTTTCTGACTGCCTAGAGAAGAATCTTACAGGGTAATGTGTTACAAGTGTTTGGATATACAGGTCATCAGAATTGGGGAACATGATGTTCAGATCTCTTCCAGCATTACAGTTCTGTGTGGTATGCTTCATAAAGCTAGCAGAAGCTGTGCAAAATGCCAAACAGCTATTTTGAATCACAGCATAAAAGTAGAGCTGTGCCAGATTTACATGATGTTCATGTTTCATATTGAACATGCTCTTTTGAAGGAGCAGAATTGTTTGCCAAATGAGGTGTCTGGTATTTTTAATAGATGTTAATTTTGCACCTATTCAGGGTCTGCCTTTGGGAGTACAGCATGGATGAGGAGAGGAGCCTGCCAGCTCACCAAAGCTTGCCTGAGCCACTGAGGCTCTTCGTTGCCACTTTCAGCCATTCTGTTTGGCAATGACTTCTACAAATAAGATCATGAGTCTGTACAATCAATATATCACACAATGCACCAAATTACACATGGCAAGCTCACTTATGTCAATACAGCCAATAAAACACTGTATAGGGCAGAAAATTATGGTTTGCCAAAAACATGATATCCGCATTCTGAAGTATCATGCAAATTAAAGTTTCTGAAAAAGAAAGATTTGGGGAAAGCAAAAGTGAAATTTTAAAAATGACAGAAGCCTTTTATAAATGATACATTTTCTTTTTCAGTAAGTGGTTTCTTAATAGATAGGTAAAGAAATGTGGTAAGTGACAATGTTGTAATAGTTATGACTGTCATGAATCCCTGGCCGTCCAGGCACAAGGATCATGCATCAGACGCAATTCCCACCCTTAGGGCAATTGATCTGGAACCAAAATATACCAATTCACCCTTGCCAAGGCTGTGTGTCCAACACCAACCCTGCAAGGTAGAAAGGTAGGCTGCCACCACCCCTTTTACTGGTACCACTCAGAGCCAGGGGATCTCTGAGCCCAGACACTAGTTAAACCAAGGTCCAAAAAGACAAGAGCCAAATCTTACACTCCTTGTCAGGAAACCTCTGGTAAAACCCACAAAATAGAATTAAGCTTTTAACTTCTTTTTCCCTCTTTGGTAGTTGCGTGACTGAGATGGTCAAGGTACTGAATTCAGAACCACTCTCTCAATGAACACACCAGGTTAAATAGAAGTAGCTTTATTAAAATATATAAGTGCACATCAAATATAGCAGCAAGTAATCCTTTAAGACCATACACCCAAACAGGGGTTTAGGTACATACAAGAGAGTTCATACACACAACAGGAAAATAACAAACTAGCTTACCTAACTACTTACACATGAGGTAGTTGGTTGCAGTGGCATCTCTCCTGAGAGAGATGGATGTTAAACACAAAACAATGGAACCAGGCATAGGTTACCTCCCGTAGGCAACACCATGGAACCACAAAAGCAGAATGCTATGGAACTCTGGAACCAAGGCAGCAGAGAACAAAGGCTATGGGTCTCCAGCCCTATACTTAAGGGAAAGAATCCTAACGGTCCAGGATTCAGGAACCAATCAGAAAATGTCTGATGTAACCCCCTTCTAGATGTTTCTTACTCTTTCGCGCCTTACAGGCCCCCCTCCCCACAGTGTTTCAACTGCACAGGCCAAGAATGACCTTGAGTGCCAGGCACTTGTTAATCAGCACAGATAGCCAGGTGTTTCTTGTTTAGGCTTCTTCTTAACCGTCCTCAGCTGGAAACCGAAACCTAAGTGGGATTCTATCAGAGGCCTGTCTTTCTTAACATTTAAACTCCCAGGATTCTTTGCTTGAACCAAGATGTTCCCTTTATGGATTTTAATAACTCATGAACATATACATGACAAGATCCAGATCGTTGCTGAAAGAGAATTATGTTTCATGCTAAGATAGTGTTACCACTATCAGAAAGATTTTTCTGTTGTAATATCTCATTGTAATCACACCCAGTGATGTACACCAACATATACGGGCATGTGCCTGAAACATGAAATGTAGTTTAGTTTTCCTTTAAGGAATATAGCATTGCTTTTTTTAAAAAGGAAGTTTTCATTTTTTAAATAAATTCTTTTTAATAATGTACACCTATCTGCCACCTTCAAAATATCTAAAGACTAAAAATAAATACTGGTTGGTGCATAGAATGCACAAATTACAGATACAATATTAAGCAGGCAACAGTGGCTACATATTTTGATATCTTGCTGTGTTCTTGATAGGATTATGCTTCTGCATTTTTGTTAGTCTGGGTGTCTGTAATTGGAGGAAAGCTGTTTATGATGTTATGTTTTCAAAGGACTTTACAGAACTGAAGCCACAGCTCTGTAGCCTCTTCTGGACATTTCTCTCTGTCAATCTTATTTCCAAATCTCACTCTTACACATAAAGCTTGCAGATCTGTGTAGCTGTATCCAGGCATGATGAAGTGGCATGCACCAAAGTAGCTACAATGGCAAGTGGGGAAGATTCTAATGCGCATCCCGAACTCCTTAAAACCCTTTATTGCTATCACGTCTGAAGCACATGGAGCTGCTCTGTTCTGACTGAAGTATCTTGGGTGCCTCATAAAATATATCTGTATTTTCATTTCATTATTACACAGAATAGGGTAAGATTCACATTAAAGTAATATGAATTGCTCATTCCTGGTTCTGCCCTTTCTGTATTCAATGATGTCACTTCATTGCATGTGGCAGTAGAGCAGTGGTGGGCAACTTTTTTCCTGTCAAGGGCCACATTCACTTGGAAATAATCAGTTGGGGCTCACATGCCGGCAGAGGGGCAGATGGAGAGGTGATGATGAATGGGGCTAGAAATAAAAATGTTCCGAATAATCCAGAATAAAAACTGACATGCTTCAATTTTCACCATGGCTGCTTCAGATTAGAATTCCCAGTCCAACGGAGGTCTGCAAAGAAGTAATATCCATTGGGTTTTGATGAGCTTACTTCCAAATGTATGTATACAGGATTTTTATTTATTGTTTTTAGTACAGTGGATCAATGCATCTACTATTCTGGAAAGCAAGTGAATATAACCCCATTCTGATTTTAGTGACTAAAAGCAAATTGATGAGATGTCAAAATAAAAAGAAAGGAAATTGAAAATACTACCACCAATCATTTAACTAGTAGTTCTTGAGCATAATAAAATATTGTATTAAATTATTATACAGGCACAAGAGTGGCTGTATACTATAGCCAGCATGGATTTTTCACATTCTGCCATATTAAATTGCAAATAACCCCCGTGCCATTCTGCTACTTCCAATAAGCTAATTTCAAAACAAAATATTGCAAAACGTATAGTCCTGAACTCAGAAATGCTTGCTAACAACCCTCTATGCTTTCATGGTGATACACAAAACACTCAGAAAGAATCCAGACTTTAAAGTGTGAAACACAAGTAAAAAAATCCAGACCCCTGTTGGACTTTTTTGTCAGTGGTCTCACAATTTGTTGAAATTAATTAAAAATCAGCCATGTCCACAGAGTTCCTGTAATCCTATTACTGAACTTGCCCCATATGCTGACCTTCTTCTTCTACAGCTTAAAAGCTTTTAAAAAGCATAGGTAATTTTTAATGAAGAAAATAACATTGGACTCTATGATAAGCACAGGTATGCTCAGTAAGAACCAACTGTCATTGTTCTAAAAGCCAGACTCGCAGCTGTTTGGCTTGGCTAATCGGGGCTACACCCATGCCAGACATTTATTCCACTTTAAACAGTCATGTCTTTCCCCTAACAATCCCGGGAAATGTAGTTTGTGAAGGATACTGAGAGCTGCTAGGAGACTCTTATTCCCCTGACAGAGCTCCAGTGGCCAGTCAGCCCCTCTTCCCAGTGAATTCTGGTGATTGTAGCTCTGTGAGGGGAATAGGGCATCTCCTAGCAACTCTCAGCTTCTATCACAAACTACACTTCACATGATTCCTTGGGGAAAACCATGACAATTTAAAGTGGAATAAATGTTTGGTATGGATATGGCCAGGGACAGCTTTGGTTTAAATTTGGGTGGGAGATTACATGTGTCTGCTGTAGAATAAAAATGAGTTAACCCTTTAAAATGATACTGTAAACAGTGTTTTTCTTTTGGAAAAGAAAGGAGCTTTCCCTCTTCCCAGTGTTCACCTACACAATCTCCTTCTCTCCCCTCCACCTTCCTCCCTAACCATATGATTCCTCTTCTCCTCCTCCCCTCTCCCCATTCCCCCCTCCTCCCCAAATTAGTTTCACCTAGCCTAAGGATGATTGCACAGGAGTAAATCCTACTGAACTCTATAAGCATGCAAATAACCTTCCCTTTCTCTCCTCTTCCCTCTAATCCCCTCCCTCCCGCCCCTCCTCCTTCCCTCCCGCCCCTCCTCCTTCCCTCTACTTACTTCTCCCTCCCCCTTCTCCCCTCTCCCCTCCCCCTTTCCTCCCTCCCTCCTCCCTCTCTCCCCTCCTCTCTCTTTCCCACTCCATCGCTCCCCCATCTTCTACCCCGTGGTAAGTTTCACCTATCCTGAGCATGATTACATGGGAGTAAATCCCATTGATCTCAATAAGCATGCGAATGATCAAACCTGCCCTCCTACTCCTTTCCCCCTCCCACCTGTTCCAATCCCCTTCCTTTGCCTCTATTCCTCTTCCCTCCTCCTCCCCCCTCTTCCCTCCCTCGTCCCCTCTCTCCCCCTTCCCTCCCTTGCTCTCCTCCCCTATGGTTAGTTTCACCGATCATAAAAGCATGATTGCAAGGGAGTAAATCCCATTGAACTGAATAAGCATGCAAATGATCAATCTATTCTCAGCACACTTGCACAGGATCCCATTTCTTACCTCCCAGATTAAAAAGCAGAGAAATTCACTAATAGGCGGGGGGGAAAAACCCTTGCGGTTTAAGAACGTATGTAAAGCAGGAGATCTAACCTCCTCTCTGAGATACTGTACTGCCCTACAAATTTGTAAAAATGCAAACACAATTTGGGTTGGTCTTTCACAGTCCAATCCACTTCTCCTGGGTAGCTTGGAAGAATTTGGTAATGTGCCTCTGAGCATATGTTCAGTGGTGGCAACATCTGCAATCAGCCCAAATAACAGAAACAAGACACGTGCTTTGCTGTGCTAATCTTGTTTTAGCAGGGAGGAAGCAACGATGTTAATACAGTTGATGTAGTTCAGATATTCACTTTAAATACGTTTGATTTACTTTGCAATTTTATTTATTTATTTATTACATTTATATCCCGGCCTTCCTCCCAGTAGAGGAGTGTTAAATTATTATTTTTGCTTCTGCTTCTATGAATATATGAAGTACAGCAACACTTCGCATAATTTATACTAAAAGACTCCAAATGCAATTGTGGAATAATGGCACTGATTATTCTGCAGATTAGTCCCCAGTGAACATGAAGCGTGTTTTTGTTTGCCCAAGATAAAACAGTGAGGGGTGAAATATATTCTAGTAAATTTCTAGGTGTGCTCTATGTTTTTAATTGACCATGTCCATCCTTCTGTAACTGGAGTGCTTTAAGCATAGGAGGCTGAAAACATGCATCTTGGGCAGGCCAAGTGTGTTTTTTCCAACAGCTAGCGTCGATGCTTAAGTAGCAACATATTGTAATCCATCTGATTTTACATCGAACTGCAGTTTCAGATTCAACTGTTAATGCGCTCAAAATAGAAATAGAGCATAACCTCCAGTTTGAAACACAAAAGGCTGTCTTCACCATCATATGACACTAGCCAATAAAAAGGCTTTGAAATTAATAAAAATGCATTTGACACAGATTCTTAGGGTGAATAATGAGAGAAATACCATTTTCTAGATTAGATTTTCTGTAGAAACAGTAGTAACACAGGAAAGAAGCAAAGTAAGAAGAGCACCAACAAACATACAAAAAATGTAATTCTCCATCTTTGGAGATGCAGTCCAGATTATATCTGTTGGCTATACGTACATTATTAAACCACAAGGGTTTTTCTTTGCCTACAGTGAATATATTCTTTAAACTGAAACATCTGATCTACAAAGTTTATAGCTAAAACGTATCTATTCTCTTCTTTTGAATTTACAAGGTAACCTGGGGGAGGGGGGACCATGATTTTAGTGTTCTATTGACACATGCCTATATGGTAGAAGCCTTCCAGTTTGTTCTCAGATAGTTGTTGTTGTTGGTTCTTTTTCCCATCCAAGCCATGCAACTAGAATAAAAGTAATATCTATTTTTATTTATTTATTATTTGATTTATATCCCACCCTTCTTCCCAGCAAGAGCACATAGATTTATTTAATAGAACCCATAAATTTATTTTTATTAAATAAAAGTTGTTCTGGAAATATTTAGAAAGTGAGGCGGAAACACTTTTAAAAGCCAGAAAAAATAAGGAAGAAATGAACAGGAAGGAATGAAGTTTGATGGAATGAAAGAATAAAACATCTTCAGCAGATTTTCATAAAATTAAGGTTTCTTGTGGGGAGGCCAAAGGTTGCCAACTAAGGATGTGCACCAACAGCAAGATTCAACTCGGACCCCAATTTGCCACTTTGAAAAAAAACAATTCTGTCTGAGCTGATATGGAAGCTATTGAGTTTGGCTTGGGGCTGAAACAGTATCCTGATTCAGAAAAATAAATTTTGTATCTTCCCCATTCAGTATTATGGGGAACTCAAAAACTGGATATAACTTTTTTTTATTAATTGGATGAAATTTGGAGGCTTAGTGGTGGATAAAGCCTACCAAGTTACACAGAAATAGATCTGGATTTATTTATTTATTATTATTACATTTATATCCCACCTTTCCTTCAGGGAGCTCATGGTTGCATCTCCCCTTCCCAATTTTATCCTCACAAAAACCCTATCAGATAGGTTAAGCTGAGAGACAGTGACTGGCCCCGCGTCACCCAGTGAGCTTCATGGCCGAGCAGGGATGTGAATACTGGTCTCCCAGGTCCCATTCTAACTCTGACCTCTACACCACACTTGCTCTCTTGTGTGCTTGGCACCTTTAAAATTTTCTTTTAAAAAACTATCTGTACTGTTTTTATTCTTTACCAGTTACCAGGCATGGTGTTCCTTCCTCAGGAAATGACTCCTGTCAATTTTCAGAAGGTTAGTTCAGAAGGAAAGTTACAGTTACAGAAATTTCAGAAGGACAAGTTTACAGAAAAAGTAGGAAAAAGTTACAGAAAGTTCAGGAGGAAAGTTACAAGGCATGGTGTAGCCTCCTGTAAGAAGATGATGACTTCTGTCAATTTTCAGAAGGGTAGTTGCAGTGGTTTTCCTACAAGGGCAGCATTTACAGTTTTTGGTTGTTCAGAAAGGATTCATTTATTCTCCCTTATTTTTTTACCAATTTGAATGAAAATAGCATACATCATAGAAGTTCTCCTAGGTAAGAAACATGCCAAATTTTAGAAGGATAGATGAAGTCATTTTTGTGTTAGGTGCCTTTAGAGTTGATTGGGCTGAGAGAGAATTAAAGGGATCCGCTCTCATCCTATGGTTTTGTGGGCAAACATTTTATTTTGAAAATAGTTTATATTGTAGAGATGACCCTAGGAAAGTATCTTGCCAAATTTCAGAAGGATAGGCTAGGGACATAAAATGACTGAACAAACAGCTTCAGGCTTTCTTCTACCCAAGTGGCACCCAAAGTCACAAAGTGGTCAAGTGTGGACGGAGGCAGAAGGATTTGTGTGTTCAGCAAGTACCACAAGGAACAAGGAAACCTGGGCTCAAATACTCAAACCCCCACTTAGCCATGAAGCTCATTGGATGACCAATAAAAACATAACTGATGTAAATTAATGTAAAATGTAATTAATAAAAGTTGTAGTGCAATCCCACTGCTTTTTTTGTGATGGTACTCGCCGCTACAGAGTACCAGCACCTCTTTTTTCTTTCTTTTTTGCTGCCCATGGCAACCATTGGGTGCGGGCACTCACAGCACTTTTCTTAAGGTATGAGCAGTAGTGTAGTGGGAAATTCAGAATTGCAGGGACCTTTCATGATAGTCACACCATACCCCCTCATAGCTGCACCCCCTTCTAAGATTATGCAACCTATCCATACAGCAGTGTCATTGTGGTTCTATTCCAGTTTAGCTGCCAGAGCTTTCCCCAAAGCTTTCTGGGAAGTGTAGTTCTGTGATCTCTAAAGATTTCTCAGCACCTCACCAAACTAGTATCCAGAATTCTTTGGGGGAAAGTATTGCAGTTAAACTGGAATAGAACCAGAATAAAACTACTGTGTGCACAGATTTCATTTTCCTCTCTCACACACTCTCTTTCTCTAGGGCTAAATGTTGCCAGAAATGTTTTGATTTTAAGAATCCTGAAATGACAGCCAAGTGTGGGACTAGGGCCACATTCACATCATAGATTTATAGCACTATCATTCCACTTTAGGCAGTTATGGCTTCTAAAGAATCCTGGGAACTGTAGTTTGTTAACAGTGCTGAGAGTTGCTAGGAAACCCCTATTTCTCTCAGACATGCAGTTAGCAGAGTTCCCTGGGAAGAGAGATTCACTGTTAAACCACTCTGAAAATTGTAGCTCTGTGAGGGGAATAATGGTCTCCTAAAAACTTTCTGCACCAATTAGCGTGAAAGGGGAGGTGTGTGGTTTCTCTCAGTGGCTGACTCACCCTTTCCTCTCTGATTGGTTCCAATCAGCATGAAAGGACAAGGAAGCATGTTGTTAGCAAGTAAAGTGAGAAGACTGTTCTCAGTGGCTATTGGCTAACATGCTCCCTTTTCATGCTTATTGGCTCGTAGGAGATATTGTTGCTCTGGTTACAAAAAAAGTGACAAGGACATCAACCTTCTGTGCCCTGGCATAACTACTTGGTTTGAGTACCGGAACCTCATTTTTTTACCAAAAAACACTGTGCAATCCTATTTATATTTACTAAGAAGCAAGTCCCACTCTCTTCAGTGGGGCTTACCCTTTTCACAGACCATAGGGTTGCAGCCTTAGATATATATACTAAGTATTATTTTTTTTAAAAAAACCTGAAATATAATTTAAACCTTGCCTTTGGAAAGAAATCCAGATGTGTGAGTCTGAATTGTGATCTAATCATGCTTTTTTAAAAAAATCCAGGCTGTTCATATTCCGTGTTCCAATTTGCAGGACTGTGAACTTTCTTTCCAAATTACCTTTTGGCAGACAACTATTTTCTTTTATCTCATGACGTTAATATGTTTGCACAGTTGGTTTCCCTGCAGCTGTATATCTTTATTCCACGGCTTTTAAAAGACAAACATTTCATTTGAAGAAGGGAAAAAACACAATATTTGAAGGATTATAGTTTTTATTTGTCAGAATTATGTTATCTAGCTATTAACAAAAAAAATTAAGTGAAATATTCTTCCATCATAGTTTTGCCCCTCCCCCTTTATTGATTCACTTTTCATTAAGCTATACTTTTACTAAAAAGGGCAAGGAAAAACTAGAAAGTAACAATTTCTGATTTCTTTGTAGATCAAATAAGTAAAGGTATATTACACAAATGCAGAGGGCCTAACATTACAGAGGTTGTTTGATCCAAACTGGCACTGTAAAGTAGACATACAATTATTGAAATTTGCCACAGTAAACTGAGGAGTATTTAGTTTGGTCCTACGCATCAAAGTCAAGAAAACCCAGACTTATCATTCGACATGCAGGACAAATTCTGGACTTCCCGGAAGGATTGCTCCGCCTGTGGCTGCCTCTGAGATGAGCTCTGTCTCAGAGGAAGCTTTTTTCAGTTTAAAATCAGTCAAAAGGGAACTTTGACTGGTATAAATGTTCTCCCAGGCAAGGGTGAACCGAAGATTATCCACAGAAACTTTGTTGGGCTGTCGGTGGCTGGAATTGATCAGGAATTCCCTGGGATAAGAAGGCATACCTAGCAGCCGAGGACAGAGTTAGGACTTCCAGCAAGCTGGGCTGAAAAAAAGCGAGACGTTTTTTCTTTTAAACGATCCACAACGGGCGAGCTTTCTTCTGTCTAATCTTATCATTTGGCTTAAATTACTACAGTAAAAGAGATTTGTTTAAGAATCAGCAATTAAGATACCCGGGTGAGTTACACTTCTCTCTTTTATACAAGGAATTAAGGAGGAGGAAAGAAAATTTAAAAAGCTTATCTTATTTTTTATGGCAAAAAGCTGGCCTGAATTTGGAAACTATAAAGATTAAAACGGATGAGGGGCAACTTACCCAAAGAGAAAATCTGATTTAGATGATTATTTGATTGATATATGTCTGGGACTACTTTTTCTTGGACTACTTTCTTTAGACGAATCTGCTGTTCGTGTATGTTACTAATTGTTCGGCGCTGTGAACCAAATTTGTTTTGCATTCTTGGACGTGCGGGAGATAAGAACTGTGCTGGCCAGATGATGTCAACAGGCCTGGAATATTAACTCCCTTATTGCTGGAAAAAGAAGCAAATTACTCTTTGCTTGGGAATTGTGGCTATATTGGAAATTTGAAGGGTTTTTTTTCGGCTTTAAGAATGACAATCAAAGAAGTGGCAGAGACCCTGGATATACCCCTGGAAGGGTTTTCCCCTCTGGATATGTTTCAGAAGATAATGGATGAGATTAAGATAACAAAACAAGAACTGGGACAGAGTAGACAAGAGATGGCAACTGAATTTGGTAAAGTGAAACAGGAGCTGAAAGAAATAAAGGATTATATGAGAAAAAAAGCAGATGGACAAGCAATAGAAGATGAAAAAGAAATTAAAGGGAAGGTGCAAATTCTGGAGATTGGATCAGATATATCAAATGTGGAATTGGAAAAAGATTTGGACTTTATGGCAAAAATTGAAGGGAGGATGCAAGTCCTGGAGATTGGAACAGATATATCAAGTGTGGAACTGGAAAAATATTTGGAGTTTGTGGATCCTGGAGATAAAGATTACTGTTTGGAATTCGGCGTTGTCTCTGGAGAAATTGATGAAGATATCAGAGATAAAGCTATCAATGTTTCGATGGAATTTCTGGACTGGAATGATTTGATGGAACTTGAAATAGAGAAAATTTATAGAATTAATTCCAGATATGTGACAATGGAAAAACTCTCAAGAGATGTGCTAGTGCATTTCGTAAAAAAGAGGAACAGAGATATGACCTTACAACAATATTTCAGCAACACATTCAGAATTGATGGCAAGGAAATATTTGTGATGAAGGAAATTCCCATCAGACTCTTACTATATGACTATGACTATGACAGCAAGATTATTATGGGTGCACGGATGGAAGTTGGAAGATGGAATTAACACTGATAATGGAAAAATGGCTATTGAAATTACTGGACCTAGCAGACTTGATGAGATGGATTAATTGACATGTTTATTTGGAGAAAAATCGATGGATATATTTCTCAAGGAGTGGAAACCTCTCTTTGACTTTTTGCGGAAAGAATAAAGCGATGTTAATGAGATTTGATGATTAATTAAGATAACTACTGGAGGAAAGTGATTTTGTAATATGTTAAGAGACAGGTTTGTTATATATCATAGACCTATGGCTGATCTGCGACAAATCGGAAGTCAACATTTTATTTTATTGTTTGATTTGTTTCTTTTTTGTTTTGTTTTGTTTTGTGCTTGAAAATTTGAATAAAATTAATGATAAAAAAACATGCAGGACAACTTCTGACATGTTTCATTGCCAGATGTTCTGCATCTTTTGAAACTCCACCTTGGAACAGTCTCAAGACAATATGGAGAAGCTACTGAGTACCATAGTTGTGATAAAAAATGTTGCTGCTTCAGGCAAAACGTAGCTGAGGTACAAGAACTGACAAAGAACAGGATATATTTATATTTTTTTATCCAGTAGGCCTAATTCAACATTTTGGTAGTGTTGGTTCAGCAGTTCTTCAATAAGCACCAGTGTATCCCTTCCATTTGTTTTTGAGGTAAGTATAATTGGGATTTAAAAGGGATATTTTACTACTTCTCACACAACCTTCCAAAGCTGGTGCTAAAGTAGACATGACATTACTCACTCATTTATTTTTATAAAAATATGTAAATAGCAGTCATGGGGAAGTCTGACCAACCTCCAGACCATGGATGCTGACAAGGGACAATTTCATTCTGTTTCTCTGCAATGCAGAGATTAATGTCAATAGAGGCTTCTCTAAAAATGCAAATAGCACATTTAGAGATAGGATATTTAGTGGAACCTTGGTGAGAACTGTTAAATTTCCTTTTCTCATCCTCCATAGTCCTGAGGCTGCTGAGGCTTCTCCAAGGCTGCTATTTACATAACAAAAACATGTATTAATTACATTCACACAATTCATATGAGGCCTAGTTTGGACCTCAGAGGACTTATATGAGACTTATTTATTATTTTACACTGATAACCTGCTTTTCTTCCATTATGGAACCCAAGGTGGTATATATGTGGTTTCCTGGTGGCTGGCCATCCATCCAGACATTGACCAGACTGAGAACTGGTTAGCTTCAGCAAGGAAGAAGCCTCATATACCTTCAGACTATACCCTAGGAATATGATTACATTATGCTGAGCAAATCTTTTGTAAGCCACTTTGAGAGCCTCTTGTAATTATGAAGCATAATAAAAGAATTTAATTATATAAATAAAAATACAGTCAATAGGATCAAAGGACAACCTGAAAAATTGTGGAAGGCATCTTTTTTTTTAAAAAAATGAAAGAGTGCAGCCAACAAGATAATTTATTTTGGACAGTGCAATATAAGACAAGGAAGGCCTTCTGGCTTGTCTGTAGGCATCTGCCTTGCCTCCAGTAAAAACTAAAAGTGCCTCTTGTCATCTTGTTTATTTTCAGTGCTACACAGCATTCCAGGTTAATCTTTATACTGTGACTAATAAGTTGGAACAAAACACACATCAAATAAATACACAACTGAATTCTGTACCAGTGTCCGAGAGAATGCAATAGATCTCTTTCCTATTTTTTTTAATTTAATTTAATTTAATTTATTTATTTATTTATTTATTTATTTATTTATTTATTTGATTGAACTTTTATACCGCCCATAGCAAGCTCTCTGGGCGGTGTACATAAAAAATAAAACACTTACAAACAATTTAAAAGCAGCTAAGAAACCAACTAATCATCCAATTATAAAAGGTGTGTCATATGACTGTCTGTTAAAACATTAGATACAAATACAAACTATTAACAGATATAAAAATATTAAATATTATAATATTAAAAATATTAAAATGCCTGGACAAAGAGGAAGGTTTTCACCTGGCGCCGAAAGGATAGTAATGTAGGCGCCAGGCGAACCTCATCAGGAAGGGTGTTCCATAATTCGGGGGCCACCACCGAGAAGGCCCTCTTTCTTGTAGTCGCCTTCCGGGCGTCTCTCTGAGTAGGCACCCAGAGGAGGGCCTTCGACGTTGAGCGCAGTGTATGGGTAGGTTCGTATCGGGAGAGACGTTTCATCAGGTATTGCAGGCCCGTGCCGTGCAAGGCTTTATAGGTTAAAACCAGCACCTTGAATCGGGCCCGGAAACATATAGGCAGCCAGTGCAAGCGGGCCAGGATTGGTGTTATATGTTCTGACCTCTTGGTCCCAGTTATTAATCTGGCCGCTGCATTCTGCACGAGCTGCAATTTCCGAACCATCTTCAAGGGCAGCCCCACGTATAGTGCATTGCTGTAGTCCAATTTCGAGGTTACCAGAGCATGAACAACTGAAGCAAAATGTTCCCTGTCCAGATGTGGGCGTAGCTGGGCCACCAGTCTGAGTTGGTAAAAAGCACTCCGTGCCACTGAGGCCACCTGCACCTCAAGTGACAAGGATGGGTCCAAAAGGACTCCCAAGCTGTGCACCTGCTCCTTCAGGGGGAGTGTAACCTCATCCAGAACAGGTCTAACATCCATCATCTGGTCAGGGGATCCATTCACTAACAGCATCTCAGTCTTGTCTGGATTGAGCTTCAATTTGTTCCCTCTCATCCAGTCCATTATTGCGGCCAAGCATCGGTTTAGCACCTTGACGGCCTCACCTGAAGAAGATGAAAAGGAGAAGTACAGCTGCGTATCATCAGCGTACTGATGAGAACGCACTCCAAAACTCCTGATGACGGCACCCAGCGGCTTCATATAGATGTTAAAGAGCATTGGGGACAAGACTGATCCCTGCGGAACTCCATATTGGAGCGCCCAGGGCATCGAGTAGTGCTCCGCAAGCACTACTTTCTGGAGACGACCTGTCAGATAGGAGTGGAACCACTGCCAAGCAGTACCTCCAACTCCCAAATCCGCAAGCCTCCCCAGAAGGATACCATGGTCGATGGTATCAAAAGCCGCTGAGAGATCAAGGAGAATCAACAGGGTTACACTCCCTCTGTCTTTCTCCCGACAAAGGTCATCATACAGGGTGACCAAGGCCGTCTCCATGCCAAAACCGGGCCTGAAACCCGATTGAAATGGATCTAGATAATCGGTCTCATCCAAGAGAGCCTGGAGCTGGGATGCAACCACCCTTTCCAGAACCTTGCCCAGAAATGGTACATTTGCTACCGGCCTGTAGTTATTCAAATTTTCTGGGTCCAGGGAGGATTTCTTCAAAAGTGGTCTCACCACCGCCACCTTAAGGCGGTTCGGGACCACTCCCTCACATAGTGAAGTGTTAATCACTTCCCTGGCCCAGCCGGTAGTGCCATCCCTACTAGCTTTTATTATCCAAGAAGGGCAAGGATCTAACACAGAGGTGGTTGCACGCACCTGTCCAAGCACCTTGTCCACGTCCTCAAGCTGCACCAATTGTAACTCATCCAACAAAACATGACCAGACTGTGCTCCGGAGACCTCATTTGAATCAACTGCTATAACATTGGAGTCTAAGTCCTGACGGATGCAAGAGATTTTATTCTGAAAGTGCTTGGCAAATTTGTCACAGCGTGCTTTCGACGGTTCAATCACGTCCTTAGGGCCAGAATGTAAAAGCCCCTTTACAGTTCGAAAAAGCTCCGCTGGACGAGAGATAGCAGATTGAATAGAGGCAGTGATGTGTTGTTTCTTCGCCACCTGCACTGCCCCAAAATATGTCTTATTATAAGCCCTCACTAATGCCAAGTTGCATTCGTCAGGAGTCCGCCTCTATCTGCACTCAAGCCGTCTCCTATATTGTTTCATCACCCTCAGCTCCGGAGTATACCATGGAGCTGTATGAGCTGTACAAAGGAGAGGGCACACAGGAGCGATCATGTCAGCTGCCCGGGTCATCTCTGCATTCCACAGATCGACCAGGGTGTCGACATGGGCGCCAGCCTTATCAGCCGGAAAACTCCCCAGAGCTTTTTGAAAACCTTCAGGATCCAGCAGCCTCCGGGGGCGGACCATCTTAATGGGTCCCCCACCCTTGCAGAGGGGAAAGGTCGTCGCGAGTCTAAATCTCAACAGGCAGTGGTCTGTCCATGACAAAGGAGCTGATGTAAAGCTCCCTATATACAGATCACTATCATCATGTCCCGTAGCAAAAATCAGGTCCAGAGTGTGTCCTGCCACATGGGTTGGGCCGGTGGTATATTGGGACAGCCCCATGGTCGTCATGGAAACCATGAAGTCCTGAGCCGCCCCAGATAAGGTGGCATCGGCATGAATGTTGACATCGCCCAGCATCAATAGCCTAGGCGATCTCAGCAAAACCTCCGAGACCACCTCAGTCAGCTAAGTCAGGGAGTCTGTTAGGCAGCAGGGTGGGCGGTACACTAACAGAATCCCTAGTCTGTCCCTCTGGCCCAACTCAAGATGCAAACACTCAAGGCCTGTAGTTACATGGACATGGTGCCTGAAGAGGGGGATAGAGCTCCTATAGACCACAGCAACCCCCCCTCCCCGGCCCTCAGATCTACCGTGATGCTGTACTGAGTACCCCAGTGGGCACAACTGGGAGAGACCAACTCCTCCCTGCTCACCCACCCAGGTCTCAGTTATGCACGCTAGATCGGCTGCCTCATCTACAATTAAATCGCGGATGAGGGCGGTCTTATTGTGTACTGATCTAGCATTAAAAAGCAGCATCCGGAGATCAGAGAGCTGGCTGATAGGACATCCTGCATACCTGTGGATGCGTGGAAGACCGGAACATGGCACAGCCGTCAATTGCCTGGCCCACGTTCCCCTCACCTGGCCTGTCTTCCACACAACGTGATATCTCCCTCTACCCGTCACTACGCCTATTGGGGCCCCTACAAATTCCTCCTGACTATAATTCCTCTCTGCCAGGAACATAATATAAAACATCAACCACACACACTTACAACATACACCAAACATCACACAGACACTCACCACGTACACACCCACTATCCAGAAAATAGAAGCAACCAAAAGCCAATCCGCGATTAATAGAGTCCTTAGTAATGGAAAGCTGCCTCAAAAGAGCGTCGTCCCAGCCCTCCCTCACTCCATCAAGAAATAACCCCAACCACAAACAAGCATAGCAACAAGCAGCTCGCAAGTCCAAAGTTCTCACCAACCAGCTTCCCCCGCCGCCACTGACCGGGCGCGCTCCAAGCCCAGCTCCAAGCCTGGCACCCCCACGATGTTCCACCACCGTCAGGCTAATGCTCCTCCTGACTCTCCGCGTCAGCAAGCCTCCACAATGTTCCTTCACTCCCTCGGCGTCAGGCGTCCTCCTCCTCGGCCTCAGCAGCGCTCTCACCACCGCCAACGCCCAGGGGTAAGGGAAACAAGCCTCCTTCACTCCCTCGGCGTCATCTGCCGGGCGTCCTCCTCTGCCTCTGTGGCGCTGCCACCACCACCAGGCCAAGCTAGCTGCAGCTTTCTCCACACCGCCACCGGGTCGTACTCCAAACCTGGCACCCTTCGGTGCTCTCACCACCGTCAGGCCGATACTCCTCCCGACTCTCCGCGTCAACAGCCTCCACAACGTTCCTTCACTCCCTCGGCGCTGGGCATCCTCCTCCTCGGCCTCAGTGGTGCTTTCACCCCCGCCAACGCCCTCCGCCCTCGGCGCCAGAGGCAGGAAAAGCAGGCTGTATCCAGTGCTCCGGCGGCCACCACAATACTCTCTTACTGCTATGGTAAGGGAAAAGCCGCAACAAAAAAAGGGGGGGCAGTTCACATACGAGCCCCAAAGGATTGTTTTAAAAAGCGGCAGCTTTTAAATGTGTGGCTGTTTAGATATTAAATACGGCGCACGGATCTCTGACTAAAGCGTCAGCCTCCTATGCTGCCATTTTCCATTTAATAGGGATGGAGGGCAGAGAAATTGCTTTCTATAGGTTTTCTTAGGATATTGTTTATGTCAGGAAAGAAAATAAGTTTTAATAATATTTCTTATCAAAAAGAAAGAAAAGATAGGCATTTTGGCAAGATTTTTCTGAAACACATACATTTTTAAGTAATTTGTTTACAAAATAAAGTATATAAAATAACTGCTCTTTTTTGGTTTTCTGCAAAGACCAGAGTATGTAATGGAGAAGACAAATGTAACAGGATAGGAATTGTTTATTCCTATGTGCTTATAAAGCGCTATAGTTCATCATGCACACAAAACTTTAAAATATGTCTCATTGAATATGTATCACAAGGAGAAATAGTGACATATGAAAAGTGTACTTGCTGTAACCTTTAAGTTACCTGCAAGTTTTTTTGAGCCTATTTTAAAGGCACTACTGTTGGTCTTGAGCAAAATTTTCCTGATTCTCACTGAAATGTGCAGCTGCAAGCTCCAGTGAAATAAATGATGCCTGCCATGATGATGAGGTATTTTGAGGCTTTCAGCCAAAGTCTAGCTTCATCAACCAAGTACAGTAGGTAAATGGCTGAATTTCTTACGGGCATTCATAAACCTATTGCTTATATTTTGAAGCCATTTAACTTGCAAACTCTGTTATCTTTAAATGACTTTGCCCAAGGTAGAACAGATATCGGGGGTATCACCTCAGAAAGCAAATGTTTTTAATATTTTATCATGAGCCTCAATATTTCCTTAAGGCATAGAGTTTAAGGAATATGAGAGAGACAGATTAGATGAGGGTATTTGTTATTACAAACTGCACAGTCAACTGGGATTGCTGCTAAATGCTCTTACTATCATAATAGCCAATCTTGTGTTAATTCTAGCCTGAAGCTCCTTGACTTTTTATGTGCAGAGATAATGGGGGGTAAAACTGCACGGTGTTTTTTTTTTTTGTACAGCAGATTCCTTCCAACCATGTCAAATAAATTATACTGGCTTGCAAACTAAAAATGGTTTGGGCATTGAAGGAATTCCCAGCAACAATATGCAAAAGTTATTACCCTTGATAGTTAGAGGGTGTTGTATTTTATAGTTGATGCTATTTGAATGAATATTTTCTTCATAGAATGCTAGCAAATAATCTACATTCCAATCTCGTACTTTAACAAACTATAGGAGAATTCCTTCCAAACATATTGGTTTTGTTCCTTGTACTATGTATGTATATCATGCTTTGTTTGTGAGTACTGGCATATTTAATAGACACGTGTATGTATAGTTATTAATCTTGATTTTTTACATTTGCTTTAGGTAGGTGAATATTTGTTATTAAATTACTTAACTCTAATGCTAAACCTTTTTTAATCTGCTTTGTTCTTCATTGTATGAATTACCCCTTATTACTCCCTACTGATATAAACTTACAATGCCCTTGATAACATCATTATTTAAGTCCTGACTATTTAATTACTAGTTACCTTTTACGAGTGTAAACATTGTAGTAGAATTTTTAAGGAATTTGTGAAATGAAATGTTTTCAGGAACATAAAACAGCACCTAGATCCTAGCCACAAGAACTTAACTTCTGCTGCTGCAATCCAATGCACACTTATCTGGGAGTAAGTCCCATTGAACCCAGTGGAGCTTACGTCTGAACAGACATGTATTGGATTGCAGTCTAAGTGATTTTTTCCTCTGTAGTAGTTAATCAAATTGAAAATGAAAATAACAACAACAACTAACAACAACATAAGAACATAAGAAGAGCCTTCTGGATCGGGCCAATGGCCCATCTAGTCCAGCATCCTATTCTTACAGTGGTGAGTGGCCAACCAGTTACCCATGGGAAACCCACAAGCAGGACCTGAGTGTGAAGAGCACTCTCCCCTCCTGCAGGTTTCCAGCAACTGATACTCGGAAGCATACCATCTCCAACTATGGACGCAGAGCATAGCCAGCATGGCTAGTAGCCACTGATAGCATTATCCTCCATATTATAGAGTAAAGCTGAGACCTGTATACACTGAAATTATAACCTGAACTTTACATAATTAAAATTCCTAATAAGCTTAATATTAACAACATTGCAACAAGATAATTGTTTCTGATCCTTACTGAATTTTCTCTTCCGATGTAAGATGACACTTCTCAGTTTTATTGCCTGTTCTTGAGAGTAAAAGACAGCAGCCTGAAGAGCTAGTCTGACAATATTATGTTCTGTCTGCCCTGATAACTTGATGTAAAGCCATGAAAGTCACTAAAAACTAGCTCCCATGGCAGGTGCAGCCAGAAAGCTGGACATATTTTCTGCTGGGTTGGGCCCTAAAGTGTTATAAAAAGTAGCTTTTCTTCCTTGTTTTTTCATTGCTGCAAGTCCATGTCAGCAGAATCAAATAGTTTATGGCATGCCTTGCAATACAGTTACTCAGAAAACCCTTGAGTGTACTTCAGGTTTTGTAGTGTCATGAAATGGCTATATCTATATCTATATTAATTCCTGGCTGTTGTTGGGCTTTTCCCCATCAAAATAGAACTCAGAGTTTAGGTCTTGGGCGTGTTTTTTGGGGGGCATGGCAGCTGAAAGAAAACTGCAGGACTAACATGTAAATTCAAGGCGTGAACTGAGAATCCTGGTGCTCACAGACAGAACACAGCTTTAGTACTGACATTAGCCCAACTCTCATGATATTGTGAATGGAAATAGGGTTGGGAGGGGTCTATGCAGCCAATGAGTACAACCCCCTGCTCAGTGCAGAAATCCATGTAAAATTATGACAGTACATGTAATAGCATCATCATCATCATAAGGAAAGCAGGCATGTTGCTGTAGTTCATCACAGGGGATCCTACCAGCACCTCCCTGTTTATGCTGGTGATGATTAGATACTGATAAGCATAATGTGGCTCAGCACCCTAGTACCTAGAGTTTTCAGTGCTACTACCCTTCTAATAACAATCACAACCACCACCTATGATAGTTCATAGCAACAATAAAATTACCAATAGTAGTAGCAGTAGTAGCAGCAGTAATAATGATAATAATGATAATAATAATGGTAGTAGTTTTAGTAGTAGCTGTAAGAAACTTTTATCTGTCTTGCACAAAGTTAGCCCAGATGGAGAAACCCTGCAAGGTCTGTCTTGCAGGCTGGTGGCCAGCATGTGGCCTAAGAAGGAGAGGGCCTGACCACTAAAAGTAGCTTTTTTAAGAAAACAAAAAAGGGCCATCACATCCCCAAATGCTCTAGGGCAGCCTTTCCCACCCAGTGTGCCTCCAGATGTTGTTGGACCACATCTTCCATCTTTCCTGACCATTGGCAATGCTGGCTGAGACTGATGGGAATTGTGGTCCAACAACATCTGGAGGCACACTGGTTGGGAAAGGCTGCTCTAGGGGAAGCCCTCCCTTCTCTGCCTGCAGAGCATTTGGAGCCTTCTGCATGTAATGGATGCTCCAGGTAAATTAGTATTTAATTGGGAACTGGGCAGAGCAATCCAACTCAGGAAGCTGGTGGAAGGAGAGTCAGCACAAGAGGAGCCAGCAGGAAGGACTGTGGCATCCAATTGCCATTCAGAAGCTTCCAGGTCATCTGAACATCAACACAGCCAAGGGTCTGCCATATCCAAATCCCCTCAAACTGGTGTAAATAGCAGTTGGATTGCTCCCTTAGTGTCCCTTAATTTGGAATGTAAGTGCTCACTTAGTCTATCCTTTACATGCTTGCAGCAGAAATTGTATGTATATTTCTTTCTAATACATACAGCAGTTGCTAGTTTTGCTGCTCTTTAGCCTATAGGATTACAAGTCATTATGATCCCATCTAATGGGCTTCATGATTAAAAAGATTTTTAACCAAGTTTGGTGCAGAGTTGATTTTTCTGTAACCAGACAGGAATGGCTTAAGGACAGATATCATAGCACCAGAATATTCACATTCTCTATTAGAAGATGCCGTGTAAAATGTTTCAAATTTTCAATAGAGTCTGTATGGCTGCCAGTTGCTACTGGTTGGACATAATGTTTTCTGTTGTGGCATTAGAACAGTGGTAGCACTAAACATTTCATTCACATTTCTACTGAGTAGGAAATGTAACACAATATTTCTCTTGTTGATAATTGTATGTATGTCTTATAATTTGCTAAATTAGCTAAATCCTGAAATAGGTGGTTTCAGACATTCACTACTACATCTATTATGGCTAATTCCCATGTTCGTTGTCATTCATTCTCTTATTTTAATTAATATATAGGGTGATAAATGACAAGATATTTGTCAAGAACTCACAAGTTCTCACCGAGGTCAACTCCCAAGCCCAGGGCAATTGATCTTGGCCTGGCACAACCCATGCCTTTCTTACCAGGGCTCAGTTAAACCAACACCAACCCTGCAAGCTAAGTAGACTGCCACCACCTCATAAACCTGGTCACCCACTCTGGGCCAACGGGAAATCCAAAGTGCCCGAAATAGACCTGCCAAGGATTCCAACAGACAAGAGCCAAGAATGCACTCCTTGTCTTGGAGCCTTAAGGCAAAATACCCAACTATATGGTAGTCTGTGGCTAATTGGCTATGGTACTGGATTCAGAGCCAATTTCCCCCTGAAATGAACACACACTGGTAAATAAGAGGTAGCTTTATTAAAATAAAATATGAGTGCAAAAATGTAGCAGCAAAATAATTCCTTAAACCAAACACCCTCAAGGATTAGGAAAATACAAAAGGCAGAAAGTTCAAGTCACAGATAAAAATAACAAAGCTGTCTAGCCTAGACAGATCTCAAGATTGCCAGTCACCAGATTGTACTAAGATTACCAATCACAAGATTGGTAAACCAGCAGAGTAACATCATGGCTTCATATCCCCAGAGATGTATAGCCTGGATAGCAGATGGAAGATGGAACCCCAACATCAGGTAGCACCAAGGACCATTGGGAGCCCAAGACCTAAACTCTGAGTTCTATTTTGATGGGGAAAAGCCCAACAACAGCCAGGAATTAATTAGCCAATCAGGGGGCTTTCTGATGATGAAATCCTCTGGAGCTTTCACGCCTAATGGTCATGCGCTTCTTCAACCTTCCTAGGAACCTTCCCAGGCCTTTGGCCTGGAGATACCAGTCTCAGACTGATAAGCAGGTGTTCTTGCTTACTGTTTAATTAACTGAGTTCAGCTGTGAGAACTGACTGTCTCATGGCCTCTCAGAGGCCCCAATTCAGGCAATATGTTTTCCCCACAATTCCTTGCCACAGAATCACTTTAGCTAACAACCTTAGAAATCAGGAGTTCTTGACAATGTTCATATATTGTTGCTCTTTAGGCCTTTCCAGATGATTAAAAATAGCATTTTTTTTCTGTAGAGCTATATTTGCACAGGCCTCATTCCAGTGCTACTATTTAATATCTTGTCCTTGGGTAGTGAATGGGGATAGGCTTGCCACTGTAGGAGAACTTAAGACACAGTATCTTGCTGTGTCCTTGTGTAAAGCCTCTTTTTTGTAAATAAAACTGGATGAGTGCTTCAGTACTCCTACACCCTGCCTTTTTCTTTTTTCCATTTATACCATGAGCCACTTCACCTAAAGTAAGTGCCTTGGAGGAGCACAATGGCTTTGTACCTCAGCAGTTTCTCTTTCTCACCTTTTTAAGGTGCCCCCACCAAATGAAGTATGCCATGTAGTTACCAAAGAAAGACTATAAATTGGCAGTGATGTCCCAATTGTGGAATGCTTTCTCGAGAAAGACTCACTTGACATCTTTGTTGAGGTCTTTCTGGCACCAGGTGAAGAAGACCTTTTTATTTTTCCAAGCATCTTAAGATCATTTATTTATTTATTAAATTGTGTTCTGCCCTTCCTCCCAAAGGAATCCAGTATGGGAAACAACAAAATGGTCAAAACAATACAAATTAAAAACATACTTAAAACAATTAAGAGCATCTAAACACATTAATTTTAAAAAGCATCAAATTAAATTTGAAGATCTTCAGTGTGTTAAACTTTGCTGTGTTTAATGTGTGGTTGATGTTGAAGGTTTGGTTTTATTTTAGTTTTGTACTGTAGTTGTTTTACTAAGTATAACGTTTAGTGCTCTAGTTTGTTTTTACCTTCTTCTTGTTAACCATCCAGAGAGCATCTTTTGTAAACTGCCTACAGGTTTTTTACACACAACTGGCATATAAATTTAAATAAATAAATAAAATGGTTATGTTGGTGGCATGCAAATAATGTAAATAAATACATAAGCAGCTAAGGCTTCTGGTGTAGCCACTATCCTTTGCAAACAACCTATATATTTAGGAATCATGTCCGTATCTTTTACTCTGTGAGGGTTTCAGCTTGTCTGGGGTAAAGCATAACATCAAGAAAAATATTTTAATTTACATATTAAGGAAGCAATATCCTATATAGAAAGTAATTACCTGTTATGGGAGCATTGTAAAAGAGAACAGCTATTCAGAAAGTGAATTAATATTTGCAACAGAATCATTTGTAGACCCTGCAATATTCTTTCCCGAAAAAGAAACAAAAATATATAGGTAGAGAAAACACTGTTTCTCAGTCATAGCCAAAGCACGTACAGAGAGTGGGCTGGGAACAGGAAGCTCTTTATCCCAATTTCTTCATGCTACTGAATTGATGTATGACCTCGAGCAAGTGAGTCCAACCTTCTGTTTATCTCTACAGCTTTAATATGAGGGCATTGTTCTTCACAGGGGAATTATGAAGAGTAAAGCAGTTACTATGAATATTTGAAGTACATAAATGTTTTTAAATTACATGTTTAGATCATATTAATTGCCTGAGAAAGCACAGTTAGAAAGCAGTCAGTGTTGGCTTTATGTATGCTAGCATCTAAATCCAAACAGACAGGAAATAAATATAATCAAATAATTTATTAGGCACATCTGCTAAACTGCTCACAGCCAGACAACCTGTAGCTTAATTGCTCCTTGTACAGCACTGGATTTATGGATAGTCTTGCTGGCCCTACTATTGAAAGTAGGAAACCCTGCCTCAGGCAATGTGTGTGTCGTACAAGGAACATACGTAGCACAATTCAGCTGTGTCAAATTAATGTTTCTATCATGGGACATAAGAGCATAATGAGGGAAGACTAAGGGCATTAAGGAGAGCTAGTCCTTCAGTAGGACATCCCCTCAGATTTAATCTTGAGAGCACAGAGAAATAAATTCATTTTCCCCCAAAGTGAAAAGAGTGAGTTACAGATTAGCTTGAGTGAGAAAGATGACCAGAAGGGGCTTGGCATAGCTTATTGTTTTTGCAAGTTTCATCCCCTTTTTTATATAACTGAGATAACTGAGAATCCTCTAAACTACATAATGACACACTGGTCCACAGTTTGCATCTTGTTTGCATCTTTTGGTCCCTGAAATTAATTCAAAGAGAAAGATAATTAAAAGAAAATACTACCTGCTTTTTCCTTTCAGTAGATCCTAATCAAAGGGAATAGTTCCACAGATTTCATTGTATACTATATAAAGGTAAGCATCTTATTAATATTTGCACTTTTGTTTCTCTTCTCATACTTACATGATAATGTTAAATTCTCATAGACATCCTGGCAGTGGTCATATTATTTATTTATTATTTATTATTTATTTATTTATTGTGCTTTTATACTGCCCTTTAGCAATCAGCTCTCAGGGCGGTGTACAACAATAAAAACAGGTTAAAATACAAGTGAGTATAAATAAAATGCACTATAAAACATATGTGAAAACAAGGTTGCAACAACAAAAATTAAAATTAACATTTGAAATTTAAAATTTAAGTTTAAAAAGCCTGGGCAAAGAGGTAGGTCTTTACCTGGCGCTGAAAAGATAACAAAGAAGGCGCCAGGCGTATCTCGTCAGGGAGGTCGTTCCATAATTCGGGGGCCACTACTGAGAAGGCCCTAGTTCTAGTTATTGCTCTCCGGGCCTCGCTATGCATTGGAACCCGGAGAAGGGCCTTCGACGTCAAGCGCAGCGAGCGGGTAGATACATAGCGGGAGAGGCGTTCCGCCAGGTATTGCAGTCCGATGCCGTTAAGGGCTTTATAGGTAAGAACCAACACTTTGAATCTGGCCCAGAAACATATTGGTAGCCAGTGCAGCTGGGCCAGAATAGGTGTTATATGGTCAAATTTCTTTGTCCCAGTAAGAACTCTGGCCGCAGCATTCTGCACCAGCTGAAGTTTCCGAACCGTCTTCAAAGGTAGCCCTACGTAGAGTGCATTACAGTAATCCAATCTAGAGGTTACCAGAGCATGGATAACTGTGGCGAGGTTCTCCCTGTCCAGGTAGGGTCGTAGTTGGGCCACCAGCCGAAGCTGGTAGAACGCATTCCGTCCCACCGAGCCACAATACAGTACACACTGGACTATATTGGACTTGTGATGTGCAGATTTAGCTTACAAGTTTGTCACAGGTATCTTATCTCTGCTGTGTAAGGTAGCTACTTAGAACTGCTTGTATCACCCAAACAGGACTAAAGCTATGCTAGTTCTGGGCTAGGCAACTGGCAATTATAATCCAGGTCTGCATACATCATACTCAGAAATGGGCTAAACCATCACCATACACAAAATTGTTTTGAAATTTTCACACATTAGCTGAAGTAGTGAGACCTGCATCAAACACAATGTTGCAGTGTGGAGTTCTCCTGTTCAGGTTTCTATCCATCTATCTACAGCCTTTTCCAGGATATTTCATGTCCACCCCCTGTTTTTTCCACCCTACTTCAACTGTCCATCCTCCATACTTTTTGTCATCAGAGAACCAAGTATAATCATTATTCACACTCTGAGAAACACTATGGTAATGAATTCTACTTCTGAACCCTCCAGTTCCAATTGTCGTTTAAATGTATTTGTTTAACTACAGTTATTTTGCACTAACTGCAGTTTCTGGGTCAAGCACAAGGGAAGACCCACATAGAGTACATTGTAGTAATCCAGACTTGTAGTCACCAGTGCCTGAAATACTGAGGTCAAGCTCTCCTAGCCCAGGAATGGTTGTAGCTGTTGTACCAAGTACAGCTGGTGAAAGACACTTCTAGCACTGAGGCTTCCAGTGACAATGCTGGGATCAGAAGCAGCCCCAGACTGCATATCTGCTCCTTCAGGAGGAGTGCAACCCCATCCAAAGCAGGCAATTGACCAGTTTCTCGGACACAGGAACCCACTGTGCCTCTGTCTTGCCAGGATTCAAGCTCAGCTTATTTTCCCTCATCCATCCCACCTGTCATGAGCTCCATGGAGTGTTTCTGGAGTAGTGAAGAAGTTTCACAAGGGATATGGGTCTACACGATTTCCTGTTTCTGATGAATGATTATAAAAGTAATGCCATCTTCTGAATGTTATAAAATTAGCATTATAAATGTAGCAAATAGATTTAGGAGATAGCTAACAGATTGTCATTGCCTGAAGCACTGTTGTGCCAATGATTGCTCCAAAACAGCTTATTAAAATATTTTTCTTAACCCTTATTGTGCCTTCAGTACAACCTGGTGAAAAGTCAGGTGCATGACCTGTGCAGAGATGTACTTTGGACATGCACATTCATCATTTGAACCGGTTATATCACTTTTATTTAGTTGAGAGTAGTATATAGAGCGATGTGGAACTTTTCAGAGTCACTTCACACGTTCTGTGTTTCATGTGGATCAGTTCATTCTCCACATTGTAATGGCATTTGTTAAAATGCTTTTGCATGTGTTATTTTTGTTTGTTTGTTTGTTACCATGGCTGAATTAGCTACAGATCTCATCTGGTCCCTCTAGAGCAGTTTTCTCAAACAGTGGGGTGGAACCCATAGTGGGCCTTGGGCCACTTTTTGGTGGGCCTCGGTGCCACAACCTGTGCAGTGACTCCTTGTTTGCCTGCCTGCCCAGCATCAGCACTCCTTCCATGCTTAGTAAAGGTGGCTGGGAGACAGAGACGTTTGGGTGGAAGAAGGGAAGTAAGGTCTCCTTCCCCTGTGAGGAAAGAGCCAGAGGAGATGCCGAAGAAAATCTGAAAGTGAGATAAAATTGTAATCCTTATGATTATAATAAGAACAAACAAACTGGGAATAGAAAAGAAGGCCATAAGAAACTGGTATAAGAGGAAGAAGTGAATGTAAAAGGATGAGGGAGGAGGGATAAAAGAAACTGGCAGTTTGCGGAAGGGGAATAAGGGGCAAGGTGAATGTGAAAGGACAACGGAGAAGAAATTACAGGAGATGGGTAAAAATTATTGGAGAGGTATGTGGGGGTGGGAAGGAGAAAATATAAAAGAAAAAGCCTTCTCCACTTGGAGGTTCTGCATCAGCAAATTCTACCTAAAATGGGGAAACTGAGTCACAAATTTCTCCAGAAAAAAGGTCTGTACTTACCATGGAGAAAAGTTAGCTATAGAACTCCTTGTCACAAGGAAAATAATTTAGCAATTTAGCTAAATGCAATTTAGCCAGGTTGTTATGACAAAGTCTGCTTCATCTGCCACTGGCTGTGGCTCTGCACCACCATTTTGTGACTGATGGGCCTCAGTAATTTTCAGCCATGTCAAGTGGGCCCTGGGCTAGGAAGTTTGAGACCCTTGCTCTAGATTACCTTATATGTGATGGGACCTATGGTAGGCATCCAATGCATGTCTTGTCATTGCTTTCTTTATCTGTACTTACACTGGTATGTGTTGACACATATGAGTATAGGCGAAAATGTGGTCAGGATAAAAACTCCTTTCACACATTCAACTGGAAACATCTTCCAGAGGAAGGGGAAGATTGTGCCCACTCATGAGTGTTGACCTACTCTATTGATAGAAACACACTCACTCTTCCACTGGTTCCAGTGCATCTCCACTTCTGTCTTCTGAAAATAGGGGCACACGACACTAATCAAACTCTGCCCCTTTTTACTGTAACACCTGGTGGGAGCAGCTCAAGTGCATTTTTTTTTAAAAAAATCAGCTTCAAAGAGATTTCACAGCTGATAGGCAGATCAACCCATTCCCCCTCCAGGTGTGGCTAATGGAAATTGTTTGCTCTAGCCTACATGTAGGGATGCTGCCAGGGATTTCTATGTAGACCAGATGTTTGCTTTATGGCAACTAGCAATTAGTTGGCTGGGGATTTGCTGTGTTATGGGTATGGTATATGGGAATGATTGAGAGTGAGGTTTGCATGTGGGAAAGTGCTAAGGGTATGTTTGGAAGATGTTACTGTGGTGAGAAGTGTGGGCACAGCTTCTATCTCTGTTACTTTGTTTAGCCACTAATAATACTTTATGTCAAATTTTTATTGTATTTTACATGTATTTTTATTAATGAGGATATTTTGTTTTGCTGTTAATGAAGCTGCTTTAAATGTGGATATTTATTGTGTTTTTGTATTTGCTTTTTATTTCTGAGATTTGTAGTGTTCCTTCCAGCTGATATTTTAAGATATGCTGTAAACCACCTACACTTTTTTCGTTTTTGTAAATGTAAAGTAGTGAACCCTTGAACAGGCAAGCATCTATGTATGAACACAATACTATTCCATAGTTGTGCATGTGAAAGGAGACTAGAACTTTTCACTGACGTTCCCTGCTGTTGTTGGATTGCTACTCATTGTTCGTCTTCCCTGTGGCTGTATAAGGTTTATTTTGTGGTTTTGAGGGGAGCTAAAAAAGTAGCATGACACTTTGCAAAATAACTGTAGCTAAACAAATACATTTAAAGGACAATTGGAACTGGAGGGTTCAGAAGTGGAATTCATTACCATAGTGTTTCTCAGAGTGTGAATAATGATTATGCTTGGTTCTCTGATGACAAAAAGTAATGGTCTACCATCTGATGCAATACCAATTGTGTAGAATTCATACTTTGATATTCTAGCAAATCTTTTAGATTATGAACTTCAATAATGTTCCAATTTTATTTTTACAGACACACATACACATGAATGCACATATACACACAGTCCTTGGTTTAGCCTCCATTATAGCTCAGTCCACTTCTGGCTGCCCTTCATGTATATAATGAAGAATTATTGCCTTGTCCACAGAGGTCCATGGCATAATGCATCAGTCTCAAAGATGCTACAGCATATTTTGGTTAGTTGCTGCTGCTGCAGATTAATGTAGGTACTCTTTTGGAACTCATTTACAATTTAACTTTAAACATCTATGCTCTGATCCTCTTTCACTTTAATGGTCCTCATGCTGGTGCAAAGCATTAAAAGATCAGCTTCTCTATTCTTAATTTTTTTGTTTTTGACCTTCGGGAAAGATTATTATAGCCAAAAGGCAGATACTCAAATTGTATTATTGCTACAGCAACCATTTATTGAACAAAACTTTTTGATATGCAGAAAATCCTTGAAATCAAATTCCAGAAACTAATCAAAATGTATCATGCTGACTTATGAATGCCAGTTTAGAGCATTTCAGTTTGTCTATTGTCTATTGTATGTATTTATAGCCTGCCCTTCACCATATAATCCCAGCGCATAAAGCATTTCACATAAAACTTAAAAGCATAATTTAAACCAACAACCAGAAGGCAACAACACTCTACGGAGGGAACATTTGCTTCATCTGAATCCTCCACCTTCAAAGACCTGAGCAAAAGTATGTCAACCCCTCAATAGAAAGTGTGCCATGATGTTAGGGGGGAGAACAGCATGGAAAGAGTTAAAGCTACTTGAGAAGGAATTCAGCGAATCACTTAACTGGTCTTCTTGAAATAATTATACTTATTTATAAGGGATGTAGGAAAGGGTCATAGCTCAGTGACAGAGCATCTGCTTTGCATGCAGAAAGTCCCAGGTTTAGCCCCTGGTATCTCCACGTAGGGCTGAGAATGTATCCAGTCTGGAATCCTGGACAGCTGCTACCAGTCAGAGCTAGATGAACCAATGGTCTGACTTGGTGTAAGGCAGCTTCCTATGTTCTATATTCCTACTACTTCTAGCTTACTGAAAGTCCATGGGGACCAAAAATTGATTTAGCTCATTTTAGGTGTAGTACATAAGAAGAGCCTTGATGAATCAGTCTGTGGCTCCATTTAGTAATCCTGTTTGCAACTGTGGCCAGTCATGTGTCTCCAAGAAGCCTTGAAGCAGAGCATGAAGGTAATAACCCCCTCCTGTACTGCCTTGAAAACACCCTGAAATCTGTGTTCTGTGGTTTAAATAGTGGCACTCTAGAAAAGCAAATTTCCTTGCTAAAATGAACACAATACAAACAAATGTGTGTGGGTAGGATTTTTTCCATAAATTCCATACTGGGGGTCTCTTTGTATGATTTGAAATGCTGGCATAACAACTCCTGAACTCAGATTGACCTCTGATTTGTTCGCATATTTATTTATTTTATTTATTTATTTAATTCAATTTTTATACCGCCCATAGCAAGGCTCTCTGGGCAGTGTACATTGGATATTGACATGGAGATTTGGAAGTTGATGTGAATTGAGAGTCAATGTCCAGGATCTCTCTTCCAAAGATGGAAAGGTGATTGTATTTTTATAGATGGTTATAAACAAAGTAAAAACACAAACATAGCAATAAGCTATTATCTGTGACAGCTGCAGATTGCTAGTTACATAAAGTACAGTGCTTGTGAGTGATCTGAGGTGGCCACTAAGGACAAATAACTGAAATGCTTGGATTCTTTAAATGCGAGGATACAGATTCCTATTTCAAGATATATGAGCCTCTGAATCTTGATGATGTTAGTCTTCAAAAATATGAGAAGGCTTATCCCTGCTGCAACAAGAAATGCTGATGGACGGACAAGAACTGCAGAAATAGTTTATTCAAGAATGTTTTTCAAGCAGAGCTTTTATAAGAGAAAAACATCTATATAATTGTTTTTGTATTCTAGCTGAAGATATATATTTATAGTGGATCTTTAACTAATTTGTTCAAAGATCTATCTGCTCTAAAATACTTCTTCAGAGAGAATAGGGGGTGTTGGAATTAATTACAAAGCAATCTTTAAAGAACAGCACCTATGAACACTCGCAGAACAGCTGACTAGAAGGAAAAAGTTTTTCACAGGAATATTTTGCTTTTTATTATTTTGTTATACTTTAAGCATGAAAACAATCTACTGGAGATTTTTATTAAGAAACCTCAATCATAAATCTGTTCTAGAGTAAAAAAAATCTGACAAAACAATTCCAGAGTAAATGGTTTCAACAAAGCAGGCACTTAAAAACTGGCCATTTCCTGGCTTATTTATTCAGTATGTCCTCTGATCCCAACAACTGATCAAGGATTATAATCCATATCCTGTTTAACATAGCAATCCAACTCAGAGGAGGCTGGCAGGAATAGAACCGGCAGAAGCGGAGGCAGCAGAAGGGGCTGGTACATCCAACTGCCCTTCAAGAGCTGCTCAAAGGAGAGGTTGCTGGCTGTGCCGGCAGAACATAGCAGAAGGAAACAAAATACATGTTTCCTTCTGCCACCCCTTTCCCCCGCATATTGGCTGCTGAGATGGAGGGTCACAGGATTGAGCCAAGTGGGCTCAGGATGCAGTGTAAGTCCCCCTCTCCTTGGTTTTGCCCTGACATCTCCCCAGAACACCCTTTTTTGGATCTTCCACTGGCTCCACCTACACTGGTCTCAGGGGCGCCAGCAGGGCCCGACTGCACCCAGGTGGTGGCAGAGTTCTTTGGCTTCTATGGCATAGACACCCATCCTCCTCTGCCGCAGCTATGCTGCATCCACCAACCCCTCAGCCTGGCATATCTAGGAGGTAAACTGAGCCCTGTGTCACTAGCTAAATCCTTGTTGATTCTGATGCATCTGGCTTGTACTCCTGTGATTTAGCAATTACAATGTGGTACAAATAGCTTAAGCAAAAAAAAATTCCTTGTTGCAGATCAGTGTAAAATACCTTTGTCTGCATGAACACCTGCTGGTTGTTTTTTTAAATACAAGATACTAAATGAGATGTCAGCGGAAAAGCAAAGGTTAATGAAATTTAAAAAGAATAAGATTTTCATACAAAATCTATCATCTGTCTGTCTAAGGCAGTAATAGCCAATGCGATGCCTACCATCTCTTGAGGAACTCCAGCAGCTTCAGACAGAATGGGCACTGATCACAGATTATGAAAGGAAATGGACTGCCTTCAAGTCAATCCTGACTTATGGCTACCTTATGAATAGGGTTTTCATGGTAAGTGGTATTCAGAGGGGGTTTACCATTGCCTCCCTCTGAGGGAGGCTGGCTAGGGCCTGCTCAGCTTCCCACAGCTGCACAAGCCAGCTCCTTCCTTGTCCGCAACTACCAGCTGGGGGGCAGCTGGGCTCCTTGGGACTGTGAAGCTTGCCCACGGCTGCACAGGTGGCAAGGCACGTAACCCCTCAGCCACTCACGGTGGGGGTGATCTTTAGCTGGCCCTCGACACCCAGGAGAAACGAGCGGGGATTTGAACTCACAGAAGCTGGACTCCCAGCCAGGCTCTCCTCCCCACTGTGCTATACCAGCACTTCACAGATTATGAGAGGATACCACGTTGGCTACCCTTAGTTTAGGTCAACATTGAACACCCACATTTAATCATGCTTAACATCCAGTCTGCTGTTTTTGTCTACATCTCATAAGAGGTGGGGACAGTGGGGAGGAAATATCCTCATATTTGTTGGGTTAACACTGACATAACAAATCAATACAGTGGTTAAAGAAATGTGTAAGAGGAAATGAAGGTGCTTAATTTGTAAGAAGATCACAAAGTATCAGCAAAAAGCAAACCTATGTAAATCAATAGGGCATCCACACCATAAATTCTGTGTACAATTTTCAGTACTTTATTCTTGGAGTTTTAACTCTTCTCCACAAAATGGCTGAGAACAATACAGACAAAAACAAAAATTAAAGTTACACTGGTATTTTATTAAATAGCAGCCAATCCATAGTAGGGGTCAGGTGGGTAATAATTATTAGCTTCTCTCTCAAAGCGGTCTAAGATAAGAAAGGAGTGAGATATATCCTTCTCCTGCATCCCCCCTTTCATCCACTTTACTTTGTGAGTTCCAAAGTGTTAATTTTTACCATAAGCCAAAACTCTCAGGTGGAGCTTCTGAGGAATCTCATGTGTCTATGAGACTGGTGAAATTTCTCAGAGATACTCTGCATATCCTTAGCCCAAGTCTGGGGATTCTAATAGCCCATGAGGATATCCCCTTCTCCCAAAACAGGTTCCTTGAACTGGCTGTTGAAAAGTTCCCGTGTCTCATTCACTCCACTATATTTCAGGCAGAAAATCATTTCCTCTGTTTCTGATGCTCAGGTGTGAGTACTGTTGCTTATGTGGCCAAAAGAGAGAAGTACCATCATAAGAGGGAGGTATCAGCAGATCTGGGAGAACTCTGAGGTTTGCAGAAACACATGCACACATGCACAAGCACACATGTAAGGGAACCCAGAAACTGCCTAGCATGAACTGAGGTCAGTAGCAAGAGAATTCTAACTGACCGAGGAGGAAAACTCGATGAGACAGGAAATGGAATGATGTATTGCGGAGTAGGGTTTGATAACTTGGAACAACAAACAGAAGCACATCACACTGCAGCATTTTGTTGCAAATTCCACGTGTTATAAAACTACGTTTTCACTGGGAAAATGAATAGCTGTTTGACATGACATTTCACATACAACTGACATGTTATGGATGAAATTAAATCATGTTCTACCAAAGCATAAAAAGTTCCTATCACCTGCAGCCCCTCCCTACAACCATTAAATGATGGTCATTTTCAATTGACCAACAGATGGCAGTATCATACCCCTTTTTGCCCTACCAGACACATTCTTGTTCAATTGCTGCATTAGAACCCTTTGCTTTGCCTCTTCTTGTTTTACAACTTTTAAATATTTTTTCCACCATTACTCTTCTGCGCTCTTGATTCTTTAAATTATATATTGAAGGGCTCTGAATTACTAGGGATTTTAGAACACTAACAACTCATGAAATTTTTACATGACATGACATAAAAAGTTACTTTGAGCCTATTTGTGCTATATTTATCCACATGGGATTTATCCACATGTTATACACATGTGAATGTTACCCACATGGGATAGAAACCTGGAGAGTGCCAGCTGTTATTCAAATTAATGTTTCTGTGCAACATAAGCACTACATTCATATTCAAGATGCTGGAAGTGCAAATGCTAGTTAAACCATCACATTTAAAATTGCCTTAATATAGCATGTAGGTTTATGGTCACTTTCTGTGCTCACAGTTGGGTGCTTTACACAAAATGAGGCATATGCCTCTTTGAGTTACATTACTGAAGAAAAGCGGGATACAAATGTAATGAATAATATTAAAATGTACCCGTGTTCTCTCTCTCCCTCTCCCCCCCCACACATACACACACAGAGAGAGAGAGAGAGAGAGAGGGAATGTGTGTGTGTTTGAAGTCTTTCCCTGTGTAGACTGGGACACCCTTGATTCTTTGATGCTACACCAGCCTTTCCCAACCAGTGTGCCTCCAGTTGTTGGACCACAACTCCCATCAGCCTCAGCCAGCATTGCCAATGGTCAGGAAAGATAGGAGTTGTGGTCCAACAACATCTGGAGGCACACTGGTTGGGAAAGGCTGCGCTACACTACAGTTGCATTCATCAACAGCACAGGCTACTGAGAGAGAGAATCAAGGCAGGCTGATCTATGCCCTGCGTGGATTGGATAAATACCCTAAATAAGTCCAAGTAGACCTCGTGTGGATATGTCCTAGCAGGTGATTCAAACAGCCCTTTTTTAAAATATGATGTTTTTACTGAAAATATTTTTCATGCATTTTTGTGAGAAAAGAAAACAACAACAAAATCAAATATATAAGAACAGAAACATGGTAGGAAGAACACAGAGTCAGTATATCACTTTAGTGGAATGTAGTTTTGCAGTTCAATGACACAGCACTAACAAACTGTGCTACACTCTTAAGTCTATGTGACCAGAATGAAGTGTGTCTCTCTCAAGAAAACATTTAATCAATAAATGGTCTCCTGCTGGGAGGAATGGTGGGATATAAATCAAATAATAAATACATAAATATCTCATTATCCACAAAGGATATTATTGGTTATCTGTCATCTATGAGAGAGATCTATGAAAGGGTTCTATAGTCTCTACCAGCTGATTGTTTTCTTGTATATTTAAACTTATTAGTTCTATTTTGTGACTGATTCCAAAATACTATCTTTTGTCACGAGGACTCATCAACCTATTCACATTGCACAGTTAATGCAGAAGGAAGATAGAGCCATTATATCCATAACTAATATGAGAACTTAGTTTCAGTGTTAAGAACTAATTAATGTTGAAGGAAGATACCACCACCATATTAGGGTGGTAATTAATTATTAGGTGCTAATATTAGCCGGATGTTGTGCATGTGTGGGGTTGGATGTTTGTTTCCCTCTGGCCAGGGTTCGGGTACCTGGCGCGCTCCGGGGTGGCGGTTCAAAGACCCAAGCAGCTTCACTTGAATAGTGTGTTGCCAGGGCAAGGCTGGTGCTAATGGTAGGTTCTATATTAGGATGCTAATTAATGCAGAAGGAAGATAGCACCACCATAATTAATGAATGTTAATAAATTAATTAATGATAGCACCACCATATCCATAACTAATATGACAACTTCATTTCAGTGTTAAGAATGTGTCCTCTCTAATCCAAGAAGGGCAGAACATGTGCACAAGTTGATTTTGCATGCAAATTCCTTTGATGGATAATTCCATCTGGAGTTAAAAAAAAAGCTGCAGCTATGTACTCTGTGTGCACTCTTGAATTGGGTCAGTGTGTGTGTCCCTTGACAGTTTAGTGGCAGAGTCCTCTTTGACTGAGATAATCAACTGTTTGGGGAGGATGGGGATACTGAATCCAAGCTCCTGTTTTCCTCCTCCTGCCCCAGCAGGTTAGAGCTTCCCTGCAGAGTGTGAATAGGTGGTGCTGTATATAACGATATACAGACTGGAGTCCTGAACTACATTAACTGAAAAATTGTATTTTCACACAAGAACAGATCAGTTGTTTCTCCTCATGATTTACATATAGTACTTGAAACTCTGCAAGTGTCTATATTAGTGAGTAGAACCTCTTGTAAATTTATTGCTCTAGATGTATCCTGCCAGAGTTAAATTGTATTTGCTAGTTTTTATTATCTGTCCTGGTCATAAATCCATGGCCCTAGTGATTCAGTGCACTGTCTGTCAGTATTCCTCACACTTTTATTACAGGTTGGGGATTATTATTACTATTTCTTTACAGAAATTTTGACAAGAGTCTTAACTTGTGCAGGCCTGTACCTTTATAATTTATCTCTCTGCTATAAAACCCCATACTTAATAAGCTTGTTATATACTGACAGTGTTATTGCAACCTCTCTCTGCTGATATATTTTATTGCAGCTTTGCTTGTTTCTGGGCAGGTATTTTATTTACAAAGAGTAGTATTAATGGGATGTGTATGAATTCTGCATGGATTTATAACTGGCAGGCACTGGTGAGTTCCAAGGATGTACAGTATTTGGTTCAGATGCAGTAACAAAGCTTAAATGCCCTTGCATTCTCATTTCCACATCTATTTGGCAACCTTCTTGAATGCAACCATCTAGTCACTTCGTAGCACAAGCCATATTCTTTTTATATAGGTTATAAAGGCTGGAAACATCTGTGAAAAAGCAAATGATGGATCTGCCAATAAACATAAGAACAAGCTTCAAGTGCTAAAATTAGAATGCACAACTAAAGCAATCCGTGGTGTAAAATGTAATTTTACATTTTACATTTGCGGGATGTAACAGTTGTACTACAACACCATTAACTTGAGCAAGCATCAGGCTTTGAAGATTAAAGAGATACCTAGCTGTGCTATGAAGCTGGGTAGATAAAGCAACAATCACAGTTATTACCTGCAAACAGAGGGTACCAGATTGGAATATATATTACTCTGCTCTTTTTTTCATTGTCTCAATTCTGGATTTGGAAGGGATTTGGCTTAGGAGACTCAGGAAACAATATATGGGTTTCTATCTAAAAATGAAAGAATTGAGGGGACCATATAGTCAGTAGTCAGCACTCAATCTGTGCTAGTGATTTTTAAGGATTATGTGCACCTCATTCCATGAACAATCACAGTTTATACAGAACTATACACAAAGCATCACTGGATAGGTACAAGTATTTTTTTCAATTACACAAAAACTCTGTACCTTCTCATGAACATATTTATAGATACAGGGACCTTTGCAAATCCAGAACAAGCATATATAGGAGCAGGGGAGCCAGTCATTATTTACTTAGGCTGCTTTCACACATGGGGCTTATTAAGTCAGTTTTACAGATTAAAATGGTAGTGCTTTTGTCCCAATTTCTAAAATTCCTTTCACACTGCAGTACCTGTTGTGTTAAGGAACTGTGGCTTTTTTGGCCGATATACCGACATTTTGCGCAAATGCCTTTCACACTACTGCAATAATGTCTTGTTTTTGTCCCTCACCCATTATACACATGCACAAGTGAGTGTGGGAAAAGGAGGAAGGGGAAGCTGCTACCCACACCTATGCAGGTCTGGAAAACTGCTACAATTTTCATCAAGCAAAAAAAAAACAAACCCAAAAAATTGATGCATGCCTAAAGGGTGGGAATGCATTGAATGCTGGGATGCCTGTCACGTGAGTGGCTGCAGCTAGCACAAACCTGCAATTTTCTGTGTTTCCAAGCTTGCAAACAGATTGTTTCTGGAATCATTTATCAAGGAAATGAGCGCTAAACTTCCACTATATTTTACTAGAACTAGTGTTTACGTTGTGTGAAAGATCAAATAAAATGTGCAAATCATCAGATAAGAAATCATCAGAATAACAAAATAAAGTGCAGTGTGAAAGCAACCTTACTAAGGTTACAGCTGTAGTAGCATGTATTGCAAATATTTAAGATTGACATCTTCAGCCCCCAATCCAAGTAACCTAGCAATATAGCAAATCCAGTGGTTGCCAACCAGTAATGTGATGGAAAGAATCAAATGATAAATAACGTCCTGCTACAATTACCCTCAGCCCAAAGGACTTACAATTTGTCAGAAAACCAGGATGTGGATAGAAATTGGGCATTGATAATGGTACTAGAGAGAGAAATCAGCCATTTGTGGAGGAGACACAGGGGAAGCCTAGGGAGATTGGCAAAAGGTCTTTGTTAAGATGTAGGCCTTGAGAAGAGAGCCAAAAGAGAAGGAAGAGAAGGACACTGGCCAATTTAGAGAGTGGGCAAGATTGCTTTCGGCTTTGTAATATTTGGATAGAAAATTTAATTTCAAGATCACTGATGAAAGAATGTTTTTAACTGTGATTGTGTTTTAGAATATTTTAAACTGTTTTTAGAATGCTTTACTTTGTTTTTGTTAAATTGTTTTGTTGGTATGTTTGCTGCCCTAGGCTCCTTCAGGAGGAAGAGCAGGACATACATACATACATACATTAAATAACTAATTAAAATCAAAGACCAAAGTGATGAAGGGAGCTTCCACTTTACTCAGATGCCATCCTGTTGAAATCCCTTAGATTATGTAATACAAATGATAATTGCATTACTTTGGATATGCAATTCTAGAATAATTTTGGGATCTACTGCTTTATAGGTAAATTCTTAAAGCATGTACAAAACATGAAGATCCTGAGTGACTCTTAAAAGACTTTGATTTCCATCATACCAAAACTGAAGATAAAAGTATAGCTCAGGCTGAACAAAAGACTCAGAAAGCCCTTTTATATATGCTACTGCCCACTGCTTACAATGAAATGTTTAATGTGGAGGTGGAGAAGCTCTGGCCCTCTGGATGGTGCTGGATTCCAAAAACAGCTTCCTGGAAGGGGCAGAGCCTCTATGCTAGCTTCCGGGCAGGTCAGTCACTGTGCTTACTGGAGGGAGTAGGGAAGGAGTGGGGAGGTCGGCACAGAGCAAATGCACAGGCAAGAAAGCTAGACTGGCTCTGCCAGTGTGTTTGTACCACTCTGACCTGGCTGCCCCTCCTCTTTCCCCCTCTCCCACCCAGTAACCAACAGTGACAACCTGGAAGCTAGTGAAGCAGCTCCACCCTACCCAGTGAGCTGCTTCTGCTGGACTATGACTCCCACCATCCCTGACTATTGGCCTTGCTGACTGACCGGTGATGAAAGCAGTCCAACAACATCTAGAGGCCTACAGGTTCCCCAGCCCTGCTGTAGTGTTTACTCACCTTAGAGAAAGTGAAAGCAGGAAGTGAGTGGGAAGCATTTCCTCAATTGCTTACATTCAGATATACCCCATGACCACGCTTTTGCCTTTTCAGCAGCCTGAAAATCTACCGCAGCCAAAACCCAGCAATGGGGCCTGCCTTCCCTATCACACATTCAAAGGTTTAGAGCAGGACACCATCTTGGATTTCAGTAGCAGTCAGGGAAAAGGAAAAGAAATTATAGTAGTGTATGGAAAATGTATTTATTTGCTACACTTCTATGCAGCATGGCTTGTGGTAACACAGAGGCAAGCTTTTTCACTGGGGCCACTAGCGTTATGGAATGCCCTCCCAGTTGAAATACGAGAAGCCCCATGGCATTCAACCAGCTCTTGAACACGCATCTGTTTAGGAAAGCATTCCCCTGAACTTGAACTTCCTGATCCAACTGTTTTAACTGCTCTTTTAACTGTTTTAATTATTATGCTTTTTAGTGGACTTGTTTCATTGTATAAATATGGATGTTTTTAATGTTTTGATGGAATTGTTTTATTGTGTATTTTAATTGTATAGATTTTATAATTGACTTTATGCTTGTAAAGCGCTTAGAAGCCATTCTTGCATGTAAGCAGTAAATTAATTAATTGATTAATTAATAACAGCGCAATATAGCCAAGCCTCAACAGAGTTCTCCGGGTAGCTTACAGATTTAAAATAAACATCAAAATACAGTATAAAATAATAAAAACTATAACAAATTAATTTTTAGAAAACTGAAACACAAAATGCAATTTAAAACTCAGTTTAAAATTGAAAGGCCCAGACTGAATCATGAGCTATTGAAAAGGCTTGAGTGAATGGGAAAGCCTTCAGTTTGTACTGAAAACACCATAAATATGGTGAATACAAATATAACTGGGAAGGGTATGCCCAGTGATGGGAATATTTTGTTTTGAAGATGTTATTAAATATGTTTTGTTCTGAATATGTGTTTAGTGTTTTATCACCAATAAGCATGAAAGGGGAGAGTGTTAGCTATTCTCAATAGCTGACTTACCTCCTATCACTTTGCTTGGCTCCAATTAGCAGGAAAAAGGACAAGGAAGCATGTTACAAGACTCTTCTCCATGGCTAACATGCTCCCCTTTCATACTGATTGGCTTGTAAGATCCTGGAGACATTGGGACCCTGCTCCCAAATAGGTAAGGGATCTAAGACCCTCCTGAGACCCTGGATGACTATACCCCTGAGCCCTAGTTAAGAAACTTGGGGCCCTATGCTGGAACAAGTGCAGTTTCTGAACCATGGTTTAAAGGCAATCCCATGTATAACTCATTGCAATTGTCTAAGTGGGAGGGAGGTTACCATAGCATAGGTAATTATTGCCAGGCTATCTCCATCAAGGTACAGCCGCCTCTGGCATATCAGCCAAGAATTCACAAGACTCAAAGTTCTGGTCTTGGATATATTTAGAATTAAGTCGGCAACAACAAAACAAAAACCACCAGTGCATTTCAAGAGCATTTGCTGTGGCTACTTTTTTATACTTTATTATTACAGGCACAGGTGATACTGAGGAATTAATGCTATCTGGTATATAACGGGGTAGAACGGCTTCTCCTCCTTAAATTACACCTCCGTTTTACGGGACTTTTACTCACTCCAAACAACTTCTCATGTATCTGGAATTAATGTAAATCAAGTGGAGCACTGTAGTTATAAGGGAATATAGCAAACACAGGAAGCTGTCTTATACCGAGTCAGACCACTGGGTCCATCTAGCTCAGGATTATTTGCCCTGACTGGAAGCAGCTCTCCAGGATTTCAGGCCGGGATTTTCTCCCAGCCCCACCTGGAGATGCTGAGACTTGAACCTGGGACCTTCTTCATGCAAAGCGGATGCTCTGCTACTGAGCTATGGTCCTTTCCAAGCCATAATATTAGAAGGTGAATACAAGCAATCTTTTATCAGTAACCACTTGCAGGAGTGGGCATACAACCATATGGGAAACTAATAGTAATATGTACCATCTTCCTATGTGTCCAAATTTTATTTGACTCTATCCCCAGTCAGAAATCTGGAGAAGTAGAGGCAGGATAAATACCTCACTATATGGGAGGCCACTACAGGCAACAAACTTCTCATATGGCTCAATGTCCCCTGCAGGAAATTACCATTTGGTAAACTGCCAAAAGACTGCCACTAGCCTTTTGTGGATCTCCCATAGCTCTAGAATAAATGAATGCTGCATACCTCCAATCATTGATATTGGATTAATTTGGCTCTGTCAGCATCCAGAATCACCACATTCTACAGCACAGCATTGCTCCTTATCCTCCCTGCGTTCCTGCTATTTCCTTGGATATTGTTCCCATGTACAAAATCATTTAGTATGCAATCAGTGATATCTAAGGATGGATTTCTGTGAGTAATGTCAAACAAGCCAACTTGTGGCTTGCTTTGTTCCATTCTTAAGCTTCCAGCATTAGCATCTGCCATTTTTATACTCATTTGAAAGGTATTTTCTCGTTGCACATCTAAGTGACTGCATGTGTATGGTTAGTGTAGGAAATGAGGGGAATTTTGCATTTGTGTTCTAAAAGGCACACACCAAAAACAGATTTGTTAAAAATATGATTTTAATAAACTGCAAATATGCAACACATCAGCCATGTTGGCTTTTCCCAAACATACATTCTTGGCCCAGAAAATCAATGTTAAAGATTATTTTGAGCTCTGTGAACATCCATGTGCTTATTATTAATAAACATACAGTGCATATTGTACAAATTAGTGACGTGCTGAGTGAGTGAACAAGAGTGTTAAGTTAAAACGAAACAACAGAAGATTGGCAAGAACAGGTGCTTCCTTGAATGGATTACAAAAAAGAAAGTCTGAAAAGAAATCCCATTTCTTAAAGCCATGTGTTGATCCTATTGTGGACCCTTTATAATTCTCCTGATATACAAGTAACCCTTTTCATTTAAGATGTTTTTAAAGCTTTTTTTAAAGAATGTTTTTAAAGTTGTTTTGTTTTAATGTATTTTAAGGTCTGTTTTTATGATGTTTTAAAGTGTTTTTACTGCTTTTGTTTGCCTCCCTGGGCTCCTGCTGGGAGGAAGGGCGGGATATAAATTAAATAATAAACAAACAAACAAACAAATAAATAAAATATGCAAGTAATCTGAAAGGGCACTGAGTGCAGTAGAATTTGTGTTTTTGAAATTTATTTAAACCATTTTTTCTCTGCCTCTCTCATTGTTCTCAAAAAAGTAAGACCCCCCTGAAACATGACTACACCCCTGCTTCTCTGTCACCACCTCAAGTGATAGCAATGGAAATAGTAAAGCTCCTGTGTTGGTGGACCAGCCACCATTTTATAATTCATACAATACAGATGTAGTTCCAGGGCACTGTGGGAAATAATTTTATTTCCATAGTGGCTGCCAATTTTCCCCACAATGCCACTGAATAACACTAACAGTTGTAGCCTGTGAAGTTATACTGTTAGTGGAAGGACTTCCACCTGTGTAACAGTACTTCTCCCTTTCCCCTCTCCATACCCCTCCTGCAAATTCCCTGGAGCAGATGGAGGGGGGCATGGGGCATGTACAGGGAGAGGAACTTCTGTTGTACAGACTTCTTGCACTAATGTTTTTTCATTGGATACAATCCTAAATCTGTGACATTGTGACGGGATACAAAATTACTACTAGTCCACTGACTCAGGAGCTCTGCTATTGCTCATGCTGCTGGTGAGGGTAGCAAAACAACTCAAAGGGGAAAGAAAAAAAGCAACATGGCTTCTGCAAATGGTGACCCCACCCCCAAATGTAGAAGACTATTTGGTGAAATGACCACTTGAAGATGGGACAGTCATTGCCCCTCTCACTGACTTCTGACAACTTCTGAGCTCAGTTCTAATATAATGGTTTTTGCTTGGTTTTGTAAACCAAAGGCAACTGTGGGCTTATACTAACATTTGGCACATGCAGATTTACTTTTTCAATGGCCTTTAAATATTTATATGAGAGCATCTGAAGCTCCCATAGACTGAGTCAGGCCATTGTTTCATCTAATCCATACTGTCTACTCATAAATACCAATAGCAGCTTTCCAAGGTCTCAGCCAGAGATCTCTTCCAGACTTACAAACTGAGATTCTTCAGCTGGAGATGCCAGGACCTTCTGAGACACTGTAGCACAGTGGCAAAGACACTCAAGACCTATGTGGTCATAAAGTGTGTAGGGAGAGTGGGAAACTGCACATTCCCCAACCATTTGGGAACATTCTGGCTCAATGATCAAGGGTGGAGCAAGAACATCCAGCATGTGCAGGGATATTGTGGGTGGAGCTAGCACATATGCACACTCCACCTGCACACTTTATACCTACACACACTCTTTTGAATATATGAAAAAGGCTTCACTGAGCTATGAAAGAAGATCCCTCATCTGCATTTTATCTCTTTGATAAACTTACTAGTTTACCTTAGGCAAGCCAGTTTCAGCCCTTCGTGGAGAATGAAATAATAATATTGACTTATCCTACAGAGTTGTTGTAAGGGTTACAACCAGATAATGCACATGAAGAGCCTTGAACACTCACAAAGGTGATCTAAATGATCAGCATGGTTATTCTGCATGTAAAATATGTGCTCTGCCAATGAACTATGGCCCCTTCCAAGTTTGTAATCCATAATAGTCACCCACAGCCTAACCCAGCAACCTAATCCAAGGACTTCACCAGACAGAAATCTAGGATTCTGCTCATGATCCACAATCGTCCACATATGTGAAAACTAGACCTGTCAGTGCATGAGTTACCTTTGAAACGTATGTTTAGAAATGGGACACAACAAATCTTTTTCTAAGCACCTGGAGTCCCTCTCCCCATCCTTTTTCTTTATAGGAGTTGTGGTCTAACCACATCTGGAGGGCTACTTGTTCCCTCACCTCAGATCTAGAGCAACACTGAACACTTGTTTTTCACCTATAACTGAGCCTGAAAATGAATGAACATAAGAACATAAGAAGAGCCTGCTGGATCAGGCCAGTGGCCCATCTAGTCCAGCATCCTGTTCTCACAGTGGCCAACCAGGTGCCTGGGGGAAGCCCGCAAGCAGGACCCGAGTGCAAGAACACTGTCCCCTCCTGAGGCTTCTGGCAACTGGTTTTCAGAAGCATGCTGCCTCTGACTAGGGTGGCAGAGCACAGCCATCATAGCTAGTAGCCATTGATAGCCCTGTCCTCCATGAATTTGTCTAATCTTCTTTTAAAGCCATCCAAGCTGGTGGCCATTACTGCATCTTGTGGGAGCAAATTCCATAGTTTGACTATGCGCTGAGTAAAGAAGTACTTCCTTTTGTCTGTCCTGAATCTTCCAACATTCAGCTTCTTTGAATGTCCACGAGTTCTAGTATTATGAGAGAGGGAGAAGAACTTTTCTCTATCCACTTTCTCAATGCCATGCATAATTTTATACACTTTTATCATGTCTCCTCTGACCTGCCTTTTCTCTAAACTAAAAAGCCCCAAATGCTGCAACCTTTCCTTGTAAGGGAGTCGCTCCATTCCCTTGATCATTCTGGTTGCCCTCTTCTGAACCTTTTCCAACTCTATAATATCCTTTTTGAGATGAGGTGACCAGAACTGTACACAGTATTCCAAATGCGGCCGCACCATAGATTTATACAACGGCATTATGATATCGGCTGTTTTATTTTCAATACCTTTCCTAATTATCCCTAGCATGGAATTTGCCTTTTTCACAGCTGTCGCACACTGGGTCGACATTTTCATCGTGCTGTCCACTACAACCCCAAGGTCTCTCTCCTGGTCGGTCACTGTCAATTCAGACCCCATGAGCGTATATGTGAAATTAAGATTTTTTGCTCCAATATGCATAATTTTATACTTGTTTAGATTGAATTGGATTGATTGTGTCTATGTATCCAAGACAAAACCCTTTGATGTGGCCCTATAAATGCATTCAAAGAGCATGCTTCAAAGAGTGTAGAGGGAGCATAGGACTGTGTGTGCACCTGTTCCATCCTAGCATCCCCATTCCTACCAGCTTAGCCCCCAACCTTGGGAAGGTCTGAAAAGGGAGTTCTTTGTGGTTTTGTGCTTTCATGGAAGGACCCAGGTTACCCTGCATTACTAGGTTCCCAAATACAGGTAGGATCCTAACAAGAGCATTCATCTGATGGCACTTGAAATCCCTCTTACTGCTCAAACTGGAAAATCAGGAATAAAGCTAGCAGGAATGGGCACATTTGGGGCAAGGCTGGCATGTGTGGCCACACTTCATATCCACATTGATTCTTTGAACACCCAGGTGAGGCACCCAGTCTGTGGTACTTACCCAAGAAAATCTGTCATGCCCCTCTATTGATGGTATATTAATGTCTGTGGAAATTGCTTTTATGCATAGTTATTGTGGGGTTTGGGGTAGGGATTTTTTGAGGAGGGATTGTGATCTTTTTCTTGTTAGAATTAGCTAGTGGTTTTGGTGGTGGTGGTTTTGCTGCTGTTATATTGCTATTGTATTTTTGTAAAAAATATAGTGATGGATACAGTAGTTGATTTTGTAACCAGCTTTGAGTGGCTCCATCTTTAAATTAGAAAGGCAGGGTAGAAATTATTCTAATAAAGAAATGCATATACGTAAACATATTTGCTCAGGTTTAAGCACACTTACTCTCTGGAAAGAGATGAAATGGTTAATGATTGGCATAGGCACCTTACTTTCTTCTGCCAATGCATTTGCCTTTTGACTGGGTGTCTCAAGCTGTCCACCATCTGGGTGCTACTCAGCCATCCTGGCTGTCCAAAATTCCAAGTGAATGGAGGCACACCTACAACCAAATGTCCACACATTTTGCAACTTTAGTAGGGCTCATTATTGTATAGGAAAGTTTATGTTATTAATATGATTAGGTTTATGGAACTTTTTTAAAGTTCTAACTTCTTGTTAAAGGAAGCTTTGCTAACGTATCTCAGTTGCTTGGATGTGCCATACGAAAGGTTCTGAAAACTGGGTATCACACACACATTTCAAAAATCCTTATGATTTCTCAGGTTTTTCTTTTTTTAAAAAAAATTACTGGGTAATGCACCATATGACATGATTTTGTGACTCATGCCTCTGCTTGTTTGCTTGTGTTGTATGGCAGGGGGAGTGTATTGGTGATGCACAGTTAAGGTAGGAGGTTGTACTTTTAATCATTATCACACCCAACCTGTTTAATTTAAAAAGATGAATAACCTTGCCACCATCAATATCCAGCAACATTTCAGACCTGCCAAAGTGGAGGTGGTAAATCCAAAACAGCAGATGAAGGTAGTGTTGGTCTCTGTGGCAACTGGACCATCCTTGGGGAGTGGGGGGGAATAGTCCATATTCTGTGATGAGTAGGAATGATGACTCCTGATTTCATGTCAAAGTTCTGGTGAACTGATTTTACCAAATCAATATATTCTAACCTCAGTTCCCTTTCTTTGAAATAGGGTCCATATTCCTTAATCACCCAAAACACTTACTGTACATCTTAGTTCAGAAATTAACTAGAACTGGAATGTTAGTCTGAGCTAGAAAATAATCCACACCTTCCAACTGACCAGTTTCTAAGTCCCCCCCCTCTACCTGCTGAAAACCCTTGAAATTGTTCCCTCTCCCTTTCCTCTCCTTTTGTAACACCCCATAACACTGTGACACTCTGTCTCCATATTCCATTTACATTCATGTTTCATAAGGTGGGCAGCATGTGAGAAAACAGGTTGGTAGAAATAAATGTAGTACATATTTGAATAAAACAGTCATAGGCCAGTGATTCAGAATACATGAACTGTAAAGTTCAAGCAATTTAAAACAAAAACAAAAAGATGGCATTAGTTTTCATGATTGTAGCCACACCATTTTCTCAGCAACGAATAACATATTAAATGGTAAAGAAAATGCCATCCCTGTCATCTGTTGTGCCAAGAATGTCTAGTAAAAGCAACAACCCTAGAAATAGTGAGCCTGTATGAAAGTGTGTGCCATCACTCCTGACTTGTGCTGCTTATACATCCTCATCTCTCTCTCTGCTAGAACGAAAATGAACCAGACGGATTAAAGGACAGAGCTCCTCTGTCTTAAACAGCTGGCAAGAACAGAACGACATGTAGATCTGACTGCCAAAACAGCAGTTTATCAGGCAAGCTGATTTTCAAAATTCAAAACAGCCTTGTTCGCTCAGATGTGTGCATGGTTTCCCTCCTATATGCACACAGCTTGGAAAAATTGGGTGCTGAGACTCAAAAAGTTAGTGTAATCATTTGCTACAGTTTTGAGTTGGAATTCTGGTCCTGAAAGATAACCTACGCAAAAGCAAACCCTGGAAATAAAAAGGCTGCATAACACGCTTGGAGTTAAAAAAATGCTTGTACCACAATGGCACACTTGATATATTCGTGCTTAACATTTTAGTAACTTATTCTGCCACATGATAACATCTAGCTCAATGTCCAGATGTGGTGGACTACAAATTCCATCATTTCTGACCATTGGCCATGCTGACTGGGGTTGATGGGAGTTGGTGTCTAAAAACACTTGGAGGGCACCACATTGGCTACCTCTGATTTAGCTAATTTCTGTTAAGCTGGCAAAACTTTTGCCTAATGGAGCATTAGATTCAGAATTGTGTTGTAATTATTCAACCTCAGACAATACAAGCATCATATTACGGGAGGAAGGGCAGGATATAAATCTAATAAATAAATAAATAATATTCATTGGCTCCATCTATAGCTCTGGAATTATCCCCATAAATTCTGAGGTTATCAAATGTGAATTCAAAGTTTTCAAACATATGCTCATATATTCTATGTAATAACTCAAAGATGTCATCGCCATATTTAGGCACCCTGAGCATCATTTCTGTAAGAAACATCAAGATATTGGAAAGCCTTTGGCAACTGAATGCAATTAAAGTAATTTAAGCAGTCAATCCAATTACCAACAAACAACTTGTTAGATCTAGAGATCTCAGATGACTATCAACTATGTGTATGTTTGAGAGTAGAAAAACACTCATTTTGCATGAATTATGCTCTGGTGGTAAAACCAGATGTGATGTTGGAAGATCTATGCATTTTGAAAAGGTAAACTGCCTTCTGTATTATCAGGGCTACAATGGTGGAGAGGGGAGTTAACATATTTTACCTATACCAGGGCTTCCCAAACTGTGGTCTGTGGATCACCAGTAGTCCTTGAGCTTCATCTAGGTGGTCCATGGCATGTCTGCATGAAATATTCATATTATTTTTTAAAAAAAAGTTCATAGTAATTTTAATTGTATTTTATTGCTTCTTTCATTTTTATATTATATTGAATTCTATACAATATATTTCTATATAAGAAATAAAGGAATAAAAATACAATTAAAAATCCATACAGCATCTAGCACAGCACATTACAATTGCTACAACAGGCAGAAAAAGGATTATGTGGTCCACCAGGACCCTTAGAAGTTAGTAAGTGAAGTATTAGTTCCCCTCTATTCAGCACTGGTTAGGCCTCATCTTGAATACTGCATCCAGTTCTGGTCTCCGCACTTCAAGAAGGATGCAGACAAACTGGAACAGGTTCAGAGGAGGGCAACAAGGATGATCAAGGGACTAGAAACAAAGTTCTATGAGGAGAGACTGAAAGAACTGGGCATGTTTAGCCTGGAGACGAGAAGACTGAGGGAAGATATGATAGCACTCTTCAAGTACATGAAAAGTTGTCACATAGAGAAGGGCCAGGATCTCTTCTCGATCGTTCCAGAGTGCAGGACACGGAATAATGGGCTCAAGTTGCAGAAAGCCAGATTTCGACTGGACATCAGGAAAAATTTCCTAACTGTTAGAGCCATATGACAATGGAATCAATTACCTAGAGAGGTAGTGGGTTGTCTGACACTGGAGGCATTCAAGAGGCAGCTGGACAGCCATCTGTTGGGAATGCTTTGATTTGGATTCCTGCATTGCGCAGGGGTTTGGACTTGATGGCCTTATAGGCCCCTTCCAACTCTACTATTCTATGATTCTAAGTGGTCCGTGGGGAAAAATGGGGAAAAACTACTGAGCTACCCAGTTCTCCCAGTTCAAATTGCCTGCCTCTCTCAAAAGCTGCTATCATCTCTGCTGAGGAAAACATATAGATACTATTCACTAACAGGCAAAAAAACCTTGCAGTTCAAGAATATACCTATAGCCCACAGATATTTCTATCAAACTTTAAAAAGCAGGGAAATTGGGCAGCTATAGTGATGCACTAGGGGAGCAGGAGACCTGACCTACTCTCTGAGATATTGGACTGCCCTACAAATTTGTCAAAATGCAAACACAATTTGGGTTGGTCTTTCAAAGTCCAATCCACTTGCTGTATAGCTTGGAAGAATTTGGTAACACAGACCTTCAATCAGAGTGGCTGACTGTTAAACCAGTCTGGCCACTGAGCTCTGTCAGTGGAATAGCAGTCTCCTCTCAGCACCCTTCACAAACTACACTTCCCAGGATCCTTTGAGGGAAGCCATGACTGTCTCAAGTGAAATCAAAGTCTGGTGTGGGTGTGGCCACCTGATTAGCCAAGCCCAGCAGCTGTGAGGCTGGCTTTTAGAACTCTGACAGTTTGTTCTTACTGAGCATGCCTGCGTTATTATAGGGCTCCTGCCAAAACTTCTTAAATTAATTAAAAATCAGCCAGGCATTTTTTAAACTTTTAAACTGCAGAAGATGAAGGTCAGAGTATGGGGCAAGGTCAGTAGTAGGATTACAGGTACTCTGTGAACATGGCTGATTTTTAATCAATTTCAACAGATTATGGGAACTCAGAGAGAAAAAAGTCCAAAAGGGCTCTGGGGTTTTTTCCTCTCTTTTCAGACTTTGAACTCTCTATTCTCTCCGACTGTTTTGTGTATCGCCATGAAAATTGACAGGGTTGTTAAGCAAGCATTTCTGAGTTCAGGACTATAAGTTTTGTAAGGTTTTGTTTTGAAATGAGCTTATGGGAAGCATCAGAATGGCATGGGGGTATTTTCAATGTAACATTGTGGAATGTGAAAAATCCACACTGGCTATAGTATACAGCCACGCTTGTGGCTGTATAATATTGATACATGTATGTTTTCTCCAACAGGACAAATAATTTAAATTGGGGAAATGGTGTGTATGGAAAAACAGGTTGACTCCCTTTCCCCAGCATTGTGGCAATCTGAATTGCACTCCCCCAGCTGATTTTACCTTTAAAAAAGTCATTGATAATCCCATCATTGATCTCCTGATGTCATGTTTACTTTGGCCTTGTGCTTAATAGCTCCATCCTATGTCTTGTGAGGTGGAGAAAATAGGGAGAATCAGGAGCAAGGGAATTACATGTGTTACAATATTGCAGTTGTGCAGCAAAAAAATCAGGATAATGCACTAGTGTAGCACCTCAGGAAGGTGTTATTGCACTGCACTAATGCAACTTTGTCATTTAAGGATTTTCACAATCAGATGGAAAAAGTGAATGAGGCATAAGAAGCTCTGAAACGGAAGGCAATCCTATACGTATTGACAGGAGCTTAACCATCTTTGTAACTGATGCAATGCAGAAAGACAATCAAGCACTGGCATACCCAACCCACATGTCACAAAGGGAATAGGACAATGAATGAGAATTGCATTAAACAAAGGACCCACAGACCATAGGCTTGTCTAGCAGCATGTGGCTCATTGATTAGCTTTGCATATGTGAGTTAAGGACTATAAGGGTGCAATCCTATACTCACCATGGAGTACCATTTAACCCAGTCAGTCAGGTTTACTTCTGAATATACATTTTTGGATTGCACTGAGAGCTATGCTGCATACATAGAGCTCCCTACACATATCTGAAGCATCCCTATTTATTTCTGTGTAAAGGACAGCTCCATGTGCACAACAGAAATGTATTTGCATAGTTATCCCTGCCATCAGATTGAATGGCACAGCTTCTGCTCAGCTAAGAGCTGCATTTGTGCACCAGAGACCCTGTGTACACCCTGCTGGGTAAGGGATTGTGAAATGCTAAGAATAGTCCATAGAACAGAGGGAAAGTGACTGATGTAGTCCTATCTCTGAGCCTAAGAAGGCTCTGCTCTGAACAGTATCTTAATGTGCAAGTGTCTTTTAATATAAATGTTGACCCAGTGCCTGCAGGATGAAGGGGACCACCATCACCCAGGGAAGGAGAGCCATTTGCTGCTGCTGTCTGCCTGCCTGCCTGCTTTCTGCTGCTGCTGCTTGGCTACCACCACCATCACCCTCTCCCTGTTGGACTTCTGCTCTGCAGGTGTCACGCCTTGCAGGACCAGGCCCTCAGGTACTCAGCCAGCTGTTGCTGATATCATCCACCTGTCCCTTCCCTGAAGGGGATACAGAAGCTGGCTGGCTGAGGTGGCTCCTGCTTTGCAGATTGCCTGGCTTTTTGCGGGTCTTGAGTCATGTGCCTGGGAGAGAGGACTCAGAGCCAAGTGGGGAGACTTGAGGGGGGGCCAATTAGTGTAGTGACAAGTAGAGGGAGATATGGCATTGTGAGGAGGACTTGCCAGGTAAGGGGAATGCAGCCCAGGCAGTAAACGGCTGTGCCTTGTTCCAGTCCTCCCCACACCTGCAGATTTGTTGGTTGCCTTATCAGCCAGCTCTAAGACCTCCGGATGCTGCTCCTAAACGTCAGATCAGTGTATAATAAGATCTCCCTCATTCATGATTTGTGGATGAGGCAGCTGATCCGGCATGTATAACCGAGACCAAGCTATGTCCGCCAGAGTACCTGGTTTAGCATCAGGGTAGACCTGAGGGTCGGTGAGGGGGGGTTGCTGTGGTCTATAGGAGCTCCATCTGCCTCTGCAAGCACCCTGTCCATGAGACTACTGGTCTGGAGTGTTTGCACCTTATGTTGGGTCAGCGGGACGGACTGGGCATTCTGTTGGTGTACCACCAACCCTGCTGCCCAACAGACTCCCTAGCTGAGCTGACGGAGGTGGTCTCTGGTGTACTGTTGAGATCCCCCAGACTCTTGGTTCTGGGGGATGTCAACATCCATGCTGAGGCCACCTTATCCAGGTGGCTCAGGATTTCATGGTTTCCATGACAGCCATGGAACTGTCCCAATATGCCATTAGCCCAACACATGTAGCAGGGCATACTCTAGACTTGGTTTTTGCAACTGGACATGGAGATGGTGATCTGAATGTGGGGGGCCTCACATCAGTCCCTCTGTCATGGACAGAACACTGCTTGCTGAAGTTTAGACTTACAGCGGCCTTTCCTCTCTGCAAAGATGGGGGACCTATTAAGTTGGTCCGTCCATAGAGACTAATAGATCCGGATGGTTTCCAAAGGGCTCTGGGGAGTTTTCCGGCTGATAGGGCTGGTGCTCCTGTGGAAACCTTGGTTGAACTGTGGAATACAGAAATGACCCGGGCGGTTTACAGGATTGCTCCTGAGCGCCCTCTCCTGTGTAGAGCTTGTACGGCTCCATGGTATACCCCAGAGCTGAGAGCGATGAAACAATATAGGAGACGGCTTGAGTGCAGATGGAGATGAACTCCTGGTGGATGCAATTACACACTGGTAAGTGCCTATGGTAAGCTGTATTTAGGGGCAGTGAGGGCAGCAAAAAACCAATATTTTGCTGCCACTATCAAATCATCACTCTGCTGCCCAGGGGAGCTCTTCAGATTTGTCCAGGAGCTATTACACTCTGGCCCCAGGGACATGGTAGAACCATCTGAGGCCCGATGTAATGAATTTGCTAGGCACTTCCAGGATAAAATCTTTAGCATCTGCCAGGACTTAGACTCCAGTGTTATAGCAGGTGAATCAAGCGATTTATCCAGAGCACAGCCTTGTCCTGATTTCTTGGATGAGTTTCAGTTGGTACAGCTTGAGAACGTTGACAAGGTGCTTGGACATGTTCATGCAACCACTTCTGTGCTGGATCCTTGTCCTTCTTGGCTAACAAAAGCTAGCAGGGATAGAACAGCTGGCTGGGCCAGGGAAGTGATTAATGCCTCTCTGCAAGAGGGGATGGTCCCTGGCTGCCTGAAAGAGGCGGTAGTGAGACCACTCCTGAAGAGACCCTCCCTGGACCCAGAAAATCTTAAAAACTATAGGGTGGTAGCAAATGTTCCATTCCTGGGCAATGTCCTGGAACGAGTGGTGGCAGCCCAGCTCCAGACACTCTTGGATGAGACCGATTATCTGGATCCATTTCAGTCGGGTTTCAGGCCTGGTTTTGGCATGGAAACAGCCTTGGTCACCCTGTATGATGACCTCTGTCGGGAGAGAGACAGGGGGAGTGTGACTCTGTTGATTCTCCTTGATCTCTCAGCGGCTTTCGATACCATCGACCATGGTATCCTTCTGGGAAGACTGGCTGAGTTGGGAGTGGGAGGGACTGCATGGCGGTGGTTCCACTTCTACTTGGCGGGTTGGCTCCAGAAGGTGGTGTTTGGGGAACATTGCTCAGCATCCTGGACTCTCCAGTATGGGGTTCCACAAGGGTCAGTTCTGTCTCCCATGCTGTTCAACATCTACATGAAACTGTTGGGTGAGGTCATCCAGAGCTTTGGAGTGCATTGCCATCAGTATGATGATGACACACAGCTCTATTTCTCCTTCTCATCTTCTTCAGGTGAGGCTGTCAATGTGCTGAACCAGTGCCTGGCTGCGACAATGGACTGGATGAGGGCTAATAAACTGAGGCTCAATCCAGACAAGACAGATGCTGCTAGTGGGTGGTACTTCTGACCAGATGGTGGGTGTCCAACATGTCCTGGATGGGGTTGCACTTCCCCTGAAGGAGCAGGTTCGTAGCTTGGGGGTTCTCCTAGAACCATCTCTGTCACTTGAGGCTCAGGTAGCCTCGGTGGCACTGAGTGCCTTCTACTAACTTCGGTTGGTGGCCCAGCTATGCCCCTATCTGGACAGGGATAACCTGGCTTCAGTTGTCCATGCTCTGGTAACCTCCAAGTTAGATTACTGCAATGCACTCTATGTGGGGCTGCCTTTGAAGACGGTTTGGAACCTGCAGCTTGTGCAAAATGCAGCAGCTAGATGGTTCGAACATATAAAACTGATTCTGGCCTGCTTGCATTGCCTGCCTGTATGTTTCCAAGCTCGATTCAAGGTGCTGGTTTTAACCTATAAAGCCTTACACGGCTTAGGACCACAATACCTGATGGAACGCCTCTCCTGACATGAATCCACCTGTACACTATGCTCAACATCCAAGGCCCTCCTCGGGGTGCCTACTCTGTGGAAAGCTGGGAGTCTGGCAACAAGGGAGAGGGCCTTCTCAGTGGTGGCCCCCAAATTATGGAATGATTTCTCTGGCGAGGTGCGCCTGGTGCCAACACTGTTTTCTTTCCAGTGCCAGATCAAGACTTTCCTCTTCTCCCCAGCATGTTACCATGTGTTTTTAAATTGCTTTTTAAAAAATGTGTTTTTAAATTTGTATATTTGTTTTTAATGTTTTTAATTGTTGTAAACTGCCCAGAGAGCTTTGGCTATGGGGCGGTATACAAATGCACTCACTCACTCACTCACTCACTCACTCACTCACTCACTCACTCAATCAATCAATCAATCAATCAATCAATCAATCAATCAATCAATCAATCAATCAATCAATCAATCAATCAATCAATCAATCAATGTAGCAACTACTTGAGAGGGATAAGTTTTGAGCAGGTGTCTGGATATGTGAAGCTGACAGATATGGAACAAAGGGATGTGGTCATGACAACAGAACTGGAAGAGAAGCACATCCTTTAGAACTTGGCCAACAGAACAAGATGGCAACAAGGATGGAGGAATCCTAATTACATTCACTTCTAGAATATGGCCATTTGTCCTCTCTCTGTGGCACTAGTCCATATTTTTATCTGTATGTACAGAAGTATGCAGAGCACAAGAAGACAGGGTCCCTGTCCCAAAGAGCTTACAATCTAACATTTGAGACAGGGGAAAATGCCAGAGGAAGGAGAAGGAAACGTAGGGATAAACAGGGAAAGAATCTGCAACCATAGGTGCGTAGGCTTGGTTACAGGCTTAGCTGCAGCAGAGTGTGGGAACTAGAAAGCTGAGCCAAAGGCTTAACAGAAATAATGGGTTTTGAGGAAGAATTTTAAAGAAGAGAGGTAGCATTGTAGATGCATGTTTTGCCGTTGGAAATGTTATTATATTTTATTCTCCCCTCCAAAAAATTAAGGGCATTTTTTCTTTCTGCACAAAGAAGTACTCCCAAAGACTGCTTTGGATAGCTTTTACAGAGCAAGGAACAGTCCTTGATATCAATACGGGCTGTGAAATAAATTAATAGCCATGATGAATGCAGATTCACCTGTTGTTGAGCCCTGCAAAATGTTAAGTATATGTCCCAGAAGTCTCTACCAGTGGTACTCCACATTCATTCCCTCCTTTCTCCTACCTCATACTAGTAGGAAAGAAAACTTCAGCATCATTTAGGCTTTTATTACAAAGACCCCTAGAATAGAATATCATTATACTTGATAACATCCTTTAAACCACTTTGAAAGCTGGTCTTGTTTCATAACATGATGCGTCAGTGCACAGGCACCATGGTGATGACAAGTGCCTATATCTGACCTTTATGGTAGATTTATTTGTCAGTAAAAATGCATTCATGTCGGTGGAATTAGTTTTGGGTTGCAATGGTTATCAACATAATGTCATCCAGTGTTTCTAATTTTTAAACTACAAGCCCAGTGCAGAAGACCTTGTGATATTTTGTTGAATAGCCATACACACACATATGTGCAGATCTCCTGCTGAGGATTCTGATGCCCTGATTCTGGGTATATTAATAACTTTGGTGATACATGCCCTGATCTCCTCTCAATTAGACTACTGTAATGCGCTCTACGTGGGGTTACCCTTGAAGACGGTCTGGAAACTGGTACAAAATGCGGTGGCACGCTTAATAAAGCAGACCCGCCGCCGCGATCATATCACCCCAGTGTTGATTGAATTACACTGGTTGCCAGTTGTATACTGGGCCCAATTCAAGGTGTTGGTTTTAACCTTTAAAACCCTATACAGTTCCGGCCCAGTTTATCTGAAGGAGCGCCTCCAGTATCACCAAATATGCCGCCAAACAAGATCAGCCTCACAGGACCTTCTCTCGGTCCCACCGACTAAGACAACTAGGTTGGTGCGGACCAGGGAGAGGGCTTTTTCGATCATGGCCCCCACCCTCTGGAACTTACTTCCCTTTGACCTTCGGCATGCCCCCTCCCTGTTGACTTTTCGCCGAGCCTTGAAGACCTGGCTCTTCAGGCAGGCTTATGGGATCTCTGGGGTGGGTTAGGTTTTACACTGTATCAGCGTAAGATGGTCTTTAGATGAGATGTTATGACATTAATAATGTGATGATTATGTATATAAGGAGATTGTATTTTATATTGTATTTTATATTGTACGTCGCCCAGAGTGTCCGTTCAGTCGGACAGATGGACGTCTGCTAAATAAAATTTTATTATATTATTATTTGGGGAGCCCATGGCAAGGGGCTTTCTACTATGTTAACCCACTAACCTTTTCATAGTGCTGTGCCTTGGCCCTGAAGAATATGAATTCTCAGCAGCTCAGAAGAATCTTAGAAACCCCGGGGTCTCTATATTGCCCAGAACTGATATAGCTGGCATATTGACAACATCTGATTCCCATGTGAGAATGGGTGGGTCAGGTTTTTTCCATATACACAAGATAACTCTCCTGCTGCCCCTTCGTCCTAGTGTTCTTAGGCTTTTATGGCTCACAGTTGAAACATCATGTGAATGCACAGAGCAGTTCCACCTACGCTGACCACTCTGGTCCCTCTTCTGAAGCAATCAGGAGGTTAGCTTGTTTTAGTTTGTTTTTCTTTCTTTTTCTTGTTTCTTTTTGCTATGTAAGAAGGAAGATCCAATAAAAGCTTGAAATGTCCACTTGCCATAAAGTGCTTCCTTCTCTCAACAGTGCTCACCCACTACAAGCTCTTAACTGGAGAGCTGGATCTAATAGTCATCTATATTCCTAATGCATCTTATTGTGTTAACTCTGTATGTAGGTCATTGTGTGACAGACTAATGCATTCATATATAAACTCCTGTTTGTTCAGTTTCCATCCAGGATCTGGGACATTTGTTCTGCTTAGTGTTCATCTTTGTTTCTGGAAGTGATAGAATAGTTTAAGCACAGCTGCAGATACCATTTTAGGTTGTATAGGAACAGATGGGGGAGTAGCAATCTGGTGACACTGTCAACAGAGCCAGTCCTACATTAGACAGAGTGAGGGAGCAGCCTCAAAAGACAGGTGATGAGGGGGGCACACAGTGGCTGCATATCATGCAGCCAGCTCTGCGCCCCTTAAGCTAGCCTGCTGTCCAAAGATGTGGTGTCTTGTCACCATTGTGTAAGATTCACCTGCAAGTATGGTTGGCTGCTGTACATGGAATAGGGAGAAGGGCACCATCTTGCCATTTGCCTCAGGCAGCAACATGCCTTGAGCTTTTTGCAAAGTCAAAGCAAATATAAGATTTTTGTAGATTTTTAATTAATTCATTTACTTACAGTTGTGGCTGGTGCCCATTGATACTGGTGGGGTGGAAGGCATGGACCCCAATAGTAGGTGGAGCCAGAGCCAATGACAGGCAAAGCCAATGAAAGGTCAAGCCAACTAATTCAGTTTTTGTCCCCATTCTCCTCTCTGCTGAGTTCTACAAGGGAGACTAAAAAGAAGGAAGCTGACAGCCAGGGCCACACTCTGGACAGGTTATAAGTAAAAAGCCAGGCTGGTTGAGGGCAGACTGTTGATGGGGCAATGCCCCACTAACCCCAATGCACCAGCCTCCACTGCTTACTTATTGCGCCTTTTCCACTGGCTGCAGGAAGCTTTAATAAACACACTGTCTTTTTATTTGGCTCATGTTAATGGGGATGGGTGGGCTACTGTGATTTATTTATCCAACCACTACCCAGCAAATGGATCCCCATGAAGTTTGATCTCTCACTGCTGCACCACCAAGCTGTCCTTTTATTTTCCATATGGGTGTGTGTGGGTGTTATCTGTAAGCTCTCACCTTTATATCATCATATGCAGAATCCCTGCCACATGTACTATACATTATAAGTACATGCTTTCCTTACTCCTTTTATAGTTTCACCACCACCATTTAGTTCCAAATAAATAATATTCACCTGTTATCATATCAAGACTGTCCTCATTTTATATTACATAGGCACATTAGGCGGAGTGCACTTAACATATAATGAAAAGGCAAGCCTGTCATCATACTACAGCAGTTCACTTGGTCAAAGACAGCTGGCGCTGTGACCTACAGCATCAAAAGAGGCAATGGATGGGCGGCCCAGACCAGCTGTAAAGGGACAGCCAGAACAGACTGCAGCAGCCGCCAGTTCCGCCAGCTCGCCCTGCCAGCCCTGCCAGCCCTGGGGCCTCTGCCCCTGGAATCCAGAGTCCCAGGTTGGTCACCTTCCTCCAGGCCAGCTTGGGGATCTGCTTCTGCCACTGCTTAGGATGAAGAGTCAGCCCCACAGGAGGAGCAGCATGGAAGAAGGAAGGCCTGATAATCTACTCCCACAGATTAGGATGAAGAGTCGGCCTGGGAAAGCTATGCCTTGAAAGGTGGGTTAGAAATCTTTTAAATAAACAAACAAAGGAAACATCAGGAAACCCAACCACAGATCTCCTGGATCTAGTTTGGCCCCCTTACATAGGATCCTTTGACTGAAGTAGTTAATTTAAAAGGTGCCAAAACATAGACCAACCTGGATGCTTTGCTGTGAGAAAAAGAGGTACATGAAAAGCATTAAAGGCACTTTCTGTTTTACAGCCCAATTCTATTCATGTCTACTCAGAAGTAAGACCTGCTGTGTCCAATGGGGCTTATTCCTTAGTAACTCTGCTTAGAATTTTATCCTTTTTTCTTCTGTTCAAAAACAGGCCCAAGTCCTCACATTCTTGACTTCAAACAAACCCCACATGTTTGATAAAAGCTAGTGGTCAGTGACTTGGGGAGTGGAACGCAATTGGAATGCTAAATTCCAATTTTTTTAGTGGCAGACTCTTAATAGTAGACACAGAGTATCATGATGCAGGGCAGCTCTTCTGCTACTGTCTCCCTGCATCAATTCCATTTACGAATAACTCAAGGACTGCTCTCATCTCTCCATTAATGCACTCCCCATCTATACTGCAGACTAATGGAAATAAGAAAATTGAGATTATTTTAAGTACAGTTTTGGAAAACAGACACACAGTGCATGTGCAAAAAAAGAGTCCAGTCCCAGACATTTTGTCATTTTGCTCAAACATGTTCTGATTGGCGTTGTTCAATGGACTGGTATGATAATATGATATAAAAATGAAATCGTGTGAGTTTACATTATCTTTAATTCTATAAATAACAGCAAATGTATCCATTATGTACATGACTAACTTCATTTCAGTGGTTCTACTTTGAGTATGACTAACGCATACAACCCTTGCTTGAGATATTTATACCCCATTCGTCAAAACAAATTCTCAGAGCACCTTCCTTATGAAAAATACAAAATAGTAACACATTAAAATCAGTAACGTTAAAATAAAACACAACAGTTGCCTTCTCCCAACCTGAACCTTAAGATCCTCTTGAGAGACTCTACTTCATGTGCCTCTAATAAACGAATAAAGCAGCTAAACATCAGAGGTGGGGCCTTTTCAGTAGTGGCATCCTAGTTATGGAATAGGTTTCCCAGGGAGGTTCATTCGGCACCACCTTTTGGTCTTTTGGGTGCCAGGTTAAGACTTTTTTGAGTAGCCAGGCTTTTTAAACAACCGATGTTTCACAGTCTGGGCCTCTTAATTTTAAACTGAGTTTTAAATTACTGTGCTGTTTATATATAGTGTGATACTATATTTTAATGTTGTATCATTTTTATTTTTTGCTTCGTGAGCCACCCAAAAAATTCATTTGTGAGGCAACTATATAAATGCGTTTACATACATAAATTATATTAAAACAACTATCTAAAAAGGCCTGGGAAAATAAAAGGTTTCAGTGGTGACAAAAGACATACCAGGCAAACTTCTGGCTTAGAGTACGAAAGCCAGGCTGCCACCACAGAGTAGGCCATAACTCTAGTCATCAAGTCTCACTCAGTGCCCACTCCAAGCTCTGGGATTTCTTTAGCAGATGGTCTCTGTGGGACTTCCTCTTTAAGTGAGCTCCCTTCCTTCCTACCACTACCCATTCACTGTCTGTTGGCCCAGATGGAGAAGGAGGCTGCTGTTCCTTCTCCTCACTTCTCTGCTAACTCAGAGAACATAGGTAAATAGGAATGACAGCAAGAAGAAAGAGAAGGAGGGCTATATACCTCCAGGAGTTGACATTGGGTCCCCTACTGAGATGTGGACCTCAGCAGATGCCTGATGAATCCAGCCCATGACACCAGCCCTGATCCCACCACTGATTGTGGTGAGATCAAGAGAAGATGGATTCATGATATAGGAGCATTATAGCATTTAGCGTACCTTTTTTCTTTTCTTGTAGTGACACATTGGCCATCCCTGACATGTAAGTCTGCAGCTACTTCAGCACAAACACATGAGCCCTACTGAAACATTAATTAGTATTGTAGTATGAACTCATGAAGAAAGGGGGACAGAATTGTCTCCCTGGTTTTTCCACTAGCTTCTACACTCACAGCCTGAAAAAGACGTAGTAATTATTTTCTTGTGTTAGTTTCTCCTCTTTTTTTGCCTTTACATTGACAGTGCCTGTTTTAAATGAAATGGAAGTATAGTGCTCAATCAACAGGTTGTATTCAGCTAGGCCCTACTCAGAGTAGACCCATTAAAACTAATGAATCTAAGTTAGTCATGCCTATTAACTTTAATGGGCCTACTCTGAGTAGGCCTAGCATTGAATACCACCCAATGCTTTTTGCTAGTTAGCTTATTAGTTTCCGTGATACATTTTAGAAAAGGTCAGGATATTTGGTTTTGAAAATAAGGAGTTGAATGTTGATTTGGTGAGGGCAATTTCAGTGGAGAGCGGAGTGCAGAAACCAGACTGTAGTACGTCAAAAGATCAGTTGGACAGGCCGCTGACAGATGGGTAGAAAGGGTCCATTTCCACCAGGCCCAGGGCCAGCAGAGGACCCAGACTTTTAGCATTCATTTTTTTTTAAAAAAGTAAGTTTCTAAGTGCTCTGGAACAAAAGTTATACACCAAAAAGTAAATTGGCCCCTCCCACAATTTCTGTGAAATGAGCTAGCCAGTGGCTCTAATCCCCCTGCTTTCACGTTGTTAGCCAATGAGTGAAGTCAGAGCTGTGATTGACAAGAGACTTGTTGAACACCAGGCAATAGCCAGAAACCTGTGCAAGTGCTGAAAAGAGCTGCCTTTTCCTGCTTGTCTCTGCGTATTGGTTAATGGTGTACTTCTGTACATCATATGAGTTGAGTATGCTTATAGTTTTCAGCAGCAGCATGTGTGCCTGCCCGCCCACCTACGTTCTCTCTCTGTGCACATCCAGCACAAGATCCAGAGAATCAAAGAAGCACACACAGGACAGCAGGTTCTTGGTAGGCATGCACAGTAAACAATTTCAGTGATTATGATAATAAAAGTGTACATGCAGGTTTTAATTTTTTTCCCAAAAAATAACATACTATACATACAGTATTACCTATAAAATCATATTTGAACAGAAATAAAAAATTGTACATGAAGCTTGTGATGCCATTACAAGTTACAGTTTTCTAAATTCAACTTTACAATATGTAAAGTTATGTTGAAAAAATGGAAATGGACTGCCTTCAAGTTGATTCCGACTTATGGCAACCCTATGTATAGGGTTTTCATGGTAGGCGGTATTCAGAGGTGGTTTACAATTGCCTTCCTCTGAGGCTGACAGGCAGTGACTGGCCCAAGGTCACCCAGTGAGCTCAATGGTTGTGTGGGAGTTTGAACCCTGGTCTCCCAGGTCATAGTCCAACACCTTAACCACATTAATGGGTACAAAATGAACAAGTGTACCGAACGCATTGTGTTTTAACCAAGACATGATCCAGCCCCTGCTATGCTGGAGAGCAATAGGCAGGGTTTTTGCTGGGTGCGTGTGCCATTTCAGCTCAGCATTCAAAGCATCCTCGTGCACCTATTGCCCATTTTGTATCGCTGTCATCCAGTCCAGGCACAGGAATGGAAGGTTTTACCTCACCTGTACTTACATCCTTACTGACCAGGTCACTAACAAAGCTGCTCTATCAATGGGCTCCTCGTTTCCTCGTTTGTCTCTTCTTGACCTGGGCGACGGTTGAGCCTCGCCTTGCCCAAAGCCTCACTTTTGCCCTTCAGATGCTATCGGTCTCCAGTCTGATATAGAAAACTCACGCCGGCAAAAGCAGCCCGTAGAAAAGGGCGGGTTCCGCTTTCTCCCCACGCCTTCTTTTTTTGCCAATCCACTTTCCACCCCACTGCGTCCGGACACAAACTTTGCTCCAATCCAAAGGCGGAGGGGTGGAGTTTCCCAAGTTGGGACGCAGCAGCTCCCCCGCGCTCCGGCTATTGGCAGAGAGCAAAAGCCCTTCATTGTGTGTATGATAATCAGGCCGGCGGAGGCGTGCTGCCCCTCTCTGCCTCGCCGGGCTACGGTGCCTCCTCCGCCCTATGCAGCCAGCGTCGCCGCTGCCGCCGGACTTCTATATAAGTGCCAGAACGGCTCCCTGAGACTCCTGAAGATGAAGGCGCTTCCGCCACTTGGCTCCGTACCCCAAGGCTCCGTTCCCGAGCCCAGCTGGGAGAAGGCAGCTCGGTGCCCAGGAATCGCGGTGGCGGCTGGCAGGCTCGACTTCAACTCCTCCGGACGGTGGCATTAGCAAGTCCCGCTGCTGCCATGAGCTGCTCGGACGTGGTGAGGCACCAGCCGCAGGCGACGTGCTGCCCGCCCCAGTTGAAGGTGCGCAGTGCTGTGGCAGCGTGCCCCTCGGTCCCTTGCTCTGCGCCGCCGTTCACGCAGAGCCAACAGGTGAGACCTTCCGTCGGCGGGTGGGAGAGGACGGACAGGAGGCGGGACAGTTTTTATTCTAGGAGTGGAAGAAGGACCGCAGCGGCGGGTGTGGGATGGATAGGAAGAAGGCCAGGTGGCAGCAAAGTTTGGAGGAAGTGTCCGGGTGAATAAGGAGTGCTGGAACTCTTTTCTGGCTAGGGACTCGGTGGCTCTTCCGCTGGTTTACACGTGTCTAGGTGCCTCGCATACTTATGAGCCAGGGCGTCCGCTCATTGGGTGAAGAGACTCCCTTGCAAAACACGGTCTTGGCTCTGACGCCAGCAGACGCGGAAGTTCTGTCTTGACACGCAAGTGACTGTGTGATGCTACTGTCCGGCGGTTGGTGCACGTGTGAATCCGTCCTAAGCATGTCCTATGGGTGTGTGGTTACATAATATTAAGTATGCGTGACTACACAGGAATGTTGATATAAGTGTCGATGTGCGTCACAACTCCTATCTTAGGAATGTCTGTGCGGCCTTTTACTGTCACCCGTTCTTCCTCGCACAGACGCTCGCTTTGTCTCTCCGCCAGAGTCTCCCACGTCGCAGGCACATACATTCACTTGGCTATGGCACAAATTACCAGCCGCTACTTGTGAGAAATAGTGAATTGAGGTTTCTGCTTGTCACTGTGTGTGTGCCCCCCCCCACACAAAACCAAGCAGAAGTGTGAATGCCAGGTGCACAGGTCCATAAATAAAGAACACGCCTGAGGGCTAAGGTGCTGAGAAGAGGCTGAAGGCGACTGTGGGTGGTATTCAGCGCTAGTCCTACTCAGACGAGACCCATTGAAGTTCATAAGAAGCTGTCTTATACCGAATCAGACAGTTGGTCCATTCAGTTCAGTCCTGTCCACACTGAGTGGCAGTGGCTCTCCAGGGTTTCAGGTAGGAGTCTCTCGCAGCCCTACCTTGAGATCCTGGGGACTGAACCTACGACCTTCTGCATGCAAAGCAGACGCTCTGCCACTGAGGTACTGCCCTTCCCGACCAACTCAGGTTCATTAATTTCAGTGGGTTTACTTTGAGTAGGATTCAAATACAACTCTGTGTCTATGACATAGACTGAAGTGGGGTTTTAGGGCCTCACTAGTGTGAAAGCATCAACAGAGAAGACCCAAGGCAGCTTAGTACCCAAGTCAGAAAATCCTTGGGGCGATCAAAACCTAATAGCGGGAAGGTAATAATTGTATTTCAATGGTCCCCCCCCAAGTTGCCCCCTCTGGCGGGTTACCTCACAACGTCTACCTCTCTCTCCAGAGAAAGTGTGTCTGGCTGTGAGTGAAGAGGCCGCAATGAAATGTGAATGGGTGACGCGCAGGAGGACCTCGAGAACGCGTGTCTGTGCGCCTTAAACAGCGTAGGCGAGAGAGGGAGGGTGTGCGTGTGTGAGAGAGAATACTTGAGAAGGGTATGGACTCGTGTGTGTGTGTCCTTTTTCTCTACAGCCTTTAGGTTGGGAGAGCCTAGCCAGGTAAGCTGAGCAAGGCGAGCTAGAGGCGTCTCTCCTGGGCTGCCTGCTGTATCCTTCCTCCGGCACCTGAAGGGAAGGGCAGGCCCGCAATGGGCCCGCGCGCGGCACTCGCCTCCGCTCCTGGTAAAAAGCGCGTGGGGCTGCTGGGAGCGCGAGGCCAGCCCGATGCAGAAGTTGCCAACTGGGAGCGGAGTTTCAAGCAGGGGTTGAGGTCAGGGCAGACGGAGAGCTCTGCCGCATTACCTAGCCATGACGCAGCAGCCACAGGGCTGTTCAGACCCCTGAATCAGAAGGAGGCTCTGCGAGAACGCGGGGAGAAGACAGGTTTGGAGCGGGGAGAGAGCTTACCTTGGTAGCTGGCCTTTTGCTTATCTGGCTCACCCTCCCCCCCCCGATTTCTGAATGAATGCTGGGGTGGTACCGTTAGAATGAAGGTTCCATGCAGATCCTTATTTCTGAACGTATGGTTTCGAAACCAAGTTCCATTGATTTCAGTAGGACTTCATTTCCAAGTAAATATGTTTAGAACTGGATGGACTGCCAGATCCATTTATTTGGAAGTTAGTTTCCTTGCTTCTAACACACATTCTGAATACAGTTGCTTGGAAGTGAGATCCAGCCAAATCAGTAGGTCTTCCTGCCCATACCATGTATTTTGGATTATGGTATGTAGGAGCTTACTTCCAAGTAAATGTGTGTTCCTTAAATTGGGATCCCAGTCAGACTTGTAGTTGTTGGTCTTTCAACTGTGTCACCAGAACTTCATTTTCATAATTCCAGAGGGTTAACTGTGCCAGTCTGTTGCGGCAACAAGGACAGTAACAAAAGAGTTTTGTAACACTTTAAAGACTACCAGATTTATTTTGATATACACTTTTGTGGACTAAAGGAAGCCCTCTTCATCAGATGCCTCTGACAAAGTGGACTCTCGTATACAAAAATGTACACTACAATAAATCTGTTATTTTATGTGCCACAAGAGTCTTCCAGTACAATTCTATACGTGTCAACTCAGAAGTAAGCCCCATTGACTTCAATAGAGCTTAAAGCACAGCTAAATGTGTATAGGACTGCAATTTTCGTTGCTTTTACTGTTTTAACTGGTTGCTCTGTGTTTTTAATTAAGAGCATTACTGTCTGGATGTAAACAATGTTATTTCTGTACCAAACTTAATTCATTATAATTAACTCTAACAATGGTCTGAGTGAACCATCTGCATATTATTACCATGGCAGCAGTTCCGAACACATATACTAAGCCCCATTGAACACAGTAGGTCTTACTTCTGAGTAAACATGTACAGGATTGTCTGTAAGTCTAATATGTGTGCAGAGCACCACAAGTAGTGAAACAAACGTCAACGCTTTGTTGTTTTAAAGTAATAAGTTCTTTTACCAATCTAAAGGCAGCAAAAGAGGGAGTTGTGTTTTTTTTTTTAAGAAAGCCCAACATCTTGTTCTTCTAGCAATTCAGCAAGGGCTGTTTTACCCTTTAACTTAAGAATCTGATGTAACAAAGTAAACCAGGAAATTCTTATCAGACTGACAGCATTTTTAGACTATGCTTGTGCGTGGGTGAAGTGGGACTAATATTGACTTGGCCCCAATGCAGTCATCTGAGAATACATTTTTTTATTGTTGCTGCATTCCATAAGGTTTTATCATTATTATTCACAAAAATTGTTTTCTCCGTACATGGGAAGTGACCCTTACTTAATACCAGCTTGCCTGAGAGATACAAATATGGGCTAAAATACAAAATCCCTATTTCAAGTTTATTTTTTCCTCTTTATTTATTGCCAAGGCAGTTTTAGCAATCCTTGGCTAATCTTTTCAGGTCCATAATGCATGGATGGTAAGAGCATATAGGATTTGGGATCCCCCTCCAAAAACAAATAAACAAACAAAAACATCTGTATTAAAATTAATTTTGCAACCTAGTTTATTACAGTTGCAGTTGAAAACATTTTATTGATTTGTAATGTTACTTTTTAAGTGTTCCACAATTTCAAGTATTATCTTCTGAAACTGAATACAAGCAAAGAAATGTTCAAGTTTGCTATCATACTTGGAAATATAACATTAAAGTGGAAAAATACAGTGGTTTATATTCCTTAAATTTTGCCATCTTTATGTTTTGTTCTTATAGTTTCAGGTTTTGAGCATGTTTTCCCATCTCAGTATTTATTTTTCAAACGAAGCACTTTTTTTAGACTACTGAGTATGTTTGGCCAAACATATATTTAAATATGTAAATTTATCTCTTGTGCTTTACTGAAATTATACTTATACAAGGTATGACAAATTGTTAGATCAAACTTCCTTCTATATTCCACTGTCCCTATGTTTTCTTGCCTTGCTCCTTACGCTTGTGCTTCAGTTTTTCTATATGCATTTTAACAGTGATCTGTAAATTTTAACTATTAACAACCTGAACATCGGTATGCTTAATCACCTAAACACAGTTTAGTTTACTTCTATTTGGCATGATCTTTCTACTTTTTTGTATTTCCAAACTGATAACTTTGTAATGACCCTGTTCATTTCAAATATTTATGAATTTCAGAGATAATAAAACCATAGATAATAAATATTGTATTGCTAAACATTGATAAGAACCCAAACTCTCAATCCTATTCAGCATGGGTAATTTGCACGGAGCAGCTTCCACATATTGTTTTCCTTGCTGGGTCATGTTCCAAAAATCCTCAGTACAGCACCCAAGGCTGAATGTATGTTGATTCAGTCTAGTATACATTCCAAATTACATCAATATGGTAAGCTTTGAAAGCACTGGTTGCTTTCTAGAAAGAAGAGGACCAAATCTAGGCCACTCCTCAAACAAGTGATAGACATACTCAGAGCTTAGTTGACTGCGTTGGCCATCTGTTTCACAGGTACATGTGGACAGATTTTCATGGAGGTACCCATCCAGGGGAATACACTTGAGGAATCTTTGGTTTAGGGCCACTGCCTAAAATTTAAAAAGCAATCAAACTTTCCTTATATTTATATTTACACACCTGATTAGTTATGAAGGGGCTAGAATGTCAACACTTGTAATCAGTATAATTCAGATTACATTGCCAGGGTTATTTTTGGGAATTTGGAATATTTGTTTGGCTATGTAATGTCTTATAAGCCTGCAACAGGCACAAAAATAAGGACCCCCCCAAATTAATAGTAACCCTAACCCTGGCTTACATATATCCTAACATAAACAACATCTTTATACAGTTTCATTTTTCCCCTTTTTCCTTGGCTCCGTCTAGTCTGTTCTGCTTTTGGTGTTGTCAAAATACAATGGAAAAATAATTCCAAATTCATTTTCTATTAATTATAATTTAATCATGGACATCCCCACAAGCTGATGGTTTCTGAACTAAAACTGTACAATAGATGACTAAACACTTAAACCTTGATCCTGTCAAAGTGAAGACCTTTCAGATCCCATTGATTTCAATTGGGAGATTTCAGCACATATTTAAATCTTTTCCACTGAACCATTGGGATAGTAAAGTGTATACCTTTTGGCTAGAGCATGCGCTACTTCCAGGTTGGACAATCTGTGGCTCTTCTGATGTTGTTTGACTCCATCACCCTAATCCCTGACTATTGGCCATACTGAGTGGGACTGATGGGAGTTGGAATCCAGCAAGATCTGGAAGGCCATAAATTGCCCTGTCTTGGTTCCTTTTGCATAAAGTATGCTTCATGTGCACCCTGTATGATTCTTATGCTAGGTGGAAAAGAAAGTGGCATTAATGACCATAGGTAGCAATGGCCAAGTGACTGCTTATACTAGTAGGCAGTGACTAAATTTCACCACCTCACTGTCTACTTCACATGATACAGTTAGAATGCAGTTAGAATGCTCCCACATATCTCTTGTTCTCCATTCTCATATTTACTTATCAGTGAATCCTCTTAACCTGGTGAGACTTTAAATGCAGAGGTGGCATTGAGTTGGTGGGAATGGAAAGGAAATGATGGGGGAATTGGACATGCTGCTATAGTTAGGTGGAGAAAGGGAGAAAGTGGTAGAGAGGCAGAAATTTGCAATTCCCAGCAGACGGACATCAGACTGGGCAACACACATTTGGCCTGTGGTCTAATTATCCATTTCATATCAAAGCAATTGTGTTCATATCAACAGTTATAGAACATGTGCACTAAACCTTGCCGCTAATATCCAATTATCAGTTAACAATTTTTAGCACTTCACACCATTATTTAAAAGTTTTATAACCATTGATGAAAGCAGTGACAAGAGAGCATTATGAAATTCTGAGCAAAAATATCAGTTGCTTATATCCAATTATGTCCTTCTGCTTATGGAAGGCTCTTTGCTTCTGTGGAGGCTTCTATGAATGGAAGAGGGAAGAAGGCAGTTTTTACAAATTACTTCTTTCTTTGTAACTGCCCTCTCCACACACATACACGTTACCTTGTGCAGTGTTCCAAAGAGCCTCCCAACCTTCTGGAGCAGATTTGTGGTGGGGACAGGGCACGGAAGGAGAAATGAGCAAATACTGCTTTCCTCCCTTCAGTTCATGAATGCTTCTGCTGGACTGAAGAGCCTTCCATGAGCTGAGGACAACAATAGGATCCATCAACCAATATTTTTTGTTTCCAAATTTGTTGGCGTTAGAAATAATGGTGGAAAAGCACTGAAATATGCTACATGTTTGAAAAAGGGTTTTGGTTTAAAATTATCAGTAGTGCAAATTATGTGAATGCATCTGCACTGACTTAGGAATTTTTAGGGTGTTTGCACTGACTAGACATGCAATTTGTCCATCACTATTTGGGGATATATCCTTCATATTTTTAAAACTTTTTTGTTCTCGTCCTTTATTATTCAGTTCATTTCAGTGGGGTTGCAAATCGAGCTAATCTTGCTTTTCATCACTGGAAAGATTTTTAATTTGGAGGGGTTCTTCTCTCAAGAGAACCAGGATATTATTTCATAAATATGGGAAAGACCATATTCTCAGTGCCAAAGGACATGCTTTGCATGTAGAAGGCACGGGGTTCAGTCTCTAGTTTTAAAGAGTAAGATAGCAGAGTGAGGGGAGAAATCTGTGCCTGAGATCCCAGAGAGCAGCTGCCAGGTAATGTAGACAATATTGGGCTAGATGGATGGACAAATAATCTGACCTGGTAAAATGTGTCTTTCTACTGAAAAAAGTGTTTCATCTGATACTTCAGATGTATTCATAAGCGATCATGCACAGAGTATCTCACACTGTGTGTAACTGCTGTGATTTTAGGTGGGACATTGGAGCTGTATATGTTACTATGCTGCCTGCAAGATATTACTGTGAAAGTGTTCTCACTATAAAACATTCTTGCTGTAAAACATGTTACAATATATTGCAAAAAGTGACAACCAAAATTACCAGTGGACTGGAGCAACTCCAGTGCGAGGAAAGGTTACTGCTGCTCTTTAGTTTAGAAAAAAGATGAGTAAGATGGATCATGCTATGAGAGGTATATAACTATTGGTTATGTGGAAAAAATAAAAAGAGATCCTTTCCTCCTCATTCCTAATACTAAAACCTATGATCTTCCAATGAAGCTGAATAAGGAGGGATTCATAACAGATGAGAGGATTTCTTCATACAGTGCATAGTTAAACTGTGGAATTTGCTACCCAAGGATGTTGTGATGGTCACTAACATTAGGGACTGTCAAGAAATTAGATTCAGTATACATTTCAAGCCAAATATATCAAATTTGCACTTTCTGAAACAATATGAGAACCAAGAATACAGCCATCCTTTAAAATTTACATTTATTCAAATTTTGCAATGCAATTCACCAACCAAACATTGTTTACAAAATGCATATATTAGGTAAAAGTATGCATAAAATGAATATATGAGTGAAAATAACATACAAAAATGCATTATATGATGAGAAATTGCGTGCAAAAATGCGTACATTAGTCAAAACTGCCTACCAAAATGTGTTTATTACGAGACATTTGCACTAAAGTGGAGAATTTTAATCAGGATTTATTTTTTATTTTTTGCAAATTGCTGCAGAAATGTGGAGAACTGAATTTAAGATTGGAAAAATGAGAAACTGAGAGAACTGAAATTGACAGATCTTTCCATCCCTACCCAACACAGACAACTTTAAAACTGAATTAGATAACTTCATGGGGGATAAGGCTGTCAGTTGCTACTAGTCATGATGCCTATATACCTCCAGGTTCACAGTAAATGAGGAACAAGAGCAGGAGAAGACAATTGACTTTACATCCTGCCTATGGGCTTGATAGGTCTTTGGTGTGCCCCAGCAAGGTTCTTGTGTTTTTTTAAGGAGCTGTGCCAGTGTGGGTGTTTAGGGATGGGTGAGAGACCTTTAGGGGATCATGGAACTGAATAATTCCCAGTTTTGCCCTATTCCATCTCTGCAAGGTGTTTATTTCTAAACTACAACATAGCACAGCATGCTGCTATTATGGTGCACACCACATGCAATGTATAGTTATGGTTACAGCACTGTTGACTGTTGCCACTTTGCTGCCAAAGGGTTAGCTGTCAATAATGGTAAAATAGCACAAGTTGCAATATAAGCTGTCCTATGAAATGAACACTCAGAACTCCATATGTGCAAAGGCTTCCTCATTAATTTTAGTCAATTTATTCATTGAAACAAATAGGGACGCCTAATTCTGTGTTTATGGCAAGGTGCTTTGGAAGAGCCATGACATTAAAAGGCATAATTTGATTTAAAAGTGTTAGTAAAGATTGTTTAGTACATTTCATGGCTTGGATTTTCCCACGTCTTTTAAAACTGCCAATAAAAATCTAGCTTCATAAATGTGAATAATGTTAAGGCTCAAAGTGGCACCTTAAAAATTGTCTTACTTTAGGGAGAGGAAATTTATTTAGTTTCTGCTGCTGGAAAATGTATATATAATATTGCCTTGTTATTCAAACAAACATTCTATGTATTTAGAGAAAATTTGTTACTCGGCTGGCAAAGTGCTAGTATCCCAGGATAAAAGAGATGTATTAACAATTCAGCTTTGTTTTCTAAAATTGCCCAAAATAACTTTCAGCAATAATACTTGGGATGAGAAACAAGAAAGAGTGAAATGCAAATACTGAGATAGTCTTGACTATGAAAAGAAGAGCATTGCTGCACTGAGCAGCAGCTCTGGACATGAGTTTTAATTTCCTGAATTCCACTCTCAATATGCAAACACTAACAGGCTTCCAGACAATAGCATCTGGATCCTGGCAACATGGTTCAACATTGCCCCCTTGGCCTACCTTGCCTTTTTCACCATTTGAAAATGATCTCAATAAGCTGAAAACTCAAACTGAATTCAGTAAAGGACAAGGTTGAAATGTTACATTCTGGGAGGAAATCTCAAACTGACCCATGATGAAAGATAGAGATGATTATGAATGACAGTGTGGAAAGGTGTCTAGCCTCAGGAGATTCCCGAGGGCCAGACAGAGAGGCTTGGAGGGCTGCATTTGGCCCTGGGACCTGAGCTTCCCCACCCTATTCTGTTGTATTGGGGGTGATGTGGCCTTTCTAAGAAAGTGAAAATACTAACTTTTGAATATGTACAGTGTGGTCATTGTGATACTGTCAAGCTGTGGGAAATGCAGTAAATGATCTAAGTCACTTTTGATAAAATCCCCAATGTGATGCTGTGCTAATAACCTTATGTAAACTTTGTGAGATCTGCCTGAAAAGCAAGATATAAATGCCTTAAATAAACATATACATGTAAAACACTGGGCATTTCTCCTGTTGCATACATTTGCACACCCTCAGATCCATCATCCTACCTGCTCGTCGTTAAGTGCCAGAGAGATATACCTCTTTAAAGAGTAGCATAAATCTTGTTTTAAGATAATTTTTTACCATAAAATATAATGCGGTTTTGTTCGTTTGCTAGGGTGCTGTGTTGCATATCTAACAAAATTAGAAAACAAATAGTTGCAATTACTATTCATAATTGATTAGGGATATTGTAAATTCCCTAATCAGTGTACGGATTTCCTGTATCTGTCTGGGATGTCTTATCCTGTATCTTACCCTGCAAAGATAAGAGGTTTGACAAGCCTTTCCCAATTGGTGTCCTCCAGATGTTTTGGACTACAACTCCAATAATCCCTAGCCAAAATAACTGTTGTCATGCATAATGTGTTAGCTTGGGCTGATGATAGTTGTAGTCCAAAACATCTGGAGGACAGTAAGTTGAAAAAGGCTGGTTTAGACTATAGTGACCCATGGATGCCCCTTTCTAACTCTACTATACCCCAAAGCTGTTTATTTTCAAGTTGAATACAGTCAAATACTCAGAGGTAACCAGGTAGAAAGCTATAGCTATACAGTTGTGTCAAAGAAGCTGTGCAGTTGCACTATATGTGTAATTTGTGTCTGTCTATCTGTAGTGCTGATGCTGTTAATACAAAATTATTTCACATACTTGTTCTTTGAGACCCATTGTAGCAAGCATCCTTTGTGCCTGCACAAGAAAAGAGGGAGAGAGAGAGACAGGATGGGAAAACTGCATCAAAAATAGTCCATAACCTTTTTGCTTACAGCTTCTTTGAATTTGGTGTGATGCAAGTAGGGACATTCTAACATTGGTGACAACTCCTTCTGCAAATAGTGGAGAAATTATTTTCATCCCGGGAGGAAATGTGGCTTAAGACAAACAGGCTGTGTGAACCATTCAAGTTGCCTGCCACCACCAAGCTGGGGTGGGGGGTGGGTGTTGACTGCCTGCCAGTTCCTTGAAGCCTTTTACTTCCCCAATTATGGTTTCTCTCTGATGCTGAAGTGCCAGTTGTGGCAGAAAAATAATTTCTTATGAGAACAAATAGCCCTGGATAATCTGCATATGATAGCAGAGTGGGAGATAAGGCAAGAGCTCTCTATTTGTTCCTCAGTTTCCACTCTGGTCTTCCTCATGCAAGCCAGCTGGAGGGTGAAGCATATGTAGCAGGTGGCATGTCTGGCAATCGCACCAGCATTCACACCCATTTCTTCTTTCCTCCATGCTGGGCACAAAGGGATGCTCATTGCCAGAGGGGTGGGGATTTGAGCTTCTTGGAAAACATTTGTAAAGTGGAACATATGAAAAATATGTTCCATGTAAAATTGATCTTCACACTTAATTTATTTTGACATTTTGGTTTGATTTGACAGAAAAATTGGGAAAGATATGCAGAGGCTTTCATCATCCAACATTGCTTTTAATCATTTTCCCTTTTTTCTACTTTAAAAAGGTTTGTTTATCTCACACTAATCTCATCACGTTTAATAATCTTTTATGGGCAATTTTTTATAAACTGGTGTTATGTAAAACAATGCAACATGCTTGAATATGAGAAGAATGCAGATTTGTTTTGTATCTTTGGCAATGCTTAGTTTTTTTTTCTCACAAAGGGCTTGATTCTGCCACCCACATCTATGTGTAGCAGCATACTCCTCCACAAATGATACTAAGCCCAGGAAAACTACGATGAGTGCAGGATAGTGAAGAATGCCTGAAATTAAACTTTGGAGCTAGAATATTTTATAACAATTGCTGCTCAGAAGTTGGGGTTGGAAAAATATATATAGCTTGACCAAGAATAATAATTCACTAGATGATTGATAAGCAGTGAAATAATAAGCTACTAGCAGGCAATCTTAAGCATACCTATCATGAATAATTCCTACTGAGTTCAATAGGATATTGTACTTAGGAATGTACCACAATAACATGAGCTTAAGCTACCTGATCCCTTTCAAACAAAAGTGTTCATGGCTCTGTTGGTAAAACGTAATGGTAGCCAACGTTGTGCCTTCCTCATGTAGTTGGATGACAACTCCCATCTGCTCAGCCAGCATGGCCAAGGATGAGGTATGATGGGAGTTGCCCATCACCTTGTTGGCCATCTCTGGAATAATGGAAGGAATTGTGTTCCGATCTGTGCATTAATCTGAGAGGTGTCTTTTAGGTCAGTTTGTTTAAAAATGTTGACCAAAATAAATGGTCTTCCATCTCTACATGACACATGACACATCATTTGACAGTTGGCTTTAGTAGGCACAGTATAGTTAGGGCTGGCTACAAGTAAATCTATAAAATATAAAATGTATCTCCATAGCCATGAATTAAATGAATATTTGCATCACTGTTCTGTACATGGTTTTATCTTATTCTCTGTCTTTCTCTTTTTCCCCCCTCTTATACCAGAGTAAGTTAGCTGTATACAGCAAGATGCAGGAATCTCTGGAAGTGACCCTTCCTAATAAACAAGAGGAAGATGAGAAAGACCAGCCCACTGATATGGAATACCTTAATTCTCGCTGCGTCCTTTTCACTTACTTTCAGGGAGACATTGGGTCAGTAGTGGATGAACACTTCTCAAGAGCTTTAAATCAAGCTAGCCGCTTCAGTTCAGAGGCTGCCAATTCAAAAAGCAAGACAGGGCTAAATCCTCTATGGAAAGGTAAGGTTTAGAAGCAAAATCTAGTTACATTTTGTTTACTTTATACCATTAATTTTGGGGTCACATGAACTGGGTTATATATATGCTTTTGGGCACAATCACATGGCATTCTTTTTAACCATTAGGTTCTCATGCAACACCTGGAGGGCAGGACACTGATATACAAAGATCTGGCCTGCAAAACCAGTGTTGCCCATGCAGTTTGACTAGCCACATAAAGAATTTGGAAATTCCTGAGAAAAGTTACCCTTCAGCATCAAACTAGGTGTGATGCAGGAGATCAGTAACTAGGGTTTCTTTATCCTAACTAGCAATTCCAAGTGGTGGCTTTGATGACTGGAGAAATGGCATTTGGGTAGAGGGAAACCCCTCCCCATCAGTCTATTTTGCCTTTCTAAATTGTCCCTCCAAATAGTTACTAGATCAGTAGGGAAACATGCAGGCACTATACACATTGACCCTGCACTCTTGCCTAGCTTCACTTTCTTCATCTTCAGAGCAGACATGTGGGGCTGCTAATTAGTAATAATAAAACCCTTAGAAAGATCTGTGGTTGTGCATTTTGGTTGTGCATCACATCTAGTGTGACTCACATGACCACATTGGACTGAAAGAATGGAAGGCTGCCATGTAGAAAATTATTTAATATTCTCACCTTGATGATTTCACTTTCCTGTAAGATATTATAGACTGGCAATGCAGGAACTGCTGTCTTATCATCCCATTTTAGTTTTGCGATAAATAAGCATCATGACTCCATGTCAGGCAGATGTGATTGCTTAATATGTCATGAAATTTGGAGAATGAAATGAGAGCTGTATTTGGTATATATCTGGCTTTCTCCAATCAACTGAACGCTGTAAGCAGTATCAGCGTAATCTAGTCAGTTAAGCACCACTGAAATTTCATTTATTTCAGTGGAGGTACTGAGCATGTGCTTATTTTTTTTCACTGAAATCAAATGATATTAAAACAGTTGCTTAAAAGGATTGTGCCCTCTTTTAATAGCTGATCTATTACACTACAGAATAGCTTAGAGAAGAAATTGTACTTAGTTGACAATCTTTAGCACAAGGATAGGCAGACTGAAGACATGTGGGATATCCTTAGTTAGAACCCCATGATCCACCAACTTTAGCCTTAAGTTCATGCACTTAGAATTAAATATCTGAGGGGAAAATAATGTGAGGAAGGCAGTAGGGGAGAGTGCAGTGGGGCTGCGCTGCTTACTGCACTTCCCTCCAGTCAGGTTGCTGCTGCACACTGCGGTAAAGAGGGGGAGGAGAGGGATGGGAGCAACACTAAAATGGAAAGTTCACTAAAATTGCAAAGTAAATCAAACATATTTAAAGTGACCATCTGAACTATATCAACGGTTTTAATATTTTATTATTTATTTATTTATTAAATTTATATACCGCCCGACTAGCAATAGCTCTCTGGGCGGTGAACATAAAACAGCATAAAAATACAATAAATAACAAAACAATACTAAAATACAAGCAACAATCCAACACAATAAACATTTTTAAAATTAAATCAGTGTAACTTAAAATGCTTCAGAGAATAGGAAGGTTTTGACCTGGCGCCGGAAGGAGAGCAGAGTCGGCGCCAGGCGTACTTCCTCAGGGAGACTGTTCCATAGTTCGGGGGCCACCACTGAGAAGGCCCTAGATCTTGTCATCACCCTCCGGGCCTCCCTGTGAGTTGGAACCCGGAGGAGGGCCTTCGTAGCAGAACGTAGTGCACGGGCCGGTTCATATCGGAAGAGGCGTTCCGCAAGGTATCGTGGTCCCGCACCGTATAAGGCTTTATAGGTTAATACCAACACTTTGAATCTAGCCCGGAAACATATTGGCAACCAGTGCAAGCTGGCCAGAACAGGTGTTATATGCTCGGACCGCTTGGTCCTTGTCAGCAATCTGGCCGCCGCATTTTGCACTAGTTGTAGCTTCCGAACTGTCTTCAAAGGTAGCCCTACGTAAAGCGCATTACAGTAATCCAAACGTGAGGTTACCAGAGCATGTACCACTGATGTAAGGTCCTCTTTACTCAAATAGGGACGTAGCTGGGCTACCAACCGAAGTTGGTAAAACGCATTCCTAACCACCGAGGCTACTTGAGCCTCAAGTGAGAGGGAAGAGTCTAAAAAGACTCCCAGACTACGAACCCGGTCCTTTAGGGGGAGTGTAACCCCGTCCAGGACAGGGTATATATCCACCATCTGATCAGAGAACCCGTCCACCAACAGCATCTCAGTCTTGTCTGGATTGAGCTTCAGTTTGTTAACTATTTTGTTAACAAAATATTGTTGCTTCCTCCCTGCTAAAACAAGATCAGCACAGCACATGTCTTTTTTCGATTATTTGGGCTGACTACAGATGTTGCCACCACTCACCATATGCTCAGAGGCACATGTTACCAAATTCTTCTAAGCTACATAGGAAGTGGATTGGACTGTGAAAGACCAACCCAAATTGTGTTTGCATTTTGACAAATTTATAGGGCAGTCCAATATCTCAGAGGAGAGGTCAGGTCTCCTGCTCCCCTGGTGCATTCAGTCTAGCTGCCCAATTTCCCTGTTTTTTAAAGTTTGATAGAAATATCTGTGGGCTATAGGTACATTCTTAAACCGCAAGGTTTTTTGCCTATTAGTGAATAAATAATGACATCCTGAAATGGGATCGCATTGGTTAACAATGACATTCTCTGGTGATATCAACCGGAGTAGAGGTAACTTCTGAGAAATTAAAAATATATGTGAAAACTCTAGGAGGTCACCTCACTAGATAGGCCTTGTCAGAACTGATTTTCAGTGAAATCAACAAGAAAAATATTGAGGGTTGTATCCAAGAATTTAGTTGTGCAAGAGGTGAAGTGTTTATGAATTGGGTGTGGAAACATTATGACATTTCGCAAATATTCAGGAATGTGATTTTAAAACTCTACATTTCGCAGGCTTAATCTTCTCTGTGCATATTTAGCATGCAATAGAGAAGTATACCATATCTTTTGGACACTGAGTAACATTTTCTATCAGTTTTGTGCAAAGGCAAACTAAAGTTTCCAAAAGAGGGGAAAATGGATTGGACTGTGTTCCTTACATTTCTAGTTTGCTTTTTCCTTCCAAAGCCTTTTTGCTGATGCTGAACGATATATTAGAAAGTATCCCTGACTAGAGTAGGTTTTTTTCTTAATAGAGGCTTGGGATCTCTATTAAATTCTGAGTAAAATGCTTCAGTTGTCCCTGCACAGGTCTCTACTAGTTTACGGCAGGGGTCTCAGTAATGCTGATGAATATTTTTTTGTATAGAATTGATTAACTGGGAAAGCTGCTTCTTTTGTTAAGAGAATAAAAAAGAGCAATGTGGAAATTCACTGAGTTTTAATTTATTTTTTAGTCATGAAAACTCTTAAGTTTAACAAAAGAAACATTTGTAATTGCCAATTGGAAATATATACAGAAAAGGGGGAATGGGTAGCACTTCTTGACTGTTTTGATAAAAACAACAACCGTGAAATGTTCTTATATTTGAGATATTTCTATGGCATTATTTCCTTGTCATCAGCTATAGGCATTTTCTTACATGACATCATCTCTAACTCTCATCCTTTCCCCCAAAGCATTGTCCTTTATACTTTACTTCAAATCAAGGCTTTGGCAACAGTACTCACAGTATCTGTGCCAGCACTGTCATTACATAGTAAAAGCATTAACCACTCCTCAGAAATATGGGGTTTAAAATATGTGATTTCATAACACAATGGCATTGGATTTTTGCGGTGCTTGAATTTCAGTCTTCTTAAATCAGCCAAATGCATTTAGAATTTCCAAATGCATTTAGAATTAAATAGCTTTTGTTAAAATTCTTTTAGATCCCAGAGTTCATCTAAAAGAACATAAATATAAGTAACTGGTCACTCCAGTGGTTGATCACAAAATATTACAATGCTGGTTCAATTTTGTCATTTGTGATTGTCTACTGTCTATGCGCCTGTCACTAGCATATTTATGAAATGCCTCACAGAACAATTTCTCTAGACATTGTACAAATACAACTGAATAAAAACATGACAATAAAACCATACCGTTAAACCCCCCCACAATAATCTTAGATACAAAACCAGCACAATAAAAACAGAATAATAAACTACTATATGCAGCACAGAACCAAACATATATTAAAACTGCTGATTGGGACTTAAAACCTTAAAAGAATTTTAAAAGGCCTGGTAGAACATAAGAGTCTTAACCAGACACTGAAAATACAGCAATGTGGGTGCCATGTGAGCTATCCTAGGGAGAACATTGCATAGTCAGGGGTCACCACCAAAAAGGTTTCCTCTCTCATGGTCTTCCTCTAATTTTCAGATTGAGGGGCACATGAGGAAGAAGCTTTGTAGATTACCTTAGGGTCCGGATGGGTACTTGTGCTTTCATCAACATTTTAAAATACTTATCATGTATGTACCTCTGTTCATTTCTTTATTCATGTTAGCGAAGCTGTTTGTTACTAAAGATCCATTTAAGAATTTATCCTCTTTTTGACTTTTATTTTAAAAGAGAATGTAACAATAGCAAACCAAAGGAGTGGTTTCCCAGCTTCATTTTGGACCAGTTCTTACCAAACTCCGCCTCCACCATGCTTAAGTGGAGTTCATCATGATTTTCCCGTTACTGCACCAGGCACCTTCTCAACAGCGGATCCTAGCAGCTGGCCAGGACATACCTTGCATCAGAGTGCTCCACCTCCTCCGCCTAGTATGTCAGAGTCTTGGCATTACCCATTAGCATCTCAGGTGAGCCCTTCATATGGACACATGCATGATGTGTACATGCATCACCACCATCCTCATGCACACATGCATCATCACCACCACGCAACTTCGCACCTTGACCCACGGTACAGATCTTTGCTGATGCCTTCAGTTTGTGCAGGCAAGATTCCTCCACCACAGTGTGATGCAACAAAAACAGATCCTACTGCTGTCACCAGTGCTACCTCAGCATGGGCAGGAGCCTTTCATGGAACAGTTGACATTGTGCCAACTTTTGGGTTTGACACAGGTAAGCTGCAGTTTACTCTTGTGCATGGTTCATGTTTCAAGAAAGATATCATAACTGAGCAAATTCTCACCAAGCTCTCTAATTCAGTGGGCAGCTGTGACACTCCAGATGTTGCTGGGCTCCCAGTCACCATGGCCAACAGTCAAGGATGATTTATTTATTTATTTATTTATTTATTTCATTTTTAAACCGCCCATAGCGAATAGTGAATGATGGAAGTTATAGTCCAAGAACATCTGGAGGACCACAGGTTTCCCAGCCCTGATTCTTTCACCTGATCTGCTATCCCCAACATGGGGTCATTCACACGGGAGCTGAACACGCAGTAAAGATGCAGCTTTTGCCATAGTGATAGATTTGCAAGGTTCACTTTCTACCTTCAAATCTGCTGTTTTCCTTTCACACAAGTAGGCGTTCCTCTGGAAAGGTTTAGTATCACTGTTTCCTTGTGGTCCCACCCCTAATTTTGCATGCTTACTCCCTCTGGAGTACCCATATTGCTAATGGAGAAGGGGAGGGTTTTTTTGGTCAGCTTTGTTGTTGCTTGTCAGTTGCACGCCTCTCCCCAGAGCATGAGGGTGCAATTGACATGAAACTGTATGAAACTGAATAGAGGAGGAAGTGAGTGAAAGGCAGCTTTTGCAGGCAGCAGAGAGAGAGGGAGCTGGTGATGTGGCATAAGAAAGCCTGTCCACTAAAAAAACATCAAGGCAAAGTGCCTACATGGAGGAGCACAGTGAACCTGAAACAGTTTTTCCTTTCCTTTCTTAAAATTGGATTGGTTTGATATGGGGAAACTGTGTGATAGCTGCTTATTGCCTGCAATGTCATGTGAACCATACAAATTAAATGGGGATGCAAGTAGCACCAATCTTACAGTAAGTCACCGTGTGAACCAGCCCATAGTTAGATAGGACTGAAGTCATAAGAATGCTAAGATTAGCAAAGAGAACCTAGAAGAATTAAGCTGCAATCCAGTAATGTCTACTCAGAAATAAGTTCCATTGGGTTCAATGGGACTTACTCCCAGGTAAATGTGTATTGGATTGCAGTCTTAGGTGTTGACTCCCAGTGAAATAAAAATATGGATAAACAACACACTTAATATAGGTGAGCAATCCCAGGATTCAAATCTTTACTGCTTGTAGCAAAAATCTAATAAACATCCTGTTATCATGCAACGTCAGTAGGAATTCGATACTGGTTTTCTTTTGTTACAGTCCTAAGTACCCTTACTTGCAAGAAGGCTTTGTTCAAATCAGAAAACTTAGGATTCTTCTTTCTCTACGCATCTGCAATGAATCTGGTTTGTTAATCAGTCCTGTTCAAGAATAGGATGTTCTGAATTCACTCAATGTGGACCCAAGGGATCCTAAAATGTTTTTCAAAATCCAATCCAAATGTTATGTATAAAACTCCCTAAAAACAACCCAGTGTAAAATAAAACAGTCATTCTACAGGATAGTGCTTACAAATAAATTTATTACAAGCACAGAACACTTTTGCTCAAATAACGTTTTTGGATGCTACTCTGCAGTACCTATGTGATACAATTTTAATGTTTTGAGATACTAGTGGTAAAAAGAAAGCTGAAAAACAAAGTCCAGAGGGTCACATCACTCGAAAATGCTTGGAAGTTGTTTAAAAACACTATATTAGAAGCTCAACTGGAGTGCATACCGCAGATCAGAAAAGGTAACTCCAGGGCCAAGAAGATGCCAGCATGGTTAACGAGCAAAGTCAAGGAAGCTCTTAGAGGCAAAAAGTCTTCCTTCAGAAAATGGAAGTCTTGTCCGAATGAAGAAAATAAAAAAGAACACAAACTCTGGCAAAAGAAATGCAAGAAGACAATAAGGGATGCTAAAAAAGAATTTGAGGAGCACATTGCTAAGAACATAAAAACCAACCACAAAAAATTCTATAAATACATTCAAAGAAGGAGACCATCTAGGGAGGCGATTGGACCCTTGGATGATAAGGGAGTCAAAGGTGTACTAAAGAACGATAAGGAGATTGCAGAGAAGCTAAATGAATTCTTTGCATCTGTCTTCACAGTGGAAGATATAGGGCAGATCCCTGAACCTGAACTAACATTTGCAGGAAGGGATTCTGAGGAACTGAGACAAATAGTGGTAACGAGAGAGGAAGTTCTAGGCTTAATGGACAATATAAAAACTGACAAATCACCGGGCCCGGATGGCATCCACCCGAGAGTTCTCAAAGAACTCAAATGTGAAATTGCTGATCTGCTAACTAAAATATGTAACTTGTCCCTCGGGTCCTCCTCTGAGCCTGAGGACTGGAAAGTGGCAAATGTAACGCCAATCTTCAAAAAGGGATCCAGAGGGGATCCCGGAAATTACAGGCCAGTTAGCTTAACCTCTGTCCCTGGGAAACTGGTAGAAAGTATTATTAAAGCCAGATTAACTAAGCACATAGAAGAACAAGCCTTGCTGAAGCAGAACCAGCATGGCTTCTGCAAGGGAAAGTCCTGTCTCAGTAACCTACTAGAATTCTTTGAGAGTGTCAACAAGCATATAGATAGAGGTGATCCAGTGGACATAGTGTACTTAGACTTTCAAAAAGCGTTTGACAAGGTACCTCACCAAAGACTTCTGAGGAAGCTTAGCAGTCATGGAATAAGAGGAGAGGTCCTCTTGTGGATAAGGGATTGGTTAAGAAGCAGAAAGCAGAGAGTAGGAATAAATGGACAGTTCTCCCAATGGAGGGCTGTAGAAAATGGAGTCCCTCAAGGATCGGTATTGGGACCTGTACTTTTCAACTTGTTCATTAATGACCTAGAATTAGGAGTGAGCAGTGAAGTGGCCAAGTTTGCTGACAACACTAAATTGTTCAGGGTTGTTAAAACAAAAAGGGATTGTGAAGAGCTCCAAAAAGACCTCTCCAAACTGAGTGAATGGGCGGGAAAATGGCAAATCCAATTCAATATAAACAAGTGTAAAATTATGCATATTGGAGCAAAAAATCTTAATTTCACATATACGCTCATGGGGTCTGAACTGGTGGTGACCGACCAGGAGAGGGACCTCGGGGTTGTAGTGGACAGCACGATGAAAATGTCGACCCAGTGTGTGGCAGCTGTGAAAAAGGCAAATTCCATGCTAGCGATAATTAGGAAAGGTATTGAAAATAAAACAGCCAATATCATAACACCATTGTATAAATCTGTGGTGCGGCTGCATTTGGAATACTGTGTACAGTTCTGGTCGTCTCATCTCAAAAAGGATATTATAGAGTTGGAAAAGGTTCAGAAGAGGGCAACCAGAATGATCAAGGGGATGGAGCGACTCCCTTACGAGGAAAGGTTGCAGCTTTGGGGCTTTTTAGTTTAGAGAAAAGGCAGGTCAGAGGAGACATGATAGAAGTGTATAAAATTATGCATGGCATTGAGAAAGTGGATAGAGAAAAGTTCTTCTCCCTCTCTCATAATACAAGAACTCGTGGACATTCAAAGAAGCTGAATGTTGGAAGATTCAGGACAGACAAAAGGAAGTACTTCTTTACTCAGCGCATAGTTAAACTATGGAATTTGCTCCCACAAGATGCAGTAACGGCCACCAGCTTGGATGGCTTTAAAAGAAGATTAGACAAATTCATGGAGGACAGGGCTATCAATGGCTACTAGCCATGATGGCTGTGCTGTGCCACCCTAGTCAGAGGCAGCATGCTTCTGAAAACCAGTTGCCGGGAGCCTCAGGAGGGGACAGTGTTCTTGCACTCAGGTCCTGCTTGCGGGCTTCCCCCAGGCACCTGGTTGGCCACTGTGAGAACAGGATGCTGGACTAGATGGGCCACTGGCCTGATCCAGCAGGCTTTTCTTATGTTCTTACTATCTGAAATGAAAGACAGAGTTTTTCTCTGTTATCTCCATACTTTGGACCCAGAAACTTCACAATTTTGGGATGACATCTGATCTTGTCTTTTACATTGCTGCAGGATTCTCTGTTAGCACTTGAACTACAAAGGTAGCACTTGAATTGCAAAGAATTGCAACATAAACATGCGTACCTTCCTAGGTACATTATGATTGTTCAATATTTAAGACATATAGCATTATGTTTTATGGCCCCTTGAAAATAGATTAGAGTGGCCACATACATATTGCCAAAAAAATAGGATATGCATCACTAAAAAAGAGGACAAAAGAGAGCACAATTTGTTCATTTTATGTATAAATACAAATAATTTAAAATGAAATATAATATATATGGGGAAGCCTGTGGCCAGGTTATCAGTGTGCCTGCTCAATGTGCTCCACTTTTCGGCGTTCCACTAATACGGCAGCTTTCAATTAGAGTAAGACCCCACTCACACGGCACTTGTTCCTCTTTTACGGTGTTTTTCGGGCATTGGGTGCCATTTTATTGATGTCCGCTTTTCGGCGGGTTTCACTTTTCAGTGGGGGTCTGGAATGTAACCCGCTGTATGAGTGGGGCCCTACTGTATACCAATTGTATCTTGAATGTGTGCACCAGCTTTCATTCAGATATCTGTCTTCAAGGCAGAGCTTGGAAGATTACTTTTAAAAAGTAATAAATTACAGTTACAATTACATGACCCAAAAAGTAGTAATTACTGTTACAATTACAATTGCTCTGAAAGTAACTGATTACTTTTTCTCAAAAGTAATAACTACAATTACATTTCAGTTACTTTAAAAAAAAAACGCCTGCAAGGTGCTGGCCTTGGCTGCTGCACATCTAAGTAGCCTAAAACAACATTAAAAATAAACACACACAGAGGTAGTAGAATAATTATTTTTATCCATAAGATAGCAATGGTGGTCTCTCTGCTGGTAAGGGAGGTGGGGAGAGAGGCTGAGGCCACTACTCAGATCTTTGCACGTCAAACCAAGTGCATGCCCCCCCCACTCAGCCAGCAAGCATAATCTCTCTCACTTAACCACCTCCCGGATCCTACTCTGCCACCCATCCAAACAAACATTTTCCCCTGAGATGCAAAAAAGTTAAAATACTGCAAATGCAGCAAAGCAGCCAAAGAGGGTGGTGGAGACCACTTTGTGTGCCAAGTGCAAACACAGTACACACACACACAAACACACACACATGGTGTCATCATTCACCTCCACGGTTCTTTATCTCCATTCTGCTGCTGCCTCCTTCTCCTTTATCCATGTTCTTACCCTCCGGCTCCTTTTTCCCTCCACTCCATTCTTCAGCACCACCATCCATTGTTTAAAACAATTGTTTTCTCCACTCCACCCCGTCTCACTCTCCACCTCCTCCCTTGTCACCTCCTACCCACCCAGAGAGCATGAGGAAAGAATAATGCTGCACAGAAGCCCAGTTTGAGGCACACGATTTTCATCCACAAATCAGAGGAGCAGAAGACTTCCCCTGCTCTCCTCCCCCCCAAGTAATGCCCAAAAGTAGTGCTGGAAACATTACAATTACTTCACAAAAGTAATAACATTAGTCCTAGTTCTATTACAATCAAAATGTAAAGGAATTACCCACTTGTTCCTCAAAAAAGTAATGAATTACAAGTAATTTGTTACTTGTAATGAATTACTTCCAAGCTCTGCTTCAAGGTAGATGTTATCACAAAGAACAGAAGATTCCGAACAGGCAAGTTAAATCAAAGGCCTTACTTGGTTCAGGCAGTGATCTCTAAATTTATAGATACTAAAACTTCTTTTAGATTGAATAGAATCTCAGAGTTTGGTCATATTTTGCATATACCTGCTCATTTGGAAAGCCCATGAAATCCAGCATACTGTTTTTTGCACAAACTAGCCAGATGCTTTTGTGAAGCTCACAAGGAGGGCATAAGGGAAACATGCCTGCCCCATTGTTTGTCTTCCGGCACCTGATATTCAAAGTCATACTGTCTTTGAATCGAAACATTCCATATACTTAGCTTAACCTGATATGTGGTAGGTGATTTACCATATTCCATTGGTATTGCTATGAAAAACAAGTAAAATATGGAGCCACATCTGCCAAGGAGCTAAATCTGATTTTAGCTGCCTGGTACATCTCCCAACATGATCTGGGACTTGTGCCTGTCTTTTTATACATATTGTGGAGGACACTGGTATAATCCAATTGTGTCAAAGGGTGAAGCAGCCATCGCTGACCTAACAATGAATTGGACAAATATAGCATTTGCCCGATGGAACAATTTCATATATGTAACTGGTCCATGCAATTGCATAGGTCATCCAGTTGCAGGGAGCCAGCTCCTCCTGTCCTGGGTGTGTTGAGATATGTACTTATAGGACTTCTCCCAGGCCAGGTGTGGAGAAGTGGTACATCTCAGGGAAGCTCAGTTGAGATAGGATGTAGTCCAAGTGATGCTTAAGCTAAGAGCAGACTGGGAAAAAGATCAAGGCTCACATACACAGTATAATTCTTTTTTTATTTTAACAATTAATGTAGGCTAGTAGATTACAGACATTTTAGGCCTTATCAAGCTATGCCACACCATAAATACATTTATTTTCCTGTACTCAAATGAAACTATGGTTTTGATTGTGAGACTATAGTTTTTATCATTACGGACAGGAAACCAACAAGTTATTTCCCATTATCTGGCATTATTATTTGCAGCTTCAACATAGAAGTTTATATGGGAAACAGTATAGTAAATGGCTGTCACAAGTACATGCCATTGAGTTTTGGGTTTTTTTTGTATCTCTGTCCATGCATTTGCAATTGTACCATTCAAATAACATTAGATGATTGTCCATTTATTTTAGAGGTGGTTTGGATTTGGGTTTTAGGAGAGTAAAGCAGCATGGTTCAATCTTTTAGTTAAATACTTCAGCACAGGAGGGAGTTTAAAAATACAAGAGGAAGGGGATCCGCAATCTGCCCTCCCTAGGAAAAATAACTTTTAACAAAATCTGACTATTTTTTTAAAAAAACAAATGTCAAAAGCTAAGTACGCTGATTTTTGTGACTCTATTTTCTGCCGTCTCCCTTTTCTGTACTAGCTGCTGCACCTCAGCAAGCTTCATTCTCACATTCATCGTTATACAGTGAGAAAGTCAGACAATGCTACTTGCCACCTCAGGAAATTAAGAAAAATAGCTTAACTGGATTCTTAAAAGGTCCGGACAATTTTATGGCCATTATCTTTGCAGCTGTACAGATGACACAAGAGTAATTAAATTACATGCTCTGGGTTGTAAAGTAATTATCTGCCCGGACTAGGAGCAGTTTTTTCTCTCTCTTCATGGGTCTGCCCTTTGGCAATCTATATTTATGAGGAGATTTCAGCTTTCTATGAAGCTTGTGATCATTAGTAATAGACATAAACGTGCATCTAATATAGCAGTTCCAGTGTTTCTTGTTGCCTAGACAATTGCATCCCTCTAGGATGCAAATCTTAAAGTGGTAAGGGTTTGAGAGTGTCAAAGAAGCTGACAGCAATGTCGGGATTCTAGATCAAGAGGCTAGACTCCTAGCAGGGTCACCCAAGGCGGAATGGTCAAAGCTGAGACACCAGATTAAGATGCATCCAAACTCAGAGGAAGGTAATGGTAAACCACCTCTGAATACCTTTTACCATGAAAACCCTATGAATAGACTATCCAAAATGCAACATGAGAATGCTGGAAGATGAGACCCCCCAGGTCAGAAGGCACTAAACGAGCTACTGGGGAAAAACAAAGGACAAGTACGAGTAGCTCTGTGACTAATGATGCAGCCGGGTCAAAGCCGAAAGGAAGCCCAGAGGCTGATGCGCACAGATGCGAAAGGAGAGTATGGAGTTGTACAAAGCACACAGTAGGAATACTTTCTGTGAAAACAAGACCAGGACGAGACTACAACCTCGGAGACCAGATTTTGAATCCCCACACAGCCATGAAGCTCACTGGGTGATCTTGGGCAAGTCACTGCCTCTCAGCCTCAAACGGAGGCAATGGTAAACCCCTTCTGAATACCGCTTACCATGAAAACCCTGTTCATAGGGCCACCATAAGTCGGGGTCAGCTTGAAGGCAGTACATTTACATTTTAATATTGAAAATCAGCGTAAAGCTAAAGAAGAACAAAGCAATCATAATGCCAAAATACAATTTAAATAACATCCCAGAAGAATATAAAGATCAAATAAGCAACAGATTTGAGGCTTTAAACTTAGTTGACAGAGAACCAGAAGAACTATGGAGTGAAGTCAGAGACATTATCAGGGAAGAATGCAAAAAGACAATACCTCTAGTTAAAAAGAAAGGCCACAATGGATGACTGAAGAAACTCTTAAAATGGTTAAAGAGAGAAGGAAAGCAAAAGCATAAGGAGATAGGGACATGGTTAGAACTCTAAATGCAATAATACAGCAACTAGTACATAGGGACAAAGAGAACTATTACAATAGTTATTGTATAGTAATAGAAGAGGACAACAAAAAGGGTAGAACAAGAGCCCTATTCCAAAAGATTAGAGAACTTAAAGGGAAATTTAAACCAAGAGTAGGGATGTTGAATAATCAACAGGGAAACACACTGACTGACCGAGATGAAATAAAAGGAAGATAGAAACAGTACACTAAAGAACTCTATAAAAGAGACGCAAAGATGACAGATTCATTCATGGAGGAACCGTATGATGTAGAACCAGAAATTTTAGAATATGAGGTGAAAGTTGCTCTTAAAATATTTGGAAGAAACAGATCACCAGGAACAGATGGCATACCAATAGAGTTGCTGAAAGTTACTGAGACTGAATCTGTCCAAATTTTGACAAAAAAATTGTAAAGAAATATGGAAAACTAAACAATGCCCCACAGACTGGAAGTGTTAAATATACATCCCAATTCCAAAGAAAGGGGATCCCAGGGAATGCAGTAATTATTGCACTATTGCCTTAATATCCCATGCAAGTAAAGTAATGCTCAAGATTCTACTAATGCTCTTACCATATATGGAGCAAGAAATGCTAGATGTCCAAGCTGGATTTAGAAAGGGAAGAGGTACCAGAGATTATATTGCAAACATATGGTGGATAATGGAACAGACCAAGGAATTTCAGAAGGAAATTATCCTGTGCTTTATAGATTACAGCAAAGCCTTTGATTGTGTAGATCATGAAAAACTATGGACGCTTTAAAAGAAATGGGGGTACCACAGCATCTGATTGTCCTGATGTGCAACCTATACTCTGGATGAGAGGCTACTGTAAGGACAGAATATGGAGAAACCGACTGGTTCCCAATTGGAAAGGGTGTGAGACAGGGGTGTATTTTATCACCCTATTTGTTTAATCTGTACGCAGAACATATCATACGGAAAGCGGGATTGGACCAAGATGAAGGAGGTGTGAAAATTGGAGGGAGAAACATCAATAATTTAAGATATGCAGACGATACCATACTCTTATCAGAAACCAGTAATGATTTGAAACGAATGCTGATGAAAGTTAAAGAGGAAAGCACAAAAGCAGGACTACAGCTGTACGTCAAAAAGACTAAAGTAATGACAACACAGGATTTATGCAACTTTACAGTTGACAATGAAGACATTGAACTTGTCAAGGATAATCAATATCTTGGCACAATCATTAACCAAAATGGAGACAATACTCAAGAAATCAGAAGAAGGCTAGGACTGAGGAGGGCAGCTTTGAGAGAACTAGAAAAGGTCCTCAAATGCAAAGATGTATCACTGCACACTAAAGTCAGGATCATTCAGAGTATGGTATTCCCGATCTCTATGTATGGATGTGAAAGTTGGACAGGGGAAAAAGTGGATTAGAGAAAAATCAACTCATTTGAAATGTGACAAAAAGACAAATAATTGGCAAAAAAGACAAATAGTTGGGTGTTACAACAAATTAAACCAGAACTATCACTAGAAGCTAAAATGATGAAACTGAAGTTATCATACTTTGGACACATAATGAGAAGACATGATTCACTAGAAAAGATAATAATGCTGGGAAAAACAGAAAAGAGTAGAAAAAGAGGAAGACCAAACAAGAGATAGATTGATTCCATAAAAGAAACCACAGACCTGAACTTCCAAGATCTGAACAGGTTGGTTTATAACAGATGCTACTGGATGTCGCTGATTCATAGGGTCACCATAAGTTGTAATTGACTTGAAGGCACATAACAACAACAACAAGGCTGAGGAAAGATTCTTGTTTTAAGGATAATATATTTTTAAAAGAAAGGATTAATTTTTTAAAAAAGCTACAATTTGTTCCTGGCTAAGTGAAAGTAGCAAGAAATGAATTAATATAATGGTGTGGGGGGGAATTGGGGTGGATGAGTCATAGCTCTTAGCTAACTATTGTCATTACTTAATTTTCTTTCAGAGTTGAATACTAATAACCCAATTCAGCTTTTTGTTTCAGAACTGGAGTATACGGGTCATAGATTCGTCATCAAGGATAGATCCACTCCATAACCACATGCATAATGTTTATTTTTCATGCATTTATTTATGGCTTTTGCTTTAGCTGAGTTACATCATGAATTATCATTTTGCACAATATAGCATATATTAATCAATTAACTTGCATTTCTTTGAATGCAGGTAAAGCTTTTCACGTACATGTAAGACACAGACAAGTTCCTGTGCATTTATTTGCTTTTTATTAATCCTTTGAGAAGGGGAAAGGCAGGAAAGGGAAAGATAAACCCTTTACAATCTCTTTTATAAACTAGAATGCTATAAGAAATACAGAGCATAGCCCAAGAGTGGTGAACCTCAGGCCCAGGAGCTGAATGCTTCTAGATCTTTCTAGGGCTGTCCCCATTCCATGATCTCCCTCCCCAGGCCACACCTGTCAACAGCCCAGCACTGTGCACTTCTCAAGTGTCTTTGCCTGGTTGGAATGTGTCTTACAAGTGTGATCATTCTGCTTGTATGAATGTAGGATGGAGGTGGAGAGGGGGTGTGTGTGTGAGAGAGAGAGAGGGAGGGAGGGAGAGGGGGGGAGAGGGAGAGGGAGAGGGAGAGGGAGAGAGAGAGAGAGTTTTTAGCCAGCATGGATTTTTCACATTCCGCAGTGTTGAAAATACCCCCATGCCATTCTGATGCTTCCCATAAGCTCATTTCAAAACAAAACCTTACAAAACTTATAGTTCTGAACTCAGAAATGCTTGCTTAACAACCCTCTCCATTCTCATGGTGATACACAAAACAGTCAGAGAGAATAGAGAGTTCAAAGTCTAAAAAGAGGGAAAAAACCCTCAGAGCCCTTTTGGACTTTTTTCTCTGAGAGTTCTCATAATCTGTTGAAATTCATTAAAAATCAGCCATGTTCACAGAGTACCTGTAATCCTACTACTGACCTTGCCCCATCCTCTGACCTTCATCTTCTGCAGTTTGAAAGTTAAAAAAATGCCTGGCTGATTTTTAATTAATTTAAGAAATTTTGGCTGGAACCCTATGACAACGCGGGGCATGCTCAGTAAGAACCAACTGTCAGTGTTTTAAAAGCCTCACAGCTGCTGGACTTGGCTAATCAGGGGGCCACACCCACACCAGATTTTGATTTCACTTGAGACAGTCAGGGCTTCCCTCAGAGAATCCTGGGAAGTGTAGTTTGTGAAGGGTGCTGAGAGGAGACTGCTATTCCACTGACAGAGCTTCAGTGGCCAGACTGGTTCAACAGTCAGCCACTCTGATTGAAGGTCTGTGAGGGGAACAGGGCATCTCCTAGCAATGCTCAGCACCCTTCACTAACACTTCCCAGGATTCTTTGAGAGAAGCCATGACTGTCCAAAGTGAAATCAAGGCCTGGTGTGGATGTGGCCAGGGACAGCTTTGATTTAAATTTGGGTGGGAGGCTACATGTGCCTGCTGTAGAATAAAACGGTGGGGGAAATGCTGAAAAGCAATGATACTGTTCACAATGTTTTCCTTTTGCTCTCTGCTATCTTTTGGGCGCATTTCAAAGACTTCCTCTTTTAACTAGCCTTTTAAGTTGAGACCTATCCCAGTCTGCATCTGTGTTAGAATTGCTTTTAATATGTTTTCTTTAATAATGTTTTTAACATTTTTTTTAAAAAAAGATGTTTTTAAAGCTTTTTAAAAAATGTTTTTAATGTTTTGTTTTAATGTATTTTAAGGTCTTTTTATGATGTTTTAAAGTGTTTTTATCATTTCTGTTTGCCGCCCTGGGCTACTGCTGGGAGGAAGGGCGGGATATAAATCAAATAATAAATAAATAAATAAATAAATAAATAAATAAATAAATAAATAAATAAATAAAGGAAAGAGGCTACCCTTCTGCCCAGTACCCACCCACCCAATCTCCCTCTCCCCTCCCTGCCCCTCCCCCACGTCAGTGTTGGACTATGAACTGGGAGACCAGGGTTCGAATCCCCACACAGCCATGAAGCTCACTGGGCGACCTTGGGCCAGTCACTGCCTCTCAGCCTCAGAGGAAGGCAATGGTAAAACCACCTCTGAATACAGCTTACCATGAAAACCCTATTCATAGGGTCAACATAAGTTGGGATTGACTTGAAGGCAGTCCATTTCCATTTTCAAACATGATTGCACAGAAATTTATTTATTTTATTTATTTATTAGATTTTTATACCGCCCCACTAGCATAGCTCTCTGGGCGGTGTACAACAAAGAATACAAATATATACAATAAAATTCCATAATATGATACAACAGAAACATATAAAAATAAGAAATCTAAAATCAGTTACAACTCAAAAAGTATGCAAACAATCAAACCCACCCTCCCTTCTCCTCCCTCCTATTCCCTCCCTCTTGCCTCTTCCCTCCCCCTTCCTTTGCCCTTCCCTTCCAATCCCCTCCTCCCCCTCCTCCAACCCCTCCCCCTCCCCATGGTCAGTTTTACCTATCTTAAGCATGATTGCACGGAAGCAAATACCATTGAACTCTATAAGCCTCCAAATGATCAAACCTTGCCTTCCGTCCCCCTTCCTTTGCCCCCTCCAATACAGTCCTTCCCCCTCCTCCTCCCCCATGGTCAGTTTTTCCTATCCTAACCATGATTGCATAGGAGTAAATACCATTGAACTCAATAAGCATGCAAATGATCAGACCTACTTTTTTCCCTCCTTCCCCTCTCCTCTTCCTTCTTCCTCCTCCCCTCTCCTCTTCCTTCTTCCTCCTCCCCTCTCCTCTTCCTTCTTCCTCCTCCCCTCCCCTCTTCCTTCTTCCTCCTCCCCTGCCCACTCCAGCCCTCCCTCCCTCCCCCCCCGGTCAGTTTTACCTATCCTAAGCATGATTGCACAGGAGTTAATCGCACTGAATTCAATAAACATGCAAATGATCAAACCTGTTCTTCTTCCCTCCCCATCCTGCCTGCTCCCATCCGAGTCCTCCCCTCTGTGTTTCCTCCCCTCATCCCCTGTGGTCAGTTTCACCTATCCTAAGCATGATTGCAGGGCAGTAAATCCCACTGAACTCAATAAGCATGCAAATGATCAATCCATTCTCAGCAAACTTGGTCAGGATCCCATTTGTTACCTCCCGGATTAAAAAGCAGGGAAATTCACTAAAAGGCAAAATACTTTGCAGTTTAAGAATGTACCTATAGCCCACAGCTATTTCTATCCAACTTTAAAAAGCAGGGAAATTGGGCAGCTATAGTGAATGCACCAGGGAAGCAGGAGACCTGATCTCCTCTCTGACATATTGGACTGCCCTACAAATTTGTCAGAATGCAAACACCATTTGGGTTGGTCTTTCACAGTCCAATCCACTTGCTGTGTAGCTTGCAAGAATTTGGTAACATGTGCCTCTGAGCATATGGTGAGTGGTGGCAACACCTGCAATCAGCCCAAATAATAGAAAGAAGACATGTGCTGTGCTGATCTTGTTTTAGCAGGGAGGAAGCAACAATATTAAGACAGTTGATATAGTTCAGATGGTCACTTTAAATATGTCTGATTTACTTTGCCATTTTAGTGAAGTTTCTTATAGGGAATCATTTTCTTTTGTTTCTATTTCTGTGAATATGTGAAGTAGAACAAAATTTGCACTAAAAAAACTCCAAACATAATTGCGGAATAATGGCACTGACTTCTGCAGAATAGTCTCCAGTGGACCTCAGGAGTGTCTCAATTTGCACAAGAGAAAACAGTCGGAGGAGAAATATATTCTAGCAAAATTCTAGGTGTGCTCTATGTTTTTAATTGACAGTGCCCACCTTGCTTTAAATGAAGTGGTTGAAACATAGCAGGCTGTACACATGCATCCTCTTTTCCCCCACAGCTAATAGTCATTGCTGAAGTAGCAACATATTGTAATCAGTCTGATATTACAACAAACTGCAGTTTCAGATTCAACTGTCAATGCACCCAAAAGAGAAATAGAGCATAACCTCCAAGTTGAAACACAAAAGGCTGTCTTCACCATCATATGAGATTGACCAATAAAAAGGCTTTGAAATTAATAAAATAAATTTGACACAGATTTCTGGATGAATAATGAGGGAAATAAAATTTTCTAGTTTAGATTCTCTGTAGAAACATTAGTAACATAGGAAAGAAGCAAAGTAAGAACACCAACAAGCATTCAAAAATATAATTATCTTTGAAGATGGCAGGTGTTGCCACCACTCACCATATGCTCAGAGGCACATGTTACCAAATTCTTGCAAGCTACACAGCAAGTGGATTGGACTGTGAAAGACCAACCCAAATTGTGTTTGCATTTTGACAAATTTGTAGGGCAGTACAATATCTCAGAGAGGAGGTCAGGTCTCCTGCTCCCCTGGTGCATTCACTCTAGCTGCCCAATTTCCCTGCTTTTTAAAGTTGGATAGAAATAGTTGTGGGCTACAGGTATGTTCTTAAACCGCAAGGTTTTTTGCCTGTTAGTGATTATATCTGGGTCACATGCTTCTCCCTATCTGCATTGGTGAATATACACAATCCTGACATTTGCTTTTGTCCCTAAAAGCATGTGGGACATTACAATGATTGTCAACATCTGTATATGGTCATGCATTATACCAGCCTTTCCCAACCAGTGTGCCTCCAGATGTTGTTGGACCACAACTCCCATCAGCCTCAGCCAGCATTGCCAATGGCCAGGAAAGGTGGGGATTGTGGTCCAACAACATCTGGAGGCACATTGGTTGGGAAAGGCTGTCTTAGGGAGTCCCGAGGGCGCTACCCCCTTCTATTACTTTTTCTTGTGTTTTTTCCTTTAATTTGTTTTCTGTTAAACTAGTCTAGAGGAGATTGGTGGTGTGGAGGGCCTGTGGTGCATGTGTAGTTCCTGCACAGGGTGGGAGCCTGTGCAGTGAACTGAATGAGAGGAGAAAGTCACCACATGCCTTCAGAGTGAGAGTCAGTAACTGGCAGAAGGCTGGCCTTCCCTGGGTGTGAGACAGGAGGGGGAGTAGATGGGCCCTGTGTGAAAAAGTTTGAATGGGTGTGATTGTTCGCAGAGGCCTACTGGGATAATTCGCTCCAGCAGGCTTTGTTGGTGGGCTTGTGTTGGGCCCATATTAGGTGTTTAGGAGGAATCTTAGTACGGAGGAACATGGGTGATTGCACCTCAATTTCAGTGATTACGGGCAGAGGGAAATATAGCCATGGGGAGGTGGTGAATTACCAGAGAAGGCAAAGACAAGGCTATCTGCGCCTTGTTCCTTGCTGCCACTCCTCTCATAGTTTGGTTCCTCATTGCCCATCTGCTGTGCCCACTGGCCTGTGTGTGTTGTTGTTTAACGCCAGATCAGTACATAATAAGACCACTCTCATCCATGACTTGATTGTGGATGAAGGTGCCGATTTGGTGTGTATTATCGAGACCTGGGTGGGTGAGCTTGAAGGGGTTGATCTGACCCAGCTTTGCCCACCTGGATACTCGCTGCAGCACCAGCACAGGCTGCAGGGACAGGGGGAGGAGTTGCTGTGGTCTACAGAACTTCCATCTCTGTCACCAGGAAACCACTCTGGCTTGGAGCTGGCTGTGAGGGCCTGCACCTGGTGTTGGGCTGAGGAGACAGTAAACTAGGGTTGCTGCTGGTGTACCATCCACCCTGCTGCCCGGCAGCTTCTCTGACTGAGCTGGTGGAGGTCATCTTGGCTGTGGCGTTGGAGGAGCCCAGAACGATAGTGCTGGGTGATTTCAATGTCCATGCTGAGGCTGCCTCTAGTGTTCCGGCTCAGGACTTCATGGCCTACATGATGACCATGGGGTTGTCTTAGTTTGTTACTGGCCCAACACATAGGTCAGGGCACACCCTCGACTTGGTTTTTGCCCCAGATGGAGGTCTGGAGATAGCGGGGGTGGATGTCACCCCATTGTCATGGTCAGATCACTTCCTGGTGAAGTTTAGACTTATGGCTCCGATCCTTCCCTGCAGGGGTGGCGAACAGATTAAGATGGTCCACCCCTGGAGCTTAATGGAATCCACTGGATTCCTGAATGCCCTGGGGGAGTTCCCAGTAGATAGAGCAGGTGACCCTGTTGAAGCCCTTGTCATGCTGTGGAACAGCGAGGCGCGTCGGGGTCTTGACACGGTTGCCCCCGAGCGCCCTCTCCGGCACTGTGGAGCCCGGCTTGCACCTTGGTACACCAGAGAGGTAAGGGCAATGAAACAGGCTGGACGACGGCTAGAAAGCAAGTAGTGAAAGACGTGCTGTGAGGCTAATCGGGCATGAGTAAAACATCATAACTGTGCCTACTGTGTGGTGGTGAGGGTGGCAAAGAAGGCCCACTTCTCTACCTCCATCGCATCCTCAAGTAGCTGTCCGGTGGAGCTTTTCCTTATTGTCAGGGGTCTGTTGACATCAACTCCAGGAAATGGAGTCTTAGACCATTTGGAGGCCCACTGTGAATTGTTTGTAAGGCACTTTGAGGGTAAAGTTGCTTGCCTCCGTAGCAGTCTTGATGCCCCATCCACATCTACTGTAGTCCCCAATGAGGTGTCCAGTGCAACGTCTGCTGCAACTTCTTGGGAATGGTTTCAGTTGATGCAGCCTGATGACATGGACAAGGTGCTTGTGATGATGCAGCCAGCAATGTGTCCTCTCGACCCTTGCCCTTCTTGCCTTATTAAAGCTTGCCGAGGGTGTCTGACCAAGTGGACCCAGGGTGTGGTCAATGCATCATTGCGAGAGGGAGTGGTTCCAGCCACCTTGAAAGAGGCAGTGATTCAACCACTCCTTAAAAATCCCACCCTGGACCCATTGGTTTCTGACAACTACCGACCGGTTGCAAATACCCCCTGCTTAGGGAAGGTGATTGAGAGGGTTGTGGCGCAGCAACTGCAAGTGCTCTTGGATGAAACAGATTATCTTGACTCATTCCAGTTTGGGTTCAGGCCTGGTTATGGGACTGAATTGGCCTTGGTCACCCTGATGGATGACCTTTATCGGGAGAAGGACAGGGGGAGTGCGACCCTGTTATTCTTACTTGATCTCTCAGCGGCTTTTGATACCATTGACCATGGTATCCTTCTGGGCCGACTTGGTGAGATGGGTACTGGAGGCACTGTTTTACAGTGGTTCCGATCCTATCTCCAAGGTCATTCTCAGAGAATAGCATTGGGTGACTGTCTTTCGGCCCCCTGGCAGCTGTGCTGTGGGGTGCCGCAGGGTACCATCTTGTCCCCCATGCTGTTTAACATCTATATGAAGGCCTTGGGAGCAGTCATCAGGAGCTTTGAGGTGAGGTGTCAGCAGCATGCTGATGATACCCAGCTCTATTTCTCCATAACATCTGATTTGGGAGAGGCCATGCAAGCCCTGGACTGCTGCCTGGACTCGGTGGTGGGCTGGATGAGGGCCAGTAAACTGAGTCTGAATCCTAACAAGATGGAGGCGCTGTGGGTTGGTGGTTCCCGAGTTCGGATAATTGGTCAGTTGCCTGCTTTCGATGGGGTCGTACTCCCTCTGAAAGAGCAGGTCCGTAGCCTGGGGGTGCTCCTGGATCCGTCTTTGTCGCTAGAGGCCCAGGTGACCTAAGTGGCTAGGAGTGCCTTTTACCAGCTTCAGCTGGTGAGACAGCTGTGGCCGTTTCTGGACCGGGATAGCCTGACCACTGTTGTCCACGCACTGGTAACCTCTAGGCTGGATTACTGTAATGCGCTCTATGTGGGGCTGCCCTTGAGGTTGGTCCGGAAGCTTCAGCTGGTGCAAAATGCGGCAGCAAGACTGCTCACTGGAGCAGGGTATCGCCAACATGTCACTCCGCTGCGGAAAAAATTGCACTGGCTGCCCATTTGCTACCAGGCCAAGTTCAAGGTTCTAGTTTTGGTGTACAAAGCCCTATACAGCTCGGGACCAGGATACCTGAAAGACCATCTTATCCCTTACATACCCAGTCGATCACTGCGCTCTGCAGGTGAGGGCCTCCTCCAGATACCATCTTATCAGGAGGTTTGTTCTGCACAATATAGGAAACAGACCTTTAGTGTGGCGGCAGCTACCCTGTGGAATTCCCTCCCTTTGAATATTAGGCAGGTGCAATCTCTGCTATCTTTTCGGTGCCTTGTGAAGACTTTCCTCTTTCAACAAGCCTTTTAAGTTGAGACCTATCCCAGTCTGCATCTGTGTCAGAATTGTTTAATATGTTTTTAATAATGTTTTTAATCCTTTTTTAAGGTTGTTTTTTAAAATGTTTTTAATGCTGTTTTGTTTTAATGTATTTTAAGATCTGTTTTATGATGTTTTAAAGTGTTTTAGTGCTTTGCTTGCCGCCCTGGGCTCCTGCTGGGAGGAAGGGCAGGATACAAATTAAATAAATAAAGAGATCTCTTGCTTTCTCCCACTACAGGGGAGGGAAGGATTCAATATGATTCAGAGGAGGAGGAGATGAGAAGTGAGGAGGAGGGGGGTGCCAGGTAGACACCCTTTAAAGCCTCTGTTGAAGCTGTCCTTACCATCTATGAGTGGGTGTAGGAACCTATCCCTATTCTTTCCACGTTATTCCTACCAAAGTTTCTGTTAAAGAAATAATGTCCAGGAACACATCTCCTTTGTCAACTGCAGAAGAAGTTGATGCTTCGTTTATTATTTCTTGATTATACTGGTTCCATTGAAATTTGATTCCAAATTTATTTATTTATTTATTTATTTTGTTGCATTTATATACCGCCCATAGCAAGTAGCTCTCAGGGCGGTAAACATAATAGGATAAAATACATACATCATAATAATAAAATCACAAAACATATAAGACACAATGAAAACAAAATACAATTAAACAAAATATAAGATGATAAAAGGATTAGTATTACAAGATTAAAAAGATAAAAAGATTAAAATGATTAAAATGCCTGGGAGCATAAGAAGGTCTTTACCTGGCAAAGGTACCTGGAAAGATAATAATGTAGGCGTCAGGCGTACCTCTTCGGGGAGGCTATTCCACAACTCGGGGGCCACCACAGAAAAGGCCCTAGATCTAGTAACCACCCTCCGGGCTTCCCGATGAGCTGGTACCCGGAGGAGGGCCTTAGATGCTGAACGAAGTGAGTGGGTAGGTTCATAGCGGGAGAGGTGTTCCACCAGGTATTGCGGTCCCACGCCATGTAAGGCTTTATAGGTCATAACCAGCACCTTGAATCTCGCCCGGAAGCAAATAGGTAGCCAGTGCAGACGAGCCAGAACAGGAGTTATGTGCGAAGACTGACTGGTCCTCGTCAATAGTCTAGCTGCTGCATTCTGCACTAGCTGAAGCTTCCAAACTGTCTTCAAGGGTAGCCCTATGTAGAGCGGATTACAGTAATCCAATCTCGAAGTTACCAGAGCATGAACAACTGAGGCGAGGTCGTCGCCATCCAGATAGGGGCGTAGTTGGGCTACCAAACGGAGATGGTAAAATGCGTTCCGTGCCACCGAGGCCACTTGAGCCTCAAGAGACAAGGAAGGGTCAAAAAGGACCCCCAAACTATGGACCTGTTCTTTCAGGGGGAGTGTAACCCCATCCAGAACAGGATGCACATCCACCATCTGAGCGGGGAAGGCGTTCACCAACAGTGTCTCAGTCTTGTCTGGATTGAGTCTCAGTTTATTAGCTCTCATCCAGTCCATTATCACGGTCAGGCAATGGTTCAGCACATCAACAGACTCACCTGAAGAAGATGAAAAGGAGAAATAGAGTTGCATGTCATCAGCATACTGATGAAAACGCACTCCAAAACTCCTGATGACCGCACCCAGAGGCTTCATGTAGATGTTAAAAAGCATGGGGAACAAAACCGACCCCTGAGGGACTCCACAATGGAGAGTGCAGGGTGTCGAGTAATGTTCCCCAAGCACTACCTTCTGGCGATGATCCGCGAAGTAGGAGCGGAACCACTGCCAAGCAGTACCCCCAACTCCCAACTCCGCGAGTCTCCCCAGAAGGATACCATGGTCGATGGTATCAAACGCCGCTGAGAGATCAAGGAGAATCAACAAAGTCACACTCCCCCTGTCCCTCTCCCGACAAAGGTCATCATACAGGGCGACCAAGGCTGTTTCAGTGCCGAAACCGGGCCTAAAACCGGATTGAAACGGATCCAGATAATCGGTTTCATCCAAGAGCACCTGGAGCTGGTTAGCAACCACCCGCTCCAAAACCTTGCCCAAAAAGGGGACATTCGCCACCGGTCTGTAGTTGTTCAAATTATCTGGGTCCAGGGAAGGTTTCTTTAAAAGAGGTCTCACTATTGCCTCCTTGAGGCTACTAGGGACTACTCCCTCTCTCAAGGAGGCATTAACCACTTCCTTGGCCCAGCCGGTGGTTCCAGCCCTGCTAGCTTTCACTAGCCAAGATGGGCAAGGATCCAGAACAGACGTGGTTGCCCGGACCATTCCAAGCACCTTGTCCACTTCCTCGAGCTGCACCATGTAAATAAATAAATAAATAAAATAATCTATGCCTGCTCCAGGGCTGGCATAGTTTGTCTCCCATTTCAGGATATGTCAAGGGAAAGGAAGGGCTGTAGATCTTGCAAATACACAACCTCTCCTTACATATCTCCCAAATGCCTCTTTTTGCCCTCTCCAGTGTCAGAGCCCTGTCATTTGAGTAGCATCAGCTGCAAACCTCTCTGTAGCCTCCTAAAGAAGAGGCAAGGGACAGATCTTCCACTCTGAATCTTGATGTTATACAAAAGCCTTATAAGGACAAGGGTAAAGGGTATTACACTAACACATAGCCTTGTAGGGGTCATCCACATGGTGATTTTATGTGTGTCTGGTGCTACTTGCATCCCTTTGTAATTCGTATGGTTCACATGATGTTGCAGGCAAGCAGAACCTATAACACAGTTTCTCCCTTTAAATCTGTATCAACTCAGTCCAATTATAATGCAAAAAGGAAAGGAAAAAGCATCTCAGCTTTGCTGCACTCCTCCATGTCAGTGCTTGATTTTTTTTAGTGGGTGGGCTCTCTTATGCTCCATCACCCATTCCCTCTCTGTCTGCCACCCACAAAATCTGCCACAGCCGCTGCCTCCTTTGCTTTTCACTCCCTCCCTCCTCTAATCAGTTTCATATAGTTTGGTGTCCATTGCACCCCAACACTCTCCCAGCTGAAGCCCAACAGGCGTGCAATTGACAATAAACAATGAACCTGACAAAAAAAACCTCCCCTTCTCCTTTAGCAATATTGATACTCTGGAGGGAGTAAACATGTAAAATTGGGGGTGGGGCCACAAGGAAACAGTGCTAGTATACCTTTCCAGAGGAAGGCCTACTTGTGTGAAAAGAAAACAGTAGATTGGAAGCTACCATTGAGCAAGAAGTGTGGACCCTGAAAAGCTATTGCAATGGTAAAAGCAGCTTCTTTAGTGCGAAGTTAGGCTCCCATGTGGATAAGCTCATAGATGCTACCTACCTTGAACTGGGTTTTCAGAAAAGTTCAGAAGTGAATCTGTAGCAGAGGTTTAGAGTCAGATCTAGCGGTCTGTACATTTACCAAAAGGTACCGCTTGAGGCTATGGCAAAGGTGAAGACAAAGAAAAAGGCAGAGGAATAACAATTCAAGGAGGTAGCAGTAGAAGAAGCAGATGTATACCAGTGACTAGAGACATGTGGGCCAGAAATTGAAGGGTCTTAAAACAGGCCTAAAAGGATGAAATAGGGCAAAAACAGGTGTGAAACATATGACATATTCCTAGATCTTCAGTCAAAGTTTCAGGGGAAGGGGGAAATACGAAATTCTGCAGAGTCATTTGTCCAATCAGACGATTTATGCAAGAGTAAAACTCCACTTATTTATTTATATATTTTATATCCCACACTTCCTCTCAGAAGGAGCCCAGGGTGGCAAACAAAAACTTAAAATATTCTAAAACATCTTTAAAATATTAAAATAAAACATCTTTAAAAACATATTAAAACAAAACATCTTTTTTTAAAAAAAAATCTTTAAAAATATTTTTAAAAGAAATTCCAACACAGACACAGACTGGGATAAGGTTTCTTGTTGAAAGAAGGTCTTCAGTAGGTGCCAGAAAGATAACAGAGATGGTAGCTGTCTAATATTTAAGGGGAGGGAATTTCAAGGGTATTTAATATTTAAGGGTAGGTGCCACAACACTAAAGGTCCGCTTCCTATGTTGTGCAAAACAGACCTCTTGATAAGATGGTATCTTCAGGAAGCCCTCACTGCTGCAGTGATCACCTGGGTATATAAGAGGTAAAAATCTTTCAAGTATCTTGGTCCCAAGCTGCATAGGGCTCTGTACACCAAAACCAGAACCTTGAACTTGGCTCAGTAGCTAATGGGCACTCATGTGGATTTTGTTGACTTCAAATGCCGCTTTAAAATTACAGCCGTGCACAGAGACCACAAAACAGGATTTACTTATGATGGTGCTCTGCAAGCAGGTGTGCATTGCCCTAATCACATGCAGTGTTGTATATCCCTGGAGGCAACAGGGCTGGCATGTAGAAGTTATATGCAATTGGGATGACCCACAGAGAACACCCATGGAACACTGCTAGGAGGGATGGGATTTCCACAGTCTACAGAGAAGGGCCGTAACAGTTCAATAAACACTGGGACTGTAGGAGTGGATTCACACAAATTTCTGGAAGAAACAGCTGCCCAAACTCATCTCCTCCTCCTCCACCACCACCATTTAACAGCATCAAAGCTTTCTTTTGAATCTGCATCAATGTAGCAAAATCTTATTTAACTACATCCTAAAAATGATTGAAAATGAAAACTAGCATTATTAAAGATAAGACTGCACACATTCAAGGGAATGCTTACCAAGGAAGAGTGACTGAGAAAAATTATATTGTTTCCTAAAAGACTTCAAATCTGCCTTCAAGAATCACTGGCTAGATCACTCTTAGCTCCTCAGAAAGACATCTTTGTGAACTGAGGAGGCTGCTGACCAGATACAAATTCTGAATACCTTGTTGATGTTAAAAGATTACAAAAGTGCACATAAATTAATCTGGGCCAGTTCTACCAAAGCATAAGGAAATGATTCAACAGTAAGTAATTTCAAGACTGTGGCCACCCATCCCCTTTGAGTGCAGGAACTTCAGCACAATCTTCAATTTCATGGAAATATTTTAGTATAATTTAAGATGGAAACAGATAATAGTCTCAGCTCTTTCAGTTTTCTCTCTGCTTAAATTTGTAAATGATTGTTATTGGATTCATCTGTTTGGTAAATTATTTTTGGGAAACTTATTTTTATTATTATGTTTGGCAAGTTAATTATTTTAATTTTTCTCTTAGTGTTTTTATTGTGTTGGATAGTCTTTTATATTATATTCTGTATTGATTTGCTGTTTTATGATTGTATATGCTTTTATGTTTGCTAAAACTAAAGAAAGTGTGTGGAAAGGAGTTAAAAGTGGCTTGAAAGGGATAATTCTGATGGGTTTAAGTCTGAGATGAAAGACAAGATGAATCCTCTCTCCATTCTCCATTCCAAAAGCTTGACTCAACTGGACAAGCATCTTCCAAAGCAATTGATGGCAACAGGCTGGCTCGGGGGGCTTCAGGGCAAGGCATGGAGCCAGTGCAGCTCTGTCCACTCCCTATCCGTTAGGACCTGAAATGGCCCCTTCACGTGGCCTAATGGTAGGGCTGGCCAAATTTTATCCCACTGTCTCCTCTTGTCAAACAGGCCTTGCAAGTTTCTGAAACAATGCAACAATCTGTGTACCAGAAGCAAAAGTGGGTAAAATGTACACAATACAAACAATGCTTCCTCTTTCAAATCATTATGATGCATCTCAGACACATAGACATCAGATTATTTTATTTTATTTATTTAATAGTATTTATATACCAGTTGAATGTAAAGGCCTCTAAGCAGTTTACAAAAAACATTAAAATTATCAATAAAACAGTTAAAAACAAGTAATTAAAAACATATTTAAACAAAACAGCTATTTATCTAGTTTTACTGAGAAATGAAGTTCATGTCAGAGGATTTTAATCAATATATTTTATACCTAGTATTACTTGTTAAAATTAGAAAAAAAATCAGCTACAATCTAATACAAATTTCAGTAATTAACTTTGGTCCTAAACTATACTCTGATGGCACGAGGTCACCACCTAGTGAGGTTAAGCAGGTATGGTCAGTGCCTGGATGAATGACCACATGGGAGTCACATATATGTTGCCATAAGTTCCATAATGGGAAAAGGTGAGATGTAAATGCAATATGATGACTGATTAAAATAAGTCACTGAAACGGTGGCTTTTGAAAATGTGCAAAGTGTAACTGTTTAAACTGCTTTCTTCTTTCTTTCAAAATAGGCATCCAACATCAGGACAAAAGTAAGGAGACATCATGGTTCTGAAGTACAAATGGATTTTACCAGTAACCAGTGTTAAGCATTCCCATCTTGTGAAGGAGATACTACACTCTTTTTTTACAACCTCTTCACAGTGGCAGTGGACATACTGCTAAGCAGATGATGATCCAGCCAGGCATAATTTTCAGACTGAGCCTTTACTTCCAGAAGGCCATTACTAAATCCCAGGATGTTAAGAAAAGAAAATCCAATACCTTTCTTTTGTATAATCATTTGTCATCTGAGCCTGCTGCAGCATTTCTTCAGCCTAACTTCTTTTTACTCCTTTTAACAGTGTTTTGCTTGGCTGTATGTTGTCTATAAACTAATTCACATCCTCGATTGTCAGGAGAGACCTAGCCTTGACTAGTAGTCCTCCTTCAGGAATACAGTTTTTATAGCTCTTTGTGCATCTATTTTTGTAGAAATACAGAAAGTTTGCATAAGCATTGATGGGCTATTTTAGAACAATGTATTTTTTTAAAATTTAAAGTTTTGAAATTTTAAAGTTCTGTTTAAAGAACTTGCTCTCAGATGCACTGGCAAAATTGTAAAATGCATAGGTTTTTAGATGTCTGATATACTTGTATGAGATGTTCTTGTTACGTGAAGCAACTTGTCATGATCAAATGGTTCAGTCCTACATATAACAATCCCTCAAGATCTTGAATGTACTTTGCCTTTCGCTTGAGCAATTGTTCAGATGTAAAATAGTTCCCATGGCAGTGCTCTATCATTGAAAAATGATTATTCACTTTGCCTCTGCTTCTGAAGACAACTTTCAGCTGGGCACTTAATGACAGTACGTTGTTGAAACAAGGAGGTGCAGATGTTTTTAACTGAAATCCTAAGCCCATGAACAGCTTGAGCCTTTAAATTGACTTCAGCTACGGTGTTGATTGATATGGCAGCAGCTGAAGAGAGATTCAGTGCCTTGTTGCTTGGGGTAATCTTTCTGATCCTGCCCTAATTTCCTACTATCCTCCACCTGTACCTATTAGAACATCCAAACTGGGATCCAGAGAACAAGCTTAAGCATGTTCAAGGGACTGGATGTGCCCAGTGAAATTTTTCACTTTTTCCCTGTTCAAGCAGACTGCTTTAGAAGGTCCTTCCTAGTCATACAGTTCTTTGGATCCAGGCCAGAGCTAGCAAACAATTGCACCAGTCTGTGTAGCTTATATATTTGTCTAGAATGCCCTGCATAGAGGCACTAGAACAGTTGTATAAGTGGAAGCATGAACACAGCACAGTCGGTTATTGGTACTGCTACAGTTCTGGTGATGGCACTTTATAGCACTGTGGAGACCATTAAGTTTTATCCTATGAGCTGCTGCGTTAGTAGCTCATAGGAACAGGATATTCATTGAAAATTTCATTGCATATCAATGGAGCACACAAGTATGTTAAGTATCAGGCCATTAATCACCTAGCTCATAATAAAACTTACTAGCTAGTCTTGTTTTGGGGAAAATATATATTTCCAATGAACCATTCTTGCAATTAAAAAATACTCTAACAGGAATTAAAGCCTGGGGCATATTTTGAAGGTATCTGTAAGGGAGAAAACCCTTCCAGTGGTGGCTTTTGCATTCTGAATCAGCCCTCTTTTGGCAAGAAAACTTTGTATATTCCCAAAAGCTCAGTATTTTCAAATACTGGAATAAAGCTACGCATTTTCTACAATCTGTTCTAAGCTGGCAGTCTATTGAGTGCACCTATTGGTCCCTAGCTCTACAAGACATTTAGAGGACGTGCTAGAATTAACCCAGTGCTTAAATTTAAGACCTCACTAGTCTGCGGTCTAAAGCAAGGTTATGAAACAGCATGCCTGCAACATGATTTATGCTTACTGTTGCCAAGCAGCAGCTCCCCTGCACTTGCAAACTGCTTTTAAACTTGAAGGAGCTTCCAATGCAGAGCAAGTTCCTCCTGTTTGGAAGAATAAAACAAAAGCTGCTCGTTGTGTGCAAATATCCCCTTAAACATCTTTGGGATGATGATCCTTACAAGAAAACACCCTCCAGTGACTTCTCCCCTCCTCAGTCCCCCACCCTCCAGGAACAAACACACACACACGGTAAAAGTTAGATCCAGCAGAATTAATCTGAACCTTGAAAGAAGAAGTGGGACTGATCATCCCACTTGCAACTTTCTTCTCCAGCTGTATGTACTTTCCAAGGGAGAAAAGGGCAACCACCTGTATCACCTCATGACCAAGGGGGACAGTGAGTAGAAGATCCTCAAAAGCCTCATGGACACCAGCGAAAGGCTCCAAGGATGCCATTATGCAAACAGGCACATGTTGTAACCCCTGGTGTAGTGAGTTTGAAATGTGAATCCTTACTACTCATCTATTGCTTTTTGTTTGCAGTCTCATTTCTGCCAGGTATCTCAGTCCAACTGCACCACTTGAACTGGGGTAACATAAGCAGACGTTTGTACCATAACATGTGAAGCACAATCCTGTTTTGTCAAAGCATGGCAGAGCTATACATTTTTTTCCAAGTGCTCTACAAACACACACACATGCACATAAAACTCTTTACTTGTATAACAAAGTTGTGTCTGTACCAGGAATATCTGGTCTATTTTAGGATCCCTGCAAAGCCACTGACACAATCCCTGTCAGGTTGATAAGTACTGCTATCACAATGGTAGCTGCTGCTCAGAGCCACATCCCTTTGCATCTACATTAGCAGCCTAGCACCCAATTGCAAAGTTTGCTCCTGCTCTGGTGCTAATTATCAAGAATCATTTTCAATGCTGACCTTCACTCAAAACTACAAAAGTTCTGCTGCCCACCTGCTAGAGTTAGAGCCAAACTAGACATTACTTCTAAAAGGTAGACAAGAAGGTGGTTCTCCCCCCTCCCCGTTCTTTAATTACAGGTGCAGGGCATTTGCACTAAGACTACTGTGTGCAGGAAAAGGTCTAACCCTTTCCTCCGCATCTGTGAACCCATCAAATATTGTCCCATGCAGCAATTAGTCTCAGGAAAAAAGCTCCCAGTGTTGCCAATTGCAGCATAGGGTGATTTTGACCCAGGGGTGAAATAAGACGCAGACACAATATGATGGGTTAAACAACGGGCCACTTTATTAAACCAAATTCATATTATGATAATGAACCTGCAAAGGGGAACATAAGTGTGGGATTCAACTGGTGAGTCAGGCAAAGCCTGCTTGCAGCTATTTGGGCGACCCAAACCCCTGTCGGGCAAAGGGGTGCAATCTGTCAACCCCTTGCCCTGACCACACTCCAATTGTGCGTAGGGAGGCCAACCTGCGTCACCGCCCCCCGGTGCCCTGAAACTCCGGGTGGATGAGACCTGTTGGCCCCAAAGGCGACCCGTATCCTGCCCTCGGGCCGTAAAACCCGGAGCTGCAGGCCTCCGGAACCGCCTATCACCTCCAAAGGTGCCTAAAGGTGTCACCTAGCTGCCCTTCACCTTCAACCTTTCCCGCACTTCCTCAATAAAGCGACCATTAAATATTAAATTCAAACAGCCAAATCAACCTAATAACCACAGAAAAAACACCCGTACTAACCCTGAATGCCCTTCCTACTAACCACACTATGGAGTAGGCAAAAGAAACCCGCCAGCTAAAACGCAGGCAAGCCAAAAATTCCTACTCGGCCCCAGAGGCGACCAAATGAATCACACTGCAGCAGAGGGAGGGTAGGGCGGGTGCCACAATTATGAAGAGGGAGAGAGGGCGGATGGTGCGAGCTTAAATAAGCTCGTATGCCCCACCCCCTCCAGAAGCGTGCCGTGACTGCATCACGCCAGTCCGGCGCGCTTGCCCTCTCCCAACATGGAGGCTCCGGATTCACCTGGGCCGCAAACACGCCCCGCAACCCGGTAAGTCCCAGGTGCAAAGCGGGGTTGTTGCAGTCCCAATGCAAATTGGAGGGGTGGTGTTGCTTGTCATTAAACAACCTGATGTGCTTCCTAGCTGCTCAAGTAACATCTAGTTTTGTCAGTGTTATACTTAGTATATCATTTACTACATTGGAAAGCTTTTGGTGGTAGCATTGTATGTGTGTGTTTTAACCAGGGCTGTGGAGTCGGACTCATGGAGTCGGAGTTGGGAGCAATTTTGGGTGGAGTCAGAGTCAGAGTCGGTAGAAATGTACCCACTCCGATTCTGACTCCAACTCTGACTCCTTCATAAATGGCAAATGTATATTAACTAGTAATAACAAATTTACTGTAGTAAAATGGTAGCACAAGGCATTTCATCACCACCACGTGAATCCAGAGCTTGGAAAAGTTACTTTTTTGAACTACAACTCCCACGAGCCCAATCCCTGGGGCTGATGGGAGTTGTATTTTAAAAAAGTAACTTTTCCAAGCTCTGGATTCACGTGGTGGTGATGAAATGTCTTGTGCTACCGTTTTACTACAGTAAATTTGTTATTACTAGTTAATATACATTTGCCATTTATGAAGGAGTCGGAGTCGGACAGTAGAAAAATAGAGGAGTCGGAGTCGAAGGTCTGGCGTACCGACTCCACAGCCTTGGTATTAACATAAGCCTTCAACACTTCTTACCAAAATGAACAATGTTCAAGAAACATTGCAAATTAGACTCTTGGAGAGCACAAGAAATTTCTGTTTTTGATTTTTCTGGAAATGTTAAAAGTATTAGATTTTACTGGGCCTAGGAAAAGAATCACTGAAATATCCTTAGAAAAGCTACCAAAGTACTAATCTAATTATTGTTATTTTAAAAGGGTTCTTTAGAGCTTTGTTTGCTTCATTGTTTATCACTTTGCATCAGAAATATTTATTTATTTAGTTGATTTATATCCCACCCTTTCACCCAGTAGGAGCCCAGGGTGGCCAACAAAAGCACTAAAAACACTTTAAAACATCATAGAAGCAGACTTTTAAATATATTAAAACACAACCACCATTAAAAACATATTTAAACAAAACATCTTTAAAAACATTTTTAAAAAAGCTTCAAAACATTTTTAAAAAGAAGGTTGAAAAATATATTAAAAAGCAGTTCTAACGTCGTTTTTCCATTGGCACATAAACATTGCAAAGAGCCTGCCTGAGATTTCTGAAGAGATCAAGGTTCTCAGTCATCAGAGAATAGGATTGCCCCCAAAACCTCTGTGGATTGCATCACACACTAGAATCCTTTTCAGCACAGTACTGAAGTACTTTTTCAAATATATGAAAAACAAAAACAGGCTGTTTGGCATTAAGTGGACAATTCCTTCGTAGCATTGTGGTGAAAGCCAACCAATACTCCTTCCAAATGTTCTGCTGATATGCCTTAACAAAGAGGTTTGGAATGATTAATGCTAGAGAATGTTTTCCAACAGCCTAGAAACATCCCATCCCCCCCAAACAAAAAACTTAGAATTTGAAAAATACATGTCCCAATGGAGGACAAGTATAAAGAGCCAGTAATAGTTGACATAGGTGGCTTGCAAACTTCAGTATGAGACATCAGCAACTTAAGACATCTCTATACACAATGTATAAGGTACAGAGTTATGGGTGTTGCACATGCTTTGATGGAAATTGATACTTTGTTCTGAAGCCAAGCATAGATAACTACTTGCAGCTGATGGCAGAAAGGCAGGCAGCAACTCAGCTCATGACCAGCACTGGTGCTGCTTTTGTCAGTATTCTGTACGAAGGAATAGTGAGTTACCGTGTACCACGGTGAACCTATATATGTTCACTTCAACTCCATAGAGACATTGGTGTGCTGTCAGCATGCAGGGCTCTCTGGGTGATTGAGAACTTTGCTTTCCAAGGTTCCCGTTCACATTGGGGAGCTGTATTCATGTAGACTCCATACAGATTTAAAGTTTATACGTGTATAGGTTTGCAGCAGTGTCTTCCTCCACAGTACCATCCTCCCTGCCATGTGCACTCACCATGGTTCTGTCATATGAATAAAACTACAGTTGTGAAAATGAAAAAGTACAATCAAGGTTAGATAAGAGCCCTGTCATCTAAAAGTGAAGAGTCAGGTTGCAGGGTTACTTAACTGTGAGAGAAAGTCATTCTGTATATGCTCAGAAATATAACGTTACTTCATATCTGTTTCTTTCAAGAAGCCATGTGACTAGAATTGCGTGGGCAGTGCTAAATGGATGGGGATACAAGATCAACAATACATCTAAGAATTGTTTTTCTGGTTATGCCATTGCCCACACACAGTTATTCTGAATCTGCTGTATGCATGGAGCCTGAACACATGTGCATTCAATCTGGCTTTGTGCATGAGAAAAACTTTTCTGTGTACATAGAGCTACAGAACCCATGTTCTGCAGAACATGTAGTGCAGAGCCTAGTTTCTGGACTGTGAATAGATACAGTTGGACCATATACAATAATCTCCTCCTCTTGCTATATCAGGCATTCATTGAATCATAGAGCTGAAGCGGTATTGGCCATTATTCTGACTGATGCAGGATGCAGAATTTTAGAGCTAGAGCATCCATGACAAATGACTGTCTTGTGTCTATGTGAAGACCTCCAGTGTGGGAGAGTAATCCCTTTAGGAAATTGGTCCCATTGTTGTTGCTGTTGTTGTAGTTGTTAAATTTATTACCTGCCTTTCATCAGCAGGCCCCAGGGTAGGTCACAACAATATAAAACACACTGCTGAAAACAGTTTAGAACAAATTATAAGCACAGAGAGGGTCCTAAAAACACACATCTCAACTGCCAAAAGTCAGGGTGAAGAGGTGTGTCTTCAGCTTTTGACAAAAGCTGTAGAAAGATGCCAGATACAATGCTGTGGGGAAGGAATTCCACAACTTAGGGGCTGCCACAGAGAATTCCCTCTCCCAGGCCACCATTCCTTGAACTTTTCAGGGCTGTGGGACTAGCACGAGGGCTCCTTCTGCTGATCTCAACACCTGAGATTGTCTGCAGGGAAGGAAGCAGTCTTTCAGTTATCTGGGGCCTAAGTCATTTAGGGCTTTAATCACAAGCATGGGCACCTTGAATTGGGCCCTGAAATGAATTGGCAGTCAATGCAGCTGTTTTAAAATGTGTTACATGAGATCTAAATGGAACCCCAGACAGTAATCGGGCTGCTGCATTTTGGACCAGTTGGGTAGCCCTACATAGAGCACATTGTAAAAATCCAATCTGGGAGTTACCGAAGCATGGACTACTGTTGCCAAGTCATCTCTGTCCGAAAGAGGTTGAAGTTGGTGGATGAGCTGGAACTGAAAAAAGGCACTCCTAGCTACTGAGACTACCTAACCCTTCATTTACAAGATTGAATCCAGGAGCACCCCCAGGTTACGGACCTGATCTTTCCAGAGAAATGCAACCCTGTCCAAGACAAACTGTATTTCCACCTCCCAGACTTCAGAACTTGGGAGACACATAACACCTCTGTCTTTTCAGGATTCATCCTCACTTTATTGGCCCGCATCTGCAGGAGCACAGCCTCTATGCCAAGTTAGAGAAGTGTGCTTTTGATCCGATCATGCTGGACTTTTGGGGGTATTGCATTTTGCCAGCCGGTGTGGAGATGGACCCGGGCAAAGTCCACTGTGTCCTCACATGGCAACCCCCCAAAACCAAGAAGAATCTACAGCATTTCCCGGGGTTCACAAATTACTACCACCAATTCATCGCCAATTACTCCGACCAGACGGCACCTCTCATTGCCTGTTTGAAGGGCCCAGGCCCCTTTCACTGGGCTGAAGCTGCACAACAAGCCTTTGACGAACTGAAGCAATGGTTCACCTCAGAACCCATCTTGCAACACACTGATCCCACGTGTCCCTTTGTGATTGAGACAGAAGCGTCAGACATGGCCATCAGAGCGGTGCTTTTACAACCAGTGCTGAGAGGGGGAGGTCTGAGACCCTGGAGCTACTTCTTGTGGAAGTTGACCAGTTCAGAGCAAAATTATAGTGTGTGGGGAAAAGAATTACTGGCCATCTGGTATGCCTTTGAAACTTGGCAACATCGACTTCCGGGAAGGGTGACTTAGCCTGTGCCTGCTTTTGAGACGGGCTCCTGCCTCAAAAGAAGCTTATTCAGATATATCAGTCAGTTTTTTCTTTTTTTTTTGACTGATTAAACTTCTCCCGGGTAGGGAGAAACGAAGAGATTAACCTCAAAGCCTATTTTTGTTGGGACGACCAGATCTCATTAATTTATGGGACGAGGTCCAGCCGACGAAGGTGGGACGGATTTTCAACAGCAAGCTCTATCTGTTAAAGCGAACGTTCATCTTATCTTCTAAGAGAGAACGCACTAACAGGCAAGCACCCTTCTTTCTATATTTTTCTTTTACTTGACTTAAATTGTTGCTGTTTAAAAGAGATTTGCCAGATTGATCGGTTTTTGACATCTCACTGGGGAGCCGTAACTTCTCTCTGCTACGCACTAATTAATAGCTTATCTCTGTTTTTGTTGCAAAAAGCTGTCCTGGATTTGCATTCTAAAGATACACACAGAAGAGGGATTTCTATTCCAGATTTTTATTTTGAAAAATATTATACTGTTTTGAGACTACTCTCTTTTTGGTCTATTTTATTTTGACGAATCTGTTTCTTGACGATTGCCATTAATTGCTTCGATCCTGGGAACTGCATTTTGTTTACTTAACTATTGGAGAGATAAGGCTGTCTGCTCTGTTTATACTGTGATGTCACCAAGTTTGGAGTATTAACCCAATTGTTGCTGAAATAAGAAGTGGTTTTCCTATATTTTTCTTTTAAAATGGCAATTAAGAAAGTGGCTGAGAATCTGGAAATAACTATGTTTCAGAGAATAATGAATGAGATTGAGATAACGAAAATTGAATTGAGTAAAATGAAGCAGGAGATTAAAGATATAAGGGTCCCTGTGAGAGAGGTGACCCTGGAAGGGGTCCCTGTGAGAGAGGAGACCCCGGAGATTGGAATAGGGGTCCCTGTGAGAGAGGAGACCCTGGAGACTGGAATAGGGGTCCCTGTGAGAGAGGAGATCCCGGAGATTGGAACAAACGTGGAACAGGAACAAGATTTGGAGTCTATGGACTTTAGAAATAAAATCTATTGTTTGGAACTCAATGTTATCTCTGAAGAAATTAATGAAGATTCTAGAGATAAAGTTATCAATGACATGGATTATCTTCTGGACTGGAATGATGTGATGGAGCCCAATATAGAGAAAATCTATGGAATTAACTGCAGCCATGTGACAATGGAAAAACTTTTAAGAGATGACCCAGTGTATTTTGAAAAAAAGAACAGAGATATGATTTTACAGCAGTATTTCAGCAACTTATTCAGAATGGATGGCAAGAAAATATTTGGGATAGAGGTAATTCCCATCAGACTCTTATTATATGACTATGGCTTTGACAGCAAGATTATTATGGAATACTGATAATGGAAGATTGGATATTGAAATTACTGGACTTAACAAGACTACTGAAGATGGAAGATGGAAAATGGAACTAATAGAGATAATAGAACAATGGCTACTGAAATTACTGAACCTAACAGATTCTGATGTGATGGATTAATTGAAATGTTTATTTTGACTATGGTTATGACAATAAGATTATCATAATTAGTAATGAGATGGATTAATCGATATGCTTATCTGGAAAAAAAAATTGATAGATATATTTCTTAAAGAATTGAAACCTCTCTTTGACTTTTTGTGGAAAGAATAAAGTAATGTTTATGAGATTTGATGATTAAGTAAGATAACTACTGGAGGAAAGTGATTTTATAATATGACTTAAGAGACAGGATTGCTATATATTATAGACTTATAACTGATTTGATCTTTGACAAATGGGAAGTCAATATTTTACTCTTTATTTTTTATTTTTGTTTTTTTTTTTTTTTCTTCTTTTCTTTTTTTTCTTTTTGTTTAACTATTTTTGATTTTGTTTTTTGTCTTTGAATGTTTTATGATTTTGTCTTGTATGTTTTATGAAAATCTGAATAAAAATTATTGAAAAAAAAAAAAGAAACTTGGCAACATCATCTGGAAGGAGCACAGCACAAGACGGAGGTGTGCACTGATCATCAGAATTTGGAAAGCCTCCACACCGCCTACAAGCTCAACCAAAGACAGGTACGCTGGGCCTAGTTCTTTGCCCGCTTTCACTTCAAAATCCATTACATTCCTCAAGCACAGAACAAGAGGGCAGATGCATTGTCCTGCAAGCCAGAGTATCTGAAAAACCCAACCCTGAGGTTGCCACAGTTCATTATTCCCCCTGAGAAGATGGTGGCCAGAGTGTGCCAGAATTCCTGGTGACTGATCTGCGGGTGGCGCAGGAGCAGGATCCATTCATCAAAGAGAAGCTCTCCGAATTAGCAATACAGCCTCTCGAGGGTCAAGAGGACTTTATGCTGGAGGGGGGGTATTGTATCACAGGGACGTCATTTATGTGCCCTCCCCCAGAGAGACGAGAGTCAAGGTGCTGCGTCAGTACCATAATTCCCCCACCGCTGGGCATTTTGGAGTGTTTAAGACTTTACAAGCAGTAGGTAGGTAGTTTTGGTGACCCCGGATGAAACGAGCAGTGGAGCACTACATTCGGTCCTGCCCCACTTGTGCCTGGGCCAAACATGCCACAGGGCAGCCAGCGGGGCTTCTAGAGCCACTCCCCACCCCTCAGGGCCCCTGGCAGATGGTCACCATGGACTTTGTCACCAATCTTCCTGCTTCACAAGGAAAGATGACCATGTTAGTGGTGGTGGACAGTTTCACAAAGATGGCCCACTTCATTCCGTGCACAGGACTCCCAAATGCGCAAGAGACAGCCTGCTTGTACGTGCAGCATGAATACCAGGTGCACAGTCTGCCGGACAGTTTGGTCTCCAATCGAGGGACACAGTTTACAGCTCAGTTCTGGCATGCAATGTGGCAACTTTTACAGAGTGAACTGTGACTGTCATTGGCTCATCACCTGCAGATGGACAGGTAAACGGAAAGAGTGAATGCCACATTACAGCAATACCTGCACTGTTATGTCAACTACCAGCAAGACAATTGGGTCTCCTTTTTGCCCCTGGTGGAATTTGCCTATAACAATGTTGTGCACGCAACCACGCAACAAACCCCATTCTTTGCTAATCTAGGATACCACCCTCAGGTGTTTGCCGCCCTACAAGTCAGTCTGGGCATCCCAGCAGTGGAGGATTTTGTGCAAGAACTTCAGGCTATGCAGCAGCTTTTGAAAGAGCAACTAGAACAGGTGAAGGAGGACTACAAGAGGGTTATGGATCAACATAATCAGGGGTGGGCACCGATCTGAGCGGGGAACAGAGTGCAGCTATCCATGCGTTACTTGCCAACACAGGGACGTTGTCATAAGTTAGAGGATTGCAGGGTGGGACCCTTTGAAGTGGAAGCGCAAATCAATCTAGTGGCCTTCTGTGTAAAACTGCCTTCCCACCTTCAAGATACACCCCGTGTTTCATCGCTCCTTGATGATGCCAAAACACCCCCCAGATCGTCACAGAGTGCCAGAGGAGCCTTACCTCCTCTCATCATGGATGGCCAGGAGCAATATGAAGTGGAAAGGATTTTGGACTTGCAGAAGCGCCAGGAAAAACTCCAGTATTTAATTCACTGGAAGGGCTATGATCCATCGGAACTCTCTTGGGAAGCAGCGGATAACGTTCATGAGCCAGACTTGGTGAGGGAATTCCATGATGCCTACCCGGACAAGCCCAAGCCCAGGGCGTGGAGGGAATGGTGCATGGAGGGGAGGATGATGTTGAGTCCCAGCTATCCCAAGCGCATCAGGGAGAGTGGGCAGAGGAGGATGAAACTTTTGAGAGCCTTGAGGGAGCGGGGAGCGCTAGCAGCCCTCCAGTTTCTTTGGACAATCCCCTGGGTGACTTAGACCCCGCTCCACCTGAAGGCGCCTTGCCACCTGCAAGTGCTCCGCCAGAGCCATTGGGGAGCGATCTCACATGCACGCCAATTCCATCCCCCCAGGACTCCCCACCTGGACCTTCAAACATTTCCCTGCCAACTTGCTCCCCGCCTCTTGATGTCGAGCCAGCACCTAGCGAGCCTCTGCTGTCCAATGAGCAGTTGGAGGCTTGTCCCCCCTCGCCCTGCATGAGACAGTGTGAGAAGCGGGACAGTCAGAAGGTGGAACCACGCAGGAGTTGGAGATTACAGGCGAAGACCTCCCCTTCTTAAGGCAGCGCCCCCCTGATTGAGGTGCTGAGTCAACTTACTCCACACACTGCAGAGAATGCTTAGTTAGCATAGTTAGCATCAGTAGTGAGTCAGCCTAGATATGTCTATGAAGTGCACTGCTTTTGATGTAACCTTGACTCTAATAAAGCAAGAATTATTGCCAGTCTCGCTTCCATTTCCTGTGTTGGGCTCTGGGCAGGACAGAATTGTCTGGCGCTATGCACATCTCCTCTCAAATGCCCCACGTAGAAATGTGGCTGCCCCACCTAACAAGAAAGGCTGGCTACAGGCTTCTACAGAAGCCTTAACTGGGTACCCACAGGGTCCCCTCCCCGACTCTGTCCACTGCTGAAACTGGACTTGAAAAGGTTGGTGACCACTGTTATTTACACAGTGGCAAGTCTAATAATTCCCATGCAACTACATCCCAGGTAAGAGGGTGTAGGATTGCGGCCAGCCCCTGCAATCCTCTGGCCTCTGAGAGGGCACCCTGGGGACCATAGGATACACTGGATTTTCTTTCCCAGTGTTGCATTTTCCCTCACTGGCTAGAGATGTGAAGGCCTGGGGAAAAAACCCGGACAAATTTGCGAATCCCCTCCCCATTTTCCCCATTTCTCCCAATTTGGGGGGGGGGAAACAAAAAAAGCAACCCCCCAATTTCCCAAGTTTTCTTTCCATCTCTATCACCCTGGCCTAACCAACGTTGGAGCTCCAATGTCAGTAGGGCTGGAAAGGAGGCATATTGGGGGTGATTTGGGATATGCCAGTGCAGACCAGGAAAGCTTGGATCTGAAGGATCCAATGCCTTCCTGGACACCAACTTGGGGACTGAACTATGGCAGCTCAGGAACTATGTGTCCTATGGGAGTGAAACAGGTTTTAAAACAAACAGAAAAGGAAAAAGGGTCAGAAGAGTGCTCCTTGACCTTCACTTCCACCCTGCCAGTGAGAGCCTAGCAGAATGTTGGACATGCTGAAAATATGCCTTTGGTTTCTACTCCACCCCATCCCCAAACCTTAGGATTGCAGCCTTCTTTTACTTGTTATCCCACTCTTCAGCTGACAAGGCTCTCAGAGTGTGTTACATATAAATGTTAAACATCACCATTACACAGTCTTATCAAGATGCTTCAGAAGCTGCCAGCTCTCAGAGGCAGTAGATATCTTTTTCCCCTGTGATCCCAATGGCCTAAAGTATGAATTATTCTTTTTAGGGTTATGGCCCATAATGTAAACATCATCTTGCCTTTATTTCGACAAGACAGTATACCGAGTGGAGACCAAGACATCTGCTAAGAATTCTTCCCAGCCTTGTGTTTTCTTTTGGGAATATCTTGATTTGGTTTTGTTTTGTTTTTGAATATATAACCATCATGTATATTCCAAATTTTCAAGAACAGTAAGAGACTTAAATAATCAATTGTTTATGAACTCTAAAGCCTTTGCTCTTGATAATGTGCACACACTTCAGACCCATTGATTTCAATGGGACCTGCATATGCTCAAGTGTGTGCTGGACTGTACCCAATATCTATACATCTGCAACTGGTTTTGTTATTGTTTTGTGCTAACAGGGAAAAATTGAGTCAACCTTCTGTTGCTTTTCAAACCACACTGCACTAATGCTTATTGTACTACTTCAGTAAAAACTGGACATTTTATTTGTAGAATACATGAAGACCAAATCTTCTTGTTCTGATTTCTCTTTCACCTTCAGAAATCTAGGAACACAGTCTCCAAAGCTAAATAATACAGCAAAAGTTTCTATCTATAAACCTGTGAAATCTGATGTACTTTAAGCTTGATGTACAGTTATTTTCTTTCAGATGAAAACAAAGAAAAAATATTCAAGCTACATAGCTTGACAGGTTTTCTGATTATGGGATGATATCCAAAATTTCTGTACAGAGTTCTAATTTACCATGATGCCAGCCAGAGGAAGCTTTCAAGCAAGATGTGAAGAAGAAATAAGGTATAAATGTTATGAAAAGAAATGAGATCCGCAACACAAAACTATGGATTAGATTCAGCTAGAGTCTCTTCCAGATGAACTGTTTATTCAGCATTCACCCCTGATTTGCTTGTACAAAGCTGACATGGTGGTTAAACTATGCCCAGTCTTTATTGAGCTTTCATTCAGATTTGTGTACGCAGCAGTTATAAAACAATGAGCATTTATCCTGCATTAACCCTGATTTGCTGGAGGGTGCTTATACAGTACATCTTCCTGTTAAATCATCTGTTCATCACAAACTTTTCAGTGCATTTTCTTCCCAGTTTTCAAATGGATTTGTTGTTTCATTTTTTTAAAGTGGTTTTATTAGGACAACAGAATGCTTTTATCACCCTCAATTGCCTTTGAAATTACTGACAGTCTGGAGGCACTCTAGATCAGCTGAACTTAATTCCCATCGAAATTACTACAACTTGTCATGACTTCCTCGTCCCATTGATTTCAGCTAACTTAGTGTAGCTTCAACCCGATATACGGAGCTCATTTCAGAGAAACTTGGATAATGGGCAATGTCCCATTAGTTCAGGTGTAGCCATATGAATCACAGGTATTCTTAAAAACCAGGATTCCTAACTGCATATACAACTAAGCAGCACATGCGGTTCAGACTTTCACATGAATTGGGGGGGAGGGGCTGGGAGCAAGGACAGTGGGCACAATCCCAATTTCTCTCCTTCCACACAGTGAAAAGGACTTATGATACAGATGGAGAATCTGTGGCCCTCCAGCTCATACTGAATGACAGCTCCATGCCAGCAAGCATGGCCAATGAGGAATGTTGGGAGTTGTAATCTAACAACATCTGGAGTGTACCACTTTGGGTACCCCTGCATCAGTTAGTCAAGCACTATATGTTCAGATTGACTACTCTGAAACAGCCATTGTTAAGCATAGCAGGGTTGCCAACGTGGCACCGTGGGTGCCATGACACCCATGAAGGCCTTCACTGGCACTCACAGGCAGGGCCCCCAGACTCAGAGCTTCCTTTTTTTAATAAAGTAAGTCTCTAGCCCTCCTAGAAAGAAGGTTAGGAAGTAGAATGTGCAGGCATCCTTCTAAGCAATTTCTGTGAAACAAGCCAGCTTGGCGACTTCTGCCCATCAGTATTTTTAGTCAGAGCTGTGATTGATAGATGAGTTGTTTGGACATCAAGCAATAGGAATCCCTGGGGTCCTAAAGAGCTTCTGTTTCCCCCTTCCCTTTAGTGCACCTTTCCTGCTTCTGCCTTATTTTCTAGTAGTCCTTGGAATCTCTGTAGTTTGCCCTTTTTTCCTAACAACCAGGATGCATCTTTTCTGTGGGGGTTCATTGGAGATCAGGTACTCTCAAGAAGTTATTTTCTGCATATACTATGACACAATAAGTGTGGGTGGATGTTAAAGAATCTTTTCCACAAATGGCAAAATACAAAACGTGAAAACTCTGCAAAGAGGCTTAGGCATCTCTACAGGTTTGCAGGAGCTGCAGACCAGACTCATGTTAAGAATTCACTGTATAGTTAACCAACAGTACAAAAGTATATGTGTCTAGTTTCTAAGTTTCTTTTTGTTTAATGAAGCTTACTTCCAGGTAAATGGGTACAGTATGGCAGCCTAGGCTTTGGTTTAGGATTGGCACTGGGTAAAACAAGGTTCTTGTGGTTTTAACAGCTGTATCTCCACAATCAGGACCCGGAAGACATAGCTGACCTCCCATGGCAAGCATAAGGTTGTCTGGGGAGGTAAGGGAGAAGCAGCAAAGACAGTAATCTTTCTAATTTTGTGTTATGCCACACACACACCCCCAGAAGCCATGTTGTGATATGTCATGCCCCCCAGCAGTCATTTTGTGATTGGCACCTACAGCACTCTTCCAAAATTCAAAATGTGCTCACTGGTCCCAAAATGCTGGTGACCCCTGCAGCAGAGTATCATTTTCAAAGGTAGTATACTCCATTCTCCTTGAATGTTAGGATGTATAATTAATGTATGTATGTATGTACTACCTTCAAGTCGATTCCGACTTATAGCAACCCTCTGAATAGGGTTTTCATGAGGCTGAGAGGCAGTGACTGGCCCAAGGTCACCCAGTGAGCTTCATGGCTATGTGGGGATTCGAACACAGGCAAAAGCATGGAAGAACAGCAGTATTTTAACCACTGCTAAAGTGAAAACACAAATAATACAGAAGTGAAATTATTTCTGTGAGTTAATATGAGAGCCAATAGTTTCTGGTTGAAAGGGTAGGAGCCAATACATGCATTTTGTTTTCAGACCCAATTAAAAATATTGGTTACAGTATTGAGAATGGGATACTTAATTATTGTCATTTCTCAAATGAACAAAACAAAAAGGAGAACAGACTTTGGTGTTCACTGATGCAAAACTCTTGATTGCGGTGTTTTGTATCAGTGATCTTCTTTTAAAAAAATTCATTTGAGATGTGCTCCTGCCCCCCCCCTTGTCTTGTGCTCTATTTCTCAAATAAGCCTGTTCACTCATTAAATTATTCTGGAGAGGCTCTTCTTCACATCTTTCCAGTATCTGAATTGTATTTGGTTGGGGTGCTTCTCTGTCACCATCTCTACACTAAGGAACTCACTCCTTTTGAGAGGGATGTGGAAAGAACACAATCAGATTTGCACTTCCTGTGACTTTGGTGTAAACTTGGAATGGAAAGTTCTGTCACTTTAGCTTCTCTCAGTTTCTCATTTTTCCAGTCTTAAATTCATTTCTGCAGCAATTTGTGGTTTTTTTAAAATGGATTTTGGAATTTTATTCTAGTCACCACGCCAAAGCAACCCCTCTATTCAAACCATAGAGGTAGGTTCTGAGGCATCCCACTTCCCAATGAACATCCCTGCTATCTCCCAGTACTGAAATAGGGGTAGGGACATCACCTTTGTAATGTACAGAGACTCTGTGCCTAACAGACATTACACAATAGGCAGAAATCAGAAAAATAGAAACTTATTTGTCACTGCATCTCCATCGCAGGAAAAAACTTTGCATGTTGATTTCCATTAAAAAATATAGCAACCCTCAAAAGTTTGAGCAGGTATGAACAAATATGATTTTAAGCCTTTGGCGAGTTTGATTTTTAATTGTAAAATTGTAGAATGGTGGCTTTTGCTTTAAAGACTGTCATGCATCCGAGGTTCACAGGAAGTTTACAGGAAGGTTAAAAGTACAAGAGGATGTTTTGCTCAAGAGGTCTTGTATATTATCCATAGGAAGACGAAAGGTTCTTTTTTGGAACCTGGGAATTAAGGGGAAATAGGAACTTAACCAAGGCCCCTGTCTTCCCCTGATTGGCCAAAAGATTGGGAGGGGAGTGAAAATATTGTATATAAGTTCAGTCTGGTGAAGAGAAGGCTGAGGGGCGACATGATTACACTCTTTAAGTACCTGAAGGGCTGTCACATAGAGGAAGGTACAGATTTGTTCACTGCTGCCCCAGAGGGTAGGACTAGGTCTAATGGTTTTAAGTTGCAGGAGAGTAGATTCAGATTGGACATTAGAAGGAACTTCTTGACAGTAAGGGCAGTTCGGCAATGGAACCAACTGCCGAGGGAGGTGGTGGGATCCCCTTTGCTGGATTTCTTCAAGCAGAGGCTGGACAGCTATCTGCGGGAGATGCTCTAGCTGTGGATTTCCTGCTGTGAGCAGGGGGTTGGACTCGATGGCCTACAAGGCCCCTTCCAACTCTATGATTCTATGATTCTAACTAGAAAACAGAGTGGGGAAGCAGGTTGCGGAGTCAGAAACTTGAACAGCAGAAGAGCTAAAGGAACCATAAGAAGACCATGAAGAGGCCTAAAATTGGAAATGAGGAATGCAAATTGATAAGTATTGGTTTGGTTAGGAAAAAATTCTAGAAAAGATACAGCTGGATGTGTTTATTTCTGTTTTTTAAATTTGGTCTCATAGGTGACTATTTAAACTGTAAAATTAGATTTTTTCCCTAACATCATTTCCTCTAAAACTGTTTTAACTTTTGGCCTTACTAAATAATTAAATAAAAGTGTAATTTGTGTTGGGAAAAATTTCACAAACGCTTACACACGCCGTGCCTAGGTGTTATTCCTCTCTGGCTATTATTGAGAGTAGGTTGGGCTATATAAAGTCCAGAAGGCTTTAATTTGTCTGCTTAGTGGAGGCAGCCAGAGAAAAATACAGATATCCTCTTGGTGGCAGGGGTGAAGAAAAAGGAGGGGTTGGTTTGGCTGATTTGCTTGCCTCCCTTCCCTTTCACATTGTGGGCTACAGCATGTGCTGTCACAGGGGATCATGAAAGTCTGTATGGAATAGAAACTGAAACAAGACTGGTCACAAGAAGAGCCAATAAGACCTGGCTTAACATGTTAAACATGTTTCTTCACTTTGGGGGAGGCTGGTTTGAAAGGCCTCTTTGGTCCAACAATGTTTCTTCTTATTAAAACTGCCTCATTTATTTATAATGTCAGAATTAGTTTTGCCTTTGACTTTACTGGAAGCAGAGCTAAGTCTACAACATTTTTTTTTACAAAAACAGTTTCCAGAACATTTCACCTTGGGAATACGTAATCACAGAGGTCTGTATTGCCAGACACACCAGTGATGGATTTTAAAATAAACACCGGGATGTTTGGAAATATTTGGGGTATGCAAATATGCAAAACACGCAAAACAAGGCTAACAGCTGTGGGATGTTCTCTCAATCCACATGAGGAAGGCTGGTGTCATTCTCCACTGGTTTTCCTACATAACAGGCAAACACTTTTAGCTGAACAGGTGACAGCACAGCAGCTTTGCACTGGAAGCAGGATGAAGCATGTTTGGTTTCTGAAAATGGGTAAAAGAATGCAAAACTTCACATTTATCAGAGGGGCTTTTTTTCTCGATCAGTTCTCCATAAAAAAATTAGAATAAAGTTGCAAGAGACCCAACATGCTATGGAAGCCAAAGTGCCACTCCTCAGCAGCCCAATCAAGGGATTCTTTACATGCATTATAGTTCTGTTACATGCATGAGTTCTTCCTGCATATTCTTTCTGCATATCCAAAGGCTTTCCTTGATGTCAAAATCTGTTCAGTCTTTAAAGGAATGGTTCTAAAATAAAATATTTTCTATTTTTACACCTATTGCACACAATGGCCAGATTGAAAATAATGCAATAACTGAACCAAAGGGAAACACATCTAACTAAAAACCTGGATTGTCCTACTGGCTCATATACCAATCAGTGCCTGGATTCTTCAGTGAAGAGTTAGAGCAGCAGGACATGCATGGGGATCCATCACAGCTGTGCTCTCTCAGAAGCCACAGCTGGAGCCAAAACAGATGGACAGCAGCCATGAGACATGGGACTTGCTCATGTAATGGTCTCACATGTGCTCCATCATTTACAGATACACTTTTCTCATTAGCTGTCTCATGTGCATATAAAGTTGATGTCCCAGTGGTTCACCATCAGTCGTCCTAGTTCCACATGCCCACCTTCCCCAGTATGCTGTTTTCCAGATGTGTTAGACTACAACTCCCATCAGTCCCAGTCAGCATGGCCAATGGTCAGAGATTGCGGGAGCTGTACTCCAAAATGTTGGGAGGGCACCGGTTTGGGGAAGGCTACCACATGCAAATCAGCTGGCCCACAAGAATCTTGCCCGTGTTTGCATACAACAGGATGTGTGTGGAACACCTACATGGGCAAGCAATGGAACAGGGGCTAGGTCTGTTTTGGTCCTCATGTACATCAGCACCTGGCAGTATTTGATAGCTTCCCATCAGTGCAAATGTCTTTGGCCCTTGAGCCTGCACATTCCCTATATTGCTACTCCAGCACTCTGGGGAATTATGAGAATTTTCACAAGGCAAGTAGCTTCCCAGATCCAGTCATGCTTCCAGATAAGCCCATGAATGGGATGACAGATGTGAAGTGGACCGACTGAAGGTCACCTTCATGGGGGAGCCGCCTCAAACTTGGAGCTGGCCCTTCTTTATGTTTGTCTCATCAGATGCCTCATTGCTTATGCCCATATGGTTCAGTTTTCCCCTGCTGGGCATGTCAAATACGATGGCCATCTTCATAATCTATGGCCTTGTGTTTGCACTGTCAAACTTGTTTAGCAATGTATTCAAGATTGCACTGTTGCAAAAAGCAGAGTCTGTTTAGTAGGACTTTTCTATCTCAGTCAAGTAATCCTGTCAGATATAATATAGTCCTACCCCTATGCCTCTGTGACAGTTGCTGTTTTCATCTGCACTGTATTTCAGTGACTGTGAGCAAAGGAGAATTGTATGAGAACTGGCTTAGAAGCCATAATCTGATGGATTCCAGCAGCGACAAATCCAAGCACTTCTGATTATTCTCCCTCCAGTTGATGGACAGCATGAAGAAATCTAAAACAAAAATCCATGCAATGAAGTGGTACCTGGCCACAAGCATCCTATTTTTAAAATAAACCAGCAGTGCTATAATTTTGCTGCAGCGGGAATCCCCACCCCAATATCCTTTCTGTAAAATCACTGACCATCTCATTTGATATATCAGATTTAAACCATCTGCAGGCAGATGGAAAGGAAAAGTAGAATTATTGTTTTTGTTGAAAACTTCTGCAGCTGTCAGGGTGTGTATGAGATAGCCCTGATGACTGGAAACAATGGCTGGATGCAATGTGCTGTCTGGGTGCGAGACCAACAGCAGAACTCCATGTGGCCAGCTATTATTTGGAGAAGATGAGGCAAAATGTGGTGGGGGGAAATTACCGAACAACACTGTAAAGCTTTCTAGTAGGATGTTTTTCCCTCCAGGGACAGTCTTGCTATACTTATATTCCATGCAGATTGACCCGGTGAAGCTAGCAACCAGAACAAGGGACAGCTAAACTACGAAGTGCTACGTATATCTTAGGAGCCTTCTTCTTTCTTGGAACTACCCAGGGTAATTTAACAACAAACAAGCATTGGTGAAGTGCAGGCCGTATAGAAACCTTACAGATTGTTGCAGTGGTAAGATTTATGATTGCAGTTTGCAAAATGGATGTGTGCCTGTCCTGTTAAAGTGAATAACAAAAAGTGTGAGGGGCAAACATACTTTGGGGGATGGAGACTCTGTTCTCTATATTGCTACTCCAGCACTTTGGGGAATTGTGAGAACTTTAAAATGGCAAGTAATCTGTAATTCTTGAAACTTTCTCAATATTTGTATGCCCTCCTGTTCAGAGCTTTTAAACCAGCGACATTACTAAATCATTGTAAAGTTGTGCTGCAATATCCTTTGTTCACCACTATGCACCAAAGCTAGACATGACGTTAAATGTGTACTGCATTTAAAGTTCATGTTTTGAAAATGTAAATAGCTGTCTCTGGGCCTCCAAGAAAATCGGGAGAGCAGTTAATGGGGAAGGGAGGTTAGCCCTTTCCCCTGACCAGGTGTGCAGTCCTGTTGGGATGTGTTGGGAAGTTGTCCAATTCCTTTTTTTTCTTTTGCAGGCAGCCCCTTCCTGGCCCCCTTGTATTCGCCACCCACCACCACCCTGGAGATGGAGAAGGTAGGAGAGGAAGGCCCCCTGGGGCAAACGATAGAGTGGAGGCCTTGGCAACAGCCAGGGGTATAGTCGTCTGGGGTCTCGGGGGATCTTGGATCCTTTACTTTTTTGGGAGTGGGGTCTCAGCAAGGTGCCTATGTCTCCAGCATCCTGTGCACCAATCAGCATAAAAGTGCAGTGTGATGAACACTGAGGAGAGTCTTCTAATGCGCCTCCTTGTCCTTTTCTGCTGAATGGAGCCATCAGAGTGAAAGGAGGTGAATCAGCCACTGAGAAGACTCTTGTCAGTAGCTAACACTCTCCCCTTTCATGCTTATTGGCTTGTAAGGGCATCTGTTGTTGTGGGAGACAGTGTTAACAAGAATCTCATTCTCAACCCAGCAGCAAAAATAAATAATAAAAAAAGGACGAGAGGTGGTATGGCTGTGACTATCATGAAGGGACCCTGCACTTCTGAATTTGCCACTACGTAACTGGCAACAGCCTCCAAAGCAGGACCAGACCACAGAAAGGAAGAGGAACAGGGAGTGGAGGTGCCACACCATAGGGCAAGAGACAGGCTGCAGGCTGGGATGGGGAAAAAATCTGCTTAAGAGGAAATTCTGATGAAAATTGACCCCACTCCCAACACTGCCACTGAGAGGAAAACTCTGTTCATTTATTTATTAAATATATATCCTTCCCTTCTTCTGAAGGGGCCCAAGGTGGCAAATACATCAGGAACAGAACAATGCAACTGAAAACATCCCATGAATCCTTTTTCGTCAATTTCAGTTGCTGTTTTTGGTTAACTGTTTGAGGAATGCACTCTATGCTTGAATTCAATTGTCAAAAAGAACTGGCAGACGCTAACAGTCAATCAGTTGGGGCTATTATTTGCTATTAGCTTGTCTGGTTTCCTGTGGAGGGAAAAGCTGGGAAAAATAAAGTGCTATATTGCACTGCTGCTCAAGGAGTTATGCAACAGTTCAGTTTTTCAGTTATGTAAGGAGCAATTCCCTGGCTGATTGTTAACCCTAATATACATGGTCAGAAACACAGGCAGCATCGCAGTAGCTTCTCCAATTCCTGACGTGTCCTCAAAAAATAGAGTTGGGGACACAAGAAATCACCTTCTTCCAAGTCAGACCATTAGTACTGTCTACATCAGGATTAAGATAAGAACATAATAGCCTGCTGGATTAGGCTAATAGCCCATCTAGCCCAGCATCCTGTTCTCACAGTGGGCAACCAGTTGCCCTTGGGAAACCCACAAACAGAACCTGAGTGCAAAGATCACTCTCCCCTCCTGCAGTTTCCAGCAACTGGTATTTGGCAGCATACTGCTTCCACCTATGGAAGCACAGCATAGCCATCACAGCTAGTAGCCAATGTGGTGCCTTGCAGACGTTGTTGGACTACAACTCCCATCATCCCTGACCATTTGCCATGCTGGCTAGGGCTGATGGGAGTTGTAAACCAACAGCAGCTAACGGGCACCACTTCCCCTGGTCCCTACACTGTCTGCCAGAGGCTTTCCAGGGTGTCAGACAGAAGTCTTTTTCAGCCCTAGGTTTGAACCAGAAATCTTTTACATGTAAAGCATGCACTTACCACTGAGCTCTAATCCTGCCTACACTGTACTGTAGTTTATTCCTCTCCCAGTCATGTTCTTTTTTTCTTTCCTGGGGACTTTAGCACTTTTTATTCCATACATATTTTGATATCAGCAAATCAAGGCCATCTTACTGAAATACTGTGCCAGATTTCATCTGAAGTCAATCAGTGTGGTTCCATTAGTTCCAGTAACATTTAGTTGATTTACACTGGTTTAGCTTTAAGGCCTCATCAACAGGAAGTTAATGGCTGCATATTATATGTATGAATGGCATTTGTGTGCTTTAACACTGGTCTAAGATTTCATATCCCAAAGCAGCATAATGTACCAATTGACAAAAGGATCATTCACTCACATGCCCTAAGAAAAAGTAATTTGCCTGGGATGTAGCAATCAGTAAGGCTGGAATTAAGGACAGAAATCACTCCATGTTCCATCACCCTGCAGATCATTCATTTTTTAAAAGGGTAACTTTATTTTCTTCTAGAATCTGTTTAGTTGCCTGTTGGGAAACATGAACCCTGAGCTGTCAAAACATAACTTTTTTTTAGAGCTGCATTCCGTTATAATTAGATGGCTGATTAGACCCACAAATGCAGGCACAGCTGTTTGAAGGCTAACACTCCTTAAGCTTCACCAGCTTTTCTTTTGACAACAACTAAGACATATGGTAATGATACACCATTTTCTCTCCTTGTGCTGCTAAGCTAGACACTTCAGTTCAGATGCCAAAACCATCACAAGCAGAAATTTAAATAAGATGAAACAAACACTTATAGCTATTTCTCTCTCTCATGCCATTTCAACTTCATTTTCCCTTTCTTCCCTTGGCTACTCCTTCTATTCCCAAATTTCCTGGAATGTAAGTATGATCTGGATATAAAAGTCCAGTTGAAGTTACTGTGTTTGCCTTGAAGATCTTGTGAGGAACATAAAAAACATAAAAAACTGCTTTACAGTATAGTGACTCAAGATCATTGGCTCATCTAGCTCAGTATTGTCTAGACCAGGGGAAGCTACCCTTCCTGATGTTGTTAGACTACAGCTCCCATCATCCCTGACCGTAGGCTATGCTGGCTAGAGCTAATGGGAGCAACGAGCCATTATTCTTAATGTGTGTGTGGTTTTTTAAAAAAGAAATATTTTTATTAATCATCGTCAAACAAAATTTCATCGTACATTTGATGACAATAAACATTTTGGGTGGTATTAAGTGCTAGTCCTACCCAGAGTAGACCCATTAAAGTTAATATACATGACTAACTTAGACTAATTAATTTCAGTGGTTCTACTCTGGGCAGGACTTCGCTGAATACAACCCTTCATCTTTGTTTTAGAAAAAATAAGAAGATAATTTTGAAAAATAACAGTCAAAAAAGCCTGTTCATAATCGTAACATTCTAAACCTTTCAAAATTTATGTAACATAGTATTTTAAATCATTTTAAATAAAACAGTTATATATTCATTAACATATTAAAAAGAAAAAAGGAAAATTGTTAACTTAAAGCATTTCAAAACCATACTAAACATTTGGGAGACAAAATTTCTTTGTCAATACAGTGTAAATGGAGACCATACCTCTAGAAATCTAGTTTGTCCATATCCTGTTTCTTTTTATCTTAAATAAATAATACATTAATAGACTCTGGGGGAGTCCCCAGTGGACAGAACAGGTGATCCTGTTGAAGCCTTAGTCTCACTATGGAATTGTGAGATTTGCTTGTAGGATTTGCTCCTGAGGGTCCTCTCTGGTGCTGTGGAGCCTGCTTTGCTCCTTGGTATACTGAGGAGCTGCTGTCAATGAAATGGACCAATTGAGGGCTAAAGCTTAAATGGCAAAAATCTGGCACCGGAGCTGACCAAGTACATGTTCAGGCTCATGAACAGGGGCATAATTGGTGGAGGCAGCAAATATCCTACTTTGCTGCCTCCATTGCATCCTCAAGGAACTGCCCAACTGAGTTGTTCTGTGTGTCCTGGAGGTTAGTCACTCCTGACCAGGGGACTGACCTCTGGAGCACACGGTGTCTAGCTGGTTAAACACTTCAAGTATAAAGTCACTTGGCTCCACAGTGTTTTAGATGCTGCTGTTGTGGCAGTTCCAGCCAAGATGTCCAATACAACATTTAACCCAGTGTTGTGGGATCAATTCCAGTTAATGGGGCCTGATGATATGGACAGGATGATTGCAGTGATGCATCCAACAACCTGCTCATTAGATCCTTGTCCATCCTGGCTTATTAAAGCTACCTGGAGTAGGGTGACTGAATGGGTTACAGCTGTGGTAAATGCATCTTTATATAATGGTGTGATGCCCACTGCCCTTAAAGAGGCGGTTGTGCAACCACTTGTTAAAAAGCCCAGTCTACACCCAATGGAGTGTAACAACCTTAGACCAGTCGCCAACACACCGTTCTTAGCAAAGGTGATAGAGAATGTGGTTGTAGAATAACTGCAGATATTTCCAGATGAGACTGATTATCTAGATCCATTACAATCTGGATTCAGACCCGGTTTCAGAACAGAATCAGCCTTGGTCACCTTGATGGATGGCCTTTATTGTGAGAGAGGCAGGGAGAGTATGACCCTGTTACCTCTGCTTGATCTCTCAGTGGTCTGATACCATTGACCATGGTATTCTCCTGGACCAACTCAGTGGGATGGGTATCAGATGCACCATATTACAGTGGTTGTGTTTGTACCTTTAGAGCCCTGTACAGAGAGTAGCACTCCGTGAGTGTACCTTGGCTCCCTGGCACTTGTACTAGGGGGTTCTGCAGGGTACCGTTCTCTCTCCAGTGCCATTTGATATTGATATGTATCCACTGGGAGCGGTCATTGGGAGTTTTGGAGCAAGGTGTCGTCAGTATGCTAATGACATGCTGCTCTATTTCTCCATAACACCTGAATCAGGAGACACTGTGAATGCGCTGGATCTGTCTTGGCTCCCAACAAAAGAAATAAACTCAGGGCTAGAAGACTGGATTTTTCTTCATGAAGCTTTATTCAGGAAGTCAATACAGAAACACATCACACTCATGAATCAGAATACTGGAACATCTCTCAGGAACCAAACAGTCTAGGCTTATCTCAGGAACGAAGCATGGAGGTGACAGCAAGGAGTTGCCACAACAGCGCTAAATAGTCATAACCAGACTTGTATATCAGACAGGCAGGGGCTTACTTCTACAGGTTGATTCTGGATCTTTCTTGCTTTTGCTATTAGGTGAAGGCTCTTTCTGGGAGCTGAAAGCATTTTCTGAAGCTGTCGCTTATCTAATCTTCTTGACCTTGGTGAAAGCATAAACTCTAGCTCAGACTGACTGCTTTCACTTCTCACTTTGCTGTCTCAGCAGTTGAATTTTAACTGTTCCACAGCTAAATCTGGGCTGGGTGCTTGGGCAGATTCATCACTAGATGGTTCAGGAGAAAGGAGGAACAGTTCTGGGATTTTCTCAGTAATTCTATTAGCAAGCCCAGACTCTTCTGAAGACTGTTGCCCTGTGCTTCCTTCATTCCTTTTCACAGCACTAACTACCTCCTCCCAAGATCTGTTCCCCACTTTTCATCCTCCCATTTTGCCAAAGGTTCTCCTTGAGGCCTGAGACAGGATTGGTGTCTGAATACTGTAGTGGACTGCTTGAAAGCCAAAAACCTTGAAGCTTGAATTCTTGAAGCTTGAGGTTCTTTGGGTAGGTGGTTCCCATTTCTGGGAGATAAGCAAGTTACCTGTTATGGATGGGGCTGTGCTCCCTCTGCAAGAGCAGGTCTGTAGCTTAGGGATATTCCTTGATTCATCTTTGTCAGTAGTGCCTCAAATATCCTCTGTGGCTAGGAGTGTCTTTTACCATCTTTGACTGGTTCTTCAGCTATGGCCATTTCTGGACAGGAACAGCCTAACCATGTGTTGGTAAGCTTGAGGCTGAATTACTGCAATGCACTCTGTGTGGGGCTGCCCTTGGGCCTGGTTCAGAAGCTTTCTGTTCCACCAGGCTTATGCAGGCAGTTAAGATGTCTCTTTGCAGTAGTTGACCTTGTTTTTATTGTATTTTTAATGTTTTTATTTGTTGTAAACCACTTTGATGTTTTTTTGAAATGAAATAGCAATATACAAATATGTTTTTTAAAAAAATATTACATTTTGGATTTAATGGGACTTAATGGGACTCCTATCTAAGTGTGTGTAGAACTGCAACTGTCCTTTCCAAAATACCATATAAAGAAATGAAAGAAATAATAATAATTATAATATAATGAAAGTACTAGCTGTCAAAACCAAATCAAGACTAATGATGGCCCTGAAACAATTAGAAAAATCAGGAATAGAAATATGCTCTTGTAATGGAATAATGGCATAAAATATGCATATAATGCACTGAAATAATTTACATATGCTTAGATTTGCTTAGAAGATGCTTCAGAATTATTGAACTAGTGTATAAAGTCTGCTATAGGTATAAGAGCCAAACAGTAAAACAGGAGTAGTTTGAAACTGACCCCCTTTTTTCCTCCTTCTCCTGACTAAAGCTGTAACTTTCCTGAGAAACTGTAATAGAAAAGCAAAGAAGTTGAGTACGGTACAAGATAACAGGACAGCCAGCCAGTTTGCCATGTGAACTGTCAATATGAAGGAAGAGGAAATCCATATATGGTGAAATTAAGCTTACTAGTTGAGAAAGAAAGACTCTTTGGGAGCATCTGATGAGAGCCTGATTAGAAGTAGCAAAAAGCAGATAAGACCATGGGAACACGCCTTCCCATAGGAAAAAAAAGTGTATAAAAAGCCGGGTTTCATAGTACTCAGAGCCCTCAGCTCTGCTAGAGTGGGGGGGGGGTCGAAGAAAGCAGGAGAACCATCCATCTATTCCATCAATGACATCTGATGGGTGATGTATCATTACATGTATTTCTATGTACTTTGTACTTTGGCTCTGTGATCTGTGAGTTTAACTCAGTCCTTTTACTATTGTAATTTGTTTTAACTAAGATGTGCCTTCAGAGTCTTATACTTTGATGTTAAATGAATATCTAGCAATTTCTTTATACTGATATATATATTTCTATTTTTCTGTTTTCTGTTTCTGCAGTGATGGCTAATGCCACCTAGAATGCATTTTATTAGTTGTAGTGTGCAAGATATAAATAAATAGCATATATTATAAAGACTGTTCTGCTGTCTGAAGTCTGACTCCCAAACAGAACATTTCTGGTACCTCCCAAGACTCAAGAATTCTTGAGTGGGGTCTCCTCTATTCTCTGCCTACACTAGACAACTGGTGTTGATAACCTGTGAGCATAACGTTCAATATAAGGTTCAACATAAAAGGACTTTGTGTAGACATGGAGGAAGGAAGGACGCAAGAACCCTTAATCCTATGCATTCACTGGCAAGGGGGCTAGTGTTGTCAGTAACACTCTCCTGTATAGACACAAAGCCTAAACTGAATGAAATTATTGTGTATATCACAGTACCAACTGGTTCTGCTGGTATTCATATAGTCTGAATTCTACAGGTTGACATTGGCCTGTTCCCTAGAAATCCTATTATTTAGGATTACAAATGCCTGTGTATGTACTACTTGGGGTGGCAGCAGTGCTAGAAGAAATATTCTGTGAACTGTGGGACCAGGACTGATTGATATCAATAGTATCTTGAGTCCAAAAGAAGAATTCACAGCAATGCTAGCCATTAAAAAAACCCACTGATATCCTAAATCAGTGGTGGGAAACTCTGGCCCATGGGCCTAATTACACCAGCCAGACCTCCACACTTGGCCTGGGAGGCCATTTCAGCTATGCCATGTCCACCTGTCCTCCACCTGATGTCATATATGATGTCAGGTATGGGGCAGGTAAAGACCTGCCAATGCTGAAAGGGGCTTAGCAAACCCTGACAATCAGACCCTACATCAATTATGATAATGTGAAAAATACAGAAAAATATTAACATTCATAATATGAAGATTTTGTACTTAAATTTTTAACCTAGTCCAACAACAAAATGTTTGAGATGTTGTGCAATATAAATGTAAATAGAAGGAACAATCTAGACCTCTACTTTTTTAAGGCTGAAGCTCCAAGAAAGTACAGTACATCTGCTCTACCTTCCAAGGACCCTAACCAAGCCAGCCTTCCAAAGACCCTTTGGAAGAAAAATGAGGTGTAAATATATCATGTCATATTCACAAACAAAGCATTGAAGGGCAAAAACATGCACAAAGACAGTCCCCCCCCCCAATTTAACTGAGACATTCCACAGTTCTGATATTTTACAGCAAAATACCAACCAAAAAAGTTGCCACACACACACACTGAACATATGCAGCTTGAGTGAACAAACTCTCAGCCTAATCTATTTTAAAGGGTTGTGGGAAAGACTCCAGACACACATGCTGGAGATGTAAAAATATAATAGTTTATTGTCAAACGCAGTTGATCATTGCAGAACATTTTTTAAAAAACATATTTTTTTAACAGTAGTGGCACTTAAGTAAGCCTGCCTAATTGCTTAACAAATAGGATTAGAGGGGGAAAGAAAGATTTACAGCACAATCCTTTGCTATGTGTACCTGAAAGTCTAATTGATTTACAGCACGATCCTACGCAAAAGTAATTCCTATTGAATTCAATTGGGTTTACTCCCAGATATGTGGGATCATACTTGGCCAATGACACTGAATGCTTGATTTTGTGTCTATGTTAAATGTGCCTCACCAAGTCAGGGGATGACCAGCACTGCTCCTGCAGATGATCTCAGTGATCAAGCTGGGATATAAAGTTCAGACGGTCCCCAAGATACCCTGGACCTAAGTTGTTCAAGTCTTTGTAAATTAATACAAGGTCCTTGAACCCGGCTGGATAGTGGGCAGCCAGTTCAGATGTGGTGTCACGTGTTGTCGGCCATATGCCACAATCTGCAGTCTGGTTGCCACATTTTGCACCAGCTGAAGCTTCCGAACCAGGCTCAAGGGTAGCCCCACATAGAGCACATTGCAATAATCCAGCGACATGATTTACTGGCTGTGGTAATCACATGGTTATCACTGAAAATCCCTGGAAAACTGGTGATTCACACATCAGGAAGTAATGCCTCTTATGGCATGTTTTGATTGGTGGTTGTTATTTATTGTTCCCTGTAGAATTTGGGTTGAAAAAGGGGGGGGAAGAAAAGAAAGTAACAATCTTGTACTTTAAAGACAGGGTCAATCTTGTTGCTAGTATTTTCTTTCCTGAATGATGCTCAGAGGGTATTATCCTCCTTTCTACAGTCCTATTCAGGCAGCCCTATACAGACCTCATGTTGTTCTCTCTGTTTTTCAGCATTTTCTCAGGAAAACATTCTTCCGCTGTGAATTCTGTTAGGTATGTAATGGTCATGAGGAACCACCAGGTTGCTTGAAAGACTGCCTATTCCTTATACACACAATAGGTTGCTGTGATCTGCAAGAGAGTTTCTCCTTCAGGTACCCAAAATATCATAAGCCCATTCCACAGTAACTCGGAGCAACTTGGGCTTTCAGCATGGCTGCCTCTGTTCTGTGAACAGCTGAGATGAAACAGGTGCCCACTATCGGTACTTTCCGGAAACAATTGGAGATATTTTTGTTTTGCCAAACTCTTCCAGCTGGATGAAAAGCTCTCTGCCTTACTTAGGTGTTCATTTTGTATTGTTTTTAAACCTAACTTCAGTGAGGTTTTGAGGGCTGTTTTTGAAACAATTTTAACTATTTTTATGTTGTTTGTAGATTGCCCTGAGACAGCGGTAAAAGGTAATTCAATAATAATAACAACAACAACAACAACAACAATCACAATCACAATCATAACAATAATTTTCCATATGTATGTACTCATTGCCTTACAAACTATTGCATCATGTTTTGGAATGCGTCATGGATAACACACAAGCAAAGCATGCTACTGTATTTATTTTTTTAAATCACACCCTTCCCCTAGCTTCTTGCTTGACTAACAATACTGAGTCATGGCAATTTTAAATGAAGGTAGAAGCAAATTGTAGCAAGATCAGAGGCAAGAAATGTAAGGCATAGCATGCATAAAATTTCAGGGGATTTAAATGGGCAGGGAGGGATTCAGGGAAGTCTGCCGGTCACCTAAAGCCACAGATGTGCCTTACAAGAAGTTCTGAATCTAAAATGTTGAGCAGTCCAGGTCCTCTCCAGGCTGTCACTATTTTGCAGGAGGAATTCAATCGTATACCTACCAATAGAGAGGAGGGAGAAATTCAATTCATTCCGCATTTAAAGTTGAATCTATCAAATCTGCACTTTCTGAAACAATATGAGCTGAAACATAGCCATCATTTGAAAATCACACTTATCTGAATTTTGCAATGCAGTGCATATATTTGGGGAATGTGTATGTAAAAACAAATATATTAGTGAAAATAACATAAAAATGCATTATGTTAAGAGAAATTGCTTGCACAAATGTGTGCATAAGTCAAAACTGCATAGAATTTAAGAATTGGATTTAAGACTGGAAAAATGAGAAACTTGAAAGACCTGAAACTGACAGATCTTTCCATCCCGAGTTCAAATGAATGCATAGGTGTGTGTGTGCGTGTGTGTGTGTGTGTGACAGAGAGACTGTAGCCATACCTACAGGCCTTGTCCTCAATCCCCGCATTGTATCAGTTCCCTTTCTGCTCATGTATCTGATTATTCATATTCAAGGGTCCCAGATGACATGTACATTCTATGTGCATTCTGTTCATACACCTTCACTGATTTGTTTGTATGCAAATAAACATATGAAAAGGACTCTTTATAAATCTTGTGATTTCCAATGTAAAGTTCTTAAAAAGCCAATATATAGCCATGAAAATGGTTGATTTTAAGGTGGCCACTTATGCATTACCAAAAAGAAGAAATGCATAATCGAAAATCAGAACAAAAGGGAACAGAGATTTGCAAAAAATGTGTATATGTTAATCTATAGGCATAGGTAAGGATTTAGAATTAATTACTATAATATAAATAGAATACAATACATCTTATCTTAGCAGAGAAGACTGCCTGGTTCACCTATGTATCTGCTCAATTAGCTATCCAGCTATCTCTTGATAGACAGCCCCCCTTCTTATAATTAAAATAGAGCAGTCCTTCCAACAGAGGGTTGTCCTCTGACAGCCCTTCAAACAGAAGATTATCCTCTTTCAAGTATAACACATGGCCACCCTAACTGAAGTTCATTATTATGGAAAGGCTTTAAAGAATCAGAGAACTTGTATGCAACAGGAAATCACACCTGCAACAGGCAAATATTGCATGACACAAATCAAAATGTGTGGCCACCAGTGTGTGTAGAAATCAAGGTGACCTTTCAAATAGGAGATTTTCTGGGGGGGAAATGAACCTTTAAAACTTTTGGATGCTACACAATAGCAATGGGGAAACTCTGGCCCTCCAGATGCTGTTGGATCAACTCCCATCAATTTGGGCCAGTATGGCCAATGGTCAGGGATGATGGAAGTTGTAGTCCAACAACATCTGCAGCTCATATGCTCCTTATTCTTGCTGTACAATAAAATCAAATGCCAAGGCCTTTCACACCTTATAATCTGATTGGAGCAAACTTCCATAGCTTGCGTATGGTTGTGCTGTCACATTTACTCTAAGGTAAATTGGCTGATATTTTCAGCTTCATTATGTGGCAGTCCTAAAGCTCATGGCATGACAGTGCGAAAAATATTGCTAAAATGAAATGGGCCAACTCAGTGCATGTGTTTCCCTCTTTATACATGCAATTTATTAAGCCACAGATATACAAAAGATATTTGAAGGTGTTTGTGTAAAACACTTGAAATATTTATGCTTGGATCAAAGCTAATCTTACAGAAACTGATTAGACATGTAGAAGTATCCCATTTGCTGCTTTGACATAAAAGCAGGAGACCATCTAGGGAGACAATTGGACCCTTGGATGATAAGGGAGTCAAAGGTGTACTAAAGAACGATAAGGAGATTGCAGAGAAGCTAAATGAATTCTTTGCATCTGTCTTCATAGTGGAAGATATAGGGCAGATCCCTGAACCTGAACTAACATTTGCAGGAAGGGATTCTGAGGAACTGAGACAAATAGTGGTAACGAGAGAGGAAGTTCTAAGCTTAATGGACAATATAAAAACTGACAAATCACTGGGCCCGGATGGCATCCACCCGAGAGTTCTCAAAGAACTCAAAGGTGAAATTGCTGATCTGCTAACTAAAATATGTAACTTGTCCCTTGGGTCCTCCTCCGTGCCTGAGGACTGGAAAGTGGCCAATGTAATGCCAATCTTCAAAAAGGGATCCAGAGGGGATCCCGGAAATTACAGGCCAGTCAGCTTAACTTCTGTCCCTGGAAAACTGGTAGAAAGTATTATTAAAGCTAGATTAACTAAGCACATAGAAGAACAAGCCTTGCTGAAGCAGAGCCAGCATGGCTTCTGCAAGGGAAAGTCCTGTCTCAGTAACCTATTAGAATTCTTTGAGAGTGTCAACAAGCATATAGATAGAGGTGATCCAGTGGACATAGTGTACTTAGACTTTCAAAAAGCGTTTGACAAGGTACCTCACCAAAGGCTTCTGAGGAAGCTTAGCAGTCATGGAATAAGAGGAGAGATCCTCTTGTGGATAAGGAATTGGTTAAGAAGCAGAAAGCAGAGAGTAGGAATAAACGGACAGTTCTCCCAATGGAGGGCTGTAGAAAGTGGAGTCCCTCAAGGATCGGTATTGGGACCTGTACTTTTCAACTTGTTCATTAATGACCTAGAATTAGGAGTGAGCAGTGAAGTGGCCAAGTTTGCTGACGACACTAAATTGTTCAGGGTTGTTAAAACAAAAAGGGATTGCGAAGAGCTCCAAAAAGACCTCTCCAAACTGAGTGAATGGGCAGGAAAATGGCAAATGCAATTCAATATAAACAAGTGTAAAATTATGCATATTGGAGCAAAAAATCTTCATTTCACATATACGCTCATGGGGTCTGAACTGGCGGTGACCAACCAGGAGAGAGACCTCGGGGTTGTAGTGGACAGCACGATGAAAATGTCAACCCAGTGTGCAGCAGCTGTGAAAAAGGCAAATTCCATGCTAGCGATAATTAGGAAAAGTATTGAAAATAAAACAGCCGATATCATAATGCCGTTGTATAAATCTATGGTGCGGCCGCATTTGGAATACTGTGTACAGTTCTGGTCACCTCATCTCAAAAAGGATATTATAGAGTTGGAAAAGGTTCAGAAGAGGGCAACCAGAATGATCAAGGGGATGGAGCGACTCCCTTACGAGGAAAGGTTGCAGCATTTGGGGCTTTTTAGTTTAGAGAAAAGGCGGGTCAGAGGAGACATGATAGAAGTGTATAAAATTATGCATGGCATTGAGAAAGTGGATAGAGAAAAGTTCTTCTTCCTCTCTCATAATACTAGAACTCGTGGACATTCAAAGAAGCTGAATGTTGGAAGATTCAGGACAGACAAAAGGAAGTACTTCTTTACTCAGCGCATAGTTAAACTATGGAATTTGCTCCCACAAGATGCAGTAACGGCCACCAGCTTGGATGGCTTTAAAAGAAGATTAGACAAATTCATGGAGGACAGGGCTATCAATGGCTACTAGCCATGATAGCTGTGCTCTGCCACCCTAGTCAGAGGCAGTATGCTTCTGAAAACCAGTTGCCAGAAGCCTCAGGAGGGGAGAGTGTTCTTGCACTCAGGTCCTACTTGCGGGCTTCCCCCAGGCACCTGGTTGGCCACTGTGAGAACAGGATGCTGGACTAGATGGGCCACTGGCCTGATCCAGCAGGCTCTTCTTATGTTCTTAACGCAATTCAGCAAATATCTGGGTCCTCAGCAGGTAAGATTTTAAAGGTTAAGACCCACATTTTGAATTGAGCTTGGAAACTTCACTGGAAACCACTGCATTGTTTCAGCATTAGAAGAATTTTTGCATCAGTGCAAAATAATTTACTGCTGGCACGTGACTTCAGTATTTGTCTACAATAATGTATTATATCAATTCTACAATTAGTGTTAACATTTAAAATCATTGTTTAGAACAACAAACAGTAGAATTTTTTTATTTCTCAGATTCAGAAGATCATAATTCTTTCTTTGTTTTTTGTTTTTAGCTATTATATTTCTTAATGGGGTTAATGGTCTTAGAACCTGTGGAAATTTCAGTTTCTCTCAGGGAGGTCTGAGATTGAGTTCCAAAAATCTAGATGGCTTGTCCAGCCAGACCTTCCCGCTGATGTGCAAGACCTACAGGCAGGTGGTAGACCCATAATTCAAAGTCTTCATTTGAATGTGCCTTGAAATTGTGAATGAAGTCTCCATACGCTCATCAAAATATCTTACTATAAGAAAACTGCAGAAGAGGGGAAATGAATCCTGGTGGCCCAGACTACCTAAGCATATATCTGGAATAGCTGGTATACTCATATAGGCAATCACTGGATATTTTACACCTCTTGCTGTGACTTAGAAACTTGCTATGGATACTCATTCCGCACTTGAGAAAATCATGAATTATATCCTCCCTTCCTCCCCCTGCCTTTTACATCTGTTGAGCATGTTGTGCTTCTCAATCATCCATCTCGGGAGAGGCTTGAACCTTCACAATGAGCTCACTGTTTTCAAGCATGTTCTGGTGGCATTTTGTCAAGCCATGTGTGTTTGCTGGGTCGGGGGTGGGGAAAGAGGAACAAAAGTCTACTGCAGTTTCACAGGCTTTGCAATCCACTTCTCAGCCTACAGAAAACTGTAACTGACCCCATCCTTAAGAAATATTCTTTGTTTACACTTTTTGACGCGGCCTGCCTACAGGAAAAAGCTCCCACTCCCTTCTATTGGATTCCGAGCCTTTTTTAGTTTTATTTTAAGTTCTTTGGATGTTGTCATCATAAGTCTTTCTTTAAATTGTATTTCCCTGGGTGTGAAGATTCTTTTTCTTTTTTGCCAGCTGGATAGTATTTTTCAGATAACATCCATCTATTAAACATGGGAAACCCATTAATGATATTCTTATAGGGAAAGGCATTTGTTACCCAATCCTCAAAATAGTCTGCTGATGCAAACCTCACTGAAACAAATGTTGAACCACACTTGCACCCTGATTTCAGCAGCAGGTTTCCCATGTCTTAAATTAAGTTCTCCACATTTCTACATTAGTTCGCAATTTTTTTTTAAAAAAAGTCCTCATGAAAATTCATCAGCATTTTAGTGAGAATTTGTCCTAATATACACTTTTGTACACAATTTTCTCTTATATACACACTTTTGCAAACATTTTCCTAATGCATTTTATTTTCACTAAGATATGCACTTTATGCGCACTTTACCCCAATGTTTGCATTTTTGTACACTTTACTTGGCTGAAGAACTGCATTGCAAAGTACACAGAAGTATAAATTTCAAACGATGGCTGTGTTTCAGTTGATGAATAGTTTCAGAAAGTGTGAATTAGGTAGATTCAGCTTTAAATACAAACTGAATCTTGCACATTGGTTGGAAGCAACTGCATCTCTTGCTTGAAGATTTTAAATTGCATTAATTTGATGCTCATAAGGACAGGAGGGAGGTTGGATGGAATGGAACGGGGGAATGGGAATGATGGGGCAATTACCTAATCCATTGCAGTGCAGAAAGACTTGGAAATTAATATGTTTGTCATGAATCACCCAGGGCGAATTGAAAGCAGTTGGTCTTCATAGTTTCCAAGCTCACAATATTTGCTGACATCAGTGGGTTTCAGTAATGGACTGGTGCATTAGGAGAATATTTTAGATGGGAGCCAGCAATTATTGAAGCAGCCTTTTTATTTGCTGTTGCGCTGAAAATGTCCTCCCAGTTTTCTAGGTCCATTCACAGGCCATGAAATGTGGCAGCTGTGGGGTGGGGGAGTTACCTGTTCTTTTACTATTCTTTTGAAGGAACAGAAAAAAATGAAATGTTTAGAGGGGTGGAGAGCTTTACCTGAAAAGTGGCAGTAGTCTTTTCTTCTTCTGTTCATATTCTCTCTCTCTCTCTCTCTCTCTCTCTCTCTCTCTCTCTCTCACACACACACACACACACACACACACACACACACACTTGGGGTCACTCAACAGACAAAAGATTTATAAGTGGTTGAATAGGGTATAGAGTGTGGGCATGTGATAAGCCAAAGACATATGTTTAGAAATTGAGAAGTATTATAGGATCATAGATCTGCAATCATCTGGTTATCTTGTCCAACTTCCAGTCAATGCAGAAAACCAACTGCTGCAGCATCCCTTCCAGTGGGCCATCCAGCCTTGACTAAAAAACCCTAAAGAGAGTCCACTACCTTCCAGTAGTCTGTTCCATTGTCAAGCAGCTTATACCAGCAGGAAGTTCTTCCTAATGTTTAGTCTTAAATTGTTTTTAAAAGATGTTTTAAATTTGTATATTTGTTTTTAATGTTTTTAGTTACTGTAAACCGCCCAGAGAGCTTCGGCTATGGGGCGGTATACAAATATAATAAATAAATAAATAAATCCTCTTCTTGTAATTTCAGCACATTGGTTTGGATCCTACCCTCGGGAATAACAGAAAACATATTTGCTCCATCATCTATTTGTCAGCTCTTCATATATTTAATGAAGTCTGTCACATGACCTCTTAATCATTCTTTCTCCCACTAAACATCCAAAATTCCTTCACCTTTTCCTCATAGGACTTGGTCTTTCTCACTCTCCTCTGGGCACATTTCAGTTTGTTAGAGACCAACATTCCCACAGTCTCCCTGGTTCCACAGGTTTCAGGATGGTTGCAGCAGCATGCTAGGCACAGCTCAGATCACCAAGATTCTGAAATTTACACACTACCCATTCTTGGCATGGTCAGTGAAGGAGATTTTAAGCGAATGTGTATGATTAGTAGTCATCAGGTGCCTTCCATCCACCATTAGCTATCAGGGGCATGTAAAGACCAATGGGTCCTGCTACCTAAAAGGCACTAAGGTACTTGAGATGTGACAATGGCAAACTCATGTAATCAAGCACCCAGCATCTGAATGAATATGTTTATCCAGATAAGGCTTAAGGATAAAGTGTTTAATGGATATTCTACCCCCCCCAGGAAGTGACTGTAGAGAAGCCTGATTTCGCATGCAAGTAAACATGCTGTTTTACCATTTCTTCCCAGCCCCGCATCTAACAGATTTAGTCACCATTTTGGAATACTATTCAAACCACTGTTAAAGCAAACAGGACAACTTTTATGTTTTGAAAATATTTTCTGGAGGCATTTCAGAAAACTCACAGCTTTAATATTGGGAAAAGGCCTAATGAATAACAAAGATAACATCTGACATATTTATTCAGTCACAGAATTTTAATAATCAACAAATATTTCCTGAGAGTAGTTTTTTGCAATATGCCTCAGATTAATTTGAGATTTATTTGCATAAAACATTTGTGGATTTTTTTTGGGGGGGAGGGTGAAATGTACAGAAAAATGAAAGCTGTGTCATGTTTTTAAGGACCAAGCTTTACTTTACAGAACAATTAGCCTCAAAGGGTCAGTTCAGAAGCTTCTATATTACACTGAATGATAAAGCATAACAAAAAAGGTATGTAATTGGGGTGAGAAAACCATAGTCTGCTCCAAAATTCATATGAACATATGTCCTCACCTAAATATGACTGTGTTCCATACTCGTCCCTTACTTTTAAAATCCTGGAATTGTCCAGCTGTGTTGTCCTTTCTTAAGGAAGAGAATGCTACTATTGAGCCAAGGATTGTTTTGAGAGAAAATGTTCCCTCAGATATTTGTTTCTTAAGCCAGACTGGCCAGCTGAGCCCCAAGGGAAGGTATGAAATAGCTAACTAACAAGAAGAAATTCAATGTGGCAGGGAAATTTAGAGCATGAGAACGCATGTAATGGGAAAGCTGCCAAAACCAGCCTCCCCACTAAATGTTTCCTACCCCAGCCATAACATCTACAAGTACTGAGCACATATTAGATCAGCACTATTACACTGTGAATGTGCTCCTCTCCGTGCTATGTTCTGAGCATGGTCTTCATTTAGACGGGAATCTTCCCACATGCTTCAAATTACATTTGATTTTTTCAGGAGCACCTTTATCTCTGAACAACTCACAAGTTCTACACACTGAGTATTTTCTAGTTCTGTGCTTCTAGTTTCCTGACGTTTTCCTCTATTGTGAATGATACTTTCATTTTTCTGCTTTGTTCTTGGGGCACAATAATTTATTTAGAATTTCAGTCAGTACAGGGTTTTGAACTTACCTTATTATTGTGAAGTGGATGAAGGTGATGTGTGTTTTTCTTTCCAGTAAATATTAACTATTTCTCCACCACTTTGCAACTTCCCTGGCTTTGAAAAAGTCCCATGGGAGATGTTACCTCATGGTACCTTCTCTTGGCTTTAAATGAATCATGGGCACCCAGGAAGGCTGCAGAATGCAGACTAGCAAAGAAATGAGTAACAGAATGAAACAATGGCACTCACAAACACCCCTTAGCCACCTCAAAAGTAAGATAAGTACATCAAAAAAACCCACATCCCATCTATGAGAATTTCACTGAAATTTTCTCTTCCTGTTGATGATTTTCAAATTAAAGTAATTTCATTGCTCATTAATTGATGGACAACAGTTGGGAAAAATGCAGAAGAAAATTTTGGCACAGCACTAGTATTTTTAAACATTGGTTAATGTGCTACTTATGCATTTGAAGATTTGCAAAAGAAAAAGGGTGTGTGTGTGTGCATGTTAGACTTCTGTTGATAACACTGCCATAGTTACGATGATATATGAAAAGTAGCCACAACATATTTTCTTTAAAAAAAAAACACTGCTTTTTTATTTTTTAATTTGAAAGAAATCCAACAGCAGGCCTTGAAATTTTGTTTGGAACCTCACCCTACCTCCTATTGAAATCTCTTTGTTTGTCCCTTTTAATTGAAATATGAATGGTCCCCAACAGATGCAAGAAGCCCATGGAGACTTGTAACTTGATGCCACTGATCCACATGGTGAATGCTTGCAGTTGTTCTCAAGGGTCAAAGATGACTCACCGTGGGGAGGCCATTCTCAGCATCAGTCCTATAACATGTGTCCCAGCTCTTGGGTTGAAGTATAACATGTTGGGTAAGATGGGAAAAATATCTGTTGACTAATTGTAATTGTTCTGATACATTTGATGTCATTCTAATGCCACGGCATGACAAGAAACAAAAGTATTTTTGGTGCTGTTAATGATTTGCACACTAAGGAAAACGCCTGCTTTGAAGATTTTTTTTTTAAAAAAAGCTTATTTAGGAATAAACTGGCAGCTATTAAGCTGTTCTCTCATGCAGACCACAGAATCTGCTCCACCTCTTTTGCATTTGAAGGAGATTCATACCAGATGGCAAGAGAAGCTCAACATTCAGTACATGAAAGGTAGCCATTTTACAAGAACAAAACCTGACTAGTGTCCTCACCCTAAGCCTATTTATTTAAAATGTTTGCCACATTGATTTCAGTGGTGACTTATTTCCAACTAAGTATGTTGAGAATTTATCCAAAGCACTGGTAAATATTTAATGACTGATGCTTACTCTTTCTTTAATATTTCACTCTCTCTATCCAGGCCAACAACAAAGGGTCTTGCCATATATGGAGCGAAAAATGCCAGACGTCCAAGCTGGATTTAGAAAGGGAAGAGGTACCAGAGATCATATCGCAAACATACGTTAGATAATGGAACGGAGCAAGGAATTTCAGAAGAAAATCACCCTGTGCTTTATAGATTACAGCAAAGCGTTTGATTGTGTAGATCATGAAAAACTATGGAATGCTTTAAAAGAAATGGGGGTGCCACAGCACTTGATTGTCCTAATGCGCAACCTATACTCTGCACAAGAGGCTACTGTAAGGACAGGATATGGAGAAACCGATTGGTTCTCCATCGGAAAGGGTGTGAGACAGGGGTGTATTTTATCACCCTATTTCTTTAATCTATACGCAGAACATATCATATGGAAAGCAGGATTGGACCAAGAAGAAAGAGATGTGAAAATTGGAGGGAGAAATATCAATAATTTAACATATGCAGACGATACCATACTACTAGCAGAAACCAGTAATGATTTGAAACGAATGCTGATGAAAGTTCAAGAGGAAAGCACAAAAGCAGGACTACAGCTGAACGTCAAAAAGACTAAAGTAATGACAACACAGGATTTATGCAACTTTACAGTTGACAATGAAGACATTGAACTTGTCAAGGATAATCAATATCTTGGCACAATCATTAACCAAAGTGGAGACAATAGTCAAGAAATCAGAAGAAGGCTAGAACTGGGGAGGGCAGCTGTGAAAGAACTAGAAAAGGTCCTCAAATGTAAAGATGTATCACTGAACACTAAAGTCAGGATCATTCAGATCATGGTATTTCCAATCTCTATGTATGGATGTGAAAGTTGGACAGTGAAAAAAGCTGATAAGAGAAAAATCAACGCATTTGAAATGTAGTGTTGAAGAAGAGCTTTGCGGATACCATGGACTGCAAAAAAAACAAATAATTGGGTGTTAGAACAAATGAAACCAGAACTATCACTAGAAACTAAAATGATGAAACTGAGGTTATGATACTTTGAACACATAATGAGAAGACATGATTCATTAGAAAAGATAATAATGCTTGGAAAAACAGAAGGAAGTAGAAAAAAGAAGAAGGCCAAACAAGAGATTGATTGATTCCATAAAGGAAGCCACAGACCTGAACTTACAAGATCTGAACAGGGTGGTTCATGATAGATGCTCTTGGAGGTCACTAATTCATAGGGTCACCATAAGTCGTAGTCGACTTGGAGGCACATAACAACAACAACAATCCAGGCCATGGAAACATGAAAGCTGCCTTTAGAACTTGAATATACTTTGTGACCAAAATGTTGGGCTGGCAGAGCAGGAGCCAAAATCCTGATATTCATTCTCACATTCTTTAACTCCCATCGCAATGCTTTTGGAGAACTGACTTCATGGGAGAAGTGCATTGTGTCTGCAGAGTGTTGTCCCAGGAGGTTGTTCCAAGTGGTCCGAAGCCTGGTCGGTCCAGTTGCCGAGGAACCCATGGAGCATTCTAAAGCCTCCTGTGACATATTTGCAAAACACTTTGCCGATAAAATCGAGCATCTGAAGAGCACGATTCCGTGCGCTGTGGATACAGGGAGTGAGCCAAAGTCGGCCAGTTGCATTCTGGTTCAATGGGATCGGTTTCAGCCTCTTCCTTCTGAGGAAGTGGACAAGGTGCTCTCTTCTGTGAAGCCAACCACCTGTCTACTGGATCCTTGCCCATCATGGCTCATTATGAGCTGTAAAGAGAGAATGAACAAAAGGATCAAGGCAGTGGTAAATGCATCCTTGGAAGAGGGTGCATTGCCATCAGCCCTCAAGGAGGCAGTAATAAAGCCTATTCTAAAAAAGCCCTCCTTGGATCCACAAGAACTAAATAATATTCGTCCAGTCTCCAATTTACCATTCTTGGGCAAGGTGATCGAGCGAGTGGTGGCCAAACAGTTACAGACACACTTGGATGAAGCAGATTATCTAGATCCATTCCAATCGGGCTTCAGGACTGGACATGGAACTGAAACAGCTTTGGTCGCTCTGGTGGATGATTTGAGGAGGGCGTTGGATAGGGGAGAACATACCTTCCTCGTCCTCCTGGATCTCTCAGCGGCTTTTGATACCGTTGACCACGGTATCCTTTTAGATCGCCTGGAGGGATTAGGAATAGGGGGCACTGTTTTACGGTGGCTCCATTCCTATCTCTCAGACAGGCACCAGCGGGTGGCATTGGGAGATGAGGTTTCAGACCCTTGGCCTCTCAACTGTGGAGTACCACAGGGTTCTATCCTCTCCCCCATGCTATTCAACATCTATGTAAAGCCGCTGGGGGCCATCATCAGGAGGTTTGGGCTGCAGTGTCACCAATATGTGGATGATACTCAGCTCTACCTCTCGTTTAAATCTTCACCAGAGTTGGCTGTAGATACCATGTCCAAGTGCCTGGAGGCCATAAGTGGATGGATGGGACGGAATAGGCTGAAGCTGAACCCTGATAAGACCGAGGTGTTACTTGTGGGAGATAAGAGAAGGCTGGGAGATATAAACCTGGTGTTTAATGGGGTAAGATTGCCCCTGAAGGACCAGGTCCGCAGCCTCGGGGTCATTCTTGACTCACAGCTGTCTATGGAGACTCAAGTATCAGCAGTGAGCCGGGCAGCTTGGTATCAACTCCATCTGATACGGAGGCTGCAACCCTACCTTCCTGTCCATCTTCTCCCACGAGTGATACATGCCCTAGTCTCCTCTCGCTTAGACTACTGTAATGCGCTCTACGTGGGGCTGCCCTTGAAAACGGTCCGGAAATTACAGCTGGTACAGAATGCGGCGGCACGTTTGATAAAGAACAGCCGTCGCCATGATCATATCACTCCAGTATTAATAGATCTTCACTGGCTACCAGTTGTTTACCGGACCCAATTCAAAGTGCTGGTATTAACCTTTAAAGCCCTATACGATTTCGGCCCAGTTTATCTGAAGGAGCGCCTCCAGCATCACCAATTATGCCGCCTGACAAGATCAGCCACACAAGACCTTCTCTCGATCCCACCAGTTAAAACAGCTAGGCTGGTGCGGACCAGAGAGAGGTCATTTTCGATTGTGGCCCCCACACTCTGGAACTCCCTTCCTTTAGACCTCCGCCATGCCCCCTCCTTGATGGCTTTCCACCAATCCTTGAAGACCTGGCTGTTCAGGCAGGCCTATGGGGTTTCTGGGGTGGGTTAGTTTTTAATGCTGCTGATTACATGTAAGAGTGGGTAGCTTAATTATTGAATGTTATTGTTATGTTTTTGTATTGTATTTTATCCTGTTATTGTATGTCGCCTAGAGTGGCCATTAATTTGGCCAGATAGGCGACTCAAAAATAAAATTTTATTATTATTATTTATTATTGTAGTCTAGCAATGCAATCCTAGGCATGCTTACTTTAGTCTCACTATTTACATCCTAGAAAGTATGTTTAAGGTTGCAGTCTTAATCAGACTTACTAGGGACTAAGACTAAAAATAGGCATGACATTTATTTGACATTGTTATCTAACTCTTGTAAATTGTGTTTTGTAAATCGTATTGCTTTATTGTTTCATTGATGTGTTCTTAGATTGTATTTTGATATTTGTGTCTTCTGTAAGCTGCTTTGAGGGCCTTCGGCCGAAAGGCAGGATATAAATAAATAAATAAATAAATAATGATAATGATAATTTAATATGTCTTTGTGGTAGGCTTGTTGGCATTCCCACTCTAACTCACTCTCGCAGCCTGTAGTGGTCAGTAGTCATGGGGCAGAGTGGTGACCTCCAATCACCAATGTTGCTGCAACGTACCAGGAGGGGGAGAGGCTAAGTGGTGGCGAGGTGCCCACAGTGCAAACACACCTGTAGGAGCACTAGATTGTCTCTGCTGGTGCATTTCCTTTTTTTTTTTTTTTATATAGTTTTTATTCAAATTTTTCCAAAAAACAAACTAAACAAAGTAAGAAAAAACATAACAATACTACAACAAAAAATAAAAATAAAATGGTTGACTTCCGATTTGTCACAGATCAGCTATAAGTATATAATATACATCAAACCTGTCCCTTAATATGTACATACAGAATCCCTTTTCTCCATAAGCTGTCTTAATTAATCATCAAATCCCAGTATCATCATTTTATTTTGATCTTTCGACAAAAAGTCTAAGAGAGGCTTCCAATCCTTAAGGAATGTATCTGTCGATTTTTCTCTAAGTAAACACGTCAATTTATCCATTTCTACTAAGTCCATTAATTTCAGTAGCCATTCTTCCATTGTTGGTATTGATTCCATTTTCCACTTTTGTGCATATAATAATCTTGCTGCCGTAATCATATATAATAATATTCTTCCATATTTCTTTTCTATTTGTTTATCCATAAAACCCAGTAAAAAAAATTCTGGTTTTGACTGAATATTTATCTTTAAAATTTTTTGCATCTTCCTACCTATCTGTGCCCAGAATAATTTCGCCTTTTTACATGACCACCACATATGATAAAAAGATCCTTCTTGTTGTTTACATTTCCAACAAACATTAGAGACATTACTATACATTTTTGACAGCTTTTCTGGAGTCATGTACCAACGGTACATCATTTTATAAAAATTTTCTTTAAGATTATAACATAATGTAAATTTCAAGCCTTTTTTCCACATATTTTCCCATTGATCCATTTGTATGTTATGACCAAAATTTTTTGCCCACTTTACCATGCACTCTTTTACTTGTTCTTCCTCCATATCCATTTTCAATAAAAGTTTATACATTTTTGCAATTATGTTTTCATCATTTGTATACAAACCTATTTCAAAATCAGATTTACTTATTTCAAACCCATACATTTTCTTGTCCATTTTATATCTTTCTAACAATTGTAAATAGGCAAACCAATGAAAACTATATCCTTCCTTTATCAATTGTTCTCTCTCTTTCATTGTGTATTCTCCATGTACATTTTCTAATAGTTCTTGATAAGTTAACCATTTCTCTTTTCCAGACATTTCTCTTCTATAAAACGCTTCTTGACTTGAGACACATAATGGTATTTTCGAATAAAACCTTGGTTTGTATCTATTCCATATTTTCAACAGAGAACGTCTTATAAAATGATTGTTAAAGTCTACGTTTACTTTTACTTTGTCATACCATAGATATCCATGCCATCCCCACTTCAGATTGTGGCCCTCCAAATCCAATAGTCTTTTATTCCTCAATAAGATCCATTCCTTTATCCAGACTAAACAGCAGGCAGCAAAATAAAGTCTCAAATTTGGTAATCCCAGTCCTCCTCTTTCTTTAGCGTCTTGAAGTAATTTAAATTTAACTCTTGGTTTTTTTCCTTGCCATACAAATTTAGAAATATCTTTTTGCCATTGTTTAAAAGGTAAATCAGAGGATATTACAGGTATTGTTTGAAACAAAAACATCATTCTCGGTAATACATTCATTTTTATCACAGATATTCTACCCATTAATGACAGTTGTAGTTTATCCCATTTTAGCAAGTCTTTCTTAATCTCTGTCCATAATTTTTCGTAATTATTATGAAACAGCTTTGAGTTTTTATTTGTCATGATGATGCCTAGATATTTCAACTTTTTTTCTATTGTAAAATCTGTCTTGTCCATTAACTCTTTCTGTTCCCTTAAAGTTAAATTTTTCACCAACATCTTTGTTTTTTGATTGTTGATCTTAAATCCTGCTAACGGTCCAAATTCTTTTAATTTGTCCATCAATATATGAATTCCTTCCAAAGGGTTTTCTAGTACAATTATCAAATCATCAGCAAATGCTCTCAATTTATATTCTTCTTTTTTTATTTTTAATCCCGAAATCCTTTTATCTTGCCTTATATCTCTAAGCAGCACTTCTAAAACCAGAATAAATAAAAGGGGAGATAATGGACATCCCTGTCTTGTACCCTTTTGTATTTCACATGAATCCGTTAAGTCTCCATTAACAATTATCTGGGCCTTCTGTGATGTATAAATCGATCTGATCCATTTTATAAAGTTGTCTCCAAAATCCATTTGCTCCAAAACCTGGAACATAAATTTCCAATTCAAATTATCAAATGCTTTTTCAGCATCTAAAAAAATCAAAGCTGCTTGTTTATCATTTCGTTGTTCTAAATATTCCAACACATTCAAAACATTCCTGACGTTGTCACGTAATTGTCTTTTAGGTAAAAACCCTGATTGATCTTCCTGAATAAATTGTTGCAATATTATTTTCAATCTTTCAGCCAAAATCATTGTAAAAATTTTATAGTCATTATTCAGTAGAGATATTGGCCGATAATTTTTTGTTTTAGTTAAATCTTGGTCCTCTTTAGGTATTAATGTTATATTAGCATTTTTCCAACTATCCGGTATCTTTCCCTCTTGCAAAATAGAATTCATTGTAGACTGTAAGGGTAGCAAGAGTTCTTCCTCCAAACATTTATAATACATTGCAGATAGCCCATCTGGTCCTGGCGCCTTTCCTAATTTAATTTTATTTATAGCTTCAGATATCTCTCTTGACGTAATAGGGCCATTAATAACTTGTCTCTGAAAATCTGTAATTTTCGGCAAATTCTGTTTAGATAAATACTCTTCTATTTTTTCAGATGGAATTTCTTGACACTTATACAATGTTGAGTAATATTGATGAAAAATCTTTTTGATTTTTACATTATCTGTCAGCGTCTCATCTCCTTCTTGTATCTTTAAAATAATATTTTTTTGACGTTCTTTTCTTAATTTATATGCTAACCATTTCCCAGGTTTATTTGCAAATTCAAAAGTCCTTTGTTTAGCAAAATTTAATTTCCTTTCAATTTCTCTAACTGTCAACATTGATACTTGCTTCTGTAACATTTTAATTTGATTTACAATAGAAACTTTAGCTGGATTCTTTTTCAATTCTTCCTCTTTTTGTTTTATTTCTTCCAAAATTAATTGCATTTTCTGTTGTTTCTTTTTTTTTAATTCAGAATTACATTTAATAAAGTATCCCCTCATAAATGCCTTACTAGTATCCCAAACAATATTTTCACTTGTTCCTTTATATAAATTATATTCAAAGAACTCCTTTAATTTCTTCTTACATTCTTGTACTACTTTATCATTCTGTAATAAAGATTCATTTAGTCTCCATCTAAATCCAAGATTTTTTTTTTTTAAAGTTAATATCACAGGATTGTGGTCCGAAAAAGTTTTTGGTAATATATCCATTTTAAAAATATCCTTCGCTAAAATTTTTGACATCCAAATCATATCAATCCTCGAAAATGTTTTATGTCTTTCTGAAAAATAAGTAAATTCCTTTGCATTATCATTTATATATCTCCAGGTATCCACCAATTCTAAATGTTCCATGAGTTCAAAACAAATCTTCGGTAATTTACCTTGTGTCTCTTTGATATTTTTTTCAGAAAGCCTATCAATTTTTGGTGAGATTACCCCATTCCAGTCACCCATGACACACCAATGCTCATATGAAAACTCTGACAATTTTTCCATAAGTCCTGTATAAAACCTTGTTTTATCTTCATTGGGGGCATAAATACCCACTATCAAAATGTTTGTACCTTGTAAAGTAATTTCAACCCCCACAAATCTACCACTATCGTCCAATAATACCAATTTAGGAAGCAATTGTGGGTTAATATAGAGAACAACTCCATTTTTTTTTTTTGGTCCAGCTGAAATAAATTCTTCACCCAAATTTTTACAAATCAAATATTTGGAATCTTTCTTCTGAATATGAGTTTCTTGTAGACAAATTATATCCAATTTTAATTTTTTCAAATAATGAAACACTTTCTTTCTCTTCTGCGCCGTGTTGGCTCCATTTATATTCCAAGTTAGGTATTTGTAATCCATCATTAAGCGTGTATTTTAAAATTTGCCTGATGCTCCTTTTGATCCATCATCTTCCTTCCCCTCCTCTGCATATCCTTGTTGACTTTGTTTCCCAGGAACTATATCCATATCTTTGAGTTTATCTTCTTCCATATCTTTTGAAGCTTTTCTCAAGAAGTCCCTTGCTTTTTGAACAGTATTCAGTCTGTATTTCTGTTGTCTGAATGTAAAAATCACTCCTTCTGGGACGTCCCACCTAAATTGAATTTTGCATTGCTTAAGTTTTTCTGTAAGGAAAGCATATTCTTTTCTCTTACGTAAAAGTCTAATAGGAATTTCCTTCATCACCAGTATTTCCTTACCATCAATTTTAAAGGTATATTTAAAGTGTTGCTGTAAAACCATATCTCTGGTCGTCTTCTTTACGAAATGAACAAGCACATCTCTTGGAATTTTTTTCATTGTTGCATATCTGGAGTTAATTCTATAAACTTTGTCTATTTCAAATTCCATCCTATCTTCATTCAAGTCCAGAAATTTTACTAAAGCATTAACAATTTTATCTCTAATGTCTTCACCTGTTTCCTCAGGGATTGCACGGAATCTCAAACAATGCTCTTTATTTCTCATTTCAGTCACAGCTAAATAGTCCAGATTTTTTTCTAGTTCCAGATTTAGTATATCTGTTCTATTCTCCAAGGTTTGTACCTTTTCTTTAGTATTTTTTGCATCTTCCTTTATTTGCCCAATTGTCCCTTTAATCTCATCCACTTGTGTTTTAATATAGTCTTTTATATCTGTCAATTCAGTTTTCATTTCCTGTTTCATTTCCTGTTTTATAGCATTAATCCCTTCCATTATTTTTTGAAACATTTCTGGGGGTATATCCTCTTCCTGTGTATCAATAGAACCTCTTCGCCCCTGGGCCTTGGTTGTTTTTTTAGTTGTCATTTTCAAAAAGAGGCCTTTAATTTCTAATATTAATCACTGTTTCAGAACCTAAGGGCAGTCTATTTCTTTTCTTTTTTTCCCTCCACCAAAAAGAAGAGTTAATATTCCAGGCCTATTATTGAAATCCAGCCAGCACAACACAGTCCTTATCTGCTTCCAAGAATGCAAAACAATTCTGGTTGCCAAGACTAAACAATTAGTAGCATATACGAGCAGCGGATTCATCCAACAAGAAATAGTCCAAAGAGAAAAATAGTCCAAAATATAATAATTACCTCTCATCCGTTTTTAAACTTTAAAAGTCCAAATTCAAGCCAGCTTTTTGTCGTAAAAAAAGTATATAAGTTGTTTATATTTTCTTTCTTCCTTAATTATATTTAAAAGAGAAAAAGTATGACTCACCCAGGTTTCTCAATTGCTGATTCATAAACAAATCCCTTTTATTGCAGTAATTTAAGCCGAATGATAAGGTTTAGGCAGAAGTGGGCTCGCTGGTTAAGAACGTTTTTTTTTTGAGAGAAGAAAAAACGCTTCGCTTTATTCCAGTTCAGCTTGCGTGGAATTCCTGACTCCGTCTTCTCTGCTGGTGCATTTCCACTGTGCCAACCCCGCTGCTGCCTCACTCCTCTCCTTCTCAGTAAGCCACAGCAACAACGTTGATGAGAGGTCAGGTAAGCACTACTGCTCTGGTGACTGCTATGGATGTAAGCAACAAAGAGACATGGGTCAATTCACAATAGGATTCTTCTAGCAATTTCATAAGGCTTAGGTGCTTCATAAAGCAATACAGGGCCAGGACAACATTGGACATCTTTGCTGGTCCAAGGCACTACATTCTTTCCGTATGGATTTGGGCCTGAAAGACCAAGGAAAATGTGAGTGCATGGAAGGTAAGTTGCACACAAGCACAGTTTGTGACATTGCACAATATCATTGCTGATCGTGAGACACGTTTAAGGCATCAGTCTTACCTTCCAATTCCCAACTTTGTAGAGCTTGAGTAAAAATGATATTGCCTTTAGTCTGATCTTTTGATGCTTGAATTATTAGTGTATTGGTTGATATTTTATAGTATTTTAATACTGTTTTATATGTTGTAAGCCACCATAGAAAGAAAGTGTATTTATAACAGCAGCACTGCATATACATTTTGATTTTATAATTTTTAACTAATTTTTATTTTCACTGTATTGAGTTTTTTGTACACTGCTTAGAGATGATAGTAATTAAGTGGTATGTAAATTGACTAAATAATAAGTAAAATAAAATAATCTTTTCAATGCAAAGGGGCAGAATAGGTTAAGCTTCTCCTCCCCCCACCTACCTTGTAAGATTCTGATAATTATCAGAGGTCTCCCAGCAACCGCTATTTGCATTAAAACAAACAAACAAAAACACCCTGTATGTTAAATGCAAAGACACATTTAACATTATATCTAGTTTGGCTCACTGACTAACTTCTGAATAAACCTGCTTTGCACTGTTCTGCTAGGCTGCAGAGCTATGTACACTGAACTCCAGCTGAACTCAGTTGGTCTGATTTCTCAGATACACAGGGTAACTGGGCAGTAATGGAGATTAACCCATGTTTCAGTGACTTCAGACTATGAAGAATGTTTGCTGAGCAGTTTTTAATGTGTTTTTTTTCTCAATGGAACAGCAAATTGCTAATATTTGGGCACAGCTGTTGCCTGTTCCTAGCATATTTTGTGTATCAAGCCAGATTGTATATTTGGATCTGAAAGGGAGAAAATGTAACTTATCAGTTCCTATCAGCTGCAATCACCTGTTGGTTTTCTGTTTTTTTTAAACTACCCTTGGAACAGCATATTCTTTCTGGTGCACTCTTTCTTCCTGACCATAGCAGAATATCAGTATGTAAGACATATCACTAGTATGACTACTGCATTTATTCTAAAGCTGGGCTTTGACTATGTCCTTGAATTTTTCCCTGATCCAAACATGATGTAATCCCTCCCCCCCACCCCCGGCTGATAAATAAACCACTGAACTTGGATGAGGGCTCAAGTACTAGCTCAAGGCTGCCTTCATTATTTTTCCTCTAAGTATGTTTTAAAATGGAGAGGTCTGAAAATGGTCAAAAGAACACTTTTTTGTAGTAATGGAAGGGTCACACCTGAGTTCAGAATATATGAACTGTAGAAAAAGGTCTTCCAAACAGGGTAGATTTATACTCCTCCTATCTAGAGATGCTGACCAAATTCTCCCCAGGTTTAAGGTTTCCAAATTACTGGTACTTTTTAATCAGAGTGCCACTGATAATGTTAGAATTGCAATATCCGCTCCCCCTGAGAATTTGTGCACTTCAGAAATTCATCAACATAAAACCTAAAATAAAATCAATAGTTCAAAAGAATAAAAAAGAACTCATTTAAGGATGTGGGGTCTTTAAAAAATAGATTCTAAAAAACCATTTTACTATGGGTTGTATCCAGTGGTGTGTGTGTGCCAGGGCTTTCCTTCCTCTTCTCCCCCCATGCACACCCAAAATCTGCTCTAGAGAGTCTCCTACCCCTCTGGAGGAGATTTTGAGCATGGTGGGGTGCAGCGGAGAGGAGGGGGAAGTTCCATTGTGCAAGCAGAAGTCTGTGGTATGAGTGGAATGGTAGCACTGGTCAGTAGAGGAGGTTGGTCAGGCTGGTTAGGGAGTCTGTGTTGATTGGTGCTTGGTGTTTAAGGTGGTCAGCCAGAAGAAGAAGACAGCAGAGGACTGAGGAAGAAGAAAAGAGACCTGAAAGGAAGACAGAGTAGCTTGGTAGCCAAAGACTTGCTGGGGTAGCCAAATCACTTTGCCTAGGCTGAAGAGACGAGGGGAGAACCTATCTACAGCACTGAGGGAGAAGAAGTGAGAGGCAGTGTGGAATGCTCTGGGGTCTGGTAGGAGAACCTGAGGAAAACTCCAGAATAGGACAGCCAAAACAGACCTGCGCTTCAATAGGTCAGTAGGGGATGAAACAGAGGATTCAACAACAGTCCTCAGGCACACTGTTGATGAGGCTTAAGTGGGGTGGAGTAAATACAAGCGCAGCACTGTGGCGAAAGATTTTAAACAGGGTAACTAACTGCTTCCTCAAAGCTGTCCTGGTAGTTAAAAAGCTTATTATAAGCTTTTGGTATTTAAAAAAACAGTAAGAAGTTAAAGAAGCATACACCTATTTAAAGAGACAATTATAAAGTAACAGCCAGTGTGGTGTAGTGGTTAGAGTAGCCTTTCCCAACCGGTGTGCCTCCAGATGTTGTTGGACCACAACTCCCATCACCCTCAGCCATTGGCAATGCTGGCTGAGGCTGATGGGAGTTAACATAACATAACATAAGAACATAACATAAGAAGAGCCTGCTGGATCAGGCCAGTGGCCCATCTAGTCTAGCATCCTGTTCTCACAGTGGCCAACCAGGTGCCTGGGGGAAGCCCGCAAGCAGGACCCGAGTGCAAGAACACTCTCCCCTCCTGAGGCTTCCAGCAACTGGTTTTCAGAAGCATGCTGCCTCTGACTAGGGTGGCAGAGCACAGCCATCACAGCTAGTAGCCATTGATAGCCCTGTCCTCCATGAATTTGTCTAATCTTCTTTTAAAGCCATCCAAGCTGGTGGCCATTACTGCATCTTGTGGGAGCAAATTCCATAGTTTAACTATGCGCTGAGTAAAGAAGTACTTCCTTTTGTCTGTCCTGAATCTTCCAACATTCAGCTTCTTTGAATGTCCACGAGTTCTAGTATTATGAGAGAGGGAGAAGAACTTTTCTCTATCCACTTTCTCAATGCCATGCATAATTTTATACACTTCTATCATGTCTCCTCTGACCCGCCTTTTCTCTAAACTAAAAAGCCCCAAATGCTGCAACCTTTCCTCGTAAGGGAGTCGCTCCATCCCCTTGATCATTCTGGTTGCCCTCTTCTGAACCTTTTCCAACTCTATAATATCCTTTTTGAGATGAGGCGACCAGAACTGTACACAGTATTCCAAATGCGGCCGCACCATAGATTTATACAATGGCATTATGATATCGGCTGTTTTATTTTCAATACCTTTCCTAATTATTGCTAGCATGGAATTTGCCTTTTTCACAGCTGCCGCACACTGGGTCGACATTTTCATCGTGCTGTCCACTACAACCCCGAGGTCTCTCTTCTGGTCGGTCACCGCCAGTTCAGACCCCATGAGCGTATATGTGAAATTAAGATTTTTTGCTCCAATATGCATAATTTTACACTTGTTTATATTGAATTGTATTTGCCATTTTTCTGCCCATTCACTCAGTTTGGAGAGGTCTTTTTGGAGCTCTTCGCAATCCCTTTTTGTTTTAACAACCCTGAACAATTTAGTGTCATCAGCAAACTTGGCCACTTCACTGCTCACTCCTAATTCTAGGTCATTAATGAACAAGTTGAAAAGTACAGGTCCCAATACCGATCCTTGAGGGACTCCACTTTCTACAGCCCTCCATTGGGAGAACTGTCCGTTTATTCCTACTCTCTGCTTTCTGCTTCTTAACCAATTCCTTATCCACAAGAGGACCTCTCCTCTTATTCCATGACTGCTAAGCTTCCTCAGAAGCCTTTGGTGAGGTACCTTGTCAAACGCTTTTTGAAAGTCTAAGTACACTATGTCCACTGGATCACCTCTATCTATATGCTTGTTGACACTCTCAAAGAATTCTAATAGGTTACTGAGACAGGACTTTCCCTTGCAGAAGCCATGCTGGCTCTGCTTCAGCAAGGCTTGTTCTTCTATGTGCTTAGTTAATCTAGCTTTAATAATACTTTCTACCAGTTTTCCAGGGACAGAAGTTAAGCTAACTGGCCTGTAATTTCCGGGATCCCCTCTGGATCCCTTTTTGAAGATTGGCGTTACATTGGCCACTTTCCAGTCCTCAGGCACGGAGGAGGACCCAAGGGACAAGTTACATATTTTGGTTAGCAGATCAGCAATTTCACCTTTGAGTTCTTTGAGAACTCTCGGGTGGATGCCATCCGGGCCCGGTGATTTGTCAGTTTTTATATTGTCCATTAAGCTTAGAACTTCCTCTCTCGTTACCACTATTTGTCTCAGTTCCTCAGAATCCCTTCCTGCAAATGTTAGTTCAGGTTCAGGGATCTGCCCTATATCTTCCACTGTGAAGACAGATGCAAAGAATTCATTTAGCTTCTCTGCAATCTCCTTATCATTCTTTAGTACACCTTTGACTCCCTTATCATCCAAGGGTCCAATCGTCTCCCTAGATGGTCTCCTGCTTTGAATGTATTTATAGAATTTTTTGTTGTTGGTTTTTATGTTCTTAGCAATGTGCTCCTCAAATTCTTTTTTAGCATTCCTTATTGTCTTCTTGCATTTCTTTTGCCAGAGTTTGTGTTCTTTTTTATTTTCTTCATTCGGACAAGACTTCCATTTTTTGAAGGAAGACTTTTTGCCTCTAAGAGCTTCCTTGACTTTGCTCGTTAACCATGCTGGCATCTTCTTGGCCCTGGCGGTACCGTTTCTGATCTGTGGTATGCACTCCAGTTGAGCTTCTAATAAAGTGTTGTGGTCCAACAACATCTGGAGGCACACCGGTTGGGAAAGGCTGGGTTAGAGTGTTGGACTATGACCTGAGAGACCAGGATTTGAATCCCCACACAGCCATGAAGCTCACTGGGTGACCTTGGGCCAGTCATTGCCTCTCAACCTCAGAGGAAGGTAATGGTAAACCACCAATACCACTTACCATGAAAACCCTATTCATAGGGACCCCATATGTAGGGATTGACTTGAAGGCAGTCCATTTCCAACCACATAAGCTTGTTCACTACATCATCTTGTAATAAATACACATTAATATCTTTGTTAAATATAGTAACTATATCTGACTGGCTTTGTATCACTTCTGTATCCCACAGTCACCAGGGTTAATGGTAAGGTAAGGGTTCAAAGGGTGGCAGCAGTATAGGTTTAGGAAAACCATTGGAATGGAAGTTTTATTAATAGAATAAGAAAAGAAATACTCCCCCTGCCCTCCACACACCTTAAAAACTAAAACAAATGTATTGTGCTATACCTTTTGTGGGCCATAAGTCATTTTGTATATCCTCAGTTGGATGATTTGTTTCCTGATTTTATTTTATATACAAAAACAAAAATAATACGAAAGCAAATTATTGAAGTGTTAAAATAAAAAGAAAAGCAAATTATAAATAGTACCACCAATCTCTTAACTCGTGGTTCTTGGGTTTAGTAAAATTATTGAAAAATCTGATTTACAAAGGTTATAGCTAAATCATATTTCTTCTTCTTCTTCTTCCTCTTCTTCTTCTTCTTTATAATTTAGAAGGTAACCTGTGTGTGGGGGGAAGGATCATGTGCACAACCTTATTTGGTTATTGTTCCTCTTTTTCTTATATTTCCATATCATCAAAGCTGCAAAAGATGGAGGGATAATGCATATCATTCTGATTTGTATATAAAACAAGCACATGCCATATTAGATACCTCTGTCTCTTGTTACTCTAACTTCATATGTACTTTTTAGAGACTGCAATTTTCCATACGTTTCTATACTATAATGCTATATTTTTTTTAGATATTTCAGTTTCTGTTGCTATAGGAAATATAAGCAGCTCCATAGATTTAGTATCTAAATTTGGACCCTCAAACACAGATAATAGCATTAACTGAGGTGTAAAGTGAGGGGGTTTGAAAGTGTTGAAGAAGCTGAGAGCAATGTCGGGATTCTAGATCAAGAGACTAGACTTGTAGCAGGGTCACCCAAGGCGGAATGGTCAAAGCTGAGACACCAGACTCAGATGCATCCAAACTCAGAGGAAGGCAATGGTAAACCACCTCTGAATACCTCTTACCACGAAAAACCTATGAACAGACTATCCAAAATGCAACATGAGAATGCTGGAAGATGAGACCCCAAGGTCAGAAGGCACTAAATGAGCTACTGGGGAAGAACAAAGGACAGGTACGAGTAGCCCTGTGACTAATGATGCAGCTGGGTCAAAGTCAAAAGGAAGACCCGAGGCTGATGCACACAGATGCGAAAGGAGAGTCTGGAGTTGTACAACACACAATAGGAACATGGAACATGAGAAGCATGAACCTGGGAAAGTTAGAAAATGTCAAGCAACAAATGGAACGTATCAACATTACAATACTTGGCGTGAGTGAATTAAAATGGACGGGAATGGCGCATTTTCAATCAGGCAACTGCAAAATATTTTATGCAGGAACTGAGAAATTAAGAAGAAACGGGGTTGCTTTAATAGTGAGAAGTGATGTAGCAGAAACAATTAAGAGCTATAACCAAGGTCTGAGTGAGTTATATCAATGAGATTTACTGGGAAACCTGTTAACATAACCATCATCCATGTCTATGCTCCAACGGCAAATGCAGCAGAAGAGGAATTGGAGAGATTTTACACAGAAGTACAGGAAGAAATTGATCACACCCCAAAACAAGATGTTCTGATAATGATGGGAGACTGCAATGCAAAAGTAAGGAACAGAGAAGAACTAGGAATTGTGGGGAAATTGGGCTTAGGAGATAGAAATGAAGCAGGAGAAAGATTTATCGAATTCTGTGAAGCCAATAATTCGTTTCTTGCAAACACATTTATTGACCAACCGAAAAGACGATTGTAGATGTGGGCATCACCAAATGGTCAATAAAGGAATCAACTTGATTATACAATGGGTAGCAGAAGATGGAGAAGTTCTATACTTTCTGTGAAAAGAAGACCAGGAGCAGACTGGTACAGATACTGGTCATATCGAAAATCAGAGTACAGCTAAAGAAGAATAACAAAGCAATCATAATGCCAAAATACAATTTAAATAACATCCCAGAAGAATATAAAGATCAAATAAGGAACAGATTTGAGGCTTCAAACTTCAGTCTGAAGTTTCTTCAGTCATCCATTGAGGTCTTTCTCTCTTTTTAACAAGAGGTACTGTCTTTTTGCATTCTTCCCTGATAATGTCTCTGACTTCATAGTTCTTCTGGTTCTCTGTCAACTCAGAGATATTATCAGGGAATAATGCAAAAAGACAATACCTCTTGTTAAAAAGAGAGAAAGACCTCAGTGGATGACTGAAGAAACTCTTAAAATGGTTAAAGAGAGAAGGAAAGCAAGAGCAAAAGGAGATAGAAACACAGTTAGAACCCTAAATGCAACAATGCAGGGACTAGTACATAAAGACAAAGAGAACTATTACAATAGTTATTGTATAGAAATAGAAGAGGACAACAAAAAGAGAAGAACAAGAGCCCTGTTGCAAACGATTAGAAAAATGAAAGGGAAATTTAAACCAAGAGTAGGGATGTTGAATAATCAACAGGGGAACACAGTGACCGACTGAGATGAAATAAAAGGAAGATGGAAGCAATACACTGAAGAACTCTATAAAAGAGATGCAAAGATGACAGATTCATTCACGAAGCAACTGTATGATGAAGAACCAGAAATTTTAGAATGTTGAAGTGAAAGATGCTCTTAAAATACTTGGAAGAAACATATCACCAGGAACAGATGGCATAGATTTGCTACAAGAAATTGAGACTGAATCTGTCCAAATTGACAAAAATTTGTCAAGAAATATGGAAAACTAACCAATGGCCCACAGACTGGAAGCATTCAATATACATCCCTATTCCAAAGAAAGGGGATCCCAGGGAATGCAGTAATTAATAAATTATTGCCTTAATATCCCATGCAAGTAAAGTAATGCTCAAGATTCTACAACAAAGGCTCTTACCATATATGGAGCAAGAAATGTCAGATGTCCAAGCTGAATTTAGAAAGGGAAGAGGCACCAGAGATCATATCGCAAACATACTTTGGATAACGGAACGGACCAAGGAATTTCAGAAGAAAATCACCCTGTGCTTTATAGATTACAGCAAAGCCTTTGATTGTGTAGATCATGAAAAACTATGGAATGCTTTAAAAGAAATGGGGGTGCCACAGCATCTGATTGTCCTCATGCACAACCTTTACTTTGGACAAGAGGCTACTGTCAGGACAGAATATGAAAAAACTGATTGGTTCCTCATCGGAAAGGGTGTGAGACAGGGGTGTATTTTATCACTCTACTTGTTCAATCTATACACAGAACATATCATAAGGAAAGCAGGATTGGACCACGATGAAGGTGTGAAAACTGGAGGGAGAAATATCAGTAATTTAAGATATGCAGACAATACCATGCTACTAGCAGAAACCAGTAATGATTTGAAATGAATGCTGATGAAAGTTAAAGAGGAAAGCACAAAAGCATGACTACAGCTGAACAGCAAAAAGATGAAAGTAATGACAACAGAAGATTTATGTAACTTTAAAGTTGACAATGAGGACATTGAACTTGTCAAGTATTATCAATACCTCGGCACAGTCATTAACGAAAATGGAGACAATAGTCAAGAAATCAGAAGAAGGCTAGGACTGGGGAGGGCAGCTATGAGAGAGCTAGAACAAGTCCTCAAATGCGAAGATGTATCATTGAACACTAAAGTCAGGATCATTCAGACCATGGTATTCCTGATCTCTATGTATGGATGTGAAAGTTAGACAGTGAAAAAAGCAGATAAGAGAAAAATCAACTCATTTGAAATGTGGTGTTGGAGGAGAGCTTTGCGCATACCATGTGTGCCACACAGAAGAGGGCCAGGATCGCTTCTCGATCGTCCCAGAGTGCAGGACAAGGGATAATGGGCTCAAGTTGAAGGAAGCCAAGTTTCAACTGAACATCAGGGAAAACCTCCTAACATTTAGAGTTGTACACTAATGGAACCAATTGTCTAGGGAGGTGGTGGGCTCTCCAACACTGGAGGCCTTTAAGAGGCAGCTGGACAGCCACCTGTGGGGTGTGCTTTAATTTGGATCCCTGCATTGAGCAGGGGGTTGGACTCAGGGCCTTATAGGCCCCTTCCAACTCTACGATTCTATGATTGTACAAGCTATGGTTCCTGGCCACATGTACAGGAATATTAGGATTCCTGATTGTGGGAAGATTTCTCAATGTATTCAATAGAACACCCTTAGAAACCCTCTTCAGAACTTCATGTTAGATGCACAAAAGACTAAAGCGTTGCCTTCACATCCAGGTGGGCTTGCATGTGTACCTCTGTCACCACCTATGTATTAATACAGATAGCTTGTATCAGATCAGTACAATCTTTGACAAAATCAAATCATCAACTTTGAATCTGACTATCTTGTTAAGTGTTTGCAGGTCTGGCATTAGCACTGTGCATTCTTAGGCAGCTGCTAGGGCCCACCAGTCTTGATATCTGCTCTGGACCCACCCATCCCCAATCCATCTTTCAGAATCCTGGCTTACTGAGTGCCAGCAACAGGCAGCTGAGAAGCCATCACTTTAAATTGGCCACCATGTCAAAGATAGATCAAGAGAGAGAGAGAGAGAGACTGGTCTTAGTGCATATGAGATAACTGCTTTGCTGAAGCTAAGTAGGTCTGGTCTGGAAAGTGCCTAGATGGGAGACTGTAATGTTCCTCCCCTGGCACCACCTGTCAGGCTCCCACCTGTGGCTCCCACCAAGGAGAAACGTAGTTTTTATTTTTTTTCCTTAGCTCACCCTAGCACAGATCTCACAAGATCCCACTGCTAGGCAGCACCACCAGTCACTCTCTGTAAACAATACTGCTAGAGACTTCACCTTAGTCTCCCTTCTGGCTTATTGTTACTTTGTGTCTGGGTGCACTTGCAGGCCACAACCTCCCTGTATCTTTGTGCCAATAAAGCATACAGCCCTGGGTTGCCCTGGATACTTGATGATACACTATCTCTTCACCGTTGCCACCATTGATACTGTTTCCCAACCTTGGTAATTACCCTGTCCACCCTTCTGGTCTGTGAAAGCCCCAGCCAAGGATCAGGCTTTTGGTAAACCAATAGAATATTTATTTATAAACACCAGGAAATAACAAGATTATGTAAGGTATGTTTAACAAGCGTATGGTTTTATATAGTGTCACTCTTTATGTTTCTGGTCATATATATATATTGCCTAAACATCAGCCAAATACAATACAAGCCTCCCTCAGAACTCTGCCAACCAACTCCTCCAAAATCCCTCTCATCAACCAACCACCCACTCCAACAACTCCCCATCAGACTCAACTGTCATTTTCTCATTTATACCTTCAGCCATTCAAACACTCAGCCAATCATCATACAGCATTCTCCAGCATTCTAGCCCATGTACTCCCCCCTCTCACTCAGTCACTTACCATATATCGCTTAATAAACCCGCTTACCATATTTACAGATATTAAAATACAGGGACATCACAAAGACCTCCTCTACCCCATGCATGCTGCCTTGAGTACTATGATGGAAGGAAGCTGAGATAGAAATATATTCAATAAATAACTACAATGGCAGATAGCTTGCACCCACCTACCCATATCAGTACTGCTACTGACTGCTGCCTATCGGCCCTCCGGGGGCCTAATTCAAGGTGCTGAATTAGCTGTGTGTTTGACCCCCATGTAGTCCACTTTTTTGGAAATAATATGTAATTAATAAACATGTTTCTAAACTCAATATTGTAAAATTTTTGGATGTTTTCAAAGCTGTCCAGTTAAATGAGGGAGAGCTGCAAGGACACCCCTTCTGCCAAAATAAAATAAATGTGCAATTGCTGTCTCTGCTGAATGGAAGGAATTATGTTTTGAATTATAATTCTTTCCCAGTTTTCTTCAGTACTTCTATAATCTTGCATATTTTGGAATGGTGCTGGAATGCTAGGATCATTTGGTGACACATTAACAATAAAATCTTGATTTGGTATTATGAGGCAGCTTGTACTGTTTAATATACCACATGCATAAATGTTTGTGAGAATAAAATATTTCACTGAAAGCTCAGTCTTGGAGCATTTTAGGGTGGACATATTTTGTACATGGAAGCCAACATGGTGTCCAAAATGACATTACACAGTAACTACAGGATTTGTGTGTGTGTGTATCCTGTTGAATCTCATGTTTTTCTCAACTTTCTCTGCAGAAATGTATTTATGTTTATATGTGGTAGATTTCTATCCTTCCTCCCAAAGGAGCCTGGGATGCAAACAACAAAGTAGTAATTTTTAGAAAAACTATTTTGTTTGTTTAAAAAAAATGAGTGTAGAAAAGCAGAGTGCAGAAAAACACAAAAAGGGAGGTGCTTTTCAACACTTACAAACATGAAATGAGGTAAGTAGTTTCAGCATAGCTCTAAATATAATGAATAACACATTTTATTTATTGCACAAAGAAAAACAGCTAACTTGTTTCTTGATTGCAAACAGCTCCGAAATGCTTTATGTCTTGGAGAGGGTCATAGCTCAAAGGTAGAGCGTGTGCTATGCATACAAAAGATCTGAGGTAGTGCTGGGAAAGACCCCTGCCTGAAACCCTGGAATGCTGCTGCCTGTCAGTGTAGACATTATTGAACAAGAAGGACTGTTGCAGTATAAGGCAGCTTTCTATGTCCCCAAGAACCCTAATTCTGCAGTTAATTTCCCACCCACAGTCTGCCACTTGCTAAGATCACAGGGGCACTTGTCACAACTGCCATCTCATTACTTATGCTTAGATGCCTTTCGAACACTTTAAAATGTGCATATACTATTTGAAATGATGCTGCTGGGATACATTTTGCTGTTTTATCAGTCTTATATCATCATGGCTCATTCCATTTGCTATAGTAAGGATTGTAGGAAAACACTAGTTTTGAAAATAGCAGTCTTTTTCACAAGCCCACCATGTGTATAATCATCTCACAGAGGGGACAGGCCTAGACCTCACCAGCCCTTCTCCTATCATGACTGTGCTAGCTGTACTTCCCTATCTACCTGTTGATGTGACGATGGTGCTGTATCCCAATCACATAGAGTGCTAACATGCATAAATGGTACATCCTGTCCAATGTGCAGTTGAGCGGGCAGTGCAGGAATGGCAGTAGCAGGGTCAGAAGGGCCTGGTCCCATCCCTTCCATACAATTATTGTACATATGATGCACATGTGAAAAGATCTACTCTTTCTTTTTCTTCATCTGATGCCATCTTCTAAGCTAGTCAGAATTCTGAAATGCTGCATAATATTGTACTGGCAGCGAAAAGAAAACCCATAAAGCTATGTAATTGTAAGCCCTCAATGAGAAAAGCAGAAATATTACAACTGTGAAGATTAACCAGGGTAGGGTGTTGCTTCTTCTTCACATAACCTCCACTCTTCCTTCCATGCATTTGTCCTATGATTACAGTATTTTAGATCTTCATCTACTATATTGCTTCACATAATCCTTACCACCTGCTCTTTTGCTTTTGACCTGTTCTACATATCTTTCTTATTTCTTTTCCTTATATTAAATGTGAACAAATTCTGATCCACCAATAACCATAGTCAGCAGTCTTGCCAGGGACTTGACAAACCTCCCCCTTTGCAGGCAGCAAGGCAATAAAACCAGAACAGTTATCAAGCCCCTCATAGTTGCCCGTACACGCCTGGAAAGTTGCATTTGGCTGGGAGGAATATAAGTTGTTCCATGCCAATATCGAATCATACGTTGTACTTCAAGAAGTTTTGACTTTTGGATTCTGAAATGTGGGCATTTATAGAACCAACACACATTAAGATTATGTAGAGCTGTCCCCTCCCCCATCTCTTGTTAGTTTTGGTGTGACTGTTGTTGTTTCCAAGGTGGCTGACCGTACAGGTCACCTTGCAAGCAAAGGAGTGTTTCTGGAATGGTGTGAGAATTGTGAATCACATCAAGTTTAAATGAGTAATGCTGCACATCCGAAGTGACTAATGCAATAATTATCAAATGAAAATGGGAGTGTGTATCACTTATAGATCTTCCCTGTTAACTGACACACTGGCAGAATGGCCTATTTAATATTACTATCTTAAGGCTCATGTCAGGAATGTTCAGAAAGAATGTCTAGGAAAGATCAGGGTTACTGCATTCCATTATGCAATGACCCTGATCCACGTTTTATTTCTCATATAATGTATGGCATGACTTATAGTACTATAGCTCCACAGTGGTCCGGAATTGCATTGGCATAAGTGGGATTCTTGGTTATATCAAGAATGACAATGGGCTGCATGGCAAATATGGGTGACAGGAAAGACAAGACACCAAACAGATGTAAAATATCTTCTTGTCATTCTTTCTAACAGCTGTCAATCACTAGAGTGCACTAAACAACATCCTTCCTGCCCCCCTCAGGGCAGAAGCTGGCTACCCTTTTGCCTGTCTTCTTCATGGAGATTTCACAGATGATGTGGCACTATGACTGAGCATTTTCTGAACCTTACAACTTTTAGATGCAGTCAAGCGAACATTTGATGGCAGTGGGAGGGTTCCCCCCCAAAAAGTTAACTTGGTACTCCTGGCTTCACTCAGCACCCAAAAAATACCAGCAGCCACAATGTAATTAACATCCAATTTGTATGAACTCCCATTAGGTTCACATTAACAACGTTATGCTGTTAGCCCACAGCAGTTAGAAAAAAGCAGAGCTGAGTCGTGTTCAAAAGGCAAAGGCAAAGCCTTGTATTCTTTTAAGAAAATCCAGTGGGATTACAGTGTTCCCTCTTGTTTGGCTTCAGCTCAGAATTTCATGATTGACAGTACCCTAGGAGATGTCAGCAGCCCCCTAACCTCCATTGTAGTAGTCTCATGCACCACAGCTGCCTTGGGACTTCTTTTTCAGGTGTTCCCAAAGAGCTGTCAACACACCAGAATGATGACCTCTTGTGGAGCCAACATGTTCAGTATTTTCAGATCAGCTGGTGCCTGTTTGAGTAGAAAATGTTACGAATCTACAAAGAAAAGAAAAGAAAAAAGAAAAGAAAAGACCAACTTTATTATGGACCCTCCTCTGAAAGCACAGTGAGTGAAATGTCAATCTGAAAACACTATTGACAGCTCTTCTGTGGTTTCCACAAATGCCAGAAGTGTCTCTTCAACAGTTTAAAAAAAAAAATCCTTTGTAAAAAACAGCAAACTGCAAAATACTGTATACCCCTGTCAATGCCTTGCATAACTGGCATTCCCAAACCCCAATGCCACACTATAGGGCGAATTCCGAGATCTATTTATTTGTTACATTAAGTCTAAGCACTAGAGTACAACTTATATTGTCTGTAATCTTGTGTACAGTAGATGCTTTTTGAGTTCACAGGATCTTGTAAACATAGCCTTGCTGTAATAAAGGATCACTGGATGAGAACAAGGCCACAGATTTGAAGCTGTGTGAAAGACAGAAAATTATTTTTATGTAATTTGAGAGGAATTTTCATTTAAAAATGTTTCCTAGCTTTCTAGATATTCAGTTCTTGGGAATTAAAAGAATGCTTGAATTTCTAAAGGAAAAAAAGAATTTGTGGTATTGAAAATGAATAAATCAGACTGGTGTAGTAGTTAGCAGGGATATAATTGTCCAGGGTCTCAGGGGGTCCTAGAGCCATAACGTTTTTGGGAGCAGGGTCCCAGCAAGGTTCCTATGTCTTCCGCATCCTACAAGATGTGTTAGCTACTGAGAAAAAACTTCTAGCATGCTTCCTTGTCCTTTCCTGCTAATTGGATCCAATCAGAGTGAAAGAAGGTGAGTTAGCCATTGGGAAGATTCTTCTCAGCAGCTAACACTCTCTCCATTCATGCTTTTTGGCTCCTAGGGACATCTGTTGTTGTGGGAGAAGGCATTAACAAGGATCTCATTCTCAACCCAGCAGCAAAAGGGGTGTGTGTGGCTATGACAAACATGAAGGGACCCTGAAATTCTGAATTTCCTGCTATACTAGTGATGGTTCTGTGACTGTGTAGATCATGAAAAACTATGGAATGCTTTAAAAGAAATGGGGGTGCACAGCATCTGATTGTCCTGATGTGCAACCTATACTCTGGACAAGAGGCTACTGTAAGGACAGAATATGGAGAAACCGATTGGTTCCCAATAGGAAAGTGTGTGAGACGGGTGTATTTTATTACCCTATTTGTTTAATCTATATGCAGAACATATCATACGGAAAGCGGGATTGGACCAAGATGAAGGAGGTGTGAAAATTGGAGGGAGAAATATCAATAATTTAACAGATGCAGACGATACCATACTACTAGCAGAAACCAGTTGGTTGGTAATCCGGGAGAACTCGGAGGAGGCGGAAGATGGCGGCCGCGTCTGTAGCTTCGTCACTTCAACTCCTGTAAGAACTAATTCTTTCCTCTTTTTGAAGGATTAATAACTCTTAGCTAGAATGGATTGTGATAGTGCTTGACACATAGCTTCTTAACCTCTAAAGCTTCATTTAATTCCCTCCGCCTAATTTCTCCAAACACGGCTGGCCAGGAAACCTTGATTTATTACTCCCTTTTAAACGGCTGCCTTTGGATATAAATCTTCTATAAGGAAAATAACCTTCCTGTTTTTATGGTATACAAGGAACTCCCAAACTCCTAAACAAGGAATATCCTGGTCTTCATCGACTTCAGCTCTTTCAAAAGAGCTGTTAGCAAGACCTCTTTTAAAAAAAAATTAAAAAAATTTAACTGCTGTTTAATTTCTGAGGAGCTGAGTCAGCAAAATGGTCCTGACAAGACAAAGATGCAGAGAGCTGGCGGATAGCCAACAAACACAGACCCAATTTCCAAACCAGCGAGCCTCACAGCTGAAAATTACATCCTTCTTTTCTAAAGATCCTGGTTCCACTAATCAAGAATTAAGAAGACCATCCACAGATACTGGCCCAGTGATGCCACCTCTAGTTATGGACTGGTCTCTAAACTATATTGATCACACTCCCTCTAAGAGACAAGACTCTAACTCTATCCCACTCAGTATTGAGTTGGCAAATGCTGATAGATTAATGGGAGGGAGTCTACCTAGCAATCTGCATCCGTGCCCTCTGTCTGCATCATCCTCTTTTAATTCTCCAGTCAAGCTGACTACTTCAAACAAGAGCACAATGACCGTGGGACTCCCTCCGAGCATAAACTCTCATAATGATATGGGTCTATTACTATTGATCATCGACGAACTCAATCTAATGAAGTCCTTTTTTATGGAATGTAATGCTCTCTTAAAGACTTTAACAACGTCAGCTTCTAATCTTATGACAAACATGACATCATCCGTAATGACAAAATCCACTAAAAAGAATAAGGGGGATAATTTAAAGCCAGCTGATCCAGCCAGCAGTCTAACACATTTAAAGAACCATAAGAAACGTAAGATAGAAGCTCGGAAAAGCAAGAAATCCAAGAATATTAAGAACTCCAAGCATCCCACCTATAAGAAGATGAATTTTAGACCTTTATTTGAAATTCTGAAAACACTAGACTCTACATCCTGCCAACCTGCCAATAAGTCTGCCCGCGCTGAAATTGGAACAGCTAGGTCAGCCATCCGTCCAGCTCGCCTATCCTTCTATCTATCTTCTTCTATCCTAAACTCTCAAGACTCTGCTCCTCGTCCAAGTGCTAAAGGAGGGCTCCCTGTGAGAAATAAGACTATTGTACCTGTACCAGAGAATCCATCTGCTCATGTGATATCAGAATTCGATATATCAAAGGGCCATATGAACCTAGTCATCGAACCAGACAAAGCTGTCCTTCTCAGTTTCCCCAACTTTCCGAGGAAACGTGGTTACTATCCGGATAAGCACCAATTCTGTAATGCCTTAACTTCTTTTGCACCACTCCAAATACCTACTTCCGATATAAGTAGAATTTCTTTTCTTTATAGCAACCATAGCATGACTAGAGTAATAATAACTTTCGTAAGCAAGGAGGTGTCAAAGAAGTTTTACTCTTTAAAATCATATCTGGCGGACTATGGTTTATATATTGTCCACTGCTTCAAGAATGTAGCACCTCCTCTTCCCTTGGTGATAAGACCTTCTCGACAATTGATCGTTTAAGTAATCCCATTTCCCCCTCCGCTGACATAGTTGTCCCATCTCTACCCTCTGACATTGTTCATCATTCCTACCCTGAGATTGCTTTAAATGATTCGCGTGAGTCGGAAGATCTCCAACTTATAGAAGTTTTCCCGGACCTCCCACCAGATGAACAATCCAAAATAATTAACAGACTTGATCGATTAAAGGCCGCTCTACAACAACATCGGCAGCAAACTTCAACTATTTGCCATAGTTCCCTAGAAATTCCTCTGGGGGCTTCTACTCTTCCCCAAACAGTAGCCCATATTCCTTCTCCAGTTTCTTGGACAGAAAGACGGTACTTGGCTCCAAGTGAGCTTGGAGTATCTTTACAGCCCCCATTGACTCCCAGGTGCATTATTCAGAGGAATAAATTACCTTCCTCAAACGTAAGTGTAATGAGGCCGGATCTCGATCAAATTGTTCCCTTAGAGGAGACAAGACATTGAATCACATTGTCACATGCCGCTGCCACTGAATCCCATACAGTTCCGATAGAATCTCCCGCCCCCACACCTCCAGAATCTACCACTTTATTATTTTGGAATATAGCCGGCTGGAAAAATAAAGCCTTAGACCCTGAGTTTCTCTCCTTCCTGAGGCTATTCGACATTCTATGTCTCCAAGAGACATGGCTAACTGAAGATTTCCATCTTTATGTAAAGGGTTTTAAATGCTGGACCAAGCCAGCTAAGCGCCTAGCCCAGAAAGGCCGTGCCAGGGGCGGACTAGCCATGTTAATCGCTACTGAGCTACTGGTCTCAGTATCAGAGGTATCATGTCCAACACCAGAAAACTGCCAGGCTCTAATTATATCCTTTAAACCTCCTTCTCTCCATTCGGCACTCCCCCCTTTTCAGTTCATATGCATAAACGTTTATTTTCCCCCCAGTGGCCCTAGGCTTCGGACTCAAACATGGCAAGATTTCCTTGAATTTATCGAATTAATACAGCAATTTTATCCAACACACAAGATAATAATGGGCGGTGACTTTAATGCTAGGTTAGGTCCTAGTTTTCCGAACCCTCCTGTTTACCTGGACCCTAGTCTAGGGGATTGTCCACTCCTTTCTCGTACTTCATGCAATAAGGTAATAAATACAAATGGACATGCTCTATATAAGTTGTTGCTCTCCACCCCCCTTGTGTGCCTTAATGGTACCAAATACGATCTGTCCAAGGGGTTTTTTACCTTTATCACTAAAAGAGGGGCCAGTGTAGTCGACTACATTTTGGTTTCCCCACAAATTCTAGACTTTGTAATGAATTTTACCACCATGGACAGATCTGATAGTGATCATCTTCCTCTGTCGCTGACCCTATCCTCTCCAACCGGCTATCTACCACTTATACAGAATAGACCTGATTCCTTTGTATCCCTGGGTTGGAAACGCCGAAGGTGGTCTCATTTATTAGTTCAAGAGGTTGACACAATTCTAAACTCCCCTCAGCTATTGGATCTTCGCCAAAAAGCTACCATGTCGCCAAACGAAATTAGAGAAACATTTGAACAGATACTTAAACATCTCCATCCAACTGTTACAAATTCGAAGGCTTTCCCAACCAATACACAGGCTGGTAGTAAACCATGGTTTGACAAGTTTTGTATGGCCAAAAAGAAACAAATTTGCTATCAAACACGTTTCACCAGGCTACATTACTCGGAAACGGCCATAACAAAACTTGTTAAACTCAAAAAGGAATATAACAATTTACTAAAGTATAAAAAATCCACCTATACTACTTCGTTTTGGCAACGACTTGGCTGGGCTGCCCTCCAAGACAACCAGAGGGATTTCTGGAGATTGGCCCATAATTCTCTATCTGATAGACCTTCTATTTCAATTCCTCCGATTCTCCCTGAAACTTGGATATTACATTACAAATCCATTTTTGGTGATTTTTCTCCCCCCCTTCAGGGTTCACCAACCCTCCCTGCTGATTCCCCACAATGCCCCCCTGTAACAGGTCCAGATATTGATAATTTAATTGCAATATTACGTACGGGGAAAGCCCCAGACCAAGACATGATACCAGCAGACCTATATAAATCTTTCCCTTCATGGTGGCGTCCCATTTTTGCAGCCTTATTCACAAGAATTAATGAAACGGGTTGCATTTCCTTGAGCTGGAAAACGAGCATAGTAATCCCCATTTTTAAAAAAGGAGACCCTACTATCCCGTCCAATTATAGACCCATAAGCCTCATGGACGTTGCGTCAAAGCTCTACGGACGCTACCTCTTAAATAGACTCCTTGATTGGGACAAGAAATATACCATTATTTCTGATGCCCAGGCAGGATTTAGGGAAGGTGCCTCTACGATTGATCCACTGTTTATTTTACAGCATCTAATCATGAAAACAAAAAAGACACCATCCCATTCTCTTTATCTAGCGTTCATTGATTTTGCGGCCGCCTTTGACTCCATCAATCGTCATCTCCTTTGGAGTAAACTAGACAAAGCTGGCATAGATAAAAGACTTCTTTGGTTATTACAAACCTTACACCATGACAATGTTATAAGAATTCGCCTGGGTCTCAATGGTTTCCTATCCCAAGAAATTCCAATGAGAAATGGAGTCAAACAGGGATGTATATTGGCCCCTTTCCTGTTCATTTTTTATTAATGATATTGTTTTAGAAATGACTTCCTCTACGTTCTTTCCACCTTCAATCAAAGAGAGGGAAATCCCTGTATTGCTCTATGCCGATGATCTACTCTTGCTTTCACAAAACAAGATCGGTCTAAAACGAATGCTATTGCATCTCCAAAATTATTGTGATTCCCAATTGTTACAAATTAATTGTATAAAATCTAAAATAATGATCTGTGGAAAACACAGTAAAGCAAAATCCATCTGGCGTTTAAACGGCCACACTATAGAACAGGTTCATACTTTTAAATATTTGGGACTCCTTATCAATAATAAATTGTCGTGGTCACACCAATTGGCTCATATCAAATTCCAGGCGAGCAGGGCCCTCGGTATATTGAAGAAATTCTTTTATTCTAAGGGAGGCCAACTCATAAGACCCATGTCCAAGCTTTATTCAACAAAATTACTCTCATTAATTATGTATGGGTGCGAGATTTGGGGTCCTTCGTTGCGGCTTGCCCTTGAACCAATTCAAAACACTTTCTTTAAACAAATTATGGGTCTACCCAAGGGCACCCCAGCTGCTCTCCTGAGAGCTGAACTCAATCTTCCCTCTTTAACGGCTAGGATAGACCTAGCCTTTTTTCGACTATGGAAGAAACTCTCGGATACTGATTCATCCTCACTGGCCAAACTATGCTGGCAGGAGCAGTTGGATAAGGGGGGCTGGGCAGGGAATTTCCCTGTTCTTGGTATTCAATATTTGCTAACCCCTACCCACCTACTTAATCTTAATTCGAAGTCTCTCTGAAATCAGATCTTTGAGTTTGATGCACACCAAGATAGGGCAGTGATTGCCAACTCACAATTTTCCAAATGGTATTCCCACATTAACTCCACCCGAATGTGGCCTCACTATTTGGATATCTTGACAAGGGCTCCCCTTCGGAGAGCCTACACCGAGTTGCGATTCCAGGTGATGCCATCGATGTTCCTACAAGGTAGATACCTTGGCATCCCCTACACTAAAAGGCTATGTATAGCCGGCTGTAATGTACCAGAAGATTTGACACATTACATACTTGATTGTCCTCTGTTTTCTCTACCAAGATCTAAATTCCTACTTCCAATAATTCATGCAAATCAAGACAATAACAGGTTTCAGATTGTGATTTTTTTATTGTCCTCCATCCAACCTCACATAATAATTGCCACTGCTAATTTTGCTTTGGCAGCAAAAAAGCTTAGAGCTATATATGTCATGAATAGTGGTTGTAAATGACATTTCACAGCTCGTGTTTTTATTTTGAATGTTTTAAACATAATTGTATCTTTGTGTTTGTAATCCTGTTGTAATAGCCAATGGCTGTATACAATTATTATTAATAAAGGTGTTAGTAAAGCAGAAACCAGTAATGATTTGAAACAAATGCTGATGAAAGTTAAAGAGGAAAGCACAAAAGTAGAACTACAGCTGAATGTCAAAAAGACTAAAGTAATGATAACACAAGATTTATGCAACTTTAAAGTTGACAATGAGGACATTGAACTTGTCAAGGATTATCAATACCTCGGCACAGTCATTAACCAAAATGGAGACAATAGTCAAGAAATCAGAAGAAGGTTAGGACTGGGTAGGGCAGCTGTGCGAGAACTAGGAAAGGTCCTCAAATGCAAAGATGTATCACCGAACACTCAAGTCAGGATCATTCAGACCATGGTATTTCCGATCTCTATGTATGGATGTGAAAGTTGGACAGTGAAAAAAGCAGATAAGAGAAAAATCAACTTTGTGGATACCACAGACTGCGAAAAAGACAAATAATTGGGTGTTAGAACAAATTAAACCAGAACTATCACTAGAAGCTAAAATGATGAAACTGAAGTTATCATACTTTGGACACATAATGAGAAGACACGATTCATTAGAAAAGATAATAATGCTGGGGAAAACAGAAGGGAGTAGAAAAAGAGGAAGGCCAAACAAGAGATGGATTGATTCCATAAAGGAAGCCACACACCTGAACTTACAAGATCTGAGCAGGGTGGTTCATGACAGATGCTCTTGGAGGTTGCTGATTCATAGCATCGCCATAAGTTGTAGTCGACTTGGAGGCACATAACAACAAACCACTGATGGTTAGAGTACAGAGCTTAGACTAGAGAGATCTTGATTTAAATCCCCAGTTGCCATGGCGCTCACTGGGTGATCCTGAGCCAGTCACATCTCTTGGCCTAATTTATCTCCAGGACTTGGAGATCTGACTAGAAATCTAGCCCCACTGACAAGGGCCCACCACTCGTCTTCATCATGTCTTTCCATTTTTGCACTTCTTTCTGGGACCTATACCAACAAGTGAAGGAAGAAGAGGGGTCAAGTGGTTGCTAGGCATCCACTCACACATTAACATAATAGTTGTCATGATATTTTAAAGCAGACAATAGAAATGGAATCATATAGTAGTGTGAACCTCACTTCCTCAAACAGTACTTTTAAAACGACCATTGTTAGCACCCTCTCCTGATATGCAGAAAATGATAAGATGGTGATAGTAAAAACCAATGACATTATGCAATTCTACAGAAAAATAAGGACATTTAAAACATTCAGACTGTGGGCCCATCCACACCTAACTGCAAAACCCATGTTTTCCATATTTGGTTGGTGGCCTCAAGATCCATACATGCCTTGTTTGTGGTTGGATTATTGTGAAAACACAATTATCAAGCATCCATATGTCTGGGCTTCTTTTTTTTTTTTGCTTTAGCATTGGCCGCTCCCCTAAGTCCACCCCTTTTCAGTGATTGGTCCATCATAGTCATTTACTTTTTGTGTGCTTTTTCAGAAGAGTGTAGAAATGTGTATCTTTTTAAAATTCCCACGCATGCACAGGTTTGTGGAAATGCTATTGGGTGGGAAGGAGACAAGGGGCTTGGCATACGATGGAGGAATGCCCATGGGCTGCCTATTGCAGGAAGTCATCCGAGCCTATGGATATGAATGCAATTGATTATCGGTTTAGGAAAACTTATCGGTTTTTCAGTGGTATTTCTAATGCGGATTTGTGAACTTGAAAATCGTATTACTGTACAATGTCATATAGACGATGGTGAATTAATAAGGATACAAAGCTGGAACATTGCAGATTATACTGTTGTATAGACAGGCCCTATGAAAGCCTCCCACAGTTGCCACTCTAGCACATGACCAGAGTGTACAAGAAGTCTTCCAGAGAAAGGCAAGCAGCTCTTCCACGGAAAGGAAAAGACACCCTGCATTCATTGAGGGATACAAGCCTTATAGACTGTACAGACTGCGCTTGGGCCTTATTAGTGCCTGTTACCTGTGTGAACTGCAACAGACAAACACCGCCTCAGGCACCCCATATACCTCAGCTATGGGATCTGGAAGCAGCACTAAAACAATGCAAGCAAACCTGGTAATTAGAAATGTCTGGATATGGCCAAATCCTAATATCTACCTACTCAACTTAGAACCATAATAACTACGGATGGGGGAGAAATTTGATTCAGTTTGTATTTATAGGCAAATTTATCAAATTTGCATTTTCTGAAACCATTCTCATATTTGTGCTTATCCAAATTTTATCATGCAGGTCTCCAACCAAACGATGTTTACAAAAATACATATATTATGTAAAAATGTGCACAACAATAAATATATCAGTGAAAAAGACATACAGACATGCATTGTATTATGAGAAATTGCTTGCAAAAATGTGCACATTAGTCCAGACTGCATACAAAAATGCATTTATTCACAGTAAAATTCTGGAGAATTTTCATGAGGATTTTTTTTTTAAATAAAAATGCAAATTGCTGCAGAAATATGAAGAACTGAATTTAAGGCTGGAAACTGAGAGAACAGAAATGGATAGATCCCTCCATCTGCACTAACAACACAACTTCAGTGTTTATAGCCCTAAATGACTTACGCCCCAAATATCCTTACAGACCCCACAGTGCTAAGATCAGCAGAAGGGATCCTCTTGGTAGTTCCTTCATCTTCAGAAGCTGAGGGTGTAGTGGACCAAGCGTGGGAATTCTCTATGGAAGCACCTAAGTTGCAGAATTCCCCACCCCCACAGGGCACCTTCATTGTACAGCTTTTGTGGCATGCAGAAGACACACCTCTTTACCCTGGCCTATGATACTTGAGATATATGTATTTTAGGGCCCACTCTAGTTATGACTGTAATTTGCTTTAAACTGGTTTTAATGTTGCATATTACATTACTGTGACCTGCCCTGGGACCTTCTGGTGTGTAATTGTTTGTTTGTTTGTTTATTAAATATATATCCCACCCTTCCTCCCAGAAGGAGCCCAGGCTGGCAATATTAATATTAATATGAATAATCATCATCATACATTTAGAAAATGTGGGAAGTCTTCTTTTCATAATAGAAAGAGGTCATATACTTCCCTTGTTGTCCAGAAATAGAATTCTAAAAGAGAGGGTTTGATTTCTAAATTAGCTCATTCTTAAGCTAACTAAAACATAGTTTTAAGCAGTGAGCTCATAACAGATATTTTGCATGGTTTGGTGATTGCAACAAGCTGGTTTCATGATGTATCTCAGTTCCAATGGATTAATATACTTGTAATGTTGGAAGCCCTTAGCTGTAATACACATTTTAACAATGTTTATGATTCCTATTCTAGTATACCTTCAGTCATAGAATCATAAAACATTCATAGAATTATGGTAATCAAATCATATTACTGCTTATAGATTCAAGATTTACAAGCTTCATGGGGAGAGAAACAGTTATTGAATGCTGTAAATTACATTTCTCTTCAGTATGATATCTTGAACATATTTCCTGAATTGTTATGATGAATTTTGAGTCTGAACTTCCCTTTTATCATTTTGATAATCTGGACAGATATGCTCAACATGGAAATATGGTCCCATACACCTACTAAAGAAACCCAAACATCTGCCATATGAGGAAGAATTCCAGGGGGTAGCTCCACCTTCGTGGATATGCAAAAACAGCTGCCTCTTCAATTATGGATTTTATGTAGTAACGGTGATGAGGTGTAATCCACCATGGAATAGTAAATATCTTTGCTCTGAACATTGTTCTGGAAGGGTTTGAGTCTCTTCTATTAGTACCTTCTTTATTTACAGTGAGAGTAACCTCTACGTTTGTGATATCCTCAACAGAAATTAATCTGTATATATCTCAAAACAGGCTTCTGTTACACAGTTCAGATACTCCATATAGTCAACCTGTTCCTCTATCCAGTTCAGTGATACAACAATTTGGAATAGTAATGTTTAAAAGGCTGTAGCTCAGTGGCCCAGCAAAAGGGTAAAGATGGATCACCTGGATTCCACCTATTAGGGCTGCTGTAGAAGTGGCTTTCCTGTATTGGCAGGGGGGGTGACTACATGGGCTTTGAGATTCCTTCCAACTATATGATTCTATTATTTTTGTCGCGAATGAAGGTGGTAATAACAGTTGTTGACCTCTATGCAATTGTATGCAGGACTATATGGGGCTGCCAGTAGCCTCACAATCTGATTGGAACTGCACAAAGGCACCAGCTATACAAACCAGTTATTACATATACATGTATTTATTTACAGCATTTGAATCTGTCCTTTTCAAAAGGTTCACAGCATATAACAAAGGAAAGGAAATACAATATATAAAGATAGAACAAGACACAATAAATCACTAAAGCATAATTACTTAAAAGGAGCAATGGAGCAGCAAAACCAGAAAGATAAACCCATAAGAACAGCAGTAAAAACTCATCAAACTTCACTAAAATCCCTAACAATCAAGGGCTTTTGTTAAACATGAAGACCTTCCCATGTGAGATATATAGATCCTATATACACACTTGCCATGATTTGTACAATCATGGTGCACATTTTCCAAATTGTTGTAGGTAGCAGTTTATATTGTTACACTAATAGGCAAAAAACCTTGTGGTTTAAGAACGTACCTAAAGCCCACAGATATTTCTATCAAACTTGAAAAAGCAGGGAAACTGGGCAGCTATAGTGAATGCACCAGGGGAGCAGGAGACCTGACCTCCTCTCTGAGATATTTACTGCCCTACAAATTTGTGAAAATGCAAACACAATTTGGGTTGGTCTTTCACAGTCCAATCCACTTGCTGTGTAGCTTGCAAGAATTTGGTAATGTGCCTCTGCTTTTCCCTGCTTTTTAAAGCTTGATAGAAATATCTGTGAGCTATAGGTATGTTCTTAAACAGCAAGGGTTTTTTTGCCTATTAGTGAATTTCCCTGCTTTTTAATCCGGGAGGTAAGAAATGGGATCCTGTCCAAGTTTGCTGAGAATGGATTGATCATTTGCATGCTTATTGAGTTTAGTGGGATTTACTCCCTTGCAATCATGTTTAGGACAGGTGAAACTGACCACAGGGGATGAGGAGGGGAGGAGGAGGAGGAGGGGGAGGAAGGGGATGAAATGCAGTGGAAGGGAGTGGGATGGGAGCAGGCACGACAGGGAGGAGAGGAGGACAGGTTTGATCATTTGCATGTTTATCGAATTCAGTGCGATTTACTCCTGTGCAATCATGCTTAGGATAGGTAAAACTGACTAGGGAGGGAGGGAGGGAGGGCTGGAGTGGGCAGGGGAGGAGAGGTAAAGGAGGGGGAAAAGCAGGTCTGATCATTTGCATGCTTATTGAGTTCAATGGGATGTACTCCTATGCAATCATGGTTAGGATAGGAAAAACTGACCAGGGGGGAAGAGGAGGGGGAGGGGGAAGGAACATATTGGAGGGGGGCAAAGGAAGGGGGAGTGGAGGGCAGGTTTGATCATTTGCATGCTTATAGAGTTCAGTGGTATTTACTTCCGTGCAATCATGCTTAAGATAGGAAAAACTGACCATGGGGAGGAGGAAGTGGAGGGGGAGGAGGGGGAAGGGGAAGGAGGGGATTGGAAGAGGATGGAGATGGGGAGGGAGGGGCAGAAGAAGGGGGAGGGAAGGGGGAAGAGGGAGCAGATAGGAAGGAGGAGAAAGGAGGGTGGGTTGGATCGTTTGCATACTTTTTGAGTTCAGTGGGATTTATTTCTCTGCAATCATGTTTGAAAATGGAAATGGACTGCCTTCAAGTCGATCCCAACTTATGTTGACCCTATGAATAGGGTTTTCATGGTAAACGGTATTCAGAGGTGGTTTTACCATTGCCTTCCTCTGAGGCTGAGAGGCAGTGACTGGCCCAAGGTAATCCAGTGAGCTTCATAGCTGTGTGGGAATTTGAACCCTGGTCTTCCAGGTCGTAGTCCAACACTGGCCTGGGGGAGGGGCAGGGAGGGGGAGGGGTAGGAGATTGGGTGGGTGGGCACTGCGTAAAAGGGAAGCCCCTTTCCTTTCCAAAAGGAAAACATTGTGAACATTATCATTGCTTTTCAGCGTTTTCCCCATCTTTTTATTCTACAGCAGGCACATGCAGCTTCCCACCCAAATTTAAACCAAAGCTGTCCCTGGCCACATCTACACCAGGCCTTTATTTCACTTTGTACGGTCATGGTTTCTCTCAAAGAATCCTGGGAAGTGTAGTTAGTGAAGGGTGCTGAGAGTTGCTAGGAGACGCTCTGTCCCCCTCACAGACCTTCAATCAGATTGGCTGACTGTTAAACCAGTCTGGCCACTGGAGCTCTGTCAGTGGAACAGGAGTCTCCTCTCAGCATCCTTCACAAACTACACTTCCCAGGATTCTCTGAGGGAAGCCATGACTGTCTCAAGCGAAATCAAAGTCTGGTGTGAGTGGGCTCCCTGATTAGCCAAGCTGTGAGTCTGGCTTTTAGAACACTGACAGTTGGTTCTTACTGAGCATGCCCCGCATTAACCTAGGGTGCCAGCCAAAATTTCTTAAATTAATTAAAAATCAGCTAGGCATTTTTTAAACTTTTAAACTGTATAAGATGAAGGTCAGAGTATGGGACAACCAGAGGCTATCGTGGCCTCAACTGCATGTCCTCACATGCCTGCCACTGAGGGCCTTGCCCTTCAGTAACCAAGGTGCGGAGTGGCCTTAAATGGCCTTCAGCCGCCCCGCCTCCTTTCTGCGTGTCACGACAGCATGCCAGCACGCTGCATGCACACTCCCCCCCCCACGATGGCGGCCTGGGATTCGGCAGTTCAAACCACTTACTGTGGACCCACATTTTCGAATTGAGCAAGGCCATATGTGGTTTACATAGGGCATCCCTGTGATTTAGGAGACCATGCAGAACACTGTTTTTAGTACCAGATAATTAAGTGCACTCTAACTATTACTGATGAATTAGAAATCATAGGACCATCATGTAAGGCTTCTCTTTCCTTTTTTTGCCACACAGTATCTGTGGCAATTGGACTATTTACTTCTTCCAGAAAAAAAATGGTTTGCAGGGTTTTTCTTTTTTCTTTTTGTTATCACTTTGATAAACCTCAGTTGTCCACTCTGATACCACATCTTTTTTTCATGGTACAAGGGCAATAGGTGAATTAAAATGTCCCTTAGTATAGCATAGTACAATGTTTTTCTAAACTGAAGCATGTTTAGGGTTGCCATATTCCAGTTCCACAAATCCGGGCAGGCTAATTTGCATATTATTCAAAATATTTGCATATTATTTACAGATTATTCAAATTATTTGCATATTAACATTTGGATTGTCCTGTTGTTTTGTTTTTGTGCCCAGGAATTACCACCAAAAACTGGGGAAAGATGTGAGAAATCTTTTCTTAAAAAGCAACATTTTCAGCCTTAAATGCCTAGACTCTAGTTTCCAACACTATGGAATATTGATTGATTGATTAAGAGGATTTATATCCTGCCCTTCTGCTGTTAAAAACAGAGCTCAGCACAGCTTACAAATATAATAAAAACCATAAAAATACACAATCAATATAAAAACATAATAAAAACACAAAATAGCAACAAACATAAAGTAAGTCAGGGCAGCAGTATGGTTAACCTTTGCTGGTCATTGACCGAAATAAACTTATTTACATTTTTTAGTATGGTTAACCATTACATATAGAATATATTTCAGAGATGAAGTGGGTGGAGAAAAACAAGAAGCCAAAATGTTAGGAAAAGGAGTCTTTCACACCACATGCTCAGTTCTAAATACTGTTGCAGCAAGTTTTACAAGTTCCTCCAGTATTCCACTGGTGCAGGCACTCAGACATTCAAAATTTCTTCTCCCTTTGATCAACCACATCTACACAGTTTCCACCTCCATACTCAACATGAAACTGGGCCTGGAAGTGTGCAACAACCCCACACATACCTTCCTAATTAGATTATCAATGCCAGGATGTCTGTCTTATCGACTACTCTCCTGCTCCCCCCCACACACACACACCGGGCATCATGAAAGACCCAGTCCTGGGCTCAGAAAGAAAATAAATATCTGGTCCTCTTCAAAGTATTGATAAGCCTCTTGTTTTAATTGAAATAATAATTATAAATTCTTATTCTTATCACTAATGGGAGTTAATTATCTTGCATATGCTGCTGTTGCTTCTATGGCAGTAATGGAGTGAGGTTAAAGATAAGTGAAATACAAATAGGAAAAAAAATACAGAAGGCAGTAACACTTTCCTAAATGTAATACCATACCAACCACAACAAGATTCCTATAAGGCAAAAAACTAAGCATCTCACAACCAGTCAGGATTCCTAACCAAAAACCAAAAATATGATAAATGAAGAAATATTTATATAAGCATAACTATCAAATATATTTATTATTTACACAAACTGTAAAGATATTTATAGTGCAATCCTAAATTTATTTATTCAGAAGCAAGTCCCAGCGTATTCAATGGGGCTTACTCAAACAGGGACAGAAATGCAACCTCAAGTGATAAGCAACTTCATTCACACAACCCAAAATTCCAAATGCCACTTTATGCTGTTTTGCAACTGTTTATACTTGTTTTTATGGTTATTGGATTTTAAATGGCTTTATTTCTTGTTGTGAGCTGCCTTGGTTTCCAACCCTACCTCACAGGGTTGTTGGAAACACTCCATACACGCACACACTGCAGATGTATAAATACATACAGCCCATATAATGGCTTATTGTCAAACCAGTTGGTCATTGCAGAAAAATCAGTATTAGTTTTAAAAAAATCAGTATTAGTTTCCTACAGAATAAAAACTGTAATACCTAAGTAAGCCCTGCCTACTTGGTTTAAAATAGGACTGGACGGGAGGGAGACAGAAAGAGTTAGAACACAAACACAATTCTTTCTTACATTCACTCCAAAGTCCCATTGATTTTCAGCACATTCATAACCATGTTGTGACACTGGACTTTGCTTGTTAGAGTTAAAAATGTATTTTGCTTATTAAGTTAAAATGTATTTTGCTTACTCTGGCTTTATTTGCTAAAAGTAAATGGATACTGTGTCTGCTTTAAGATAAAAATGATGCTAGCCTCATAGACAATGCTTTGATAAGAATGTGGAAAACAACTGTGCTGAAGTGAAAAACAACACCATAAAAGGGCAATGGAATATCATAGCAACATTGGAGGAGATAGAAACTGCACGTATTGATTTCTTGTAAAGCACATGATTTTAGATGGGCATGTATTAAATGATGCTTGATGATGCTGATGTAATTAACATATCAAAGTTAATAAGAAGGCTGGCTGTGTTCAGCTTAGTCAGAACTAGCCCTGGCTGCTTCTCCACGTGCACGTGTTAGTAATAAATATACTCCTTCTCCATCTTGTTTCGTCGTTTCTGAACTCTATTGGGGTGAGTATTGGGAGAGAACTCAAGCCACCAGGACCCCTAAAAGGGACTGGGGCGTTTTGTTTGTAACAAACTGGCGACTCCACCGGGACTCATTTTTTGCGCCCCTCTGTGTTTTGGGCGTGGTCCGCAGGAGGTCGGAAGAGCGCTCCGGGCCGCATTGAGCCCGCCCGAGCCTGTGAGAGTGATCCGGGGCGCTGAGGTGGCGCCACAATGACTCCCTTTTAAAATTGAAACAAGGTTGGAGTGGAGCGGGAGATTGAACGTTCCAACGTCTCTGGTCGACAGTGGTAAGGAGCCCAGTGGGCTTAAATGTGAAGAGAGTGACGTGTGAAAGTGTGTGTATGACAGGGCGTATCCCCAGGTGGACTACCCTGAAGTGAGTGCGGACCTGCAGTAGTGCGTTTCCCATACCTCACGAGAGGCTGGGCCACGAAAACAGGGAAGCGAGGCTTGTACATCATCTGTCCGTCGTTTCGTCTCAGACATCTCCCCTGGTAGCAGGCAGGTAGGCTACCCGAGTGTCGTACGTCATCTGCAGAGGGCAGAGGGGACTGGACACGGGAAGGATGGGGAAGGGTGCATCGAAACAGGAGGGGGCAGAGGGGAAGAAGGTTGCGAGGAAGCCTGCAAAGAGTCAGAAGAAAAAGGGCAATTGGAAAATGACCCCCCTTGAATGTGTTTTGCAAAATTTTCCTAGATTTAAGATGAGTGTTATTTCTTCCGGAGGGCTGGTCCCGAACGAAGAACAATTGTCAATGTTTTGTGATGAACAATGGGTGGAGCTGGGCATTGGTTGGCCGCCAGGTGGGACGTTCAACCTTACTAAGGCTCGGCAGTTGGAAGCCACCCTCTTTAACATGCTGCCAGACGAGGCAACCTCATGGTGGTATGCACGGGGTTGGAGAGCCATCTGCTTAGACCCACCGCAAGAATGTGCGCTGACTATGGCGTTGGCTCAATGTAAAATTAATGAGGGGAAGAAATTGAAAACTAAGCCCCCAGTCCTCCAGGCAGAAGAAGAGGAATGTTTAGTTTCACCTACGGCCCCACCCGTGATTCCTTTACCGCCGCCTCAGGGTCCGGTGATTCCCCTACCAGCACCAGCACTACCAGTGCCACCACAGGCGGTTCAACTGCCACCAGTTCAACCACCACCAGTTCAACTGCCACCAGTTCAGACTCCGCCATCTCAAACCCAGCCCCCAACATATCAACAGTCGACTGTCCCGCAAACTCGGTCTACTAGTTTTGGAACTCCATCTGAAACAGCAGTAATGTTCCAGGATTTAAGTCAATCTTTAGGGCGGCTGAGACAAGAATATGATATTTTGGACCGTTATACCCATTCTGTACTACAAAGCCAGGGTTTAGGAGCTTCGCCCCAAACCATACCACTACGCCTTCGTATGATTGAGGAAGTCAGGAAGGAGAATGAGGGGATGACCCTATGGAGTGGCACTCAGTTACAGAGTGACCCCCAGTTAACTTCTACTCCAAAAAGCACAGATAGAGGCAACCCCGAACCGGAAGATGTTATGGCCGGCGGTACCTTTATGGGACCAATGCAACAAATGCTTGATGGCCATGGACAGATTGCTTATGTGCATGTGCCTTTTACTACATCTGATCTGTTTAATTGGAAAAACCAGATGCCAGGTTTGAGGGAAGACCAAGATAAGCACTGCCAATTGTGGGAGACTATTTTTGCCAGCCACCACCCCACTTGGGCAGATATACAGACATTAATGAATACCCTCCTCAGTCCGGAGGAGAAGTCATTGGTACTTTCCCAAGCCAATGCTCTTGCATTAGAAGAGCAGAGACAAGGTGGCAACGCGCCCGGTTTGGCCCCAGCTCGTGTTTTACCAACAGTAGAACCTCTTAGGTGGATCCAAACCCCAGGAGCAGCGGCCCCTGAAATCACCACGTATAAACGGCTGATTTTATATGGACTTAGGCATGCCATCCCTAAACCTATGAATGTGGCAAAATTATATGAAATTCATCAGGAAAAAGAGGAAACTCCCTCTGCTTTCCTTAATCGCCTCACTACAGCTATGCGGAGATTTACTACCCTTAATCTCGAGGCTGCTGAAAACCAAAGGCTCCTAATTTCCTTGTTTATTGGCCAAAGTTCTACAGACATTCGAAAGAAATTACAGAAGGTGGAAGGAGTGATGGGTATGGGACTTGGACAAATAATAGACATTGCGTTCAAGGTCTACGTAAATAGGGATGAAGCAAGTAAGAAGGAAGAGGGAAAGTTGATGAAAAAGCAATACAGTATGATTGAGAAGCAATGTGACATGATTGCGGCAGTGGTTGGTGTAAATCAAAGAGACAGTGAAAGAAAGCCAAGGAGGAGACTGGAAAAGGATCAGTGTGCTAAGTGCCCGAAGAAAGGCCATTGGGCAAAGGATTGTAGAAATGAGAGGGTACCTAGGCCCCGCCAAGACGGACGTCGTGATTACAGAGAGGTCCCTGGCTCTCGGGACAACTATAGGGAGCCGAGGACAGTCTCGAGCTCTGACCCGAACCCACCCTATGTTCAGATCGTTGCTGCCAGAGGGCAGGAGGAGGAATCAGAATGAAAGTGGACGGGATATGAGGGCGGCTCGTGGGAAGAACCATATGTGTCCCTTACCCTGACTAATTCGGCAGTCCAAGGACTAGTGGATACAGGAGCGGCCTTCTCCATAATCCCACGAGCAATGTCCCGTCTACCCTTGACCCTCAGCAAAGAAACTAAAGATGTAATGGGAATAGAAGGACAGCGTCGTCGAATCCCTTTGTCCCAACCTATACAGGTACACCTTCCAGAAAGAGAAGATAAACAACAATATTTTACACATCAGTTTTTGGTTTCGGATGGTTGCCCCATTGCAATATTTGGAAGGGATCTTCTAGCAAAGCTCCAGGCCCAAATTATTTTTAGAGGAAACATCTTGGAAGTGGTGATACCAAAGCGGCAAGAATGCGCTTTCCAAATGATCTTAAGGGGGGAGCCGGAAGTTAAAAAGAAACAACAGTGGGAGCCTTCGAAAGGAATTCACCCTGACGTTTGGGCCAGAAAGGATAATCCTGCTCGTGCGGTCAATGCTGAACCAGTGAAGGTCAGATTGAAGCCTGGGGCAGGCCCGACTCCAGTACGCCAATTCCCTTTGAAACCAGAAATACACCTAAGCTTAAAGGAATTAGTGACAGATTTCATCCAATACCAATGGTTACATCAAACTACTAGTCCACACAATACCCCCATATTTGGAGTTCCCAAGGAAGGCTGCCCAGGACAGTATAGGTTGGTGCAAGATTTAAGAATTATTAATGAAAAAGTTCTGGAAAATGTTCCAGTGGCACCAAATCCGCATACTTTGTTGGCCCACGTTCCTGGCAAGACGATTCGGTTCACAGTCATAGATTTAAAAGATGCATTCTTTTCAATACCTCTTCATGAAGATAGTAGAGATCTTTTTGCATTCCAATGGGAGGATCCAGTCGACCTTCGACAGTGTCAGCTGACCTGGTCCGTGTTGCCCCAAGGATTCATCAGCTCCCCATCTGAATTTACCAAGGCATTGCAGAAAGATCTGGGACCTTGGTATCAACAACAACCAACGTCGGCATTATTGGTTTAGGTGGATGATCTTTTGATCTGTAGCCCAGATGAAAAGAGTAATGAACAAGACGCCGTGAGCCTTCTGAACCATTTGCATGCCTGTGGATATCGAGTGTCCAAGGATAAGGTACAATGGAACCAGGAGAAAGTGACATACCTTGGATACCAACTGTCACGAGAAGGACGCATGTTGTCAACTGAAAGGTGGACGGCGATCTGTGGCCTACCATCACCAACAAATGTTAGGGAGCTGCGGTCATTCTTGGGTCTGGCCGGCTTCTGTCGGCAATGGATACCAAATTATAGTAGTTATGCTACTCCCTTGTATGAGTTGTTGAAGAAGGAAACTGATTGGAAATGGACTAAAGAATGTCACCAAGTGTTTGGAGATATCAAACGAGCTTTACAAAAGGCACCAGCGTTGGCCCTGCCAGATGGACTTAAACCATACAGATTGTACGTTTCAGAAAACAAGGGAACTGCTAGTGGAGTTTTGACACAGCAGTGGGGTCCTGATCACCTACCTGTAGGTTATTATTCTTCCCAATTGGATCCTGTGGCAAGAGGATGGCCAGCTTGCCTACGAATTGTGGCAGCCACAGGAATCCTTCTGAAGAAAGCAGAGAAAATCATGATGGGAGCCCCTGTGGAAGTATTGGGACCTCATGATTTGAAAAGGATCCTGGGAGAGAGGGCAGCTAAGGTTCTCAGTCCAAGTAGGCTTACCCAGTATGAACAGCAGCTGCTGGGGCGGCAAGACTTACGCCTAAGAGCTTGTAATACTTTGAACCCAGCGACATTATTGCCCCAACTGGGAAAGTTGGTGCATGATTGCATCCAGACATTGGAATGTTCATTGAAACCCCGAGTAGACATGACCGATCAGCCAATAGCAGGGCGACATTTATATGTGGATGGAAGCTCGAAGGTGATAGATGGACAACGGTATGCAGGTTACGCCGTGTGTGAGGACCTGAAGGCAATAAAGAGTGTTGTTGCCAACTACCTATTCAGCCCAGATGGCAGAACTGGCTGCAGCCATAGATGCCCTGCGAGAACTGGACCAGCAAGAGGGGAATATATACACTGATTCCAAGTATGTATTCCAAACTGCACATGCTTTTGCTATGCTGTGGAAGGAAAGAGGTTTTATTAAAAGTGATGGACACAGAAATGAGCATCAACAAATGATAATGGAATTCCTGGAATGTGTTCAACTACCAAAGAAAGTAGCTATTATCCATGTGAAGGCTCATGGAAGAGAAATGGATCCAGTTCGGCGAAAGGGAAATCATCAAGCAGATGAGGCAGCAAAGGAAGCAGCGCTGAGTGGACGACCATTGGAGAGGAATTTAATGAATATTATGATTCCATGGAAGGAGTTGACTCCTCAATATTCTAAGAAAGAGGAAGATGCTGCAGTACAATATGGGGCTCAGAAATTACCTAGTGGTTGGTGGCAGTTACCTACAGGACTAATCTTTGTCCCAAGGGCAGTGCTTCGAGCCCTTGTAATGGAGACTCATAAACAGACTCATCTTGGAGGCAACGCTTTAGGAGATCTTCTAATCAGACAAGTAGTTGCACCAGGATTATATGAAGAAACAAAGAGAGCGGTATATGGATGTACTATCTGTGCAGCAACTAATCCTGCTCCAAAGCCACCACCGGCCATAGGAGGAAGACCATGGGCCTACTATCCTTTCCAGAGACTACAGATAGACTTTGCAGAATTACCAAGATGTGCGAGGTACAAGTATTTACTTGTCATAATAGATCAGTTGACAGGATGGATAGAGGCCTTCCCCACGCGAACGGCGACAGCAATTACAGTAGCAAAGATACTGTTGAAGGAAATTTTTCCAAGATACTCCATGCCAGAGACATTTGAGTCAGACCAGGGCCCGCACTTTGTGAGTAAGATAATTTGCACTGTAAGTGCGGCCTTGGGGTTTAAATGGAACCTTCATACTCCTTGGAGACAACAATCATCCGGTCAAGTTGAACGCGCCAACCAGACGGTTAAGACTTTGTTGACTAAATTGTGCCAAGAAACCAAGTTGAATTGGGTGACAGCACTGCCACTGGTTTTGACCATTATGAGAAATACTCCAAGGGGAAAAACAAAATTGACTCCTTTTGAGTCACTGTTTGGCAGACCTCCCATTGAGCCTGGACCCCAGACAGAGATTAAAGGGGAATTAGGGAACAGACAGTTATTCGAGTATGTTACTGCCTTGCAGGGTGTTTTGTCCTCTATTCACAGGCACAATCGTGAGTTTCAGAGGTTACCCCTGGATGTGGCGATCCATCAATACCAACCTGGTGATTGGGTACGAGTTCGGAAGTGGAAGCAAGAGCCCTTGCAGCTCACATGGGGACCGCCAGAACAGATCATCCTAATTACCGAATCGGCAGTAAAGCTCGTAGGCCACAAGCGATGGATCCATGCTAGCCGTATAAAAAGAGCCAAGCCTGTAACTATCCAGGAACCTGAGCAGGGAGTAGCCAAGGACTCCCCACCTGGAGAGGTGAAGGATCAGACACCTGAAGCCAAGTGGCTGTCGGAAACCGTACCGGGTTTCAGCCTGAAGCTTAAGCTCAAGAAACAATAAACTTGAATGGGCGGGTCTTTTGTCCCCCGCCCAATGCAAGTCTTACCCACTGGAGCACCAGTATTTCATAGGTTTAGGGTCACAATTCCAGTAACAGTTATTCAAGAGAGACCTCCGCTGGGTTATTATAGACGTGACGGAAGTATTTATAGATGTGACCGATATATTTGGCATCCAGTTACCAATACTCAAATTACAGTTAGATAACTACTTGCAGTGAATGGGAGGGTCAGCAAAAATAGTTAAGCTAAAGGCTACTCCCAGTATCCCTAGTCAGGTCAGACCAAGTGTTTTTGTCATGGTAACATATCATCAGACAGGGCCGAAGGGACGATCCAGAGAGAAAATAGTGACAAAAACCAACCTTTACTTTCAAGCTCCCTCATATATGAGAGATTGGCCTACAGAGGAATTATTAAAAGGTAGATGGGTGGAGCGCTGGTCCCCACCCCAGCCTTCCAAGTAACGCCTATTCAGCTACCTTTTGATCCAAGACCACACACAAAAGTCTTGGTTTGTGCAAGTATTTTGATACGAGGTAGACGGTGCCTCCTTCCCATAGTTGAGACGTGGGTTACCCCTCGGGAATTGACACCCGTGCTACTGAGACGGATTCGTTGGTATTAAAACTACCCCAGACGGTACTTGTACCCTTGAAGATATATTGGAACAACTAGATTTCATGCCAAAATGGGTCGAACCTACGCAAGTACCAACTCCTTTAGCTTTAAGCCTATGCTTGGTATTATTTTGTGTTTTGCTTCTCTATTTATGGTATATGTCTACTTCTCAGCCTCTTTTCCCGCGCAAGAAACGAGAGTATGCAGTCGTCAAAGGCGCTCATTCCAGGAGAAAAGGGAAAATGTGTTTGTTAAACTTGCCCAGGAAGTAGCAGAAGGATTTAACCTTAGTAATTGTTGGGTCTGTGGCAATCCAGGAGGGTTTCCACAGTGGCCATGGATGGCAATACCTCTCAACCCCAAGTGGTTATTAAGTAACCTTAGTGAGGTACACAATGGAACAGGAACTTGGGGAACGAGTCACTGGTGGTATCTAAATTGGGTTCCTACTGGCCAGTATTGTGTTTCACAGAACCCTACCAAGACAGTGCATTGGCTTGGAAATAGTAGGTGTAATTGGACTCTCCAATATGCTACTCGACATTATCCAGGACCCGGAGAGACCATCACTCCTTGTGCCCTGTGGAGTAATGGAACACATGTGGCATTAAAGAATGGTACCTGGGCACCATGTATTCGGATGGAGAAGAATGGGACAAATGACACATATTCGTGTCGTACCCATTGGAGTAATTTAACTCAGGAGGGACAGTTATGTGCCTGGTTTCAAAGCAGTAAAAATCAGTCTCTCAATAGGAAAGAATGGGCCTGGCATCATCTGAACGGGACAATAGTGAAAGGATTCCAGAATTATTGGGCAATTACTAACCATACAGAATCTGGATGTGGCTGCAAATGGAAAAATGAAACAGGATTATGGAGATGTACGATAACTCGGGGAGGGGCTAGTTTAAGTCCTCTTGGAAATGAATCATATTGCATCCCATACCAAATTACTGAGTCCACGTTTAACAAAGAGGCACTTCCAGCATTAAAAGACCATTATTGGATTTGTGGATCTATGGCCTACTCAGTTTTACCAGTCAATTGGACAGGTACATGTTATCTTGGGATTATACAACCCCAATATGCAATAAAAGGTGGAAATTTGAATCCCTTAATTCCAATATTTGATGAAGAACAGTCTGTGAGGAGGAAACGGGCAATTGATACCTCCTTGACCAAAGGTCAAGGGAATGATTGGGAGGATACTTGGCCTCCAGAACGTATCATCGCAACTTATGATCCTGCCTCATGGGCACATGATGGCACAGCGGGATACCGTGGCCCGATATATATTTTGAATCGCCTCATTAGACTTCAGGCGGTATTGGAGATAATAACTAATCAAACAGCTAAAGCCTTAACATTGCTTGCCGATCAGTCAACTCAAATGAGAGAGGGAATACTCCAAAACATGCTGGCCTTGGATTATTTGTTAGCCAAAGAAGGAGGGGTCTGCGGACTCCTAAATCTGACAGAGTGTTGTTTGAAAATTGATGACAATGGCGAAGTAGTAAAAGACATTGCTAACAAGATCAAAAAGCTTGCTCATGCCCCAGTGCAAACCTGGAAAGGAATAAATCTTGGAAACTGGGGAAGTTGGTTCAACTGGTTTGGAGGAATGAAGACAATGATTGTATTAGTTGTTCTGATTTTATTGGGATGTATGCTTTTGCCTTGCTTATTGCCCATAATTATGAATGGTATCCGCAGTATAGCAGATAATGCAGCAGCTAAAAGTAGTATGCAAATGTATGGCAAAATTATGTATCAACAAGTTATTCAGAATGAAGAAGCTATATGATATTAAATATCAAAAAGCTTCTAAGGGGGGAATTGTGACACTGGACTTTGCTTGTTAGAGTTAAAAATGTATTTTGCTTATTAAGTTAAAATGTATTTTGCTTACTCTGGCTTTATTTGCTAAAAGTAAATGGATACTGTGTCTGCTTTAAGATAAAAATGATGCTAGCCTCATAGACAATGCTTTGATAAGAATGTGGAAAACAACTGTGCTGAAGTGAAAAACAACACCATAAAAGGGCAATGGAATGTCATAGCAACATTGCAGGAGATAGAAACTGCACGTACTGATTTCTTGTAAAGCACATGATTTTAGATGGGCATGTATTAAATGATGCTTGATGATGCTGATGTAATTAACATATCAAAGTTAATAAGAAGGCTGGCTGTGTTCAGCTTAGTCAGAACTAGCCCTGGCTGCTTCTCCACGTGCATGTGTTAGTAATAAATATACTCCTTCTCCATCTTGTTTCGTCGTTTCTGAACTCTATTGGGGTGAATATTGGGAGCGAACTCAAGCCACCAGGGCCCCTAAAAGGGACTGGGGCGTTTTGTTTGTAACAATGTCTACTCAAAAGTAAGTCCTATTGAATTCAATGGGATTTACTCTGGGCATATGGGATTAGCATTGCTTTTACAAAAGCAAGTATTGGGAAGGTTTTCAAAACACTGCCCAGGATCTGACTCCTGCACACAAGAGGAAAAAAAACCTGAAATGTATATACTTACCCAATTTATGAGCTTTTCAGATAAACAGGGGGGTAAACCACCATTTTCTGGCATTGCAATGAGGTTTTTTAGAGTGACACTGCCTCAGGTCAACCAAATGCAACCCTGGCTTCACTGATTGGCTGCAATCCTGAACGGGCAGGGTTAAAGCTACAAAGTGCTATACAGTACTGTTTAAAGAAGATTTAACAGTCGTTAAATTTCTAGGTGGTCCAGTTCTTGAGATATACATAAAAACTCCCATCAGCCTCAGCCAGCATTGCCAATGGTCAGGAAAGATGGGAATTGTGGTCCAACAACATCTGGTGGCCCACTAGTTGGGAAACACTGTCTTAACCCTTTCCCCTGTACCACAGTCCCAAAATGAAAATAACCTCTATTCCCCTGAAGCTGCTATTTGGCACAGGAAAGAAGCTACCATTCCTGCCAGTGGCAGCTTCCCTACTATAGCAAATAGCTATATGGGGGGGGAGGGGTTGAGACCATAGCATGGGCAAAAGGGTTTTTAAAACAAAAACAAAAAACCCTTCCCCCCCCTACTCTGATCAGACCTCCTTTTAAAAATCTAAAAAAAACCCTAGCAGGCATTGCCAAACTATACTAATAACCTGGCTTGACCCTGCATGACTCCTCTACAAAGACACTTTAAGACATTTACATACCTAAGAGAGGAGCCCATAGTGTTTTTGGGCATCCCAGTCACTTCTCTCATTCGCCACTATGGTCAGACTAGCTTTGTGTGATGCTGTCTCCCCCCTTCTCAAATTTTAAGTTATTATAAAAAATACAATTATTATTAAATAATATGTTCCCAACTAATTATTCAATTTTAGCCAAGCCCTTAGAACCTGTGTTCCAATCAGTCGAACCACGCGCCGTATTAGTTCGTTTCCCCTATAGCCCCAGTACTCATTATGCAAATTGGCTTGACTAGCATTTTCTCTCGAGAAGAAGCCCCACTAAGCAATACATTGATTCATGTAGGTTATTATAGTAAAAGGACTTACAGCTGAGTCTCAGAAAGGTGTTTAGCATCTGCCTGCTGGAATGCTGTTCCCTGTTTTCACCACCTTTTCCTCTGAAATAACCATTTCGTATTATTGGAATTAAATAGGCAACCAGTCTTGTTACTTGTAAAAAGTTGGAGGGTATGGTCACATCACAGATTTATCTTTTAAAAGGCTTCATTTCCCTTAACATGGTAACTGTCACAAGAAGTGCATGCCCCTTATATTTATTAATTTATCTGTTTGTTTATTTGCTGTTGTTTTTAGGCTGTCCTTCATTACATCAAAGTGATCCCAGTATGGTTTACAGACATATAAAAATACAACAAATACATTTAAAATACAGTCATTAAAATTATGCTGTGAGTACAACAGTGTGAAATTAGTAAAGAAACAAGTGATCTTTCTAATTTATTCCAAATGCCTCAGTGAACAAGATAGTTTTTATTTGATGGCAAAATACCATCAGAGTCTTCCAGTTCCAGGAGAGGGGCATTTCACAGTTGGGGGGGGCACAACAGAGAATGCCCTCTTGTGTGTCACTGCACAACAGGGCAGGCCCCCCAGACCCCAGTGGAATGACCAGAAAAGCCCTGCCTGTCAGTTGCAAGGCCCAGGGTGGGTGGTATGAGAGAAGTCTCCGTGACAAATGTTATTATTCACTGCTGAAATTTCTACTCTATCTGCCGTGTGCTCTGCAGTGGTCTGTATTACACTGATTTAAAAGCCAATGTAGTGTTTGTTCCTTTGGGCAAAGGTACATTAGAGGAGCCATATTTGATTATAGTTCAAAACAGACGTCATCAGCTGCAGTGTGTGAAATGGCAGGCTCTATACCACACTGCACAGGTCCATTTAAATGTGTGTGCACACTAGAGGCAATATGCATCAATGGCTGCTTTCACTGCACTTTATTCTGTTAATCTGACAATTTCTTACCTGATAATTTGCGCATTATATTGGACCTTTCACACTACGTACAAGCTAGCTCCAGAATTCTAGGGGAATGTAGTGCAAGTTTAGCGTGAATTTCCATGATAAATGATACCAGAAATAATCCGTTAGCAAGGCTGGGAACCTGGAAGATCACGGGAGTTTTTAGCTAGCTGCAGCTGCTCATGTAACAGGCATCCCAGCATGCAGTGTGTTCCCGCCCTTTAGTCATGTGCGGCTTTTTTGCCTGACAAAAATTGTACCCGTATTCCGGCATTGGTGCAGATAGCAGCAGCATTTCCCTGTATCAATACAATGAAAATAATTTAAAAAGTCAGATCCTAAAGGGAGAGGGCTTGCATGGCGATGGGACAAAATCTTAGACCTCCTGCACAGTGGGGAACAGTGTGCATGTCTTTAATGGGTGAGAGATTAAAACAAGCCGTGTGAAAGACAGTTGCACAAAATTCCAGTATATCGGCTGAAAAAACTGCAACAGGTGCTGCAATGTAAAAGAGATTTTATAAATTGGGATAGAAGCATTACCGTTTTAATCCTTTAAACTAACGCAATCAGCCCCATCTGTGAAAGCAGCCCATATGCACCTACTTGAACATCTAGAGACTCTGGGGAGAGAGGTGAACCCTGAAAAATTACAACTCTAGCAACACACATTAATATTTTTACCATGACACCCACAAAATGCACAAATAAAGGAAGGATGATAATTTAGCAGGGACAGGTTAACAAAAAATAAATGGATGCACAGGGGAATATGTTCAGTTATGGCTGCAATTGCATCATATTATTGCTCTTGCCTTTAAAAAAGAGAAGAGGATTGAGGAAAGGCTCTGGGCTTCTTACTTTAGTAAGCTATTGTGTGTTTATAATGCACACATAGTTGAGACTGGACACCTGACCTCCATCATGCTCAGTGCATAAGGCACATCCCTCCTAATATACACATAGTCCTTAGTTAAATCCTCTCTATCAGCAAAATATTAAATTCTATCTGACATGAAGGCTGAGAAATCCAGGTGATGCTTCTCATCAAATACCTACTTCCAAGATCCTAAAAGGTGCCAGTCATCTCTCTCTCTCTCCCCCACCCCCAACTCCCTTAAAAGGTGTGAACAGGGAAAGTGAGGTGGGACATGATTGGCCGACAGGTGCCAGCTGTCTGTCAAACACAACATGGATAAGAAACCTTTTAAAATGGGCTGCAACCATGCAGTTCTTTGTCTCTCACTGACCATCATAGGACTGGCAACTGACCAGTTATGCTGTGTTACTCATGAGGAGACCAGAAGCCTGCTTTGTAAGTAGCAAGGGTAAATAAATTTGAACTAAAAACCTCTTTTTATTTCCAGTATTCTGCTTGGTCCATTTGTCCACTTCATCCCCTTTTTTATTAATAATAAACATCATATAATTTAGCTGATGGGGCCTTGCGTGCATTGTTGCCAAACTCACAGGGTTGCTGTAACACACACACACACACAAACACACACTGAGCCTCAGGCACTTGTGTCATGCTACAGAGGATTGGGATTGACAGAGAAAAGCAGGTTGCTTTGGTCTCTGGGAGAAGCAGGGAAGTGCTGGCTCTGTGCCTCTGAGAAGCTGTGTGGGCTTTGGCAGAAAAAAACAAGTTTCTTTTGCCTTAGAGAGGGAAAAGTAACTGGAAGCTATCTCAGGGTCCCCATCTAAGTAACTACCTTGACCGCCAAGAATTCATTCCTGTCTGGGGGTTGTAGGCGTGAAGAGGGGAATATGGTTGCAGCATTACTAGGTAATTTTGAACATGGCTGGCCTACCTTACAAGGCAGTTGTGCATGGAAGGGTGTAAGCAGGCTCTCCAACCTTCCCTTCCCATTACGGTATATAATGAACTTTTATTCTGTATTTTCAAATAGGAACATCTATGCCAATGAATCAGAAGTGAATGAGCCTTTAGCTGGCAGAGCACTCTGCAGTTATTTGTACATAGAGTGAAGCTATATTTATCTGAGCATCCCACATGCAGCGCCTTCTATATCCTCGCTTTTGAACCAAAGACTTATTTTTTGCAGACAAATTACTTTCTCCAGTAATAGCTAGATATCCAGCGCAAGGCAAAGTTCTCTCAAAGTAATTTGCAGCAGGGCATAAATTATAACATGTATGCATTATTAGGCTGTACAATCATAAAATGGAATTCCATTTTTTAAAAACTCACAAGAATTATACACTGTGATCCAGACACCATGCAAGCCACAGTCAGTTTTGCTCAATTGACACCTACGTGACAATGGTAACAAAAGTGCATGCACACTAGCGTAAGAATCAGGGGGACTTTTTGTAATAAATAATAAGATAATAAAGATAATAATGAGATAATAAATATTTTGGAATGAACACCATCTTTTTTACATTTAGAGATAGTTATGTGCAGAGAGCTACTGCTAACTGAACTGTTATTGGTTCCAGAGGAATTGCTTCAGCTGATTCATGGAGGCAAATACTTCTGTAGTAGCAAGGAAGTAAATAGGAAGTAAAGAGTCTCTTGGCAAAGTAGATGTAATGAAGGTACATGGGTCCTTTCTGCATTTTGCATCATTTTCAGCCTCTCTGTTCTCACTCCACTTTCACTGACTGCCAGGTGTTAGCAGGTGGGGGTGGGGGTGGTGGAGAGAGAGATATCTGAGCACAGGGGGATTTTGGAAGGAGAGATGGGTTCTCAGCTCTCAGTGGCATCTGCCATAACACCTAGTTTGGCCCTCTGAAAGAACAAACACAATTTGTTCATAATTTGTTCAAAATTAACAAAGGCATTATTCTTGTAAACAGAGAACAGATGAGAAAGGAAGCCAGTTTGTGGTCTTTCCGCGCCACTTTGGACTGCAACTCGTTGCTCAGATAACTGAATGCACTGCCATAAAAAATATATTCTTTCACACAGAAAACTAACGTGTCAGGGGGAAAAAAACTAGCCCTCTCTGATATGCAGAGGTGTAGTTGTTCAGGATCTGAAGCCCCTTACATTTTTGGGAGCCAGGTCCCAGCAGGGTCCCTATGTCTCCAACGTCCTATCAGCAATCAGCATGAAAGGGGAGTGTGTCTTCTAACTTGTTTCCTTGTCATTTCCTGCTGATTGGAGCCAATGAGAGTCAAAGGAGTTCTGCTAGTTCCTTCTTCAAAAAGCCAAGCTGTGGAGAGTGAGAATTCTGTAATTGCTGAAGAGACAGTGAATCCTGATGATAACATTCCATCTACATCATCAAGCAGTTTGGTAGCAGCAGGAGATAAACATGTAGACACTGAATACAGTAATTCAAGCAATATCTCTGATAGTGAGAAAGGACAGCCAAATGATGATGGTGATAGAGAAGCAGAAATCAGTATTCAAGCGTGGCCAGGTTAATCTATAATCTTAGAAGGAGTGGGGCTGTGAGGGGGCATGACTATGACTATTATGAAGGGACTCTGCAGTTCTGAATTTGCCACTACACTACTGCTGATATGCTAGTTGTCCATATACAGGGTCTTTCTTATTTTGTATGGAGGGTCATTCTATGACTGACCACCTGTAGTTTGAATGGTAAAACCCTCCTCATCTGTGAGACCCAGGGGAAAGACATTCAGACAGCAAAATTCTGCCGATCTGCTTAGACATGCTCTTTTAGCGCTGCCTTATACATTTACAGTCCTTACAAGAGTTATTTTTTATTAAAGGTGCAATTCAAATATTACTGGAATCAGCTGTCTTTAAAATATAGTATTCCCATTAGATGTCATTCACGTTACGTTCTGAATTATTTTTATGTTCATAGAAGAAAACTTATTTCGTTCAGTCTGCACCTGAAGTAAAAAATATGGTGCACAAGTGTAATACACCTGCTGGTGTTGTTGTTTATGTGACCAACTGTGCATGAGCTTGTAACACTTCCCAACAGATCTCTGCCAGTGGACATGTTACAAATCCCTCCAGAGCCAGACAAATTAGCCTTCATTTTTTTCATATTGCTCTGAGCATCTCACATGACATTTCCAAATAAGGCGTTGTACTACAAGCCAACTCTGATTGCTAGTAATGACTTAACTGCAATGGAATTATAACAGTATGAATAACAGTGGTTTGCACTGAATTTGCCCCAGCTACGCCAGGAATGCCTGAGCAACCCATATAAATGTGCTTCTCACTGACCAGCCTAAAAGAGCAAGAAAGCCGGAGCACTTTACAACTGCTGCTGATCTGTAAATACTACTGGTTCATTCAGCAGCAGGAGGAATAACAAATGACAAGAAGATAACACCATTTCAATAGGGTTAGCTCTACAGTTTGCAGATTAGAAAGTAGCTAGATGGCTGTATTCATTGCAATTACAAAAGTTAAACAATATAGTTTGTGTCCAAGAAGTAAGCTAATGTGGATAAGTGGCACGTTATGTTGTTCTGCAAATTGCTGCACGCATAAAAAGTATGATGCACTCTATCGATCCTTACATTGGAGTATCAAGCCAAATATACCTCTCTGAAGTCTCCATCCCTTCTGAAACTTAACCCAGCAATGGCTCCCCCCAAAGAATCCTGGGAACTGTAGTTTGCTAACTGTACTGAGAGTTGTTAGGAGTCCCCTATATCCCTCACTGAGCTACATTTCCCTGAGTGGTCAGGAAACACGCATGCCAGGGACAGACAACATAAATGTCTACATGCAATATCTCACTGGCCAAGATTTTTCCCATGGAAGAGATACAGCATGCAGCACAAATTTATGCAGACTATGAGAAAAGTCTCAGTAGGCTTGTTTAGTCTGTGATCATAAGCGGGAGAGAGATGGTAGTGTTTTGCACTCTCTTAAAAGCTATGATAAAGCAATGGTGCACTTGCTACATATACATATTTTTGTCACACTATCATGTTTAGTTAAGTAGGTTTTGCAGGTTTCTGAAACAATGCTACCCCCCCTCCCCAAACTGTGTGTAATGCTTGTGGGATTATACAAACCACGGGCAATGATTCTTCTCTTGGGCTGCCTTCAATACTCTGATAAAAAGGCTCCAGCCTCTCATTGCTTGCTTCTGATGCAGTCCCATCTCCAACAACAAGATGCCACTGCTGATGATAGATGGGTACTCAGTTTCCTCTTTAAAAAACCACCTCACTGCAGTCCAAGAATACTTCTCAGCTTTCCTCAATATTTAGTTCCATTGCCCAATCTTTTTTTTCTTTAGAAATTGTTTCCTTGTATTCAAGTCAAATCTGCTTTCCCTGTACCTTGAATTCTTTTGCACTCATACTCTCTGGTAAACAGTTGTCCTTCCTCATCTTTATGACAGCCTTTCCCACATTTGAAAATTATCATCATGACTAATCTTCTTTTCTGTAAACTGAGCACGAACAGTTACATCACATGTAGCAAAGTGTTCCAGTCCCTTTACAAGACTTCATTGCTGTCCTTTAAATGCCTTCAAAATCCTCTTCGTATGTGCTTTTTCTTGCTCTGGCGTCAGGAGTCTTGCTCCCCAGAGTCTTGCTATGGGGTAATCATGACAACTAGCCTTTTCATTAGCTTACCAAATTCCAGATAAAATGAGCAATGTTGCCATTTTTAATGAAGCACACAATTAGATGCCAAATTTGCAAATCTTTTATTACATTATTACACAATGTAATGGATGCACCACAGCCCTGTTAAAGGTGCTAAAGGGCTCATGTGGCAAGGGAAGAGTAGGGACACACTGAGTGAGTGGCCCTGCACCATCTATTATGTCCCTGTTGTCTTCCACACATTGGAGGGTGCAGATGAGGAGCAAGTAACTTGCTGGACTCATGTAGGATCTTCACATGATTTACAACCCAGGAGTCTAAGTTCTATGGAGAGCCTACAGAAGTTCAGCAAGCTCCCCACTATGTGGAGTGTATTGGGGCCAGGAAATGGCGATTCAACATAGGGACAGGCCAACAAGCACATCTCCATTTTCCTCCCCACTTGTGAGGACTTTGTTTTGTTTTTATTTTAAAAGTTTTTTTATGCTGCTTTCAAGATTAAAAGTCTTCCCAAAGCAATTTACAATCATAACAATGTTTTAAAAATACAACAAAATACCCAGCATTTTCAAGCTAACAAACTGCAGAGGAGTAACCCAATAAAAGCAATTAAAATAATTTCATAATTTAAAACTGTAACAGTAATAGCCCTAGCAGTTCAAATGCTAGGCCACGAATATGGATTTAAAGGCCAGCTGAAAACAAATAGGGAAGGAACCAACCATACTTCCCTTGGGAGAGAGTTGCACAAACATGGAGCCACCACCAAGAAGGCTCTGTCTCTTGTGACCACCAGCCTAATTGACCCTACTGGCAGGCCTATGAGTAGAGTCTCTGTGGCAAATCTTAGCACCTAGGGAAGTTCATACAAGTGTTGATGGTTCTTCAGGAAGCCTGGCCCCGAACCATTTAGGGCTCTGAAGATCAAAACCAGTACTTTAAATTGGACCAGAAGGAATATAGGTAACCAATGCAACTTAGCACAGAATTGGTATAATAAGCTCCAAACAGCCTCCACAAGCATCCAGGGTACTATATTCTGCAGCAACTGAAACTTCTAAACTGTATTTATAGGCATCCCTACAAAGAGAACATTAGAATAATCTAGTCTGGAGGTGTCTGGGATATGAGTAACTGAGGCAAAGTCCAGTGCTTCAGACAGGGCCACAATTGGAATACCAGCATAAAGTGATAAAGGATCATAGTCCTAATTCAGAGAGAGCAGAGTCTAGGAGGTCCCTTAACCTGTGAACTTCATCTTTTAGTAGGGTGTGATGCCATCTAGAACCCACTGCATACGTCATCAAATTTGTATTTTGACTAGGTGACTTCCTTACCCACCGTTCCTTATAATTGGCTAGATAAGGTTTCCATACGTTTGCTCTCATCCATCCCAAAACTGTCTCTAGATACCTGTTCAAGAGTTCCACACCCTGCATTCTGATGACATTTTAGCTTAGTTCTCCAGATGGCTTCCCCCAGTAGTGATGACTCAAGAGCCAGTGTTTTTAAGAAAAATGCACAGAAGAGAAACTAAATGTTACAAGGCCTAGAGAAGTTACATGCCTTGCTGAAGCTTATCAGCAAGAATACGTGCTGAGAAGCTGTTGTGTAATGGCTAGCTTGGAATGCAGATATGGGTGGAGAAATTAATGTGCTGAGTGCATAAGAAATGATGGGCTTGCATAAGTTAGAAGATGAACCAATGGAAAGGTGGCAGGATGGCATTAGGGGGCCAATTAGAATGTGTCATGAATTTTTGCTTGCATTGTATAAAAGTGTAGCACCCCCCCATAAGGGGTGTGCTTGTTTTGCGAATTATCGCCTTGCACTTCTTCTGGCCAGAATGAAATAAAGCTTGTTGGACCCTTCAACCTGGGTGTGGTCTTTTGGCTGTACTGCACACCGGGCAACGAACCCATTTGGGAGACAACAGTAGTTTCATGCAGATGCTAAAAAGCATGATGGTGGTGGTGGGGACAAGATGGAACCCTGAAGCCACAAGGTAGAATAGAGTTCCCCCAGCACCACCACCCAGCTTCACCCCATAGATATCTTCCCATAAACATCAGATTACCCACTGTGAGAACAGGACGTTGGACTAGATGGACCTTTGGCCTGACCCAGCAAGGCATTTCTTATGTCCAGTGAGAAAGGACCAGAACCACAACTCCCAGACTCAGCCCAGTCAGATAACCCTTGATCAATGGTACTGAAGGCTGCTGACCATTCCACAGATAACTGCCTTTTTTCAGGATACTTCATTCCATTCCCCTTCCCCTGGATTTCCATCCCCCCTAACAGACGCTTAACATTCTGTGCCTACTGAGCATGCCCAGTCCTCATTGTCCAATTTTCTGGGAAAGTTACCTTCTCAGATTTTTCTCTCTAAAAAGATTTTTTAACCTGTGCAAGCCTTGGGGTTCCCTTCAGCATGCTGATACCTCTGTCTTCTTTCTTGGCAGTTCTGATTTGGTTCCTTAGCTGTCATGAGTCAGCACTTGAATTCAGTATGTTAGAGCTCTGCTGAACTATTCCAAGTTTGTAAGTGTTAGGTATGAGGCAAAACACCCCTGAAGATTGGATTAATCTTTGGAGGGTGGGCAAATTCTAAGAATTTGTTTAAAGACAAGGGGTCAGAGGCTTTTTCTTTCTTTCTTTCTCTCTTTCTTTACCCAAAAAGGTTTCAAGAGGTGGCTTGGCTGCCCTTAGCAGCCCAGCAGCATTCCTAGGACATGATGTAGCCTGGTCCCAGGGGCACTTGGGGCAGGGAGGGGAGATGGCTTCTCCTATTGGCCAATTCTGTCAAAATATGATTTTTTTATACTCTTCCCCCCAGCCCCCAACCACAGTACAGAAAGCTCAAACTCTAACAGAAGTATACTTGTGTGTGTTTTTAAAATCTTTCCCCTGCACTCAGGATATCTGGCTCTTATAATGTTATGTCACAATAAATGCCATCTTTAACACGTGTGGGGAATTTTTGGCCTTCTGGATATTGCTGAACTACAACTCCCACCATCCCATGCCATTGGCCATGCTTGCTAGGACTGATGGGAGTTGTAGTTCAGCAGCATCTGGAGGGCCAGAGGTGCCCCATTCTTGGTCTTTAAAATGATGCCAAAGTCTCTGCTTTTGTTGCAAGTCGCTGACAAAAGTAATCACAGAGAAATATTACTTAGGCTTTATGTTATATTTTACACTTCTTTTATGACAATTAAGCTCAGTGGGCACTGCTTAAGGAGTAAAGGTGGTGTGGGTTCTATGACAGACAAAAGGTGGGATGTAAATGTATACAAATAAGAATCTACTACTGTAGTATTGCTGCTAATATTTTATGGCAAAGATATGACAACTTTTAGTAGTCTCCAACTGCCATCTGGTGGCCACTTCCATTAGTTACAAAGGAAGCTAATTCTTGGTTTAGATTTGTTTTTGTACAATGTCGAGACGCAAACAGCATATACATTCCAACTGAATTGGGACAGAATATAGTAGAACACATTTGGATTTTTCCAGACAATCATGCTCAAGATTTCTTATTAAGAGTTTGGCTTATGTGTGCATTTGCATGCTTCTGGTTGTCCACAATATTTGGAGAAAATAACCATCTTCACTTTCAGTGATGGGCATCATGAATAAAGACTCTCTTTGAGGTATTTTAGAGATAGATTTTAGGAGCCTGACCACCTAGGTTGTTTGACAGAAATTCACTATGGTCTCACACAACTAAGTGTTCTCTAAAAGTACATAAAGAGAGGTCATGGGTAATACATCAGGACCTGCATCTGTGCTCCCTAAGCCATATGGTGAACCAGTGACAGAAAGAGAATGCTGGTCTAGATGTGTGCCCCTGGTGATCCAACAATAAGGCATTCTTTTGTACTTATGCTCATAAAAGCTAACCTGGATATTTACCAAATGCTTTTGACATTTTTCATCACCAATGACATCTTACAGGCATGGAAACACACTGATGATCACAATCAACTTTGTTGTTGTTATGTACCTTCAAGTCGATTACGACTTATGGCGACCCTATGAATCAGTGGCCTCCAATAGCATCTGTTATAAACCACCCTGTTCAGATCTTGTAAGTTCAACAAAAATTGATCATCTGTAGTAATCAAACACTACAGATGATGGCTGAATGTGCATGTAGTACAGGCATACCCCGCTTAACGTCGCTTCACTTAACGTTGCCTCGCTATAACGTACATGCTCCATACTCCACCATACCCCACTTTAACGTAAGCGCTTCGCAATAACGGACACTGATGGAACTTGCGTGCCACGTGCCACGTGCGTTGCGAAGCGTCGTCTTAGCGATCTGAGCGATCTGAGCAGAGCGATTGAGCCATCTAGCGATCTGAGCGGCTGCTGCCTTGGTCACAGAACTGTAATCATTTAAATGTAAATAATTTTCCTTTAAGTACTTTACTTTACAGTACTGTACAGAGCAATCGGAGCTCTGCCTGCCCCGGCCTAGGTCGGTGGCGGCTGTGTGTGTGTGTGGGGGGGGGGGGCACCTTGTGCTCTTTAGATCCCCCTGATTTCATTTTAGATCCCCCTGATTTCATTTTACTGTCCCATTTTATACCTCTCCCTCTCCATTGTCCCATCTGCTTTACTGTAATTGTTTGTGATAAAAAAATAAAAAAATTCTTTAGATCACCCTGATTTCATTTTATACCTCTCCATTGTCCCATTTTATACCTCTCCATTGTCCCATCTTCCTTTCCTGCTTTAATTGAATACTTTTCTCTCTCTGCCTATCATTAGTTCTGGCTTTTAACACTGCTGGCTTGTGTGTGTGTGGTGTGCATTGGTGTGTGGGGTGTGCATTTTCCTTGCCTTCAGTACAGTACTGTACAGTATTACATACAGTACATAATGGCAGATACAAAGAAAAGTCGTAAATCTATCACCTTAGATATGAAGCTTATTTTATTTTATGTTTATTTTAGTTATAAATGCGTTATTTACATCAGTTATGCCCATATATGATGATTGCAGTGCAGTACATGCATCGATAAGTGGAAAAAAAGTAGTGCTTCACTTTAAGTACATTTTCACTTTACATACACACTCCGGTCCCATTGCGTATGTTAAAGCGGGGTATGCCTGTAGTAGGTTGAGAGCTCATTATAGATCCCAAATTTCATTTCCTGCTCTTAAAAGACTACCAGTTCTCTGAAAAACACTTCAGCATGCATGAACAGCAACACAGTGATGGATGAAGGACCCCCCCCCTCCAGAGTAGTTATTGGAGATGCACCTTCCTCCATTTAGTAACCAGGAAGAGCAGCACCATTGGTTATGCTGTACTAAGGAGCATTTGTATAACAAGTGGAGTACAACAGGACACTTCCGGCTTTTTTTGGTACATTTAGATCCTGAAGCTCATCTGTAGCAGTGTTGTGCAATCTGCAGCTCTCAGCCTAATTTCAAAATCCCTCTGCAGGCGATTGGTTCAGACATATGGCAAGAGTGATCTGACACTTCCCTGGCAATCTGCTGGACATGAAGGGAGAGAGAGAAAGAGGGAGGGAGGGAGAGAGAGAGAGAGGATGTTCTACCCACCTTTGGCTCTGGTCCCATTTGCGACTGGATTCATCCCCACCCACAGCTGGCATGTAGCCCCAAACAGATTTTCCCCCAAGGAAATGTAGCCCTCTACAGAAAAAATGTTGTCCACCCCTGATCTGTAGTATCAGGGTGCAAAAAGCTGTAAATATAAATAGGTGCCCTGCAAGCAGATTTAGTCTCTCACAGATGTTTTAATCATCTGCTCAAAGGTCCCTCTCTTTTCTCCTACTATGAGTGTATGATTTTCTATACTTCAATTTTCCCTTTTAACCCCCAAAGGGAGGAAGATTGCTTCTTTAGTGTTCATGATGATGAGATTTATAATAGGAGTTCTCCAGTTGCAGCCTTCAGCCTTCAGCCTCATTCCCAGAGAAACACCTGAGCCATGCCAGTATCCCAGCTTGACAAATGGCCTCACTTTTCAATAGAGTTTAATGAAAAATACTATAAGAGACCTTGTGCATAATACTAATACTAAGAAATACATGCTGGAGAACTGAAGAAGCAGAAGTGGGAGGATGGGATACATAACTAGAAAACATAAAAATACAAAAATAGGACAACATTCATCCCACAGTTCAGATCCTACAGATTTTTGCTCAAATCTGAAGAAAAGCAAGGAAAGAGGCCCTGCTTACTCTTGGTATAATGTGTCCTCAAGCTTCATAGGCTCCAGAGGGAGAATAGTTACATAGAATCCACCCCTCAAAAACTTAATTTCACAAATAGACTGGGCAAACGCTGAAGAAGAATCAGAATGGTTTCTGAAGGGGTAAGCTATGTCTAACATTGCAGAGTTCTTTGAAGGTGTCCATGAGCATGTGGATAGGGAGATTCAGTAGGCATTGTGTACTTGGACTTTCAAAAAAGCTCATAATGAAGTTCCTCGCCAAAGGCTCCTGAGTAAACACAGTCATGGTATAAGAGGACAGGTCCTCTTCTGGATTAGTAAATGGTGAAAACAGGAAGCAGAGAGTGGGGAAAATTGGACTAGTTCTCACAATGGAAGAATGTAAGAAGCAGGGTCCCCCAAGGATCTGTATAGGGACAGTGCTCATAAATGTCATCATTATAAATGGTGTGAATTAAGGGATGAGCAGTGAAGAGGCCAAGTCTGCTGATATCAGTTTTAATGATGACTTTTTCTAAAAAATAAAAGTACAGGGGATTGTGAGGAGTTCCAGAAGGATCTTTCCAAACTGGGTTAATGGGCAAGGGCATTAAAATGGCAAATGCACTCAATGTAAGGAAAAAAAAATCCTATAATTCACATATACCCTTATGGAGTCTGAACAGGTAGTATCTGATCAGGAAAGATCTTGGAGTTATGGTGGATGGCTCAATGAAAATGTCAACTCATTTGTGACAAAATGTTTTCCGTGTTAAGAATACATTAGAAAAGGAGTCTGAAATAAAATTGTCAACACTACAAAGTCTTTATAGAAATGTATGGTATGATCACACTTGGAAGACTGTGAACAATTCTGGTTGTCACACCTCAAAAAGGTTATTATATTCCTGGAAAAGGAGCAGAAAAGGACAACCAAACTGATCAAAGGATTGGAGGAACTCCCCTATGAGAGAGATTATTTTTATTTATTAAATTTATATCCCACCCTTCCTCCCAGAAGGAGTCCAGGGCGGCATACAAAAACATTAAAAGCACTTTAAAACACCTTAAAACAAAAGACTTTAAAACATATTCAAACAAAACATCTTTAAAAACATTTTATTTATTAGATTTATATCCCACCTTCTTTCTAGTAGGAACCCAGGGCGGCAAACAAAAGAACTAAAAACACTCTAAAACATCATAAAAATAGACTTTAAAATATATCAGCAAAACATCTTTAAAAACATATTAAAACAAAACATATTTAAAAAGAACTTTTTAAAAACTTTAAAAACATTTTGAAAAACAATTCCAACACAGATGCAGACTGGGATAAGGTCTCTATTTAAAAGGCTTGTTCAAAGAGGAAGGTCTTCAGTAGGTGCCAAAAAGGTAACAGAGATGGTACCTGTCTAATATTGAAGGGGAGGGAATTCCAAAGTGTCGATTACAAAGTTTGGAACTTTATTAATTTAGAAAAGGCGAAAATAAAGGTGGAACATGATGGAGGTGCATACAACTATGCATATTGTAGAGAAAATTGAGGGAGAATTTGTTTCTTTCCTCTCTCATAGTCCTAGAACCTAGAGTCATCTAATGAAGCTGAATGTTCATTGGGCAGATAAGAGGAAGCAATGCTTCATACAATACATCATGCTAACACAAGATGTAGTGATGGCCACCAATCTGGATGGTTTTAAAAGAGGACGAAACAAATTCATGGAGAATAAAGCTATGAATGGCTACTATATACTACCTCCAGTATCAGAGTCAGCATGCCTCTGAGTTGGTGCTGGGCTGAAACTTGTTTCACAGGGCCATTTGCCCCCTTGGGAATTGAGGAATTATTTTCTGCATCTTTCATAAGTGCAGTAAAAATTTAGGACTAAAATTTTTGAAGGGTAGGAGGCTGCACTTGTTTTACCGTACAAGGTATGGCCAAGACATTTTTCTTTTTGTTTAACCTGTGTGTAAGTAAAAAGTGCATGCTTGCTCGCAACACTCTTATGCTGGCTTCCAGCTCAGCAGCACTTTCTGGGACATCTACTTGACTGAGCGACACACTGCCAGGATGTCATTACTGTTAATCTCTGATCTTTAGTAAGAAAAACTAGATGCCCACAGGTTTGAGCAGATTACTATGAACGTTAATGGCATTGGGTAGGTAACGATAAGAAAACAGCTTTGTATGTAAAATAATTTAGTTAAAAGTTAAAACAGATGCATTTCAAGAAATACAAATAAAAACCTGACCCCACCACTTACCGATATATTTCCCAGCTATGAAAAGCCAGCACCAAATGAAAAACCTTACAATGTTTCCAAGAGATGCTTCATCTTGGGCACATCTCAGCATCTCGTAGGTTGTGTCTGAAAATGGGCATCAATAACATGGCACATATAAAGGAATTAAGGAAGTTGTCTTATAGCAGGATCAGGGGTGTCGTCTTCCAGAGTTTCAGGGGGTCTTAGACCCCTTACTTTTTTGGGAGTAGGGTCCCAGCAGGATCACTATGTCTCCAGCATCCTACAAGTCAATCAGCATGAAAGGGAAGTGTGTTAGCTACTGAGAAGAGTCTTCTAACATGCTCCCTTGCCATTTCCTGCTGATTGGAGCCAATTAGAGTGAAAGGAGGTAAGTCAGCCACTGAGAACCCTCCTCTCAGTTCTTAACACTCTCCCCTTTCATGCTTATTGCCTCCTAGGGATGTCTGTTGTTGTGGGAGAAGGCATTAACAATGATCACAATTGTTAATCTCAGCAGCTAAAAAGGGGGGAGGGTATGGCTGTAACTAACATGAAGGGACCCTGCCCTTCTGAATTTGCCACTGCACTAGTGATCAAGTCACACTATTTGTCCATCCAGGTCAATAGTCTACTCTGATGGATTTCCAGGGTCTCAGGCAAAGATTTTTCAAATCACCTGCTAGCCAATATTTTAAACTGGAAACATCCCATTGCTTGAAATTCAGCTGCAGTGAGTTTCATATTAACAGTTCTTCACTTGAAGTGGCTTACCACACAGATCCAGCCATTTTTTGCCTTGCCACAGAATCCCCTTTGGAACAATTTGGTTGTAGCTGAAAAAAGTGACAGATCTGTCTGCATATGATTGCATTTGATAAGACTACCACACTGCTGTTAATTCATGCGATTCTGATTTTGTGTATTGTTCTCTTACCAGATGTATTCTTTTCTAAGATGTAATGTCTTGTAGTGCTTTTAAAGCTTAAAACATTTTGTAAAAGTTTTATAGGTTTGCAGATGTACTTGTTTGTAACCAGAATAAGTCCTGTTTGATACAGTGAATTGTTTGCAGTGATTTTATTTTATTTTTATGATTTATTAGATCTGATTCTTTTAGGGACAGAGGGAGTATTCTGGATTTTTCATTAACAATCATTGTAAGTTAGACTCTACTAGAAAAGAATACCTATGGAACCTAAGGAAGTCAGATTGACTACCTTTTCACCAGAAAGAAGATTGCAAAAAATGTGACAGATTGTCAAGTGATAAGAGGAGGCAGGAACTACTCAGCACAGATTGCCAGTAATGAATTATATGTTGACAGGAAAAATGGGAGCAAACATAGTAATTGCAGAAAAGAGAATTAAGTGCTAGATGATGATAAATGGAGATAGAAAGGTAGCACAGCTTAAGAACACCAGCAAAAATTAAACTGGATTCTTTAGTTGAAGAGGAAGCATATTTTTATTTCAAAAAGTTGCAGACTTAATGCAGGTGGAGAAGGTGGGGACCAAATAGCAAACAAATACTGAAAGAGAAAGCAGAGCCAAAGCAAAAGTTCACTCATTGTAGCATGGACATGAAGAGTTTGGAGAAAGAAGATATCCATCTCACCAAGAGAAAGAACATTACCTAGGAAGGTAACAAGACTGATGCATGGGAAATATATTTTTATGGTCTCCTTAATGGAGAAAAACAGAAGGGTTCCTATGGAAAAGCACATACACCAATTGTCCATACATATTCAAACTGAAGCCATATATCAACTAAAGCCACGTAAACCTATTAGGTTCCATCTCTCAGGCACACTGGGATTCAGGTGCAATCGGCTTTTCTCTTTGTAAGAGGAGAGTATTGTCTTCTCTTTCCCTTTCCCTTGTGTGTTGTGTTTTTTAGATTGTGAGCCACCGGACAGGGACTACAGTATCTTCTTTTAATTGATTGTACACAAGCCATTCTGGGAGTCTCTTCAGTTGATGAGATGGGTACAAATGCTCTAAATAAATAAACTAAGAATCCTACACAGGAGGAGAGTGTGCTGGAACACTGAGAAGAGTCAGGCTGTGACCATACTAGTCGCCTACAGTAAAGCGTTTCCATTGGCCACACCTGGAAGGCAACAGGTTGAGCTGCCAATCAGTTGCAAAATCTATTTGAAATTGATTTATTTTTTTAAAAAAACTGCACTCGAGCTGCTCCCACCAGGTTTTACAGTAAAAAGGGGTGGGGTTTGGCTAGTATTGTGTGCCCATTTTCAGAAAAGAGAAGTGGAGATGCACTGGAACTGGCAGAGCAGTAAGTGGTTCTCTATCCAAAGAATGACCAACTGCTGAAGAGTGTTGAGAATGGTAGGAGACTCCTAGGCAGAGACAAAAGTAGTTTGTTTATCTACTGAATTTATAGCCTGCCCTTCCTCCCGAAGGACCCCAGTTAGTGAGTAGACTGAGAGAGGAAGGATTAGTTAAAAGACTAGTGGTCAGGATAGCTCTTGAAGTTGTCTGTATTAGGTGATTCTTTCTTATTTTGTATCAATTAACTATTTGTTCTTGGTGTTATTTTCTATAAATAAATATATTTTAATTAATGTTTTTAGATTCTGAATGCATTCTGGTCTAGAAGATAAGTTAGCTTCAAGACCTACAGAAGGACAGTCCTACTGCTTTCTTCCTGAGTAGGTGGTGGCAAAAGTGTGTTTTTGGAGAGAGGTAATTCATGTGGTGCCCTCCAGATGTTGTTGGATTACAACTCCCATAATTCTTGACTTCCTGAGACCGAGGGGGACATGATTATACAGCAGCATCTGGAGGGCACCATGCTGCTTAGGGAAAGTCTGGACTCGCCATGGATCAGCTGAGTGGCTGATCTAGTTACCTTGAAGGCCTTGTAGGGGACTCCTGAAACATCACAGTCTTCTGTGAATAGTCACTTTGTCAGCTCTACATCAAAAACTGAACAAATGGCTTAGACTTCCCTGAAACCATTGAAAGGTGAAGCTCCCTGCTCAACTGAGGAATCATAGAATCATAGTAGAGTTGGAAGGGGCCTATAAGGCTATCAAGTCCAACCCCCTGCTCAATGCAGGAATCCAAATCAAAGCATGCCCGACAGATGGCTGTCCTGCTGCCTCTTGAATGCCTCCAGTGTTGGAGAGCCCACTACTTCTCTAGGTAATTGGTTCCATTGTCATATGGGTCTACCAGTTAGGACGTTTTTCCTGAGGTTCAATTGAAATCTGGCTTCCTGCAACTTGAGCCCATTATTAGGTATCCTGCACTCTGGGACGACTGAGAAGAGATCCTGGTCCTCTTCTGTGCAGCAACCTTTCATATACTTGAAGAGTGCTATCATATCTCCCCTCAATCTTCTCTTCTCCAGGCCAAACATGCCCAGTTCTTTCAGTCTCTCCTCATAGGGCCCTGTTTCCAGTCTCCTGAACATCCTGTTCGTTTGTCTGCATCTTTCTTGAAGTGTGGAGACCAGAACTGGATGCAGTATTCAAGATGAGGCCTAACCAGTGCTGAATAGAGGGGAACTAATACTTCACATGATTTGGAAACTATACTTCTGTTAATGCAGCCTAATATAGCACTTGCCTTTTTTGCAGCCACACTGCACTGTTGGCTCATATTCAGCTTGTGATCAATGACAATTCCAAGATCCTTCTCACATGTCATATTGCTGAGCCAAGTATCCCCCATCTTATAACTGTGCATTTGGTTTCTTTTACCTAAGTGTAGAACTTTGCATTTATCCCTGTTGAATTTCATTCTGTTGTTTTGAGCCCAATGCTCCAGCCTATCAAGGTCCCTTTGAATTTTGTTTCTGTCTTCCATGGTATTAGCTGCACCTCCCAATTTTGTATCATCTGCAAATTTGATAAGCATGCTCTGTACCTCCTCATCCAAGTTGTTAATAAAAATGTTGAAGAGCACTGGGCCCAGGACTGAGCCCTGTGGTACCCCACTTGTTACTTCAGCCCAGTTTGAGAAGGAACCATTGATAAGCACTCTTTGAGTATGATTCTGGAGCCAACTGTGGATCCACCTAACAGTTGTTCCATCCAGCCCACATTTAGCTGGCTTGCTAATCAGAACATCATCGGGCACTTTGTCAAAAGCTTTGCTGAAGTCGAGATATATTACGTCCACAGCATTCCTACAGTCTACAAGGGAGGTTACCTGATCAAAAAAAGAGATAAGATTAGTTTGGCAGGATTTGTTCTTCATAAATCCATGTTGGCTCCTAGTAATCACTGCATTGTTTTCAAGGTGCTTACAGATTGACTGCTTTATAATCTGCTCCAGAGTTTTTCCAGGGATTGATGTTAGGCTGACTGGTCTGTAGTTCCCCGGTTCCTCCTTTTTGCCCTTTTTGAAGATAGGGACAACATTAGCTCTCCTCGTCATCCAGCACTTCACCAGTCCTCCATGATATTGTGAAGATAATAGACAGCAGTTCTGAGAGTTCTTCAGCCAGTTCCTTCAATACTCTAGGATGCAGTTTATCAGGCCCTGCGAATTTGAACTCGTTCAAAGTGATTAGGTATTCCTTGACCATTTCTCTATCAATCTCAAGCTCCAATCCTGCCCCTTCTACTTCATGTTTCCCGGGAGGGTCATAGACCCTTTTTGGGAGAAGACTGAGCCAAAGTAGGAATTGAGCACTTCTGCTTTTTCTTTTTCATTTGTTATTTTGCCATCCTCATTGAGTAGTTGTGCCACCATTTCTTTTACTATGGACATCTGAAGAAAGCTTTTTTTTGTTGCTTTTAGCATCTCTCGCTAACCTCAGCTCATTCTCAGCTTTAGCCTTCCTGACGCCATGCCTGCATTGAGGAGGGGTGTTGACTTGATGGCCTTATAGGCCCCTTCCAACTCTACTATTCTATGATTCTGTGATCCCTGCAATTCTGTGATACCTGCCTGTACTCCTTTGTGGCCTGGCCTTCTTTCCACTTCCTGTATGTGTCCTTTTTTGTTTTCAGGTCATGGTCATCTCTAAGCTTTTTGTGAAGCCACATTGGCTTCTTCTGCTGTTTTTCCCCTTTTTTCCTTGTTGGAATTGCTTGCCATTGTGCTTTTAGAATTTCCTTCTTTAGAAACTCCCATCCATCTTGGACTCCTTTTCTCATTAGGGTCGCTTGCCATGGAACCATACTTACAATTGTTCTGAGTTTATTAAAATCAGTTTTCGTAAAGTCCACGGTACACGTATGGCTACTCTCAGCTTTTGCTTCTGTTAAAATCAAGAATTTTAGTGGTGTGGTCACTTTTCCCCAGAGTTCCCATAACTGCCACTTCATCCACCGAATCACCTCTATTGGTTAGAATCAAGTCCAGGATAGCTGATCCTCTGGTTGCTTCCTCCACTTTCTGTAGGAGAAAGTTATCTCCAACACAAATCAGAAATTTCTTGGAGGGGCTGTGTTTGGCAGAATTTGTCTCCCAACAGATATTGCGATAATTGAAGTCCCCCATTACTACTACATCATGCCTCCTTGAAACATTGGCAATTTGCTTTTCAAAAGTTACATTCTTGTCTTCTCCTTGATTGGGTGGTCGGTAGTAGACTCCAAGCACCACATTCCTTTTGTTACTTGCCCTGTTAATTTTAATCCAGATACTCTCGGTGGAGCTACCAAGCTCATCTTCCTGTATTTCTGTGCAGGGATATATATTTTTAACATATAGAGCGACTCCACCTCCCTTTTTATTCCTCCTGTTCTTTTTGAACAAGTTATATTCTTCAATTGCTGCATTCCAGTCATGGGAGTCATCCCACCAAGTTTAAGTTATACCTATCAAGTCATAATTACCCTCCTGTATTAAGAGTTCAAGTTCGTCCTGCTTGTTTCCCATGCTCTGTGCATTAGTATACAGACATCGAACACCATGTGATTTATGGCTTGGCTTCCTTACTACATTTTTCTGAGGACTGTTACTGGGCCCTATTTGAGCTGATCTCTCTGTTCCCGTTACTGTGCACAAGCCTTCATCAGTCTTTACCACCAAGTTTACATCTCCCTCCCCCTTAGGATTCAGTTTAAAGCCCTCCTGATGAACTTCTCCATGCTGTGGCCATACATATTCTTCCAAGTCCTTGTGAGATACAACCCATCACTTGCCAGCAGTCCATCTTCCAGGAAGCATAGCCTGTGGTGCCAGAATCCAAATCTCTCACATCGGCACTACCTTCATAGCCATTCATTCACACTGAGTATTTTTCCCTTTCTACTCCTCTTATAAATACTGGAAGGATGGATGAAAAAACTATCTGGGCCCCAAAGTCCTTGAGTTTCCTTTCCAGGGCTTCAAAGTGTGATGTGATTTCTTCATAGCTCCATTTGCCAGTATCATTTGTTCCCACATGGATGAGGAGAAAGGGATACCTGTCAGTGGGCTTGATGAGTGATGGCAACCCTTCCATCACATCTCTAATCCATCCTCCTGGTAGACAACATACCTGGTGAGTCCACAGATCTTCTCAGCATATTTGGATTTCAATCCTATGCAGTAGGGAGTCTCCCACTACTAGTATTCTTCTGTTTGTGTTGTGGTGGGTAGTTTCATTGCCCCTGCATGATTGAGCTTCAGCCTCTTGCTCATTGTCGCATGAGGTCTCCTGTAATTATTCCCCCACAGGCTATCCTCCAGTCTCATCCTCGAGCGGTTGAAAGTGGTTCCATAGTTCCACTGGTGAAGCTCCACTTCTAGCTCTTCTGCTCTTGTCACCCTTTCCCATGGAGTTTCCCCCACTTCGTTGTTCCTCTCCAAAGTAGTCTCCTGTTCTGCTACCACGTGCTGTTGTTCTTCCACCTCCACTTCTCTTTGCTGCTGTTGTTCCAGCGTTCTGTCTAAGCACTCTTCATCTTCTCTTATAGTCCTCAGTGTGGCCACCCGCCATTCCAGACCTCTCACTTTTTCTTCCAGCAGTGCCACGAGCTTGCACTTGTTGTACGTGTACACCAATGTTGTTCTCAGGCAAGAAAACAAACATGGCACACACCTTGCAGGACACAACCACTGGAGTATCCTTCCCATTTATACTCTCTTCTACCTGTTATTTCTTTCTAACTACTTAGGTTGGAGAGGCCTGTGTTTTGTCCTGTCCTACTTCAGGGTAAACTTGAGAGTCCCACTGGTATATGGTGCATCTGTTTGCTCGCTCTCTGAAAACTGGCTTGCTTGTATCTCCTCTCCTGTGGACCAGCTGAGACAGCTCCCTCTGCTCTGCTCAGTTAGGAGTCAGGAAACAGAATGAAGGTCCCAGCACACACAGCTGCTGCTTGTTGCCCTCAGCAGTTCTCAGGCCACGCCCTTAAGGCAATAGCTATCAGGCCAAACCCCTTCCAATCAAGCTGCTATGGAGCACTTCAGAGCACACGGTTCAGAGCACACAGCTTCACAGCCCTCTTGGCCTTTTTCTTTTCCTCGCTACAGCTCCTTTGTCAAACTCCTGCTCGCTCTCCCTGTTCGCTCGCTCTCTGAAAGCTGGCTTGCTTGTATTTCCTCTCCTGTGGACCAGTTGAGACAGCTCCCTCTGCTCTGCTCAGTTAGGAGTCAGGAAACAGGAATGACAGTCTGTCCTGCGGCTCCTGCACTGCTCCACCAAAGTGGCTGTGTACAGAGCAGCATCTGGCACCCACACTGAGAATTTGTATGAAAGGTAGGTTTCTAGTCCAATGGGTTGAAAATGTCTTCCCTCTACAGATCAGGGCTGTAGCACAATGGAAGAGCACCTGTTCAATTCCTAGTACCTCCAGCTAGTACTGGGAACATTGCTTCTTTGAAATCCTGGAGATCTTCTGCTAGTCAGTGTAAGCAATACTGAGCTAGATGGACCAATGGTCTGACTTGGTATAAGGCAGTTTCCCATGAAGACCAAGAACAGAAAGAGTGCTCAGGATTCCAGCCCAGAACAGAAACAAAGATGGAATGGTTGTGCAAGGTTGGGGAGGTCTTAATTCCTTAGAGTTGCATATCTTATTGCTTATTGTTGGGGAGATCTTATTGCCCTGATCAGGTATTCTCTCATGGAGGAAACAAGCTTCTGTGACTGGCTCCTGGCTGCTGCTGTTTAAAGGGGAAGAGTTGTGAGAGGAAAAGTGAAGAAGAGCTTCTAAATTTCAGTATTCCTTATTTTTCCTTTGTTGCCTGTGGGCTAGAGCAGTAACTTAGCTGAGGGGCTTTGTCTTCTATTAACCCTGTGTAATAAAGGAGGGTTGACTTTGCCTAATAACTCCCTGCCTTTCTCTGTTTGGTGGAGAATTGTCAATAAATTGTAGGAGAAATTTTTAGCACTAATTGAGAGAGATAACAGACAAAATCCATGGCTAGATGTGGGTTTGAACTTTTCTTGCCCTGGACCGATATTGAACAAATGATGCCATGTAAACTTAGCCTATTCAGCCCACTTAGGGCTCATCCAGATGACTGTAAAATGTGTGACACGCCCGCTATGTGTGTTCATTATTTTTCGGTCGTCCAAATGACGTCTCACGCTGTTACGCATTTTCGCGGGCTAAATCCGCTCCTTGCAATACCAGCAAAATGCGATTTGCTGTTTAAAATCGGGAATCATCCGCTGTGCCTTCAGGAATTAGGATGCAATGCCGCAGACCTTACAGCTGATGGGCGGTTCTTGGGCGTTTCCCCTTGCCCCTTCTCCTCATTCCAGCCAATCACGTATCTGCACTTTTGCGCATGTGTGAGAATAAGCCCGGCAAAATTGAACCAATCATCGCAATGGTGGGGTGTTGGGGGGGGGTCTGCAACTACTGCGCAGATGGATTTTATTTTTTGCCAGCCTGCAAACTGGGCGGCCACTCTGGGTGAGATCTGCAATGCACAGCAAGCGAGAAAGGGGGGGGGTTGGTTTCAGCCTGCCTCCGGAAAGCTTTGTCAATTTCATTCCACTTGCTGGGGTTTTTGCTTCAAATCAGAAAAGCATACATTCGTTTAAGTGTAATATCTCAAACACAAACAAGAAAAGGTTTGCTGGTCGGTTTCAAGCCTGCTCCAGAAAGCTTTGTCAATTTCATTCTCCTGGGAAGGAAAGGGAGAAGGAGGGGGGGGTGACACATTTCTTGCTTTTTTGGAGAAATAAGTGCAATTGCCAACGTGTGTATCTCCTTAAATATCAATAAAGGCAGAAAAGCATACATTCGTTTAAGTGTAATATCGCAAATACAAACAAGAAAAGGGCTGCTGGTTGGTTTCAAGCCTGCTCCGGAAAGCTTTGTCAATTTCATTCTCTGTGGGAAAGAAAGGGAGAAGGAGGGGGGGTGACACGTTTCTTGCTTTTTTGGAGAAATAAGTGCAATTGCCAGTGTGTGTATCTCCTTAAATATCAATAAAGGCAGAAAAGCATACATTCATTTAAGCATAATATCGCAAATACAAACAAGGCAGGCGTGAAACCGACCAGCAGCCTTTCCTTCCGAGGCAAGAACTCCTTTATTTATTTATTTATTTATTTATTTATTTATTTATTTATTTATTTATTTATTTATTTATTTAATTAAGCTTATATACCGCCTGACTAGCAACAGCTGTCTGGGCGGTGAACATTAAAAATACAATAAAAATAACACAAAACTGTACACAAAACTGTACAGTCTAAAATCAAAATATAATAATTTACAATTAACAGGAATTAAAATGCCTCAGAGAAGAGAAAGGTTTTAACCTGGCGCCGAAAAGATGATAGTGTCGGCGCCAGGCGCACCTCCTTGGGGAGACCATTTCATAGTTCGGGGGCCACCACTGAGAAGGCCTTAGATCTTGTCACCACTCTCCGGGCTTCCCTATGAGTCGGAACCCGGAGGAGGGCCTTCGTAGTAGACCGTAGTGTACGGGCCGGTTCATATCGGGAGAGGCGTTCCGACAGATATCGTGGTCCCACGCCGTATAAGGCTTTATAGGTAAGTACCAACACTTTGAATCTGGCCCGGAAGCATATTTGAAGCCTGTGCAAAAGGGCTAGCACAGGTGTTATATGCTCAGACTGCTTAGTTCTTGTTAGCAGTCTGGCTGCCGCATTTTGCACTAGCTGTAGCTTCCGAATCATCTTCAAAGGTAGCCCTATGTAAAGCGCATTGCAGTAGTCCAGACGCAAGGTTACCATAGCATGTACCACTGATGAGAGGTCCTCCTTACTCAGATAGGGACGTAGCTGGGCTACCAACCGAAGTTGGTAGAACGCATTCCGGGCCACCGAGGCTACATGAGCCTCAAGTGTGAGGGAAGAGTCTAAGATGACTCCCAGACTACGCACCTGTTCCTTTAGGGGGAGTGTAACCCCATCCAGGACAGGGTATATATCCACCATCCGATCAGAGAAACCATCCACCAACAGCATCTCAGTCTTGTCAGGATTGAGTCTCAGTTTGTTAGTTCTCATCCAGTCCATTGTCGCAGCCAGGCAACGGTTCAGCACGTCGACTGCCTCACCTGAAGAAGATGTAAAGGAGAAGTAGAGCTGCGTGTCATCAGCATACTGATGACAATGCACTCCAAAACTTCTGATGACCGCCCCCAGCGGCTTCATATAAATGTTAAAAAGCATGGGAGACAGAACCGAACCCTGCGGGACCCCACATTGGAGAACCCACGGTGTCGAGCAATGTTCCCCAAGCACTATCTTCTGGAGACGACCCGCTAAGTAGGAGCGGAACCACTGCCAAGCAGTGCCTCCAACTCCCAATTCCTCAAGCCTCTCCAGAAGGATACCATGGTCAATGGTATCAAAAGCCGCTGAGAGGTCAAGGAGAATCAACAGAGTTACACTCCCTCTGTCTCTCTCCCGACATAGGTCATCGTACAGGGCGACCAAGGCAGTCTCAGTGCCAAAACCAGGCCTGAACCCCGATTGAAATGGATCTAGATAATCGGTTTCATCCAATAGCGCCTGGAGCTGGTCAGCAACCACACGTTCCAGGATCTTGCCCAGGAACGGAACATTGGCTACTGGTCTGTAGCTGCTGACATCCTCTGGGTCCAAGGAAGGTTTTTTCAGGAGTGGTCTCACTGCCGCCTCTTTCAGACAGCCAGGGACCACTCCCTCTCGTAAAGAGGCATTAATCACTTCCTTGGCCCAGCCAACTGTTCCTTCCTTGCTAGTTTTAATTAGCCAAGAGGGGCAAGGATCCAGTACTGAAGTGGTCGCACGAACCTGTCCAAGCACCTTGTCCACGTCCTCGAGCTGAACCAACTGAAACTTTACAGCCATATTGTGCTTTGTTGCAAAGGGGGAGAGGAGCATACGTAATTTTTTTGCTGACCAACTGGTTGATAGGGGGAGGTTTTAGAGGCGGAGCTTGGAAAAAGCGAAAAGAATGTAGAGGTCTTACCGCTGCTTGTGCGGGTGCAAAAAAGCATTTTTTTTAATTGGGAAAGAGCAAACTAAAAGGCAAAGTGAGGACTATCATATGACAAACCGAATATGGAAACCGTGGATTATCCCGCTCCATTTGGATAAGCCCTATATGTCAGAAAATGCAAAATCTGTTGGGGAACTGTGTCAGCCTGGAGTAGAAAAAAAAATAAGAGTTGGAGATAGTGGACATTTAGAATGACTTTGATTTTAAGATTATATGCAAATCATGACAATTTTTGTAATCTGGTTTATGCTCAAAAGTTTCCTTTGCTGAGGAAAACTGTTGCAAAGATTAAATCTTATTTTGGATCAGCTTATCTGTGTGAGTCACACTTTCATCAATGACAGAACATGGCTGAATTATAATTATCTGGATGACTGTTTGCGAGCCATGATATCCTCATGCACTTCAAATTATGAGAAGCTTTCAGGTGGCATTAGTAACTTAGTCCAGGAATGATTCTGAATTATATTTTATTTTCTAACTATAATCTACAACACATACTTCCCAACAAGAGGCAACACAACAGCCACAACATCTGGGCTTCATTTACCTGCTCAACAATACCTTTCTACATTCTCCAAGAAAATCTCTATTATACAAATATAACAACAGAAGTGGAAATGATCAGAAGCCAGTAGCAAAACATTTCATTCTCCCTGGAGTCTGGACACTCCACAACAGATTTAACAATGTCAGGATTTTTTTCCTGGAGAAGGAGGTCTCTGGAATGTTTGACTGATTCCATCCATGTTTCAAACTTTTAAATAAAAATCTTCCATGGTCCTCTCTTTTTCTGATCTTGTAGATGTGTTAGCCGCTGTGTGCTTTGCCAAACCCCACCACAGCCATTTTGTGACTTCCTGTTTCCACCTGTTTGCTCTTCTAACCCTCTCCCTACCTTTTCTGCTCTTGGGAACACTTTTAAGATCTGCTGACTATTGCAAAGGAAAGAATGGGCAACAAGACTGGGCAGCCAGAAGCAGCTATGGCTGCCTTTTCTCCCACTGAATCAGGAGAGTCTGATGCTTCTGTCCAGGATAAGAATTGGCATTGCCTACCTTATTTTGAGCAGCCATTTAACTGGCATTCCTTCTTAGAATGAAAGCTAGAGTCAGGCTTTAAATAAGAGGACAGGATTGTGCTGAAAAACTCAAAGCTCAAGGAAGCTCAAAGCTGAAGGAAGAACTGATTATTTTATTTTGGGTGTGTTTCTCATATTGTGCCATGTTTTAGAAGATTTAATGTGAGATGTTCTCTAGACAGCTGGCATGGGAGGAGCAGCCCTGCCATTTGCCTTGCCTCCCCACCTTCTCTGTTCTCTTTCTCCAGGCTCTCCAAGGGCCAGATGTTAACAAATTACCTTAATTATTCCCACAGCCCATTCCTTTGGTGTGGCTAGGTACCATACCATATGCACCTCTGTAGGAATCAAGTTGTAAATGAAATTCCCAAAGTTCATGGCTCAGAAGCTGATTGAAAGTGCATTTGATAGCAATGTCCTTGGAGGCCATATATTCTGAGCAATGTCAGGTATAAGTACCACAATCTGCACTGCTGCAACAGGGTAGACAAGGTCTTAATTACTGTAATTAGCCTGAATCAAAGCCTATCATTGGAAGCATCATAAGCCCCAAGCACAATAAGTTACATTCTAAAATAGCTGACTTAAAAAAAATTGTTATACACAAATGGGAAGCAAAGAGTTAATAAGTATTTAAATTAATTTACACTTAAAACTCTTGGTAGCTATACCTTGATCTCTATGCTTGGTGCTGTATTGAAAAGACTGAAGCGGACACTGAGTCTGCACTGCATTGATTTTTTTTTTAAAAAAACTATTTTTGTAATTTAAAATGTTTAATGTCTCTTATTTTTAACCTCTTCTAAACTCTCTTATATCCAGCGCATGCAACCTTTTTTTCCATAGAACTTTTTTATGATATGATGTGCATTTTGTGAATATCCTTGTACACAGCAAGAGTTCTGATTATCACATCTTGGTAATGTTTGTTTGATCATTTTTACAGATGTATAAACCGCTTCATGGTCTGAGGCCATTAGAGGATTGTACAAGGTAGAAATAAAATAGAATTTTAAAAAGATTCTAAAAAAAATAAAACCGTATTGTTGGGGTCAAATTACATGTTGCACTTAATGTAGAGCATTAATTTTTAAAAAACAAATTAAGGATTTTTAAAATTCCACTTGTTAGCCAAAGAAATGCCCAGGATGGCTTACAAAAATCTGTAGCAAGACTGTCCCTGCCTTGAAGTTAATCTAAAAGGAGGACACAGAAGGAAAAAGTTATGGGAAGAAGGGTTTCCTTTTTTTAAAAAATATCATAGGTAAATTGACGTGGCTTTTAGGGAGATTGCTTCTGAGGAGGGAAGGGATAAGCCTCTTTCCTCAGTGCTGTGTTCTACACACACTGCTTGGAATTAATTTAAGAAAAAGAAGAGCCATAGCTGCATTCTGCGCATTAAAAGTAACATGTAGTTTGACCCGTAGGGACACAGAAAGCTGCCTTTGTAGAAATATTGTGCAGATAAGTAGAACTTTGTGGTAACTGGGTAAATGGAAAAGGGAAAAAAAGAAATGAGGTCAGATAATCAATTGTAAAGTCTGATTCCCTGAATACATGGAATAAATCAGTAATTTAGCACACCTGTAATGTTCTTTATGAATAAGACAAAAATGTTTTGATTATGTATGTGGAATTATGTTTTTACCCATTCCTGATTGTAATTTATAATTTGCAGATTAATTTAACTTAGTTCTGTTCATTCTTCTCCTTTTCCTTTCCTTTCCTTTCTTAAAATGTAATTTGTTACAAATTGTAATGTTGAAATAACAAAATAAAGGAGTATGATTAAAAAAAGTAAGAAAGCTGCCTTGTACAAAATCAGACCATTGCTTCATCTACCTCAGTGTTGCACACATAACACCAGCTCTTGAGAGTTTCAGACAGTCTTTCTCAGCCCTACATGGAGAGAGCTGACACATTTTCCCATACAAAGCAGGTGTTCTATCACTGAGCCATGGCCCCTTCCCCTATTAGCTAGCCATGATCACAGGACTAAAGCACCAGACGAACTGTGAAGTAATGGATCTTTGTGGTAATGTGTCCACATTGCAAATGATCACATGAATTAGATGTTAGGTCTCTGGGAACATTAATCAAGAGTATGAAAGAGGTCTAAACTGCCACTGCATATCATTTTTTGCATATCATTTGGACACGCCCAGTCATCCAGTATTAAGAAATCAGGTTATGAAAGATCAAGTGATGTCTATGCACATGTCTTTAGGCAGAGGTAATACTCATTCCCAGTCATCCACTTCCACTCATCTGTTCCACTTTCAGTAATCCATGGAATGATAGGCCCAATGCTCATGAGCTGCTGACAGGTGGTGGTTATTCTAAACCACACTCTGGGGCACATCATTCACCTTGAGTGACTTGCCACAGTTCACAGAATTTTTGCCATTATACCACTGAACCACAAGTGGGTAGGCTTGCAGTGCTGTGGTAACACAAGGTTTTTCTTCATGTGTAATGTTATTCCATGCAGCCATTTCATCCCACTGAGACAACTTTCATGGGTATGATTATTTGAAACTATCACCCATTTCTCAAGTTAAGCTTTTTTATTCAAAAATGTCAAACTCTTTCACTGTTCTGTGAATCTGGTGCATTTCAGAACTTATTTCTTTCTCTCCCCTTCCCCCGATTCCTTTCCAGTTTTTTCCCCATTGTCCTTCTTCAATGTAAATAGTGATCACATAATAACTTCACTCCCATTTGATCCACTTTGACCTAACTTTGTATATAATCTGGAAACATGTTTCATGTGAACTAAACCCTTTGTGGGACTTCGAATAACCCTCTTGCATTTCAGTTTTACATTATTCATGCTCTGTGGATTAACAAACATAGGCAGTTTGCATTGTGAGCAAACTACTTTTCTCATCTACCACTTTTTATTTAAAAAGAAGAGAGACTGAGAGGCTCATAGAACGTTCCAAAAGAAGAACAGCCTGAATAACATAAAAGGTTGTAGTTGTGTCATAAAATAAAAACTATCTCCTATTAGGAAAGGTCAAAAACATTATCCACATGTCAGCCAAATTTATAAATATACTCTCCATGGAGCTGAACCTCAAGTATGAAATAAATAGAACACTGGGAGTTATAAAGATGAATTAGGAACAGTAGGAACCTGAAATTCTTAGTTTAATTGCTCCATTAGGCAAGAAAGGGGGCAATGCTTCCACATTTATGCACAGGAAACCTGGGCAATTTTTTTAACAAATCATTTTATAGATTTTAAAACAGAATGTCAAGGGGCTACAACACAGACTGCAAGATGTGTCTAGTGAGGAATGCCAGAGTTTGAGATGTTAAATTAGAAATGTAGAGAAATACAGATTGAAAAACACAGAGCAGGTGACGTTGTTGCAACAATCTAGAGGTGGGATGGGGAGCCTGTGGCCCTCTAGATGTTTCTGGGCTGCAAGTGGTATCGTTCCTGAGCACAGGCTATGTTGGTTGGGGCTGATGAGAGCTGAAGTCCAACAACACCTGCAGGATCACACATTCTTTCCCCCTAGATAATTTCTCTATTGAGCAAAGTGGAGTGTTTCCCTCCACTACCCTTACTCCCTCCTCCAATTTAAATTAGGCAATTAGTCCATTTTACTCATTAGAACAAAGAAACAACATTGAAGTAGATACTTCAGCTCATATATCGCTCAGGGATGTGGATTAGACATGTAGGAGGCTGTAGGCATAATGTAGGAGGCCTTGGGCCTATATGACATCTCTAGCCACACATGCATAACCTTTCATGTAAATACCTATATGAGTAGGCATCCTTCAGTCTCTCTACCACATACACAAAAAAGAGGTGTTAATGGATTGTGTGATTAGGGCCTTCTTGCACAGAGAATTACACATGTACACCCTGATTCTCTTTAAATGTATAAAAGCTGATTTTCTTTAAAAGTTATAAGCACAGGGGGTAGGGTTCAAAAACCTAAATCTCACTTCTACAGTTTACCACATTAATAATCTCCACAGCTGATCTGTGTGTGTGTGTGAAGAACTAGTGCCATGCTGAAACTTGTCCTTCAGTTTCTCAGACTTTTTCTCCTTCTGCAAAAGAAGCTTCCATTTTTCTATCTGCTTGTCAAGATGCTTTAGAATTTCTTTAGCATTTACTTTTACAATTGGTGGGTGGAGGGTTCAGCTTATTTTAGGTGGCCAAGGATGGTGGGTATGTTTTTCTCTCCATTAAACATTTGTTTCAATGTTTTGCAGCCTCACTGGCTGCCTCCATTTTCTGATTAGGAAAAGTCCCATGGCAGAAGTTACCTCATGTTGTTTTCCCTTAATTGAAGGAAGGGAAGCTGGAAAGTGTGAGTACCGAGCATCTGAGATCGGTGCACTCATTGCTTTTGTTTGTAAGAAAAATTGCCACATGAATTTCAGGGGAAAAAAACAGAGAAATAAAGACTTCACTTAGAAACAACAATGCAGTGATGTTAGGTGCACAGTAGGCAGTCCGCCTACCCTACCCTCCGATACTTACAAGACTCGATGGGGTTTTCAGGAACTATGGGCACCTGGGAGGGCTCCAAGCCACTGGAAACATGACATGTACAATGAAAGAAAGGGCACTCACAAGCATCCCTTGAAAGTAAGTAAGCACAATAAAACCCTGCACTTCACCCATGAGAATTTCACTGACATTTTCTCTCCTTTCAGATAATTTTCAGACATATTTTCTTTTCACTTTAACTGATAAAGAAATTGGTTTAAAAAGATGCAGGAATGTTTTTTGGAACTGCCCAAAATCAATTAGAAAAACAGAGCCTGATTACATGTTGCGTGTACTTGAGCACACGCACACATTTGCCATATTTTTAAAACAGAAAAACATCTTTGGGAAATGGTGGTTTTGAACCCTTTCCCTGTTAGAAGTGGGGCAAGAGCAACTCCTGTTCAGGTTCTTTTGTTTGTATTCCAGAAGGAAGACAGAGTTAGGGTCCTCCAGTGGGCTAGGCTTGCCTACCTTTACTGTGCTCTTCTCTACCTAACTTCCTTCCGCTGTAAACTGATATGCTCAGGGAAGCTGACCTGCTTCTCCTTCCTTTGTCTTCTTCGACTGTCTGAGGAAAGAGGAAACGTCTTTGTCTTTGTTCTCTCTCCTGAACCATGAGGGCAATACCCAAGTCTGGGCATTGGACCTCCATCTTAGTTAGTTAGAACTAGGTATGCCTTATTTCTATAAATAAAGTAGCTTTTTTTATTTTACTAAGTCTTAAGTCTCAGTGATCTAAATGCAGGGTAAAAACCTGATACTAAGGTAAATACACACCCTAGGACGCACGCAGCTCAGACGCTGAGTATCTCTGCATATTTCCATAACATTTCCAACATATTGCTCCAATTTGCCCTTGTCAAAGCTGCTTTTCCTTTTTTAAAAAGGCATTTGTTCTGTTACACATGTTTTGGGGGACCTTACTTGTTCTCAAGCATTTCTGAGAGAATTCAAGTTTCTATAAGTTTCCCACAGTCAAAACAGCACATAGAAAATATATTTCTAGGTGCAATATAAATAGCCAGACATTAAAGCATTTCCCTATTTCCCAGTCCTATTTGGGTCTCACAGGAGACATTAGAAGCTGCACAACACAGAAAGGAAGACAATACAATATTAATATTGCTAAGAAAGCTGAAGATATATTTGGGAAATGTGTTCAGAAAAAATTAGCTGAAATCAGACTTTATGGATTCTATATTGGGTAGAACAGTGTTCCTCAGCATGGTATCCTCCAGATGTGTGGAACCACAACTCCTACCAGCCCTAGCCACCATGGCCATACTGGCTGGGGAGGTTTGGAGTTGCACTCCAAAACATATGGAGGACACCATGCTGAAGAAGCTAGGCTAGAGGCCTGACTATGGTGGCTCTTTCTAAAACACTCACATCTGTTATAAAAGCCACTTCTTTTATTTTTCTTTATTTTTATTTATTATTACATTTATATCCCACTTAAGGAGCTTAAGGTGGCATACAAAACCCCTGTGAGGTAGCTTAGGCTAAGGGGCAGTGACTGGCTCAAGGTCACCCAATAGCTTCATGGACAAGCGTGGATTATTTATTTATTTATTTATTATTTGATTTATATTCCGCCCATCCTTCCAGCAGGAGCCCAGGGGGCCAAACAAAAGCACTAAAATAACTTTAAAACATCATAAAAACAGACTTTCAAATATATTAAAACAAAACATCTTTAAGAACATTTTTTTAAAAAGCTTCCAAGAAAACTTGAAAAAAAAAGTTGAAAACATATGTTTTTTTTTAAAAAAAAGGATTTGAACTAGGGTTGCCAGGTAAGAAGTATCCCAAACCCTGAGATTAGTGATGTCATGGGGTCATACCCTAGTGATGTAATAGGGGTGGGCCCTAGTGATGTCATTAAGCATGATATATTAAGGATCAACCACAATTGCTTAGAGCATACCACTCAAATGAAAAAAAAATCTGATTGGAAATTAAGATAGATAAGATAGATTATTATTATTATTTATTATTTATTAAATTTATATACCGCCCGACTAGCAATAGCTCTCTGGGCGGTGAACATAAAATAGTATAAAAATACAATGAATAACAAAATAATATTAAAATACAATCAACAATACAATAAACATTATTAAAATTAGATCAATGTAACTTAAACTGCTTCAGAGAATAGGAAGGTTTTGACCTGGCGCCGGAAGGAAAGCAGAGTCGGCGCCAGGCGTACTTCCTCAGGGAGACTGTTCCATAGTTCGGGGGCCACCACTGAGAAGGCCCTAGATCTTGTCATCACCCTCCGGGCCTCCCTGTGAGTTGGAACCCGGAGGAGGGCCTTCGTAGCAGAACGTAGTGCACGGGCCGGTTCATATCGGAAGAGGCGTTCCGCAAGGTATCGTGGTCCCGCACCGTATAAGGCTTTATAGGTTAATACCAACACTTTGAATCTAGCCCGGAAACATATTGGCAACCAGTGCAAGCTGGCCAGAACAGGTGTTATATGCTCGGACCGCTTGGTCCTTGTCAGCAATCTGGCCGCCGCATTTTGCACTAGTTGTAACTTCCGAACTGTCTTCAAAGGTAGCCCTACGTAAAGCGCATTACAGTAATCCAAACGTGAGGTTACCAGAGCATGTACCACTGATGTAAGGTCCTCTTTACTCAAATAGGGACGTAGCTGGGCTACCAACCGAAGTTGGTAAAACGCATTCCTAACCACCGAGGCTACTTGAGCCTCAAGTGAGAGGGAAGAGTCTAAAAAGACTCCCAGACTACGAACCCGGTCCTTTAGGGGGAGTGTAACCCCGTCCAGGACAGGGTATATATCCACCATCCGATCAGAGAACCCGTCCACCAACAGCGTCTCAGTCTTGTCTGGATTGAGCTTCAGTTTGTTAACTCTCATCCAGTCCATTGTCGAGGCCAGGCAATGGTTCAGCAAATCGACAGCCTCACCTGAAGAAGATGAAAAGGAGAAGTAGAGCTGCGTGTCATCAGCATACTGATGACAACGCACTCCAAAACTCCTGATGACCTCTCCCAACGGCTTCATGTAGATATTAAAAAGCAGGGGGGACAAAACTGACCCCTGCGGGACCCCATATTGGAGAGCCCGCGGTGTCGAGCAATGTTCCCCAAGCACTACCTTCTGGAGACGACCCGCCAAGTAGGAGCGGAACCACTGCCAAGCAGTACCTCCAACTCCCAACTCCGCGAGCCTCTCCAGAAGGATACCATGGTCGATGGTATCAAAAGCCGCTGAGAGATCAAGGAGAATCAACAGAGTTACACTCCCTCTGTCTCTTTCCCGACATAGGTCATCGTACAGGGCGACCAAGGCTGTCTCAGTGCCAAAACCGGGCCTAAAACCCGATTGAAATGGATCTAGATAATCAGTTTCATCCAATAGCGCCTGGAGCTGGCCAGCAACCACCCGTTCCAAGACCTTGCCCAGGAATGGAACATTCGCCACTGGCCTGTAGCTGTTAAAATTGTCTGGGTCCAAGGAAGGCTTTTTCAGGAGTGGTCTCACCACTGCCTCTTTCAGACAACCCGGGACCACTCCCTCTCGTAAAGAGGCATTTATCACTTCCTTGGCCCAGCTACCTGTTCCATTCCTGCTAGTTTTTATCAGCCAGGAGGGGCAAGGATCCAGTACCGAAGTGGTTGCACGTACCTGTCCAAGCACCTTGTCCACGTCCTCGAGTTAAACCAACTGAAGCTCATCCAACAAAACAGGACAAGACTGTGCTCCGGACACCTCACTAGGATCTACTGCTATAACTTGAGAGTCTAGGTCCCGGCGGATACATGAGATCTTATTCTGGAAGTGATCGGCAAACCGATTACAGCGGGCCTCCGATGATTCCACCCTGTCCGGAGGGTTTGAATGGAGAAGCCCCCGGACAACTCGAAAGAGCTCCGCTGGGCGGCAAAGAGATGATTTAATAGTGGCAGCAAAATGATGTTTTTTAGCTGCCTTCACTGCTCCTACATAGAGCTTAGTCGAAGCACTAACCAGCGCATAATTGTATCCGTCGGGAGTTCGTCTCCATTTCCGCTCAAGCCTCCTCCTATCTTGCTTCATCGCTCTCAGCTCCGGAGTATACCATGGAGCTGTATGAGCTCTACACAGGAGAGGGCGTGCAGGAGCGATCGTGTTTACAGCCCGGGTCATCTCCGTATTCCACAGAGCGACCAGGGCTTCAGCAGGAGCGCCAGTCCTATCAGCCGGAAAATCCCCCAGAGCCCTTTGAAAACCTTCAGGATCCATTAGTCTCTGGGGGCGGACCATTTTAATAAGTCCCCCACCCTTGCAGAGGGAAGAGGTTACTGAAAGTCTAAACTTCAGCAAGCAGTGGTCTGTCCATGACAAAGGGAGTGTTGTAAAACTCCCCACATCCAGATCACTTTCCCCATGCTCAGTAGCAAAAACAAGGTCTAGAGTGTGCCCCGATACATGTGTTGGACCACTAACATATTGAGACAGCCCCATGGCTGTCATGGAAGCCATGAAGTCCTGAGCCGCGCCAGACAAAGTGGTCTCGGCATGAATGTTGAAATCCCCCAGTACTATTAGTCTGGGGGACCTCAACAATATATCCGAGACCACTTCCGCCAGCTCAGTTAGGGAAGCCATTGGGCAGCAAGGTGGGCGGTACACCAAAAGGATTCCCAGCCTGTCCCTCTGGCCCAACACAAGGTGTAAACACTCCAGGCCAGTAACTGAATGAACATGGTGCTTGGTGAGTGAGATGGAACTCTTATAGACGACAGCGACCCCACCTCCCCGACCCTCAGATCTACCATGATGCTGGACCAGGTACCCCGGTGGGCAGAGCTGAGAGAGACCAACTCCTCCCTGCTCACCCACCCAGGTCTCGGTTATACATGCCAGATCGGCTGCCTCATCCACAATCAAATCGTGGATGAGGGAGGTTTTATTATATACCGATCTGGCATTTAATAACAGCAACTGGAGATCTGAGAGTTGGCTGATAGGACTACCAACGACCTTGCGGGTGTGGGAAGGACCAGAACAAGGCACAGCCACAACATGTCTGGACCGCGTTCCCCTTACCTGGCACGTCCTTCTCACAGCGCCATACCTTCCTTTGCCCGTCACTACGGCAATTGGGGCCCCCTCAAGTCTCCCCGCCTGATGGATAAAACTCTCTCTGAAGCACATAATACAACTAAAATATACAACAATTAAACGTATAAAAACAGCTATATATACAGCCATATATACAGCATATAAACAAACATACATTCATATAATCAGGCACCCATTCATCTCAAATTGCATCAACACACCAACAAAAAGTAAAAAAAAAAAAAGAAAGAAAGAAAAAGAAAGGAGCAGCACAGCAGCAGCAGCCTCTCCTTCCCTTGGGGCGATGCTTTCTTTCTCCTGCAGGGCCTGGGTCTCCCAGGCCACCTCAGCCAGCCGGCTTATGTATCCCTCCAAAGAGGGACAGGTGGTAAGAATCAGTCCTGGCTGGCTGGGTACCTGGGGCCTGGTCCTGCCAGGCAGAAGTCCCACAGGGAAGGGTGGTGGAGGTGGTGGTTCCACAGCAGCAGCAGCAGCAGCGGCCTCTCCTTCCCTTGGGCAACGGTCTCTTCCTCCTACAGGCCCTGGGTCTCCCAGGCCACCTCAGCCAGCCGCTTTATGTATCCCTCCAAAGAGGGACAGGTGGTAAGAATCAGTCCTGGCTGGCTGGGTACCTGGGGCCTGGTCCTGCCAGGCAGAAGTCCCACAGGGAAGGGTGGTGGAGGTGGTGGTCCCGCAGCAGCAGCAGCAGCAGCAGCAGCACAGCAGCAGCAGCAGCAGCAGCACAGCAGCACAGCAGCACAGCAGCACAGCAGCAGCAGCAGCACAGCAGCACAGCAGCACAGCAGCACAGCAGCACAGCAGCACAGCAGCACAGCAGCACAGCAGCACAGCAGCACAGCAGCACAGCAGCACAGCAGCACAGCAGCAGCAGCCTCTCCTTCCCTTGGGGCGATGCTTTCTTTCTCCTGCAGGGCCTGGGTCTCCCAGGCCACCTCAGCCAGCCGGCTTATGTATCCCTCCAAAGAGGGACAGGTGGTAAGAATCAGTCCTGGCTGGCTGGGTACCTGGGGCCTGGTCCTGCCAGGCAGAAGTCCCTCTGGGAAGGGTGGTGGAGGTGGTGGTCCCGCAGCAGCAGCAGCACAGCAGCAGCAGCCTCTCCTTCCCTTGGGGCGATGCTTTCTTTCTCCTGCAGGGCCTGGGATAAGAGACCTGGATTGGGCCAGATGGCCTCATGTGACAGCAGCAGAGGATTCTATGTGGCCTAGATCTGCCCCCTCCAAAATGCATCATTTTGGGGGTTTTCTGCTGACTGCTGGTGGTGGTAGGGTTGCCAGATCAATAGCATTCCAAACCCTGAGATTTCAGGGGCAAGCCCTAGAGATGCCATGGGGCAGGCCCTAGTGATGTCATTAAGCTTGATACATTAAGCATCAATCCAGTGGCCATGCTAGCTGGGGCTGATGGGAGTTGTAGTTTAAAAAAGTAACGTTTCCAAGCTCTGCATCAACCACAATTGCTTGGAGTATACCACTCAAACAAACAAATTTCTCCGATTGGAAATTAAGATAGAAATCTTAGCTAAATGAGGGTGTTTCCAGGTCCAGCTCAAGTGACAGGATCATTCCTTCTCAGATTTAGAGAGCCTGGGTAAAGAACATTTAATCTAGCCAACTTGCTTCTTGTAAGAAGAGTTTAAGTGCCCTCAGGCCAGGCCAGTCACCAGAAGCCCATTGTAGGAAGAAAGCCTAGTGTAGTGGAGATGTTAGATGGGAGCACTTGGAAGTAAAGATGGATGCCCCTGAAGGCTGCAATTCTAAACACACTTACTAAGGGACTAAGACCCATAGAACTCAACAGGACTTACTTCTGAGTAGATATTGTTGGGATTGTGCTGTTGGTAAGGCTTGACTAGGGATCTTCTGCGATGATATCCATATCAAAACAGGGTTGGCAGCCTCCTGCCTGGAATGCCCTGCTTGCCTTTTGATATGGCTGCTCCAAACTTTTTTACAGACCTGACCCTTCAATGCAGAGAGAGGTTTGAGAAATGAGTAAAAGTTAAGAAAATTCTCTACCCTTTCCTTCCTACTCTGTGGTCTGCTATAAACTCACTTTGACAGCTCACCCAATTCCAGTGAGTAATAATTAAAATAAGAATAAGAGAAAATGCACATAGCTTGGTCTACCTTCACAGGCAGTAGATTAGGAACAACAACTGAAGCCACACTTCCCAGTATGTGAATTCTCTTTTACCACTATTGGTCAAGAAACAAACCATCATGCAAATAACAAGGTGCATCATTACTGGGTTTAAGGGGGTTCAGCTGAGCATATGGAACCACTGTTGTTGCTTCTATGGATGTAAGGGAGTAAGGTCAGAAATGAAACGCAGATAGAAAAAGAAAAGTCAGTGATGATTTCCTAAATGCAACACCATACCAACTACAACAAGATTTCTATGAGTAAGACAGAAAACTCATCATCCCACAATCAGTCAGGGTTCCTAACCAAAACTAAAAAAATCCTAGCAGCTAGTTAGCCAAGGTCACAGATATCCCCATGCAGCTCAACCTGACCCGAGGGCTGCACTTAGTGCAGAATGCTGTGTCACGATTGCTGACATGAGTGAATCCATATCAGCACATAATACCTCTGCTCTGAAATCTGCACTGGTTGCGAATTGGCTACCTCCCCAAGTTCAAGGTGTTTTTTCCATGTTACAGGTTCTACATAGTACTTGTTCTGCTCTTATAAGAAATCGATCCTTTAGTGTGGCAGTACCTACAATTTGGAACTCCCTGCTTATTTACATTAGGCAGGCGTCTTCATTGTACTCATTTTGGCACCTGCTAGAAACATTTTTGTTTAGGCAAATCTACCCAGGCATGTAGAAGCTATTGTTTTTAACTGTTTTTAATTCATTGTTGGTTTTATTATTTTGAATGTTTTTAAATACATGTATTTAACTGTTTTTGTCAGTAATTTCATTGTTTTAATTCCTTCTATAAACCGCTTTGAGGTTTTGTATAATAAAGTGGTATATAAATGTTGTAAATAAAATACATAAATAAATTTTGGAGTCACTGTGGCCCTTGGGTCTCTTTCCAAAAGCATCTGCCTTATACTGAGTCAGGCCATTTGATACCATCTAGCTCAGTACTGATGACATGGGCTATCATTGGCTCTCAAGGATTCCAGGCAATAGTCTCTTGTAGAAATTGAATTTTGGACTTTTGCATGCAAAGCATGTACCCCACCACTGAGCTATAATCTGTTTAAAAAAGTATCTTTTAAAATTGTTCTTTTCAATTCACTAATGAATGCAAAGCATACTAGGGCACATCTACACCATGCATTTAAAGCACATTCAGCATACATTTGAAGCACATGAATCCCACCACAGAATCATGGGAACTGGAGTTTGTTAAGGGTGGTGGGAACTATAACTGTGAGGGGGAAACTCCATTTCTCAGGATCCTTTGGGGAAAGTCATGCTTTAAATGCGAGTTGGATGTGCTTTAAATGTATTATGTGGATCTGCATTATTTCATAAACTTTGCCTGCATATAAATCATTTTAATTAAATTTTAAAATGGAAATAAGCTACAAAGTTTACGTGGTGACCATGGGCTACACACCATTTCTCAGCCTAATTTGCTCTTCAGGGTGAAAACATCAGAGGGGGACCATGGAAGAAAGGCACACTTAAAATGTAGAGGAAATAATCATTTGTAAATAATAATTTACAACCATAGTGTGAAATCAGATACATACCAGACACAGTATGAAGAAATATTTATATAAGCATGAATGTCAACGATGTTTTTTAGTTACACACCCTGTAAAGATATTTATAGTGCAATCCTATGCATGTTTACTCAGAAGCAAGCCCAATGTATTCAATGGGGTTTACTCAGAAAGGGAAGCACGTATAAGACTGCAATTCAGTGATAAAGAACTTCACTCATCCAATCCAAAATTCAGAATCATGCCACTTAAAGCTGTTTTGCAAGTGTTTTATACTTGTTTTATGGTTATTAGATTTTAAATGGCTTTATTTCTTGTTGTGAGCTGCCTTGGTTTCCAATCCTACCTCTCAGGGTTTTTGGAAATATTCCATATATACATGCGCTGGAGATGTAAAAATACATACACCACATATAACAGGTTATTGTCAAAACCAATTGGCCATTGCAGAACATTTTTTTAAAAAAGTATTAGTTTCCTGCAAAACAAAAGCACCTAAGTAAGCCCTACCTAACTGCTTAAAAAAACACAAAGTATTGGAGGGAGAGAGAAAGATTTACAACACAATCCTTTTCACTCAAACGTCCCATTGAATTTCAGCACAATCCTAACTATGTCTACTCAAAAGTAAGTCCTATTGAATTCATCGAGATTATCTCCCATGTGGAATTAGCATTGTAGCTTTACTCCCAGAAAATTGGGAAGGTTTTCAAAACACGTTATGAATAAGACAAATACTGCCCTCTTCAACAGTCCACTAAATTTAAACATTTTTGACTCCTTAATCAGAAAAGTATAACACTGCAGCATGTATACTTTTTAAAACTTCTCTTCAAAAATTATTTGAAAGATAAAATGTATAATGTGCCATTTTTGAAAGTAGTTAAAAACCCAACATGCACACTTTTATTATAACTAAAATTGTGTACTGTGTTTGCCCACCAAGATCCTACTGTGATCTTCTACTGTAGTGCAATCCTATGCATGTTTACTCAGAAGCAAGTCCCAATCCTGTACAGAGAAAGTACTCTTTATGCTGCTGAAAGCTATACATTTACTGAATGCCAGATGTGAGACAAGCAGAAAAAGGAAGCTGTTCTCAGAACTTGAAATATGCTTTAGGTATTGCCTGGGGGGATGTCAACAAATCTTGTCAATCACTACCCTAACTCCATTTATTGGCTAAAAACCTGAAAGGGCAGGGATTAGAGCAACCAGTACCAACAGAAGTTGCAGGGGTGCGGCTGACATTTTTGTTTATATCGTTTGAACAGACCACCTAGAAACAGATTTTTTTTTTTAAAAAAAAATGAAAGCCAAGAGTCTGGAGATTAAGTTGACTCACCTGGAGACCCGGAGAAGCCCCCCAAGAACCAGAGTCTCTGGGCAAAATCCAGAGAACTGGCAACCCTAAATTGAATCCTAGTTTCCTAGGTCCCAGTCCGACACTCTAACCATTACACCACACTGGAATATTCACATCACATACTTATGGAATAGACATGCAGCCCACTCTGGCAGAATGCCCCGGGATTGGAGTCACCAAGTTTCTGAATCTTATTATGCACAAATGAGTAGTCTGTGTTTTGTTGCTCTTGCTAAAGACTCCATGGGCCAGATTGCTAATAGAAAAAAATGGTTGCTTTCTCCATGTAATACACAATTGCAGGGTGACTCATGCTTTGGATATTTGCTCACTGAGAGGCAATTACTGTGATCATAGTGGCAATACTTATGTTAGTTTTATAGAATCTCATTGGTATGGCTTCCCTTCTGGTTGAGTGAGGATGCAAATTTTCCTGTAGAAATCCCACCCTTCCCCTTTCACAGAACCATAATTCCCAGGGGTCCCTGTGCGGAGAGAGTAACTACTATTAAACCAGTTTGAAGCAATGATGTAGATATGACCAGAGTGAAAAACATATCTACATTGACCACTCGATCCCACACAATAGCTTTTGGACATAATTGTGTACTTTTGTGCAATATCAGTGGAACAATTATTTGTGTGAGTGTGTCTCTGTGTGTTAAGTTTTTATTTGTGTTAGATTTATATTGGTTTCCATCTTCTTATCGTATATCACTTTGCATTCATTTTTATGAAGAAAAGCGACTAATACATTTAAGAAATAAATAATAGTAAAATAAATAACAAGCCCCTTTATGACTGTGTGAATTAGCCCCTTATTGTCAAGTGCATATTTTAGTTCACTAACATTAATGTGTGTGATGGGGTCACATTAATTTCCCAGGATGGCTTGCACAATGTTCTTAAAAATAAAGCAAAACCCCTGAGCCAGAAACCATTTTGAGCCAAACTAGACTTGATGCATGAAGGCCATTAACTTACACTTTTTGTTATGTATATAGCAGTCACAGGGATGTCTGGGTAGTCTCAGGACTATGAAATAGGAGGAGGGAATGGGGAGGGAAAGCTTAACCTTGAACAAAAAATATCTCTCTGAAGCCGATGTTTGTATTTCAAGGGGACCCTCCATTAGTGCCAGTGGGAGCTTCCTGTGAAATGATAGTAGTATCTTCAGAGGCACTTTCAGTCAGGACCACAGTAGGAACAGAAAGAGTTAAGTTTCCCCTTCCCTTCCTCCATAGTCCCTAGGCTGCTCAGGTTTCCACACAATTGGTATTTACATAACAAAAACATGCACTTTAATTGCACTTACATAGTTACCTTGTTTGACCCTTAATCTCGCATGATCAGAATTTTACTCTCCCAAATCAGATTATACACTTTCCAAAATTGCAAATTTTGATATTGTATGGATTTATGTTTAGGAAATTATTTCTTCTTTCTTTTGTAACCTTTTCTTTACATAATAGAAGAGAATACCAATGATTTACAGCTGAGTTTACTGGTTATTAATTAATATGCTTGTCACTGTGCTTCACAATTAACACATTCATTCATTCATTCAAGGATGGATGGCTAGTTCCTTCAAATCAATATGTGAAATTCATCCCCTTTCCTCTTCTGAACCATTGCTTTCCCTTTATAGTTGCTGGGTTATTATGCTAAAGTGACAACGTATTTTATCTTCTGCTACCACAAACCAGCTTCATGTCTTGCTTCTCAAATATTTTCTACGTTTGCTCATTTGAACATTGGATAAAAGTTGAGCTTTTTGTTATATAACACTTATCAAACAAAAGAATACATGAACAAACTGCTCTTCAATTCATTGCAGCACAAAGTTTGACAACAGTTTCATCTCAGGGTTGAAAATGTTCACGAACCCTTACCCTTCTGCAAAGTATGTTGTGAAATATAATAGCAGATATTATTAGCATAATTACAAATATCCACTTTTAAATTGCTGCTATCAAGTAAAAGGATTGTTCATGCATCTATAATGTTATATTTTCCTTAGAGCGTGTTGAAATGATGCACATCTCAGCAGAATCATAGCTGTCTTTTAATTACCTTCTATACATGTTACCGCAGAGAGAATTGGAAACAAATCATGATTTCAACTGGTACAAGAACTGAATGTTCATGGAAGCATCATTAAAGCAAAAGGTCTTTAAAGAAGAACTATATTCTACACTGGCCAGTGAACAAGTAATGGGCTTGAAAATAAATCTACATTTTTGTAATTATTGCTTAAGTGCTCAAATGTAGCAGTACTGTTCTGTGTGATCTTGTGTTAACAATGGTCTTTTGCATAATGCCTTTTTCTACACCGAGAAATTTAATCTGGAGTTGATCATGCTCAAAGGGGATGCTAGCTTACAGCTCTAGATCATCCATCAAATAGTTTTGTCTTCAGTAACAGAACTTCTATAATGATCAGAATGCTTTAGCATCCCCTTTCTAGGTCTTATCACAATCCTATGAATGTACCTTTACTCAGAAAAAAGACCCACCATGTGAAGGATTGCAGACCAAGTAAAATAGTCCTGTAAACTGACCCTGTTCTTCTCATTTCCTGAGTGCTTTTATTTTTATTGTGCAGTTAGGTTTTCCTAGCACTTTGCAGATTTCTGTAGAGGAAGGTAAAGAAATTTCACTAGGCATGAAACCCTCATCAAGGTTTTCATACATTCATTTTTTTTTTAAAAAAACCAAGAAATGAATTTTGAAAGTACTGTAAATACTCTTAAAATTCACTGCTTTTTAATGAGAATTTTTCATGCCTAGTGAAAGCCCTTTTCATATCCCTGATAACTACAGCAACTGCTTTCCATTTATTGATGGACTTGCACTCCTTATTAGCCACAGCCAGCCACCAGCATAGCCAGTGGTCAGGGATAATGGGAGTTGTAGTCCAGCAACATCTAGAGGACCACAAGTTCTCCACTTCCTGGGCTAAGGGATTCCACTGAACAGGCAACTTTAGAGCACTCTTTCCTTTCATCATCTCCTTGCAGATAAGAACAAGATACCTAATACAAATGAACAAGCAAAAACTTCCTCTCCAGTAAATCTATAAATACACCTTAAATTGCAGTGTTTTAGAGAGCAGATAGTTGGATGGCAGACACTGGCAGGAATGTAGATTAACACTATTATAAAGGGGGAAAGGCCAGGAAATCAGGCTAAATGTTTCACAGATGTCTTACAGAGGAATAATTCCATTCCTGCTACACACGATACAAGTGCCATCAAGCCATTCTCTTTTAGTAGACATTCTAAATGATGCATCTTCATTCACAATATGTGCAAAGTTGTTTTAAAAGGCCAATCCCTAAAAAACAGCAGCAATAAAGGTTAAGGGGCAGCAACTGTCTGTGGCTGAGGGAGGTCCACATTCCCAGACCCATCTTGGAAATGGATTGGGAGGATTCAGATGAAAGCTCAGAATCAGTTTGATTTGAGCCTGTTCATGACTTATCCAAAGCTACATGCATATCTGGAGTCTTAAAAGCTGTCTCGTTGGTAATAAGAGTCGTTTGCCTGTCATAGCTAAAGCACCATCAGTGCAGACTGAGTAATACCATTCATGCGGAATGTTATTATCTCTTAAAAGATTATTATAGAGATAAAACTGTTGTTCAGGGGCTGCAAGCTTGGTCTGCCCCAATAAAGCACTCCCAGAAACATCTCTCTCATTAAAATTATAGGCAATAGCCATAGATGTACTAATCAGGAAGCAGCAGGAGATTCATCAAGCTACATGGTACATTTCTTGGTTATGTGCATTATTGTGTAGCAAGAGCCATTTAGCAATTTGGTATCTGACAATGCCCTTGACAACTGGAATGGTTTTAGCTGCCTCCTCTTACTTCTTTTCATGTATGGTTTTAGTGGCATCAGTCCCAGATGCTCACTTGCAAGCAAAATGCAAGCAATCTTATCTACTCTTAAACAACTAAATGTCTGAAGTCCTCACATCAGTCTGATACATGTTTACTTAGAAGTAAGTCCCACTGTCTTAATGGGTCTTATTCCGTAGTATTTAGGGTATTTAGGACAGCAATCTTAATGGTTAATAATTTAGCCAAACAATACTCCTCCTCCTGCTATTACTACAATAATAATAGTAATAATAATAAATAGTGATATAAATAATGTGCTCAAGATAAGTACTCTGAACACTACTACTATTAACTATTATTACTACTATGAATAATCTGTAAGTATTTTGGACCCTAAAACAAACTCCAGACATGAGGAGCAAGGGAAGAGACCTTAGTTCATTGGTACAGCACATGCTTTGAATGCATAAGGTCCCAGGATCAATCTCTGGCATCTTCAAAGGATTGGGAAGCAAAGGATAGGAAAAGCTTCAACAAGAGACTCTAAAGAGCTGCTGCCAGTCAGAGTAGATAGTCTTGGGCTAGATGGGTAATCTGCTGGGGAATAAGCCAGCTTTCTATAACCACCTAAGGACCCCAGAAAGGTGTTACTAGTAATTAAATTTCAGGCATATTTAAGCTGCAATCTTAACCATGTCTACAAGTAAGTCCTGTTGAATTCAGTGGGGCGTATTTGCAGGGAAGTGAGGTTAGGATTGCAGCCTTAGCCACTAATGTTTGTTCTAGGCTTCAGGACTACCCTCTATTATAATCCTATCCTGATTTGATCTGTACTCGTTCAAACAGTAACCCTTACCTACAAGCATCAGGTCTCATCTGCTTTAGCACTGGCAACCCACACAGAGGACTCTGCCACAAAAGTAAGCAGCATGTTACTTCAAGTTAGGCAGAACCATCCATTAAAATCTCCTGCTTTTTAAAAATAATCCTGCCTACAACTCCTCACTTGTCCCTTAGGATGCAATGCCTTGAGGGAGAGTCACTCTCTCCCCACCCCTGCCTTATAGGAACTTCCCTGGAACACTGAATACGCAACACTGAATAGTTGGAATCCATATATTTCAATATGAGAGATTCAAAACACTCATTTTCAAAGTATGCACAAGTGGGTCTTTATGTCTGACCATTTGTACTATTCAGTCATTCCACAGTTCTTTTCAACTCCAGAGATTGGCTAACTTTCATTACATTATAGAAGAAAAACAATGGGTAGTTCAAATTCCAAGCTAGCAAGTTTGGCAAATTTAAGGTATTCATAGAAGCACATCTGGTAGTAACATTGTAATTTAAAATTTTCCAGTTCTGCTCTTCTAGAAACGCTATTTTGTAATTCTGTAATCTGTACCCTTGACTCTTTTACCAAGCACTGAAAACTCAGATTGTTGCCGTCAATGCTTATTTTGATCCTCCTCCAAGCAGCTACATTCATGATTGTGATGGAAGGAAGCTTGTTTTATTTTGTTTGCAACAGTACCTTACCTCCCACTTTACATTGCTAGATTCCTGTTGTGTCTACAGTGCTTTTTTAATGACTCAGAATTCTGCCTATAGGAGAGGATCTGGAGCAGGTGACAGCCTGGCTTTGCCTTTTTTCATAATGAGAATAGGTCACAGAATACAAGCATGACTGCAAACATTTTGCAAATGGATGAAGCAGAGGTTCCTGCTCGGTGAACTGGATGCTCTCGTAAGTAGAAGAGGGTGGTGGTAGCAATTTTTTGCCAATCCCCCCTCTATTATTCAGTCCTGAGCACTACTTCCCACACCATGCTAGAGCCCTCCCCGCAATGTCTAGGCAGCTCTTTGGGAGCATAAGGGTTGTGGGGGGTGGGGATGTAAATCATTTAAAAATGGGCCTGCTCCCCTACCACCCATGGAAGCAAGCAGTTCGCAGCAGAATGGAGTGGAGTCACTGTACTGACACTAGTGTTACCGCTGTGGGGCTGGGCGATGGTGAAGTTAGGGCTACATGGTTGCATTATTGGGACTGCTACTGCCAGTCTGGCACTCCAGCAGGTGCAATTGCATGCCCCAACTTCACTGCTACTCTGCCCCACTCCTCTCCAGGTAAGCATTAGCAATGCCAGTATTATGAGGTTAGTTCTGTCCCACCACATGAACCACTTTTGTGGCACTTCTTATACATTTCATATCACTGTTCAGCCAAGATTCCTCTTTCTGAATGAAAAGTCTTAGAATCAGAGAATCGTACAGTTGGAAGGCATTTGTAAGGCCATCAAGTCCAACCCCCTGCTCAATGCAGGAATCCAAATTCAAGCATACCTGACAGATGGTTGTCCAGCTTCCTCTTGAATGCCTCCAGTGTTAGAGAGCCCACCACCTCCCTAGGTAATTGGTTTCATTGTCATACAGCTACAATTTTGTCACTTTACTCCCACGATTTTCTGGGTTAAGGAGGTTGCGAATGGTTTTTTTCTGGAAGCAATGAACAACGAAATGAGTGCTAAATTTCAACTATTTTCCATTAGATTTCCACAAGTGGTTTTTACGTTGTGTGAAAGATCAATAAAATGCAGAAAATATCAGTTAAGAAAACATCAGGAAAATGGAATAAAATGCTATCTGAATGCAGCCTAAATCAGTTTGCGATTTTTTTAAAAAAAGGTCCTCATGAAAGTTCATGACTAATGTACTTCCTGTTCTGCAAACAATTTCTCCTAATATGGTGCATTTTTGTATATTTCATGAATATATTCATTTTTATGCACACTTTCCCCTAATATATGCATTTTTGTAAATGTTGTTTGGTTGGAGAACTGCACTGCAAAATTTGGAATAGTGAAAATTTCGAAAGATTGCTGTGTTTTGGTTCTCATGTGGTTTTGCAAAGTGCAAAGTTTATAAGTTTGCCTTTAAAGGAAAACTGAATCCAAAGGTCTCTCCCATCCTTACCAAGTACCCTGTTCATTTTATGAAAAGGACTGAACTTTCACAGGGATTCCAGGCCCCTGATCATCCTTGTTGCCCTCATCTGAACCTGTTCCAGTTTGTCTGCATCCTTCTTAAAGTGAACTGCATCCAGAACTGGATGCAGATGAGGCCTAACCAGTGCTGAATAGAGGAGAACTAGTACTTCATGCGATTTTGAAACTGTACTTCTGTTAATGAAGCCAAAAATAGCATGTGCCTTAGTTCCTTCTTCCACTTTCTGTAGGAGAAAGTTATCAGCAATACAAGTCAGGAATTTCTCGGAGGGGCTGTGTTTGGCAGAATTTGTCTCCCAACAGATATCGGGGTAATTGATGTCCCCCATTACTACTACATCATGCCTCCTGGAAACATTGGCAATTTGCTTTTCAAAGTTTCATCTTCATCTTCTTGATTGGGTGGTTGGTAGTAGACTCCAACTACCATGTTTCTTTTATTCCTTGCCTCACTTATTTTAATGCAGATACTCTTGGTGGGGCTCCTGAGCTCATCCTCCTGTACTTTTGTGCAGGGATATATATATATTTAATATATAGCTTGCCTTCGCCTTCCTTTCTATGCCTTCTGTTCTTTTTGAAAAAGTTATATCCTTCAGTTGCTGTATTCCAGTCATGGGAGTCATCCCACCAAGTTTCAGTTATACTTAACAAGTCGTATTTATCTTCCTGTGTTAAGAGTTCAAGTTCATCCTATTTGTTTCCCATACTCTGGGCATTAGCATACCCAGAGCTTGGAAAAGTTACTTTTTTGAACTACAACTCCCATCAGCCCAATCCAGTGGCCATGCTGGCTGGGGCTGATGGAAGTTGTAGTTTTTTTTTAAAAAGTAACTTTTCTAAGCTCTGAGTATACCAACATCAAAACCATGTGATTTATGGCCTGGCTTCCTTCCTATGTTTTTATGAAGACTATTATTGGGCCTCATTAGAGCTGTTCTCTCAGTTTCTGCTACTACGCATAAGCCTTTGTCAATTGTTACCTCCAGGTTTACATCTCCTTCCCCCTTAGGATTCAGTTTAAAGCCTTCCTCATGAAGTTCTCTATGCTGTGGCCAAACACATTCTTCCCAGTCCTTGTAAGGTGCAACCCATCACTTGCCAGCAGTCCATATTCCTTGGTTAAATAAAATCCACATACTGAAAGACAAATATTTTTGAAGAACACTGTGCAGATTCTGGATACAGAGTGTCTAGTTTGCATATGCTAAACTATGGTTTAGTGTTACCACAATGACCCACAGAAAGTCTTGAACCCACATGCTCCTCCCTTTTCTTCTTTGGAGCTTCCATTTTAGATTAACCAGAGATCAGCATTATGCCCAAATCCTTAACTCGGGTTAATTTGTACTATGATTTGTTGAAACAAGCCACCCTCTCAAACTATGGTTTGAAGATTAATAACCAGTTTGTTGGTTTCTGATAACATGGCAAGCTTTAGGTAATCTAAAATGGAAGCAGAAGCTTTCCAACTCTTCCTTGCAGCCAGGCTGGAGGAGATGGAGGGAATGTGAGAGCCCAAGTCATGCCCAAGCTCATTGTCATTATGTTAAATGATGGTTCAGCATTATGCTCAAACCAGCACAATATTTTCTACTCTGTAGAATCTTTTTTTGTTGGAGAGATATCCATGTCACCTGACCAACATAGAAAAAAAACTACATACCTCTCCTTTTTTTTTAATGAAACAAAAGTAGAGAGTGAAAGTATGAAAATGATAAGTTCTCTGGAATCTATTGAAAAAAGGAGTATTTTGTCTTTTTCCAGTGTTAGTCTGGCCCTAGATGCAGGAATTTTTTTCCCCTGCTAATGGATTGTTCTTAACTGCTTGGGATATTTGATTAAGATAAATCCACTGAATGGTCAAAGTTACCACTTTAATTGATGTGTGAATAGTATAAAAGAGCATTGCATATGCATGCTTTATATTTCAAAGCATATAGCTCTTGTTTCTCAATATCTATCTTACTGTCAGAAATTAATGTTATTTCAATTTGGCATGCAATAAATGGAGTTCCTATATGCATAATGAGATGCAACCTATTTTGAGTTAAGAATCAAAACTCATTCTAAAGATCTGTTACTTTGTTACAGAATTATTCCAGATTTTAGGAGAAGTACTGCTATGGCTATAAAGAAGAAAATTAATTGCTAATAATTAGTTTACTGTTTCATTTTAAAGCTTTTTTTCTGTGCTTGAAATTAAAAACTATTCTTACTGTTGACTGACATCTAGTGGATAAGGTGAAAATTACCTCCTTCAGATTCAATTAGAGGAATTTCCTTGATATGGGGAGCTAGTAGTAAAATATTCATTCATTTCCTAAATGGATTATTAAAGTATGTTAGTATTAACATTTCAGATAGTATAACAAAATAATCTGGAAGGAATATAGTGTCTTGGTACGTGTTAGTTGTACCTAAGTTATGTTGAAATCAATGAGACTTTAGTGAGCGTCTACTAAATTGTCCAAACGCTGGAAACAGGACTTAGGATTTCGATTGGGATGTTATCCATTTTGAGCTTTTAATGAGAAAAGACAAGGTACTAATGTTTTCAATAAAACTAAATAAAATAAATAAATAGGCACAACCAACTTTCTTTGAACTGCCACAGCACTTTAGATGACTATACATGTAAATGAAGATTTTTTTAAAAAAGAATCAAATAAAAGGCTTGGTTCCTAACGTTTTTGCTAGGTGAAGAGAAAAAGCTTCTGTGCACAGAAGGCAGATTGCAACAGACCTCTTCTCTGATGGCAATTCTGTTTCTGTACAGAAGAAAAGGATAGGATCCATGCCCTTCAGGGAAGTGTCAAGCTTAGTGCTTGAGCATCTACTTTCCATGCAGAAGGTCCCATGCTCAGTTCCCTGCCTCTCCAGAGTGGGCTGAGAGAGACCTCTGTCTGAAATTCCCAAGTGCCACTGCTGGTCAATGTAGCAATCTGGAGTTAAATGGACCAATGGTCTGACTCAGTATAAGGTAGCTTCCTGTTAGGGATGGAAGGATCTATCTATTTTGTTTCTCTCAATTTCTCCTTTTCCCAATATTAAAGGGACCTTGATAGGCTGGAGCATTGGGCTGAAAACAACAGAATGAAATTCAACAGGGATAAATGCAAAGTTCTACACTTAGGAAGAAGAAACCAAATGCACAGTTATAAGATGGGGGATACTTGACCCAGCAATGTGACATGTGAAAAGGATCTTGGAATTGTCGTTGATCACAAACTGGATATGAGCCAACAGTGTGATGTGGCTGCAAAAAAGGCAAATGCTATATTAGGCTGCATTAATAGAAGTATAGTTTCCAAATCGCGTGAAGTATTAGTTCCCCTTTATTCAGCACTGGTTAGGCCTCATCTTGAATACTGCATCCAGTTCTGGTCTCCACACTTCAAGAAGGATGCAGGCAAACTGGAACAGGTTCAGAGGAGGGCAACAAGGATGATCAGGGGACTGGAAACAAACCCCTATGAGGAGAGACTGAAAGAACTGGGCATGTTTAGCCTGGAGAAGAGAAGACTGAGGGGAGATATGATAGCACTCTTTAAGTACATGAAAGGTTGCCACATAGAGGAGGGCCGGGATCTCTTCTCGATTGTCCCAGAGTGCAGGACACGGAATAATGAGCATTTATACTGTTGTAAGTGGTCTGCTCATTCAAACATCTCGTTAGCCTGCATACCCCTGATGAAGGCCTGAAAATTAACAGGCTGAAACACGTTGGGCTTACAATACAAATAAATTTCTATTTTTCCAGCATCTTGGCTTTGGCCCCTCCTTCTTTTTCCTGGTTTGGATGCTAGCCACTTTTTGTCATTGCCTTCAAGTTGCAGGAAGCCAGATTTTGACTGGACATCAGAAAAAACTTCCTAACTGTTAGAGCCATACAACAATGGGACCAATTACCTAGAGAGGTAGTGGGCTCTCTGACACTGGAGGCATTCAAGGGGCAGCTGGACAGCCATCTGTCCGGAATGCTTTGATTTGGATTCCTGCATTGAGCAGGGGTTGGACTAGATGACCTTATAGGCCCCTTCCAACTCTACTATTCTATGATTCTATGAAAATTCTTCAGCTTTTTAGTGTGAATTCCTCCTAATAAAACGCATTGTATATGCAGTTTTGACTAAAGTACACATTTTCAAGCATTTTTTCCTCAATATTGTTGTATGTTATTTGTGGTCAGACATTCTCCCACGCAGGGATTGGTGTGGTGTTTGGGACCCCAAGGGGACAGATCGGGCTCAGAAGAAGGTCAACCGGCAGCTTCAGTTGGCTCTTCTCGCTCGGGGGGGTTTGGCTTTGAATCACCCCGAAATAAGACACACACGGGCTGAACTTTATAGGGCGGATGGGGTTCACCTGACTGATACAGGGAATGACATCCTTTTGAATGACCTGCAGAGGTGTCTGTGAGACATTGTCCTCGGCAGTGGGGCAAAGGGGGACTAAATAGAGATTTGTCCCCCTTTTTATGGCGGATAGGTGCGGGAAGGGAAGTAGGTAAGGACAGCTTGGTGGCCCCCTTAGGCACCTTTAGAGGTGATTGGTGGTTCCGGAGGCCTGCCAGGAAGGGCTTTACGGCCTGAGGGCAGGATATGGACTGCTTCTGGGGCCTTCTTACCTCATCCACCCGGAGTTATATGGCCCCGAGAGGGGGTGGCGTGGGTAGGCCCCCCTGCTCACCAAAAGGTGTGGCTGGGGTAAGGGGTAAGATAAATGGGCTTACACTTGTCCCAGCAAGGGCTGGTCACCCAAGAGCTGTAAACAAAGACTTGCTTATAGATAGTTCCGCACCTAGGTTTTCCTCTGCAGGTCAGTTAAAGTTCTGGTTTATAATAAAGTGGCCCTTTGTTCAGCCCAGTTTATTGTGTCTGTGTCTTATTTCAACCCTCTGCCTCAACTGCATGACAAAATTTGGATAAGTGCAAATTTGGAAGGATGGCTGTGTTTCTGTTTTGATATTTTTTCAGAAAGTGTGAATTTGATAAATTTGTCTCTATAAGCGAACTGAACTTCTCCTCATCCCTACTGTGTTCCTATGTCTTTAGAAAGTTTAAAATATTCAGCAGAATTTATCAGAGGTAACAGAGTCACCATTCACCTACCCCCAAAAAGTAACAGGACACATTATGTGACTATTGAGAGGAAAGTTCACTTTGCAATGACTCTGTTCATAAGAAAAGGTTGTGTGATTTAGTCCATTGTTAATATGGATCACAAGCATGTAATATACAGAAGCAGTTAAATGTACATAGATGGAAAACAGATTGTCTGCATATAGAACACACATAATTTGCTATGCAAATCTGTAGGATCAGAAAATGGAATGGAATTAGTTTATAAGTTTTAAATATGGTTTGAACATGCATAAGATTCTACCCAGATGAGGTCATGCTCTCATGTACAGTGAACAGCAAGAGAATTATAGTAACCTATCCACATAGTCAGGGCTGGCCCCAGACATACTGGGGCCCTTGGGTACAAGCCTGCCCCAGGCCCCGGTGCTCCCCTTCGGTGATTTGTGGCAGGATCGCTGCTGCGGATCACACGCCCTGCCATTCTTTTGCTTAACCTACCTTTCTCAGCTGTTCTACAGTTGCACACACAACGCTGCCCTTAACAAAGATGGTGGCCGAGGTATCCCTAAGGGGCTGAAGCCTCTGCTGCCATCTTGGTTCATGGCAGGGATGTTTGCACGCAGCATGCATGTGTGCCATCAGCCAAGGTGGCAGCAGAGGCTTCAGCCCCTTAAGGAAACCTCAGCCGCCATCTTTGTTAAGGGCAGCGCTGCGTGTGCAACCGCAGAACAAGGTAGGTTAAGCAAGGGAATGGTGGGCACTCCGAAGCTCTCACCATGCAGTCCACGGCAGGGGAACAGAGGGGCCCCTCAGGGGCCCCTGTAGCCCCAGGGGCCGTTGGACCAGTGCCCCACCTGGCCACCCTTTAGAACCGGCCTTGCACACAGCGGCATCACTAGCGGGAGTGTGGGGGGGGTGGACCTCCGGTGTGCACCCTCCCAGGTGCATGGATGAGGTGGCTGGGCTTGCACGCATGCGCGTGCGCACTCAAGGCCAGCCACCCCATCCATGCCCCTGGGAGAGCGCCGGAGGGGCACCCAGCTGAAGAAGGCCTGGGAAAGCCGGTGCGCCTCCCTCGCTCCGCCGACGCTGCTCCCGGTCTCTGCTGCCTGCCTGCCCGCCTGCCTCCGAGGAGTTGGAGCAGCCTTGCCGGGCAACGGCATGGGGCGGGGCGGCTGTGGGTGTCACCCCCCTCATGGTGACACCCGGGTGCAGGCCGCACCCTCCACACCCCGGTAGTGACGCCCCTGCTTGCACATAGTCTAGGAGGTATTCTCCAGAACAGTATTGATGGTTTCAGTAATACTTGTGGAACAACAGATAATCCTTTTAAATGCAAAGTGTGATTCAAATAAGGCGTCTTTCTTTCTGCCTCTGTCTGTCACTACAATAGAAAGATGAACAATCTTTGCCAGCTTCAAGTCAGTCTGTGTTTAATTGTGTCAATTCTTACATGAGATACAGAATCCAATCTTAGGTCAACAGATGTGAATGAATATTGATATAGGTTGAATTCAGACTTAAGTCATGTTTGGAACAGACCTATTGAAAAGAATGGGACATCAGTTAGTCATGACTAACTGAATTCCCATTAATTTCAGTGGGTCTACTCTAAGCAGGACTAAGCCTGGATCCAATCCTGTATTAACTGCAAATGTTAAAATCAAGGATTCCATTAGATCTGAAAGAGCAGGTTCATAGTCTGGGGGCGTTCCTGGGTCCATCTTTGTCGCTAGAGGCTGGGGTTACCTCAGTGGCTAGGAGTCCCTTTTACCAGCTTCTGCTGGTCCGGGATAGCCTGACTACTGTTTACTGGTAACCTCCGCACTGGTAACCTCCAGGCTGGAATACTGTAATGCACTCTATGTGGGGCTGCCCTTGAGGTTGGTCCGGAAGTTGCAGGTGGTGCAAAATGCGGCAGCAAGATTGCTCACTGGGGCAGGGTATCACCAGCATGTCACCCTGCTGCTTAAATAATTGCACTGTCTGCCCATTTGCTACTGGGCCAAATTCAAGGTTCTAGTTTTGGTGTACAAAGCCCTATACAGCTCAGGACCAGGATACCTGAAAGACCGTCTTATCCCTTATATACCCAGTCAATCACTACGCTCTGCAGGTGAGGGCCTCCTGCAGATACCATCTTATCAGGAGGTCCATTTTGCACAACGTAGGAAATGGACCTTTAGTGTAGTGGCACCTACCCTGTGGAATACCCTCCCCATATATATTAGACAGGCACCATCTCTGTTATCTTTTCGGCGCCTGTTGAATTCCTTCCTCTTTCAACAAGCCTTTTAGGTTGAGACCTGTCCCAGTCTGTGCCTGTGTTGGAATTGCTTTTTAAAATGTTCTTAAACCTTTTTAAAAAATGTTTTTAAATTGGTTTTTTAGATGCTTTGGAAGCTTTTTAAAATCGTTTTAAAAGATGTTTTGTTTTAATGTACTTTAAAGTCTGTTTTTATGATGTTTTAAAGTGATTTTAGTGCTTTTGTTTGCCGCCCTGGGCTCCTGCTGAGGAAGGGCGGGATATAAATCAAATAATAAATAAATAGAGCAAGTCAGATCAGTAGAATTTTGCAAACTCTTCAAAAAGTCTTTCCTGGCAATGTTTAAGTTATCAAAGCTCTACATTTCCAATTATTCACCTAGAATAATTCAGTCTATACTACACTATTACATGCTACTTTCCATGAAAGCTTATTTATAGGTAACCTGTGGGGGAGATATTGAAATGGAAATGCCAGTCAAATTTTTGAGGAAGCATATATTGCATGATTGTTGTAGGATAATCCCCTACTTGACCTGAGTATTGTGTTGTGGCAGGAGACCACCTATGCAAATCTTGGGCAGATTTCACATGTGATCCATATCATCCTGATTTAAAATAGATACCCCAGGAAGGAAAAAAAGTGAGTTCCTATGAGGATTGTCTTACAGTAATATGCAGGCCTACTGGGTCTGAAATCAAAATACTGATTTTTAACTTATGAATCAAGACAAATGAAACAAACAAACTTTCTAGACTGGAGTAGAGGTGAAAAAATGCAGTAGCAATATTGATAGGAAATATTCTATTGAATTTGTCCCTCAGGTAATCTTTTAGGGCTGATTTGTATCAGAGTTGGGGCACAATCCAACTTGCATTTACACCATTCTGAGGGAAGTTGGATGCAGTGGAACTCCAGCTGAGCCAGCTAGATCCCAGCTCATTTGGGCTATGCTGGCATAAGTCTCTCAGCCTCCTCCATAGGGGTATTTGGGAGAGCAGGCTTTTACTTTTTAGTCAGCTTCCAGCTGAGCCAGCATTCAGCCAACCCAGACGCTCCTGAATGGCAATTGGATATGGCGGAACTTTATCTCGGCTTCTCTTGCTCCAGCACAACTTGTGCCAGCTTCCCCTGAGCTGGATTGCTCTGCCCGCTGGCAACATGATTTCATCATGGAGGACCTTATCAAAAAACACAGAGAGAAAGAATGATAGTAAATGCTCTCTCGGTCTCCATCTCAGCCCTCCAACCTGTGGCAACATACATGAAATATAATTTTCTGTCAGAGGAGCTTCCTCAATCGGAGGATTTGGAGGTTCTGGATTGTCCAACACAAGGATGCTCTTTAAGGTTGCAATTAAATATTTTAAAATTCCATAGCTTATGTGTATGGGCTGAGCAGCTGAGAAGGAAGTCAGGATATACTGTAGTAAAAGTGACTTTGCAGAAATCAATGGTTAATCATCTGACGTGAAACAAATACTCGTATTGTTTTGGGGAAAGGCTTAGAGCTATCTCATGATGGACCATTAGTCATGCCCATTTAAGCTTATTTAGACAGTCAAAATCAGTTTCATAAGGTACCAAGATTCAACATTTATTTATTGTGTTAGTCATGGCTGCTCTTTTAAAAGATATTCATCAAACGGACTTCCCGGAAGTGAGTGCTCAGCTGGTGACTGTCTCTGAGAGATCTCTGCCTCAGAGGAAGCTTTTTTCAGTTTAAAAGCCAGCCAAGAGGAAACTTTGACTGGCTTAAATGTTCTCCAAGGTATAGGAGAACCGATCAGATTTTCCACAGGACTTCGTTGAGCTGTCGGCTGCTGGAATTGATCAGGAAATCCCTGAGATAAGAAGGCATGCCGATCGGCTGAAGATGGAGTCAGGACTTCCAGCAAGCTGTACTGGAAAAAAGCGAAGCGTTTTTTTTTCTTCTTAAAAAAACGTCCTTAACCAGCGAGCCTACTTCTGTCTAAATCTTATCATTTGGCTTAAATTACTACAATAAAAGGGATTTGTTTACGAATCAGCAACTGAGAAATCTGGGTGAGTCATACTTTTGCTCTTTTAAATATAATTAAGGAAGAAAGAAAATGTAAACAACTTATATATTTTTTTTACGACAAAAAGCTGGCCTGAATTTGGAGTTTTAAAGTTTAAAAACGGATGAGAGGTAATTATTATTTGATGGAAATATATTTTGGACTATTTTTCTCCTTGGACTATTTCTTTTTGGACGAATCTGCTGTTCGTATATGTTACTAATCGCTTGGTGTTGTGAACCAGAATTGTTTTGCATTCCTGGACGTAGATAAGAACTGTGCTGTGCTGGCCGGACTATAATAACAGGCCTGGAATATTAACTCTTTTGTTGGTGGAGGAAAAAAAAAAAGAAATAGACTGCCTCTAGGTTTTGGAACAGTGGTTAATATCAGAAATTAAAGGCTTCTTTTGAGAATGACAACTAAAAAAGCAACTAAGGCCCAGGAGCGAAGAGGTTCAATTGACCCACAGGAAGGGGCTATACCCCCAGATATGTTTCAAAAAATAATGGAAGGGATTAATGATATAAAACAGGAAATGAAAACTGAATTGATAGATATAAAAGACTATATTAAAACACAAGTGGATGAGATTAAAGGGACAATTGGGCAAATAAAGGAGGATGCAAAAAATACTAAAGAAAAGGTACAAATCTTGGAGAATAGAACAGATATATTAAATCTGGAATTAGAAAAAAACTTGGACTATATGGCTGTGACTGAAATGAGAAATAAAGAACATTGTTTGAGATTCCGTGCAATCCCTGAGGAAACAGGTGAAGACATCAGAGATAAAATTGTTAATGCTTTAGTAAAATTTCTGGATTTGAATGAAGATCAGATGAAATTTGAAATAGACAAAGTTTATAGAATTAATTCCAGATATGCAAAAATGAAAAAAATTCCAAGAGATGTGCTTGTTCACTTTATAAAGAAGACGACCAGAGATATGGTATTACAGCAACACTTTAAAAATACCTTTAAAATTGATGGTAAGGAAATACTGGTGATGAAAGAAATTCCTATTAGACTTTTACGTAAGAGAAAAGAATATGCTTTCTTTACAGAAAAACTTAAGCAATGTAAAATTCAGTTTAGATGGGATGTTCCAGAAGGAGTGATCTTTACATTCAGACAACAGAAATATAGATTGAATACTGTTCAAAAAGCAAGGGACTTCTTGAGAAAAGCTTCAAAAGACATGGAAGAAGATAAACTCAAAGATATGGATATAATTCCTGGGAAACAAAGTCAACAAGAACATGCAGAGGAGGGGAAGGAAGATGATGGATTAAAAGGAGCATCAGGCACATTTTAAAATACACGCTTAAAGATGGATTACAAATATCTAACTTGGAATATAAATGGAGCCAACACGGCGCAGAAGAGAAAGAAAGTGTTTCATTATTTGAAAAAATTAAAATTGGATATAATTTGTTTACAAGAAACTCATATTAAGAAGAAAGATTCCAAATATTTGATTTGTAAAAATTTGGGTGAAGAATTTATTTCGGCTGGACCAAAAAAAAAAAATGGAGTTGTTCTTTACATTAACCCACAATTGCTTCCTAAATTGGTATTACTGGATGATAGTGGTAGATTTGTGGGGGTTGAAATTACTTTACAGGGTACAAACATTTTGATAGTGGGTATTTATGCCCCCAATGAAGATAAAACAAGGTTTTACACAGGACTTATGGAAAAATTGTCAGAGTTTTCATATGATCATTGGTGCGTCATGGGTGATTGGAATGGGGTAATCTCACCAAAAATTGATAGACTTTCTGAAAAAAATATTAAAGAGACACAGGGTAAATTACCGAAGATTTGCTTTGAACTGATGGAACATTTAGAATTGGTGGATACCTGGAGATATATAAATGATAACGCAAAGGAATTTACTTATTTTTCAGAAAGACACAAAACATTCTCGAAGATTGATATGATTTGGATGTCTAAAATTCTAGCGAAGGATATTTTTAAAATGGATATATTACCAAAAACTTTTTCGGACCACAATCCTGTGATATTAACTTTAAAAAAGAAAAATCTTGGATTTAGATGGAGACTAAATGAATCTTTATTACAGAATGACAAAGTAGTACACGAATGTAAGAAGAAATTAAAAGAGTTTTTTGAACATAATTTACATAAAGGAACAAATGAAAATATCGTTTGGGATACAAGTAAGGCATTTATGAGGGGATATTTTATTAAATGTAACTCTGAATTAAAAAAAAAGAAACAACAGAAAATGCAATTAATTTTGGAAGAAATAAAACAAAAAGAGGAAGAATTGAAAAAGAATCCAACTAAAGTTTCTATTGTAAATCAAATTAAAATGTTACAGAAGCAAGTATCAATGCTGACAGTTAGAGAAATTGAAAGGAAACTAAATTTTGCTAAACAAAGGACTTTTGAATTTGCAAATAAACCAGGGAAATGGTTAGCATATAAATTAAGAAAAGAACGTCAAAAAAACATTATTTTAAAGATACAAGAAGGAGATGAGACGCTGACAGATAATGTAAAAATCAAAAAGATTTTTCATCAATATTATTCAACATTGTACAAGTGTCAGGAAATTCCATCTGAAAAAATAGAAGAGTATATATCTAAACAGAATTTGCCTAAAATTACAGACTTTCAGAGACAAGCTATTAATGGCCCTATTATGTCAAGAGAGATATCTGAAGCTATAAACAAAATTAAATTAGGAAAGGCGCCAGGACCAGATGGGTTATCTGCAATGTATTATAAATGTTTGGAGGAAGAACTCTTGCTACCTTTACAGTCTACAATGAATTTTATTCTGCAAGAGGGAAAGATACCGGATAGTTGGAAAAATGCTAAATATAACATTAATACCTAAAGAGGAGCAAGATTTAACTAAAACAAAAAATTATCGGCCAATATCTCTATTGAATAATGACTATAAAATTTTTACAATGATCTTGGCAGACAGATTGAAAATAATATTGCAACAATTTATCCAGGAAGATCAATCGGGGTTTTTACCTAAAAGACAATTACGTGACAACGTCAGGAATGTCTTGAATGTGTTGGAATATTTAGAACAACGAAATGATAAACAAGCAGCTTTGATTTTTTTAGATGCTGAAAAAGCATTTGATAATTTGAATTGGAAATTTATGTTTCAGGTTTTGGAGCAAATGGATTTTGGAGACAATTTTATAAAATGGATTAGATCGATTTATACATCTCAGAAGGCTCAGATAATTGTTAACGGAGATTTAACGGATTCATGTGAAATACAAAAGGGTACAAGTCAGGGATGTCCATTATCTCCCCTTTTATTTATTCTGGTCTTAGAAGTGCTGCTTAGAGATATAAGGCAAGATAAAAGGATTTCGGGATTAAAGATAAAAAAAGAAGAATATAAATTGAGAGCATTTCCTGATGATTTGATAATTGTACTAGAAAACCCTTTGGAAGGAATTAATGTATTGATGGACAAATTAAAAGAATTTGGACCGTTAGCAGGATTTAAGATCAACAATCAAAAAACAAAGATGTTGGTGAAAAATTTAACTTTAAGGGAACAGAAAGAGTTAATGGACAAGACAGATTTTACAATAGAGAAAAAGTTGAAATATTTAGGTATCATTATGACAAATAAAAATTCAAAGTTGTTTCATAATAATTATGAAAAATTATGGACAGAGATTAAGAAAGATTTGCTAAAATGGGACAAACTACAATTGTCATTAATGGGTAGAATATCTGTGATAAAAATAAATGTATTACTGAGAATGATGTTTTTGTTTCAAACAATACCTGTAATATCCTCTGATTTACCTTTTAAACAATGGCAAAAAGATATCTCTAAATTTGTATGGCAAGGAAAAAAACCAAGAGTTAAATTTAAACTACTACAAGATGCCAAAGAAAGAGGAGGACTGGGATTACCAAATCTGAGACTTTATTTTGCTGCCTGCTGTCTAGTCTGGATAAAGGAATGGATCTTATTGAGGAATAAAAGACTATTGGATTTGGAGGACCATAATTTGAAGTGGGGATGGCATGGATATCTATGGTATGACAAAGTAAAAGTAAATGTAGACTTTAACAATCATTTTATAAGACGTCCTCTGTTGAAAATATGGAATAGATATAAACCAAGGTTTTATTCGAAAATACCATTATGTGTCTCAAGTCAAGAAGCGTTTTACAGAAGAGAAATGGCTGGAAAAGAGAAATGGTTAACTTATCAAGAACTATTAGAAAATGTACATGGAGAATATATAATGAAAGAGAGAGAACAACTGACAAAGGAAGGATATAGTTTTCAATGGTTTGCCTATTTACAATTGTTAGAAAGATATAAAATGGACAAGAAAATGTATGGGTTTGAAATAAGTAAATCTGATTTTGAAATAGGATTGTGTACAAATGATGAAAATATAATTGTGAAAATGTATAAACTCTTACTGAAAATGGATATGGAGGAAGAACAAGTAAAAGAGTGTATGGTAAAGTGGGCAAAAAATTTTGGTTATAACATACAAATGGATCAATGGGAAAATATGTGGAAAAAAGGCTTGAGATTTACACTATGCTATAATCTTAAAGAAAATTTCTATAAAATGATGTACCGTTGGTACATGACTCCAGAAAAGTTGTCAAAAATGTATAGTAATGTTTCTAATGTTTGTTGGAAATGTAAACAAGAAGGATCATTTTATCATATGTGGTGGCTGTGTAAAAAGGCAAAATCATTTTGGGCACAGATAGGTAGGAAGATGCAAAAAATTCTAAAGATAAATATTCAGTCAAAACCAGAATTTTTTTTATTGGGTTTTATGGATAAACAAATAGAAAAGAAATATGGAAGAATAATATTATATATGATTACGGCAGCAAGATTATTATATGCACAAAAGTGGAAAATGGAATCAACACCAACAACGGAAGAATGGCTATTGAAATTAATGGACTTAGTAGAGATGGATAAATTGACATGTCTACTTAGAGAAAAATCGACAGATACATTTCTTAAGGAATGGAAGCCTCTCTTAGACTTTTTGTTGAAAGATCAAAATAAAATGATGATATTGGGATTTGACGATTAACTAAGACAGCCTATGGAGAAAAGTGATCCTGTATGTATACATTAAGGGACAGGTTTGATGTATATTATATACTTATAGCTGATCTGTGACAAATCGGAAGTCAACTATTTTATTTTTATTTTTTTTGTTGTATTGTTATGTTTTTTGACTGTTTTGTTTGTCTTTTGAAAAATTTGAATAAAAATTATTAAAAAAAAAAAAGATATTCATCAAACATCAATGAACATGAATGAACAAGCCAGGATGGGCAAGGGTCAAGAGGGCAAGTGGTGGGATGGACAGCCAGAAGTACTTTGTCCACATCCTCAGGCCTATATAGCTGGAACTGATCCTACAGAATTAGATAAGTGTGCTGTATGTCTCACCAGATACTATATTAGAAGTGACATCATGATCAGTATGAAGGTGAACAATTTTATCCTTGAAGTGCCTAGCAAACATATCACAACAGGTATTTTATTTGATGGTTCCAATGCCCCACTAACTGGGAAAGTGAGCCTTTTTTTCTGCCATCACTATGCGATAGGTGCAGTTGTGCTTTCTAACTGCTATTTGGTCAGCTTTACACCAGGTCTTGTGCCATGTCCACTCTAGCCATCATTCAGCCTGCTTCATTGCTCATAGCTCTGAAGAGAACCAATGAGCACAATGACCTCTGCAGTGTCAGACTGGGCCCTCTGGGGTGATCATGTCAATAGCCCTCCTCAGCTAGTTGGTTAACAAATCAGGGTATCAAACCATGTTTGACCCTAGTTTCTTCTAATTAATTAAGGTTAGTTAAAACTAGCCATGGACCTCATTATGAAGAAAAAATACAAGAAGCCAGAGGTTGTGGCGGCTTTCAGAAATCCATAAATACTCCCCTCCCCAACTTTACAGAAACTGAAAGATTAAGGCTGGCTTTTATGAGGGATCAATATCTTCTCCACTTCAAATTCCATTAGACTACGACTTGCCACAGAACTTTCAAGCCCAAATCCAATTCTTTTCCTTCACATAAAGAACCCTGCTTTTAGCCACTTAGCCATGGATGATTCAGACTGAATGTAAAAATGTATATAGTTGTTTTTTTTGCTGCCACAGGACAATAGTTCTTGTACTTTCAAACAATGTCTCAGATGATGTACTGGAAGCATTACCTGAGTAAACTATGGTTGTGACAGAAAAACCTCAACAACAAAAGGGATATGTTTTCAACTAAATTCTCTTTCTCTTCTTTCTCCCATTATCACATCTCAGTGGCAGTTAAAGGCAAACACAATACGATAAACTGGGGCCAAAAAATTTGTCTTCCTTTCTATACGTTAGAATTATATTGTAATTGTGCCAAATTAACATAATGGTATGATAGCATATATGCAGGGTAGTATTCTTCAGATTGCCTAATGTAACACTGAGGTTATTTTATGTGGCACCCCCAAACAAGGCTCGTTATTCTAACTATTCCACACAGAAAAAAACCTTGTAAATGCTCAAATAATGCTATTTTAGGCTGCATTAACAGGTATAGTTTTCAAATCGCATGAAGTATTGGTTCCCCTCTATTCGGCACTGATTAGGCCACATCTTGAGTACTGCATCCAATACTGGACACAACACTTTAAGAAGGATACAGGCAAACTGGAACAGGTTCAGAGAAGGGCAACAAGGATGATCAGGGGACTGGAAACAAAGCCCTATGAGGAGAGACCGAAATAACTGGGCATGTTTAGCCTGGAGAAGAGAAGACTGGGGGAAGATATGATAGCAGTCTCCAAGTACCTGAAAGGTTGTCACACAGAGGAGGTGAAAGTGTGCATAAAAATGAATATCTTCATGGAACATACAAAAATACACCATATTAGGAGAAATTGTTTGCAGAAAAGGAGGTACATTAGTCAAAACTGCATACAAAAATCTGTTTATAATGAGAAATGTGCACTAAATACTGATGAACTTTCATGAGGACCTTTTTTTAAAAAAATCACAAACTGATTTAGGCTGTGTTCAGATAGCAGTTTATTCCATTTTCCTGATGTTTTCTTAACTGATATTTTCTGCACTTTATTGATCTTTCACATGACGTAAAAACCACTTGTGGAAATCTAATGGAAAATAGTTGAAATTTAGCACTCATTTCGGTGTTCATTGCTTCCAGAAAAAAACCATTCGCAACCTCCTTAACCCAGAAAATCGTGGGAGTAAAGTGACAGAATCTGGAGCGGTATACCAGAATACAGTTCTTTCCTGCCATTTTCATGGGGTGAACAGAAGTGCACATGTGCAGAAAAGGTGGGGGAATAGCGGCATGTCCAATGACATTCATTGTTGTTGTCACATCACACCCACTGGTGTGAATGAAATTTAGCATGACATGGTATTATATTGGTCAAAAAGCCACAGTTCCATAAGGAAACAGGTACCACAGTGCAAAAGGAATGTTAGAAATCAGAAGAAGAAGCACTACCATTACGACTAGTAAAACTAACTCAATAAACTCATGTCTGAATACAGCCATAGTAATCTGGAGAACTGTGGAAAACAGAGAAACTGAGAGAAACCAAACCTGACAGATCCTTCCATCCCTACTACCTGGTATGGGGAGTTCTGCCTCTGACCTCTGCACAATCATTCTTCCTAACTCCACAAGTTCAGCATACTCTCTTCCTTGTCTGAACAAGGTTATAGTTATGGTGACTAAGGTATGGTCTCATGTAATGGAAAGTAAAAAGTTGCCATGAGTTTCCATCCACACCTGTGACATTGAGAAGTCTTTACCATGTGACTAACAATTATATTCTTCAGATGTCTCCTCAGAAATTTGTTACATTGAGTTTAATTAGGATATCTCCCAATTAGGTGGATATAGGATTGTGGCCTTGGTTGTGGGAAACTTACCATGGGGATACTTATCCCCATGGCTAATATAACAAGCAATTCAGCCATAAGTCCCACTGAAATAAGTGAAACTAAAGAGCAGAATTAAATGTCATTTTTTCCCTATGGAAAATACCACATCTAATGTGGATTTGACTTTCTAAGGGCAAGGACATGATATGGGTCAGTAATGTACACCAGTTAATGTGATAAACAAAATGCAGAATGAAACCCTGGGATTGGGAGAAACACAATTATGGTTTGAACAATGGTCCTAGAGCTGCCACAACATCATCCATATCAAATCACAAGAAATCTGTATCACTGATAGTAGATCTTGGCCACTGCTTTTCAAGCTGAAGAAAACTCAGAGCCCAAGATAAGAAGATCATCTGGGATTGGGGAACATCATAACAGAAGAGACACAGCATGACTTTGCAGAGCACAAAAAGGAAACCCTTCCTAATGCAATTCTCCATTGCTTCCCTTTCCACAATGTCAGCATTTTTTTTTCTGTTGGGGTAGCCGCTTTGAACTAAAGTTCACCTTTAGCCTGGGACAAATGAGTTTGTCCAACAAATGGGCATCTCTTTGATGCAAATGCTTTTTGACATTGTTGTAAAGCACAACATTTAAAAAATAAAAGGAATTAAACTGCATACTTTCAGCTTTGTTAACAACCAGGCTATTTCTGGTTTCTCAGAGGCAGAACATTTTGCCTTCAGCTGTTCTGGAAACAGCCCACACCAGCAGGAGCCTGTAAGCCTTAATAAATTAGTGCAAGTTCAGGCAACAGTAGAAAAAAATCTGAGAGTTGTAGCTCAGTATATTAATTCTGCTCTTAACCAAAGAGACACATTTTTTCTTCTGACTGGGCCTCTTTGAGCCAAAAGCTATGCTTTCAGCCTGCTAAATATGACTGGTTTGGGGTTCCCTCAGTATAGTTTCCATATCTGTTCAACTGGGCTGTTGGATGGACACTTCCTCCAGACAATTTCTCTTAAATGTTCAGCCTCTGTTGGGAAACTGCCATTCTTTTTTTCATGATGAGTGACCCATATGCCTTTATTTTTTTTGGGGGGGGGAATCTAACTTGGGAGGTTGAAATAGTGTATATCTATACTTGAACAGAATTTTCCTCCTATGAAAATAGTGTCATATTTCTTTGAGAAAGCAGAAGTGTTAGTGAGGAAACCTGCTTGGAATTCAAATTGCTGGATGCTATGAGGGAAAGCCATGTTTACCTTTACAGTGGAAAAGAACAGAAAACATTGCGCAAATGGATCAGTAAGGGCCAGAGGTCATGTTCTGTAGAATACATAGTGTGCAATTACATCTCTTTATTTGTTTATCAAACAAATATTTTACCCCTCATCACCAGTGATTTGGGGGCAGATCATGGGATATGTAAGATTAGGCAGTGGGTCAGAAGCAGCTGGAGGAGAGGCACAGATTATACACTTCTGAAAAGAGACAGAGAAAAAGCATATTTACTGGAGACTATGCATATTGACAGGAGAATGTACATATTGCCTGGAGAATGTACAAAATGCAGTCAAAATATGCACATTCCCCAAGACCTGTTAGGGATTATGCATATTGGCCGGAGAATGTACAAAATTCAGCTGAGATGTGCACATTCTCAAAGTCTGTTGGGGGTTATGCATAATACCCAGAGAATGTACAAACTTCAGGTGATATATTCACATTTCCCAAGGCCTGTTGCAGATTATGCATAACAACCAGAAAATGTTCAAAATTTGAGCGATATATACACATTTTCCAAGGCCTGCTGGAGATTATATATATTGACAAGGAAATATACTCAATTCCCTTTTAATGGCAGGTTAATGTATATATTGTCTGTGAGGCTTGGTGAATGTGCACAATCGTAGGTTATTATGCACATTAACTTCTCAATTTATATTCCCCTTAACATATTATACAGCCACAAGAGTGGCTGTATACTAAAGCCAGCATGGATTTTTCACATTCCACCATGTAAAATTGAAAATATCCCCCAAGCCATTCTGCTGCTTCCCACAAGCTCATTTCAAAACAAAATCTTACAAAACCAGTGCCTGCAGGAGGAAGGGGATCACCATTGTCCAGGAAAGCCATTTGCCTCTGCTGCCTGCCTGCCTGCCTGCCTGCTTGTTTGCTGCTGCTGCTGCTGCTCAGCTACCACCACCACCACCCTTTCCCGGTTGGACTTCTGCTCTGTGGGGGCCACATCTTGCAGGACCAGGCCCCACGTACTCAGCCAGCTGTGGCTGATTTTTTCCACCTGTCCCTTCTCTGGAGGGGATACATAAGCCGGCTGGCTGAGGTGGCTCCTGCTTTGTCTGCCTCTTTTTTCTGGGTCTTCAGTCATGTGCTTGGGAGAGAGGACTCAGAGCCAAGTGGGGAGATTTGAGGGGCCCCCAATTAGTGTAGTGACGGGTCAAGGGAGATATGGCGTTGTGAGGAGGACTTGCCAGGTAAGGGTAACGCGGCCCAGGCAGTTAATGGCTGTGTCTTGTTCCAATCCTCCCCACACCTGCAGGTTTGTTGGTTGCCCTATCAGCCAGCTCTCAGACCTCCGGATGCTGCTGCTAAACGCCAGATCGGTACATAATAAGATCTCCCTCATTCATGAATTGTGGATGAGGCAGCTGATCTGGCCTGTATAACCGAGACCTGGGTGGGTGAGCAGGGAGGAGTCAGTCTCTCCCAGCTATGTCCGCCAGGGTATCTGGTTCAGCATCAGGGTAGACCTGAGGGTCAGGAAGGGGGGGTTGCTGTGGTCTATAGGAGCTCCATCTCACTCTACAAGCACCCTGTCCAAGTGACTACTGGTCTGGAGTGTTTGCACCTTATGCTGGGTCAGCGGGACAGACTGGGCATTCTGTTGGTGTACCGCCCACCCCGCTGCCCAACAGACTCCCTAGCTGAGCTGACGGAGGTAGTCTCTGGTGTACTGTTGAGATCCCCCAGACTGTTGGTTCTGGGGGATGTCAACATACATACCGAGGCCACCTTATCCAGGGCGGCTCAGGATTTCATGCTCTCCATGACAACCTTGGGACTGTCCCAATATGCCATTGGCCCAACACATGTAGCAGGGCATACTCTAGATTTGGTTTTTGCAACTGGGCATGGAGTTGGTGATCTGAATGTGGGGGGCTCTACATCAGTCCCTCTGTCATGGGCAGATCACTATTTGCTGAAGTTTAGACTTACAGTGGCTTTCCCCCTCTGCAAGGGTGGGGGACCTATTAAGTTGGTCCGCCCCCGGAGACTAATGGATCCGGATGGTTTCCAAAGGGCTCTGGGGAATTTTCCAGCTGATAGGGCTGGTGCTCCTGTGGGAACCTTGGTTGAACTGTGGAATACAGAAATGACCCGGGCAGTTGACATGATTGCTCCTGAGCGCTCTCTCCTGTGTAGAGCTCGTACGGCTCCATGGCATACCCCAGAGCTGAGAGCGATGAAACAATATAGGAGACGGCTTGAGTGCAGATGGAGACGAACTCTTAGTGGATGCAGTTATACACTGGCAAGTGCCTATGGTAAGCTGTATTTAGGAGCAGTGAGGGCAGCAAAAAACCAATATTTTGCTGTGACTATCAAATCATCAATCTGCCACCTAGTGGAGCTCTTCAGAATTGTCTGGGGGCTATTATATTCTGGCCCCAGGGATATGGGGGGGAGATTGATTGATTGATTGATTGATTGAAGAACCAAGAGCTAAATTCAAGATTAAAGTGTTACAAACAATGAGCCTCATACAGTCTCAAAATAAGTACAACAACGTTATGAGCACAGGTCAAACAGCCACACACACTGCAAACAAAAAGTATTTGAGTTTTTGTCATTTCTAAACTCATTTAAGGATAGGAGGTGGGGGTGGCAGGGCAATTGAGCCAGCGGAAAGAGCAGGCTGCGGTAGACAGCGGGGGTGGGAACACACACACACATCACCGTCACTCACCTCCATTCTGCTGCTGCCTTCTCCGTCATCTGTGCACTCTGGCTTTCTCCCTCCACCATCCATTCTCTCTCTCTCTCTCTCTCTCTCTCTCTCTCTCTCTCTCTCTCTCTCTCTCTCTCTCTCCTGACTGTCTTCCCTTGTGCTTCCTCACACAGAGCACGAGGGAAGAGCAACGCTGAGCAGAAGGCCAGTGTGTCACATGTCTGTTGCCCACCAATCACAGGAGCAGAAGACTTCCCCTGCTTCCTCCAAGTAACTGGAAGGGGAGGGGGAGGGGGAGTGAAACGAAAGAACTCCTGGTTTCTACCATGCCTGCGTGACGTTATCATCCATGGTAATACATTTTTAATCTATTAATTAAAAACAAACCATGCCGTTTTTTTACTTTAAACCTACTGAAGATGAAGGTGTGTGTTTGGGGCAAGCTCAGGGATTTGATTAGAAATACCTTACAGTCATCTCTGAGTTTTAATGAATGACAACAGATTATGAGAACTTCTGAAGAAAAAAGTTCAAACGGCTTCTTGTTTTTCTTTCTCCCGTTTTTCACTTTAACCTGTGAATTCTCCGTGGGGGGGTTGTGTATCACCAAGAAAACTTTCAGAGTTGTAGAGCAAGTGATTCTGAATCCAACAGTATAAGACTTGTAAGTTTTTGTTTTGAATTGGGACTATACAAAGCACCAGAAAGGGTGTATGTGTGTGTATTTTCATTTAACATGGTAGAAATTGAAAAATCCCTACTGGCTATAGAATACAGCTTTTCTCGTGGCTGTATAATAGGTGGTGGCAAATGTTCCATTACTGGGCAAGGTCCTTGAATGAGTGGTTGCAGGCCAACTCCAGACACTCTTGGATGAGACCAATTATCTGGATCCATTTCAGATGGGTTTCAGGCCTGGTTTTGGCACGGAAACAGCCTTGGTCGCCCTGTATGATGACCTCTGTCAGGAGACAGACGGTGTGTGTGTGACTCTGTTGATTCTCCTTGATTTGTCAGCGGCTTTCGATACCATCAACCATGGTAACCTTATGGGAAGACTGGCTGAGTTGGGAGTGGGAGGGACTGCATGGCGGTGGTTCTGCTCCTGCTTGGTGAGTCAGCTCCAGAAAGTGGTGCTTGAGGAACATTGCCGGCACCCAGGATTCTCCAGTATGGGGTTCCACAGGGGTCAGTTCTGTCCCCCATGCTGTTCAACATCTACATGAAACCGTTGGGTGTGGTCATCCGGAGTTTTGGAGTGTGTTGCCATCAGTATGCTGATGACAAGCAGCTCTATTTCTCTTTTTCATTTTCTTCAGGTGATGCTGTCAATGTGCTGAACCGGTGCCTGTCTGCGACAATGGACTGAATGAGGGCTAATAAACTGTGGTTCAATCCAGAGAAGACTGAGATGCTGCTGGTGGGTGGTTCTTCTGACCGGATGGTGGATGTCCAACCTGTCATGGATGGGGTTGCACTCCCCCTGAAGGAGCAGGTTCGTAGCTTGAGGGTTCTCCTAGAACCATCTCTGTCACTTGAGGCTCAGGTAGCCTCGGTGGCATGGAGTGCCTTCCACCAACTTTGGTTGGAGGCCCAGCTACGCCCCTATCTGGACAGGGATAACCTGGCTTCAGTTGTCCATGCTCTGGTAACCTCCAAATTAGATTGCTGCAATGCACTCTACGTGGGGCTGCCTTTGAAGATGGTTTGGCAACTGCAGCTTGTGCAAAATGCAGCAGCCAGATTGGTAACAGGGACCAGATGGTCTGAACAAATAAAACCGATTCTGGCCCGCTTGCATTGGCTGCCTGTATGTTTCTGAGCTCGATTCAAGGTGCAGGTTTTAACCTATAAAGCCTAACAAGGCTTGGGACCACAATACCTGATGGAACACTTCTCCTGTTATGAACTCACCCATACACTATGCTCAACATCAAAGGCCCTCCTCTGGGTGCCTACTCCAAAGGAAGCTGGGAGTCTGGCAACAAGGGAGAGGGCCTTCTCAGTGGTGGCCTGTCAGGACCCTTCCTGTCAGGATCCCACCTCAGGCATCACCGGCTAGGATCCCGCCAGTGGTCACCGCCTTGTCACGGTCCCACCTCAGGGTCCTGGTCTTTAAACAAGTTCTCTCACCAGCTCTAGCACAGATCTCTCAAGATCCCACTGCTAGGCAGCACTACCAGACACTCCCTGTAAAACAATATTGCCTTGAGACTGTGCCTTAGTCTCCTCCTGGCTTATTGGTACTTTGTGTCTGGGTGCATTTGCAGGCCACAACCCCCCTGTATCTTTGGGCATATGAAGGACCTATTAGGATGGTCCACCCCAGACGCCTGATGGAGCCCAAAGGATTCCTGAATGCGCTGGGTGATATGGAGCTGACTGAAGGACGCCTGGTCGAATCCCTGGTGATGGAGTGGAATAAGGAGATCACTAGGGCAGTGGACCGGGTGGCTCCGAAACGTCCTCTCCCCCTGAATAGAACTCAGACAGCACCCTGGTATACGCCACGGTTGCGGGGTCTGAGACAGGAGGTGAGACGACTTGAGCGCCGGTGGCGGAAATCTCGCACTGAAGACTATCGGACACGGGTTAGAGCAGCAATAGCTGCCTACGAGGTGGCAACAAAGGCAGCAACGAGATATTTCTTTGCTGCCTCTATTGCGTCAGCAGAGTGCTGTCCCAGGAGGCTGTTCCAAGTGGTCCAAAGCCTGGTCGGTCCAGTTGCTCAGGAACCCATGGAACATTTTAAAACCTCCTGTGATACTTTTGCTAAACACTTTGCCGATAAAATCGAGCGCCTGAAGAGCATGCTTCCGCTCGCCGTGGAGACAGGAAGTGGGCCAGAGTCGGCCAGTTGCATTCCGGTCTGTTGGGATCGGTTTCAGCCTCTTCTCTCTGAGGAAGTGGACAAGGTGCTCGGTACTGTGAAGCCAACCACCTGTCTGGTTGATCCTTGCCCTTCATGGCTCATTATGAGCTGTAAAGAGAGACTGAGCGAAGGGATCAAGGCGGTGGTGAATGCATCCTTGCAAGAGGGTGCAATGTCATCAGCCCTCAAGGAAGCGGTAATAAAGCCCATCTTAAAAAAACCGTCCTTGGATCCCCAAGAGCTAAACAACTTTCGCCCAGTCTCTAATTTACCATTCTTGGGCAAGGTGATTGAGAGGGTGGTGGCTACGCAGTTACAGACACACTTGGAGGAAACGGATTACTTAGATCCATTCCAATCGGGTTTCAGGACTGGCCATGGAACGGAATCAGCCTTGGTCGCTCTGGTAGATGATATGAGGAGGGCATTGGATAGGGGTGAATACACCTTCCTTGTCCTCCTGGACCTCTCAGCGCCTTTCGATACCGTTGACCACGGTATCCTTTTAAATCGCCTAGAGGGATTGGGAATAGGAGGCACTGTTCTGCAGTGGTTCCGTTCCTATCTCTCGGATAGGCAGCAACGGGTGGCATTTGGAGATGAGGTTTCAGACCCTTGGCCTCTTCATTGTGGAGTGCCACAGGGCTCTATCCTCTCGCCCATGCTATTCAACATCTATGTGAAACCGCTGGCGGTCGTCATCAGGAGTTTTGGGTTGCAGTGTCATCAGTATGCAGATGACACTCAGCTCTATCTCTCATTTAAGTCCTCAGGCCTTAAGTTGGCTGTGAACACCATGTCCAAGTGCCTGGAATCCGTAAGTGGATGGATGGGAGAGAATAGGCTGAAGCTGAACCCCGATAAGACTGAGGTGTTACTCGTGGGAGATAAAAGGTTAGGAATTACTGACCTGGTGCTTAATGGGGTGAGTTTACCCCCTGAAGGACCAGGTCCGCAGCCTTGGGGTCATTCTCGACTCCCAGCTGTCCATGGAGGCTCAGATTACAGCAGTGAGCCGGGCAGCCTGGTATCAATTACATCTGATACAGAGACTGCAACCCTACCTTCCTGTTCATCTGCTCCCCCGAGTGATATATGCCCTGGTCTCCTCTCGCTTAGACTACTGCAATGTGCTCTACATGGGGTTACCCTTGAAAACGATCCGGAAATTACAGCTGGTACAGAATGCGGCGGCACGCTTGATTAAGCATAGCCGTCGCAGGGATCACATCACCCCAGTGTTATTAGATCTTCACTGGCTACCAGTTGTCTACCGGGCCCAATTCAAGGTGTTGGTGTTGACCTATAAAACCCTATACGGTTTCGGCCCAGTATATCTGAAGGAACGCCTCCAGAATCACCGATTATGCCGCCTGATGAGATCAGCCTCACAAGACCTTCTCTCGGTCCCACCGGTGAGAACAGCTAGGCTGGTGCGGACCAGAGAGAGGGCATTTTCTGTTGTGGCCCCCACCCTCTGGAACTGCCTCCCTTTTGATCTCAGACATGCTCCCTCCTTGTCAAGCTTTCGCCGAGCCTTAAAGACCTGGCTATTCAGGCAGGCCTACAAGATTGGGACAGATTAATTGTATGTTATATGAACTGAAGGATGGTCTTTTAGCTTAAATTTGGTTGTGTTGATATATATATGTATTGTTTTTACTTTTGTTGTTCGTCACTTAGAGTGTCCCTAACCCGGACAGATAGGCGACTGAAAAATAAAATTTATTATTATTATTATTATTATACATCCCTGGGTTGCTCTGGATACCTGATAATGTTACACTATCTCTTCACCGCTGTCACCATTGATACTGTTTCCCAACCTTGGTATAAGCCCTGCCCACCCTTCTGGTCTGTGTAAACCCAGCCAAGGATCAGGCGTTAGGTAAACCAAGAAATATTTATTTATATACACAGGGAATAACAAGATTACTTAAAGGTATTGTCAACAAGCGTGTGGTTTCATAAGTTGCATTACTCTTTATGTTTCTAGCCGTCAATAACCTGCCTCACTACCAGCCTAATCCAATCCAACCCACAAAACCAACTCCAACCTCCCTCAGAACTCCCACCAACAGAACTCTCCCACCAGAACTGTCATCCTCTCATTTATACCTTCAGACACTTAAACGCACAGCCAATCATAATACAACATTCTCCAGCATTCCAGCCCATGTACTCCCCCCTCTCACTCAGTCTACTTACCACATATACTCTAATAAACCTGGACTTACCATATTTACAGTATTATAAATACAGGGGCATCACATGGCCCCCAAATTATGGAATGATCTCCCTGATGAGGTGTGCCTGGCATCCACACTGTTATCTTTTCGGCACCAGGTCAAGACTTTCCTCTTCTCCTAGGAGTTTTGCATGTGTTTTAAATTGTCTTTAAAAGATGTGTTTTTAAATTTGTATATTTGTTTTTAAAGTTTTTAGTTATTGTAAACCTCCCAGAGAGCTTCAGCTATGGGCAGTATATAAATAAATAAATAGATAAATAAAACTTACAGTCCTGAATTCAGAAATGCTTGCTTAACAGCCCTCTAAGTTTTCGTGGCAATACACAAAACACTCAGAGAGAATTCAGAGTTCAAAGTGTAAAATAAGAGGGAAAAAATCCAGGTCCCTGTTAGAGTTTTTTCTGTCAGTGGTCTCATAATCTGTTGAAAAATTAATTAAAAATTAGCCATGTTCACAAAGTCCTATTACTGACCTTGCCCTGTACTCTAACCTTCATCTGCTGCAGTTCAAAAGTTTAAAAAATGCATGACTGATTTTTAATTAATTTAAGAAATTTATGATAGCACAGGCATGCTCAGTAAGAACCAACTGTCAGTGTTCTAAAAGCCAGAATGACAGCTATTTGGCTTGGCTAATCTGGGGGCCACATCCACACCAGACATTTTTTCCACTTTAAACTATCGTGGCTTCCCTCACAGAATCCTGGGAACTGTCATTTCTGAAGGGTGCTGAGAACTGTTAGAACACTCCTATTCCCCTGACAGAGCTCCAGTTGTCAGATTGGTTTAACAGTCTGCCCCTCTTCCCACAGAATTCTGGGGATTGTAGCTCTGTGAAGGAAATAGGGTATATCCTAGCAGCTCTCAGCAGCCTTCACAAACTACACTTCCCAGGATCCTTTGGCAAAGCCATGACTGTTTAAAGTGGAATGAATATCTGTTGCGTGTGTGGCCAGGGACAGCTTTGGTTTAAATTTCGGTGAAAAACTTTTCTACAAGCTATAGAATAAAAAGGTAGAGGAAAGCCCCCAAAATAATAATATTAACAATTTTTTTCTTTTGGAAAGGAAAGGAGTTTTCCTCTTCCCAGTGCCCACCCAACCAATCTCCTTCCCTCCCCCTCCCCTACTGCTCCCCCTCTCCCCTCCACCTTCCTCGCTCCACTTTCCTGCCCCTCCCTCAGGTCAGTTTCACCTATCCTAAGCATGATTGCACAGGTGTAAATCCCATTGAACTCAATAAGCATGCAAATGATCAAAACTGCCCTCCCCTCCTCCTCCTTCCTATCCCCTCCCCTTACAATCCCCTCTCCCTCTTCCCCCTCCCCTCCCCCTCTGCCCTCCTCCTCCCCTCTCCAGTCCACTCTCTCTCCCTCATGGTCAGTTTCACCTATCCTAAGTATGATTGCAGGGGAGTAAATCCCACTGAATTCAATAAGCATGCAAATGATCAATCCATTCTCAGCAAACTTGCACAGGATCCCATTTCTTACGTCCCAGATTAAAAAGTAGTGGTGCATTCTCTATAGCTGCCCAATGTTCCTGCTTTTTAAAGCTTGAGAGAAATATCTGTTGGCTATAGGTACATTTTCAAAGCATAAGGTTTTTTGTTTTTTTTGCCTATTAGTGAATTTCTCTGCTTTTAAATCCGGGAGGTAAGGAATAGGATCCAGTGCAAGTTTGCTGAGAATGGATTGATCAATCAATCAATCAATCAATGTTTATTACGGTCATAGACCAAAAACATATACAACAATAGCAATACAGAATACACTAAAATCAGTTAAAAACAAATGGCTATTGACATTTAAAATCTAAGCTATAGTTGTCTCTATCCAGTGGCTATCATAGACCTTCTATAATGGATAGCAGCAGAGCAAAAGCTGGCAACCTTGGTTGTTACCAGTGAGGAATGATCAGACAGAAGGTAATTTACATAAAAGGTTCCGGACCTGCCGGGGAAATTTTGTAAAATAGGAGTGATTTGATGTAATTAAGATCTCGGTAAAATGGGCAAGAGAGTAATACACGTTCAACTGTTTCCACTTCTTCATTACCACATGGGCACAGTCTTTTTATATAAGGTATTTTTTTGTATCGTCCTTCCAGTAGGGCCAAGGGTAAAATATTAAATCTAGCCCAAGTAAAGGCTCTTCGATATTTAGGTCTGGATAAGGTGTATAGATATGAGGCCATCGTAAATGGCCTTGGGCTATACCTACACTTTGTGACCAACATCAGATGACTCTGGAGATCAGTATCTCGTATCTGTTGTGAGATGGATTCTTTTGCTTTTATATAGCCTAAATTAAGAATCATTGGTAAAGAGAACCCTAAATTTGATATTTTAACATTAATCATCTTCTTCCATTTGGAATGGAAGGCATCCGTGAGAGTGAGTGGAGCCAAGCCCACGGGTGCAAAGATCAGTTTCAACCAGGAATTAATTCTATAAATCCAGACCCTGGATTCAATTCTAGGAAGCCCAGCCTCCAGTTGTAAGATATGACTAGGGACACAACGGGGGGCGGCCACCACAGACCTAAGGAAACTATTCTGCACAGATTCAAGTGGAGAGTAGTTCTCATAGGTACTGGCTTGGGCTCCATACAGCAGCTGTGGTATGATCTTCATTACAAATACTTGTATAACTGCGGGAAAGAATTGTCCACCTCTGTTAAAGTAAAAAGAGAGGAGAGCTCTAATGGTTCTTTGGGCATTGGCTATAGCTGATTTTAAATGAGGACCCCAAGATCCCTTAGACTGAAATACCACACCCAGATATCTAAAGGATTCCACTTGAGCAATTGAGTTCTTCTGAATCCGCCATATATGTTTAGTCCTTTTGTTAGAAAAGACCAGAACTTTCGTTTTGTCATAATTGATTAGCAGAGACTCAGCACTGCAATAATTTGCAAGTGCTGACAATAGGCGTCTCATGCCAATACAAGAGCGCGATATCAGAGCTATATCATCCGTGTACATAAGAATGGGTATGGGGTTCTCTTTTAATCTGGATGGATGTGATTGAATCTTATGCAGACTCCCCACTAACGAATTAATATAGAGGTTGAAAAGAAGGGGTGCTAATAAACATCCCTGTTTAACCCCCTTATAGGTGAAAATAGGTCTCATTAAATGTCCTGCCTTATTGCATCTAACACGCAGGCAGGTATTAGCATATAGGCCGCGTATTAAGCATAATAATCGCTTATCAATATTAGAGGCCTCTAGTTTCTCCCAAAGCCGTTCCCTAGAAATAGAATCAAAGGCTGTCCTAAAATCAATAAAAGACACATATAACATACCTCCTGCGTGAGCAGTATACTTATTAACTAGATGATGTAGGACAAAGATATGGTCTGTCGTAGAACGCCCCACTCTGAATCCAGCCTGTTCATCTGCTATATTATTATCTCGTTTGGCCCAATCTTTCAGTTTATCGTATAGGTGCATAACATAAAGCTTGCTAATGATGGAAAGTAGACTGATCGGTCTATAGTTAGACGGATTATCTCTAGGGCCTTTTTTATAAATGGGGACTATTATTGCAAGGCCCCAATCTGGTGGAAATTGGGTAGACTGGTCTATCATAGTAAATAATACAGCTAATACCTGGGCCACCATTCTGGGTTTGCTTTGAAGACTTCTGCTGGTATATTATCTGCTCCTGGAGCTTTGTTAGGTTTTAATCTAGTTATAAGATGGATAATTTCCTTGGCAGATACCGGTGGCCATGCTGGCAGATTGGCCTTAGTCAATTTAGGTGCAAATTTGAAGTTCTGATCACACATATACATTTTAACAAAACAATTTTCCCAAGAAGTAACTGAAATGTGGCAATCTGCTTTAGAGCAGTCTCTTGGCCATCCTTGAGCAACCAGCTTCCAGAACAGGTCAGAATCCTTCGATTTTGATGCTTTTATCAAGAGCTGCCAATTGTCCTTCAAAGCAAGTTTTTTTCCCCGGGCAATAAGATGTTTAAACTGTTTCTTTAATTCCAGATAATCTAGGAGCAAAGCATGTGAGTTACTGGTTTTATAGTTCTTAAATGTTGTTATTAAATGTTTTTTCAACTTTACACATTCGGAATCAAACCAGGGCTTTGATTTAGAGGTCATAATCAGTGTTTTGCTTCTATGGACAGGAAGCAATGTATTTTGGAGAACAGCAGTCAGCTGTTGGAAGGCCTGAAACACGGCTTTTACTGAGGTCGCATCAAGTAGAAGTTTTCGGAGTAAATGACATTGGCTAGAATTTAATGTATCTTTTAATTTTTTTTCAGTTCTGGGGAGCCACCTAATTCGTGATGGTCGTATTTCCAAATCTGCCTCAATAATTGGTTTTACATCCGTGTAAATTTGCTGATTACCACATTTCAGCGAGAGACCGATAGGGAAATGGTCACTTTCCGGGCGTGTCACAACCGAGCATGATGACATCGCTCGAAACAGCTCCTGGGATACAATAAAAAAGTCAGTTGTCGACCCTCCCCTACTCACGTGATAAGTAAATTCTCCAATATAATCCCCTGTCACACGCCCATTAACCAGTATTAGATTCATGCTAGTAAAGAGTTGCATTAGGCAAAAACCAGCATAATTAATGCCTTTATCTCTCGATCTTCTATTTGGAACAAGTGAGGGGCTATCCCCTGTAGGCGGTACCATATGAAATCTGGAATAGAGGGCTACATCATTAGGGCCAACTCTTGCATTGAAATCCCCTGCTATGATCACCAATGCTTCGGGATGATGCACTGATAGATTTATTAAATATTTTTCCAGCTTATCAATGCTCGCCTTGCTGGATTTTTTTTTTTGAGCCGGGGGAAAGTATATGTTAACAAGAAGTAGGGTCGCCCATGGAAATTTAATAATTGAGGAGATTGCAAGATCCTTAAGGGGATTTAGCTTGGTTATAGATGCATAAATTTTGGTGGATATAAACATACACAGACCACCCTTATTGCAGCCCCTCTTATTACTAGGTGCAGCCTCGAGACAATGAGCAGAAAAACCATTTAAGCCTGGCTCTCCTTTATGCCAAGTCTCCTGTAGAAAAATGATGTCGTGATTTTTGAGAAAGTTCAAAAATAATGGGTCAGATATTTTGTTTTTCCACCCTGCAATGTTCCATGATAGAAACTGGAGATGTGAGCAAGTTTGCTTAGCTCCTTGTCAGGGGAGAGTGCCTTGCTGTGATGGTAATTTCTGGTGCAATGCTGGTATATGAGGCAAATCGGGATCCTTCCAACAATCAATTTTGTCTATCTATGGGTCAATTCTGCTAACATTTGAAATTATTGGATGTAGTTGTTTCAGTGAATGTCTGATGTAGTTGACAGGTTTTGGGGGTGAGCCCTCTTCATTAGGTTCAAGCCATCTCCTAGCTGTCCACATGGCAGTTGTAAGTTTGGCACTCTCGGACTTAGGAACAATTGTGGATGGTTTCTTTACCGGTGATTTTGGTATCGTAGCTGGAGACAGCAGATTAATTTCTGCTTCAACTCGAATTGAGCCAGTATTGCTTGTAACATCATTTACTCTTTGGGGTAGGTTCTCCGGAGGAGCAGATTGACCCATTGCAATTGCCTTAGGGGGATTACACTCCTTGGATTGTGTGTTATCGGTATCCCCCTTCTTGGGAATCGTTGATATTCTCTCTAGGGTAGCTGTTAGTTTGTAAAGTCTTGTGAAGATGTCCACTTGTATCTCAGTAGATAGAGTGGCAAATTTGTCTAGTAAGTATTGTTCCTCTTCTGTAAACGCTCCTTTACCTCCTTTGCTTCCACTGTTATGGGAACTGTCTCAGGGAGTTCTACAGATTCCAGAGTCGGCCGTGCCAGAGGGCCTAGAGTGTGAGATTGGGGAGCCGTTAGTTCTGGGTTCAGATCAATAAGGTTGCTGTCCGGGTTAGTCCCAGGATTTAATGGGCACTCGGATGGCTCAGAATCAACAGGCATGGTTAACGAGGAAGGAGGTGCTATGTTCTCAAAAACTCTAGTAACTATAAGACCTTGAGTTAAGAGTAAATCTTTATATTTGAACAATTGCTTCGCTTTTTCTATATTTATAAAGGATATTTTATTTATTTATTTATTTAATTTAATTTAATTTATATACCGCCCTAAGCCCAAGGGCTCTCTGGGTGGTGTACATAAAATAAAGCAATCAGGAATATATAAATACAATAAAACAATAGAATCAAACCAACAAAGGTAAACAAAAATAATCAAACAGTAGCAAAATACAACAATATTATAGCACGGGCACTGATATAGTCATAGAATAGATAGTCTATGTGCAGTATATCATCCGTATTAATCCTATTTGGAATAATGCTATCCAACAATTTTTGAAGGGGCATCCTGCGGTCCTCTTGAGCTATGCAGCCCAATGGTTTTGGATAATTGGCTATAGCTAATTTAAAACGGTTTAGAACAAGGGACCATTCCGTATTTCTTTTCCAACTGCTGGGTGGTTTAGGGTTTGGAGCCCTTATTGACCAGGGATCTTGTTGATCCAGTTGTTGGTTCTGAGATGAGTTCTTAAGTAACAGAGGCAGAGGAGAAATTTCCAACAGAGCTTGTGTGATCTTATCATTAACAGGCTGCTTTTGTTCTTGACGAAGAGCTTGTTTGGGTATTTTCTTGTTGCTCTGCTCCTGTGGAGTCTCCAATAATTTAAATAAATTTTTAAAATTCATTTTACATCTACACGGTCTTTCCAGATTTTTAATATTTTTGCTCTTCTTAGCCATAGGGATAGCGTGCTGTCTTCTTGTCTTGGTTGTAGCCTTCTTGTTTTCACTTCTATGAGAGCGCTTTGATTGCACATTCTGCTTAATAACCAGAGTTAACGGAGGGATAGGAACTTTCTCCCCATAATTGGTATCTAGTTTAATGAATGCTTCAGTTAAAGTTGTGAGAAGATGATTAGATTCTGCTAAAAACATTAAAATCCGGTTTAAAATCGATGCCATCCAAAAGGGCCAGGTTTCGTTCGGTTCCATACTTTTTGCATTCCCAGGAGATAATTCCTTTTCCTGGTTCTTGTCCTTTTCTAATTGACTAAGCTGGGTCAAGCCTTTCTTCTCTCCAGAGTCTTCAAATGTGCTAGGGGATTGGCTGATATAAGGCTTATTAGGAGCAAATTTTGAGTTTTCCTGGGGAGTAGCTACTGCCCCCAGACTTATTTTGCTCTCCACCCAAGCCAGTTCTTGAGCCAGATTGACAGCAGCTAGGTCTTCATAGTCACAGTGCCTATCTGGAAGATTGTTAATTGACCAATCCAGGGCTGGGGCCGCTCGGCGAAGAGTTTTCTGTTCGGCTTCCCTTGCTTCCTTAACTTTTATTTATTCACACACCAACTCTTTAGAGGGGTAGAACTGAGTTATTTTTGCCTGCTTAATTCAAAAATGGTCTTTACTGAGCTCAGGGAGGGGTTCAATACCCATCTCCTTATAATTTTTCCTTGTGAGCACCATGTTGTTCATTAACTGTGCTCCTACCCCCTTAAATTCCAGTACGCTGAGTCATTCACTGGAAACATGCCAATCCGGCATCTACTCGCTCTTCTTATCAACAGCAAACTTTTGTTTTTCAAGCCTCCTTCACTCCTTCAACATTGTTTCAACTCCCGTCGATGCTGAGAGCTTTCATCTTTCTTAACTGGGGAAGGCTCATGACATAAACAGCGGCAGGGCAAGTTCGGAGGGGATGATACGTGAGTTATTGAAACTGAGCTCCTGGCCCTTCATATAAAGCTGTTCCTCCTCCACTGAACAAATGCCAGCAGAGCCCCCCAGATAAGACAAACTTTCAAGTCTGTCTAAATTGTTCTGGCCTACAACAAACTTGGTAAAATTGCAAAAATACTCATCGGAGGTGGGAGCTTGGCTGGGAAGCTGCCATCACCATCAATCTCCCCTAGGCAAGATCGAATGGATTGATCATTTGCATGCTTGTTGAATTCAATGGGATTATTGAATTCAATGGGATTTACTCCACTGTAACCATGTTGAGGATAGGTGAAACTGACCATGAGGGAGGAGGAGAACGAGGAGGGAGGGTGGGCTGGAGAGGAGAGGCAGAAGGAAAGAGGAGAGGAGAGGGAGAGGGGAGGGAAAGGCAGGGGAGAGAGGAGGATTCTTTGCTTATTAGTGAATATATATATTAGTACACTTGAGAAACTTAGATGTATATCTAAAAATGTAGTATCTTCAGTGCAGACATTTATCTCCATTCAATCATTGCTAAGGAGTTGTACTTAACTGACTTGTATACAAAACTTGCATTTGCACTTAATTGAAATGTGTGCTATATTTGTGTTAATGTATATTTGCAAAAAATAATAAACTGTTCCAACATCTCTTCATACCTAATAGGAATTTGCTGTTGAGTCACCTACTGTGTAGGGAATTCTAATTGAGCTCTCTGGTATGAATATTCATGAAAACATGAAACTGGTTTAAAAAGAGATTATGCATAATTCACTGCTGCCAGGGAACTGCACTGACTCATACATAGCTGTCAAGATTTACCTGGGGACAGTTATAATTCATAAAGTATCTTTTAAAAATTATACTAGCATTTGGGGCAGGATAGAATTTGATAATTTCTTCATAGAACTTACACTGATGACCACATGATCAAGCACATTTCCACTATTCCAGGTAATTAGCTTTAAATTCTCCACTCTTGTGCTTTTGATTAGCAGTGAACTTTTTCGTTTATATTAATAAGATAAAATAAATCCTCTATGAATGATCCGATACAGGTGACAGTAACTTGTTACTGTTGGAACAGTTTACTATGAGTTGCACTACACACAAGCAAGAGAAGAAACTTCACAGACCTTTCAGGTGCATGTAGATGATATATGTCCTATAACCTTGATTCTAAGCACTATGACTGGATCAGTCCCTGTCACAGGCAAGTAAAACATCTCGTATGCTCTTTTGTCTACCAGAAATCATTTGTCAAACTGCTTTGCTCTCAAACCTTCTTCTTACCATCTGGAATCACCAATGACCTGCCTTTCACCATGCTATCAAATTCATCATATACGTTGTGAACAATTGTCAAGGAGGTCCAATAGGGTCGCATTTAACTTAAAAAGAGGGAACTTCTAAAAGATATGAGGGGATTGGTAAAAAGGAAGCTGAAAGGGAATGTCAAGAGAGTAAAATCTCTCCAGAATGCTTGGAGGTTATTCAAAACCACAATAATAGAAGCATACAACAGAGCAGAAAAGGTACCTCCAAGGCTAAGAGGATGCCCAGTGTGGTTAATAAGCAGAGTGAAGGAAGCTTTTAGAGGCAAGAAAACTTCCTTTAAAAAGTGGAAGTATTACCCAAAGGACTAGAAAAAGGAACACAAACTTTGGAAGAAGCAAATGCAAGTAGACAATAAGTAATGCTAAAAATAAAATAAAAAAGAAAGAAAAGAAAAAGAAAAGAAAATTTAGGGAGCATATCACTAAAAACATTAAAACCAACAACATTTTTTTTAAAAAAAAACCTTTATATACATTAGAAGCAGGAAACTGTCAAGGGAGGTGTTTGGACCTTTGCATCTATCTTTATTATCTCCCATTCTCATCTCAAACCGATTTGCAGATGTAAAGCAGATCCCTGTGCCTGAACTAACCTTTTCAAGAAGGAATCTGAGGGCTTGAGTCAAATAGTGATAATGACTTAGATTAGGTCCTAGGCCTTATGGACAAATTAAAAATGAACTAAGCACCAGGCCTTCTTCAGACTGCACACTATGAAATTCCCTTCCACAAGAGGGAATGATAGCTACAAATCTGGACAGAGATTCTTTTAATGAAATTAGACAAATAAAGGATAAGCCTATCAACAGTTACAATCCATAAAGATTGTGTCCTACCTCCAGTATCGAAGGCAGAATGCCTCTGAATATCAGTGGGTGGGAACATGAGTTGGGAGAGTGCTGGTATGTTCATGGCTTGCTTGTGGTCTTCCCGTAGGGATCTGGCTGGCCACTGTGAGGACAGGATGCTGGATTAGATGGGCCTTTATTATGTCATCACTGATGACAGTAGCCCAGTGTAACTAGGAACTTTCCTCCTAACTTGTCCTGTGGTGGGGGCAATCTCCCTGCAGACAGATTATTTGAGTGATGGAATGTGTGCTGTTGAGTACAATGAATATTCTAGCATGTGAGCACTGTGTAGAAAACAGAATGGTGCATCATAATAGAAATTAAGTGGATAAATTGCTGAGGATGCATTGGTTTGATCACTGACATATTTCACTAAGACGTTTTGAGCAGAATGGCTGCCTAAGACCACGGAGACTTAGGTTTTTAGATCTACTACAATGACTATTTTTAACTAACTATTGTAATTTCTAAAGGTAAATCCAAAGGGATATTGCTAAGTTTAATATATACAGGTTTTTTGCTATATCTCTGATGATTTTTTTCTTCAGATATAGGTGGTATCTGCATACATCAATTAAATATGAAACAAAAATAGTTCAAAAATCTCCACTCTCCTTAGAGCTGTCTAAATACTACATTCAAAATTTTAGATCATCATCATCCACAGGCAATCCATTTGCAAAAAGAAGATACTCCAAAATACATACTAGTTATTTATTTATTTATTATTTAATTTGTAGCCCGCCCTTCCAGCAGGAGCCCAGCGCAGCAAACAAAGTGCTAAAACACTTTAAAACATGATAAAAACAGATCTTAAAATACATTAAAACAGTGTTAAAAACTTTTTTTTTAAAAAAACAACTTCAAAAAAGAGTTAAAAACATATTAAGCAATTCTAACACAGACACAGACTGGGATAGGTCTCAACCTAAAAGGCCTGTTGAAAGAGGAAAGTCTTCAAAAGGCGCCAAAAAGATAGCAGAGATGGCACCTGCCTCACATTCAAAGGGAGGGAATTCCACAGGGTAGGTGCTGCCACACAAAAGGTCTGTTTCCTATATTTTGCAGAACGAACCTCCTGATAAGATGGTATCTGCAGGAGGCCCTCACCTGCAGAGCACAGTGATCGACTGGGTATATAAGGGGCAAGACAGACTTTCAGGTATCCTGGTCCTGAGCTGTATAAGGCTTTGTGCACCAAAACTAGAACCTTGAACTTGGCCCAGTAGCAAATGGGCAGCTGGTGCAATTCTTTCAGCAGCGGGGTGACATGGTGGCAATACCCTGCCCCAGTAAGCAGTCTCTTCGCTGCATTTTGCACCAGCTGAAGCTTCCAGACCAACCTCAAGGGCAGCCCCACATAGAGCGCATTACAGTAATCCAGCCTGGAGGTTACCAGTGTGTGGACAACAGTGGTCAGGCTATCCCGGTCCAGAAACGGCCACAGCTGTCTCACCAGCTGAAGCTGGTAAAAGGCACTCCTAGCCACTTGGGTCACCTGGGCCTCTAGCGACAAAGACGGATCCAGGAGCCACCCCCAGGCTACGGACCTGCTCTTTCAGATGGAGTACGACCCCGTCCAAAGCAGGCAACTGACCAATTATCCAAACTCGGGAACCACCAACCCACAGCGCCTCCATCTTGCTAGGATTCAGACTCAGTTTATTGGCCCTCATCCAGCCCACCACCGAGTCCAGGCAGCAGTCCAGGGCTTGCATGGCCTCTCCCGATTCAGATGTTATGGAGAAATAGAGCTGGGTATCATCAGCATACAGTTGACACCTCGGCCCAAAGCTCCTGATGACCGCTCCCAAGGGCTTTATATAGATGTTAAACAGCATGGGGGACAAGATGGTACCCTGCAGCACCCCACAGCACAGCTGCCAGGGCCCCGAAAGACAATCACCCAATGCTATTCTCTGCGAGCGACCCTGGAGATAGGATCGGAACCACTGTAAAACAGTGCCTCCAATACCCATCTCACCAAGTCGGCCCAGAAGGATACCATGGTCAATGGTATCAAAAGCCACTGAGAGATCAAGTAAGTTATGTCCAGTTCATCGCTGCAAGTGACCTTGGGTTCCTTGGAGATTCATTGTAAAAGCACTTTAAGGAGCCTGCGTAATATGTGCTGCGTAAGAGTCATTTAAGGTCCCTTCTACATTTCTTTTAAATATAAATGGTAGTATTACTTGATAAGGTTGAAAACTAAAAGATGAAGAAGCAAGAATGAGAGATGGGTGAAAATGTAAAGATATCTTATGTTTCAGGTGAATACATTAAACAGAGATCTCACACCCTTTTATGGAAGCCCAGTCTTTTCAATTATTCCTCATGCTCTGCTCTTGGATTCTTGCTCCTTTTAGTCTTTTTCTTCCTGTATGATGAAGCTGCATCTCCTAGCTAGGTGGACGGAGAATAATGGATGAAAAAGACAGAGAAATATCTCCTCTTGGATTTTGAGAATTTCATGTCAAGGCAGGGACACTCTTAGCCCAGCAAACTGATCCTTGTAGGTCCACTAAAGTCCCTTTCATTAGGGGTGAGCAAAGGGGTCAGTTTGGACCCTGTTTCAGTGCTTTGGAAAATAACATAGAATCATAGAATAGTAGAGTTGGAAGGGGCCTATAAGGCCATCAAGTCCAACCCCCTGCTCAATTCAGGAATCCAAATTAAAGCATACCCAACAGGTGGGCTGTCCAGCTGCCTCTTGAATGCTTCTAGTGTTGGAGAGTCCACTGACTGCCTAGGTAATTGGTTCCATTGTTGTACTGCTCTAACAATTAGGACATTTTTCATGATGTTCAGTCAAAACCTGGCTTCCTGTACCTTATTCTGTGTCCTGCACTCTGGGACAATCAAGAATAGATCCTGGCCCTTCTCTGTGTGGCAACCTTTCAAGTACTTGAAGAATGCTGTCATATCTACCCCCCAGTCTTCTCTTCTCAAGGCTAAACATGCCCAATTCTTTCAGTCTCTCCTCATAGGGCTTTGTTTCCAGTATCCTGATCATCCTTGTTGCCCTTCTCTGAATCTGTTCCAGTTTGCCTGCATCCTTCTTAAAGTGCGGTGTCCATACCTGGAGACAGTACTCAATATGAGGCCTAACCAGGCCTAATCAAAGGGGAGCTAGTACTTCACATGATTTGGAAACTATACTTCTGTTAATGCAGCCTAAAATAGCACTTTCCTTTTCTGCAGCCACATAGCACTGTTGGCTCATATTTAACTTAGGATCAACAATAATTCAAAGATCCTTCTCACATGTCATATCACTGAACCAAGTATGCCCCATCTTATAAATGTGCATTTGGCTTCTTTTTCCAGGTGTAGAACTTTGCACTTATCCCTGTTAAATTTCATTCTGTTGTTTTCAGCCAAATGCTCCAGCCTATCAAGATCATTTTGAATTTTATTTCTGTCCTCCAAGGTATTAGCTATCCCTCCTAATTTTGCATCATCTGCGTACTTGATAAGCATTCCCTGTACCTCCTCATCTAAGTCATTAATAAAAACGGACTGAGCCCTGCAGTACCCTGCTCATTATTTCCCCCTAGTGGATAAGCACTCTTTGAGTACGATTCTGTAGCCAACTGTGGATGATAGTTGTTGCATCCATCCACATTTAGCTAGATTGCTAATCAGAATATCATGTGCACTTTGTCAAAAGCTTTGCTGAAGTCAACATATATTATGTCCACAGCATTCCCACAGCCTACCAGGGAGTTTATCAAATCAGAAAATGAGTCAAAAATAGTCTGGCAGGATTTGTTCTTGACAAATGCATGTTGGCTTCTAGTAATCACTGCATTGTTGTCAAGGTGCTTGCAGACTGACCGATTTATAAACTGCTCCAGATTTTTCCCAGGGATAGATGTCAGGCCGACTGGTCTGTAGTTTCCAGGTTTCTTGTTTTTGCCCATTTTGAAGATGCCAACATTGGCCCTCCTCCAGTCAGCCGGCACATCACCCATCCTCCAAGATTTTGCAAAGATAATAGACAGCGGATCCAAGACTTCTTTAGCCAGTTCTCAAGCTGCAATCCTGACCCTTCAAGTTCATGTTTGCCAGGGGGATCATAGATCCTCTTACGGGAGAAGACTGAGCCAAAGTAGGAATTGGGCACTTCTGCCTTTTCTTTGTCATCTGTTGTCATTTTACCATTCTCACTGAGTAGCTGTACGGCCATTAATTTTCTCTTTCTTTTACTATGGATGTACCTGAAAAAAGCTTTTTTGTTGCTTTTAGCATCTCTCGCTAACCTCAGTTCACTCTCAGCTTTAGCCTTCCTGATGCCATCCCTGCAATTCTGTGGTACCTGTCTGTACTCTTCCTTTGTGGCCTGACCTTCCTTCCACTTCCCACATGTGCCCTTTTTTGTTTTCAGGTCATCTCTAAGCTTTTTGTGAAGCCACATAGTTTTCTTCTGCTGTCTTCCACCTTTTTTCCTTGTTGGAATTGTTTGCAATTGTGCCTCTAGAATTTCATTTTCCCACCCATCTTGGACTCCATTTCCTATTAGGGTCGCTTGCATGGAACCTTACTTAGCATTGTTCTGAGTTTATTAAAATCGGCTTCCTGAAGTCCAGGAGTGTATGCCCACTCTCAGCTTTTACTTTTATTGAAGGCTTTTGTTCAGGAACTCAAGCAAAACATGGTCACTTTCCCCCAGAGTTCCCATTTCTGTCACTTCATCTACTAAGTCATCTCTGTTGGATTAGAATCAGGTCAAGGTAGCTGATCCTGTAGTTGCTTGCTTCGCTTTCTGTAGGAGAAAGTTATCTGCAACACAAGCCAGGTATTTCTTGGAGGGGCCGTGTTTGGCAGAATTTGTCTCCCAACAGATATTGGGGTATTTGAAGTCCCCCATTACTACTACATCATGCCTTCTGGAAACATTGGCAATTTCCTTTTCAAAAGTTTTGACCTCATCTTCTCCCTGATTGGGTGGTCAGTAGCAGACTCCAGCCACCATGTTCCTTTTATTCATTGCCCCATTTATTTTAATGCAGATACTCTTGGTGGGGCTACCAAGCTCATCCTCCTTTGTTTCTGTGCAAGGATATATATTGTTAACATATAGCCCAACTTCACCTCCCTTTCTATTTTTTCTGTTCTTTTTGAACAAGTTATATCCTTCAGTTGCTGTATTCCAGTCATGGGAGTTATTCCATAAATTTTCAGTTATACCTATCAAGTTGTAGTAAGAGTTCAAGTTAATCCTGTTTGTTTCCCATACTTTGGGCATTAGTATACAGACATTGACAGCCATGTGATTTATGGTCTGGCTTCCTCCCTATATTTTTATGAAGAGTATTATTGGGCCCCATTGGAGCTTTTCTCTTAGTTCCTGTTACTGTGCATAAGCCTTTGTCAATCATTACCTCCAAGTTTACATTTGGTTCCTCCTTAGGATTCAGTTTAAATTCCTCTTGATGAAGTTCTCCATGTTGTACCCAAACACATTCTTTCCAGTTCTTGTGAGGTGCAACCCATCAATTGCCAGGAGTCCATCTTCCAAGAAGTCTGGGCCCATGGTTCCAGAATCCAAATCTCTTGCGCTGGCACCACCTTCATAGCCAATCATTCACCGAAAGATTTTTATTTCCCTTTCTACTCCTCTTCTAAGTACCAGAAGGATGGATGAGAAAAACTGGACCCCAAAGTTCCTGGGTTTCCTTCCCAGAGCTTCAATGGCTGATGTGATTTCATTGTCACTCCACTTGGCAGTATCATTCATTCCCACATGGATGAGAAGAAAGGGACAATGTGTCAGAGGGCTTTATGGGTGATGGCAACCCTCCAGTCAATTCTCTAATCCATCCTCCAGGGAGACAGCATGCCTGGCGAGTCCATGGATCTTCTCAGCATACTTGGGTTTCAATCCCACGCAGTAGGAATTCTCCCACTACTACTACTCTTCTCTTGTTGTTGTTGTGTGGTGTAGTTTCATTGCCTCTGCTTAACTGAGCTTCAGTCTGTTGTTCATTGTTTTGCGAGGTCTCCTTTAATTCCTTCTCTGTAGGTTGTCCTCCAGTCTCATCCGCAAGTACCTGAAAATGGTTCCATAGTTTCCCCAGTGAAGGATGTCTTCTAAATCTTATGCTCCTGTCACCCTTTTCCATGGATTTTCCTCCACCTCATTGTTTCTCTCCTCAACACTCTCCTCTTCTGCTTCAATATGCTGTTGTTCTCCCACCTCCTGTATTTCCCATTGCTGCTGTTGTTCCAGTGTTCTGTCTAAGAACTCTTCATCTTTTCTTACACTCTTGAATATGGCCACCTGCTGCTGCAGGTCTCTTACTTTTTCTTCCAACAGAACCACCAGTTTGCACTTGTTGCATGTGTGTGCCATGTTGTTCTCAGGCAAGAAAACCAACATACACGTACCTTCCAGGTCACCACAACTGGAATGTCTTTTCCATTCATAATCTCTACTACTTTTTGTTTCTTTTTTTCTCTGCTTGTTTTGTGCTTTGTCCTGTCCTCCTTGAAGGTTAACAGGAGAGTTCCACTGGTATGTACTTCATGCTACAAGAAGTTTTTTTCATTAGGGACCTGAATCAGCCCAAAGTGCTTTGGAGGCAGCTGATTTGGTTTGGATCTGAATTCATAAGATTTAAGCTTTGTGTTTCTTCCCCTTCACTGTTATGGGGAAATTAAAAATTGACTATAATCTTTTTTGTTTTTGACAGAACTGGATTAAATTTGCAGGCATAGCCTCCCCTTTTGAGTGGATAACAGCTTGCCAAATTACAGATAGATAAATGGGTCCAGGTCCAGTGTGTGTGTGTGTGTGTGTGTGTGTGTGTGTGTGTGTGTGCAGGGATATATATATATAGCTTCTTAGTCCAACCTATCTCATGAGTGCCTGAGAGCATAAAATTGGAGAAGAACCACCATGTATGACACATCAAGCTCCTTGGAGGAAAGGTAGGATATAAATGTAATAATAAATAATATATAAGTGCAACGCTCATTTGGTTGGATTGGATGTGGGGGCATATGGTACAGAGACAGAAGGATTTGAATGTCCAGCACTTTCTAAACAAGCACCACTAGCAAAGAGCATGGAACAGAAAAGAACAAGATGATATATTACTTCACCATCCCTTCCCCAATCTTATGTTCAATTCTCCTCATTTCCATGTCAGTCAGTCAGTTTATTTATTTTAAAAGTCCTCATGAAAATTCTTCAGCATTTTGGTGTGCATTTTTCCTAATATTCATATTTTTGTATGCAATTTTGGCTAATGTACAGATTTTTGCAGGCAATTTTCTCCAACATATGCATGACTATGGTAGATATAAACGTACTCATAATGCCCCCCCCCACACACAAAAGGGTAACAAGGATGATCAGGAGTCTAGAAACAAAGCCCTATGAGGAGAGACCGAAATAACTGGGCATGTTTAGTCTTGAGAAGAGAAGACTGAGGGAAGATATGATAGCACTCTTCAAGCACTTGAAAGGTTGTCACACAGAGGAGGGCCAGGATCTCTTCTCAATCTTTGCAGAGTGCAAGACACGGAATAATGGGCTCAGCTTAAAGGAAGCCTAGGATTTTCACCACTTTTCCAAAAAGGATAATTTTGTTTACTTGTCACTTGAAGGATTATTTACTTTAATGTGTTTCAGAGATGATGATGATGTAATTATGTTGTCACTTTTAGTATATTTTCAGTATATGTTGCAGCTTTATCTCATGTTTGACGTTTTAGTATTTGTTTTAACCTAGTTATGTTGCATGTGTGTAGTGAACACCCATTTGGTCTTCAGACAAAGAGTAGGAATCGATTCATTTTTAAGTACACTACTTTAAATTCTGCTGATGGAATACACCAGATTGAGGGAGACTCTCCAGGTCATCTTTCTGTCTACAGCACTGATGTTAGACATTTAAGTGTTAGATAAAACAAAAATGCCGTTGCTTTTACTATCGAAAATGCCTTTTCCATCAATCTGCAATAAAGAATGTGGTGCTTTGTGCTAAAGTGGCCATGCTAAATTGGATTACCAAGCTATAGATCAGGCAATAGTTCAGATTTTGCTGTGAGAAAGACATCTAGTTTTGAAATTGTAGTGATTTATATGGCTCTTTGAAAAATTTGCAGATATGTTCATTAATGGATCTCAAGGAAGCAGAACTTAATGAAAGCTATATGAGATCGAAAATTTATATATTTTCAAAATGCAGTAACATGCTTCCAGAAATATATGCTGTTTTTATTAATGGTCATCATACACTAGCCCTTTTGAAATGCCTCCTCCATTCTTGTTCTACATAGAAAACATGATGTATGAACAAAAATTGGATTCAAGATGATTTTTTTTTTAAAAAAATGCCATTGTATGGTTAATCAAACAGATCTTTATTGAAATCCTGTCCAGAATTATGGGTATTTCAACCCTGGATTGTCACCCTTGATGAGGTTATACCAGACTAGCCATGATATAGATTGGTAACTTCCTGTCTGTGAGGACAAAAGCTGTATCCTGCTAGGCTTACACCAAACTTTGTAAATTGTCTGAAGAGGACAATGAGGACAGATTTCGCTCTACTGCTTGGGAAGCAAAATAATATGAGTCAAAGTAAAACAGTGAGTGGAATGCTGAATTAAATTCAGCAGAGCGATGAAAGGTATGGCTGAGAATCATGGGAAGGACTGGGCTATTGAGGAACAAACAAGATGTGACGTTAAATGCAGCTTTAAATGGTGTAAATAGCATCTGTAGTATAAATGGGAAAGGGATTGGGATTAAAATGTATTCTATGAAAATGTAATCCAATATTAATTGCAAACAAAGAGGAAGCTATACATCGGATTGCAGCAGCACATGAGCATGGATTTGCTCTGTCTGACACATGATACATATGTATGAACCGGGGAAGACTGCTGAACTTCCCTGCTACTGCTCTAAACCACAATATATAGATAAAGGACCCATCAGAGCTTGATAGAGAGGTACATCAGACCTCATGTAAGTCTGTTAAGTGTGTTCAGGATATCAGAGCAAATGAAGGGAAAGGCCAAAGGTAGGAGGGCACCATTAACAGAGACCTGTGGTGATGAGGAAATGTTGACAGAACATGATGAAGATGCACCAAAGGCTTACCAAGCAAAACAAAACATCCAACAAGAAAAGGATTTATTGCACAGTTGAGTGAAACCCTAACTATAGCTATGTCCATAATCTTTTAGCTTTATACAGATAGAAGTACCTGTTCACCCTGAGGATGTCAATCATGGTTGTATGGATGCCTCCTCAATCACAGTTGTATGGATGCCTGCTTTGTAGTCTTTTTAGGGTCTGCATTGTTGTAGATAAGAACCACAATTTGTGAGTCCCAGGACTGTGTGGGTGGGGTGGGTGGGTTGAGATGTGTTTTTCCTTGAACAATAATCACACTTGCTGCCTAGCAAGATGATCTTGGGATTGGGAAGAGGAGTTTTAAAAACTGTTTGAGGTATAACATGGAGCCAGATGTTCAAAGGGAAAAAAGTTTAAAAATCTACAGCATGTATGCAACCCGAATCCTGAATCCTGGCCGTTGTGTGTTGCCATTCCTACTTGTGCAACTATTTCTCTTTTGAGTCAAATAGAAATGCAAGGAATAAATAAATCATATCAGGAAGCATTTGTGGTGAAACAATGTGTGTTGCTCAAAATTCTTGGCAACCAAATCCAGTAACATTTTGTAAAACATGATTTGATGTTAGAATGCCAAATTACACATCACGACTGATCAACTAACTGTGACTTTGTGTAATAAAGACTCTACATGGAAAATATTGCTAAAACAACATCTTGAATGCAGAGGCAGACACTACTATTTAGAGCTACTTACAAATGGCCTGATATTTCCTCACTGCTTAGAACAGTCTGATAGTATTGCTTAAGGTGACAGGCACTAGTAAATCAGGTTCTATGTAAAGCAGAAAGAATGCCTTCTGGAGGAAAATCCTGGTGTCATGACAGAATTCAGTTTAATTCAATTTGGCCAGAATGGCATTACCAATATTATCATAACTTGTTACCTACCATCTTGATTTAACAGGTATAATTCTTCCAATCAGAACAATATTTTTTTTTAAAGTGCATCATTGCAATATTAACAGAACAAATATAAAGGTTAGGGCTATGGGCAAGGCCCAAGCCAAATTGGTCCTATTCAGATGTTTTCAGGTCTTGGACAAACGGGGTTCTGACAGCCATGGATCACTACAGGTCGGATTTGATGACTCAGGGCAATCCAGGGTTATCAGGAGGTGGGGCATCTGGCAGGAAGAAGAGTCAGCCAAAGCTTGCATGCAGCCCTTGCATGTAAGAAACTAAAGCCCTTTGCAAAACAGCATCCTCCAGGATCGCTCTCTCCTTCATGATGCTGTTTTGCAAAACAGAATCCCCCCGGATCACACCCTCCTGTGCAATGCTGTTTTCCTACAGAAAGCCCTCTGCAAAATAGCATTGTGAAGGATAAATTGACCCCACTCTCAGTCAGGAGCAGGGACAGGAGATGCAACATCTCCTTCCCTCGCCCCACTGTATGTTTAATTAGGGTTTTTTAACCCAGCACCCCAAACTTATTTGGGAGTGGCTCTGAGCTGGGATGGGTGGTTGTTGTATTGTAGACAATTTAAGAGAGACACCAGAGATCAGTCTTCATCCTCTTTATTCCAGCCACATTCTGCTCCACCCCTTCAAACTCCTCCCCTTCCTGTTCTACATCTCCCAGCCTTATTTTACTACCAATCCCAATATGCAATTCCCTTAGCACGATATCACATATCCCCTTTATCTAAGAAAACTACTTCCTGCCACCATACCAAACATATATGTAACACAGCAAACAATAACCAACCTAGTAACCTTCTTTGCTTTAGAAATTACATTCATAGTCTTTAGCCCACACGGTCGCCTGCTGCGTGGCAACTGTTGATCAAGCGGGAGTTCTGGTTGGCAATTTTGTGCATGAGGCATCCATTAGAGTAATCAGTATGAACTAGGTTATCAGTAATATTATACGCTGGATCACCACAATCAGGGGCCAGATGCGTAGCCTGCCCGATCTGGTCATATGAAGTTGGGTCATGCTGAATAGGGGCCAGATAGCGGGCATTCCATATGGGGCCATCTGACAGTTTATAGGTGTATTTCGCTACTCTGGCAAGTACCTTGAAGGGGAGCGTAAATCGTGGTTCCCCTTCCCGCAGGATGCCTTGTTTCCTGACCTGTACAAATGAACCACATCGTATCCCTGGTTCCTTAGCTCCATTTTGGCAATCTGCATACCTCTTATATTTTTGTTGTTTTTGTTGTACTATTTGTTTCATGCCTGGCTGTAAAGAAGCATCTGACTTAGGCATGAGTAGTCCAGCAACATTCAGCTTTGTGCACATCTCCCATCCATGTAAAAATTCAGCTGGGGACTTTTGTGCTGTGGCATGCCGGGTAGATCTAAAAACTTGTAAGAAATCTGTGACAAAGGCTTTCCATGCTTTACCTTCTAGTTCAGCCATTTGTAGACTTTGTTTCAAACTCCTATTAAAACGTTCTATCACCATTTGCCTGGGGATAATAAATTGATGAGCGCCTGTGGCGAATATTTCTTTCTGACGGGAAAGTCTCAAATTCTACCAAGGTAAACTGGGTGCTATTGTCAGAAATCAGTTCCGTTGGATCTCCTTCTCGACTGAAAACTGCAGAAAGGAAGGTGATAACAGCAGCAGAAGTAGCGTGGGAAGTAAAAGCCACTTCAGGCCACTTACTAAAATAGTTTATAAGGGTAATGGCATAACGACAATCAGCAGGTGCCCTCTCAAATGAGCCCACAATATCAATGGCCAACTTCTCCCAAGCTGAATCAGGATGTGGGACAGGCTGCAATGGTGACATGTGTGATTGCAGTCTTGTCATGACGCTGACAAGTCACACAAGATTTAATAGTATCTTCAACCTGCTTATCCATACCAGGCCACCAATATAAATCACGCAATCGTTGCTTCGTTCGTACAATCCCTTGGTGTGTCTCATGGGCCAATTGTATCAATTTCAATTGTAACTCTGGTGGGGCAATGAGATGATGAGCACCACGGATTACAAGACCATCATGTAGAGACAGCTCATCGCGTATTTTAAAGAAAGGCAACAGAGTCTGATCCTCATTACAAATGTGGCGTGGCCATTTCCCTTCAAGGAAATCCCGCAACTTGCTGTGTATTGGACAGGCCAAACAAGCAGCTGTAAACTGCTCTTTGGAAATGGCTGTCAGGGCAGGCGCAATGAGAGCAACCACTTCTGCATCATCTTCATGCTCACTGTCTGTGGACAGCAGAGGTAGGCGGGATAAACAGTCTGCTGTTACATTCTCAGTCCCAGGCCTGTACTCCATCCTGTATGTGAAAGCCAACAGCTTAGCTGACCACCTAACAATTCTCATTCCAGGTCTCCCTAAACCTTTAGATGTCAACAAGGTTGTCAAAGGGCTGTGGTCAGTGCGTAATGTGAATGTGCGACCCCACAGATATGTGCACCATTTCTCTGTGGCCCAGACACATGCAAGTGCCTCTTTCTCAACTGTAGAGTATGACCTTTCTGCCTCTTGTAATGTCCTGGATGCAAATGCAACTGTCCTTTCTTGTTTGTCTCCATGAACTTGAGTTAGAACAGCCTCAAGCCCATAATGAGAGGCATCAGTAGTCACAATAGTAGGTAATGCTGGATCAAATAAGGCTAGTGCCAGGCTATGTACAATCAAAGACTTCACTGCATCAAAACTGCCTTGTGCATCTGATGTCCAAGCCCAGGTTGTAGATCCACGGAGCAGCCGACATAGAGGTTCCACTATAGATGCGTAATCAGGCACAAATTTTGCATACCAAGATGTAAGACCCAAGAAGGAGCATAGTGTTTGTACATCTTTAGGTGGTGGGGCCTCTGTAACTGCTCTAACATGGTCTGGATCAGGTTTTAATCATCTTGTGATATAATATGTCCCAAAAAAGGTGGCTCAGTCCGTCTGAACACACATTTAGAAAGGTTCAACTTTAATCCTGCATCAGCTATACACTGTAAGACGGCATGTAGTTGTTCATCATGCTCTGCTGGCGTCTTCCCACTACAATGATGTCATCCAAATAACACTGTACTCCTGATTGGTTCTTAAGGATGAGCGACATCATCTTTTGAAAAGCACTGGGGGCTGATGCTAAACCATATGGGACACGCTTAAAATGAAACAAGCCATCATGGGTGATGAATGCTGTGAGGTCCCTACTATCTTCACGCAATAAAACTTGATGATAAGCACTTTGCAAGTCAAGAGTAGAGAATACTGTGCCCCCCCCTCAGTTCAGTGAAGACTTCCTCTATATGAGGGAGTGGGTGGTTATCAATTACCACTGCCTTGTTTGGCTCCCTCAAATCCACACAGAGACAAATACTTCCTGTTTTTTTTTGTATTTCCACAATTGGAGAAACCCGTTCAGAAGAATCAATTGCCTCAATGATGTCATTCTACACTATTTTTTTAAGTTCCTGTGATACAGCCTCTCTCACAGCAAATGGCAACCGGCGCAGCCTCTGTTGTACTGGCTTCACATTATCTCTAATTTTAACTCTGTGAATGAACCCCTTTGCACAGCCCACAGGTTCCTCCCCTTTGTGAGTGATTATAGTTGCAAGCAATGCTGGCTCCATAGTACTGTTGGAAGGTATTGAAGTGATAGTCCCATTCAGTACTTGCATATGCAATGCAACAAACAGGTCTCTGCCCAGAATGGGAGTTCCCTCTGGTACCACATAGAATTCAGCTGCCACAGCATTTTTCTCAAATGCTACTGTTGCTGCTAGACAACCAAGAACTGCAATTGGATTCCTTCAATAACTTATGAGATGCAGTTTAGGTGCTGTAAGTGGTGAGCTACAAAAGTATTGCATGTAAACTGACTTGGGTAGTATGGAAACTGCAGAGCCTGTGTCTAACATCAACTCAATATCCTGAAAAGCGTTTTCTGCAAGGGCAGACACTGTTACAATGCATGTCAATCTATCCACTACAGAGGCCTGAGCAAGATCATCCATGCTCAAAACAGTAACCTCTGGTACAGCAACTTCATTTGTAGGTTGCAAGGACCGGGTACTCTGGCAGACCCATGCAAAATATCCTTCCTTTTTGCGCTGTCTGCATTGAGCTTCCTTTGCAGGGCAGTTAGCATAATTTGCTGCATGTTGTATTGAACCACAGCGGTAACATTGTACACATTTTGCAGCTTGCAAAGTTTTATTTGCACCATCTTTAACGTTGCCCAAAGATCTTTTTGTTTTCTGCAGTTGCAAAGGCTGCACAGCCTGTACAGGTTCTGTCATGCTTTGACCCATTAACTTCGCTTCTGCCACTGCAGTTTCTATCTGGCTAGCAATTGTCATGGCTTTCTGTAGGGTAAGGTCAGGTTCTAGCAAGAGGTGTTCCCTGATGCGAGGCATCCCTGTCTTCTCTATCAACTGATCACGAATCATTTCCTCTGCCATATTTCCAAAATTACAAGTAACAGCTAATTCTCTTAAAGCAGCAATATATTGATCTGTCTTTTCTCCATGCTTCTGTCTCCGCTGGCGAAATTTATAGTGTTCTGCCACAATATTGACTCTAGGCACAAAGAAATTCCTTAAAGCAGTCAAAGCTGTCTCATATTTATCATCCACAATAGGCAGATTATAGAAGATTCTCTGAGCTTCTGCTCCCAAACAATGAATAAGTAATGCACGCTTTCTTGCCTCTGGAAGTTCCTCATCATGAATGGCTAGTACATATGTATCAAACATTCTAATCCAAGAAATAAATGGAATTACAGGCTCACCCAGGGTTTGAAGGAAAGGTGGTGGGGGAGACAAAGTCAAAAGCGCCATCCCACCTACGTCGCCAAAATTGTTGTATTGTAGACAATTTAAGAGAGACACCAGAGATCAGTCTTCATCCTCTTTATTCCAGCCACATTCTGCTCCACCCCTTCAAACTCCTCCCCTTCCTGTTCTATATCTCCCAGCCTTATTTTACTACCAATCCCAATATGCAATTCCCTTAGCAAGATGTCACAGTGGTCCACAGTCAACCCAGGGTGGGTCAGCCTGATGCCCCCCTCTGGACTGGAGTCATGAGGCAGATAGGGCATCTGTGTTCAGCCCTAATAAAGGTACACTTTCTCCAGATACCAGAGCATGGAGTGAGAGTTAGGATTAGCTATTCATCTGAAATTTACATGATGCAATGGAAGCTTGATTCAGATGTACCTGTTCATCACAAGTTTCCTCTATTACATATTGAATATATGGTTGAAGATATGGGGATTGTTCTAAATGAGTAGTTGAAATTCCCATCCTGATCTCATTCATCATCACCAGCAGCAGCACAGATCCCCTGCCCTTGGATTCTCTGTAAAGTCTGCTCAGTTGAAATGAGGAATATACACCAGGCTAATAGGGGTGTTTTGGGTGAGGTTTTCACATTCCTAAATTGGATTGTGAGGCTAATGAGGCATCTCAAGTTGAATCAGGGACTCCCTAAAGTCCCAATCAGTCTGTGGACTTGGACACTCAAAAATGCTTTATTTGACTGCTGCATTTTATTTTATTTTTTAAAAAAGCAAAGCTAAGCTGGGGAAACACTCTGAGCTGGAACAGAGAGGGAGTGGATAGATTGCTCATTTTGATAGACAGGTCTAGTTTTTAATTACAGTGAATTATTTTCCCAGTGCACTACAGTCACAGTAATTTGAAGGATGGATGTCTTGAAGTAAATATTAAAACCTGTTTTGTTTGTTCTACATGCTGTTTTTTTTTCCCAACACTGCCCCTTTTCCTATTCAAGTCAATTGAAATATCTCTCTCTTCCAGGGAGAACAGGTTGACTTGTATCCCCAATAATCTGTGGTGGGGAGCAGACCCTTCCCCAGTGGCCCTTGGGGTAACAAGGTCCTTGCTGGGTGTGTGTGACACTTTCTCCACTTTAGTCTTTCCTGCAAATCCATTGTCTTCTTTTCTACCTTCCTCTATGCAAGTCAATGGAGAATATCTCTCCAGGGAAGAAAAGGCTGTATCCCCAAAGGCCTGGGTGGCCGGAGAAGCCTACATCACACTTCCTTACCCCATCAGTTCTATTGGATCCACTCCAAAATTGCAAAGTCTGCCATTCTGGCACACCCACTGCAGGTATCATTCTGAAATTTGGCAGAAGTGGTGACTGTGCCCACAAATTGCATCCCAGTCTGCCAGAAAATAAAATGAACTTTTTATGTTCTGGTTTTTTTTAATCAAACTTTCCTTCAATCATTTTTTAAAAATCAAGCTTTAAAGGTGACTTGCACTAAAATCCTGGATCTGTCTACAGTTTGACAGGCTGATTCCACTCTGGAGAGGCTCTTAGGCTTTCTTCCACTTTGAAAAGGAAAAACAGTTATACAGGCATACCCCACTTAACATTGCTTCACTTAACGTTGCCTCGCTATTTGCATTTTTGTAAGCCACTTTGAACATATTTGTATGGAAAAGTGGCATATAAATTCAAGTAATAAATAAATAAATAATAACATACATGCTCCATACAACCCCATACCCCGCTTAACGTTTGCATGCTTCGCAATAACGTACATTTTATTGGCACGATGCCACTGCCATCTAGTGGTGATTGCGTGCAGTACAAGTGAAGACAATTGCTTCACTTAGAGTAGATTTTCACTTAAAGTATACTCTCCGGTCCCATTGCGAACGTTAAAGCGGGGTATGCCTGTATATGTTTTGATATTCCCAGTTATAGCGAATTTAGGAAAGTAGAGCTTTGTTTTTAACAGATCTAATTCAGTCCCAAATAACAAATGGAAATGAAAAAGACACAGAGCAGCTCCAAATAGATTGGGCTCCTTCCCACAGCTACATATACAAGATGAATATTGTGGTTGGTGAACACCCTTAGTTTAAACCTTTCTTATTTGCTTACACCCTGGCTCCTTGGATTGCCAGCTCTTATCTGCCTTGCTTCTTACTGAATACAGTTTCCTCACGTCCCGGGTGACTTTAATATCCTGTTTTAGGTTTCTCCACCTATTACATCATAAACTAACACAATGATCTAGGTAATGGCTTTGATCTGTGTTTGTTTCTTACAGGAAGTCAGCCAGTGGTTGACCCACAGTTGTAGCTTGTCAAAGAAGTACATTTCATTAACACTGTATCTTGATAATATCAATAAATTGTGTTGTACAGATAATTTGCCACACACATGGATTTTTCCATGCATATTTATTTATTTATTATATTTATTATATTCATTATATTTTTAACTGAACTTAAGGCAGTGTACATGGGGGTTCCCAAGTGGATACCCATCCAAGCAGACCCAGATCTGCTTAGCTTCAGCAAGGTGGCTGCATTACTTGCCTTCAGATTAAGCCCTGGGACCACACTGCATTACACCTGTTAGTCATAACTTTAGGGAATACTTTTTTTTTATATATATAATTTTTATTCAAATTTTTCCAAAAACAAACAAAACGAAGTCAAAAAAACATAACAATACAAAAACAAAAAATGAAAATAAAATAGTTGACTTCCGATTTGTCACAGATCAGCTATAAGTATATAATATACATCAAACCTGTCCCTTAATATATACATACAGAATCCCTTTTCTCCATAGGCTGTCTTAATTAATCGTCAAATCCCAGTATCATCATTTTATTTTGATCTTTCAACAAAAAGTCCAAGAGAGGCTTCCATTCCTTAAGAAATGTATCCGTCGATTTTTCTCTAAGTAAACATGTCAATTTATCCATTTCTACTAAGTCCATTAATTTCAATAGCCATTCTTCCATTGTTGGTGTTGATTCCATTTTCCACTTTTGTGCATATAATAATCTTGCTGCCGTAATCATATATAATATTATTCTTCCATATTTCTTTTCTATTTGTTTATCCATAAAACCCAATAAAAAAAATTCTGGTTTTGACTGAATATTTATCTTTAGAATTTTTTGCATCTTCCTACCTATCTGTGCCCAAAATGATTTTGCCTTTTTACATAACCACCACATATGATAAAATGATCCTTCTTGTTGTTTACATTTCCAACAAACATTAGAAACATTACTATACATTTTTGACAACTTTTCTGGAGTCATGTACCAACGGTACATCATTTTATAAAAATTTTCTTTAAGATTATAGCATAGTGTAAATTTCAAACCTTTTTTCCACATATTTTCCCATTGATCCATTTGTATATTATAACCAAAATTTTTTGCCCACTTTACCATACACTCTTTTACTTGTTCTTCCTCCATATCCATTTTCAATAAGAGTTTATACATTTTCGCAATTATATTTTCATCATATGTACACAGTCCTATTTCAAAATCAGATTTACTTATTTCAAACCCATACATTTTCTTGTCCATTTTATATCTTTCTAACAATTGTAAATAGGCAAACCATTGAAAACTATATCCTTCCTTTGTCAGTTGTTCTCTCTCTTTCATTGTATATTCTCCATGTACATTTTCTAATAGTTCTTGATAAGTTAACCATTTCTCTTTTCCAGCCATTTCTCTTCTATAAAACGCTTCTTGACTTGAGACACATAATGGTATTTTCGAATAAAACCTTGGTTTATATCTATTCCATATTTTCAACAGAGGACGTCTTATAAAATGATTGTTAAAGTCTACATTTACTTTTACTTTGTCATACCATAGATATCCATGCCATCCCCACTTCAAATTATGGCCCTCCAAATCCAATAGTCTTTTATTCCTCAATAAGATCCATTCCTTTATCCAGACTAGACAGCAGGCAGCAAAATAAAGTCTCAGATTTGGTAATCCCAGTCCTCCTCTTTCTTTGGCATCTTGTAGTAATTTAAATTTGACTCTTGGTTTTTTTCCTTGCCATACAAATTTAGAGATATCTTTTTGCCATTGTTTAAAAGGTAAATCAGAGGATATTACAGGTATTGTTTGAAACAAAAACATCATTCTTGGTAATACATTCATTTTTATCACAGATATTCTACCCATTAATGACAGTTGTAGTTTATCCCATCTTAGCAAGTCTTTCTTTATCTCTGTCCATAATTTTTCATAATTATTATGAAACAACTTTGAATTTTTATTTGTCATAATGATACCTAAATATTTCAACTTTTTCTCTATTGTAAAATCTGTCTTGTCCATTAACTCTTTCTGTTCCCTTAAAGTTAAATTTTTCACCAACATCTTTGTTTTTTGATTGTTGATCTTAAATCCTGCTAACGGTCCAAATTCTTTTAATTTGTCCATCAATACATTAATTCCTTCCAAAGGATTTTCTAGTACAATTATCAAATCATCAGCAAATGCTCTCAATTTATATTCTTCTTTTTTTATCTTTAATCCCGAAATTCTTTTATCTTGCCTTATATCTCTAAGCAGCACTTCTAAGACCAGAATAAATAAAAGAGGAGATAAAGGACATCCCTGTCTTGTACCCTTTTGTATTTCACATGAATCCGTTAAATCTCCGTTAACAATTATCTGAGCCTTCTGAGATGTATAAATCGATCTAATCCATTTTATAAAATTGTCTCCAAAATCCATTTGCTCCAAAACCTGAAACATAAATTTCCAATTCAAATTATCAAATGCTTTTTCAGCATCTAAAAAAATCAAAGCTGCTTGTTTATCATTTCGTTGTTCTAAATATTCCAAGACATTCAAGACATTTCTGACGTTGTCACGTAATTGTCTTTTAGGTAAAAACCCTGATTGATCTTCCTGAATAAATTGTTGCAATATTATTTTCAATCTTTCTGCCAAGATCATTGTAAAAATTTTATAGTCATTATTCAATAGAGATATTGGTCGATAATTTTTTGTTTTAGTTAAATCTTGCTCCTCTTTAGGTATTAATGTTATATTAGCATTTTTCCAACTATCCGGTATCTTTCCCTCTTGCAGAATAAGATTCATTGTAGACTGTAAAGGTAGTAAGAGTTCTTCCTCCAAGCATTTATAATACATTGCAGATAACCCATCTGGTCCTGGTGCCTTTCCTAATTTAATTTTGTTTATAGCTTCAGATATCTCTCTTAACGTAATAGGGCCATTAATAGCTTGTCTCTGAAAGTCTGTAATTTTAGGCAAATTCTGTTTAGATATATACTCTTCTATTTTTTCAGATGGAATTTCCTGACATTTGTACAATGTTGAATAATATTGATGAAAAATCTTTTTAATTTTTACATTATCTGTCAACGTCTCATCTCCTTCTTGTATCTTTAAAATGATATTTTTTTGACATTCTTTTCTTAATTTATATGCTAACCATTTCCCTGGTTTATTTGCAAATTCAAAAGTCCTTTGTTTAGCAAAATTTAGTTTTCTTTCAATTTCTCTAACTGTCAGCATTGATACTTGCTTCTGTAACATTTTAATTTGATTTACAATAGAAACTTTAGTTGGATTCTTTTTCAATTCTTCCTCTTTTTGTTTTATTTCTTCCAAAATTAATTGCATTTTCTGTTGTTTCTTTTTTTTTAATTCAGAGTTACATTTAATAAGATATCCCCTCATAAATGCCTTACTTGTATCCCAAACGATATTTTCACTTGTTCCTTTATGTAAATTATGTTCAAAAAACTCTTTTAATTTCTTCTTACATTCTTGTACTACTTTGTCATTCTGTAATAAAGATTCATTTAGTCTCCATCTAAATCCAAGATTTTTCTTTTTTAAAGTTAATATCACAGGGTTATGATCCGAAAAAGTTTTTGGTAATATATCCATTTTAAAAGTGTCCTTCGCTAAAATTTTAGACATCCAGATCATATCAATCCTCGAGAATGTTTTGTGTCTTTCTGAAAAATAAGTAAATTCCTTTGCATTATCATTTATATATCTCCAGGTATCCACCAATTCTAAATGTTCCATCAGTTCAAAGCAAATCTTCGGTAATTTACCCTGTGTCTCTTTGATATTTTTTTCAGAAAGCCTATCAATTTTTGGTGAGATTACCCCATTCCAATCACCCATAACGCACTAATGGTCATATGAAAACTCTGACAATTTTTCCATAAGTCCTGTGTAAAACCTTGTTTTATCTTCATTGGGGGCATAGATACCCACTATCAAAATGTTTGTACCCTGTAGAGTAATTTCAACCCCCACAAATCTACCACTATCATCCAGTAATACCAATTTAGGAAGCAATTGTGGGTATAACTTTAGGGAATACTTATAAGGATTCTTCTTCAACAAGCAAACACAAGATAACCATAAGATTTATCTAATCCTTTCATTCTGTGTACCACTAAGTCTTGCTATCACATTCACAGCAAAGTAGGAGTTTTCTGAAGGAATTCTTATGGCTGATGGGAAATAAACATTTTGATGAAAAGATCAGGTATCTATCATTCAGTTTTTCCAGTCATTTGACTCATTGTGACATGAGTAAATACTGCTGTGCAAACACTTGTTACTGATCAGACATAACATTTCTTCTGACTGAATATCAATTACGTCATGATAGGCATGACTGCAGCAACCTGGTGTTTGATGTATTCTTATAATTTGGTACTCTCAGAACATGAACTTTGAAGCACCTCCTTTATGAAACAATTTTTATTTGTCTATTTATTTAAATAATTTGTTAGCCACTCTCAGAGCATCTTACAGATTAAAAAAATCAATAGCTCATGGATGCAACCTGACTTTTTTTTTAGCATGTCAATACATTTTTGGAAAACAGATGTGCAGACAGATTGTTGTAAATGTCTGTCTAGTCTCATCTATACCTATGTCCAAATACACAAAGTTCTAAATGGCATGGGACCCAAATACCTGAAGGAGCATCTCTTCCCATATCAATCTGCCTGTGCATTAAGATCTTCTGCTGAAGAGCAGCTCCAAGGGCCTTCCATATTAGAGAGGCACATTACTTAATAGTCATGGTGTGTGGGAGGAGGGGGAGCACAGCCATGGAACCTCCAGACACTGACACTGCTGCTGCTTACCCGAACAGGCACTGGCAGGAGCGTCACCTACAATCTAGCACTCCCACTGGTGCACCCACATGACTCCAATCATGCCATCACCCTGTCCCAGCTGTCCAGGTAAGCAGCGGTTAAGCCAGTGTCAGTGGGCGATATACTGTTATTTTACAACAAGGGACAGAGCTTTCTTGGCAGTGACATGCTGGTTTTGGAATGCCTTCCCAAAAGAGGCCCACCTGGTGTCTACACAAATTCTTTTTCAGATCAGAGAAAAATATTTTTACTTATCCAGGCATTTTAAATTGCTGGTGAGTTTTAATTTTGCTGTTTTTATCTAATGTTTTACTGTTGCTATTGCAATAAGTGGTTGCACACTAGTAGGATAAAGAGTAGTATAGAAATGTTTTATAAAAACCAAATGAATAAATTTAGAGTCCAATCCTACGTATGTTTATTCAGAAGTAAGTTGCTTCATCTTCAGTGGGGGTTTCTCCCTAATAAGGCTGCAGTCCAATGCACACTTATTGAGCAGTAAGGATGGATGGATCTCTCCATTTTGGTTCTCCCAGTTTCTAATTTTTCCCAAGCTTAAATTCAGTTCTCCATGCTAAGTTGCACTAGTAAGTGTGGGACTAATTAAAGGGCTTTTAGATGTTGCCAACTATCAACTCTTATTAAAAAAACAACACCCTCCAAATATTTTTTTAAAAACTCAGCATGTGGTATTATTATTATGCTAAATTACAATATTGCTCTGAATTCATATAATCACTTTTGCCTTTAAGCATATGAGTTGGCCATAAATTAACAACTGAGACATGATCACTTCTAAGCAAATTAACCTTTTCTGTCTGCGCTAAATTTTCTATTAATATGAAAATCAGCAGCAATTTAATTCTGGTTTGCTTGTGTGTGTGTGTGTGCTTTAATTCCAGGATTCTTATATTTTTCTCAGCTGTACTGTGACTGGCCACAGACATCTCCCACAGGTAAAGAAGTTATGGGGATGTGGGATCAATGACCTTCAACCCATACAGGTAGTAGAAATGGCCAGTGTCAAGCTTTCCCTTGGCAACTCCAGGCTTATGCACTCAAATGTTTCATTGGATGACATGCACGGAGGTAGGAAGCTTCCACTTCTCTCTCCACTTCTCCCCTGCCCTGCCCTGCCCTGCCCTGCCCACCTTGCTGTCCAGATCTGTATCACTGTAATTCAGGGGAAGGGAGCCTTTTTCAGCACAAGGACTGCATTCCCTCAGTGGCAACCTTCTAAGAACTGCATGCCAATGGTGAGTGTGGCAAAAGTAGGTGTGGCCAGACATACACCACTCTCTGTCCTCCACTAAGGCAAGCAGGAGGTATCATTAGAATTCAGGGATACAGTCCAACCTGGTAAGATCATTAGAGGGGCAGAGTAGGGCTAGTGAAGGATGTGGCAAGGGGCTGAATAGAGAGGGCTGGAGGATCACATTTGGCCCCTGCAAAGGCAGGGAAGTCATTGGCAATGGCTCTGTTTGAATTAATGATGGGGTTGCTAGGGTTGCACAGTGCCACTATTGTACTGAATGTAATAGTGATGATGTGTGATCAGACAGAATGAATGGGATCAAAGCAGATTTGGACCTGACCTGCGTAAAGACAGTAGTAGAAATCATGAACGAGGAGATCATTGCACAGAAAAAGAGTGTGGAAAAATAGGGGACCACTGAACTCGTTTCCTCGTTTTCATAGCTGCCTGAGGCCAGTATTAGGAAAACCTAGGAAAGAAAATTAAAGCAATTTATACTTTATAATACTTACTTTCATGAACTGCTTTAAGCACTTGACTTATTTTAAACACTTTTCTGCAATACTAAGCTGTCCTGCATATGAATTGTGCTAAAAATCACTGTTCCAAAAATAGTCATGATAAGTTACCTTTTCTTTTGTGTTATTTACCTGCTTGTTTGCATTTTGTGGTTGTTGAGATGTTTTGCAGTATCAGATTTTATTAATTGGTTTGATAACTGAGGCCACCTTCGTCAACCTTTTAGTTAAATACTGCTCCATAATTCCAAGCTATTGTACATTGCTGCATAGCATTAAAGTGCTTTATAAAATACCCTTGACCTCATTAAAAATAACAAGACCTCTTTACAGCTTTGCAAGCACTTAGCTATGCTGAAGGGTGTTGTAAAGAGGCTGGAATGTATTATGAAGTGCCATATGAAGCCTAAACTAGGTAGGCAATTAGTGAACTAATAAGGGTGCAGAAGTATTTCCTTGGAAACTGTTAATTTTTACATCAATAAGCAATTATCATATGTGCTGGGAACAGCATAAATTCATAGCTCTTGCTAGTCCAATGGCATGGCTCAGAAAAATAACAGGGATTTTAAAGATTGTCAGTGTAACCTTATTGTCAGAAACTTAGAAATATAGAAGCCAAAACAGAAAAAATAAGGATTAACACTTCTTATAGTAGCAGTATCTAGAAATATATAGAAATCTGCTGCCTGTTTATTATCTGGGGTGGTGACGGGAAATGATATTACTCTGATCTAATTTCTGCATTCTCTGCCTCTAAGCTCCTGGGCCCAATTCAAAGCCCTAGAAAAGACACAGGAACCAGCTACCTGAAGGAGCATCTTCTCCAGTATTGCTCCACCGGATCATTAAGATCAGCCAGGGGTACCCTTCTCGAGGTCATGCCAATGACTTGGTGGTGATACATGACAGAGCATTCTCTTAAGTTCAGTGAGGTGTACTCCCAAGGTAAATGGGTATAGAATTGCCTGGCCTTTCACAGTCTTTATTTCAGCACAGAAACCTCCAGACTTGGTGGCCTACGACTGGTTTGCAGAAGTTTGAAGGCTGTTCATGACTAACTTATGTAAGTAGAGATGTAACAGAAATATATTTTGTTGAAAATGGTGTCTGGCCTTCACTTTGGAAGGAATACATTCTGGTGCCCAGAATTCTGCCTTGCAACTATATTTGCCATGCGGATATTATTATTATTATTATTATTATTATTATTATTATTATTATTACATTTTTTTTATACCCCGCCTTTTGGCCAAAGGCCCTCAAGGCGGCTTACAAAGAAAAATAAACACGGGTATAAATACAATAAAAATACAATAAAAACAATATAATTTACAAAAATTAAATTAAATAACAAATAACATTATCATAATATTGTTAATTAAAAGCAGGGAGAGCCCAGGGTTCCAATCTGAAGAAGTTATTAGTTAAATCGGAAGTACTATATGATAGGCTGTGGCTACTGTTGCTTTATTCTGTGCTTTTTGGAGTAGAGTTTTTTCCTGGGTTGGCAAGTCTAGAATATGGCAAATGTTGCACCACTATAGTGGAAGCACACCTCTCCTCCTGGTGTAAATCCTGGAATAAAGGATTGCTCTACCCATATAGTATATGCCCTGGATGTCTTTAAGCTCATTAAACCTATTAATAATTATAGTTGTATGGTCATATCATGAATAATTTCACTAGAGTAATTAAGGAAATATTAATACAGTATCCAAGATATACAAGTAAGTGGGCCGCCAATACCAAATGGTTTCCTAGTAATTAGCCCAAGATAAAAAAAAAATGTTTAAAACTCTTCAAATGATGTAATATTCAGAGTAGACCCAATGAAGTAAGTGGACCTACTCACAGTATCCAAACTCTCTCAACTGCTGACAGGGCTTTACAGAGTAGTGGGACCACCACAGGACCTGCAGACTGCTTATGGTGGTCACAGCGGATGGCAGGGGCACAGGACAGTTTGGCCTGGATCGGATTCAATGCTATTGTGATCCAGCAGATCCCAGGCCCACTTCTTCCCTGCTCTCAGAACACCCCACAGCAAGACCTGCTGACTACTGCTGGCTACCAGGCAGCCCACCAACAGTATTTCTGCCCAGCTGCAAGTTTGGTGGCTGAAAGAGCTGGGCAGAGGCACCTCCATGTAATGTGCCCTCCCTGCAGCCTGTTGCAATGAGTTTTTAGATGCTCTGTTATGCTGCAGGCCTAACCCCACTTACTTGGGAGTATGCATAATAGAATTCATTTTGACCTACTTCATGTTTAAGGCTTCATTTGCAGCCTTAATTGGATACAATCCTTTGAAGTGTTTTCTTACAAAATGGCACGTCTATGGAATTATTGGAGCATTCTCAGGGTGGAAGAGGTCATTTGAGTTTTTCTGTTTCCTTCCTTGCTCTTAGACCAATGGTGCCGTGTGCAACATTCAAAAACAGATCTTTCACTCTGAAAGGTCGAGCACAGTAAATACAATAAATATTCCAGTCTGAAACACACATTTTTACCACTAAAATTTTAGCCTGTATTTATACACTCTTATCAAATAACTGTTCCTTCAAGAGCCAGAAGCTACATCAAATGAGAAAAATGAGAGAGAAGTGAAGAGGTCACACAGGCTTGTGCTATCATAACATGGCAAATATGCAGCAATACATTTTAAATAAAAAATTGTCATGCACTGTTGTGATAAGAGAACCTCTGCTTATATTAGAGGAAATTATTCTTATACAGTATAGATCTACAGGCTCATAAAAGGCCCACAGTAAGCATACAGTTCCTTACACAGCATTTAGAAAAATGCTATTGAGATAATAACAACGTGGGGGAGGGTGTGAACCTTTAGGAAACCTTTTCTGCATTAAATTTTACACAGAGTAAAGTGCATGATCTCACTACAACCTAACACTGTCTTATGAAATTCTATGCTGATTTTTTTTTTTTTTTGCAGCCTGCTGCCTTTTCTTCCTATGTCCTGCCTTACCATACTGGTACATGCATGGGGGAAAACAAACGGAATGCTCTACATACCTACCAACATGTTCTTTTCTAATATTTATTGATACTGCTACAACTACCACTAGTAGTTGTGGTCCAACAGCAGCAGCAAAATGAGAAACATTAATAAGAGTATAATGCTACTACTAATAATAATACCAGATAAAAATTTATATAGCACTTTAGAGGTATATGTTACTGTATATAAATAGCCCTATATTTTGGGTCAGGATAAACCAAGCTTCTTTTGTGATTATACTGATGGATTAATCTAAATGTACTTTGTTAGCACAAATAATTCCTATTAGATCCAGGAATAAATATTACAGACTGTAAAACCTTTCATTGGTCATGGATGTCTGGAGAGTTGCAAATAAATTTTCACTTTTTTGCCATGCTCTGTCCTTTGATGGGATCCTGTGCAATGTTAGTTGCTCTACAATATACTAGCATGAGTTAGCAACTAGTGGTGTGTGTGTGTTTTCAATGAATATATAGCATTATTTCCCTGCCCTCCAAATAAAACAAGAAACAAACTCAAACCCTCTCTCTCCTTTTAAATAAAAGGTTTTCCAGCCTCTCTGCAAATTTCCCATCCTCTGAATATCTGATGGTGGTAGATCATCCAGTGAGACTTAATAACATGGTGAGGGATTTCTTCTGTTGCTCAAAAATCAAAGAAATGCAAGAGACCAAAATAATAGGCCCTGCTTGTTGGCTTCCCATAGACATTTAGTTGGCCACTGGAAGAACAGGATACTGGACTAGATCAGCCTTTGGCTGGATCCAGCAGGACTCCTTATGTTCTTAATGTTTTATCCTAACCCTGTACATTTTTTTTTTACTTTTCATTTTATAGACTGGAAGTGCAGTTGAGAAAGAGAGAATGACTTGCTCTCAGAGAAGCTCCAGCTTTTCCCTGCAGAGAGAAGTGGTACAAAAAAGCACTGAGCACATCTGCCTTTTTTTTTTGTATCTTTTAGTTCATAAATAGAATGTGACAGTTTCTTTATATATCTTGGCTCACAACATCTGCATATTTTTGCTGTGGAAAGTGAGAGGGGAGGAGAGATGCCACAAAAGCTGTTTTGCACAGCTTTCTCTCTTTTTCCCAATGCAAATTCCAAGCTATCATCTCAAATATTCTTCTGCCTAGCAATTTAAGGAGTCATTTGGTTTATAACATTACCAAAATGTAGGCATGAGAGGATTTCCTGCATTTTGCTAATACAGAACTGGAATTCATTATTCTGCCCTGTGTTTGGAACATAACAGCCTGCTGGATCAGGCCAATGGCCCATCTAGACTAGCATCATATTCTCACAGTGGCCAACCTGTGAAGCCCAAAAGCAGGACCTGAAAGCAACAGCACTCTCCCCCACTTATGATTACCAGCAATTGATGTTCAAGGGCATACTGCTTCCAACAGTGGAAACAGCATGCCACAGTGTTCCACTCCTCCTGAATTCAGTTGAACTAGGAGAATTTCTAAAATTAATCCCTGAATTTGAGCATGCAGTTTGTTCCAGCTTCTAGTTCCTTCAGTTCATTTGCACATTCCCCCCTCTTGCATGACTGAAGCACATGCATACAACTTCTCACTGATTTGCACCTGGGCACCTGCAAATTGGTGTGTGTGTGTGTGTATGCAACCATTATGTATGGATGCATCAATGTTACTTTATCATCAGTGCTAATGTAGAGGAGCAAAGACAAACTGAGAACTGCACATGCATAGCTCTCTGAACAACATTTGCAAATAAAAACCAAAATGCTGGAGAATTCTTAATGCATTGGTTCCACAATGGAAACAATACCATGTTATTCAGAATGTCAAACTCTGAAGAGAAATTGATATGAGAATTTTGGAAGCATCCTAAGCAAAAAGCTCCACAATTATGATGGGGGGAGAGAGTACAGAGAAGGAAGGCTTGTATATTATCAGGACTTCAGTAAACTCTGCACAAGGTACACCTTGCACTCCTTGCAGTTTCTTTGTTAGTGAGGACAGATTTGCCAGTATCAGGCATGGAGAGCAAGCCAGCTCTCACTGCAACAGTCCCTAATACTTTTCATCATAGGCCTGAGCGGCAACCACAAGACAGAAAGGGGTCAATGAGAGTCACCATTAAGGAATGGGCTAAAACTACTCTCTTTCATGGTAAGCCCAACCATTAACAACTGCTTTTAACTGCATAGGCCCATCATAGGTACTCTTTTTTGGTCACACTAGAGTGGAAATATCGGAAGTGTGGAATGTTCAGAACTGGATTTTATGTATCTAGATTACTAGCAAGACTAGCAAATGTGGGAGTCACTTGTATATCAGCTCACCTAGGTACAGTATAAGATAGAAATCACTGCCACGATATGCTCCAAGCATTTATGTGAGAGTACAGATCTGATCATCGAATGTTTTGCAAAACAAGTAGTGTACAAAACAAGAAGAGCCCTGGTAGACCAACCAGAGCTTGGAAAAGTTACTTTTTTAAACTACAACTCCCATCAACCCCAGCCAGCATGGCCACTGGATTGGGCTGATGGGAGTTGCAGTTCAAAAAAGTAACTTTTCCAAGCTCTGCCAATGGCCCACTCTTCCAGCATCCTGTTTCCCAAAGTGGCCAGCCAGTTATGCCTCTGGGAAGCTGGCAAACAGGGCATGAAGGAAACAGCTCTCTCCAACCTTGCTCTTAAACTGCTGATAAATCTATCCTCTGTAACTTTGTTTAATCTCCTGTTGAAGCCATCAAAGGTAGTGGCTATCACAGCATCTTGGGGCAGTGAATTCCACAAATGAATTTATGCTCATGGAAACTCAGGAAGATTATATAACTGATAAAAGGGGATGCAGTTGATATAACAATACATTTTCAGCAGATAACGAGCAGCATGTGATTCTTACATTAGCTATTCTTGCTGGTAATATATAGCCAAATCAGACCTAAAGACAGCATACAGATCCCCTGATATGCTAAAGTCTCAGTCCCCATGTAAAGTACTTCTACAAAAGCTATACTGCTAAAGTGGGCTTTTGTTGTTAGCAGGATTGAAATTAAATCAATTGACTATGGCATGATGACATACTGGCTGAATTCAGATGTCATGATAAACTGGGAATTTCATGATAGGAATGAGGTTAGGCGAGTTTGGGGAATGTGTTCCCACCTCCTCTCTCCTGTTCTAGCATGGCTGCAAGGAGATAGGAAGGAAGCTTTCCTTTCCAGTTTCAATTAGCCACAGTAGCATTATATCCAAACTCTAAACTGTTTATTCTGAACAATCATTAGTTGAAGCAAATCATCTTCATAGCCCATAGTTTGAAGTTGGCTTGTTTTAAACAATAATAAATATTAATCACAATTAATCAAACAGGTTTGGATAAACACAACAAGCCACAGTGATAAAAAAAGAAGAAGCAAAAATGCCTGGAATATGAGATGGGTGTCCAAGGCTTGCCTTAGGCTTTTTTCTATCATGGTAAACCATGGTTTATTGAAACATCTGAAAGCAGCCATTCACCATCATTCTTTGCAAGCTGATGCAAATATACTGACCTTTCTGAATGAGTAGGGACATATGCAGAAGTTATTTAGGAAGATTTAATTCAGTTAAACCTAGAGCAAAAATCTTAATGCTCCAGCAATTATTTTGATAATTAATTGGCAGATAATTTAAACATACAAACTGAGAAATGTAGAATTACACTTCAGGCAGGTTTTCTGAATAACATCCAAGTTACTGATCAGTCTTCTTGAAAACTGCTGGTTGAAATAATTTTGCTTGCTGATTATCACAGTTTGTGCAATAGAGTGTATCTCAAATATGCAGGGGGTGAAACAAATTTAATGAACCATAGAAAATGCTCAGTTTTTTTATTTGCAACTATAATAATACCTAGATGGATGCGACTTACCTGAAATTGAAGTGGTTGAAAATATGCCTTCTCTTTGAATTATTTATTCTCTTGAGCAATAGCTGCACATCCCCAAAGCAACTTACTAATTTTGTGTTTTTCCGAGTGTGTACACTTCTCTCCCTGCAATATGAAATTCAGGCATGAAGGTCTGGAACTATCTGCATCAGAGAACTATAAACAGCAACAAAGTGCTTAACCAGAGTTAAGTAGTTGGGATTATTCTAGGACTATGTACTTGGACAAGAGAAAAACTGAATCTGACTTGACCCACTGAAAACTGAAGGTTTGAAAGAAGGATTGTTAACTATGGCTATTATGACATGGTAGTTTAGTTGTTACTATTTTAATGCCTTCTGTGTTTGTAATGCCCTCTGAATTTGGGTTGCGACTATAAAATGTGACTGTGTTGTATCATGATATCCAAGGAAAATGCTGAAAATAAATGGCATGCTTTTCTTCATGAAAGTTTCCATTGTACTTCATGGAACTGACATTTAGGCTGCAGTCCTAAAGCCACTTATTAGGAAGTAAGGCCTATTGACCTTAATAGGTCATGCTTCTTTGCAAACCCACTTAGGTATACATTGTTAATCTTGCAGTTGATTATTTTGTAATCCCAATTTCTCTTGAGAGGTGGTGGGAGGTTTCAGGGAAGCTTGACAATAAATGTACAGGGCAATGGTAATATGCATCTTCAGCAAGTAGCAGGCAAGCAGGCACGCCAATAGGCAATGCTAGTCCCAAACAGCATCAGCATCCTTGATGCCTCAAGACAGCTTCTGCCAGTTTCATTAAGAAATTACAGGAGGCCAAGCAATAAAACAGCTTGTGCTTACAACACACAGCCTAGGTTCTAGCCAGTGAGAAAAATGCTAAACTGGGCAGATCAAATCTTAGCTGAGAAGGTTATTAGTGGCTGTCATAATCTCTGATATGATGATATAATACCATGGTAGTAGCACTTTAATTTTCACAAACAATTTCTTTTCGCTCAATAGAAACAGTAGACCCTGGAACCTTAGGGTAAGAGTACTTATACTGAATTACAACACTGTGTTATGATGCTTTCAATCCTACCTTCAGGATCACTATCAGAGAGTAGCATTAGGAGACTGTTCAGATTTATGGCATTTGGGCTGTGGGTTCCTTCAGGGATCTATTTGATCCCTTATGGTATTTAATATTTATATAAAGTACAGTAGGGTCCCGCTTATACAGCGGGTTGGGGACCAGGCCCCCACCGTAAAGTGGAAATCGCCGTAAAGCGGAACCCCATTGATTATAATGGAGCGCGTGGCGTGAAAATGCCACAAAATCGCAAAAACGGCTTTAAAATGGGGAATTTCCCACCGCCACATTAGTGGAACTCCGGAATGTAAAGCGCCGGTAAGCGGGGCCCTACTGTATTGGGAGCTATCTGGGGATTTCTTGTTGATGGCATTCAGCTCTCTCTTGGTCTCCATTCCATCTGAATCAGAAGGGGGGTGTAGGTGCTGCCCCAGTGTCTACAAGCAATGGTGGACTGGATTGTTGTTATGTGCCTTCAAGTCGACTATGACTTATGGCGACCCTGTGAATCAGTGACCTCCCACAGATGGACTGGATGGGGTCCCATAAAATGAAACTGAATCCTAATAAGATGGAGGTGTTGTACTTCTAATGTCTGGTAATTAAAGAGATTACCTGTTCTGGGTGGGGTTGCAAGACGATCACTTAAGATTGAGGAGGCTTCAGTGACAAGGTGTACCTATGCCTAGCTACTGTTGGTTCACCACCTACAACTGCCACTTGACTGGGATGGCCTGGCTATGTTAGTCCATGTCCTGGTAACTTTGCAATTGGACTACTGCAATGCACTCTACATGGCTCTGCCCTTGAATATTACTGATTTTGCCTCATTGAAAAAGCCCCAGTAGTCTTCCAAGTATTGCTAGAGGTCACCAGAACAGTTTGAAGACCACTGCTTTCATGCAAATGAGATGCACCATTTTGTTTCATTCTTTAAAATATAGTAACTAACTTCTAACTTTTAAAAGTATTGCATTTCAAATTTATCATAAAACCATGAACTCTGGTATGGAAAGCATGTCCTTATTCCAAATGGGTAGAGCTTGATTGTAATGACTCTTGAGTGAAAGAACTGAACACTGAATATGCTCAGAAGCAGTAACATGATGTTACAGGATAATCACTTAGTATGTTCCAGGGCTGAGCACTGACACTAAAACAGGTCCTTGTCGAACCACGTTTCATATTAAACCTGAAATCTCCATATCTATAACAGGTTTTTCCCCCTATTAAGGTTTAAAAGTTGTTTCAGAAAGCCATTTAGAGGGGGGAAGTAATGTGAAAGGCAGTCTTCTCCTGGTTCCCAGATGGTGCCATTCTGCTACTAAATTACTAATGCAAACAAAAGTACCAGAATTGTCACCTATTTATTGGAGAAGTTAGGCTATACTGTCACCTCCTGATAACACCATTTAGCAGAGCATATTTTACACCAAAACTTATTGGCCAGTACATATAGCCCTCTGAAAAACCCGTCTGCAAGGCCATTACCCTGCCTGAAACCATTAGTGCTTTGCTTAGATCCAAAGGCATTTGCACTATCTACAAACAATCAAGCAATGGTCAAAGACGCAATTCCAACACGTGGAATTCAAAAATCCATTTCAAATAGAAGGTGCAGTAATCAGTACAAAAATTATTAGATTTCACACATCACACTATTTTGACAATTTAGTCCTTTGAAATCTATAGGAATAACCATCCTGCAAACAGCTCAGCATGATTCAAGTCTTCAGCTAAAATACAAATAAAACAACCAAGAACAGAATTATTTGACTTTCTCATACCATGGATGCTTTATCATATGGTTTACAAAGAATGAGAAAGCCTTTTCTCGTTCTTGTTTCTATTCTCATTTCAGTTTATTCCACAACATACTGATTAATCTTATTATAGGGCCACAATAAGTTCTATGGCTTATAGGTAGAAAATGGGTCAATGGAGTTTTTTGAAACTTGGCAGTGAAGGAGGGGTAAGTTTGGGGATGGTCACTGAATTTAGGGTAGAGAGAATTTAAAATGCCTTATTTTGAATGACTTAAATGTTTGACAAGTAAATAAAACTGTCCCAGTTGGTCCGCAGGGCAGTGGGACAGTATCTGACCCACTTGACTGGATTCAGTCCCTTCACCCTTGCTTTGTATGATCAGGAGAGAATGGGATGTGACCTGGGCAGAGGGGGAACAGTCTGTAGGGAGTGTTGGGGACTGGACTGAGAGTCCTGGTAGGCCAGATTTGGCCCAAGGGCAACAGGTTCCCCCTCCTAGTTGTAATCAAATAATTGAGCCTAGCATGATTGTAACTGGCAAGTATGAATCTGCAGCTGTCATAATGAGTGAATATGGAAGATTAATTAAGATTCTAAGGATCTTGTAAATACGAGGTAGGATGCTAAACAAGTATCCATAATTCACAATTTGGTCTGCATATAAGGGCGGATGCATGGGAAACATTGCACAGAAAATTGGTGTTAATAAAATAAAAACAGCCACACCAGCAGAAGAGTTGCTTTTCTGGAAAAAAGCAAAGGTCCATCAAGTGCTGAATTTTGCCTCCAACAGTGCCCAGTAACTGCCTCTCAGAAGTGGATATGCTATGGTTATAGACAGTCCTTGTTGATCTGGTAATCAGATGTATACTGTCTGCTGCTGAATGTATAAGATTCATTCTTTGAACAATTATGAATTACAAAAATCCACACAGGGACTGGGGAGTACATTACTCACCCCAAGATTCATTATGAGAGGGCTAAGATGTATAGTAATGACAGAGACCTTTCAGATTAAGGCAATGATATTTTTTTCTACAAGAGGCTGAAGGCATGTTTTATAAGTTTGGTGGGGGAAAGAGACTGTGCGAGAATTATACCAAAATTAGAAACATTGGTGAGTGCCCTGAGGCACCTTTATGGTGAAAGGGGGATCTAGAGACTAACTCTAATGAGTTGTGGGACTCTGTGGTGAGAGGAAGATCCCCTTGAGGTTTATCTGAGCCACACACTCAAAGTCTTATAGCATGAGGAGATAGTGAGTCAGGCTAGCCTCCCTCAGCCCAGAGAGGGCTGGCTGGCTGCAAGCTGAAACATCTACTGCTTGTGCTCAGGACAGGGTTGGCTTACCCAGATTTTACATGAGGAGGTGGAAAGCCATTGCTGCCTTAGCCTGTACAGCTTCCAGTTTCCACTGCAGGTTTATGTTATAATGTGCTAACCAAAGTGTGGCCCTCAGTGGTCCCATCATGTGTGTCCTAACTCTTTATTCCTGGTTGTAGGTGCAGCATGAATTCTTCTGCAAAAATTCAGCAGAAACTAAACCCAGTCTGTGCAAACTCCAGACTCCAACTCTGTATAAGTGTTACCCATTCATTTTCTGCTAAATTGTGGCAGCAGCATAAGACTTCAATCTAAACTGTAGCGGTACTGATTAAACCTAAGCACAGCTGAAGATTAATGTGTAAGGCTAGATGGAACTGAGGTGAACATATAACAGATGATTTCATGCTGTTCTAATACTGAACTATGTGAGAGCATGAGTATATGGGAAAGTATGTAATGTACTTCAAGTATCTGGGCCTGCAAACCCTGTAAGAGGCATCACTGCAACAGTTCTAGCTGAATGAGTTCTAATTTGCCACTCAAGAGGCAACCTACCAAGTAATAACTATGAGAATTGTAAAGTGCTCCTAATGCAACGTACTGTAGCTCTGTTTTTAAGCCAATGGCTGAAATAATTGCGTGCCAACTTCACCTAAATGTGTGCAGACTATCCACCTTTTTTTAAAAAAAACCAAGTAATTGTACTCACTAGAAAAGCAAAGGAGATCCTAAGAATTTAACACAAATAATACATTAAATCCCTCACAATCCTTACGCATGTTCCCCACATATCAGCGCTACAGTGATTTCAATGTGCTAAGCAGTGTCTGGGAAGGGCTGTGGCTCAGTGGTAGAGCATATGCTTTGCATATAGAAGGTCCCGGATTCATTCCCTGGCATTTCCAGTTATATGGTTTTTTTTAAAGGATCAGACCACAAAATATAGGAAAGACCACTGCATGAGACCTGAGCAGTCAGGCAGAGCAATCCAACTCAGGGGAAGCTGGCGGGAGGGGTGCTGGCGGAAAAGGAGCGGCAGGAAGTTCAATGGCACCCAACTGCCATTTGGGAGCCTCTGGACCAGCTGAATGCCGGATCAACCAGGAACTGCGCATGGGGACAGGAAAGTAAAAGCCGGCTCTCAGAAATACCCCTATGGGGGAGTAAGCACTCTCCATAAACTTCCATTGTAATTCTTTTCTGAGACTGACCTCTTTCCTGGTGTAACTTTGGCATTGATCGGGACCTGCAGGAGCACTCCAAACACAAGTTGGATGTGGCCTAAGTTTCCCCTCTCAGCTCCTCCTCCGACACACCCCTGGAACATCCCCTTCTCAGGCCTTACGCCAGCTTATGCCGGCTCCCCTTTCACTAGGCTGAGTTTCCCCAGCAGACCCCCGGCTCAGCCGGAAGGGTCCTGGCTCCGCTGCAGCTGAGCTGTGATGAGGGACTTCTGCCAGCAGAGCCAGAATCCTGCCAGCTCAGCTGGGAGGTACACCATATCCACCTCCACTCCGGCTGGCATAAATGGCAATTGGATTGCTCCCTAATCTATAAGGCAGCTTCTTATGTATAACTTCATTATTTTATAGGTGCTGTTTTTAATAGCATTTTTTTCTGCTTATGATCTTAAATTTGGAGATATTCTTAGCTACTGGTGCTTTTACTGCTAACATGAACAAAAATAAAAACCAGCAACAATTTGAATATTGTATTTAAATAAAAAGAATCTATAAATATTTTAAATGAATAAAGACTGTTTCCAATGTATTGTTTTTATTAACAATCATAATGCTGCATTGTAAGTTTAAGTTTCTAGACTAACTTAGACATCTTGCATAAGAAAAGAAAGATGACATAGAAAAAATAATAAGCAGAGTAAATATTTAGGGTGGCATTCTATGCTAGTCCTGTTCAGAGCGGATCTACAGAAGTTAACAGACATTGCTAACTTAGGTTTATTAATTTCAATGGGTCTACTGTGAGTAGGACTTAGTTGAATACTTTATTACAAAATTGCATAGATTAGAAATGATTTGTTACCAAAACAGAGAGCTACTTTCACGCTCACCCAACTAGACATGTAATCAGGTTCTGTGTGTACCACTTTTCACTTCCATACCCTAGCAGTTACCTTTTCCTCTCTCAAGAGGCAAGTTCTACCTTCCTTCTCCCTTTCTATGACTTCCTCTGAAGTTTATAAGCCATCAGGAGGTGTCAAGGTCAATTATCAGCCACACCTTTACCCAACTGCACACCAACGTGGCTGATTACTGGTTGGACTGATTACTGATGAGCAAAAAGCCAATCTACCAGCTCCTTCCCAATGAAATCTTTCTTTCTGGGGCATGTAACAGGTGCGTCTCTCCCCCCCCCCCGGAATATGAATCTTTTCCATGGTAGGGACAAAGGGTGAAAGCCATCCTCACCAAAGTCATGACTCCAGTACAGTTCACCCCCCTACAACTGTTTAGAATGAGTGAATGACCAAATAAATAAATAATCCAAGGACTATTGATCTCATTAATGTCATGTGTAGTTTGACCCCCAAATAAAGATGCTTGCTGGAATAAAATAATCATAACTGTCCATTTGAAAGTGGTCACACAGAACCCTGATGTGGCCATCTCTTGGGAGGCTATTCCATAATATACATGCCAAAACTGAAAAGGCCCTCCCTTGCCCCACAAACTACACATATTTTGGGGAAGGGACAAATTATGAACAAATCTCAAGTAGGTTCATGTGGAGAAGGGGATTCCTGAGTTATGCCTAGGCCAGTTCAGACTGTTTAGGGTTTCACAGACCAAAGCCATCACCTTGAACTGAGCCCAGAAACAAATTGGAAACCAATGAAACAGCAACAAAATTGGCCTAAGGTTGTCTATCATTCCAGACACAATAGTTGCAGCATTTTGAGCCAACTGAAGTTTCCAGAGTATGGCAATCACACTTAGAGCACATTGCAATAACCTAACCTAGAAGTGACAGAGTTAACTCAGCTTTTTCAAGGAAGGGGTGCAGCTGGTGAAATGGTAGTTGATTCACTGGCAATCACTCATGGCCGAGTAAGATTGTCTTCCAAGATAAGGTCTTTAGCAGTGGGTCCGTAAGTGACTGTGGAGGCCAATTCTGGATCCACACAGCCTCCCACAGTGAGGACATAGGTTTAGAGATGGAAGATGGTAGTGATGACGATTTGTTTGATGTGCGTTCTGCTTAGCTCGTTTGTACCGTTCGCCCTGTATTTCTGCTTCTTCAAAGTCCACAGCACCTTTGATAATAGCCGACCTCCATTTGGGATGTTCATGGGCCAAGACTTCCCAGTTGTCGATGTTCATGTTACATTTTTTTAGATTCGCTTTAAGAACATCTTTAAACCTCTTTTGCTGTCCACCGATGTTCTGTTTTCCATCCTTAAGTTGGGAGTAAAGTAGCTGCTTTAGAAGACGGTGATTAGGCATTCAAACAACATGACCGGTCCAGCAAAGTTGATGTTGAAGGATCATTGTTTCAACACTGGTAGTCTTTGCTTCTTCCAAAACGCTAACATTAGTCCATCTGTCTTCCCAAGTAATTTGCAGAATTTTCCAGAGGCAGCGTTGGTGGAATCTTTCAAGAAGTCGGGAGTGGCGTTTATAGATGGTCCATGTTTCACAGTCATACAGCAAGGTCGGTAGTACAATGGCTTTGTCAATAAGCATTTTGGTCTCCCTGCGAATATCCCAATCCTTGAACACTCTACGCTTCATTTGGGAGAATGCGGCACTCACAGAGCTCAGACGATGTTGAATTTCAGCATCGATGTCAGCTTTTACAAAGAGATGGCTGCCGAGACAGGGGAAGTGATCAACGTTCTCCAATATCACACTATTAAGCTAGATTAATGGTGCTACAGAGGAACTATTTTGCACCTGTTGATGAAGCACTTTAGTTTTTTTAATATTAACTGACAGCCCAAGCTTTCCATATGCTTCTGCGAAGACATTTAGGATAGTTTGAAGATCTTTCTCTGAATGTGCGGAGACCACATTATCATCGGCATATTGAAGTTCTACGACAGAGGTTGACATTACCTTACTTTTTGCTTTCAGCCTACTGAGATTAAAAAGCTTTCCATCTGTTTGATATATGATTTCCACGTCAGTAGGAAGTTTCCCCTCAATAAGGTCTAGAATCATAGCAATGAAGATAGCAAATAAGGTGGGAGCAATGATGCATCCCTGTTTGATGCCTGATCCGACTCTGAATGGATCACTCTGAAAGCCATTGTTATCCAAAGTTGTTGCTGTCATGTTGTCATGAAGGAGTCGCAAAATATTCATAAATTTATCAGGGCATCCAGTTTTCAGAAGGATGGTCCAGAGAGCGGTTGGATTCACAATGTCAAAGGCCTTAGTCAGATCAATAAACACCATATATAAAGGTCAATTCTGCTCCCGGCATTTTTCTTGAAGCTGTCATGCAGTGAAGATCATGTCCACTGTCCCCCTAGAAGGGTGGAAACTATTTTGAGATCCAGGGAGGACATTTTCTGAGATCGGCAGGAGGCAATTTGTAAGGATCCTTGCAAGGATTTTACCTGTGGTAGCAAGAAGAGAGATACCTCGATAGTTCCCGCAATCTATTCTATCACCCTTCTTAAAAAGGGTGATAATTATGGCATCCCTAAAGTCTTCCGGGATCTCCTCCCTCATCCAGATTTTTTTGGTGATCTTATGAAGTTGTTGTGTAAGTTCAGGCCCACCTTCTTTAAAAACTTCAGCAGGAATCCCATCAGGTCCACTAGCTTTGTTGTTCTTCATTTGATTGATGGCTTTACTGACTTCATCCAAATTAGGGGATACTGCAAAATCATCTCTAATTTGTTGTTGCGGGATTTGCAAGAAGACCTCATCAGCCACAACAGAGTTACAATTAAGGAGGTCATGGTAATGCTCTTTCTAGCGCAGTGCAATAGACTCTTTATCCTTAAGAAGTTTGGTACCATCCATTGAACGTAAGGGACTTGTACCGTAATTTGTTGGTCCATAGATGGCCTTTGTGGCATTAAAAAAGCCCTGTGCATCATGAGCATCTGCAAAGTGCTGGATTTCTTGAGCTTTCTTTATCCACCAGGCATTCTTAAGTTCTCTAGTTCTTCTTTGGACCTCAACCTTTGCACTGGCATAGATTTTTTTCTTAGCAGCACAGTTAATGTCTTTCTGCCATATCTGGAAGGCTTTCCTTTTCTTGTCGATGATATGTTCAATCTCACTATCATTCTTATCAAACCAGTCCTGATGTTTCTTAGTTTGGTATCCAATAGTTTGTTCACATGCTGCAATAAAGGATGTCTTCAGTTTAATCCAGTGTTCCTCAACATTTTCAGGGAGTTCCGTTGGTAGATGTTTCTTGAGAGTTGTTTGAAAGCAAGCTCGCTTAATAGGATCTTGAAGGGCATGGATGTTCATTTTACGCCTTGGTTTTCTTCCTTGGAGCCTATGTTGAGGAACAATATTAATGGCCATAGTGGATCGAATTAATCGGTGATCTGTCCAGCAGTCATCGGCACTTGTCATGGCCCTAGTAAGGAGTACATGACAACGATCTCTGGCATGGACAATTACGTAATCGAGGAGATGCCAGTGTTTTGACCGAGGGTGCTTCCATGATGTTTTACATTTATTTTTCTGATGAAAGAGTGTGTTTGTAATAACAAGATTATACTCTGCACATTTAGTCAGAAGTAGAATGCCATTCAGGTTGCTATTGCCAACTCCTTCTTTCCCAATGGTTTCTGGCCATAAATCGAAATCACACCCAGTTCTTGCATTGAAATCACCCAAGAGGATAATTTTATCCTCCTTAGGTATCTCTGATAAGATAGTGTCCAGCTAGTTATAAAAATTTTCCTTGACGTCTTCATCAGCATCTAATGTTGGTGCATAAGCACTTAGAATAGTTGCCTGCCGGTTTTTGGCAAGTTTTAACCGGAGAGTTGAGAGTCATTCATTAATGCCAATAGGAACTTCTGACGGGAGCTTCACAAGACTATTTTTAATAGCATCGTTCTTGTTCAGGCAGTCCTTTCCAGAAGAAGGTATAACCTCCTTTTTCTTCCTTCAGTTGTCTTTCTCCTGCTCTTCGAGTTTCTTGAAGTGCTGCTATGTCAATATTAAAACATCTCAAATCCCTCACGATGATGGCAGTCCTGCGTTCAAGATGTTCACTATCTGTATTGTCCAGCAATGTCCATTTTTTCCATGCTCCAAAATTCAATTGTCTTTTGCGACCGCTAAGTGGTGACCCCACTGGAAGCGGTAATCCAGTCAGGGAGAGAGATGAGGCAGACTATGTTTAGAGCATCTTTTCTAGCCCCCTCCTCATACAGGGTGAGCAGAGTGGATCCTGAGTAGGACTGCTCAGTCATGGGTACAGCTGCCAAACTACTCAACTGCCTTGGTCCTTGAGCCAGGATGACCGAATCTGTATCCACTGCCCATGTGCCGGTCCATGACTAGGGGCTTCTAGATTTCACAGTCCTGCCCCCGTCGCCATTCGCCAACTGCCATGGGACTTTTGGTTTGGTTTGGTTTGGTTAGAAGATGCCTGTGCGTGAATTTGTTTTATGTGGGGAGATCGGTGCACTACGATCAACACACAATCTTGACAGAAAAAGGCTTTGATCCAATGGCATGGATACCACGATGACTGGAAGTCTTTTATCTGCTGCAGCCTTCATCCGCCTTCACAGCCGTTGTAACGTACACATTGTTATCCTCCATGTGTTCTGCCGTTGAGGATTTTATTGGATCGTTCTTTGTCTGGTTCCTCTTCCAGGACCTTACTGCCATGGGTGACCCTGGTAGGAGTACATGACTCCTGACGGCATCGCTCACAGGGTTCATTGGAACACGCAAGCCCACTCACCACTGCAAGGTGATGATCCAGTGAGGGGACCTTTCTAATATGTCCCCTTAGGCATATATCGGTAGTGTGAAGCTAATTAGCTTAGGTGCGATGGAGGAACATAGTCCCTTGGGCTTGCCACAAACACACACTCAACTCTGAAGCCAAATCAGAGAAAGAGTTCCTTAAGAATAAGATTAAAAGACACAAAGGGAAAATAGAATGGTACTTTAAGAATATAAAAAATATTTATATATTATATATAATTATATATATATAATTAGTAATAAAGCTGAATGATGTATGTAAAGCATTTTTTCTCTTTCCCTTTTATTTTTTATTATTGTTTTAGTACTACTTTTTAATTTTGTTTTCCTTAATAAACATTATTTTAAAAATATTATTTATAATAATGATAATATATTAATTCTGCACAAGCCTCTATGCACTATTACAAAATTGCCTGATCTACATAAACATGATTGTGTGTGCATGCCTCCGCCTCCACCACCACCATGCACGTCAGAGCCTTGCCTGTGTGAGCTGGACCAAAGGTGTTAACACTTCCAAAATAGAGGCTGCAATCCAACTCCCCCCCCTCCCCCCAATATTACATTCAACATGTGAATGCCTCTGAAATAGTCTTTCCATGACAAATGAATTCCTGGCTATAACTATTCATGTGATCAGGAGAACTCACGAGGCAAATTCCACTAGTGGGATAAGGAGAGTCACTAAATGAGAGCAATTTGCTAGCAGGATAAATTAGTGTGAAGACTAAGTAAGGCTTGGTGTTTAGTCACTCTGCTTCCATCATCAACACTGACAGGTCAATTAAGGGAAAGGCAAGTATGTGTGGAGGACATGGGAGGATGCAATAAGATCACCCCAGATTGGGTAATGCCATATTACAGCACAATTAGCTTTTGTAAGCACTTGTAGCGCTGTGCCATAAGGCTAATTGAGGCACGGTTTTCTCATAAATCAGCACACAGTTTTGTCATAAATCTGACCAACTCTGCCTTTAGTAGTGGAGCTGAAAACTGCCGCTTCTCTAGGCTAAGGGAGCCAAGACATTAGGCCTTTCCTGACAGAGCTGGACTTTGTATCCTTATCAAAATTTGCTAACCTCACAGTTTCTATTATCATGCCCTTTCCCAGCTGTGAAAGAACTTCTAGTTATTTAAGCATGTGGTGGTTTTTTTAACATGTTATTACATCACAGTCAACCCCAAATGAAACATCTCACCCTCCAACTTACCACATCAATTTTCAAAACAACAATAGAGAAACTAGTCAAGTGACTCAAAATAAGCCTTAAAAGCATAGATGAAATGTGGGACATTAGAAAGGAAAAGAGAGAAAGGGGAGGGATTGGCAGGAAAGGAAAGGGCAAAGAGAAGCATTTAACACCTAATATTTATATTCAATCATCATTCATATAGAGAACAAACCAGATCATGGATTTAATCTCATGCACATCTCTCCTACTACTGTAAAAGGCAGTTTCCTCTTTATCTGCTAGGTGTAGGAGATCATCCACTCCCTGTTCCTAAACACAGCTACAATAAATCTGCCCATTTGGCTTGTGGCCTCACACAAGCAAAGCAAATCATGTAAGAACCCAGGAATTATAATGAATGACAAACGGAACATAAAGCAACAAAGAGATGCCATAGTAAGTAGTGGTACATTTAATGGACTGTATTCACTAATAGGCAAAAAACCTTGCGGTTTAAGAACATACCTATAGCTCACAGATATTTCTATCAAACTTTAAAAAGCAGGGAAATTGGGCAGCTATAGTGAATGCACCAGGGGAACAGGAGACCTGAACTCCTCTCTGAGATATTGTACTACCCTACAAATTTGTAAAAATGCAAACACAATTTGGGTTGTCTTTCACAGTCCAATCCACTTGCTGTGTGGCTTGGAAGACTTTGGTAACATGTGCCTCTGAGCATATGGTGAGTGGTGGCAATACCTGCCATCTCCAAAGATGGAGAATTATATTTTTCTGTTTGTTGGTGTTCTTACTTTGTTTCTTCCCTGTGTTACTAATGTTTCTACAGAGAATCCAAACTAGAAAATTTTATTTGCCTCATTATTCATCCAGAAATCTGTGTCAAATTTATATTTTTAATTTCAAAGCCTTTTTATTGGTCAATCTCATGTGATGGTAAAGACAGCCTTTTGTGTTTCAAATTGGAAGTTATGTTCTATTTCTATTTTGGGTGCATTAACAGTTGAATCTGAAACTGCAGTGTGATGTAAAATCAGACTGATTACAATATGTTGCTACTTCAGCAATGACTCTTAACTGTGGGAAAAAAAGAGGATGCATGTTCTCAGCCTGCTATGTTTATTTAAGAGAAGGTGGGCACAGTCAATTAAAAACAGAGAGCACACCTAGAATTTTGCTAGAATATATTTCACCTCCCACTGTTTTATCTTCTGCAAACTGAGACACTCGTGAGGTCCACTGGAGCCTATTCTGCAGAAGTCAGTGCCATTATTCCACAATTATGTTTGGAGTTTTTTTAGTGCAAATTTTGCTCTACTTCACATATTCACAGAAATAGAAACAAAATAAAATGAATTCCTATAGGAACTTCATTAAAATGGCAAAGTAAATCAGACATATTTAAAGTGACCATCTGAACTATATCAACTGTCTTAATAATGTTGCTTCCTCCCTGCTAAAACAAGATCAGCACAGCACATGTCTTCTTTCTATTATTTGGGCTGATTGCAGGTGTTGCCACCACTCACCATATGCTCAGAGGCACATGTTACCAAATTGTTGCAAGCTACACAGCAAGTGGTTTGGACTGTGAAAGACCAACCCAAATGGTGTTTGCATTCTGACAAATTTGTAGGGCAGTCCAATATCTCAGAGAGGAAGTCAGATCTCCTGCTCCCCTGGTGCATTCACTATAACTGCCCAATTTCCCTGCTTTTTAAAGTTTGATAGAAATATCTGTGGGCTATAGGTACGTTCTTAAACCGCAAGGTTTTTTGCCTTTTAGTGAATTTCCCTGCTTTTTAATCCGGGAGGTATGAAATGGGATCCTGTCCAAGTTTGCTGAGAATGGATTGATCATTTGCATGCTTATTGAGTTCAGTGGGATTTACTCCCCTGCAATCATGCTTAGAATAGGTGAAACTGACCACAGGGGATGAGGGGAGGAAACACAGAGGGGAGGACTGGTATGGGAGCAGGCAAGAATGGGAAGGGGAGAAGGACAGGTTTGATCATTTGCATGTTTATTGAATTCAGTGCAATTTACTCCCGTGCAATCATGCTTAGGATAGGTAAAACTGACCAGGGGGAAAGAGGGAGGGCTGGAGTGGACAGGGGAGAAGGAAGAAGGAAGAGTGGAGGGGAGGAGGAAGGTAGAGGAGAGGGGGAGGGGGGGAAAAAGCAGGTCCGATCATTTGCATGCTTATTGAGTTCAATGGGATTTACTCGTATGAAATCATGATTAGGATAGGAAAAACTGACCATGCGGGAGGAGGAGGGGGAGGGGGAAGGACCATATTGGAGGGGGCAAAGGAAGGGGGAGGGGAGGGTGGGTTTGATCATTTGCAGGCTTATAGAGTTTAATGGTATTTACTTCTGTGCATTCATGCTTAAGATAGGTAAAACTGACCATGGGGAGGAGGAAGGGGAGGGGGAGGAGGAAGGGGAGGGGGAGGGGGAGGAAGGGGAAGGAGGGGATTGGAAGGGGTTGGGGATGGGTAGGGAGGGGCAAAGGAAGGGGGAGGGGAAAGCAGGGGCAAGAGGGAGGGAATAGGAGGGAGGAGAAGGGAGGGTGGGTTTGATTGCATACTCTTTGAGTTCAATGGGATTTATTTCTGTGCAATCATGTTTGAAAATGGAAATGGACTGCCTTCAAGTCGATCCTGACTTATGTTGACCCTATGAATAGGGTTTTCATGGTACACAGTATTCAGAGGTGGTTTACCATTGCCTTCCTCTGAGGCTGAGAGGCAGTGACTGGCCCAAGGTTGCCCAGTGAGCTTCATGGCTATGTGGGGATTTGAACCCTGGTCTCCCAGGTTGTAGTCCAACACTGACCTGGTGGAGGGGCAGGGAGGGGAGAGGGAGGAGATTGGGTGGGTGGGTGGGTACTGGGGAGAAGGGAAAGCCCCTTTCCTTTATTTATTTATTTATTATTTGATTTATATACCGCCCTTCCTCCCAGCAGTAGCCCAGGGCAGCAAACAGAAACAATAAAAACACTTTAAAATGTCATAAAAAGTCCTTAAAATACATTAAAACAAAACAACATTAAAAACATTTTTAAAAAAGCTTTAAAAATATCTTTTTTTAAAAAAAGGGTTAAAACATTATTAAAGAAAACATATTAAAAGCAATTCTAACACAGACGCAGACTGGGATAGGTCTCAACTTAAAAGGCTTGTTAAAAGAGGAAAAGTCTTCAGAAGGCATCAAAAAGATAGCAGAGAGCAAAAGGAAAACATTGTGAACAGTATCATTGCTTTTCAGCGTTCCCCCCACCTTTTTATTCTATAGCTGGCACATGTAGCCTCCCACCCAAATTTAAACCAAACCTGTCCCTGGCCACTTCCACACCAGGTCTTTATTTAACTTTGGATAGTCATGGCTTCTCTCAAAGAATCCTGGGAAGTGTAGTTAGTGAAGGGTGCTGAGAGTTGCTAGGAGACGCCCTGTTCCCCTCACAGACCTTCAATCAGAGTGCCTGACTGTTAAACCAGTCTGGCCACTGGAGCTCTGTCAGTGGAACAGGAGTCTCCTCTCAGCACCCTTCACAAACTACACTTCCCAGAATTCTCAGAGGGAAGACCTGACTGTCTCAAGTGAAATCAAAGTCTGGTGTGGGTGTGGCCCCCTGATTAGGCAAGCCCAGCAACTGTGAGGCTTTTAGAACACTGACAGTTGGTTCTTACTGAGCATGCCACGTGTTATCATACGCTTCCAGCCAAAATTTCTTAAATTAATTAAAAATCAGCCAGGCATTTTTTTAACTTTTAAACTGCAGAAGATGAAGGTCAGAGTATGGGGCAAGGTCAGTAGTAGGATTACAGGTACTCTGTGAACATGGCTGATTTTTAATGAATTTCAACAGATTATGAGAACTCTCAGAGAAAAAAGTCCAAAAGGGCTCTGAGGTTTTTCTCTCTCTTTTTAGAATTTGAACTCTCAATTCTCTCTGACTGTTTTATGTATCACCATGAAAATTGACAGGGTTGTTAAGCAAGCGTTTCTGAGTTCAGTACTATACATTTTGTAAGGTTTTGCTTTGAAATGAGCTTATGGGAAGCATCAGAATGGCATGGGGGTATTTTCAATTTAACATTGCGGAATGTGAAATATCTACGCTGGCTATAGTATACAGCCACTATCATGGCTGTATAATCAAGTAGGGTGCTTTCAACTATTGTCCTATAATAATGCCCATGTAGTGCTTTCAGATGTTCAAAGCGTGGCTTACAATATCATGTTGTAATCATTACAAGAACACTATAAGATAGGACAGTATTATTCTCCCCATTTTGCAGATAAAGAAAGAAGGCTGAGAGAAAGTGGCTTAAAGGACATGATCTTTCTGGGTTCTAAATCATGTGGGGAACCTACTTCAGTAAAAGAGGCTCCCTAGTGTCGATGTTCAGCCCTAAATATCTGGACCTGCAAGGACATGCAGGAAGTTGAGGGGTCAACATAGTACAATGCAATAAGATTGCCACAGACTGTGCATTGCCATAGCACTGAACAATTAGCACTACTACAAGCAGAGACTTATGCCAAAGTGCTAACTGGGTGTAAGTAGTAGAATGAATGAATATGATTCGTGTTTATACAGCCACAGAGTGGCTGTATACTATACCCAGCATGGATTTTTTGCATTCTACAGTGTTAAATTGAAAATACCCCCATGCCATTATGCTGCTTCCCATAAGCTCATTTGAAAACAAAACCTTACAAAACTTCTAGTCCTGAACTCAGAAACACTTGCTTAACAACTCTCTAAGTTTTAATGGCAATACACAAAACACTTAGAGAGAATTGAGAGTTCAAAGTGTAAGACAACAGAAAAAAATCCAGACCCCAGTTGGACATTTTACTGTCAGTGGTATCATAATTAGTTGAAATTAGTTAAAAATCAGCCATGTTCACCGAGGCCCTGTAATCCTATTACTCACCTTGCCCCATACTCTGACCATCATCTGCTTCAGTTTAAAAGTTAAAAAAGATACATGGGTGATTTTTAATTAATTTATGAAATTTAACATTGGAGTCAATGATAAGCGTGGGCATGCTCAGTAAGAACCATCTGTCAGTCTTCTAAAAGCCCGGATCAACAGGTGTTTGGCTTGGCTAATCAGGGAGCCACACCCACGCTAGACCCTTATTTTACTTTAGACAGTCATGGCTTCCCCCAAAGAATCTTGGGAAGTGTAGTTTGTGAAGACTGCTGAGAGTTGCTAGGAGACTTCTATTCACCTGACAGAGCTCCATGGTTTAACAGAGTGGTTTAACAGTCAGCCTCTGTTCTGGGGATTATAGCTCTGTGAGGGGAACGGTGTCTCCTAGCACATCTCAGGAATACCATCGAATTCAATAAGCATGCAAATGATCAGCCCACATGATTGCAGTGGAGTAAATCCCATTGAACTCAAGAAGCATGCAAATGATCAATCCATTCTCAGCAAACTTGCACAGGATTCCATTTCTTACCTCAGATTAAAAAGCAGAGAAATTCACTAATAGGCAAAAAAAAAACCCCAAAACACCAACCTTGTGGTTTAAGACCATACCTATAGCCAAAAGTATTTCTATCAAACTTTAAAAAGCAGGGAAATTGGGCAGCTATAGTGAATGCACCAGGGGAGCAGGAGATCTGACCTCCTCTCTGAGATATTGTACTGCCCTGCACATTTGTAAAAATGCAAACATAATTTGGGTTGTCTTTCACAGTCTAACCCACTTCCTGTGTAGCTTGGAAGAATTTGGTGAGTAGTGGCAACACCTGCAATCAGCCCAAATAACAGAAACAAGAAATGTGCTGTCCTGATCTTGTTTTAGCAGTGTCCTGCCCAAACTCAAAGAACTCAGACTTAAACACGGCTGTGTTTTTTTCTTTCATTGTAGTAAGAGAAAGTTTCAATTCAGTATGCTTCCTGAATGTACCTACGGCTTACTCAGAACTCAGCATTGCTCTAGGTCTAACCAGGCACAAGGTCACTGCGCTAAGACGTTGACTCAGCAGCTACTCCCCCTGCAGCTGGTGCAAAATGTGACAGCGAGACTGCTCACTAGTGCAGGGTATCGTCAACATCATCCTGCTGCTGAAAGAATTGCACTGGCTACCGATTAGCTGCCAGGGTTGGTTCAAGGCTCTGGTTTTTGTGTACAAAGCCCTAAATATCTTGGGACCAGGATAACTGAAAGACCATCTTATCCCTTATATATCCAGTCGATCACTGCACTCTGCAGGTGAGGGCCTCCTGCAGATATCATCTTATCAGGAGGTCCTTTCTGCACAATATAGGAATTGGACCTTTAGTGTAGTGGCACCTACCCTGTGGAATTCCCTTCCCTTAGACAGGTGCCATCTCTGTTATCTTTTTGGCACCTATTGAAGACCTTCCTTTTTCAACAAGCCCAATGGTAAGCCCCCTCTGAATACTGCTTACCATGAAAACCCTATTGAGAGGGTCGCCATAAGTCGGGATCGACTTGAAGGCAGTCCATTTCAATTTAAGTAGAGACCTTATCCCAATCTGCATCTGTGTTGGAATTGCTTTTTAATATGTTTTTAAAGTTTTTTTAAAAAATGTTTTTAAAGACGTCTTGTTTTAAAATGTTTTTAAGGAAGCTTTTAAGGATGTTTTGTTTGAATATATTTTAGTTTGTTTTTATTATGTTTTAAAGTGTTTTGGTGCTTTTGTTTGCAGACATGGGCTTCTGCTGGGAGGAAGGGTGGGATATCAATCTAATAAAAAAAATAAAAAATATGACACTGACCAATAAAACAGCTTTGAAATTAATGAAAATAAATTTGACATAGATTTCTAGGATGAATAATGAGAGATATATAATTTTCTAGGTTAGATTCTCTGTAGAAACAATAGTAACACAGGAAAGAAGCAAAGGAAGAACACCAACAAACATACAAAAATGTAATTCTCCATCTTTGGAGATGTAGTCCTGATTGCAGGTGTTGCCACCACTCACCATATGCTCAGAGACACATGCTACCCAATTCTTCCAAGCTACACAGGAAGTGGGTTAGACTGTGAAAGACCAACCCAAATTGTGTCTGCATTTTGACAACTTTGTAGGGCAGCACAATATCTCAGAGAGGAGGTCAGGTCTCCTGCTCCCTTCATACATTCACTATAGCTGCCCAATTTCCCTGCTTTTTAAAGTTGGATAGAAATATCTGCTGGCTATAGGGTTTCTTTTCCTATTAGTAAATTACAATACTATTTAGGATGCAATGACCATAGCATGGTGCTTAAAGAAGGTAATGAATATATTAAATGGTTTTTTTCATAAAGAATGATTCTTAAAAGCATTACAATTCTGAACTTGCAATTAACTGTTTCTATTCAATTGTGATACTTCTCATTAAACCCATTAATACAAATTGATTAATGGCAATAGATTATAGGTGTTTCTCTTGATTACGAGGTCATTGCTGGTTCTCCATTCATTTCATTTCGCCTTGAAATATGCAGCTCCACCTATTGAGGATGTCTACACATAGTCATATGGAACACCAGTATCAAGAGGATTTCCATCTTTGGCAGCCCATTGTCCACCATTGGAAGCATTGCAATGCTTTTTAAAATTTCTAGATTTAATTATTTTCAGTATTTTTTTTAACCCACCCTTCATCCCAGGGCAGGGTATGGTACAGTAAAAAAATAAAACAAAAGCTTTTTCTACACTGAGCTGAAACAGGAGCAGCTTATCTCTATGTAATTGACAAGATTAGTGGTTCCCAAACTATCCCCCCATGGATGGAAGAAAATGTGTGATGCCACTCCAATTTCAGCGATCACGGGTAGAGGGAAATATAGCCATGAGGATGTGGGGAATTACCATAGAAGACGAGGGCAAGGCTATCTGCACCTTGTTCCTTGCTGTTACTCCTCTTGTGGATGGATTCCTCATTGCTCATCTGCTGTGCCCACTGTCCTGTGTGTGTTGTTGTTTAACGCCAGATCGGTACATAATAAGACCACTCATCCATGACTTTATTGTGGATGAAGGTGCCGATTTGGTGTGCATTACTGAGACCTGGGTGGGTGAGCTGGGAGGAGTTGATCTGACCCAGCTTTGCCCACCGGGATACGCAATGCAACACCAGCACAGGCTGCAGGGACGCGGGGGGTAGGAGTCTCTGTGGTCTACAGAACTTCCATCTCTGTCACCAGGAAACCACTCTGTCTTAGAAATGGCTGTGAGGGCCTGCACCTGGTGTCAGGCTGAGGAGACAGTAAAATAGAGTTGCTGCTGGTGTACCGTCCAACGTGCTGCCTGGCAGCTTCTCTGACCGAGCTGGTGGAGGCTGTCTCAGCTGTGGTGTTGGAGGAGCCCAGAACAATAGTGCTGGGTGATTTCAATGTCCACACTGGGGCTGCCTCTAGTGTTCTGGCTCGGGACTTCATGGCCTCCATGATGACCATGGGGCTATCTCAAGTTGTCACTGGCCCGACACATAGGGCAGGGCACACCCTCGATTTGGTTTTTGCTCCAGATGGAGGAAGGGGTGGTCTGGAGATGGGTGCTGGTGGATGTCACCCCATTGTCATGGTCAGATCACTTCCTACTGAATTTTAGACTTACGGCTCCGATCCTTCCTGAATGCCCTGGGGGAGTTCCCAGTAGATAGAGCAGGTGACCCTGCTGAAGCCCTTGTCACACTGTGGAACAGCGAGGCATGTCGGGCTTTTGAGGGTTGCCCCTGAGCACTCTCTCCAGCATTGTGGAGCCTGGTTTGCACCTTGGTACACCAGTGAGCTAAGGGCAATGAAACAGGCTAGATGGCGGCTAGAGCGCAAGCGGTGAAAGACGTGCTGTGGGGCTGATCGGGCACGAGTAAAACTTTATAACCATGCCTACTGTGTGGCGGTGAGGGTGGCAAAGAAGGCCCACTTCTCTGCCACCATTGCATCCTCAATTAGCCGTCTGGTGGAGCTTTTCTGTATTGTCAGGGGTCTGTTGACATCAACTCCCGGAAATGGAGTTTAGTCCCTTCGGAGGCCCACTGTGAATTGTTTGCAACACAATTTGAGGGTAAAGTTGCTCGCCTCCATAAATCTTGATGCCCCCTCCACATCTACTGTAGTCCCCAATGAGTTGTGCAGTGCAATGTCTGCTGCAACATCTTGGGAATGGTTTCAGTTGATACGGCCGGATGACGTGGACAAGGTGCTTGCGATGATGCAGCCAGCAACGTGTCCTCTCAACCCTTGCCCTTCCTGGCTTATTAAAGCTTGCTGAGGGGGTTTGATGAGTGGATCCGGAGTGTGGTCAACACATCATTGCAGGAGGGAGTGGTTCCAGCTGCCCTGAAAGAAGCAGTGATCCGACCACTCCTGAAAAAGCCTACCCTGGACCCATTGGTTTGTGACAACTACCGACCAGTCGCAAATACCCCCTTTTTAGGGAAGGTGATTGAGAGGGTTGTGCCGCAGCAATTGCAAGTACTCTTGGATGAAACAGATTATCTTGACCCATCCCAGTCTGGGTTCAGGCCTAGTTATGGGACTGAATCGGCCTTGGTTGCCGTGAAGGATGACCTTTATCGGGAGAAGGACAGGGGAAGTGCGACCCTGTTATTCTTGATCTCTTGGCACCTTTTGATACCATTGACCATGGTATCCTTCTGGGCGGACGATGAGATGGGTATTGGAGGCACTATCCTATCCCCAAGGTCGTTCTCAGAGAATAGCATTGGGTGACTGTCTTTTGGCCCCCTTGCAGTTGTGCTGTGGGGTGCTGCAGGGTACCATCTTTTCCCCCATGCTATTTAACATCCATATGAAGCCATTGGGAGCAGTCATCAGGAGATTTGGGATGAGGTGTCAGGAGTATGCTGACAATACCCAGCTCTATTTCTCCATAACATCTGAATCGGGAGAGGCTGTGCAAGCCCTTGGCCGCTGCCTGGACTCGGTGGTGGGCTGGATGAGGGCCAATAAACTGAGTCTGAATCTTAGCAAGACAGAGGCGCTGTGGGTTGTGTTTCCTGAGTTCGGATAATTGGTCAGTTGCCTGCTTTGGATGGGGTCGTACTCCCTCTCAAAGAGCAGGTCTGTAGTCTTGGGGTGCTCCTGGATCCATCTTTGTCGCTAGAGGCCCAGGTGACCTCCATGGCTAGGAGTGCCTTTTACCAGCTTCGGCTAATAAGACAGCTGCAGCCATTTCTGGACTGGAATAACCTGACCACTGTTGTCCACGCACTGGTAACCTCTAGGTTGGATTACTGTAATGTGCTGTATGTGGGGCTGCCCTTGAGGTTGGTCCGGAAGCTTCAGCTGGTGCAAAATGCGGCAGCAAGACTGCTCACTAGAGCAGGGTATCGCCAACATGTCACTCCGCTGCGGAAAAAATTGCACTGGCTGCCCATTTGCTACCAGGCCAAGTTCAAGGTTCTAGTTTTGGCGTACAAAGCCTTATACAGCTTGGGACCAGCATACCTGAAAGACCGTCTTATCCCTTATATGCCCAGTCGATCACTGTGCTCTGCAGGTGAGGGCCTCCTGCAGATGCCATCTTATCAGGAGGTCCGTTCTGCACAAAATAGGAAACGGACCTTTTGTGTGGCGGCACCTACCCTGTGGAATTCTCTCCCCTTAAATATTAGGCAGGCGCCATCTCTATTATATTTTCGGTGCCTATTGAAGACTTTCCTCTTTCAACAAGCCTTTTAAGTTGAGACCTGTCCCAGTCTACGTCTGTGTTGGAATTGCTTTTTAATATTTTTAAACCTTTTTTAAAAAAAAAATATATGTTTTTTAATCCTTTTCTTAAAGGTGTCTTTAAAGCTTTTAAAAAAAATGTTTTTAAAGTTGTTTTGTTTTAATGTATTTAAAGGCCTGTTTTTATTATGTTTTAAAGTGTTTTCAGTGCTTTTGTTTGCCGCCCTGGGCTCCTGCTTGGAGGAAAGGTGGGATATAAACGAAATAATAAATAAATAAATAAAACTTGAAAAATTCTGAGAGTCTTGGCAGACCACTTAACTTTTTTTCTGCCTGTTGTAGCAATTGTGATGCACTGTACTAGATGCTGTATGATTTTTAATTTTATTTTTACAGGCACACCATGGACCACATGAATGAAGCTTGTGGACCACTGGTGGTCTCTGTAACACAGTTTGGGAACACAGATAGATATAGTCAGGTTGTTGCACTTAAGTACATCTACCTGTAGGCAAGAATTTATGTGGCTGTTAGGAAGTGACATCAATATATGGAGGCCACTAAAGCTCCTGGTACAAGCCCAGACATCTGATGCCTATGTAACATTTTCACAAAGTGTCTCATTAGTCCAAGGCTAAAGCACATCTTAAACTTCCCACAGAGATGTCACTAAAATAGTTTACCTGTGGTATGTTATTTCCTTCTCCTGGCCATAAAGTCCAGAACATTTTACCACATGGCTCACCACCACCACCTGGATCATAGGTTGTATCCAGTCTACAGATTATGCTCCTGGTGGCCATTGGAGGGGGGGACATGAGTAATTACAACATGATCGTTACAATAACATTATGGCTTGCAGATAAATCACCCACCAGAGGAAGACTTGTCCAGTCCAGTATAAAGGATGTTCCAGCCCAGTTAGGAAAGGAGATAACATGGTCTGCATTGTATTAATTTCTGTGCTTCTCTGATATATCTATTTATCATCATCAACAACAACAGCACTATAATATATTGTGGCGGTATACACTATAAGAAGATCACCTGCCAACTTTTTATGAAGGATCTGTGATGGGAAAAACAAGGCAAGAAAATTCCAAATGATACTGGCATATAAGGATAGTAGAAAGAAAATATTTATTACTCTTTCTGCGGGAAAGGCAGAACTAAAATGGCACACTCAGCTCTTTGAGCATGGGGCCACACACACTTATACTGATCTACAGTGCAGTTGTAACCATGTCTACTCAAAAGTAATTCCTATTGAATTCAGAAGGGCTTACTCCCAGGTAAGCAGGGTTTGGATCACAGCCTTAGTCATCCGCCAAAGCCTACATATGTGCTATGTATTTTTAATCTGTGGTGCTTCCAAATGTGGGTCAAGACATTTTTTAACAATGCACTTACACTGTTTTCCCAATAGAGGGAAGCATCCTCAATGCATTCTCTGCCTTGCAAGAGGCTGCAACAAGCAGTATGAAAAAGAAAAGAAAAACCCAGAATGTGAACATTCCTTGTACTTATTAAAAAATATGTGTTTTGAAAAATATTGTTAAACTCCAGGAAGGTCTTTAAAGCATTGTTGAAGTAAAGTGTTTTATAGGTATCAGATTTATCAGTCCTGCAGCTGCATTATCTCATTTTCCTTTTCAGAGATTTAATTATTTCCCAATGAACAAAGGTTTTTCCAGTCTCTGGGGATGTCTGTTTTCTGACAGTGCGTTGCTAAAACTAATATTTGGCTTTTAACCTCTTCAGAAAGCAGTAATCTAAGTGATCGATTATCGAACATAATAGAACATATTTCTGCTTATTTTTCAGCCTGCAGACTCTGAAACAATAAATCATTCTAAAAATAGACATCATGAAAAATGAAAGGGGTAAAATCAGAACTTTTAATAGCATATCAGTTAACAGGGGGAAAGGGTTGTAGGGACAATTTAAACATACCTAAAGAATAATGCCTGTTTTTCAGTAATGTTAATGGTTTGAAAATGGTGGTCCAATAATTAATTATTTCCACCAAATCCTAAATACGAGTCCCAATGTCATCTTTCTGCTTAAGGGTCTCAGGGCTGATCCATACAGCTGTTTAATGTGAAAAGTACACTTTTTGTAAATCCATTAATTCTTCATGGTCCATATGTTCGTCTCCAATCAGTGCCTTCTCACACTTTCCCCTCCCTTAATCTAGAGTTTCTCTTACTAGGTAAATGCCAAAAAGAAGAGAAACAGCTATTACAACCAGTTGCTGAGGAGGGGGGCCTGTTGCTTTCCCTCACAGTTTTGTATGTGGGGGATTCCAGCTCCAGCTCCTTCCACGCTTCCTGCTTCTGTTGGATTCCCATTGGCTCCTTCACCCTTCTGATCTGAGCCAATCAGCAACACAACAAGATTATAAGGTAGCAGTATCTGTGCCCCAGCAGCTTGGGCTGAGCAGTTTGGAGATCAAATGCTGAAAAATAATAAAAAGGAGTCGGGCAGCATCATCAAAGCTTTAAATGAAGCCTCCTCCTGGCTTCTCTTGTCTCTCCCCCTTCCTCATTTTTGCCAATGTGTGCAGTGGTCAGCTCTGTGCTGGGATGGAAGGGGGAGGAGGAAGGATGACAAGAAAGGGCACACCTACAAGTATGGATGAGGGAAAAGGTTGATTCAAAAACAAAGTGCAAAGCAGTCAGGTTTGGCCAACTCCAGTAAGGATATTAGTGTGGTCTGGATGAGTCCTAAAACTCTCTGTCCATTCACTTTTTGGGCTTAAATAGGATGTTAGCGCTATTTACAACATTTACATTTACAACAGTCTGCTTATTTATCCAAATAATATTTTGTAGATTACTCCACCATCCTGCACACTGATGACATTTTGAGCAAAACTGTATACTGCAGATGAGACATTATAAAGAGGATCCAGGTTTCAAAAAAGTAACTTAACTGGATTGTGTTATAAACAATCCCCAACTCAGTTAAAAAGATACAAGAGAAAAAACGCATTTAAAAACAATTAGGGCATGTTACTCAGGCTACAGTGACCATGTATAGCACAGTAATAAAATTACCATGGCTAAAATGACTTATAGGCAGTGCTTGAATTATGGTGGGTCGATCCTTAATGAAATTCATGAACTTCTCCCAAATCTAGCTACATATGCCCCTGTAGCCTTTTGAAAGTGGCTAAGGGGGCTACTGCATAAGGTAAGGGGACTGTCTCCCTCTGTCCCCCTTGTAATTTGAAGGCCAGTATAGGGTGGAAGAAAAATCTCATGAGCAAGCTACTCCCCTTACACAAGTCCATCCATTAGAACAGATCTAGAAGGCCACTGTGTATATAGGTGATCTACAATCTCATGAGTGCATATAGGTCAAGGGTGGAGCATATTCCTTTTAGCCCTCTGAATGTCTATGGACATCACATCACTGAAAGGTGACATCTGATAACCTTCTCATGAGAGAGATCATCATGAAATCTGAACTTGTGAATGTATCCAGCATAGCTCTGGTTATTGCTTCTCTCCCACCACATGCCCAGCTTATGTTATGATTTTTTTTTAAAGCTTCCATCTACAAGGTAGTGATTCACTCATTCATTAGAGTGAGATTCTGATAGATCTCCTTGACATACTGAGAAGCTAGAATTCTTGCTGAATTCTTTCCCAAAGCTAGTATAACAATTCTAACAAGTGACCCAGAGGAGAATACTGTTGTGTACTTAGGCCTAGCGGTGTCATAGCCCCAGCACTGAGCTCCTAGGAAAAGGAGCTGACTGAGTACAAGGCTGCTGGACCACCAACCGGAGAAGTGAAACAGACTTCTGATGGTGGTGATCGGGAATGCACAGACCTAAGGCTGATGTTTCTGATCCCATGGAACATGAAGACTACAGTCTCCAAAACCAGAGCCAAGACCTGCACTGATGCTGTTCCATGAATCTAACTTGACAGAGAAATCGACTGCTTCCCACACTACAATTCTTACCCAAGAGTGCAGGGAGTGTACCAGGCAGGCGGCCACAGAAAGGCAAAGAAGCACTTATGCCAAGGGTTGGACTCTTTAAAAATTACAGTGTTCAGCCAAAGAACTAGAGCCTGGGAAAGATAGATAGTGGCAAAGACCCACAAGGCCTCAGTTCAGTTTCAGGTAGGGATGGAAAGATCTGTCAGTTTTGATTCTCTCATGGTTTCTCATTTTTCTAATCTGAAATTCAGTTCTCCACATTTCTGCAGCAATGTGGGCATTTTAGAAAAATCCCTATGAAAATTCGTCAGCAGTTTAGTGTGAATTTCTCCTAATAAACACATTTTTGTGTGACATTCTGGCTAATGTACACATTTTTGCAAACAATTTCTCCTAATATAATGCAGTTTTGTATGTTATTTTGATTAACATGTTCCTTTTTTGCACACTTTCCCCTAATTATGCCTTTTTTGTAAACTTTGGTTGAAGAACTGCGTTGCAAAATTCAGATAAGCGTGAATGTCATGTGACGGCTGTGTTTCTGTTCTCATAATGTTTTGGAAAATGAGAGATTTGGCTTTAAATGTGAACTGAATCTACTCTCTCCCCCATCCCTACTTTCAACCTTTACTACAGCTAGTTGATCACTTGGAATTATCTGTGGTGCTGCGTCCTCTGTCATGCCCTGTGGCCTTGCTGTCTTGACAGGCAGTTCAGAACAGGCAGTGGAATTTGAATAATGTGATATCAGAGAACTCACGGGGCCCTAAGTTAGAGGTGGGGATTCTCAGACCTGGGGGGCATCCAGGCCATACCCTCCACTGACCGCCTCTGTGTTCTCCTCAAGTGCGTTTGCCTGGCTGGAATGTGTCCTTGAGTTGTGAAAATGCCTCTTCCTTGCCTGGATGGAGAGGTGTGTGTGCTAGTGGTGTATGTGTAGAAACCTCTCTTTTTGGAGCGGCTGAAATGTAGGCAACTCTGCACAGACAAGACTCGCACCCGTTGTTCCACCCACTATTTGGTTCTTTCCGTGCCCACATTTTGTTTTGACCATGTTCACCATTGGCAACCCTGGAAAATTGTTTGGGAGTCCCCCTCCCGCCCTAACAGATCTGAAGCACCACCTGGAGATAGGCAAATGAGGAACTTCAGTACAGAAGACCATTCTCCATCAGATGAAGTCACTGGAACCAGCAATGCTGATCATTTAAGCAGCCTGATCACCAAGCTCTCCTTCCCCCGAACTTGCCAACTGATTAAGGTTTCATGTTTACAACCCCCCCCATGCTTGATATGTCAAATGTGTTCAAGAGAACACAGAATGTCCAAAGAGTGCTAGATGCCAAGCTATAGTGTGTCAGAATGATACAGAATGATAGCAAACCCCAGTCATGTGTGGATGGACAAAGCTCTACTGGTGGGAAACTTCAGGCCTAGGGGCCAAATGCAGCCCTCCAGGCCTCTCTATCTGGCCCTTAGAGCTGTCTACAGGCCACACCCACTTTTCCCAGGCTTACTGCCTTATACCCCTTACTGCACTGGTTCACACCTCAGATATTTTTGCCTGGTTGGAATGTATCTGCAAACTCTGATAACACGCCTTGCTTCTCTAGAAGGGAGTATCAGTGTGTGTAGAAAGTAGCCTACTGTACAAAGGTAAAAACTGCATGCATTGCTCCACCCACTTTTCCCTCTGGCCCTACCCATCACTGGCAGGTGGCCCTTGGAAGGTTGCCCAGAAGGGAACATGGCCCTTGGGCTTAAATGTGTTTCCCATGTCCTGGCTAACCCCTTCGGAATTAGACATAAGGACCCTTTATGCACACTACTTGCACAGGAACTGTCTCTTGGACCAAGACTGTCCAAGCAACCAGGCACTCCTATCTGCAGGCTAGAGAGTGGGCCCCATCTGTTCATGCCTGCGCAGGCAGTGGCACATCCTTGGTGAAGGAGGTGGAGACTCCTTAGCCATTTCACTCCTGGACCCTTGCCTCTGAGCCCTTCCACCATTCTACAGACTCTTACACATCCCTTTCCACAGTTACCTTTATAACTTTTTTCTCACTTCCTTGTTGTGCACATGATTGGTGCACACATGACTGATGCACTCAAGTACAGCTTTGAGCAGGTAGCAAGGAGCTATGGGGAGGGCTATAGTATCTAGCTGCACTCCAAGTCTCTCTGAAGTTCAGAGTTAGTGATGGAGATTTACATTCCTGCAAGTATACACACATGTGCGCGAACACACACATGCACACATATACACATATGAGGCCGGAGAAAGGCAGTGAAATCTCTCTCATTCATAAGCTTCTCTGGAGCTCATTGATGTAGTGGAACGCCACTGCCAATTTTGTAGCTGTCAGTATTAGGAGTAAGAGCGAGGGGCAGAGAAAGATGTGAACACACAAACTATTAAGACTGGCATATACGATGATGATAATAATAATAATAATAATAATAATAATAATAATAATAATAATAATAATAATAATAATAATATCCCACTCTTCCTCCCAGTAGGAGTGCCATTTAGTGGGTACCACTGCACATATTGGTTTCTGGATGATTTCATGAAGCCCTCTTTGACCTTGAAAATGTTTCAAGCACTTGTTTCCAACCCAACTTCAGTTAAAATGAATGGGGATTTGACTAGAAGCACTGTCTGGGGACGTCCAGGCCTATGCACTGAGAACATGACATGAAAGTGCATAATGCAGGAACCGTGCAGAAACCAAGCAGGTTTACATCTGGTCCGTGTCTGCTCTGGAGACTGCCTGGGGATGCGCTATACCAGGTACGGGATTACCTTTTTTCTGTTGAGGGCTGCATGTCCTTGGGAGAAGCACATCAGAAGTAAGTAGGCCTGATGCCAGTGCAGGATGGGAACAGAGCCCAAAGTGGGTGGGGCCTCCCTCTCTCTCTCTCTCTCTCTCTCTCTCATGTCCTCCCCCCATCACCTCCCTTTTTTTTGTCTCTTTCTCTTCTTCCCCTCCATGGCTGCCTGGGGAAGGGAAAGGCTACCAGCTCTTACCAAGATCTGAATGGATTGTTTCAAAAAAGGCTTTTGAACAGTCCAGGGCTGCAGCTTGTCCACTTTTCCTCTATATGTTGCCTTGAATTGAAGAAAGGTGAGATATACATAAATAATGAATGCAAGCACTAGTTACAAACCACATCATATATACATGGTAGATTATGGGTGTTCTGAAGAAGGCTGTTAGTAAAAAGTGAGACTGTTTTAGAAAGCACTATAAAAGGAGGACCTAGGGTAGAACTTTTAAAAAGGCATTTTCTTGACCTCTCTTCATAATAACAGAATGTGTATTGCAGTAAACAATTTGTTTGGGCTGCAAAAACAAGGGGCAATTTCAACAAGGACAAGGATCTATCCAGCTTTTGTCACTGGCTCCAGTTACAGCATTGAAGAAGAAAGAAACAAGCAAACACCAAACAATCCTACATCGGCATGCAAATCTGGCTAACTCATTTTCAGAAAGACAGAAGCCATGAGAAAGATCAAAGAAGAGCAACAAAATAATTACGGGGCAGTAGGGATTTGCCTATAAGGAAGATTAAAAGAACTAAATAAATATGTAAAGTTTAGCTAAGCGATATCTGAAGAGAGACACGCAAATCATCGACAAATATTTGATTGGTTTAAACACTTGGGACAGCAGGGGATTGCTTAGCGCAGACTGAACAGGTACAGCTCAAAAGATGAAATTAAGAAATGGAAATTGTAGGCAGAAACAGAACTCAAAGGTAATTCTCCTGATGTTAGGTTGCATTAGTGGGCAGGCAATATATGAGCAAATGTACAATGGGAAGGAATTCTGCACTGATAGGGGAAGGGACCAATGACCTACTGGGTCTTTCCAATCTCACATATTTATGATTCTGTAATTAAGTATTATTAAATATAATTGCCTGTGCCAATGGTTGTCCCTCAGAAATCTTTGACTAATGCCTTAGGTCAGAAGTGTGCAATTATCACCTAAGTAAAGTTCTTTCACTTTCACTCATCCACTCTCCTGAAATTACCTTGCTGATTTCATGATTTACAAGTGCTTTCATAAAAACCACCTGTTTTGATCTTGTAGCATTTTTAAGCACTGGGGAGTAGAGCATGGATAGCATGTGAAGAGCCGGCACTGAGAAGAGATGATGTGTACGTGGTCGATGATTCAGACAGGCCCCTTTGCCAATGGTTAGATAGCTGGATTTGCCAAAGTAGTTCTTACATGCAGGAATAGACCAGGTCCAATATATATGCAGCCTCTGACCACAATGAGCATTTTGAGTCTTCACGGTGAATTGAATTGTCATCAGTGCTGTTTACAACATGGGGAAAAAGCTATTACGCAGAAAGACAACTCAAGGAAGTTTCACATTTGAATATGCATGATGCATGAATATGCATGATGACGCATGATTATGACAATAATCACATGCTAAACATAAATGTGGAAATATAATGCCAGCTGCAGGATACTGGAAAGTTTGATAGTTTATTCATTTTTTCATATGGCAAACAAACCTGTGCTGAAAATGTCTTCTCTGCTTTTTTCACCATTCGCCATCAATTAATCAGCAGAGAAATTGCATTTGAAAATGTTCGATGGAGAGAGAAAATTCCAGTGAAATTCTCATGGGTGGTGAGCAGGATTTTTATTATGTTTACCTGACCTTGATTTTGAGGTGGCTTTTCTCTCATCTTACAAATAATCACAGCTGTTGCCTGCACTCTGCAGTCTTCCTCGGTACTCTTTTTCAACCAAAGTCCAGAGAAAGACATCACGACGTAAATCCTCTTATGAGGCTTTTTCGCATGAGGAAGTGCAGACAGCCAGGGAGTTGTAGAATGCTGGAGAAATGTTTGGACTGCCTTCAAGTTGATCCCGACTTATGCCGACCCTATGAATAGGGTTTTCATTGTAAGCAGTATTCAGAGGGGGTTTACCACTGCCTTCCCCTGAGGCTGAGAGGCAGTGACTGGCCCAATGTCACCCAGTGAGCTTCATGGCTGTGTGGAGATTCGAACCCTGGTCTCCCAGGTCGTAGTCCAACACTACGCCACACTGGGGGAAAAAAAACTAGGCCGCAGTCCTGTACTGACCAAAATTCTAAAGAAATTCTGAAATGTCCTGAGAATGAAGTAGAAAAATGGAAGCCTCTTTCACAGAGGGAGAAAACGTTCAAGAACCTGAAAGACAGATTTTGGTACAATACTAAAACAAAAACATCCAGCACATAGGGCAGCTTGCTCCAACATTATTTGAACCTTGAATATAAGAACCATGTCATAAGCCAGGTCTGTGAAGTGGTTTACAGCTGCTTCAGACAATTTTTACCTACCTACCTACCTACCTACTTACCTACCTACCTACCTCTTATTCTTCAAGGGAAAAACATTTTCGGGGGGCTTCCAAAATAAAAATCTGAACCAATAAGGAACAGTCAAAGCCCCGCCAATAATAATCAACAATAAATTAAAAGGAAGATAAAAACAGCATCAAATTAAAAATAATTTACATCACAAATTAGAATCCTGGGGAATTTTTTTTTTTTTGTATACTGCCAAAAAGACAACAAAGAAGGCACCAGGCAAGTCTCCAGAGAGCATTCTATAACCAGATGCCAAAAGCAAGAAGGCCCTGTCCCAAGTTGCAACCCCCCTCACTTCAGATGGCCAGAGTAGCTGGGTCTTTGCTAGTGAAACCCCTCATTTTCAGGGGCCACTCACTTTTGGAGTAGTGATTAACATTTCTTGAAACATTAGATGTTGCTTTCCAAAAGAATTTTCACATAATTAAGTGCCACATGATTCCTGGTACTCTAACAATGTTTGAAAAGGGCCTGTAGGAGAGAAACAATATGACAAGGTGTTATAAAGAATCTTGCAGAGATTAAGTATTAGAACATTGTACAGAACTTTCTCCAGCTATGCTGTGATCATTTACCAAGATATCCTATAGCAATTTTTTCCTATATGCCAGCATTTCGTACAATGTACACAAGAGTTTTACTCCAGCTTTTCATCCCTCGGCTAGTTATGCAGTGAAAGGACTACTTATGCATTGCAGGCTTCTACCATCAAGCTACTGCAGCTTGAGGACGTTGACAAGGTGCTTGGACAGGTTCGTGCAACCACTTCTGTGCTGGATCCTTGCTCTTCTTGGCTAATAAAAGCTAGCAGGGATGGAACAGCCGGCTGGGCCAGGGAAGTGATTAATGCCTCTCTGTGAGAGGGGGTGGTCCCTGGCTGCCTGAAAGAGGCAGTAGTGAGACCACTCCTGAAGAGACCCTCCCAGGACCCAGAAAATCTTAACTATAGGCCGGTAGCAAATGTTCCATTCCTGGGCAAGGTCCTTGAGCGAGTGGTTGCAGGCCAGCTCCAGACACTCTTGGATGAGACCGATTATCTGGATCCATTTCAGTCGGGTTTCAGGCCTGGTTTTAGCATGGAAACAGCCTTGGTTGCCCTGTATGATGACCTTTGTCGGGAGAGAGACAGAGGGAGTGTGACTCTGTTAATTCTCCTTGATCTGTCAGCGGCTTTCGATACCATCGACCATGGTATCCTTCTGGGGAGACTAGCTGAGTTGGGAGTGGGAGGTACTGCACTGCGGTGGTTCCACTCCTACTTGGCAGGTCACCTCCAGAAGGTGGTGCTTGGGGAACATTGCTCGGCACCCTTGACTCTCCAGTATGGGGTTCCGCAGGGGTCAGTTCTGTCCCCCATGCTGTTCAACATCTACATGAAACTGTTGGGTGCAGTAATCCGGAGCTTTGGAGTGCATTGCCATCAGTATGCTGATGACACGCAGCTCTATTTCTCCTTTTCATCTTCTTCAGGTGAGGCTGTCAATATGCTGAACTGGTGCCTGGCTTCAACAATGGACTGGATGAGGGCTAATAAACTGAGGCTCAATCCAGACAAGACTGAGATGCTGTTATTGGGTGGTTCTTCTGACCAGATGTTGGATGTCCAACCTGTTCTGGATGGGGTTGCACTCCCCCTGAAGGAGCAGGTTTGTAGCTTGGGGGTTCTCTTGGAACCATCTCTGTCACTTGAGGCTCAGGTAGCCTCGGTGGCATGAAGTGCCTTCTACCAACTTCGGTTGGTGGTCCAACTACGTCCCTATCTGAACAGGGATAACCTGGCTTCAGTTGTCCATGCTCTGGTAACCTCCAAATCAGATTACTGCAATGCACTCTACGTGGGGCTGCCTTTGAAGATGGTTCAGAAACTGCAGCTTGTGCAAAATGCAGCAGCCAGATTGGTAACAGGGACCAGACAGTCCGAACATATAAAACCGATTCTGGCCCGCTTGCATTGGCTGCCTGTATGTTTCTGAGCTCAATTCAAGGTGCTGGTTTTGACCTATAAAGCCTTACATGGCTTGGGACCACAATACCTGATGGAACGCCTCTCCCAATACGAACCCACCCGTACACTATGGTCAAGATCAAAGGCCCTCCTCCAGGTGCCTACTCGGAGGGAAGCTCGGAGGGTGGCAACAAGGGAGAGGGCCTTCTCAGTGGTGGCCCCCAAATTATGGAATGAACCCTTTGACGAGGTGCGCCTGGCGCCAACACTGTTATCTTGTCGGCGCCAGGTCAAGACTTTCCTCTTCTCCCAGGCATTTTAGCATGTGTTTTAAATTGTTTTTATATTGTTTTAAATTTTAAAATTGTGTTTTAAATTGTTTTTAAAATATGTGTTTTAAATTGTGTATTTGTTTTGGTGTTTTTGATTGCTGTAAACCTCCCAGAGAGCTTCAGCTATGGGGCGGTATACAAGTGCAATAAATAAATAAATAAATCTTACATTGTCAAATCTCTCCTTCATTTTGATCAAAGCAACTGCCAAATCCAAATATGTTCTTTTAATATTATGTATTAACATGAACTGTAGAGAATAATAAGAGTGATACAGGATATAGTCAGAAAGTCATTACTTTATTTAATCAATCACACCACACCTTTGGGCATTACTCTCACAGCCAGAAATGTCTAGGCATAATCTAACTATAAAATATTTTCCTAAGCTGTCATGCTATCACGAGTCACTCAGTATCAAGTGGAGTTGGGGCACAGCTTGGCAGCAGGATGGCAAGCGAGGCAAGGGTATGAGGAAGGCTGGTGGAGGAGCAGGTGACTGAGCAGGTGGTGGGTGTAGGGTGAGTGGCCAGGAGGGAAAGTGTTGGCAACAGCAGCAACCTGGGTACATGATAGGTAAATGCCCTAGGTGGGGAGGTGTCCTAGGTGTGCTGCACAGAGCTGCATGGTGGCACCATTTCTCAAGGGGGCAGCATCAGTGCAGGGCAATGGGAGCCAGGAACACAGCGCAGGAACAGTCGAGGAGCATTAACGTCATTAGCGGCAACATCTGGAGGCACTGGGGGAATTTTGAATGATGTTGGCAAGGACAGTGTGCTATACTCGCATTTGCGAGTGCCTGGGGGGCGCATTTGCAAGTGTGTGTGTTTCAGACTGTCTTTCTGTGTGTATGAGTCCATGTGTGTGTGTGTGAGAGAGAGAGCACATGAGGGTGTTTATGGGTGCCTGAGGATGGGTGCCTTTGGGGATGAGGGTTGGTGACCTAAGCAAGCCACGGTGATAACCCTCCAGTACACCCACAATTTATTGTGTCTAAAGCCCCACTCACATGTTACTCACAGGGTACTCATGCTTTCAACCCAGTGCACTGTTTGGTTCACATACAATGATATATCACTGCCCTAGCTCCACCCTCTGATCACTGCATATTTAGCACAGTTATCTGCAAGGAAACCCCTACATTTGAGTGGTTGCTTGTGCTTAGGGCTCTAAATAATTAGGAACCTCACATAATTTCTCCTCTCCACCTCTGTTCCTATATCCTTCTTTCTCATTTCATCTAAATATTAATCTGCACACTTCCGGCTTGAGCAGTGGTATGTCATTGATTGCCCATTAGCTACCAAGCGAAGTTCAAGGTGCTAGTTTTGGTGTACAAAGCCCTACGCAGCTTGGAACCAGGATACCTTTATATACCCAGTTGGTCACTGCGTTCTGCAGGTGAGGGCCTCCTGCTGATACAACCTTATTAGGAGGTCCGTTCCGCACAACACAGGAAACGAACCTTTAGTGTTGTGGCACCTACTCTTTGGAATTCACTCCTCTTAAATCTCTGTTGCCTTTTTAGTACTACTGAAGAACTTCTTCCAACAAGCCTTTTAAGTAGATATCTTATCCCAGTTTGCATCTGTGTTGGAACTGTTTTTTAAGATGTTTCTAAAGATTTTCTTTTTAAATATATTTGTAAGATGTTTTGTTTTTAAACATGCTTTTAAGATTTTTTAAAAAGATGTTTTGTTTTTAATATGTTTTATATATGTTTTTAGTGTGTTTATCATCTGTTTTCTGCCCTGGGATCCTTTCTGGAAGGAAGGGCGGGATATACATTTAATAAATAAATAATAAATTATCATCCACAGGAATGTCATGCCCACCACTGATGATGGCTGATGGCCCAAGCAAGAGAAGGTCAGTAGTTCTCAGTTCTCCCAACAGGCAGGACAGTGAGCACCTTGGAGGGAGATCCAGATGTGGGGTCAGGACCACTCCTGCAGCTAAAGTCAAGCATACAAGTTGTCTCAGCACCTGACTGAGTTTTATAAAAGGGCTACATAGCCACTGACTAAAGGCCCAACCACCTGAATGCCACTGTCATCTTCTGAAGCCTTTTGAGGTGATGGGGTTGCCAGCTGCGAGGATCTCTCCTCCTCTGAGGAGTCTGTAGACCAGCCAACAGAGTCTAGTGGCAAAGATGTCTCCTCAGGGCTCAGGTGAAAGAAAGTGGACTCCACCGCCTATGAATCCACACTGAACAAACTAGAGAGTCAACCCTACATCCATACCCCTGCCATTTATACTGGCCAGGGTGGAAGGTGGTGGTGGTAGGAGTAAAACTGTCATTTCTGCTGTCCCAACTCAAAGCTGGTGCAGTAGAACAGCTTGATCTACTTATGGTAGCTGGACCACACTAGGATTCAGCTCCATATTCTCTCCACCCACAAAACACCCCATTTCAGGGGTTTGCGCTCACTTGCCCACTTTCAGCAAGTGTAATGAGGACCTCTGAGAAATCTCTGTCACATCCTTAACTTCTGCAGCACAGCAGATCATGAGTTATAATGGCTCTGCCCACTTTTATGTGGAATGACCCTGTACAATATTCTCTCTTATTTCTTTGTTCATCTCTGACACTACAAACTCATCAACGGATTTCAGTTTGTATATTTTTGATCTCTGCACATTGTACCTGTAATGATTCTTGAGCAATAATTCCCCTTCCTTATTTTAAACTGTTTATTACTTGCAGAGATTTGTGGAGTTAAAATAATCTCTCATCATATTTTTCTTAGGCTGCATCCATTTCTGCACCAACCTTCATCTGGCAGACTTTTCTTAATCTCTTCTATTGTAATTGTTGTTGCCCTGTTTTTCAGTTTATTGATTATTTTCATAGCAAACAGCCTAGAAACTGTTGAGAAAAAAATATATACTAATAATTTATAATGAAAAAGCTCCCTCCTTAAAACTCAGAATAGTAAGCTCAGAACACAAAACTGACTCAAAACTAATTTATACATTTTCTTTCACACTGACTTTCCACCGAGTAGGAAGTAAAAATACATACTTCTGGAGTTGTAAAATATATAGCTGTTTACTCATGCATGGAGAACAAATTACTTTTTGGTAGCTTGAGAATATTAGACTTTTGAATTGAGGGATATTTTGTGTTATCCTAAAGAATAATGTCAAATCTTCCCTCGCTGGATAATTTTTTTAAGACAACAATAAGAAATTACTTTGCAGCAGTGATGCGTTGTTAAATTCAAGGCATTCATATATTCCACTTTTCTTTTTCTTTTTTACCTAGAGTTACCTGGATCACTTCTGTGAAAGATAATTTTCGTCTCTGGCATCCTCCAGATAGTGTCTGTAGATTGTCCCAGGAAAAAAGAATAAACTCCTATTAGTGGCTGAAGATGACTATTCTTTTGCAATCAACAGTATGAGAGAAATGATTTCCTCCCCCACACTTCTTCACCTGGTTTAGGCTCTTTGGAGCAGTTTTTAAGGGGGTGTTGGGCCTATTTCTTTGTGCATCTCATAGTTGTATGTCCTGAAAATCTGGGCTGTGATAGTTGCTGCTTTGCTAGCAAGGCCGTGGATCAACTCCAGCACCTATTTTTATTATCAGGTGTGAGGAGAGGCTGGGGAGGCATCCTCTCCAGTGTGCCAAGGCTGGCAGTCCAACCGGAAGGGATGTTGCAGGGAGAGTGCCCTGAGGATGCAGCACTGCTCAGCCTGATGGATTATAAAGGTGGGATGAGAGATACATGGGGTGTGGGTCCCAGCCACTGAAAAGGCAGGAAAACAGGAGCTCCTGAGGGGACATGCAGGAAAGGAAGCAGGAGAGGAAGAGGTAGCAGCAGAGAGTGAGGATGAATGAAATCCTGTGAGAGAGAAGGTGGGTGAAGGTAGGAGCCTGGCATGAAGGAGAGTGTGAAGATGATAGAGTAGGTGGACTAGAATGGAGGACAGAAAGGGAACATGAGTGTGTGAGTGAGCATGAAACAGAGGAGGAGAAACAAGCAGAGAGCCTTGTAGTAAACAGGGGGGGGGGAACCCAGGGAATGAAACAAGAGACAGGGTAGTCCTGCTGACTAAAGCAGGAATAAAGGAAAAGAGCATCACCTGTGGTGAATGAAGAAAGGTGAGATTATAGCTGAATGAAAGGGGATGGCAAGCATTAACAAGGAGGGAGGGAAAAGATAGGAGAGGAAGAAGGTTTGTGAAGTTTAGGACAACATATCCCAGTTGTGGGGTAAGTGACAAGAGTGGAAACAAACAAATCTAAGCATGTTCCCACTGATGAGAAGAGCTCTAACCCTGAAAGACTATGGGGCTCATCAGATGATTGAACGTTAGAGACATGCTGGAGCTCAGAAGCCACTTGGGACCCACAAGGAAGTAATACAGGAATCCTCTCACCAGGGCTCAATCCTGGAATATGTGAAGAAAGAAGAAATGAAAAGTATCCACGAACAAGTGCAGACAGCATTTCTGTTGCCATCAGGTAGCTGTTCGCAATGCTGACATGATGTCGGAGATCTGACAGGAGGTCTCCCAGATCAAAGAGTAGTATCTACAGGTAGAAATTTGATGGTCAGCCATTAATGGGGCTCTGTTTGGATCTGTTGGGGATATTTAACAAGCTCTTCAACAAGAGAGGATGCATAGCTGAGTGACAGAGAACCTTTCTGTATGCAAAGGTTCAACCCCAGGTAGTGCTGGGAACCTGTCTGAAACCATAGAGAACTACTGCCAGTCAGTGTAGACAAAACTGTGTGAGGTGGACCAATGGTCTGACACAGGATGGCAGGTTCCTATGCTTATTTTCTATCCCCTGTTTTGTAGAGTGCAGCACCAATTTACCAGTATAACCAGTAGAGTCCAGTAGCGTTTTAGCTTGTGTATCAGTGCCAGTCGCCGACCGAAATAATAGACCATCAGCCAAGTCTTTAAGAAAACAAAACGTTACTGTTTTCACACCGTGCTCCGTCTCTTGCTTACCAACCAACTCTATTATGCTTTCCTATTACCCCCACACCTCTGTGTGCTCATTGAAGCCTTTTTATTGCTGCTTCACTTATCAGTTACAGCTGCAGCCTGACCTTGGGCGTTTCTGCCAAGTGCTGTCAATTACCGGCTTCACTGTGTCTTTAACTCCTAACGGTCTTGTCTGGAACTGGCTGTGTTGCCCACCTAAGCCTGGCAGCCCCCACCTTCCAGACAGACGTTTCAAGTTACAATTTTACATTTTTTCACAGTACAATTATACATTTCCTTTGTTACATACATTTGCTTTTTACTTTGTACAGTCTTCAGGCTTTTTTCACTTTTCTACATTCTTTACACATTTAACACATATATGCACAGTCACTGTCACCTTCTTGAGCATACTTTGCCATTCGTTCTCTTATGCTATTTATGAACAGAGTATCACTGTCTGTTATTACTTTGCACTGTTTGTTTTCCTCTTTGTTCGTCTCACCCTGTATGGCTGATACTTGGAAACGTTCTGGAGGTTTCCCTTTGTTTTGTCTTGTTGACCTCCTTAATGTTTCTGTTTCTTGTTCCTGTTCTGTATCTATGTCTGTGCTTGATGCACTGCTACTGGAATCAGAGCTGCTTGTCTCTATCTCCTGTTTTGTTTCTTCCCTTTCCTGTTTTATTTGTTGAGCAGGCTGTGTTGCATTTATGCCATTTGTGTTACTGCAATCTAGATTTACATATGTTTTGTGGTTCTCTGAGTCTTGTTCTTGTGTTCTAACACTCCTGCTGAGTGTTACACTACCATCCTGTGGAACCCACACGCGGTAATTCACATGTTGAAACCCCAACACATATCCTTTCTTCGCTCTGGGAGCCAATTTTCCCTTTCTCTTTCCCTTGGGAACATGCACCCAGCATGGGGAACCAAATCTCAGTATGTGTAGTAGTCTGGGCTTTCTTTTGTACAACAGTTCATATGGTGACATGGCAATAGTTCTGTGCAGTACTCTGTTTTGAATATAAGCAGCATACATTAAACTTTCTCCCCAGAAAGATTGATCAAGGCCTGAATTCTTTAACATTGCTCTCATTGCATCCTGCAATGTTTTGTTTTTCCTTTTCTGCTGTCCCGTTCTGATGTGGAGAAAACGGGGCGGTTACAGCATGATTTATTCCTTTCTTTTCAAAATATTCTTTCAGGGACTTTCCTGTGAACTCCCTGCCCTGGTCAGATCTAATCTGTTGCACCTGTGTACCATGCTGCACTTCTACTCTGTTTAGAAAATGTTTTAATTGCTCTGCAGCCTCATCTTTTGTTTTCAATAACTTTACATGACAAAATCTTGAAAAATCGTCAACAATCACTAGAAAATATTTAGCACCACCTTTTGTTTTGGGAAATGGTCCCGCTAAATCAACATGTATTGTCTGATAAGGCTTATCTGTATTTCTTTCAGCTACTTTGTTAATTGGAGCTACAGTGGCCTTTGTCTGCTGACATACTTCACACTGCATGTATTGCTTGCAGTCTTTTAGTTGTACATCAGCACTGAATTGCTCTGCCTTTTTCACAGTCTCATAATTTACATGCCCCAGCCTTCGGTGCCATTCATGGATACATCTATCATGTGTTTTCTTATGCGTTACTAGCGACGCTTGTACTGCAGGGTTTACATTTACATAGAACATGCCTTCCTTACAATATCCTTTTAGGCACACCTTTCCCCTTTTCATTATTTCACATTTCTTGTTACTAAATAACACACTATAATTCATTTGCAATAGTTTTGAAACTGACAGAATGTTGTTAGTTAAATTTGGCACAAATAAAACATTTGTCATTATTGTTTGTAAAGCACATAACTGTACTGTACCCTTACCCATCACCTGTTGTTTAGTGCCATCAGCTAAACTCACGTCTTCATTAGCTGGCACCATTGTTTTAAATAGACTTTTATCTTTTATCAGTGAATGGGTGGAACCTGAGTCCAGGACCCACAAACTATTGTCTCTGTTAACAAAGTCTTTTTCATTCTTTGTCTTTGCACTCACCAACTGCACGTGTGAGGGTTTTCTTCCGTCCCTCCTCCTTCTCAGTAAGTCACAGTCCTGCCTTAAATGATGCAAGGAGCCGCAGTTGTAACAAGCTTTAGTCCCAAAAGCCTTTATCTCAGTCTTTTCTTTTCTTTCACTCCTTTCGTTCCGTCCCTCTTGTCTTTGTTTTGTTTCTTTTCTTCTCTCCCACTCTTGCTTTAGTTTGTCTGCAACATATCGAAACGAAAGTCCAGCATCGGGCATCGCTTCAAGTGAGCTGATAACAGGATTCCAAGAGTCATTAAGTGTTGAAAGAGTGATATAGATCTGCTGCGTTTCAGAGTGTTCCACTCCCCTTTCTTGTAATTCTACAAACAGGCTTGTAATGTTCATTAAGTGTTCTGACATAGTTACTTCGTCAGTTAGCTGCATTCTGTATAGTTTTCTCGCAAGACTTATTCTACTGCTAGCTGTTTCTTGAACATAATATGCTCTTAAAGCAGTCCACATTTCTTTAGCAGTCTCTTTACCTCTTATTAGCAGTAGTTGCGAGTCTCCAACAGCCAAGATAATTAATGACTTCGCTCTTTCATCCAAGCGTAGCCATTCAGCAGGTGGTGGAACGGAGGGGGGTTGTTGGTCAATTACCTTCCATAAATCTTCTCTGTTTAGATAGGCTTGCATCCGCAGCCGCCAGCATGAGTAATTTCGTTCAGAGAGACGTTCCAGTGGAATGCCAGCCAAAGTTACTCCAGTCATTCTTGCAGACCTCTTATCACTTTGGTTTCCAGGCAACACGGTTCTCTATCTCTGCTTTGCCGCTCTCCCACAGCTCACCAGCTCTCCGGCTCAGCTTCCTTTGGTTGTCCAGCGTAGCACAAGCTTGCTCACTGGTTTTAACTGGGTGTTTCTGGTTTGGAACTGGGCCCATAACCCTTGTAGAGTGCAGCACCAATTTACCAGTATAACCAGTAGAGTCCAGTAGCGTTTTAGCTTGTGTATCAGTACCAGTCGCCGACCGAAATAATAGACCATCAGCCAAGTCTTTAAGAAAACAAAACGTTACTGTTTTCACACCGTGCTCCGTCTCTTGCTTACCAACCAACTCTATAATGCTTTCCTATTACCCCCACACCTCTGTGTGCTCATTGAAGCCTTTTTATTGCTGCTTCACTTATCAGTTACAGCTGCAGTCTGACCTTGGGCATTTCTGCCAAGTGCTGCCCACCTAAGCCTGACATGTTTTTCAAAACTTTTTAAAAACAGCAACAACTCATGGTCAATGATATAATGTCCCTTTGTGTATTCTTGCTGCTAGGGAAAATAAAACCTTCATCCAATTCAGCAGCATCCACTAAGAAGGCTCACCCAAAAGCTCCTGATTACTGCTCCCAGGGGCTTCATATAGATGTTAAACAGCATGGGGACAAGATGGTACCCTGCGGCACCCCACCACACAGCTGCCAGGGGGCCGAAAGACATAAGAACATAATAAGAGCCTGCTGGATCAGGCCAGTGGCCCATCTAGTCCAGCATCCTGTTCTCACAGTGGCCAACCAGGCAAGAGAGCTTTTTAAAAGGAAAGGAATGGCTATTATACGTTGAACTGTGTTTCTAATTAACTATAATATTTGGGATGGGGCAGGCAGAGGAACAAAGACCTAAAGGAAAGATGGTCAGGATACATCATGAAATAGGCAGCCGAAGTGATGTGGGCTATTGGAGAGGAAGAAAGAGAGTTAAGTGGATTATACTAGAAACCTGGAGACTCACTAATGACCGGAGGCCTCTAAAGAGAAAGAAAGAAAGAAAGAAAGAAAGAAAGAAAGAAAGAAAGAAAGAAAGAAAGAAAGAAAGAAAGAAAGAAAGAAAGAAAGAAAGAAAGAAAGAAAGAAAGAAAGAAAGAAAGAAAGAAAGAAAGAAAGAAAGAAAGATACATGGAGCTCTTGAAGACACAGGTAAGGTAAAAAGGAAACAGCAAAAGTAGAAAGGAGGTGCTGCAGGATAGAAAAAAACTGAACTCATGAGCAAGCTGTAGAGAAAAATCAGAGACTTCAAAAAGCTCTGTGAAAAAAAACCCTGAAGGATTTTTCCAAAAGAAAGATAGTCACATGTGGTGCCCATTACATATTTTCTTGGACATATATTGAAAATACATGAAGAATAAAGATAAGAGCTATAAAGAGCACTTTGATTCCATATTATATCACTAATAGGCAAAAAACCTTGCGGTTTAAGAATGTACCTATAGTCCACAGATATTTCTATCCAACTTTAAAAAGCAGGGAAATTGGGCAGCTAGACTGAATGCATGAAGGGAACAGGAGACCTGACCTCCTCTCTGAGATATTGTACTGCCCTACAAATTTGTCAAAATGCAAACACAATTTGGGTTGGTCTTTCACAGTCCAATCTACTTGCTGTGTAGCTTGGAAGAATTTGGTAACATGTGCATCTGAGCATATGGTGAGTGGTGGCAATACCTGCCATCTCCAAAGATGGAGAATTATATTTTTGTATGTTTGTTGGTGTTCTTACTTTGCTTCTTTCCTGTGTTACTAACATTTCTACAGAGAATCTAAACTAGAAAATTTTATCATCACAGCACGTCTTCTTTCTATTATTTGGGCTGATTGCAGGTGTTGCCACCACTCACCATATGCTCAGACACACATGTTACCAAATTCTTACTGAGCATGCCCAACATTATAATTGGGTTCCAGCCAAAACTTCTTAAATTAATTAAAAATCAGCCAGGCATTTTTTAAACTTTTAAACTGCAGAAGATGAAGGTCAGAGTATGGGGCAAAGTCAGTAGTAGGATTACAGGTACTCTGTGAACATGGCTGATTTTTAATGAATTTCAACAGATTATGAGAACTCTCAGAGAAAAAAGTCCAAAAGTTGCTCTGTGTTTTTCTCTCTCTTTTTAGACTTTGAACTCTCTATTCTCTCTGACTGTTTTGTGTATTGCCATGAAAATTGAGAGGGTTGTTAAGCAGGCGTTTCTGAGTTCAGGACTATAAGTTTTGTAAGGTTTTGTTTTGAAATGAGCTTATGGGAAGCATCAGAATGGCATGGGGGTATTTTCAATTTAACATTGCTGAATGTGAAAAATCCACGCTGGCTATAGTATACAGCCACTCTTGTGGCTGTATAATTACTCATGGAGAAGGATAATATCATTGTGTCAGCTGAAAAAAGGTGATTGTGTACAGGCCACAGATGAAGAATATTGCTTGACAAAAGTCATAAGCCAGAATTACAACAAACATTAGAATTTGGGTCTGCTGATAGGGTGTTTTTGCTGCATACCATAAGCAGGTACATGATGAGCAAAGTCATATCGAGGACTATATGAAAGCTTCCCTATTATTTCTGTGGATATTTTCTATTCACTGTAAAATGACACCAGTTGTTTAGGACACATATCAGCAAATGTAGGGCGTATCCAGGCTTTGTATATGTGGTGAGGGCAGGGTACAAGATGCTACATAATTCCACACCATTCATAAATTAAAGATATGGAGACTTGGCTCAGTTATGAATTGTTTCTGTTTTGGAAGTAAACAGGAATATTGCACTTTTCTTTAGAAAAGCGTGCATGTCCATGTGTGTCTGCTTCTTACCTGCTTGCCATTTTACATGGTTTAAGGTTATTGCTCTTCACAATTCTCTGTGAAACTTACACAAAAGCTACAAATGGAAAAGGGAAAAACATTCAAACTTCACAGCGGACTGGTACAGCTTTCTAGTTTATACAAATAGGAATGAGAATAATAGAGAGTTCCCTAGGCCTTTACAAGGTTATGAATTGTACAGTTTCATAATCTTTTCACCTTTCCTCCAGTCATCTCCATAGTGGAATTTTATGTCAAATGGAAATGATGTATTCCACTCTATATTTGCTTGCTGAATGTTTGCCTCCTTGCATATTGTTTAATGGTTGTTATTGAAAGTGAATATATTTTATAATGATTTTCTAGTTTCCAGAGCAAATTGCTAACTAGCTTGCCATTGCTCTCACAAATATTGAACTGTATTTTATATGGTATATTTATAATTATCTTATTCTTTTTCTCAATGTATTGAGTAAATAATGCTTGTTATTCTTTTACATATATATTTATCATCAGTGATCCCGGGCTAGGGTTGTTGTTTCTGTTTAATGTTTGCTCGGTTTTTCTTTTTGTTCTGTTTATTATATATTCAATAAAATTATTTTAAAAAAACCTAGCTTGCCATTGCTCATTTGCAGTGTCTCTGTACACAGTATGTGAGCCCAAAGAAAAAACTATTCAGTGGTGGCTCCACAGCTGTGAAATGATCTCCCTCACCCCCAATATCTGCCTTGCCCTATAATGTATTCATTTTGGCAGTAGGTGCACCTCTTTTGTCAGGCCTTCAGAGATGGAGAGGTATGATGAATGAAGTCTATTCTGATGCTGCCGCTATATCAGTTATGTACATTATTTTATGTGAACTGGTTTTAATTATTTTATAATGTATTATTTTTGTTGTATTTTATTTTGTCATGCACCACTACTGTTGTGATTAAGGGCTGTATAAAAATCCATTAAGAAATAAAATAATAATATAGTATGGCATACAATGAAAAAAAGAGTTAAAAGATGAGAGGAGATGTTTAGCCCAGCTTTAAAAATGCTGAGTGCAATTATTCTCCACCTGAATGCTAAATAATCATCTGCTTTATCTAAGTCTTTAAAATTAAGTTCATAGACTTCATGGCAGGCTTTAAGAGCATATACCAGGACACTGGGAAATATTATGAAGTGCTATGGGTATCAAATGAGCCAATGAATATTGCAAATATTTCCTGTAATGTAAGTTCATATACAGTAAGATCTGACATAAATATGGGAAATGGTTCTATAGTGCAATTGACATGGGACAAGGAGATGTATTGTTGTCATCAATCCTCTGCACTAGCATTAGACTGGGTTGTGAAACTGCAACAAAAAAGTAATATGAATGGTGTAACTGAGTTAATGGAGATGAACTACAGAACACTAGCTCTGATAGTGATATTGCCTTTTTAGGTATGTCATAGAGTGAAATAATGGCCTTCATGTCAGTGGGTGAACTGAAAGAAACAAAGCCTATTTATAGTGATCACAAAAATGAGAAATTAAACAAGATCAGCAAGTAAGACATTCCTTCTTATCTAACCTGGGGATAGGTTGGATGAGAAGGAAACTGAACAGGAAGATTTATGTATTTAACAAGATTTATATACCACTTTATTGTAATAGAACTTCAGAGTGGTTTACAAAACAAAACATAGAAATCATCAGTAAAACAGTCTAAAATAGCTATTTAAAAACATCCAAAAACTGATTAAAATCAACAATAAGCTAAAGAAAGATTAAAAGACATGTAATTTCTACATGTCTGGATGGGCTTGCCTAAATAAAAATGTTTTAAGCAGGCACCAGAAAGATTACAGCTAAAGATGTTTAAGGAGCATCATAATCTGGATTACTGTAATGGGCTCTATGTGGGGCTGCCCTTGAGGTTGGTCTGGAAACTACAGCTGGTGCAAAATGTGACTGCTCACTGGGGCAGGGTATTGCCAATGTGTCACCCCACTGCTGAAAGAATTGCACTGGCTTCCCATTAGTTGGGCCAAGTTCCAGGTTCTGGTTTTGGTGTACAAAGCCCTATACAGCTTGGGACCAGGATACCTGAAAGGTCATCTTACCCCTTATATACCCAGTCTATCACTGCACTCTGAAGGTGAGGGTCTCCTGCAGATACCATCTTATCAGGAGGTCCATTCCACACAACATAGGAAACAGACCTTGAGTGTGGCGGCACCTACCTTCGTAATTCCCTTCCCTTAAATATTAGACAGGCACCATCTCTATTATCTTTTTGGCACCTAGTGAAGACCTTCCTCTTTCAACAAGCCTTTTAAGTAGAGACCTTATCCCAGGCTGCGTCTATGGTGGAACTGCTCTTTAAAATGTATTTAAAGTTGTTTTTTAAAGATTTTTTTAAGATGTTTTATTTTTAAGGTGTTTTTAAGGATGCTTTGTTTTAATATGTTTTAAAGTCTTTTGAAGATGTTTTAATGTGATTTTAGTGTTTTTGTTTGCCGCCTTGGGCTCCTTCTAGGAGGAAGGACAGAATGTAATTTTAATGAATAAGTAAATAATGAACAATTATTGCAATAAAGTAGTCTCTGCCTGGAATGGGAAAGGGGTATACTTAATTGTATGCATCACATTAAAGACTAACAGTACAATCCTATGCATGTTTACTTGGAAATAAGTTCCACTGTGTTCAGTGGATCTTACTCCCAGATATGTGCGGTTGGGAGCACAGGTTAAAGACAAGGGGGGGGGACCATATCACTTGCCTGTTGCAGTGAGCATATTACTGTTTGGAAGAGAGCAATGGTCAAAAAGAGCCATCAACAAGATGATATTAAATGATGCTCTGCCATAGATTGTTTCGAATGGTGTGAACATTTCATTGAAAATAAAGCTTGAAATATTAAACAAAAGAGAACCAGAACAAACAGGTCTGGAAAACATAATTACAGAAAGATGGATCAGCTTATGCTATTGTGCAAGCAGTCTCAAGGCTATTGTCACTATTGGGGGCAAGTACAAAGAGACAAACAGAACCATTTCAGAGGAAGTTAGCATTTGCCCATAAATACCTGGGAATTGTTTTTGAACAAATAAAAAGTGCATTACTTTTGCAACAAAAGCATGGGTCAAAAGGAAGGCAAGCAACACTTTAGGTAGAGCTAAACAAGCTTTTTCCATTTGCAAAATAGTATTTGTACATGGATGGTATTCTGCTGTATGCCTTGGCCCCAGCTTTCCGTGTTGATTTCTTTGTCATAGTCAGTATCTGCAGCATTAGGATTTCTCTAGCCCACGGTTTCAGATTTGGTACAGATTCCCTAAAGAGACTCCCATGAAGACTGACTTTATTTCCTGGATGGTAGAGAACCTTATAAATCTTAATCGTAGCATTTCAAAATGATGTTCACAGAGAATGTCATTAGTCGCCATCAGAGTTGGCTCTGGCTCGCACACTTTGTGTTTCTTGTCCATTTCACGTAAAACAAGTATCCCAACTTCCTTCTGTCAAATGTTTAATGATATGATGGATCAGTAATACTGTCCTGTTCAGTCAGTGCTCCCAGCAACAGCTATTCACAGACATACTAGCCACTGGTAGCCTTATCCCTATGAATTTGTTCAATCCCCTTTTAAAGCAATCCAAGTTTGTGGCCTTCACTACATCCTGTAGCAATTTCCACAGTTTAACTATGCACTGAGTGAGGAAATACTCTCCCAGACCACACCCCATTTTCTCCATGCTACCCCCCTCACTGGCCCCACTTCATACACTAAATGTTTTGTCCTGGCTTGAATGTGTCCTTGAACTCTGATTATGCTTTTTAGTTGCCTAGATGGAGGACAGAGCAGGATGTGTGCATGTGAAAAAGCTAGCCTAAATTCACATTTATTTCTTTGCCCACTTTTGCCTCTGGCCTTTTCCACCACTGGCATGCAGCCCCTGGGTGTTTGCCCAGAAGAGATGTGGCCTTCAAGCTGAAAAATGTTCTTCACCTCTGCTCTAAGAGAAGGGATTCCTCTGACATCCAAGATAATGAGGACTGATGACATTCAGTATCTTACATTAAGCTTTTAACATTATGAGGATTCAGATTGCAGGTTGCTTGCAGTACACAGTATCATTGCCCAGTATATGACAGAAGCATAACAAAATATGATTCAATTGCAGCATTATAGTGGAAAAATATATCTAATTTGTCACAAATATCTCCTGTTGAGACTCTTGCAGCCTTAGAATTTTCAAAACTCCTGCCTTCCCAATAATCTCTGTGCAGTTAATTATTCCCCAGATGTTTGAACTTGGGAAAAAAAATAGAGTTCAATCTCATGTTGTCATTTGCAAGGAATCTCTTTGATGATCCATAACTAATTGTACTGTATTTGTCACACAGCAGATGTCTAGGTATAGTCCCACAAGCTTTTGACATTCTGTTATTACAAATGCAAGTATTTTTTAAAAAAATACTATTTATTGTATAGTTGGTCATTATGCATTACTCAGTTCATCATCATATTTAGTCTTCCTGCTATTGTAAATTCTTTGAATGTGAAATGTATTAACTTGCTTTTCATATTCTAACTTCAACACCTTCACTTTAAATATTTAAAATTTATACCACCACCTTTTGTGCTCTGTCTCAAATTGGCTTACCGAAACCTGATACATAAATGAGCCAATAAACTATTTACTATGTAATACTAACCCCGGATATATGTCACGGGGGGGGGTTAGGATCAGATGGAAAAGACCCTCTGCCATGGTTGATTGGTGTTTTTGCAGTACATTTTTGGTAGAGTGGAAGGAATGATTGCTAATAATGATGCTCCACAATCCCTAACAATCCATTGGGTCATGCAACCCAATGCTGCCATGATATAGCAGCATGGCCTTCAATGAGACTGCCCACCCAACCTATCTGTTGCATTGGTGCATCAGTACACATGCCCTGTGTGCTGTGTGCGCATGCCTGCCATCACTCAAGATGTCGATGGGAACATCTCTAAAAGGTTGATGCCCCACTGCCATCTTGAGTGATGACAGGCATACGCACTGATGCAAAAGGTAGGTCTGGCAGGTGGGCCTATTTAAGTCCTGTGCTGCCTGTATCTGGAGGGGGTGTTGGGCTGTATGGCACTGCAGGCCCACAGGAAGATCTTAAACTACAGATAGTTTAAAAATGGAAGTGTCTCCTATAATAATTCTGCTATAGAAATCACTTTCTATATTGCACTCAGCTATGTGTTTGGGTGCACAACTTTTGTCAGCCCCTCGTCCTCTAAGGTACCTTCCTTTGTAGTCATTGACAGCTCAAACTTTGCAAGCTGAGAAGATTTGCTTTGGATGAAAACGCGCTGGAGACTTTCTGGCTGCATGCAGACATAACCTTATCCATGGTTTAACATTATGAGAAACCAGGCAAACTCCCATGTCTTGTGAATGATGACTGCTCCAGCAGAGGGGAATTTAGTGCTGCAATTTAAGCCAGGGCCTATGCAATCGTGCTGTGAATTCAGTCTCCTGTCTCCATGGAAGTGATTTAAGGTGGAAGTAATGTAGATAGGATGTGATAGTTTGGGGTTTGGCTGATATCCCCAAAAGGTCAATGGATCCTCTAGATTCAGAGGCAGTATGTCTCTGTGAATACCATTTGCTGGGGAGCAAGAAGGAGCGAGGGTTGTTGCCTTCATACCCAGGTTGTGGATCTATGGAACACAATACTGGACTAGGGATTTTTGTCTGATTCAGTACAGCTGCTTTCATATTTGATATTTTCATGTTTTGTTTTGCCTTAACCCAATTTGGTTAAATTTGTGTAACTTTATTGCTACAACTGAAATGGAAATGGACTGCTTTCAAGTTGATTCTGACTTATGACGACCCTATGAATAGGATTTTCATCATAAGTGGTATTCAGAAGTGGTTTGCCATTGCCTTGCTCTGAGGCTGAGAGGCAGTGACTAGCCCAAGGTCACCCAGTGAGCTTCATGGCTGTGTGGGGATTCAAACCCTGGTGTCCTAGTCCAACACTCTAACCACTAGGCCACACTGGCTGTCTATGTTTGAATAATTATTTTGTATCAGTTGATTCAGCCAATATGGCACATATAAAAATAAAATAAAATTGATTAAAAAAATGAACAGAATTGTGTTTATATTTGATAGATGTGAGTATAACTCTTCTTCAAAAGGTTTTTCTAAGGAATACCTAACTTAATTGTATACTATCTAGGGTCTTCCTGGTATAACACAGTGGGGAGGAGAGCCTGGCTGGGAGTCCAGAGTATGTGAGTCCAAATCCCCACTGGTGTCTCCTGAGTGTAAAGGGCCAGCTAAAGATCACCCCCACAGTGAATGGCTAAGGGGTTACATGCCCTGCCACCTGTGCAGCTGTGGGCAAGCTGCATAGTCCCAAGGAGCCCAGTTGCCCCCCAGTTGGCAGTTGCAGACAAATAACTGGCTGGCTTGTACAGCTGTGGCAAGCTGAGCAGGCCCTAGCCAGCTGGGGAGGACTAGCTGCAAAGGAAGGCAATGGTAAACCCCCTCTGAATACTGCTTACCATGAAATCCCTATTCATAGGGTAGCCATAAGTCAGGATCGACTTGAATGCAGTCCATTCCCATCTTTTCAGGGTCTTTCAATACCTGAATCACTATGCAGCCTGTTGCTGCATTTTGAAATTATGGTTGTGTTGCACATAGTTGTTTAGGAATGCACTAGTCATTGGTGGACTGATTGACTGTATTTGTATTTACATTTCAAATTCTGCCCTGCAATGGATCAGTCTATGTGAAATGTAAGGTGAAGAATGACTGCTTAAAATATATTAGAAATTATCTCTTGGAAGTAAACCCAGTTTCTGTGGAGTGATTTTATTTAATTATTCCTTAGGATCTGCTAGGTTGTCTGGCTTTTTTTTTTAAAGCAAAGCAATGACAGCTGAAGTCGTGGGCATGATTTATGAAACAGCTAATCTATTTGGAATCTGGGTGGGTTTTTTTGTTTGCTTGTTTCATTGACTGTGTCCCTAGCAATTTATACATCAGGAATCCATGTGCATTGTCAAAAACTGAATGGAGTGGTGAAAAGAATGGGATGCCACGTTTTGAAATGGCATTGCAGTTAATCTAGTAATCAGTATTCCAAGACTATTAACCACCTTTGTTGGTTTCACTCTAGCCATGATCAATGCCTATTCATTATTTCTCCACCAACAAAATAAAAATACGAATGGACATGTCATCCATGTGACAAGAATAAAAGACATACACCTGGCTGGTGATAGAAAATGTTTTCTCAATGTATATAATTTATTCTGCATTGGGATTTAGAAAAGGAATGTTTTTTGCCAACACATTATAACTGATTTTGTTTGTTTGTTTTAGATGTTGTATTCATAGGGAAACAGAAGCGAAGTGTGGAAAAGGGCAGGAGGAGAATATCATAAAGAAAAGGTGAGTTTCATATCCCAATCCCACGCAGGCCTACTAGAGTCCTGTTGGGTTCAGTGAAACATATTCCCAGGTCAGTGGAGTTTAGACTGCAGCCAAAGGATGCAATGCTATGGATGCCTATGTCAGAATAAACCCCTTTGAATTCAGTGGGTCTTAGTTTTGAACAAACATGCATAAATCGTGTTGCACAAGTTTTAGACAGGAAGGATTAAGGGGCAGGGGAAGAGGGAGAGGGGGCAGGGGAAGAGGGAGAGGGAACAGAGCCTGAAAGCAATGGGAAGTATGTGGGAAAGAAGACAATCAGAAGGATAGCAAAGGAAGTTAAAAGGTTTTGAAATTGAACAAAATGAAGGACTACATATATGAACCATATGGGGTGGGTTCATAGCTCGAGGTATGCAGAAGGTCCACAGTTCAAGCCCTGGCATGGCCTGTTAAAAAGAACAGGTAGCAGAGAGAAGAGAAAGGTATCTGCCTCAGATCATGGAACAGACAAGACTGGTCTAGATGGAAAAATAGTATTATATGATGGCGTGTTTTGAGGACTTCTTGACTTGCCCTAGAGTCAAGTCATAGAGGAACTTCATCAAAGTAAAAACACAAAGTGGATGGAAACTCATCTTGCAAGAAAGAAGATGTGCATGTCAGTAATCAGGGGGTGCTTCCTGTTACCCACCCTAACGAACCAGCCATAACCTTCCTCTTTCAACAAGCCTTTTAAGTAGAGACCTTATCCGAGTCTGCGTCTGTGTTGGAATTGCTTTTTTTGAAAAAAAGTTTTTTTTAAAGATGTTTTTAAATGTGTTTTCTTTTAATGCGTTTTTAAAGATGTTTTGTTTTAATATATTTCAAAGCCTTTGTTGATATGTTTTAAAGTGTTTTTAGTGTTTTGTTTGCTGCCCTAGGCTTCTTCTGGGAGAAAGGGTAGGATGTAAATTTTATAAATAAATAAATAAATAATAAGCCGATCCTGCCCCATCTGATGTTCCACCAGCTGCTTGAAACAGTTATATCACATGGACTATCTGTTCATTTCGTATAGCTCTGATACTTAACTGATCATTCCAACTTGACTCTAAATTCATTTTGAAATGTGTTCACACAATTGGCTCTAATAAAAATCTCTGCATGAACACTTGAATTTACATATTACTGTAAACAAATGTGAATGTATATTTTTAAAGAAGTGAGAATGGCTATAGAGTGCTACACAGGAACAAACTACCACATTTGGCACAAATAAATGGCACCTGCAAAAAAAAAAGTTGCTATATATCTTCATCCTCTACTACAGGGATAGGGAACCTGTAGTTTTCCAGATGTTGCTGACTACAACTTCCATCATCCCTGACCATAGGCTATGCTGGTTGGGGATGATGGGAGTTGGAGCTGAACAACATTTGCAAGGCCACAGGAGCCATGCCTTCCTCTGGGATTTTATAAGCTGTTAGGGCAGCCTTTCCCAACCAGTGTGCCTCCAGATGTTGTTGGACCACAACTCCCATCAGCCTCAGCCAGCATTGCCAATGGCTGAGGCTGATGGGAGTTGTGGTCCAACAACATCTGGAGGCACACCGGTTGGGAAAGGCTGTGTTAGGGGCTCAAGCAAGTCAATTCACTCTTGCACATACTTCCTCTGGATTTCTGATTTTCATTTCATTTCTGTGGCTTCTGGTATCCACTGAGCATGCCCAGTCATCATTGGGCTATTGTTGGGGGTTACCCCCTATTGTTTTTAGATTGTTGTACTTCTTCAAAGCTTGGGGTTCTCCCCGCCCCTACATGTCTCTCAGCATAGGGGCACTGAGTATGCTATTAGAAGAAATGATGTAAACCCAGAGTTCTTTCTCTCCACACATGAATGCAGAAAATTTATAAAGTAGTAGTACAAGAGGTGGCATATGTGCATTCACAGACATTTCCTTGGCAAACAGGTGAGATCTAATATGAACAAGTATGCCTGTTCATATTTTCTCGCTTTCTCAGGCATTTTCCTTTTTAGGAAACGTTAGTGCCTGTCTCTTAGGCCTTCAAAAGCTGCACTGACAGTGAAAGTCTAATTACCATGTTTAATTTTGCTCTTTTTAGCATGCTCTGCAATTCTTGTCATCATACAGCTGTGAAAAGAAGTTATTTTATGGCGGTTTCTTCATTCGTGGTCTTGCGAGAATAATGCTGCAGCACAGAAGCCTTTGATTGTTAGCTTGTGTTAAAATTAGCATTTGGCCTGTTTTCCTTTGTTAAGGACTTTCTTTGGGTTTTCTTTATACTTTGGGATGGAGGGATTTATTTATTATTTCTGTATTTGTTTACTCTCATACATTCACCCGGTGAGAAATAAAATGCTTCTCCAGCTCACATTTCTATTCTGTTGTCTTTCTGTATAAAGTACAAAAGATTTCAATAAAGTGTATTGAGTAATAATCCTATAAAAAGATTTAAAGACATGAAAGGAGAATATTACATAGTGGCAATCCACTGGAGGTTGATACATAAAGGAAATCCTGTTAAGCAATGAAAGAATCTTGTTGGAAAGAAGTTTTAACATTTTGTTGTCTTTCTGTTACTAAAAATGTTGTGCTTCGAAAAACAAAACTGACATATCAGAGAGGGGTGGTGGTGGGAAAATGAGGACCAAGGATTGTATTTCCAAATAATATTGCTTATTAATCTTCACTAAAACACACACATTTCCACCTACAGAAAAGGAAGAACAGAATATATTACAAATCTTACTGCAATGCAACAACCGCTATTGGCATGATTCAGCCAAAGTGAAACACTTTTTAGTCTCAGTGATTTCAATGGAAAAGTTACGCATGTGCTTAGGTCTGTTCCGTTGAAATCAGTGGAGCTGACAGTGCCTTCCTATCCTTGACTTACACTATTGAGATGAGGTTCAGATTGCTATGAAGTCCACTTGCCTTAAATAACAACACCAAAAAACAAAGCAAAAATAAAGGGGAAATAACAGAATTTTGCAACACAAAAACATACCAACAAAAATGAAGTCCACTTGCCAGGGACTACAGGAGCAGAGCATCTCAGCTGCATTGGCATAAATGCTATGCTGGTAGAACTTCATCAAAATAGAGTTGCCACTTATACATCACCAACAAAGAGAACACAGACCATCATCATCATTATCATCATATATGCACATGCTACCTTAGAAATATACAGGTTGCTGTCTTATGGTCCATCTATTTCAGTATTGTCAACATTGACTGGCAGCAGCTCTTCATGATTTCAGTCCTGCCTGAGGATGCCAGGCACTAAAGCTGGGGCCTTGTGCATGCAAAGCATTTGCTCTATTACTGAACTACAGCCTTCCCAAAATTTATATATGTGGATACACATTGAATTACTATCATTTAAAGAGAAATGCAAACATCTCATCATAGTGTGGAAAACTGTGACCAGGTGACCTGTGGTGCCTCCTCAGCTGCTGTTCAGGTGCTGTTCATGGGCAGCTTCAAGACCCCTGCTCTCCCTCCTTATGGTTTAAGACTGTGAGAAGATATTTACAGTCTACATCCCTAAACTTCTTGGTAAGCTTTGAGAAACCAGTATTGTTGCGATGCACGGAGGGGCTGGCCTTCAGCCTATAGCAACAGAACAAGACAGTAACTCCTACTACACAACAGGAAGCTGTCTTATGCCAAGTCAGACCTATGGTCCATCTAGCTCAGTACTGTCTATGCCAGCGTTACCCAAACTTTTTCTACCCAATGCCCCTTTGCAAAATCTTTTTGTGCCCAACACCCCCCTCAGATTAAGTATATGCCAATGCTTCCTATTCTTCCCTTAAAATATGAGTAATGCATAAAAGATATTTTCAGTGATTATTACTGATCATTTTTATCATGCCTTTTTATTGCACTTAGATTACACATTGAATTCTTAGTATGATTTATTAATATACATACATAATTACATGCAAGAAACAAGATACAGGATATAGGAGTTGTTTCTTATTTCACAATATATGCAGATATAGGAGTTGTTTCTTATTTCACAAATCCTAAAAACATAAGCAAAAACTAATTAAGTCCACACAGTATGAACCAATAGAATACACTGTGTTACTTAACAACAAACTCATTCAGTTTACCGGCATTGTTTCATTAAACAAGTTCATTTAAACATCACAGAAACAACGGGTAGCAAGTGTGTCCCATTCCTGAAGAAAACCAGCGAATAACTGACTGTCTGCGTCACCCATTTGCACATGGCACTCATCCGTTGGAAGAATGCGCCCTCCACCAATACACCCAGCTTATCAAACACTCTCTTGTGATCGATTCCGACATCCCTCAAGACAGCATCGGAACATTACCTAGTGCCGGAGTGTGGCTAATATCCCCATTCCTTGGTATGTTACTGGCCGCTATTCAGAATTTCTTTACTAAAGAGCACACACTATTTATAGTGTTATTTCCATGAATTGAGACTATTAAATACATTCTAACTGGGGACAAAACAGTTTAAAAATTAATGATTTGTGTATTAAATAAAATTAAAATTAAATGCTTCAACTGTCGCATCAGACCGCCAAATGTCAACGCCCCCTAATGAACCCAAATGCCCCCCTAAAGTTTGTAGTCACGCCAATGCCCCCTGAAAGGCTATAATGCCCCCCAGGGGGGCGCTACCGCCCATGTTGGGAATCACTGGTCTACGCTGACTGGCAGTGCCTTTCCAAGGTTTCAGACAGAGGTCTCTCCCAGCCTTAATTGGAGATGCCAAGAAACTGAACCTGGGATCTTCTGTATAGATAGCAGATGCTCTTACCACTGAGCCACGGCCCTTCCCCAGTTAACAAGACAAAGCCTTGACCATCATCTGCATTACTGCACTCTACCACCCTTTAGCACACATAGATGTGGGCAAACGTCTGCATATTAACCCCTTGAGTAAGCTAGTCACCTGCATTCTCTCTCTGTCTCACACACATTCTGAAAAAATGGGTAATGTAACATTACTTTTTTGGGAAAGGATCATGCCCCTGAAAATATTAGGCAATATATTAGCTATGGTAATTTACATTTAAAATGTAAAAAATCAAGTACAGAAGCATGTTGGAATATTGCTGAGTCTAGAAAACTCAGTTTTCTAGCGAGTTATGGGTTGGTAAAATTAATAGCCCTTATTTAATTAGCCTTTTTCATAAAAGTAGAATGAGTCTTTCCCTGGAAAATTCTGACAAATATGCATATTGAATCATAAATATAAATATATGTAAACATTATTTAAAGCACTATTTTAGAAACAGAGAATCACTCCAGTGAAACATAGGCTGTGGGCTCTCTTCAAAAGCAGGTAGAAGGGTTCTTCCTTCCCCACTGTTGACTTCAGACCACCCACAGCAATGTGTTGGGCCAGTCACTGTCTCTGCCTGAGCCTGCAGCAAAGCATTTCCATTGGCCATACCTGGAAGGCAAATGGGTTTATCTACCAATCAGTTGCAAAATCTGCCTGAAACTAATTTTTTAAAAAAGCACTCAAGCTAATTCAAACAGGTTTTAGAGTAAAAAAAGATGGAGTTTGACTATTGTTGTGTACCTCCATTTTCAGAAAAGAGAGGTGGAGATGCACTGGAACTGGCACAACAGTAATATGTCTCTACCCATAGTTTTCAAACTCAATGTATTACAGAAATTATTAGGCTCATATATTCTGCTACCAGGCAATATGGCCTTTCCACACACTAAAATTATCCTACACATGTATTGTTTCTATGCAAAGAAAAATGTGTACATCATTATCAATATTTAAATCATGGGTGGGGAACCTATGTCTATCCAGTAGTTATTGAACTACAGCTCCCATCAGCCTCAGCCAGCATTTCCAATAGTCAGGGATGATGGGAGTTGTAGTCAGGGCCTAGTCCTGGGCTTCTCTTAGGTATCTGGTTATCTACTGTAAGATCAACATGCTGGACAAGATGGGGCTTGGCTTGATCCATAAGGGCTCTTCTTATGTTCTTATGTAGTCCAGCAACATCTGTAGGTTCTGGTTTAGATTTAAGTAGGAAGCCTACCCCCTTTGACAGAGGCTTGATAGAAGTTTATAAAATGAAACAGCAAGTGCAGTATTTGTTTTCAAGCATTGTTCATATGTACCTTCAATATAATCCTTTGAACCAAAATACTGTTGTGAGTATGGGGGTTGGAATGGATGGTCCCCATGAGTCCTCTTCCAGCCTCTGATTTGCAATCCTGTTTCTTGGGATGAGGGGCTGGCTCTGCTGGAGTTTCTTTTGTTAAGCTAATAGAGTGGCCAGTTTATTAATGGGTTTTTCAAGTGCCCAGCAACTGGTGAATGGGCCAGGAAGATCCTTTTGTCATTTAAACTCTGCAGGGGAGCCTTCCCCCACCCTCCTGGTAGCTAGCAGAGGTTTGGGTTTTGAGTGTGTTTAGAGTTGTCTCGGAGAAAGGCTGGGAACTGGAGGCAGGCAGAGAGACTGGCTCTCTGCACCATGGCTTTAGGATGCCTCCTGTAACACTGATGGAAATGCTGGATATTAGACTGCTGCCTCCATCCTAAGCTCAGGTTGGAATGTGTGCAAATAAATAAACCATATTTCATAAAGACACCACAGTCTCCGCTGACCTTCTTCCCAAAGGAAACCAACCCTGGATGAGTGCAGGGACCCCTGAAATCCCACCACTCGGAGATTGGGGAGGCGCGCAACAGTACATTACACTGCAGTTGCAAGTAATGAAGCCCCAAGTGGGCATTTTACTATGTCCTTGGGAGGAATGAAAATGGACAGGAGAGAAGGGAGTGGTTAACCTGTTCCCTGCTAGTACCTTTTTCACTGAATCTCTGTCCCCAGCTATGTTTACCTATGTCCTGGACTTATATTTACCTTGAACCCGCAAGAGTGCTTTGCAAAGAAGAAGGGACCATCTGGGCTGAAGTGTAACATGTAGCTTGTGCCTTAATTTACTCTTTGATTGTGTTGCAATGTATAGTAGTTGTATTTTAATCTTTCTCCAGTGAATAATTTCCAGTACAAAATCCTTCATGTTGGTTGTTTTCCCAATACTTATTACAAACAGCTGCATTTGTTTCCAAATTCTGCTAGGGTCATCAGTCAGGAAAACAAAACAAAACTTCAGCCTCTAATTATGAAACTGCAATAATTCAGATTATTGGACAGCATCTACCCCTCATTCAAGAGATGATCCATACCAAACTTCCTACAGATAGGACAAATTATCTTGATTTTATAATGAGTAGAATTGTCATGTTTTAACATAAAATGTGTGATACCTTAACTATAAACCTGTTCCCAAGGGTTTATAACATTATACACAGAGAAAAGTTTCAGATAATAATAATAATAATAATAATAATAATATATACAAAGACAGTAAGCATATGGTAAACTTCCTATACTCAGGCTTATCCTTTGTATCTAAAATTGTGACTTACATGTAATCTCTTTGAAAGATGTATGTATCCTAATGGAGATGCATCATACACTTTTCCCTATGGGAGAGATGAACCGGTTTCCACTTTGACAATAACAATATACTCAGCTACAAAAGCCCAACCTACTTAAACTTCCTGTATTTGCAGATTATCATTAATGTCTGAAGATTCTCAAAGACATTTGGCACATACTGAGAAAATACAAGACAAAACAGCAACCATTAACTGGTATCTTGTACTGAGTCCAACCAATCGACCCTTTACCAAAGTAATTGCCTTTTATCCTCACTGTGTAAAACTGTTTTTCCACAGCTGTCTGCCAGTTTCCCAAACACTTCACACATCTGATGAACTAAGCTCCAGCCTATAAAAGCTCAAGGTACAATAAACAAACATGATGCTTGTTTTTAAGGTGTCACAGGACTCTTACATTGTTCATACCCCAGTAATAGCACCCTAAATTGGTGGCATGTCACACATTGTAGAGCTGTATCTTGAAGATGACAATGCATGTTTATTTCTGAGATGAGTTAAGCCCAAATCTAATGATTTTACATACTCATCACATCTCTGGATGCAGTTGTGTGAAAGAGTCCCCAACGTGAAAAACTGAGAAATTATAGTGACAAAAGGAGTGTTAGGTTTCCAGAATTCGCTTTCTCAGGGATTATCCTGTCAGTGGCATCTTGCAGCTCATTCAGCCTGCCAAAGAAAGCACAACTGGGCCAGTGCTGAGCAGAATTATGTGAGAAGGGGATCAGTTCCATTACCAGGAGATGAGATGTTTCCTCCTTCAAATGAATTCTGGATTCCCCGTGTAAGGAGGAAGTCGGGTGGGGAAATCCTCAAGCCTCGGGCAGAGGCCAGGAAGAATTCTCTCTGTAGTTCTCAGAGCATAGAGAGACAAATGAGAGCATGAAGGAGAAAGAAGGGCTTTCTCTTTGTATCTGAGGTCTGGGCAACAGCCTCTGGAAGATGGTGGAGACTATGACCTCATCTGTGACAGGGACTTTTCCGTTCCACATGAAGACTGTTTCAAATTATTTACCGTGCAAACATAAAGTCACTATGTGGAGGTTTCACTTTCTTCATTATTTCTGTTAGCTGGCTAAGTTCTATAGAATCTCAGATCAGTCTGCTACCAAATATACCTCAACAGGATATATGAGGGAAGGATTCAACGTGACATATTCAATGTACTCTACCAGTGAGCTATTGTACTTGCCTAATGGCCCATGTAGCTGGGATGAAGTTGCCCTCCTCACAACAGTGTCACCAGTGATAGCTGGTGTGTATTGTGACTGGTGGGGAAGAAGGCAAGGAGCTGAAACAGTAGGTGGAACCAGAGCCAATCACAGACAGAGCCAAATAATTCTAGTTTTGTCTCCATCTTTCTGCTCTACAAGGGCAACACTGAGACTAAGATGGAGGAAGCTGACAGGCAGTGCTACTCATACATAAGAATGCAGGCAGATGGGGGCTGGTTGAAGGCAGACTGAGATCGGTGGGGCAGTGCCCATTTGCCCCTAATGGACTAGCCTCCATTGAGCATCACTGCAGCTTACCTGGGCAGGACTGGGATAGGGCAAAGGTGAGATCAGGGCTGTGCAGACACACCAGCAGAGCTAATCCAGTGCTCCTGCTGGTGAATCTGCAGAGCTCCAATCTCTCCATCATCCTGCCCATCTCCATTTAGGTAAGCTGCACAGATGCTGGTCAGGAGGGTGGCTCCACTGTCCCACACGGGCTACTACTGGTTGAATACATTCTTTTCATGCCGAATGTTCAAGATTCCCCTTGCCATATCTAAAAGGCAATCTAGCAGTAGTCCTAGAGGGGTAAATCCTTCCCTCTGAGAACCAAGAAAGCTGTTCTCAATTGAAGTAAGCAGTATGAAGCTAGACAGACCTATGAACTGAATCATAAAGGTATGTTCACATGATTGTTGACTATAGTTTCAGCAAATGCTCTAACTTTTAGGCACATTGTCCTGATAAAAGATACTCTTCTATACACTTTACAAGAGTGGAGGCTGGTGGCTCCGATGTCAGTGGGGCAGTGAATATGCTCTGGGTATTAGTCTGAATTTTCAAGGAGCTGTCCAAGGTGCTCAGACTAAAATCCGGAACAGATTCACTACCAAATTGACACCAGAGCCATCTGCATCCACCACCATTGTTTCAGAATATGTACAAAATAGGATAAATTATACAGTTACGAATGGGTGGTATACTATAGTCAGCATGGATTTTTTGCATTCTATTTATTTATTTATTATTTGTTTTATATCCCACCCTTCCTCCCAGAAGGAGCCCAGGGCAGCAAACAGAAACACTAAAAACACTTTAAAACATCATAAAAACAGACCTTAAAATACATTAAAACAAAACAACATTAAAAACATCTTTTTAAAAAGGGTAAAAACATATTATTAAAAAAACATATTAACAAGCAATTCTAACACAGACGCAGACTGGAATAGGTCTCAATTTAAAAGGCTTGTTAACATTCTACAATGTTAAATGAAAATACCGCCATGCCATTATGCTGCTTCCCATAAGCTCATTTCAAAACAAAACCTTACAAAACTTCTAGTCCTGAACACAGAAATGCTTGCTTAACAACCCTCTAAATTTTCATGGCAATACACAAAACACTCATAGAGAATTGAGAGTTCAAAGTCTAAAAAAGAGGGGGGAAATCCAGACCCCTGTTGGACTTTTTTCTGTCAGTGGTCTCATAATTTGTTGAAATTAATTAATAATCAGCTATGTTCTGCAAAGAGAGACTGTGCAAAGGGATCAAGGCGGTGGTAAATGCTTCCTTGGAAGAGGGTGCATTACCATCTGCCCTCAAGGAGGCGGTAATAAAGCCCATCTTAAAGAAACCCTCCTTGGATCCCCAAGATTTAAACAACTTTCACCCAGTCTCTAACTTACCATTCTTGGGCAAGGTGATTGAACGCGTGGTGGCCAAACAGTTACAGACACACTTGGAGGAAACAGATTATTTAGATCCATTTCAATCAGGCTTCAGGACTGGACATGGCACTGAAACAGCCTTGGTCGCTCTGGTGGATGATTTGAGGAGGGCGCTGGATAGGGGAGAAGACTCCTTCCTTGTCCTCCTGGATCTCTCAGCGGCTTTCGATACCGTCGACCACGGTATCCTCTTGGATCGCCTGAAGGGAATGGAAATTGGGGGCACTGTTTTACGGTGGTTCCACTCCTATCTCTCGAACAGGCATCAGCGGGTAGCATTGGGAGAGGAGGTTTCAGACCCTTGGCCTCTAAATTGTGGTGTGCCACAGGGCTCTATCCTCTCTCCCATGCTGTTTAACATCTATGTAAAGCCGCTGGGGGCCATCATCAGGAGATTTGGGTTGCAGTGCCACCAATATGCGGATGACACTCAGCTCTATCTCTCTTTTAAGTGCTCACCAGAGTTGGCTGTGGATACTATTTCCAAGTGCCTGGAGTCCGTAAGTGAATGGATGGGAGGAAACAGGCTGAAACTGAACCCCGACAAGACCGAGGTACTGCTTGTGGGAGACAAGAGAAGAGTAGGAGATATTGACCTGGTCCTGAATGGGGTTAGGTTGCCCTTGAAGGACCAGGTTCGCAGCCTTGGGGTCATTCTTGACTCCCAGCTGTCCATGGAGGCTCAGATATCAGCAGTGAGCCGGGCAGCATGGTATCAATTACATCTGATACAGAGGCTGCGACCCTATCTTCCGGTCCATCTGCTCCCACAGGTAGTGCATGCCCTGGTCTCCTCTCGCTTAGACTACTGTAATGCGCTCTACGTTGGGCTACCCCTGAAGACGGTCCGGAAATTACAACTGGTACAGAATGCAGCGGCACGGTTGATTAAGAACAGCCGCCGCCGGGATCATATTACTCCAGTCTTAAAAGATCTGCACTGGCTACCAGTTGTTTACTGAGCCCAATTCAAGGTGTTGGTTTTAACCTTTAAAGCCCTACACGGTTTCGGTCCAGTTTATCTAAAGGAGCACCTCCAGCATCATCAAATCTGCCTAACAAGATCTGCCTCACAAGACCTTCTCTCGGTCCCACCAGTTAAAACAGCTAGGCTGGTGCGGACCAGAGAGAGGGCATTCTCGGTTGTGGCCCCCATCCTCTGGAATTCTTTGCCATACGATCTTCGCCATGCCCCCTCCCTGGTAGGTTTCCGCCAAGGACTAAAAACTTGGCTATTTCAGCGGGCATATAGGCTCCCAAGTTAGTTTTAGTTTTTACAGTATACAGATGTGGGTGGGTTGTTAATTGAAGATTGATGTTAAAATTGTATTTTTATATGATGTATCTTAAATTTTAATTATGTACGCCGCCTAGAGTGGCCGATTATTCGGCCAGATAGGCGGCCTAAAAATAAAATTTTATTATTATTATTATTTAGCCTATTATAGACCTTACCCCATACTCTGACCTTCATCTTCTGCTGTTTAAGAGTTTAAAAAATAACTGGCTGATTTTTAATTAATTTAAGAAATTTAATATTGAAGTCTATTATACTGCTGGGCATGCTCAGTAAGAACCAACTGTCAGTGTTCTAAAAGCCAAATTCACAGCTGTTTGGCTTGGCTAATCAGAAGGCCACACCCTCACCAGACCTTTATTTCACTTTAGACAGTCATGGCTTCCCCCAAAGTATCCTGGGAAGTGTAGTTTGTGAAGGCTGCTAAAAGTTGTTAGGTGACTTCTGTTCCCCTGAAAGAGCTCCAGTGGCCAGAGTGGTTTAACAGTCAGCCCCTCTTCTAGGGATTGTAGCTCTGTGAGGGGAATAGGACATGTGCTAGCACCTCTCAGCATCCTTCACAAACTACACTCCCCAGGATTCTTTGGAGGAAGCCATGAGAGTATAAAGTGAAATAAAGGTCTGGTGTGCAGGTGGCCAGGGAAAGCTTTGGTTTAAATTTGGTTAAGAGGCTACATATGCCTGCTGTAGAATAAAAAGGTGGGGGAAACCCTGAAAAACAATGATACAGTTTACAATGTTTTCCTTTTGGAAAGGGGCTTTCCCTCTGCCCACCCAATCTCCTCTCCTCCCCACACCCACCCTGCCTCCCCTTCTCTCCCCCTTCCCCCTCCTTCCTCTCCTTGCCCCTCCCCCAGGTTAGTTATCCTATCCTAAGCATGATTGTACAGGAGTAAATCCCATTAAACTCAAGAAGCATGCAAATGATCAAACCTGCCCTGCTCTCCTCCTCCCTCATATCCCCTCCCTCTTGCCCATTCCCTCCCCCTTCCTTTGGCCCTCCTGCCTCTCCCCTTCCCCATTCAAGCATGATTGCAGAGACGTAAATCCCACTGAACTCAATAAGCATGCAAATGATCAATCCATTCTTAGCAAACTTGCACAGGATCCCATTTCTTACCTCCTGAAATGAAAATCAGAGAAATTCACTAATAGGCAAAAATACCCTTGCCATTTAAGAACATACCTATAGCCCACAGATATTTCTATCAAACTTGAAAAAGCTGGGAAATTGGGCAGCTATAGTGAATGCATCAGGGGAGCAGGAGATCTGACCTCCTCTCTGAGATAATTGTACTGCCCTACAAATTTATAAAAGTGCAAACACAATTCGGGTTCATCTTTCACAGTCCAATCCACTTCCTGTGTCGTTTGGAAGAATTTGGTAACATGCCGCAAGGGTATTTTGTCTATTGGTGAATATATGGCTAACAGTAAAGAGCTTAAGCATCCATCAAAACATGATTCTGCTAGTGCCTTGAAATATCATTTTAATAAAGCCAGAGAAACTTAATAATACATTCAGTGCAAATGCAAACAAAAAATTGACAAGTCTGAGCTATCAACTCAGGTTTTTCATGCTAAAAGTGCACATACAGTAACATCTATCATTAAATATTTAATAATAAGGACTAAATCAATTGAACAACTTATAACTGAAAGCATTCGATGTGTGTAGTTTAAGGATTACATACAGTTGAGTATATCAATAGATAAATAGTAAACCACAAACCAGGACCACAATTTACAAAATACGTACTGTAAAATGCAGTTAAACTACAGTGCAATTCAAAGCTCTGCTACTGTACAGCAGGAGCATTCAGGATACAGACCTCCAAGGACAGAAGGGGATATATTCTGTCCCTGCCTCCTATGCTGGAGCGACAGCTGGCATCGGTGCTCCAAAACCGTACAGGATGAAGCAGCACCCACAGGAGAGCATTTCAGGTTATGATGAATTTGGATACAACAAGAGGTCTTTGGGTGCAAATCTGAATTCCTGAATAGCTATCAGAAGCCTAGTCCCTTTAGTAGTAAGAGGTCTGAGGATTCTGGTAGGGTTTTTGTCTTGTTTGTTTGTTTGATTGTTTGATTGAATGATATCCTGCCCTTTCTCCCATTAGGATCCCAGATTTTTAATAAAATGTTGTGTTCATTGTTGCAGAAGCAGCTTCTGGTTATGCCACTGTTGCAGAACTGAGGAATAAGACCAGGCAGCCCATAATCTCAAATTCATGTTTTCTGACTTGCATGCATTGTGTGTGTGTATCAAGCTGATGGTTATAGCCTTATGTAAGGAAACTATTTCCTTCTCAGTTGGCTTCACTTACATACCCCAAACCTTACAACAATAAGGGACTAACAGCAATGATATTTTATTTCCTTTAGTGATGAAAGTAGTTTTGGCAGTACTTTCAGGTTAATTATTTTATACTTCTCCTGGTGGAGATATCTATTGTATAATTATGATATGACAAAATGATCACATTTCATTTTTGCTCTCAGTTAGCTTGAATGGTAATTTCATACTTGTGGTTTTTTCCCCCTGCTGAATTTCAATAAAATTAAAGCTACAACTTCTGACTGCAGTTTGATATAGAATGTGTGGATGAATGTCACTCTCTGTCTTATTTGTCTTTCCTTAGCCATGCACTTATGTATGCCAACTTTGGTTTGGAAAATAGCATTAATAATGTATGCTACCTTAAACATCTTTGTGGCTTGAAGCAATTTATTAATTAAACACACATTCAATATTTTAGCACTGTTTAAAAGTACAGAGACTTGCCTACCATGAATACACAAAGTGATTTGCCCTACATGTCTGTTGACAGAAGATGTGTAGAAGCTATTTTCAGTGTGTGTGGAAAGTCAATTTAAAAGAAGCATATTTTAAGTAACTTTATTATCACTCTCTGCTGGGATCCCAATGACTATTTTAGCGTTTACTATCACTTTATGTGCACTTGCTGGTAATTACTTGAGTCCTCCCTGCACGATCAGTTTATCAGGTAATAAATACATATTTGATTCTCATTTTGTTTCAGACAGACCTAACATCTTCCTTTCTGTTGAGCTAAGGTCATATCACATTTTCTAAGCACTAAACTTGCAATTTGTTAATGTGGGAAAATGTGATGCTTTCTTTGAACAGTGCTGCAGTGACTGCTGTGTGCAATGTGCTTGGTTGCTTTGGTGTCATAGTTACTGCTGGCATCATGCAGCGGCAGTTCTTCCCTTTTTAAACATTTTTGTCCTCCCTCCCTCCCTTCTTTCCTTCATACCCTGGAGCATAAATGGGCTATGTGTTAGAAACCTTAATTTTATCAAAACAGGCACATATTTAGGGAGGTTTTGATCTTGCTTTTAGAAATGGTTGTGAAAGAAAATAAGAGATGTCCTGCTAGCCACAGACTAGATTTAATGACCTATGGAAAAGCTTTTGATGCTATAGGCTATGGAAAATCTGTGAAAACAATTTGTTTTGGACAATTTCCTATTATTCTAAACTCATCATAAAGGAATATTTGTACAAGTTCAGTGTTTGCTTTCAGTTTAACTTCAAAATGTGCTCATGGTGAATCAGTTGTACAAGTAGTTTATCAGGAACACAGAACACATGTTGCACATTGCCAGAGATTTAAGGAATAAAGGAAGCTGCCTTATAATGAGTCGGATCATTGGTCCATCTAGCTCAGTATCATCTATACTTATTAGCAGCTGCTGTCTAGAACTTCAAGTAGGAGTCTCTCTATGCCCTACCTGGAGATTCCTGACATTGAACCTAGGACCTACTGCTTCCAAAGCAGATGCTCAGCCACTGAGCTATGGCCCTTTCCCCTTTCCTACACTGAACTGGAAAGTAGTATGACATGCTTTACAGCTGGTAGAGCACAGTGGGGAAGAGAGCCTGGCTGGCAGTCCAGAGTCTGTGAGTTCCAATCCCTGCTCATGTCTCCTGGGTGTCAAGGGCCAGCTAAAGATCACCCCCACAGTGAGTGGCTAAGGGGTTATGTGCCCTGCCACCTGTGCAGCCGTGGGCAAGCTACATAATCCCAAGGAGCCCAGTTGCCCCCCAGCTGGCAGTTGCAGACAAGGAAGGGGCTGGCTTGTGCAGCTGTGACAAGCTGAGCAAGACTAGCCTCAGAGGGAGGCAATGGTAAACCCCCTCTGAATACCGCTTACCATGAAATCTCTATTCATAGGGTAGCCATAAGTGAGGACTGACTTGACGGCAGTCCATTTCCATTCATGACATGCAATCTGTGCCTGTGATAGTCTATTTATAATTACAGCACAAAGCACCCTTATAAGTCATACTGAAAATTGTTTTGGCCTCCCTCAAAATGTATCAGATATTTAGCTTAAGAAAGATGTCTGCCCCCACCTCCATTTTTAGGCAAAATGTTGGCAGTAACTCTAGCAACAATCAAGAGTGTTACATGAATTTGCCCAGAACTGAAAACAGAATGTGCCATTCCAATTCAGTGCCTTGGCTACTCAGTGTCAGCCAGTGGATGAGCTATCTCTCTTGAACTGAAGTGTTTTGAGTTTAGCTCCCAGTTCAGTTCATCAGAACATATAAAGAGCCATGCTGGATCAGACCAAAGATCCATCTGATCCAACATTCTGCCCTCACAGTGCCCAACCAGATGCCTATGGGAAGTCCACAAGCAGAACCTGTGTGCAACAACACTCTCCTCTTCTCTATCTGAGTGCTGAAACAAGCTGAGTAATTGTTCCAGCTGTGACCACTGCTTTGTCACATAAGCTGGAATATAAGCATTGTATAGGCTGCCTGGTGTGAATGGAAGTCTATATTCTTTTACTTCCTTATGAAAGGAAAATAGAGTCTGAAGGTCTCCTGGAAGATTGCTCATATCTGCTCAGAGGCAACCAATGAAAGCGTTGGTTGTCTGGCCTTTGTGCTATTGCCTTTTGTTTTGAGGAAAGGTTCTAGGACAGAACTGTGGTTCATATCAAGCCATACGAAGCAACATAGTGACTCCTTTGAAAATTACAATGAGGGGCCTTTTATCACATGGACAGCTGATGACAATTAGCATCTGACCATGTGGTAATATGACATCTGTGGATGAGGGAACATAGTAATTATTGCCTCAGTGTGTGGCCCAGGACTACAGAGTACCAGTTGTCCATGTATTAACAGCCATGCTGAAAGTCTTTAAGTGGCCAACACAAGATTTTAAAATGCCATGAGTGGGTGGGTAGGAGTAGAAAGAAGCATAAAGATGTAATGAACCCAAAGGATCATCATTCTGGGAAACAAGGTCCATGGCTGGTACTATCAAAGCTCTTTCCCACATACACCTGTTTCTTCACTTACCAACTTGATAAAAGAGGAAAACTTGCCTATTGGGAGAAATTGGGAAGAGAAATGGGAGATAATCCAGTTTCCTTATCCAGGAAATGCAGGACTGAGCCAGTGAGGAGGGTTGAAACTTGGGGAACAGGATAGGAGATCTCATTGCACATCATTCCATTATTGTAAAGGATTGGCTATAAGGATGAAAAGAGTTTTAGGTCACCTTGTCACTGAAAAAGCCATTAAAAACCAAAGAATAAGTTTGTTTATTTATTTATTCAAAATTATATTCCCCTTTTCACCATCTAGGTCTCACAGTGACTTACAACAATAAAAATATACAATATCCAAAATTTAAATAATAAATTAAACTTCCAGAATTTAAAATCTTACAAATGATTATTTAACTTTTCTAAGAATCACCCCTACACTATTGCAAACTACCCTGGGAGTACTACTCAAGTACTCATCTATTCAAGTAAAGAAACAAACAGACATTGCTTTCCACTTCCATTTTCCAGATGTAATATGCAAACAATTATTAAACGTTGCTGTAACCACAACTTGAACAGTATTTATAAAGCATTTTCAACATTAAAAAGAAAAAGAGTGTCCTGAAAAGACCTCAAGAGCCTGGCAGCAGGCCTAGGAAATCTCTCTCTTCTTTCACTGCATAGTCCCCAAGCTGTTAGCTCTCAGACAGAGGAGAGCCCATCGTTTCTTTATGTATATTTTAGAAGGCTGTTCAACCCCTTGACAGGCAACAATAAATCTTGCTCTGAGAGCTAAAAAAGAAGTAGGAGGAATGAGAACTAATGTATATAAAGACATCACTTAATTTAAAAGACAATTGGTAGCTTTTTATGCGCTGCATTATTTCTAAAAAGCATACAAAATTAAAAGAGAAAATGAGTTTTCATTCACAGCGTGGATTGATTTAAATCATACCAAATGACAATGAAACAGCAAATAGTCCATTTAATTCTAGTATCCTGGTGCTTCATACCATAGTGGTTGTAAAGTGAGCTCTAGACAGATGCAGAGTTGCTGAGAAAGTAAAATGAAACTGTTGGATGATATATTTTGCCTTGCAGATAATAGATGAATACAGTAGTCAAGAGATAACTTTTCCTGGCAATGAAAAATGATGTGAAAGTTGTTACATAATAAATGTTGCTGCCACAAACTTTATACATTGATGCCAAATGATACTTAAAAATTGAATAAAGAAATGTAACACTCTTCTATTTTTACAGTTGGCTTAAAAACAAAACAAAAAACTCAAAATGGCTGCTGGCATAGAGTTCAGCTCTAAAGAAAGGCCGGGGATGGAACTGGCAATCCCACCCCATATATATGGTCTGCCTAGTAAACGTCGCAAGACGTCACCCTAAGAGTCGGAAACGACTCGCACTACAAGTGCGGGGACACCATTACCTTTACCTTTATGCATTCACAATACTTTGTTTCCTGCTATCAAAACAATCTGCAGAAGAAAGGGAAGAGGCTGGAATGTTCTACATGCAGTGCCTTGGATTGTACATGCCGTGATAATCCTTAATGTGATGCCATCATTTTATCAAGACTGATTGATTGAGTTTATTTATTTCTTCTTGGTGATCACTCGTGACCGAGTAAGATTGTCTTCCAAAATAAAGTCTTTAACAAAGGATCCGTTTGAATCTGTATCCACCGCCGATGTACCAGTTCATGACTAGGGGCTTCTGCATTTCACAGTCCTGCCCCTGTTGTCATTCACTGATAGCCATGGGACTTTTATTATGGAAGACGCCTGTGCGTGAATTTGTTTTATGTGGGGAGATTGGCGCACCACAACCAACACACAATCTTGACAGAAAAAGGCTTTGATCCAATGGCATGGGTACCACGATGATTGGAAGTCCTCTATCTGCTGCAGCCTTCATCCGCCTTCACAGCCGTTGTAACATACACATTGTTATCCTCTGCCTGTTCTGCCGTTGAGGACATTCTTGGATCGTTCTTTGCCTGGTCCCTCTCCTTTGACCTTACCGCCATGGGTGACCCTGCTGGGAGTACATGACTCCCAATGGCATCGCTCACAGGGTTCATTGGAACATGCAAGACCACTCACCACCTTTCTGCAGCATGCTGTGCCCAAAGTGGCTCACAACAAACATTCAAAATATCAAAATACAAAGTGCTGGGGGGCGGGGGGGGGGCGGCGGAGAGAAGCAAGTTTACAAAAGCCAACAATAAATTCAAGTAAGACAAAAATCAACCATTTTTGTTGATGTAGAATTAATCATATGACAAACTGATAGCTAAATTGGATCACCATGGCAGTCAAGATGAAGCATGAGTGTACCTCCATGAGATGTGGGGGCAGCAAAGGTATCATAACCAGCCCACAGTGCCTTTTTAACACTGATGAATGAGACCATGCAAATTAAACTAGAGAATCAAAATATTATTAAAGAAAATAGACTACTAGGCAAAAAACAGTCCAATCCACTTCCTGTGTAGCTTGGAAGAATTTGGTAACATGTGCCTCTGAGCATATGGTGAGTGGTGGCAATACCTGCCATCTCCAAAGATAGAGAATTACATTTGTGTATGTTTGTTGGTGTTCTTACTTTCCTTCATTCCTGTGTTACTATTGTTTCTACAGAGAATCTAATCGAGAAAATTTTATTTCCCTCATTATTCATCCTAGAAATCTGTGTCAAATTTATTTTTATTAATTGCAAAGCCTTTTTATTGGTCAGTGTCATATGATGGTGAAGACAGTCTCTTGTGTTTCAAATTGGAGGTTATGTTCTATTTCTATTTTGGGTGCATTAAAGCAGTTGAATCTGAAACTGCAGTTTGATGTAAAATCAGACATTACAATAAGTTGCTACTTCAGGAATGACTCTAGCTGTTGGAAAAAAAACAAACTTAGCCTGCCCAAGATGCATGTTTTCGGCCTGCTATCTTTAAATCACTTCATTGAAGGCAAGGTGGGCACGGTCAATTAAAAACATAGAGCACACCTAGAATTTTGCTTAGATTATATTTCACTTCCCACTGTTTTAACTTGTGCAAACTGAGACACTCCTGATGTCCAGTAGAGACTATTCTGCAGAATACTCAGTGCCATTATTCTACTGTACTTCACATATTTACAGAAATAGAAGGAAAAGAAAATGATTTCCTATAGGAAACTTCACAAAAATTGCAAAGGAAATCAGACATATTTAAAGTGACTATCTAAACTATGTCAACTGTCTTAATAATGTTGCTTCCTCCCTGCTAAAACAAGATCAGCACAGCACATCTCTTGTTTCTATTATTTGGGCTGATTGCAGGTGTTGCCACCACACACCATATGCTCAGAGGCACATGTTACCAAATTCTTCCGAGCTACAGAGGAAGTGGACTGGACTGTGAAAGACCAACCCAAATGGTGTTTGCATTTTGACAAATTTGTAGGGCAGTCCAATATCTCAGAGAGGAGGTCAGGTCTCCTGCTGTCCTGGTACATCATTCACTATAGCTGCCCAATTTCCCTGCTTTTTAAAGTTTGATAGAAAGATCTGTGGGCTATTGGTATGTTCTTAAACCACAAGGATGTTTGCCTATTAGTGAATTTATCTGCTTTTTAATCTGGGAGGTAAGAAATGGGATCCTGTGCAAGCTTGCTGACAATAGATTGATGATTTGCATGCTTATTGAGTTCAGTGGGATTTACTCCCCTGCAATCATGTTTAGTATAGGTGAAACTGATCACAGGGGATGGGGAGTTGAGGAGGAGGTGGGAAGGGAGGGGGCGGAGTGGAGTAGAGGGATAGGAGCAGGCTGGAGGGGGAGTGGAGGAAAAGGATTGATCATTTACATATTTATTGAGTTCAGTGGGATTTACTCTCATGCAATCATGCTTAGGATAGGTAAAACTGACTGGGGGGATGGAGGGATGGCTGGAGGGGAGGGGAGGAGGAAGGGAGAGGAGAGGAGAGGGGAAGAAGGGAAAAGCCATGTCTGATCATTTGCATGCTTATTGAGTTCAGTGGGATTTACTCCCCTGCAATCATGGTTAGGATAGGTAAAATGGACCATGGGAAAGGAGCAGGGGGAGGGGAGAGGAGAGGGAAGGAGAAAGGGAGGGGAGAGGGGAGCAGAAGGAGGGGGAGGGGAATGAGGGGATTGGACGGGGAGGGGCAAAGGAAGGGGCAGTGGAGGGCAGGTTTGATCATTTGCATGCTTATTGAGTTCAATGGTTTTTACTCCTGTGCAATCATGCTTAAGATAGGTAAAACTGACCGTGGGAAGGAGGAAGGGGAGGGGGAAGGAGGGGAGGGGAGGGAGAGGGGAAGGAAGGGAGAAGAGGGAGGGGATAGGAGGGAGGAGAAGGGAGGGTGGGTTTGATCAGTTGCATACTTTTTGAATTCAATGGGATTTATTTCTGTGCAATCATGTTTGAAAATGGAAATGGACTGCATTCAAGTCGATCCTGACTTATGGCAACCCTATGAATAGGGTGTTCATGGTAAATGGTATTCAGATGTGGTTTTACCATTGCCTTCGTCTGAGGCTAAGAGGCAGTGACTGGCCCAAGGTCACCCAGTGAGCTTCATGGCTGTGTGGGGATTCAAACCCTGGTCTTCCAGGTCATAGTCCAACACTGACCTGGTGGAGGGGCAGAGAGGGGAGGAGGAGGGGAGGAGATTGGGTGGGTGGGCACTGAGCAGAGGGGAAGCCCCTTTCCTTTCCAAAAGCAAAACATTGTGAACAGTATCATTGCTTTTCAGCATTCCCCCCCCCCTTTTGATTCTACAGCAGGCACATGCAGCCTCCCACCAAAGTTTAAACCAAAGTTGTCCCTGGCCACATCGACATCAAGCCTTTATTTCACTTTCAACAGTCATGGCTTCTCTCAAAGAATCCTGGGAAGTGTAGTTAGTGAAGGGTGCTGAGAGTTGCTAGGAGACGTCCTGTTCCCCTCACAGACCTTCAGTCAGAGGGACTGACCATTAAACCAGTCTGGCCACTGGAGCTCTCTCAGAGGAATAGGAGTCTCCTCTCAGCACCCTTCACAGAGTACACTTTCCAGGGTTCTCTGGGGGAAGCCATGGCTGTCTCAAGTGAAATCAAAGTCTGGTGTGGATGTGGCCCACTGATTAAGCAAGACAAGCAGCTGTGAGTCTGGCTTTTAGAACACTGACAGTTGGTTCTTACCTTGCATGCCCGACATCATCATTCAGTTCAATGCAAAACATATTAAATTAATTTAAAATCAGCCAGGCATTTTTTTTAACTTTTAAACTGCAGAAGATGAAGGTCAGAGTATGGGGCAAGGTCAGTAGCAGGATCACAGGAATTCTGTGAACATGGCTGATTTTTAATCAATTTCAACAGATTATGAGAACTCAGAGAGAAAAAAGTCTAAAAGGGCTCTGGGTTTCTCTCTCTCTCTTTAGACTTTGAACTCTTGATACTTTCTGACTGTTTTGTTTGTCGCCATGAAAATTTAGAGGGTTGTTAAGCAAGCGTTTCTGAGTTCAGGACTATAAGTTTTGTAAGGTTTTGTTTTGAAATGAGCTTATGGGAAGCATCAGAATGGCATGGGGGTATTTTCTATTTAACATTACGGAATGTGAAAAATCTACACTGGCTATAGTATACAGCCACTTTTGTGGCTGTATAATTTTTAAGGTAGAACATACCATTATAACTAACAAACTGATTTAGATTAGATATTTATAAATCATGGGTTGTAGTTAACAAAGTCCTACCAGGAGTAGACCCATTAAAAATAATAAACCTAAGTTAGTTGTGCTTATTAACTTCAGTGGGTCTACTCTGTTGGGTTAGCATTTAATACCACCCCATAGTTTCAAGAGTGGAATTTTTTCAAAAGACTAGAACTGTGCATAGACCCCCAGTCCAATTTGTTGCTCCTGCTTGTAAATACAGATAAGGCAAGATCCAATCCAGATGTATTGGGACCCGATTCAACCTGATCCAGATCTGGATCAGGATATTACAAATCTCCAGAAATCCCATTAATTTGCATTGCAGAACAAAAAATGACCATAACTTTTTTTTTTACATAAATACATGAAATTTGGGGACATGGTAGCCCCCATAGAGGGGATTAAGCTTGCCATATTTCAGTTGGGTAGCAGTAGGAGCATTCATGTTAGACACTTTTAAAACAAACATAACTTTTGTTTATTCAAACAGAAACATGAAATTTGGGGACATGGTAGCCTCAATAGAGAGGATTAACCCTGCCAAATTTCAGAAGGGTAGCTCCACAGGATTTCATGCTAGCCACCTTTAAATTTTCCTTTTTTAAAAAAAGGTTAAAAGAAAAAGACCATGGCTGCATTCAGACATGGGGCTTACTGTGTTAGTTTAATGGATTAAAATGGTAGCACTTCTGTCCCAATTTCTAAAATTCCTTTCACACTGCAGCACCTGTTGTGTTAAGGAACTGTGGCTTTTACCAGCATTTTGTGCAACTGCTGCAACAAGCAGCACCTTGTTTTTGCCTCTCATCTGTTATATACACGTACATTGTAATTCCCCCATAATTTACAGCTTGAGTTAGTGTCTGGACATAGTGGTGTATGTGGGAGAAGGGGGAAGGGAATGCTGCTACCCATGCCTATGCTGGAATACCAGTGCAATTTTCATCAGGAACAAATCTGTGTGCGCCTAAAGGGCAGGGACACATTGCATGCTGGGATGCCTGTCATCTGAGCGGCTGCAGCTAGCACCAAGCTCCCACGATCTTCTGGGTTCCCAGGCTTGCAAACAGATTGTTTCTGATATTATTTATCCTGAAAATTAGCACTAAGTTTCCATTATATTTCACTAGATTTCCAGAACTAGCTTTTACATTGAGTGAAAGGTCAAATATAATGTGCAAATTACCAGGTAAGAAATCATTGGACTAATGGAATAAAGTGCTGTGTGAAAGCAGCCTGTGATTACTCGATCATGCCAATTCCCATACTTAGACACACCTACAAAGTTTAGCTAGCTGGATAATAATAAAATTGTGTACCCCGCAGGCTTTACCACACAAGCTGGCTGCTTCTTATAGTTTGTGGTTAGTAAATGAAGTAGTAAATAATAATAATAATAATAATAATAATAATAATAATAATAATAATAATATCATCAGCAAACCAGATTTAAAAATAAAACATACACCATTTAAATTCTTTTTAAAAAATTAAGTATGGGACTAGGATTGATTGGGAAAGAATAGAAAACAAACAGAAGCTGCACAAATGCCACCTAACCCTACCAACACTTTCTAATAGACAGGATTTAGAAAAGAGTTCTGCATTTTAAGACTTCCCCTGCCCTCTAACCACTATGATTAGACAGTGTTGGGGAGGGGGATACTGATAAAAACCAACAACAGAAGATGGGGAAAAGATTAATTGGGAAAGGAGTAGAGTGAGGGGGAGGCACTCTGCAACTCAATAAATACCCACCCCATCACATATGGTGCAGGTAGATTGCCAACAACACTGAGTTGGTGCTGCTGAGCTGTGGTTCTACCAGAAATCCATCACGTCCTTCTGAGAAAGTCAACAGAGAAATTCCAGTAGTTCGTCAATGGATAGCATTTTTTTTGGCCAAGCAACCCACAATATGTGGGGTTCATACCACCACTGAAAAATCACTTTCACAAAAGCTACACACACACATGAGTAATCCCTAGGAGAAATAGGGCCAAAATGGTGATGGTGGGCAGAACTTACAGAGAGACTGAGCCAAGTAGAGAAAGGAATCAGTGTTTTTCTTACATCAACATCCATCCCCACAAGCACTATGAATGGAAAGCAAAGCCCATGGTTTTTCTCCATGCATTTGCAGGAATATGTGTCAATAAAACACAGCATCTCCTACTACCCCCACCCTACCATAACCATCCTCTCAGTATTTTCCATATATGTTGTATGTGTTTCAACACCTGCTCGACAAGCAGGGTTGCCACATCTCTGGTGTTTGCCTGGAGACTCCAGATTTTTGGGGTCCTCTCCGTATCTCCGGGTGAGTCACCTTAATCTCTGGACTCTCAGCTTTCATTAAAAATAAGTTACTAGGTGGTCTGGTTCACAAGATATACACCAAACGTTATCCGCCACCCCTGCAACTTCTGTTAAATGACCTGATAGCTGTCTGCTCTAACCCTGAACTTTCAGGTTTGTAGACATTAAGCGAAGTCAGAGTTGTGATTGACAAGGGATTTGTTTATCTCCAGGCAGTACCTAGACCCCATTGCAAGGCCTGAAAACTGTTGTTTCTTCCTGATTATCTCAAGGTCAGAGTATGGGGCAAGGTCAGTAGCAGGATTGCAGGTACTTTGTGAACATGGCTGATTTTTAATGAATTTCAACAGATTATGAGAACTCTGAGAGAAAAAAGTCCAAAAGGGCTCTGGGGTTTTTTCCTCCCTTTTTAGACTTTGAACTCTCTATTCTCTCTGACTATTTTGTGTATCACCATGAAAATTTAAAGGGTTGTTAAGCAAGCGTTTCTGAGTTCAGGACTATAAGTTTTGTAGGTTTTTGTTTTGAAATGAGCTTATGGGAAGCATCAGAATGGTATGGGGGTATTTTCAATTTAACATAGCGGAATTTGAAAAATCCATGCTGGCTATAGTATACAGCCACTCTTGTGGCTGTATAATATTGTTTAATAGTCCCAGGCTATGGTCTGAAGGGACATGAGGCTACCACCTTGCTGAAGCTAAGCAGGTCTGCGTTTGGTCAGTGCCTGGATGGGAGACCGCCTGGGAACCATGTGTATGCTGCCTTGGGTTCCGTGGTGAAAGAAAAGCGGGGTATAAATGTAACAAATAAATACATAATATTCTTGAATTTACTTTTGATTGAAGAGAATGCTTTCAACTTATTAGTGATAGAGCCTTTTACTAGTTATCATCTCTCTTCTAATAGTCTAGAAAGTCTATTCTAATAGTCTAGAAAGTGACTATTCCACAGGTATTCCTATTTATGATGCAGGTTTTAATTGGATGAAGAGTACCCTTTGAGAAATTACTTTAGCAATAACTGTTGTCTGATAATACTTTCTTTTCTAAATGACAGTGTGGAATCTTTATTCTCTAAGTATGCTTGTATGTGTACTATGTGGAGTGAAATCTCTTTTTTTTTCAATTAATTTTTATTCAGATTTTCAAAACCAAAACAATACAAAAAAACACACCACAGATTAATACAATAAAAAAGGGGGGGAAAAGAATAAAAACTATTGACTTCCGATTTGTCGTAGTTCAGCTATAAGTCTATAATATATAACAAGCCTGTCTCTTAATAGATTATAAAATCACCTTCCTCCAGCGGTTATCTTAGTTGGTATCAAATCTCATTAACATCATATCATTTTATTCTTCCACAAAAAGTCAAAGAGAAGTTTCCAATCCTTGAGATATATGTCCATCAATTTTTTTTCTAGATAAACATGTCAATTAATCCAACTCATCAAGTCTATTAAGTCCAGTAATTTCAAATCGCTCTTCTTCCATTATCTGTGTTGGTTCCATCTTCCATCTTCCATCTTTACGCACCCAATAATCTTGCTGTCATAGTCATATAATAAGAGTCTGATAGGAATTTCCTTTATCACAGATATTTCTTTGCCATCAATTCCGAACGTATCACTGAAATATTGTTGCAAAGCCGCATCTCTGTTCCTCTTTTTTACAGAATACACTAGCACATCTCTTGAAGGTTTTTCCATTAACACAAAACAGGAATTAATTCTGTTAACTTTCTCCATTTCAAGTTCCATCAAATCCTTCCAGTCCAGGAATTTTTTCAAACTGATAATATCTTTATCTCCAATCTCTTCATCAATTCCTTCAGGGATAGCGCTGAGTTCCAAACCATAATATTTGTCTCCAGGATCCATCACAGCCAGGAAATCCAAATCTTTTTCCAAGTCCATATTTAATCCAATCTCCAAAATTTGAACCTTGCCTTTAATTTTTCTTTCATCCTTTTTTGGTTTTCCAGATCTATCTTTATTCTCCTTTCTCATAGAATCCTGAATTTCTTTCAGCTCCTGTCTCATTTCGTCAAATGCAATTCTCAACGCTTGTCTATTATTTCTCAGTTCTTGTTTTATTGACTTAATCCCATTCATTATTTTCTGAAACATATCTAAAGATAAAGTCCCTTCTTGTACATCCATGATCTTCTTAATTGTCATTCTTAAAACCAAAGGAACAAAACTCCTTCAATTTTCAATGTCCCAAGCAAAGAGCAGTTTATTTCTTTATCCAGTTACAAAGGAGTTAATCTTTCAAACCAACTGACGTCACACTCTAGACAGTATGGATTTTCTTATCTCTTATATGCCCAGAAGTGCAAAAACAACTTTAGTTCACAGCATCCAAATAACTAGTTGCAGAAGGAATGAGCAGATTCATCAAAAAAAAAAAAAGACTGGAAAAAATAGTCCCAGACATATATAACACAGAAGTCTTATAAATCAAAAAATTACCCAATCAGAAACCCCTCATCCATTGTAATCTTTATAATGCTGATTTATATGCCAGCTTTTTGCAATAAAAAAAGATAGGCTATTTTTATTTTCTTCCCCCTTAGTTCCATGAGTAAGAGAGAAGGTTTTGACTCACCCAGGTTTTCTTAATTGCTGGTTCCTTGACAAATCTCTTTAACTGTATAGATAACAAAATAATGAGCATAGACAGGAGGATGCTTGCCTGTTAATCCGTTTTTCTTTGAAAAAAAAACGGCTCATTTATTCAGCTGAGCCAGTTAGAAATCCTAGCTCTGTCCGAGCTGTTGGAAGACCTTCTTTCACAGACAATTCTAATGAATTCCAGTCTCCAACAAACACAACAAAGCTGTGTGGGAGATCTCACGTTTCTTCCTTATCCGGAAGAAATTATCCCCAGTAAAAAAAAAACACTTTTGACTGGATTTTAAACTGAAAAAGTTTCATCCAAGACGGGAGCCCGTCTCAGAGGCAGCACAGGCAGAGGGATCCTCCTGGGAAGTCTCTATGTGGAGTGAAATCTCAATCACTTTAAAGGCTTCTCAGATCACTGCAGGAAGCTACTGTACTCGTTTTCCTCAATGAAAAACATTAGTTGCTTAGCAAGAATTAACAAACTCTCAGTCAGCAAGAAAATAACCACAACAAATCAATGTCCCAGACCTGCCCCATGTTTATTTATTTCCCTTTTGAAAGATGGTTCTGCAATCACTTCTTAAGCATATTTAAAACGAAAGTACTAATACACATAAATGTGTCAGCTAATCAGTGGGAGTTAATACATAATAGTACTACTGGGTCAAACCTCATGCATGCATTCTGCTCAATCAGATACTTGATCAATGCTTTCCCTTGAAGGGCCAATTTGTACAACCCAATTGATGGAGTGAATAGCTATGTTGAGTGAATCTGGGCCATATTTCATATTCACTAATAGGCAAAAAACCTTGCGGTTTAAGAATGTACATATAGCCCACAGATATTTCTACCAAACTTTAAAAAGCAGGGAAATTGGGCAGCTATAGTGAATGCACCAGGGGAGCAGGAGACCTGATCTCCTCTCTGAGATATTGTACTGCCCTACAAAGTTGTCAAAATGCAAACACAATTTGGGTTGGTCTTTCACACTTGCTGTGTAGCTTGGAAGAATTTGGTAACATGTGCCTCTGAGCATATGGTGAGTGGTGGCAACACCTGCCATCTCCAAAGATGGAGAATTATATTTTTGTATGTTTGTTGGTGTTCTTCTTACTTTGTTTCTTTCCTGTGTTACTAATATTTCTACAGAGAATCTAAACTAGATAATTTTATTTCCCTCATTATTCATCCTAGAAATCTGTGTCAAATTTATTTTTATTAATTTCAAAGCCTTTTTATTGGTTAATGTCATATGATGGTGAAGATAGCCTTTTTTGTTTCAAACTGGAGGTTATGGTCTATTTCTATTTTGGGTGCATTAACAGATGGACCTGAAACTGCAGTTTAATGTAAAATCAGACTGATTACAATACGCTGCTACTTTAGCAATGGCTCTAGTTGTTGGAAAAAAGAGGATGCGTTTTCAGCCTGCTATGTTTAAACCTATTTAAGGCAAGGTGTTCACAATCAATTAAAAACATAGAGCACACCTAGAATTTTGCTAGAATATATTTCACCTCCCACTGTTTTATCTTGTGCAAATTGAGACACTTCTGAGGTCCACTGGAGATTATTTTGCAGACGTCAGTGCCATTATTCCACAATTATGTTTGGAGTTTTTTTAGTATAAATTTTGCAAAGTGTTGCTGTACTTCAGATATTCATAGAAACAAAAGCAAAATAAAATGATTTACTATAGAAAACTTCACTAAAATTGCAAAGTAAATCAGACATATTTAAAGTGACCATCTGAACTATATCAACTGTCTTAATAATGTTGCTTCCTCCCGGCTAAAACAAGATCAGCACAGGACATACATTCTTTCTATTATTTGGGCTGATTACAGATGTTGCCACCACTCACCATATGCTCAGAGGCACGTTACCAAATTCTTCCAAGCTACACAGCAAGTGGATTGGACTGTGAAAGACCAACCCAAATTGTGTTTGCATTTTGACAACTTTGTAGGGCAGTACAATATCTCAGAGAGGAGTTCAGGTCTCCTGCTCCCCTGGTGCATTCACTATAGCTGCCCAATTTCCCTGCTTTTTAAAGTTTGGTAGAAATATCTGTGGGCTATAGGCACATTCTTAAACCGCAAGGTTTTCTGCCTATTAGTGAATTTCCCTGCTTTTTAATCCGGGAGGTAAGAAATGGGATCCTGAGCAAGTTTGCTGAGAATGGATTGATCATTTGTATGTTTATTAAATTCAGTGCGATTTACTCCCGTGCAATCATGCTTAGGTTAGATAAAACTGACCGGGGGGGGGAGGGACGGAGGGCTGGAGTGGGCAGGGAAGGCGGAAGAAGGAAGAGGGGAGGACAAAGGGAGAGGAAAGGGGAAGGAGGGAAAAGGCAGGTCTGATCATTTGTATGATTATTGGCTTGAATCGGATATACTCCTATGCAATCATGATTAGGATAGGTAAAACTGACCAGGCTGGGCCTGCCAACCAAGACGTCTTCTGTATCTTTCACAGCTGGGCAGGGGGAAGGGACAATTCTACCTTGTGTTTTTTCCCATTACAATGTTGCAAGAACACCGGCACTTGGCTGACTTTCTCTTCTCCTAAAGATACAGGATCAGTCTCAGGCCCTGAACCTGGCAACCCTACCTCCCACCCAAATTTAAAACAAAGCTGTCCCTGGCCACATCCACACCAGGCCTCTATTACACTTTGGACAATCATTATTTATTTATCTATTTATTTAGTGTATTTATATACCGCCCCATAGCCGAAGCTCTCTGGGCGGTTTACAATAAATAAAAACATTAAAAACAAATATACAAATTTTAAAACACATCTTTTAAAAACAATTTAAAACAATTTATCATGGCTTCTCTCAAAGCCATGGCTCAAAGCCAATCATGGCTTTTCTCAAAGAATCCTGGGAAGTGTAGTTAGTGAAGGGTGCTGAGAGTTGCTAGGAGACGCCCTGTTTCTCTCACAGACCTTCAGTCAGAGTGGCTGACTGTTAAACCATTCTCTCAGGGGAATAGGAGTCTGCTCTCAGCACCTTTCACAAACTACACTTCCCAGGAGTCTTTGAGGGAAGCCATGACTGTCTCATGTGAAATCAAGTCTGGTGTGGGTGTGGCCCTCTGGTTAGCCAATCCCAGCAGCTGTGAGGCTTTTAGAACACTTGACAGCTGGTCCTTACTGAGCATGCTCCGCGCTATGATTGGGTCCCAGCCAAAATTTATTAAATTAATTAAAAATCAGCCAGGCATTTTTTAAACTTTTAAACTGCAGCAGATGAAGGTCAGAGTATGGGGCAACGTCAGTATTAGGATTACAGGTACCCTGTGAACATGGCTGATTTTTAATGAATGACAACAGATTATAATTCTCAGAGAAAAAAGTCCAAAAGGGCTCTGAGGTTTTTCTCTCTCTTTTTACACTTTGAACTGTCTATTCTCTCTGACTGTTTTGTGTATCGCTATGAAAATTGACAGGGTTGTTAAGCAAGCGTTTCTGAGTTCAGGACTATAAGTTATGTAAGGTTTTGTTTTGAAATGAGCTTATGGGAAGCATCAGAATGGCATGGGGGGTATTTTCCATTTAACATTGCGGAATGCGAAAAATCCCCCTGACTATAGTATACAGCCACTCTCGTGGCTGTATAATAATCATAGAATAGTAGAGTTGTAAGGGGCCTATAAGGCCATCAAGTCCAAACCCCTGCTCAATGCAGGAATCCAAATCAAAGCATTCCCGACAGATGGCTGTCCAGCTGCCTCTTCAATGCCTCCAATGTCAGAGAGCTCACTACCTCTCTAGGTAATTGGTTACATTGTCGTATGGCTCTAACAGTTACAAAGTTTTTCCTGATTTTCAGTCGAAATCTATCTTCCAGCAACTTGAGCCCATTATTCCGTATCCTGCACTATGGGATGATCGAGAAGAGATCCCAACCCTCCTCTGTGTGGCAACCTTTCATGTACTTGAAGAGTGCTATCATATCTCCCCTCAGTCTTCTCTTCTCCAGCCTAAATATGCTCAGTTCTTTCAGTCTCTCCTCACAGGGCTTTGTTTCCAGTCTCCTGATCATCCTTGTTGCCCTCCTCTGAACCCGTTCCAGTTTGTCTGCATCCTTCTTGAAGTGTGGAGACCAGAACTGGACACTGTACTCAAGATGAGGCCTAACCAGTGCTGAATAGAGGGGAACTAATATTTCACGCAATTTGGAAACTATATTGCTGTTAATGCAGCCTAAAATAGCATTTGCCTTTTTTTGCAGCCACATCGCACTGTTGGCTCATATTCAGCTTGTGATCAATGACAATTCCAAGATCCTTCTTACACGTCATATTGCTGAACCAAGTATCCCCATCTTATAACTGTGCATTTGGTTTCTTGTTCCTAGGTGTAGAACTTTGCATTTATGCCTGTTGAATTTCTTTCTGTTGGTTTTAGCCCAATGCTCCAGTGTATCAAGGTCCCTTTGAATTTTGTTTCTGTCTTCCATGGTATTAGCTATGCCCCCCAATTTTGTATCATCTGCAAATTGATAAGCATGCTTTGTACAGCCTCATCCAAGTTGTTAATAAAAATGTTGAAGAGCACTGGGCCCAGGATAGAGCCCTGTGGTACTCCACTCATTACTTCCATCCAGTCTGAGAAGGAACTATTGATAAGCGCTCTTTGAGTACAATATTTGGCACATTATATAGCAACTGGCCACTTTTGAAAGCTTGATAATGTGTGTCTATACACATTTTGTGTGCTGTAGAAAATCTTACATATAATAAAAATGTAAGCATGTCATTACACAGCCCCCACTGAAAGATTTACAGTGCTGCACCAAAATTCTGGATTTGCATGAAATCAAAGTGCAACCTCCATTGGAGGATTTGTAGTGCCTTGTCACAATTTACATGAAGTCAGGTCTGGGTATAGGAGCAAAAGAGAAGGCAAGTTCAGCAACAGCAGTAACTATGGTATGGGAGCAACAAGGGAGGAACACTGACAGGGGAAATGTGGTTGTTCAAAACAATGGAAGAGGTCTGAATAGATGAGGAAGGGAGGAACATTGAGGTTTTATTTATTTATTTATTTATTTAGGTCTCTAATTAAAAGGCTTGCTGAAAGAGGAAGATCTTTAGTAGGTGCTGAAAAGATAACAGAGATGGTGCCTGTCTAATATTTAAGGGGAAGGGAGGTGCCACAACACTAAAGGTCTGTTTCCTATGTTGTGTGGAATGGACCTCCTGATAAGATGGTATCAGCAAAAGGCTGTCACTTTCACAGTGCAGTGACTGACCAGGTACATAAGGGGTAAGATGATTTTTCAGGTATCCTGCTCCCAAGCTGCTTAGGGCTTTGTACACCAAAAACTACCAGCACCTTCAATGTGGCCTGGATCTAATGGGCAACCAGTGCAATTCTTTCAGCAGTGGGGTAACATGTTGGTGATATGCTGCCATAATAAGCAGTCATGAAACTGCATTTTGCACGAGCTGCAGCTTCTGGACCAACCTCAAGGGCAGTCCCACATAGAGTACATTACAGTAATGGAGTCTGGAGGTTACCAGTGCATGGACAACAGTGGTCAAGCTATCCTGGTCCAGAAATTGCTACAGCTGTCTTACCAGCTGAAGCTGGTAAAAGACACTTCTAGCCTATGAGGTCACTTGGGCCTCTATCAACAAAGATAGATCCAGAAGCATCCCCAAACCACAAACATGCTCTTTTAGAGAGAGAACAACCCCATCCAAAGCAGGCAATTGACCAGTTATCCAGACTGGGGAACCATCTACCCACAGTGCCTCCATCTTGCTAAAATTCAGTCAGTTTATTGGCCCTCATGCAGACCACCACCAAATCCAGGCACTGGCTCTGGGCTTGCACGGCCTCTCCCAACTCAGATATTATGAAGAAATGAGTTGGGTATTATCAGTGTACTGCTGACATCTCACCCCAATTTTTTTTTAAGTTCTAACAAGGAAAAATAAAATAGATAGATAGAACACAGGAGCTAACACAACAGAGCCTTTCCCAACTCCCTTCTTTCTATACTTAAACTTTGGTTTAAACCACAACTTTGTTCCTCTCCATGTCTCTCGCCGCTTGCTCTACTAAAGCCTCTGACATTCTTTAAAACCACCACTTTTTTCCTTTCAGTGTTCCTTCTTTCTTTCTGTACTCGAACTTTGCCCTCTTCTGTTCCTCAGCTGTTTCGTGTGAGAGAAGATGCACAACATTCCATATATGTACAACATCCATCAACTGAACGTAACTTTCTCTAACTGAACAAGCTAATTGATAGGCTTGCTCTTAAGATTCTATTCATCTTAAAGTCTCAGTAACACGGTATGTGGCCAAAGGGAGTTGAAAAATAGGAGGGAGGGGGAGGAGGCATGAAAATGGGGGTGGTCTGTGTGCAAGGGGGAGCTGAAACAAGGAGGAAAGAGGAGATAGGAAAAGGGGTGAAGGTGATAATAGGGTATGTGTGTGTGCAAAGGAGGCTGCAGATTAGGAGAGAGGGGAGGAGGCATAGAAATGGGGGAGTTGTGTGCAAGGGGAATTGAGAAAAGGAAGGAAGAGGGGGGAAAGGTGAATATGAGAGTGCAAAGGGGGTGCAAAAAGCAAGGAGTAGAATGAGAATGGAAATGGGAATGAAGATGAAAGCAGGAGTACAAAAGGAGAGTGCAAAATAGGAGGGGATGGTGGCTTCATAACAGCTGAAGGTGAAAAGGTACTTAGTAGTTGCATGGGGTGGGAAGGGGAAGATCTAGGAGGTTCATGTGGGAGGAGTGGGGGGGCTGGCAAACAGAGTGAGCAGGGATGCAGCTCCTAGTGTAGGGTGGAGGAAGAGCTATAGCTGAGTGGTAGAACATCTGTTTTGCATGCAAAAGGTCCCAGGTTCAATCCTTGACATCTTCCAGTTGTGCTGGGAAAAACTGCTTGAAACCCCAAAGAGCTGTCACCAGTCAGTGTAGACAAATGCTTTATGTAAACCACTTAGGGTTTTTTTTATTTTTGCATGTGTCTAGATCATTTGGCTTCATTCCACATGTGTGTGTCAGCGGAGTTTGATTGAGGAAAGCAAGTTTGCTTGCTCCTTCGGAGAATGACAGTGGTTGGCTGGATGCTCTCTCATTCCCATACCATAATATAATTATTCAGAGCCTTGAGAATTGCCCTCACCTTCAGGTTGTTGGGCGAGATCTAAATGAGACCTCACTGTGCCCCCTTCCCTCAGGTAAGGCATGGAGCTGGATTGAACCCTGAATCTGGATTAGGAAGGAAACACACTCACACACGAGCTTTGATCAAAGGTTCCATCCAACCAAAAAGCCTCTCTCAGTCCAACCAAGAGAGACAGCTGTGGTCAGATGGCCAACTTTATTAAGAATTCACTAGTAATTTATAGGATTTTGGGTACAGTAAATAATAAACAACAAAGATGTGCATATAGGTAGTACAACTGCAAAGAAACACATAATGTACTTCTTTCAAGGATACAAGAGGATATCACATTCCGTCCATCCTCCTGCCAAGCTGACACTTACTTATCTTTAAGGTCTTTGAAGTCCTTGGGAAAGAGACAGAGGAGCCAGCATTATGTTAGAATAACAAACAACTAATTCCTTTAGAACAAATCAGCGATTACCCCTCACCTTTGCTCTACATACTTAGCAGTGAGGATACACAGCCTTAAAAGAATAGGAATCTTAAAGGGACAGTAACTCTCATGGATTCTGAGAGAATATAAAATACTAAAAGAAAGGAGCAAGAGCTTGTTCTGAGCACCCATAAAAATTTTACAGATAACAAGGTTACAGGAAAGCCCCCCCCCCCCAAAATTCAATTCTTGTTCCTGGAATTCTTGCTCTTGGGAGAAGGAAGGTCATTTGTCCTCTGACACATAGGAGAGATGAAACTCTTGGCCTAACCTAACTCACAGGGTACTTGTTATTTATTTATTTATTACATTTATTAGTGGCTTACTACATAAAATGTCTTGGAGTAACTTACAATTGTAAAACAAAAAACATACACGTACAAGTATTGAAAACAAACATCAAAAGAAATGAAAGCATTATTTCCTAAAAGTGCTAATAATGCAATATTATAAAAAAGGACAAGTCTTATTCCATCCTGCTAAAAGATTAACATCAAAACATGCAGGATCATCACACCATATGATTCCGATTAAGAACTGAATGTCTGGGTAAACAGGAATGTCTGCGCCTGGCACCTAAAATTTGATAATGATGGTGCCAGCTGTATCTCCCTGGGGAGTGCATTCCACAGTCGAGGAACCACTACTGAAAAGTCCAGTTCACATGTCATCACCTTCTGCATGTCCTTTGCAGGGGGCACATGAATAAGGGCTTCAGATGACACAAGTAGGGTCTAGATAGGTCTGAGATTATCCCAGTTTTATCATCATCTATGGCTATCTGTGAAGCAATGGCATGCAAATGTAATTAATAAATGCATTTCCTTGGTTTCACTATATAGGGGCAAAACCCTGTTTGAACTGTTAATCTTTCAAATTCTTGCTGAACTAAGATCTCTAGCTGTGTTTAAAAGTAGGAAAACAGTTATCAAGGTGTGATGCTGCCTATGCAATAGATTTAAATAAGATATATCTCTATAGAGCCTGCATGGTTGGCAGGTAACCATATTTTTCAATAGAAAATTCTAAGCAACACAAATCCAAACAGAAAGACAATAAATTTTATAGAACAAAATAAAAATATATAGCATGCTGTTTACATTAACTTTTTAAAATGTTTTCAGCAATCTGATTTATGCAAGTAGATTCCTATGATTATCCTTTATCTGACATAAATTCTGATTGAAACTTTGAGCAGTCTGCTTCAATAATGACATCTTCTCTTGTAAATTATTGCCTCCAGCAAACTACTGTGTGAAAAGGAATTTCCTATTGATTTGAAATTTGCAGAAACACCCTTGTAGAAGATATTGAGCAGATACTTAACTTTAAACACAAGATAATCATATCACCAGAGTGGACTTCAAGGATTATGTGGCCTTACATACTGCAGTGGAACAATTTGCTAGAATGAATACTATGTCTCCTGTTTAGGATCTTCCTTCAAGAAAGAAGATACTACAGCTTGTATGGGTAACATATTCCATTGCCCAACTATTCTTGCAGTTGGAAAGCCTTTCCAATACAAGCTCTAAATCTATTTTGCTGCATTTTGAATCCAATAACATTTTCTAGTGTTACAAGCAAGGGTTAAGGCAAGGGAAACTTCACTCTTAAACCTGCTGCAGTCCTGCAAGTCACAGCCTCTTCCTGCCCCAAGACCCAAAAACCTACCTTGTGCTAGGTTAAAGCAGGGATGGTACAAGTGCACCCAAGCCCTAACATAGCATCTTTTCCCCACTGGTACAACTCCCAGGATTCCCACTGTATGGAAAGATGTTCCACTGGGGCTATGACAACACCTGCCTTCGCTTCTGCCCTACAATAAATTTCTGGAGCTTGGAACAGGCAAACATTCACACAGAATGTTTGCAAAGTAGGTAAAAAAATGCTTATTTTGATGTGACTTTGGCTAAAAGCCCCCCCCCAAAAAAGGGGGGAAAGGCAAAACAATATTGTTGCATGCCACCCCAATCTCCAAGTGGTGAGAGATTGCCGGGGGTCTCTGCGCTCACCCAGGGGTTTGGTTTACTTGGAAAGAAGGTCAGTGGGGTCTGTGGGGTCTTTATGAAATATGGTTTATTTATTTACACACATTCCAACCTGAGCTTAATATGGAGGGGTTCAAGGCATCAGCAGTCCAATAGATCTTTCTTTTCCCTGCTCGTTACCTCCCCCTAGTTTGAGAAGGAGCCATTGATAAGCACTCTTTGAGTACAATTTTGTAGTCAATTGTGCCTCCACTTGATAGTTGTTACATTCAGCTCAAATTTAGCTAGCTTGCTAATCAAAATATCATGGGGCACTTCGTTGAAAGCTCTGCTGAAGTCGAGATACATTATGTCCACAGCATTCCCAGAGTCTCAGGGGGTTTACCCAATCAAAAAAAATGAGATTAAGATTAGACTAGCAGGATTTTTTCTTGATAATCCATGTTGGCTTCTAGTAATCACTGCCTTGTTTTCAAGGTGTTTAAATACTGACCACTTTACGATCTGCTCCAGGAATTTCCCAGGGATTGATGTCAGACTGATTTGTAGTTCCCCGGTTCCTCCTTTTTGCCCTTTTTGAAGATAGGGACAACATTAGTCCTCCTCCAGTCACCCGGCACTTCACCTATTGCCATGATTTTGGAAAGATAATAGAAGGTGGTTCTGAGAGTTCTTCAGCCAGTTCCTTCATTACTCTAGGATGCAGTTCATTGGGCCCTGAAATTTGAACTCGTTCTAAATAATTAGGCATTCCTTCACTATTTGTCTATAAAACCTGCCCCTTCAACTTCACATTTGCCACGAGCATCACAGACCCTCTTTCAGAGGAAAACTGAGCCAAAGTAGGAGTGGAGCACTTCTGCCTTTTCAGAAGCATCCCAAAACCTGAGATTTTAGGGGCAGGCCTGAGTGATGTCACGGGGCAGGCCTGAGTGATGTCATGGGGCGGGCCTGAGTGATGTCATTAAGCATGATACATTAAGCATCAATCACAGTTGCTTGGAGCATACAATTAAAAAAATCTGACTGGAAATTAAGCTAGACATCTTAGCTAAAAGATGGAGCCTGGGTAGGGAACATTTAATCTAGCCTACTTGCTTTTGGCAAGAACGGTTTAAGTGCCTTCAGGCCAGGCCAGTCACCAGAAGGTCACTGTAGGAAGAAAGGAGCCTAGTGTTGTGGAGATGTTAGATGGGAGCATTCGGGAGTAAAGATGGATGCCCCTGAAGGCTGCAATTCTAAACACACATACTAAGGGACTAAGCCCCCATAGAACTCAACAGGACTTACTTCTGAGTAGATATAGTTTGGATTGTGCTGTTGGTAACACTTGACTAGGGATCCTCTGCAAAGGCATCCGTCTCCAAGCAGGGTTGGCAACCCCCTGCCTGGAATGCCCTGCCCTTATCTTTTAATGTGCCTGCTCCAAACTTCTTTACAGATTTGACCCTTCACTTCAGAAAGAAGTCTGAGAAATGAGTAAGAGTAAGAAGATTCTCTACCCTTTCTGTCTGCATAGATGCCCTCATCCTTCCCCTGAGCCCAGCAGAAGCTCTGGGCCAGGTGGGACGCAGTGGCATCTCATAGAGGACACCCTCCCCTTTCATGGGTTGTATGATTTGTCCTGACCCAGAGCAGATTTTGGGGTGGGCACCCCCAGTTACTTATTTTTCCTGTATGTTTTCGTCTGCTTTGATTTTGCATAGATGCCCTCATCCTTCCCTTGTGCCCAGCAGAAGCTCTGGGCCAGGTGAGACGCAGTGGCATCTCGTAGAGGACACCCTCCCCTTTCCTGGAGTATATGATTTGTCCTGTCCCAGAGCAGATTTTGGGATGGGCACCCCCAGTTCCTTATTTTTTCCTGTATGTTTTGGTCTGCTTTGATTTTGCATAGATGCCCTCCTCTGTGCCCTGCACCCAGCAGAAGCTCTGGGCCAGGTGGGACACAGTGGCAACTCATAGAGGACACCCTTCCCTTTCCTGGGGTATATGATTTGTCCTGTCCCAGAGCAGATTATGGGTTGGACACCCTCAGTTACTTCTTTTTTCTACGTGTTTTTGTCCATATTGATTTTGCATAGATGCCCTCATCCTTCCCCTGCACCCAGCAGAAGCTCTAGGCCAGGTGGGATGCAGTGGCACCTCATAGAGGACACCCTCCCCTTTCCTGGGGTATATGATTTGTCCTGTCCCAGAGCAGAGTTTGGGGTGGGCACCCCCAGTTACGTATTTTTTATGATTTTATGACATCATTATGTATTTATGATAATATCAGAAGCCTGATGATTTTGATTTCATAAATGTATTGTTATTCTTGATGGGGAGAGTCCCCCGATCACAGTGATATATCATACAGGGTACCCCAACATATATTTAGGAGTTCAGAGACATGTTAATTTTGGTTTGAAGTTGCTGTAGTTGTCAACTCTTCCTCTTTTTTAGTGTTTTGACCTTTCAAGCAAATAAGGAACTGGGAACTGGGAACCAACTTCAGCGTCGTATCAGTTAGATAGATTAAACAGTCACAGGGGTGACAGCTGACATTTTGGTGTATATCTTGGGAACCAGACCACCTAGAAACTTATTTTTTTTTAATTGAAGCTGAGAGTCCAGAGATTAAAGGGTGCTAGCAGGAGAGCCAGATGCCCCCCCCCCAAAACCAGAGACTCTGGCTGAAAATTGGAGACCTGGTAACTCTAGTGGGCACAGCAGGCCTGGGGTAAGCTGGTGCCTAAGGACCCAGTCACACCTGGCACCGGCCCTGCCTTTGTAGCCTGGCCTTGTTTCCACTTCCTGTATGTGTCCTTTTCTGTTTTCAGGTCATCTCTAAGCTTTTTTTTCTGAAGTCACACTGGCTTCTTCTGGCTTCCACATTTTTTCCTTGTTGGAATTGTTTGCAGTTGTGCCTTTAGAATTTCCTTTTGTTAGAAACTCCCACCCATCTTGGACTCCTTTTCTAATTAGGGTCACTTGCCATGGGTCGAGGGTGCACTAATGGCTACTTTCAGCTTTTGCTTCCTTTAAATTCAAGAACTCAAGTATAACATGGTCTTTTCCCCCCAGAGTAACTGATCCATTAAGGCTGCAATCCAATACACACGTACCAGGGAGTAGGTCCCATTAAACCCAATGGAACTTACTTCTGAATAGACATGTATTGGATTGATTGTAAGTTGTCTGTATTTGTGTATTTGTATTTAATACATAGTCACAGAAGAATAGTGTTCCAAGGCACTGAATATTAAAAGATATACAATACTGTACTGAAATATTAGATATAGAAAGAACTACATATGATAACGGACACTGTGTAAAGAAAAAGACATTACTACTGTCAATGTGATTGATACATATAGGCTGGAAATTGCTGTTATAAAAGAAAACTCCATGTATGTAGAGAAAGAGCTCTAGAAGTGCATGAAAACATTTAGTCCAGGGCACTATGGCTATTCAACTTATTTCTTAACAATTCTTCTTCAGGTGCTACCTGAAATATCTTTTTAAAATAATGAAGCAGGGAAATGTTGCATATTGTGTAGCACACATCTCAACTTATCATGTAAACCCCACTGAGTTCAATGAAACTTACTTCCAGGTAAGCATGTATAAGATTGCTGTCTTATTCTAATCATGAAAAAACAACAATCATACTTAAATATCTAATAGCACAACTTTTAGCAGACTGAATATAATTCCATTATTTTTTGGAATATAATTAGTTTTTTAAAAATCTTTAAAAAACAAGATTTTCTATTTACTGGAAAAAATCTTTTAAAACTTGCACTCAGAAAACAGAATCAAACTCTTGAACCTATCTGTATTTATTCAGACTGCTACTTTATATACATAATGCTTTATCAGAAAGGGGAAATGCAAATCCCTGCCACACCACAACAAAGATATTTTGTGGCTTTGAGCATTCATTCTAGTAAAATCAGTTTTAAGAACTGTCTGCATGATGCTATTTACATGCTCAGTTCAAAAGCAAAATATGCACTCTGACCAATATCACCAAGTGATTTTTGAAACAACACCTTTTGTATGTTACAGCATTCCAGACACATTGCAAATTTTAATAAAAAGGCTTGGTCCTTGTTAGCATTGGGTTACAGTGTCATGTAGAAGAACTTGATGAATGCCAGAGGTCATATGCCCAGGCAAATATTTGAAGAAATTGCAATTGAATGCCAAAGGCAAAATTGGGATTGTTAACACAGTGAGAGATATTGTATAGCAGAGTAAGTTATCATCTGGAGAATATAGTTTTGAATCAAGTTATTATTTCAGCTTTTGATTAATTTAAAATTTTTCATCTTCTGTCTTTTAAATTATATCAGATTGAATTATTACAGGAGTTCAATAACTTATGATAGGTGCAAAGATATTGTGATAAATTGACCTAGACTTCTCCTTAGGATACATAATTCAATTTCAATATAACAACCATGTCAATCATTGTGCAACATAACTCAGAAATAAGACCATGATCAGTTATGATGTAATATATTAATAAATGAAAAAGTAAGAATGAGTGATAGTGAAATTTAGGTACTCAGCCATGAAGATACATAATCTGAAAAATATCTTTAAAAATTGGCACAGCTAACTTGTGACTGTGGCAGAAAAGCATACATTTTGCCACAGTTACAGACTAAGGTATCACCAATAGAAATTTCATGAGACTGAGAAGGGGACATTGCTGGGGGAGGGACAAGCCTTAGGTCTTTTGCAACGCATGCTGGATTCCCTTCTGATTCCTTCTTTTTAAAAAACTGTCTTCCCCAACAAAACGTAACTTATAGGGCATCTGGGCACAGTGTAAAGTGCTGGGCTGGTGATATCCCAATCATTCACCATCCAAATTTACCAGAGGTATCTCTATATATGAAATAGCATATGCAAATTGGTGTCATGCTCCTGTCTCCTGAGTCCTCTAAGTACTAGCAACTAGCAGCTGGGGGGAGGCATACAGTGGTGGATCATTTTCCAGATGTTTCACTACCACTTTTAAACCATGGTTCCTCCTTTGACTGCTGTGTGGCTTTAGACTCCACCCACACTTCATAAATCCCTGCCTATCCATGCTATAATCAGAATAGTGGGTCACCAGCTCCCCATCATGCTTTTAAAGGTTGTACAACATGTCCTGACATCCCATAACTTGTTGCGCATTGTGGAGAAATGCTATGTGTTTGTGTTAAAAAGGTTATATGACCTTTGCCATGAGGCCTAGTTTTGGTACATTGTTGCAAGCTTACTTGGCAGTTGTTACTTGGTGTCAGGTTATGAGATGAGGGAGACATAATCACATTAATATTCTAGTAGATGGGGCCTGGAAAAGGTAAATTCTGATTGGCTAGACTAGAGGTTCCAGGCAGTTGGGAGTTAACGGTTAGTCAGGGAGTTAACAGTTAGAAAGGGCTGTTGGTGGTTGGTGATAGTGATAGTGAGGAGCTGGTTGATGAAAATAGCTGAGGGAAGGACTGAGGCCGACATATTACTCAGGGTGTCATTAATCATGATCTAGTGAAGATCAGAAGGGAGCCAGTGACTGAGTGAGTCTGAGAGGCTGCCCTGAAGGAAGTGGGAAGTGACACATGGGGAAGATAACACTGTCTAAACTGTCCCACAACCAGAAGCATAATCAGAGGAGCTTTGGGGGCTCAGAGGCAGAGTGGCCCCATAGCTGGACTGGACTGTGGAAGTGAAAGAGCTGGGGTGGAGGTTTAGGGAAATTGGCCTGTGAGGAGAGCCATTTGGAGGCTGGTGTCAGCAACAGTATCTCTAAGGACAGAATATGGAGGAACCAATTGGTTCCTCATTGAAAAAGGTGTGATCACCCTATTTATTTAATCTATACGCAGAATATATCATACGGAAAGCGTGATTGGACCAAGATGAAGGAGGTGTGAAAACTGGAGGGAGAAATATCAATGATTTAAGATATGCAGACAATACCATACTACTAGCGGAAACCAGTATGATTTGAAATGAATGCTGATGAAAGTTCAAGAGGAAAGCACAAAAGCAGGACTACAGCTGAACGTCAAAAAGACTAAAGTAATGACAACAGAAGATTTATGTAACTTTAAAGTTGACAATGAGGACATTGAACTTGTCAAGGGTTATCAATACCTTAGCACAGTCATTAACCAAAATGGAGACAACAGTCAAGAAATCAGAAGAAGGCTAGGACTGGGGAGGGCAGCTGTGCGAGAACTAGAAAAGGTCCTCAAATGCAAAGATGTATCACTGAACACTAACACTCAGGATCATTCAGACCATGGTATTCCCAATCTCTATGTATGGATGTGAAAGTTGGACAGTGAAAAAAGCGGATAATAGAAAAATCAACTCATTTGAAATGTGGTGTTGGAGGAAAGCTTTGCGGATACCATGGACTGCACAAAAGTTAAATAATTGGGTGTTAGAACAAATTGAACCAGAACTATTAGTAGAAGCTAAAATGATGAAACTGAGGTTATCATACTTTGGACGCATCATGAGAAGACATGATTCCCTAGAAAATACAATAATGCTGGGAAAAACAGAAGGGAGTAGAAAAAGTGGAAGGCCAAACGAGAGATGGATTGATTCCATAAAGGAAGCCACGGACCTGAACTTACAAGATCTGAACAGGGTGGTTCACGACAGATGCTGTTGGAGATCGCTGATTCATAGGGTCGCCATAAGTCGTAGTTGACTTGAAGGCACATAACAAGAACAAAATAAACCAACATAGTTCAAGATTTATTCTGACTCTCAGTGATGGTGCAATCTTACGCCTAAAGCCTTGCATACACACTACCAGGAGGGTTTAAAGAAGTATTCTGTATGAATTGGTGGCAGTGAAAGGGTTACAGAAGCCTGTTTTATGTGAAGTGAGGCTGAGGAAGCAGGGAATCCCTGACAATTTGGTGGTAGCTGTGGGATACAAATTTATTGGAATCATGCTGAGAGAGCAAAAGAAAAAGGATTTTTTAAAAAAAGAAAGGACCTTTAAGTTTTGGAGCTAACTCCATCACATCTGAAGATAGAAGGAAGCTGAGTATATGGACATGCCTAGAGAGGCATTAGTGGCAGCCTGTATTGAGAAGGATATCAGCTATGAAGGAAAGTCAGTAAAGGAACTGAACATTATGCTGATAAAGAATGCAGACATTTCCGACTTCCAGGTGGGCGTCCGTGGTGGGTCGAGGTTCCCTGAGTGAGCTCTGTATCAGGGAAATTTCAAGTGGTAAATATGCTGTTCAGGAGCATTCCTTTGAGCAGCTAACAATCCTCTCTGGATAAAGAGAGTGCCTGAGATTTACCATAAGTGTCCCGAAACACTTTTGTTAGTAGGAGGCCATTGAGGAGTCGGAGGTTGAATGCGAACGGAGCGGAAAACAAGACCTAGGATTACAAACAAGCTTTACCACTTAAAAGAGCCTTGTTTAGGCACAAGATCTGCATACAGCTCACCTTCTTAATCACTTTATTGGGGCTATTTATGTTGGAAGAGAGGTCTACCGAAGGTCAGTTGAAATTCAAGCCTTGGTGAATTACTTTTTTTTTACATGCTAATAACAAAGAAAAATGGTGGTTATAAGAGACTTTATTTAAATTCAAATTGCAAGGAGCTTAAAAGAAACTTGGATATAGAAAGCGTGTAATTGATAAGGGGTTTTCATCCTTGAAAATTGAAGACTTTCTGACTCAAAAAGATTGTTTTTTCATCTGATAAATCTACCTTGCTGGATTGGATGGCAGATAGTTACAAGCTACAAGCCTGAGCGAGAAGAACAAGAAAAAAAAGAAGTTGGGGAGGCTTGTCCCTTTAAATTTTCTACATCACGAATACAAGAAAGACAGGCAAGAATGCAGAAAAGATTACTGAAAGAAGGGGCTCCGCAGATACGCTGGAAAGGTCAAGCCCTTCAGATTTGGTACAGAAAATGATGGAGGAAATGAAATCTATGAAAAGTGATTTACAACAAAATATGGTAAAAATGAATTTAGATATAAAAGAACAGATGAAACAAGATATGGATAAAATGAATACAGACTTAAGAAAACAAATGAAACAGGATATGACTATAATTATGAAAAAAGAAGTTAATGAGATCAAAGAAATAGAACAACTGGTGGGGGGAGTAAAACAAGTTACTGAGAAAATGGGGATTTTAGAGAGCAAAACTGAAGTTTTAACTAGGGAAATGGAAAAAGATTTAGATAATGTGGCATTGTTAGAACTCAGAGAAAAAGAACATTGTTTGAGATTGAGGGCGATTCCTGAGGATTCGGATGAAGATATTAGAGAAAAAGTGGTCAAGGTTGTAGCAAACTTTTTGAAATGGGAGGAAGAAATGACTGAATTGGAGATAGATAAAGTCTATAGGATAAACACACGATATGCCAGACTGAGAAGTGTTTCAAGAGATGTGTTGGTGCACTCTGTCAGAAAAAGGACTAGAGATATTGTTCTACAGCAACACTTTACTGTTAAAATGCAAGTGGATGATAAAGAAATAATTGTGCTCAAAGAAATTCCCATCAGGATTTTGCGTAAGAGAAAAGACTATATGTTTTTGACAGATAAACTCAAACAAAGTAATATCCAATTTCGATGGGACAAACTGGAAGGCGTTATTTTTATATATATCCAGAGGTTCAGATTGAATACTGTACAGAAAGCAAGAGAATTTTTGGAAAGATTTAAAGATAGTATGAAGAAACAACAAATGAAAAATATTGAGTAAGCAACAGGAAGGGACTTTCTACCATATGTGGTGGACATGTAAACAAGCAAAAACGTTTTGGAGTCAAATATATAAATTAATGCAGAAATTTTTAAAGATTAATATTCAATTTAAACCAGAATTCTTGTTGGGCTTGATGGACGTACAACTGGAAAGGAATCATGGAAGAGTGATTCAATATATGGTTACTGCAGCGAGATTACTATATGCGCAAATATGGAAGGATACAACATTACCAACAATTGAAGAATGACTACTAAAATTAATGGACCTGGCAGAAATGGATAACCTGATGTGCCTATTGAGAGAAAAAACAATAGTCACATTTCTCAAGGATTGGGATTCCTTTTTGAGTGTTTTGCGAGACACAGAAAATGAATTGGTGATATTGGGATTTGACTATTAATTAGATTATTTAATTAAAAAAAGGAGATTACATAATTTATCAGTGAACAAGGTATCTCTATATCAGAGCTTGGAAAAGTTACTTTTTTGAACTACAACTCCCATCAGCCCCAGCCAGCATGGCCACTGGATTGGGCTGATGGGAGTTGTAGTTCAAAAAAGTAACTTTTCCAAGCTCTGCTCTATATGTATCTGTTACAGCTGATCGAAGATAGATCGGAAGTCATCTGTTTTTGCATTTTTCTTTTTTTCTTTTTGTTTGTATTTTATTTTCTTTAAAAAAAATAAAAAATTATATTGCAAAAAAAAAGAAAAAGAGTACAGACATTTCCACGTGTTAACCCAGTGTGGCCTTGTGGCATTCATCTGTGTCTGGAACAGGTCCAGTTGGAGGAGATGCAGTTGCAACTACAGGAAAAATGTATGCTGATGGAAGCCCAACAGTGTGAGGAGCAACACCATCTTAAGGAAAGATGGTTATGGTTTGAGGAAGAGCGTCTGAGGATGGAGAAGGAGCAGCGCAGAGGACCACTTCAGCAGCAGCCCAGCAGAGTGTTTCCAAGAGACTTCATGTCTTTCATTCCAGGAAAAGACCCACAGCAGTTCCTGCCAACCTTTGACAGAGTAGCTAAGAACAGGGAGGTTCCTGAGAAGGACTTTATGAAGTACCTACCTAGTATCATCAGCGGAGAACTGACTGAGGTTTTTAGCAGCATGCCTGAGGATGAGTGTTGATCCTATGCTACATTTAAAGAAATGGTATATAAATGGTTTTGACTAAGTCCTGGGTTTGCAGTTAAAGTAAAAGACAGGGCACCAGTAACCCTGTTGCAAACTTCAGAATTTGTAGATCAGTTAATTCTAAATCGTGAGGGGCTTGGAAATAGAACATGAAGATTTGAGAAAAGTGATAAATTTGACCACAGGGCAAAGAAAGAATTTATTGCAACAAAAGTAAATATTAGTCCTAAGATTGATCTTCCTAAATGGAGAGAACCATTTTCTATGTGTGTGGTCAGTAGGGGCAAGTTCAGACCTTCTGAATCCTGAGTCCAGGGAGCACTTTCTCAGCAAAGATGGTCTTAACTTGCAAACTGATGAGAAATCAGTGATACAAATAGGCATTTGATGCAAGGTCCCAAAAGGTAACATGGGAGTGGCAAATACTCAAAAGGGAACAAATCATATGGAGTTGGAAAGGAATGATGTTCCAAAGTCTGAATGTTCTGATAGTTTACCTCAAACTCCTGAAGTGTATACTTGCCTGGAAAAATCTGAGAAGTCAATTACTAAGTCAGGAGTGGTCCATTCAAATGTTATGCAGCCTTACCACAACACTGGAAATGTGGTTGATGGTATGGCTGAAAAAAGGGAAAGGAAAATATCTCAGATACCTGACCTGTTATGTATTGGTCAGAACAAAGATGAAATAGGGAGTTTTAAGGGATATGAAATGATGACTGATACCATGGAGGATATCCTAAAACCTTTGACAATTTTGGAGAAAGCATACTGTCAATATTCAAATGTATTTATGGTACTTTCCATAACTTTGCAAGAAAGGGAACGAAAGTCTTACTATCCTTTATGGAGAATGAACTCACTTATCCTGAGATTGCATTGGTGGACATGGAAGCACTAGTAAGTATAGAAGTCTTGTTAAATGAGATCCAGTGCCTGCAAGGGAAGAGGACCATCACCACCCAGGGAGGGAGAGCCATCTGCCTGCTTTGCTGCTGCTGCTTGGCCAACGTCTCTGCTCTCTCCTTCTTGGGCTCCTGCTCTGCACATGGCACCTTGCAGGACCAGGCTCCAGGTACTCAGCCAGCTGTGCCTGATACTGTTCCACCTGTCCCTTCTCTGGAGGGGATATATAAGCCGGCTGGCTGAGGGGGCTTGGGAGATCCAGTGCCTGCAAGGGAAGAGGACCATCACCACCCAGGGAGGGAGAGCCATCTGCCTGCTTTGCTGCTGCTGCTTGGCCAACATCTCTGCTCTCTCCTTCTTGGGCTCCTGCTCTGCATGTGGGCACCTTGCAGGACCAGGCCCCAGGTACTCAGCCAGCTGTGCCTGATACTTTTCCACCTGTCCCTTCTCTGGAGGGGATATATAAGCTGGCTGGCTGAGGGGGCTTGGGAGATCCAGTGCCTGCAAGGGAAGAGGACCATCACCGCCCAGGGAGGGAGAGCCATCTGCCTGCTTTGCTGCTGCTTGGCCAACATCTCTGCTCTCTCCTTCTTGGGCTCCTGCTCTGCACGTGGGCACCTTGCAAGACCAGGCCCCAGGTGGCGTTTTATGTGGGAAGAAGAACAGTCTTAGAGCTGGCGTTTCGGCGCACAGAATACGGGACTGTGTCTTCTGTGTGGGTTTGAAGTGGATGAATGGGTGTTATATGAGTGTATGTTGTGAGTGAATGTGTATTTTTATGTATATGAGTTTTTTGTATTTATAGTTTATCATGTGCCTTGGGAAGAGATTTTATCATCAAGAGGGGAGACCTGAGGGGGCCCCAATTGCCGTAGTGACGGGTAGAGGGAGGTATGGTGATATGAGAGGGACGTGCCAGGTAAGGAGAACGCGGCCCAGACATGTAGTGGCTGTGCCGCATTCTGGTCCTTCTCATACCCGCAGGGTTGTTGGTTGTCCTATCAGCCAACTCTCAGACCTCCAGTTGCTGCTCTTTAATGCCAGATCGGTACATAATAAAACCTCCCTCGTCCATGATTTGATTGTGGACGAGGTGGCCGATCTGGCATGTATAACCGAGACCTGGGTGGGCGAACAGGGAGGAGTTAGTCTCTCCCAGCTCTGCCCACCAGGGTATCTGGTTCAGCATCATGGTAGATCTGAGGGTCGGGGAGGTGGGGTTGCTGTGGTCTGTAAGAGTTCCATCTCACTCACCAAGCACCATGTCCATGCAATCACTGGTCTGGAGTGTTTGCACCTTGTGCTGGGCCAGAGGGACAGACTGGGAATCCTTTTGGTATACCGCCCACCTTGCTGCCCAATGGCTTTCCTAACTGAGCTGACGGAAGTGGTCTCGGAGGTACTGTTGAGATCCCCCAGACTATTAGTACTGGGAGATCTCAACATTCATGATGAGGCTACTTTGTCTGGGGCAGCTCAGGACTTCATGGCCTCCATGACAACCATGGGGCTGTCTCAATATGTTAGTGGCCCAACACATACATCGGGGCATACTCTTGACCTGGTCTTTGCTACCGGACATGGGGATAGTGATCTGGATGTGGGGAGTTTTACATCTCTTCCGTTGTCATGGACAGATCATTGCTTGCTGAAGTTTAGACTTTCAGTAGCCTTTTCCCTCTGCAAGGGTGGGGGACCTATTAAATTGGTCCGCCCCCGGAGACTAATGAATTTTGAAGGTTTTCAAAAGGCTCTGGGGGTTTTTCTGGCTGATAAGACTGGCGCTCCTGTCGAAGCCCTGGCCGATCTGTGGAATACAGAGATGACCCGGGCTGTTGACACGATCGCTCCTGCGCGCCCTCTCCTATGTAGAGCTCATACAGCTCCTTGGTATACTCCGGAGCTGAGAGCGATGAAACAAGACAGGAGGCGGCTTGAGCGGAGATGGAGACGAACTCTCGACGAATGCAATTATGAGCTGGTTCGTGCTTCTACTAAGCTCTATGTAGGAGCGGTGAGGGCGGCAAAAAAACAACATTTCGCTGCCTCTATTCAGTCATCTCTCTCACGCCCACGGGAGCTTTTTAAAGTGGTTCGTGGCCTACTCCATCCAGGCCTACAAGATACGGCAGATACATCGGTAGCTCGATGTAATAAATTTGCTGAACACTTCCAGCATAAGATCTCATGCATTCGCAGGGACTTAGACTCCTATTTAATAGCAGTTAATCCTACTGAGGTGTCCAGAGCACAGTGTTGTCATGTTTTGTTGGATGAGTTTCAGTTGGTTCAGTTCGAGGACATGGACAAGGTGCTTGGACAGGTTCGTGCGACCACTTCAGTACTGGATCCTTGCCCCTCTTGGCTAATTAAAACTAGCAAGGAAGGAACAGTTGGCTGGGCCAAGGAAGTGATTAATGCCTCTTTACGAGAGGGAGTGGTCCCTGGCTGTCTGAAAGAGGCGGCAGTGAGACCACTCCTGAAAAAACCTTCCTTGGACCCAGAGGATTTCAGCAGCTACAGACCAGTAGCCAATGTTCCGTTCCTGGGCAAGATCCTGGAACGTGTGGTTGCTGACCAGCTCCAGGCGCTATTCGATGAAACCGATTATCTAGATCCATTTCAATCGAGGTTCAGGCCTGGTTTTGGCACTGAGACTGCCTTGGTCGCCCTGTTTGATGACCTATGTCGGGAGAGAGACAGAGGGAGTGTAACTCTATTGATTCTCCTTGACCTCTCAGTGGCTTTTGATACCATCGACCATGGTATCCTTCTGGAGAGGCTTGCGGAGTTGGTAGTTGGAGGCACTGCTTGGCAGTGGTTCTGGAGCGGTCGTCTCCAGAAGATAGTGCTTGGGGAACATTGCTTGACACCATGGGTTCTCCAATGTGGGGTCCCGCAGGGTTCGGTTCTGTCTCCCATGCTTTTTAACATTTATATGAAGCCGCTGGGGGCGGTCATCAGGAGTTTTGGAGTGCGTTGTCATCAGTATGCTGATGACACGCAGCTCTACTTCTCCTTTATATCTTCTTCAGGTGAGGCAGTCGACGTGCTGAACCGTTGCCTGGCTGCGACAATGGACTGGATGAGAACTAACAAACTGAGACTCAATCCTGACAAGACTGAGATGCTGTTGGTGGATGGTTTCTCTGATCGGATGGTGGATATATACCCTGTCCTGGATGGGGTTACACTCCCCCTAAAGGAACAGGTGCATAGTCTGGGAGTCATCTTAGACTCTTCCCTCACACTTGAGGCTCATGTAGCCTCAGTGGCCCGGAATGCGTTCTACCAACTTCGGTTGGTAGCCCAGCTACGTCCCTATCTGAGTAAGGAGGACCTCACATCAGTGGTACATGCTATGGTAACCTTGCGTCTGGACTACTGCAATGCGCTTTACGTAGGGCTACCTTTGAAGACGATTCGGAAGCTACAGCTAGTGCAAAATGCGGTGGCCAGACTGCTAACAAGAACTAAGCGGTCTGAGCATATAACACCTGTGCTAGCCCATTTGCACTGGCTTCCAATATGCTTCCGGGCCAAATTCAAAGTGTTGGTACTTACCTATAAAGCCTTATATGGCGTGGGACCACGATATCTGTCGGAACGCCTCTCCCGATATGAACCGGCCCGTACACTACGGTCTACTACGAAGGCCCTCTTCCGGGTTCCGACTCATAGGGAAGCCCGGAGAGTGGTGACAAGATCTAGGGCCTTCTCAGTGGTGGCCCCCAAACTATGGAATGGTCTCCCCGAGGAGGTGCGCCTGGCACCGACACTATCATCTTTTTGGCGCCAGGTTAAAACCTTTCTCTTCTCTGAGGCATTTTAATTCCTGTTAATTCTAAATTATTATATTTTGATTTTAGACTGTACAGTTTTTTGTACAGTTTTGTATTGTGATATACTGTATTGTGTTATTTTTATTGTATTTTTAATGTTCACCGCCCAGAGAGCTGTTGCTAGTCGGGCGGTATATAAGCTTAATAAAATAAATAAATAAATAAATAAATAAATTAAAACTTGGGAGCAATCACAAAAGTCTCAAGTGCTCAAAGAACGTATCTGCTAGGACAGAAGTTCACAATCCTTAGAGGTCACCAGGTGTTAAAGTGGTTACAGACCATGGGCAGTACAACCACAAAGTTACAAAAATGGTCTTTGAATATTTACTCCCTGATTTGTTTTGGCACTCCACACTGTATCCTGTTTGGAATGACAGTGTTGTGCTTGTTTATAAAGGAGGGGAGATGTGGAGAAATGCTACATGTTTGTGTTAAAAAATGTTATATGACCTCTGTGACTGCCATGAGGTCTTATTTTGATACATTGTTGCAAGCTTGCTTGGCGGTGATTGCTTGATGACAGGTTCTGAGAGGACAGAGACACGATTGTTTTAAGATAGTAAATGAGGCCTGATCAGGTAAATTCTGTTTGGTTGGAGGTTCCAGGCAGTTGGGAGTTAACGGTTAATCACGGAATTAGCAGTTAGAAAGGGCAGATGGTTGTTGGAGATAGAGTGAGGAGATGGTTGGTGAAAATAGCTGAGGGAAGGACTGAGGCCTATATATCATTACTCAAGGTGTAACTAATCATGGTTTGGTGAACATCAGAAGGGAGCAAGTGACTGAGTGAGTCTGAGAGGCTGCCCTGAAGTAATATCTTGCCAGAGGGAAGTCACACATGGGGAGATAACACTGTCTAAACTGTCCCACAGCAATCAGAGGAGCTTTGGGGGCTCAGAGGCAAAGTGACCCCATAGCTGGTTGTGGAAGTAAAACAGCTGGGGTGGAGGTTTAGGGAAATTGGCCTGTGGGGAGAGCCATTTGGAGGCTGGTATCAGCAATAGTGTCTCTGGAGACTTTAGAACCTGACAGCAAGCACCTATCAAGTCCCAAAATAAGCAACCTGATTCCCTTTTGTAAATTATACAGCCACAACAGTGGCTGAATACTACAGCCAGTGTGAATTTTTCACATTCTGCAATGTTAAATTGAAAATGCCCCCATGTCATTCTGATGCTTCCCATAAGCTCATTTCAAAACAAAACTTTACAAAACTTATAGTCCTGAACTCAGAAACTCTTGCTTAACAGCCCTCTCAATTTTCATGGTGATACACAAAACATCAGAGAGAATTGGGAGTTCAAAGTGTAAAAAGAAAGAAAAAAAACAAGACCCCTTTTGGACTTTTTTCTCTTAGAGTTCTCATAATTTGTTGAAATTAATTAAAAATCAGCCATGTTCACTGAGTATCTGTAATCCTATTGCTGACCTTGCCCCATACTCTGATCTTCATCTTGTGCAGTTTAAAAGTTAAAGAAAATGCCTGGCTGATTTTTAATTAATTTAAGAAATTTTACATTGAATTCAATGATAATGTCAGGCATGCTCAGTAAACTGTCAGTGTTGTCAGTGTTCCAAAAGCCAGACTCACACAGCTGCTTGGCTTGGCTAATCAGGGGGCCATACCCACACCAGACCTTTATTTCACTTGAGACAGTCATGGCTTCCCCCGAAGTAAATTCTTCCAAGCTACACATCAAGTGGATTGGACTGTGAAAGACCAACCTAAATTGTGTTTGCATTTTGATAAATTTGTAGGGCAGTCCAATATCATAGAGAGGAGATCAGGTCTCCTGCTCCCCTAGTGCATTCCCTATAGCTGCCCAATTTGCCTGTTTTCCCTGATAGAAATATCTGTGGGCTATAGGTACATTCTTAAATTGCAAGGGTTTTTGCCTATTATTAAATAATATCCCTTTAATAAACCAACATCATTCAAGATTTATTCTGACTCTCAGAGATGGTGCCATCCTATGCCTAAAGCCTTCGATACAAGCTACTGGGAGGGTTTAAAGAAGTATTCTATGTGACTTGGTGGCAATGAAAGGGTTACAGAAGCCTGTTTTACATGAAGTGAGGCTGAAGAACCAGGGGAATCCCTGACAAGCATCAACAAGGATGTCTTTTTACCAGGGGCGGGGAATCTTTTTAAGCCCAAGCACCATATTCCCTTCTGGACAACCTTCTTAGGGATATATGCCATTGGTGAGCAGGGCCAGAGGCAAAAGCAGGCAAATCAATGAATGTGGATTTTGCCTTTGTACAGTAGGCTAGATCTCTCTCTCTCTCTCTCTCTCTCTCTCTCTCTCTCTCACTCTCTCACTCACACCCCTCTATCCTCCAACCAGGCAAGCAAGTAGCATTATCATAGAATAGTAGAGTTGGCAGGGGTCTACACAGCCATTGACTCCAAACCCTTGCTCAATTTAGGAATCCAACTTAAGGCATAACTGACTGGTGGCTGTCCAGCTGCTTCTTGGATGCCTCCAGTGTTGGAGAGCCCACTCCTCCCTAGGTAAATGGTTCCATTTTTGTACCACTCTAACAGGAAGTTTTCCCTGATGTTCATTTGAAATCTGGCTTCCTGTAACTTGAGCCTATTATTCCGTGTCCTGCATTCTGGGATTATTGAGAAGAGATCCTGGCCCTCCCTTGTGTGACAACCTTTGAAGAACTTGAAGAGTGCAATCATATCTCCCCTCAGTCTTCTCTTCTCAGGGCTAAACATGGCCAGTTCTTTCAGTCTCTCCTCATAGGGCTTTATTTCCAGTACCCTAATCATCCTTGTTGCCCTCATCTGAATCTGTTCAAGGGCGTATTCCAGCCAGGGAAAAACTCTCAAGGAGGAGACAAAGCAGGGCAGGTGAGGGATGTGGCCTGGAAAGAGTACTGAGGACCAGATACCAGAGCTGGAGGGCTACTTCTGGCCCTTAAGTTCCCCATCCCTACTCTTTACAATTCAGTTTAAGACTTTTAGCACGGATCTGTCATAATCAACAAGTTGTGAAGCTGAGTTAGCCATTGTTTTAGTTGATGGACTGTGATGTTTTTGCATGGAGTTGGTGCAGAGAATCAGTCCGTTGATATGAATTTCACACAAGAGTCAGAAAGGATGTAGAGATTTACCAAATTATCCATTTAAAAACTACATTTCTACCCTTTGGATCTAAAAAACAAAACAAAGCAGTAGTCTGTTCTGAACAGCAAAAGGACCCAGTAGTAAACAAACATCATCTATTCCCCTAAACAATTATTCCTAAAAACCTGCACTGTCAGAATCGTACTTGTTTTTTTAAAGCCTCAAGACAAATGACTTAGCAGTATTGCATCAAACACATTCAGTAGGCTTTCTTCCTGCTAATGGTTTTGTTTAACTAAACTTGCAACATGAGAGTGAAAGGGTAGAAATTATTGTAACAAGACATTATTTCCTTCCTGTACTAATATGGGAGTCTTTTACAGTTCTATGGCTAAAAGTAATTTAAATTGGACAATACACTGTGGGAAATGTACATTGTGTGTTGTTGCTTTACTGGTATTAACAGATTGTAAAGGTTTTGCCTACAGCCTCTGAATTGCAGTAAATCACTGATCCTTTGCTAGAAAAAGTTTCCATTTTAAATATATTTACTTGGAGTTAAATTTGATTAATGTCATTTGCATTTACTTCCCAGTACTTGGGACTGGAGCTTTTGGCTTCAGTCCTGCATCTAGTATAGCATTCAGTTGCACTGAGTCTGATAACAGCCCAACAAAAAAAAATCTTTTTTTAGTTGCCAAGGATGTTTGAATGACTTTAGGGTATTTTGGGGGTGCTAAATCCAAAAATGACATTGCCAAATTGGCTCTAGTTTTTTGAGATAATGGATACCCCTCATATGACGATTGTACCCCAATACGACCTGTAGCTGCTGACATATGCAGCAGGGTTTGGTCTGTCTTTTTACTCTTGAACATTGTTTTGCAGGTTTATCCATTGCATATAATATCATATTGATACTTTTTTTTTTTTGAAGAGGAATATGAGTTCGTCACGAAGAGGCTGCTTAAACAATCCTAATGCATTCTGCTACATTTGTGGCGAATACACTCTGCAAAAACAAAGAAAAAACATCACTGACTTTGTAAAACAAGCATATCTTGCTTATTTTGGAGTGAAGCTTGGAGATCAAGATAAGTCTTGGGCTCCCCATAACGTTTGCGAAACCTGTGTAGAGTGCCTACGACAGTGGAAAAATGGAGAAAGGAAACGTTTAAACTTTGGTGTGCCTATGGTGTGGAAAGAGCCGCAAAACCGTCACGATGATTGTTATTTTTGTGTTGTGAATGTGAAAGGCTTCAATCACTACAAGAAACATAAGTGGGAGTATCCTGATTTGGACTCAGCAAGGCGACCTGTGCCACACAGCGAAGACATTCCCATACCAGTGTTTACCTCACTGCCTGACCTTCCATTGTCAGGTGTTGAAGAAATGCTGGACGTGGAGTGTAGCACAGGTGGTAGCCCTAGAAGTGGATATGAAGAAAGCTTTTCAACACCTGAGCAGTTCTCCCAAAAAGAACTTCAGTTCTTCTCAAAATGCAAACACAATTTGGGTTGGTCTTTCGCAGTCCAATCCACTTGCTGTGTAGCTTGGAATAATTTGGTAACATGTGCCTCTGAGCATATGGTGTGTGGTGGCAACACCTGCAATCAGCCCAAATAATAGAAACAAGACGTGCTGTGCTGATCTTGTTTTAGCATGGAGAAAGCAACATTATTAAGACAGTTAACATAGTTTAGATAGTCACTTTAAATATATCTGATTTCCTTTGTTTATTTTATTTATTATTATTTATTAATTATATTTCTATACCGCCCCATAGCCGAAGCTCTCTGGGCGGTTCACAACATATAACATCCAATATACAATTTAAAAACATATATTAAACTTAAAAATTATACCAAAAATACCTAAACATAATTAAACATATAAACAACTACAAAAAGTACTAAAATATTAAATTTGTTTGATTTTCCTCTTTTTCAACTCCATTCTGTTTTTCCCAGCATTACTGTCTTTTCTAGTGAATCATGTCTTCTCATGATGTGACCCCAGTATGATAACCTCAGTTGCATCATTTTAGCTTCTAGTGATAGTTCTGGTTTAATTTGTTCTGACATACAAATATTTGTCTTTTTCACGATCCATGGCATGTGCAAAGCTCTCCTTCAACACCATATTTCAAATGAGTTGATTTTTCTATTTCCCCCCCACTTTTTTCACTGTCCAATTTTCACATCCATACATAGAGATCGGGAATACAATGGTCTGAATGATCCTGAGTGTTCAGTGATACGTCTTTGTATTTGAGGACCTTTTCTAGTTCTCTCATAGCTGCCCTCCCCAGTCCTAGCCTTCTTCTGATTTCTTGTCTCCATTTTGGTTAATGACTGTGCCAAAGTATTGATAATCCTTGACAAGTTCAATGTCCTTGTTGTCAACTTAAAGTTACATAAGTCTTCTGTTGTCATTACTTTAGTCTTTTTGATGTTCAGCTGTAGTTCTGCTTTTGTGCTTTCCTCTTTAACTTTCATCAACATTCATTTGAAATCATTACTGGTTTCTGGTAGTATAATGGTATCGTATGCATATCTTAAATTATTGATAGTTCTCCCACCAGTTTTCACACCTCCTTCATCTTGGTCCAATCCTGCTTTCCGTATGATATATTCTGCATATAGATTAAACAAATAGGGTGATAAAATGAACCCCTATCACACACCTTTCTGATGGGGAACCAATCGGTTTCTCCATATTCTGTCTTTACTGTAGCCTTTTGTCCAGAGTATAGGTTGCACATCAGGACAATCAGATGCTGTGGCACCCCCATTTCTTTTAAAGCATTCCATAGTTTTTCATGATCTACACAATCAAAATCTTTGCTATAATCTATAAAGAACAGGCTGATTTTCTTCTGGAATTCATTGGTCTATTCCATTATCCAACGTATATTTGCGATATGATGTCTGGTACCTCTTCCTTTTCTAAATTCAGCTTGGACATCTGGCATTTCTCGCTACATATATGGTAAGAGCCTTTGTTGTAGAATCCTGAGTATTACTTTACTTGCATGGGATATTAAGGCAATAGTTCGATAATTACTGCAATCCCTGGGATCCCCTTTCTTTGGAATTGGGATGTATATGGAACTCTTCCAGTCTATAGGCCATTGTTTAGTTTTCCATATTTGATGACAAATCTTTGTCAAAATTTGTACAGATTCAGTCTCAGTAGCTTGTAGCAACTCTATTGGTGTGCCATCTGTTCCTGGTGATTTATTCCTTCCAAGTATTTTAAGAGCAGCTTTCACCTCACATTCTAAAATTTCTGGTTCTTCATCATATGGTTCCTCCATGAATGAATCTGTCATCCTTGCATCTCTTTTATAGAGTTCTTCAGTGTATTGCTTCCATCTTCCTTTTATTTCATCCTGGTCAGTCAGTGTGTACTTCAGTCAGTGAAGTCAGTCAGTGGGACGTACATCTAAGTAAACATGGACAGAATCAAGGTGTAAAATCCTTGGGCGATATCCACTATAACACAAGAAGGCATCCATTCATGTATCAGGGCTTCTCCTTTCTCTGGTCCTGCTTTCCAGCCCTGAACCCAATCAAAATCTGCTCGGGGGGGTCCTCTCTAGCAGATTTGGGGAGCACAGGGGCTGAAGGGGGGAAAAGAGAAACCAGAAGTCCCATTGCACAAACAGATTTCTGTTGCACAAGCAGTGGACATAATTGGATGTGATAACAAGTGTTTCCAAGGGGGGAAGGAAATTACCAGGAGGAAACTATGGTCACATCATATCTTGGGATAAAATATTTGCATCCTGGTGTAAGGTGTGTATGTGTTTTAAGGACAATCATTGATCAAAAATCATTTTTTATGCAGCTGAATACAATGTACGTTCTTAATAGGAGTCTTTTCTGATAACATACAGTTCAGCAACTTGTTCTTCAAGTACTTACATGCAAACTACATTTTGAGCAGTTGCCATTAAATCAGGTAGGACTCCTCCCACACATAAGACAGAGCACACATATGAGAGAGAAATCTTAAGAGAGAGAAAATGTACACTTGAATAGAAAAGGCAGAGTGCAAAACTAATTCATCACCAAACCCCTGTGGGCCCAAAGACAGAGGTTAATTAATATAAGTAGAGCCTGTATGTGGACCATTTAATTTAAAGGTAATTGAATTCATTCTATGGCTTTCTGTGAGCTTTGGAAAACACCTTTGCCTGAAGAGCAGAAGAAGCATCCATATTTATTTAGGGCACAATCCACTAGAAATAAATCTTGCATAAGCCCCATCAAGAGAAACAGCAAGAGCTCTTATGCTCTTGTTCTGCCCTCATTCACTTCAGTAGAGCTGGCACTGGAGAACATCCTAGTCAAGGCTTTGAAAGGCCTGGTCGGGCTGTAATGAAAATCAGTCAGTCAGTCAGTCAGTGTGTGTGGACAAATTTTGACTCCAGGTGGCACTGCTTAGTTTGCAGCATCAATCTCAGTCCCATTGGGATTCATAATAACTTGCCTGAAACATGTGAACCAGTTACATAGCTCCATTGACTTCCGTAGAACATGAAGTCATAACTGCTGGCTTTGGGGTATTCAGTAATGACATGTAGGTTTTTAAAGAAAACATTTGATGTTTTGTGTTTTCACATAGAAAGACCAATTATTCCAGCTTTTTTTAAAACAAATGAGGGTAGAACGCCTCAGTCTAAAAATACATATCTGGTGTTCTAAACTAGTGGTTTCCAACCTTTTTTTCCTCATAGACCCCCTTGAAATCTGCTGAATGTGTTGATGGACCACTTACTGATTTATCTGTTTGTTGTGGCAATTGTAATATGTTGTGCTAGATGCTGTATAATTTTAATTGTATTTTATTCCACAGAATTCAAATTGTAATACAATAAAATACAATTTATAATCAATATATATTTATTTTAATATAAATATATTTAAAGTGATGGATGTGCCATCTCCCATCTTCAACCATAAATCCAGACATGCTGCAGACCACCTGAGTAAAGGTCACAGACCACTGGTGATCCGAAGACCACAGTTTGGGAACCCTTGTTCTAAACTGTTACAGGTTTTCTTTTCTTTTGTTTTATAGTCAGATTCTGTTTCATCTCTATTCATTTAATGGGATGCTTGTATCATTGACTTTGGGATGAGAGAACGAAGGATTCTTCAGGTTGTGTGTGTGTGTGTGTGTTTAATACTGTTCCACTTCATTATTAAGCAATAATGCCAAGTTGTTCACCAAGATTGCTGCTAGCAGGCTTGAACAGCTCCTGCCAAATGTGATTAATGCAGATCAAAATGAGTTTATTCAGTGGAAGAGATTGGCAGATAACATTTATCATCCCTTTGAGAGAGAGTTGGGATTTCCAGGTTGTCATTAGGCTGGTGATAAACTTCAGAGCTGAAGGGTATTAGCCCAAGCAGAAAGTAGTAGTTGGGAGAAACTTGCATTAGTATCATTAGCACAGAAATTCGAAGTGATTCTCTGGGAATTAGATTTGCATCTAAAATGCTACTCTTGGTAATGAACATTTTTCCTGACAAAAGGCAAATAGGCATCCTGCTGGCAGTGGCAATAAATTAATTTTTAAATTTAGGAGCATAAGAATGGCAATCACAGGCCAAGCCAAAGAATGACTTTGTTTCTCATAGGCTGCTACTATCTATTTCACAGGGAATTAAAGACGCTTGTTTTTTAGCAAGGACAACATTTTAGTAGGGCTGCATCGGCACATACGATTTTGCAGCACCACATTATGCTGGAGCCGTACAACAGAAACATCAAGGTTATTCAGTTCCTTCAATTGTTTTTGTTGGAAGCAATCCAGAGACGCACAAGTCTCTTGGCCAGTTATCCCCATGCTGTGACCCCATGCTGTGTGCCACCTATTTTTAAACATTAAATCTCCTGCTAGTCCAAAGAGGAGACTACCCATTGTGTCTCTTTATGATCAACTACTCAGGCCTTGTCTCCCCTCAATCAGCTTCTACTGAAAACAGATGTTTCAGTATATTTGCATCAGAGGTACATTTGGACCATTCAGACATTCCCAGTAGAGATATATAACAGAAGTATCTGCCCACAAGGGAGGCACACTCTAAATAAGTAACTTGTTTGAGAGGAGCTATAGCTCAGTGGGAGAGCACATGCTTTGCATGCAAGAAGTCCTAGATTCAGTCTACAACAACGCCAGTTACAGTTACAGGGGTGAGGAATCTTTTTCAGCCCAAGTGCCAAATTCCCTCATGGGTCAGCATCTAAGGGCTACGTGCCAATGATAGGCAGAGGTCCAGGGGCAAAAAGCAGAACAACAGATGTGACTCTTACCTTTGTACAGACGGTTACATTCCAGCCACATGAGAAGTCAGAGGTTCCTGCAAAAACACATACCACAAGTCTCTCCATCCAGGGAAGCACGAGGCATTATCACAGTTCAAGAGTACATTCAAACCAGACAGAAGCACTCAAGGAGGGCACAAAGCAGGGCCAAAGAGGGGTGCGGCCTGGGGAAGGGAAGTCAGTCTGGAGGACTGAGCAGAGTGCTTACCAATGGTTCCTTCTCAAACTGGGTGGAAGTAACGAGTGGGGTACCACAGGGCTTGGTCCTGGGTCCAGTGCTCTTCAACATTTTTATTAACAACTTGGATGAGGAGGTACAGAGCATGCTTATCAAATTTGCAGATATACAAAATTGGGGGGTGTAGTTAATACCGTGGAAGACAGAAACAAAATTCAAAGGGACCTTGATAGGCTGGAGCATTGGGCTGAAAACAACAGAATGAAATTCAACAGGGATAAATGCAAAGTTCTACACTTAGGAAAAAGAAACCAAATGCACAGTTATAAGATGGGGGATACTTGGCTCAGCAATATGACATGTGTGAAGGATCTTGGGATTCTCACTGATCACAAGCTGAATATGAACCAACAGTGTGATGTGGCTGCAAAGAAGGCAAATGCTATATATTAGGCTGCATTAACAGAAGTATAGTTTCCAAATCATGTGAACTATTAGTTCCCCTCTATTCACCACTGGTTAGGCCTCATCTTGAATACTGCATCCAGTTCTGGTCTCCGCACTTCAAGAAGGATGCAGACCAACTGGAACAGGTTCAGAGGAGGGCAATAAGGATGATCAGGGGACTGGAAACAAAGCCCTATGAGGAGAGACTGAAGGAACTGGGCATATTTAACCTGGAGAAGAGAAGACTGAGGGGAGATATGATGGCACTCTTCAAGCACATGAAAGGTTGTCACATAGAGGAGGGCCGGGATCTCTTCTCGATCATCCCAGAGTGCAGAACATGGAATAATGGGCTCAAGTTGCAGGAAGCCAGATTTCGAGTGGACATCAGGAAAATCTCCCTAACTGTTACAGCCATACGACAATGGAATAAATTACCTAGAGAGGTAGTGAGCTCTTCGACACTGGAGGCATTCAAGAGGCAGCTGGACAGCGATCTGTTGGGAATACTTTGATTTGGATTCCTGCATTGAGCAGGGGGTTGGACATAATGGCCTTATAGGCCCCTTCCAATCCTACTATTCTATGATTCTATGAGGCCTGGAGAGCCGCAATAGACAGTCCAGGCCTGAGGCTCCCACCGCTGAATTAAAGGATCGGGTGATGGCAACTTGCCTCTGAATACCAGTTGCTGAAAACCAACAGCAGGAGAAGGCCGTTGTTGTCATGTCCTGCTTATGAGCTTCCCAAATCTGGTTGGCTACTGTGACAACAGGATTCTGAACTAGATGAACCTTTGATCTGATCTAGGGTTGCCAGGTATCCAGTTTTTGGCCAGAGACTCCAGCTTTTGGGGGTCCTCTCTAGGTCTCCAGGTGACTCACCTTAATCTCCAGACTGTTAGCTTTCATTTTAAAAAAATAAGTTTCTAGGTGGTCTGGTTCAAAAGATATAAACCAAAATGTCAGCCACCCCCTGGCAACTTCTGTTAGTACTGGCTTCCCTAATCCTTGCTCTTTCAGGTTTTTAGCCAATCAGTGAAGTCAGGGTTGTGATTGACAAGATTTGTTGACCCCCCCCCCAGGCAATGCCTAAATCCAATTTCAAGTTCTGAGAACAGTTTCCTTTTCCTCCTTGTCTCAGATCAGGAATTCAGTAAATTTACAATGAAGGCATCTGCCTAATGTCAATAGGCAGGGAGTTCCAAAGTGTAGGTACTGCCACTCTAAAGGACTAATTTCTTGCAAGTGCATAACAAATGCTATGTGGCACCCGTAACATGGAAAGCACACCTTGAACTTGGCTTTGTAGCAAATCTGCAACCAGTGCAGATTACAGAGCAGAGATATTATGTGATGATAGGGTCTCACTCATGTCAGTAATTGTGCCACAGCATTCTGCACTAACTGCAGCCCCTGAGGCAGGTTGTGCTGCATGGGGATTTCTGTGACCTTGGCTGACTAGCTGCCATGATACTTTTAGTTTTAATTAGGAACCCTGACTGGTTGTGGGATGCTAAGTTTTCTGTCAGTCATTGGAATCTTGTTGTAGTTGATATGGTATTGCATTTAGGAAACCATTGCTGTCTTTTCTTTTTCTATTTGCATTTCATTTTCCTCTGACCTTACTTCCTTACATCCATAGATGCAATAACAGTGGTTCTATGAGCTCAGCTGAACCCCCTTAAACCCACTGATGATGCACCTTGTTATTTGCATGATAGTTTGTTTCTTGCTCAATAGTGGTAAAAGAGATTTGAAGTGTGGCTTCAATTGCTGTTGTTCCCAAGCTACTGCCTGTGAAGGTAGACCAAACCATGTGTGTTTTCTCTCTGCCAGTTATTACTCACTGGAATTGGGTTGGGTGTCAAAGTGAGTTTATAGCAGACCACAGAGTAGGCAGGAAACAGTAGAAAATCTTCTTAACTCCTACTCATTTCTCAAACCTCTCTCTGCAGTAAGGGTCAAGAGTGTAAAGAAGTTTGGAGAAGCCATATTAAAAGGCATGCAGGGCATTCCAGGCAGGGGTTGCCACCCGTTTTGATATGGGTATCATTGCAGAGGATCCCTAGTCAAGCCTTACCAACAGCACAATCCTAACAATATCTACTCAGAAGTAAGTCCTGTTGAGTTATATGAGGTTAGTCCCTTCATAATTGTGTTTAGAATTGCAGCCTTCAGGGGCATCCATGTTTACTCTTGAGTGCTCCCATCTAACAGCTCCACAACACTAGGCTTTCTTCCTACAATGGCCTTCTGGTTACTGGCCTGGCCTGAGGGCACTTAAACCCTTCTTGCCAGAAGCAAGTAGGCTAGATTAAATGTTCCTTACCCAGGGTCTCTAAGCAGGTATGAAGGAATGATCCCATCAGTTCAGCTGGATCTGGAAACACCCTCATTTAGTAAGATTTCTATCTTAATTTCCAATCAGAGATTTTTTTTTTTTGAGTGGTATGCTCCAAGCAACTTCGGTTGATGCTTAATGTATAATGCTTAATGACATCACTAGGGCCTGCCCCTGTGGTATAACTAAGGCACACCCCCATGACATCACTAGGGCCAGCCACTGAAATCTCAGGGTTTGGGATGCTTCTGACCTGGCAACTATAATCTGATCCACCAGGGCTCTTAGACTGAAATTTCAGAAAGAGGCTGCCTGTTAGAGCAGACAAGAGTGGGCTAGCTAAACCAACGGTTTTACCCAGTACAAGGCAAATATATTTACAGAAAGGGGAGGCTCCTTGGAGTGTGATTGTTCACCACTAAAAATTAGCCTTTGGTGGTGAAAAAGTGAAGCCTGCCTTTCTTTTTAATTCAGGATAAGGTGTCTTAGCCCTTGGATATTTCCGCAGCTTGTGGAAAAGTCAAGGGAAAATACCTTGGCATGACTCTGGGGGAAAAGGCATGGACTTCTTGATTCAAACACACCTTCCCTGAAGGTAATGGAGGTGCATAAAAGAGAAAACTTTAAAAGAATAGAGGCTGCAAATTGTGCTCATAGCATGTGAACTTATAGAGGGCGCCATTATAAATGTCAGTGGGATTCTAATCAATCCACTTTATTGAGTTCAGCTCACTGGTTTGTTCAATTTAGCAACAACCAAACCCAGAATTTCTTTTAGTAGCATGTAATTGTTTAGAATGAGGTATATCAACAGCTATACCACTCTTAAGGTCATAATACTACATTGACTTCCCTGCAATGTTGCACTATTAGTACTATGCCACACTGATGCTTCTTCTACCGTCCTGAGCCCTCTGCTAGTTCACCATTTACTTTTCTTCCCCATCTTTTTCTATGAGAATAATTGAGGGTCTTCATGTTTAGAGAGAGAAAAAGCCAGACAAAATCCACTCTACCCTGTGTTCAGTCCTAAGATATCAAAGAGAGCTTTCTCAAATATGTTTTCATATATGTACCAGGTCTGCATGATGAGAACATATAGAGAAAGTCATTATTTATTGTGGCTGCATACTCTCTTTCTAGAATTTCCATGACCAGGCACTGACTGAAAAAAGTTGTAAGATTTGGGCAGGCTTTAACCAGCTATAAGAAAGTGATAGTGCTTGTTTCCATTTAGGATATTTTCTGGGAATTCTGAAATAGTGTACAATTTCTATCCACTTCAACATATGGCTTGCACACTCCAATAGATGTTCCAATGAGATTGTGCCCTATATTAGGAATGGTTTTTCTTATTAAGCAAAAAGTAAAACATCATGTTAGAGAGTTTGGGGACCTAGTACTCTAGTATCACCTAAAGGCCAAAAGTGCTTGTCTTGCATGTCTGTTTGTAACCTCTGAGTTCCCTTAGAAACCTACTGAGCAGAATCTGAGCCTTCCTCTGAAATCGTCTAGTATCTTGTGACAGCATGACCTTACGAATGTGTGCAGATAAACAAAATGGGTTAGAGATCATTTTCCTTCCTTTCTCCCTGTGCTGCTGCCTTTGCCATTTTGATACTGCTGCAGTGAAAATCATGGGGATTACGTAAGCATGCCCTGATCTCCATTATTGCAACAGAATTTAAATCAGTTTGGACTGATTCACCATCTCTGAATTAGAATTCCACACAGCTCTCTCTCTCATCACATACTGCAGAACCTTTCCGCATGCAAGAAGACAAGGAGAAGAGGCTCAAAAAGTACAAGCTTTAATTAAAAAAGGAATTTTGATTTTATTTTAGCTCAGGGAATGCCTCGTCCTGTGATATTCCTGAAAGCTGTGCTGAGGAGATGGGTATAGATGTTCAATTACTGTGTTAATGTACCTGTGTTTCAAGAGCAGCTTTATGAAAAAAAGGATTATCTTTCATTGCATTGTTTCTCATATAGCTGGAACTGATGAAGCTTTTAAAAAGTCTTTATGAATGACTTTGTAAACCACTAAGAGGCTTAACTAAAAGCAGGCATGTTTTGACTGTACTTGCTGATTCTGAAATAGCACCAGGTGGATACACAGGAAGGTAGGCAGGTCATCAGGGTCCCAGCAGAGAGTATTTAATGGGCACCATGCACCTGACACATCTTCCATGAAAAGGCAATTGGAATGACATAATTTCTTTTAGAGAACACAGTGACATTCATGGTTATATTTTCTGTACAGTAGAGGATGCTCCTGACTTTTACAACACAAGCAGAAACTATGGGTGATATTCAATGTTCGTAATATTCTAAGTAGATCCACTGAAATCAATGCTAAGAAAAAAAATTGACATTGGATATGACTCTATGTCATCATCTTTATCTTTTTTAAAAAATGTTTATACTACAGACAAAACAGGATAGTCCAACATTTCATCCAAAGTGATTGCTTAGCTCTACATAGTTTCATATATGTTCATGTGTGTTTAGAATAACGTATACACATACATGCTAAATATTATGCATTTATGAGCTACTTTAGAAAATGTTCCCTATATATCAAAGTTCTGGTTTGTAGAAATAAGACTCTGACAAAGAAGCAATATGCCAAGAAAGGTGGGTGAGGCAGAGATAGTGATTTAGCTACCAAGGCCATGGCACAGATGAAATTTGAACCCAAACCTCCCAGAAGCAATTCAGCTGTTGTACTGAATTCTTTGAATAATATCCAATGGTTGTGATAAGATTTCCCCTTTCTCTCCTCTCCTTGCAGCCACCTGTGCTCCCCATCTACTCTTGAGGGTGCCCTAATCCTCCAGAGTAGATTTTGGGGGCATGTGAGGGGTGCAGAGGAGGAGAGAAAGTGGAAATCCTGTTATGCAAGCAGAAGTCCATGGCACAAACAGGCTGACACTGTTGGGTGTCGCTGCTTACTTTTAGAAAGGATTTACTGGCTGCAGAGATGCTAAATTTGAATGAATTCATTATGTCAAATGCACAATGTTATCCATTAATGTGTAAAAAACAAGTATATAATACTTAGTAGTTTATAATACTAGAAGTCTGCAGAATAAGTTAAATTTAGCAATGACATTGTGTGAGTGAAATATATTGTATTACACGGTGTTTTTGTTATCTGCATGTGTGTAGACATACTGTAGACAATTATTGGCATGTGTGTAGACATACTGTCCTACATCCTACAGAAGCTCTCCATTCTACAGTGCAGGATATGGAAAAGTTACCTATTGGAATGAAGAAAAGCAGAGATATGTGATTAGTTTTAATGTATTGCATTTGATCAAAAATCAGGATTGCTGATTTTAGTCCTCAGATTGCAACCTTTCATGTTGTGTTACATGCACTTGCAGCGGGTTCATCAATCACATGGAGGCCATGGAGGCTTCAGCCTCAGAGAAAATATCAGTGACACCCCTCTTCCTATGTGCTAACAGAAATGCTTTCCAGTTGTATAGGGAGATTTTTAGATATAGCCCTGTACGCTTCTGATAGTCTCATTCTAACCAGGAAAAAGTAATTTAGAATAGTGACCTCTTGAATGTGCCAGTGTGGACCCAGGATGTGAAAGGCATCTTTAAGTACCCATTTAATTACATACAGCACTGTAACTATGCTTACACCTGATAGCTCAGCAATGATATGTGAACTTACACTTTGAACTTATACCACTGACAAAATGTATAAAGTGACGCTGCTAATAAGGATGTTGCAAAAAAAAAACCACAAATGCAGAAGAGCAAAGTAATCACTTTCAGCATTTTTGAGAAGATGTACTGAATCTTTTCACTGAAGGCAGTGCCCTTCATTAAACATGTGCTTTTTCTCCTGAAATACTTAAATGAACTACAAATTATTTGGAAAGCCAAAATCTGTGCAGTATTTGGCTTTCATCCTACTCTACAACTGCATATTTCTCAATACAGTTCCAAACATGCCAAGTACCTCCTCTTCAACCCATTCACCAATTCTAAATGGGACCTGACATTATGAGGTCAGCTTGATAATTCATGTTTTCCATATGCACTTTGTCATATGACAATCTCCACTAGCGTGTTTGTTCGCTCTTTGCCGATATAGGAACAGCTTTTTTTGCGCCCGCACACGCAGCGGGGAGGACCCGTACCTCTTCTCGCTTTTTCCCAGCTCCGCTCCTGATTGGTTCACTTTTCCCGGGCTTCTTCCCCCGGACATTCGCACACATGCACAAAAGTGATTGGATGGGAATGACGGAAGGGGTGTGGGGAAATGGCCAAGGACCACCCATGAACCACCTATATCGCTAAAGTCCAGGGTATTGCATCCTAGCGCTATGTTGAAGTGGGTGATTCCCAGTTTAAAAAAAGGAAATCACATTTTTTGCGATACTGCAGATGCAGATTTAAACGCTATAACATCCGCGAAAACGGGCAACATCGTATGGACCATGGAAAATTAATGAAGACACAAAGCGATCATATCGCTGATTAAACAGTCGTTTGGATGAGCCCTAAGTTGCAACCTAGAGATACCTATTTAAGGAGTGTTACCACAGCCTCTTTTCCTGAGGACATCAAATACTGCTTGTGCTTACTGATGAGAACTGCATGGTCCTCCCTAACAGCCTTACTGACCTTGAGGCCTGTGAATTTTGTCAGGACTGGGGAGGACACCAGCAATGGCTTATTGCCACTCTCTTTTTTGGCTGAACATGATGGAAGGGAAAGATGCACAGAGCTCAAATTATCTGTTAATGTGGCCAGCTAAACTGACTTCACTACAAACCTTCTCCCATTTGGAAGCTTCAACTGTTGTCATTAGAAATGCTGATTTTAGAAAGATGGAGTTTAAAGCTACAAACCCCAAAGGATTTGAAGTAGGCAAAGAAACAACTCTTAGGTACCACAGTGGAGAAGTACAGGTGTCAGTTGCTGTGTATCAATGTCCTGGTTTCCTTCTCTGGCCTTATCTGTTGGAGAGTGTCGAAATGCTGCGCTGTGGAATGGAGAGTTTTGAGTGAGCTTGTGTGTGTGTGTTTGAATCTTTGCTAAGATTCTACCTTCCCTGCAAATTAGTCAGACAGAGACTTTAAGCTTTAAAATAAGAAATAACTACTTATTCTGGAAGTACATGCTTGATAGGAAAGAGTCCTTACATCTAGCTAACTAGCTATGTTGGAGCAGCCTGCACTGGTCCCAGTGCAGCGCTCATGCTGGTTGAGAGGGAGAGACAAAGGAAAGATGTCTGCTCCCCTCTCGAGAAAGAAGAAAGAGTGTGGGAAGGCGGGAAGGAACTGAGATCAACATTTCTTGCATATCAGTAAAGCAGGAAGGAAGAGACAGTAGGAGATCAAAGGACAGGTGTAGCCTAGCAACCAAGAGGTCTCCTCTCTAGCTATGCCTTTAGCCCCATGCAGCCTCAACCCACAAGTTGGAGTTGAACCTCATACATTCCAACATTATCCACATTGGAACATTTCTTTGTAGTAAGATGTTGCTTTAAGTTTTGTAATTGATTTGCACCATCTGCATTTCGTACTCAATGGTAGCTGCAAGTATGTTTTTTTCCATTCACACAATAGGAGCTCCTCCATGAAGGACCAATCATGCTGTTTCCTAATGGCCCCACCCTCTGATTTTGCATTTATACTCCCTCTGGTTGCTAGGGAACTGGGCATGCACACTACTTAGACCTGTGCAGTATATATCTTGGCCCCTTCCCCCCCGAAAGCCACAATGCAATCTGGGAAATTACAGTTAATACTGAAATTGAATGGACACTATTGCTGTTCTTTTGTTTTTGCGACTGAACGCAAATCTGCAGAGCCATCAACCTCACAGCATCTTCAATTTGTTTTGGTTGCAGAGAAAGCTGCCCAGCTCAGGCACCTTCTATTGCTGTTTCTTTTGCAACTGACCACAAATCTGTAGAGCATAGCATAGCCAGATCCCTTCCCTTCTTACCCCAATGCTAAGTATGTGCTAATTCAATGAGATCAAAGAGTGACAGCAGCTCAAGGCTTATTGAGAACCTCATCACACAGCACAGGATGGGGGGATGACAAGAGGAGAAGATAAGGTGCAGGAGCAAAGGATGGCAGCCATGAAGGGTAGAAGGTGGCCAGGGCCAGCTCCAGGAATGCCAGGGCCCTTGGGCATCAGCCTGCCCCGGGCCCCTGCGCTCCCCATCCACGATCCGAGGCACAAGCCGCACCACGGATCGCAAGACAAGAGTTTCCGAGCCACCCGCCGCCACCACCCGCCACCATCCCCCCGCCACCATCCCCCCCGCTTCACCTACCTTTCTTGGCTGTTCTTTGTGGCTTCGCGCACTGCGTGCATTGCTACCATCAACCAAGATGGCGGCAGAGGCTTCAGTCCCTTATGGAAACCTCGGCCGCCATCTTGATTGATGGCAATTCTGCGCGTGCAGTGTGCGCAGCTGCAAAGAACAGCAGAGAAAGGTAGGTGAAGCAGGAGGATGGTGACAGGCGGCGGGCAGCGGCGGCAGCAGGTGGCTCAGAAGCTCTTGTCTTGCTATCCACAGCGTGGCTTGTGCCATGGATTACAGAAGGGGAGTGGAGGGCCCTCAGGGCCCCCCCCCAGGGGCTCCTGTAGCTGCGGGGCCCTCAGGCCAGTGCCCAACCTGGCTGTCTGTTGGAACCGTCCCTGAAGGTGGCACCAACATAAATTTATTTATTTATTTATTTATTTTATTACATTTTTAGACTGCCCTATAGCAACAAGCTCTCAGGGCGGTATAAACAGGGTAAAAACAGATTAAAATACATGTGGGTATGAGTACAATACAATAGAAAACATTTATAAAAACAAAATTAAGACAAAAGATTAAAATTAAAATAAATGAAAATTAAATTTAAAATGCCTGGGCAAAGAGGTAGGTCTTTACCTGGCGCCGAAAATATAACAAAGAAGGCGCCAGGCGTATCTCGTCAGGGAGGGCGTTCCATAATTCGGGGGCCACCACTGAGAAGGCCCTAGCTCTAGTTATTGCTCTCCGGGCCTCCCTATGTGTTGGAACCCGGAGAAGGGCCTTCGACGTCGAGCGCAGTGACCGGGTAGGTACATAGCGGGAGAGGCGTTCCACCAGGTATTGCGGTCCGATGCCGTTAAGGGCTTTATAGGTAAGAACCAACACTTTAAATCTGGCCCGGAAACATATTGGTAGCCAGTGCAGCTGGGCCAGGACAGGTGTTATATGATCAGATTTTTTAGTCCAAGTAAGAACTCTGGCCGCAGCATTCTGCACTAGCTGAAGTTTCTGAATCGTCTTCAAAGGTAACCCTACGTAGAGTGCATTACAGTAATCCAATCTAGAGGTTACCAGAGCGTGAATAACTGAGGCGAGGTTTTCCCTGTCCAGATAGGGTCGTAGTTGGGCTACCAGCCGAAGCTGGTAGAACGCATTCCGTGCCACCGAGGCTACCTGAGCCTCCAGTGACAGGAGCGGATCTAATAAGACCCCCAAACTACAGACCTGCTCCTTTAGGGGGAGTGTAACCCCATCTAGGGCAGGTCAGACATCAGCCATCTGGGCAGAGAGCTCCCCCACCAACAGCATCTCAGTCTTGTCAGGATTGAGTCTCACTTTATTAGCTCTCATCCAGTCCATTATCGCGGCTTCATATAGATATTAAAGAGCATGGGGGACAAAACTGAACCCTGCGGGACCCCATATTGGAGTACCCAGGGACTTGAGTAATGCTCCCCAAGCACCAGCTTCTGGAGACGATTCTCGAGGTAGGAGCACAGCCACTGCCAAGCACAGCCTCCAACTCCTAAATCCGCAAGTCGCCCCAGAAGGATACCATGGTCGATGGTATCAAAAGCCGCCGAGAGATCCAGGAGAACCAACAGAGTTACACTCCCTCTGTCTTTCTCCTGGCACAGGTCATCATACAGGGCGACCAAGGCTGTTTCTGTAGCAAACCCCGGCCGAAAGCCCGATTGAAATGGATCCAGATAATCAGTTCCATCCAATAGAGCCTGGAGCTGGCGAGCGACCACATGGTCTAAAACCTTGCCCAGGAATGGAACATTTGCCACCGGTCTATAGTTGTCAAGGTTTTCAGGGTCTAAGGAGGGGTTTTTTTAGGAGCGGTCTCTGTTGACCATTGAACTGTACTGTCACTGAGTTTATTTTTCCATCAAGTCTGCAAGTCTGGAAATCTGTAGCTAGAAGGAGTTATGTCTTTGCCCAGTCTGGGAACGGACAGCCAAGGCCGTTGCCATGGTAGCATCAAGATAGACTGGGAGAGTTCTAGCAGCTATCTGTGTTGAGCTGAGTCTTCTGTGTCATGTCTTTGAACTGAGAACTTCTCTCCTGGGGGGGGGAGCAACTCTACATGTAATCTTAAAGCCCTAAGCCATAATGTCTTGTAGTAAAGACTCTTAACCTGATCTAATGCCTCTGTGATGTTTCTTGCTCAACTTAACTCCAATGTAACGTATGCTGTTTCACACAACAACGCACACACATCAACAGGGTTATGGGCCCAGATCCACAGCGCGTTACTCAGGAGTAAGTGGCTGGTCTGAACGGCAGACAGAGTTCCAGAGGGCAGCTTGATCGATTGTACCAGACAGAGGTGAGCAACATGGCTGTAAACCTGTCTGGGGGAGGCTTGCCAATGGAAAGATTGACGGAAAAGAATTATGCCAGCTGGAAGCCGAGGATGCGGGCTTTGCTGATAAAAGAGGATTTATGGGACATTATAGATGGACCCCCTCCAGCGGTACTGACCATGGCCTGGACGCATAGAGATCAGAAGGCGCAAGCTTTTGTACTTCTGGCTCTATCAGACTCTCAACTGTTACACGTGAGAGATGTTACAAATGCCAAACAGATGTGGGATGTGTTGGAGGCCCTACATGTGCAACAGACTGCGGGATCTAAATTGTGTTTGGCAAGGAAGCTGTACCAGATGCGCTTCACGGGTGAGTGTGAAATGAGTGAGCATCTCACGGAATTCAGGCGCCTATTTGCTGAGTTGCAGGATCGAGGCATGGAACACTCTGACCTTCAGAAGACCTATCTGATCCTGGCTTCACTCGATGGGACTTGGAATAATATGGTCATGGCTTTTGAAGCCATGCCTGACAGAGGTCTGAACGTTGCGTTTATTGAGGAAAAACTGTCCCAGGAATGGCAGCGGAGACAAGAGGCGAAAAGTGCTGAGGAAAAGCAAAGAGCCAAGCTGAAAGAAGAAAGCAGCTGCAGACAGGAAAACAAGCGGGAGCAGCAGCGGCTGAAATCTTGTTATGCCTGTGGGGCTTGTGGGCATCTTCAAAGAGACTGTGCAGTCAAGCGCAACTCCAGGGAAGGAGGCTTGAAGCAGGGAAGTGTGAACTTTGTTTGTAAACAGAAGCCACAAACTTTAGCACCTGTTGACTGGATTATTGACAGCGGTGCAAGCCATATATTAATTAAAGACAGGAGTTTGTTTTACACTTCAGAAGACGTGCAGGACTTTGTGCAACTAGCGGATGGATCGCAGAAGAATGTGGAAGCCCGAGGACTGGTGAGATTTGATAAGCTTGGAATACTGTCAGATTGTTTGTTTGTACCAGAACTTCATCATAACATGTTGTCTGTGAGAAAACTGGTGAGTTGTCAATTTTCAGTCTTGTTTGACAGAGGGAAATGTTTTGTGCAAAGAAGAGGCAAAGTTGTCTGTCAGGGTTTCATGACACAAGGGCAGTTTAAAATGACCATGGGTGTGAAGTGTGCTGATGCCTTGAGTTTAATGAGGCGGAAAGAGAATGACGGTCAGAGCTGTAAAAAGACAGCTGTTTAAAGCACACAGCCACAGTATTCATGTAATGCAGTCAGGCTGATGCCTGAAAGAGTGTATTGCAGCCGAATTGACAAGCCACAGGGTAAGAGATGTGGCAAACGTGCACCTAGAGCACAAGAGAATGCATATTTCAGAGTTTGGTGTCCAGAAACACAGCAATTAATCCTGAGCAGAAGCATTAAAGTCTCAGAAAAGCCTTGGGATCAAAGGGAAACAGTCATTCTTACAGGGTCAGATGACACACAAGCACAAACATTTAAGCCAAATCTAGACATAAAGGTGGAGGGCACACATATTCCACTCAGAGATGCGTTAAATGAGCTCATTTGTGGGAAACGAAGATCGAAGAAACGTAAGGCTGAGGAAATGGAGGATCCTGGGCACGCTGTGCCAAGCACAAGCACAAATGGGGGGGCAGAGAGAGCAGAAGCCCTAGTGCCTTTAAGACGTTCTACAAGATCAAACATAGGGAAACTGCCTGAAAGATTCACAGTGGGGGTGGTGACCAGTCCTGGAATGCACAAACAGGTTGAAATGGATCCTGAAACATTGTATCTGACTTGTGTTCAGCCAAAGTTTGATTGAATAAAGTGTTAGCTAAATGTACAGAGATGTTCTGAACTGTACTGAAATGTAAACTGTATTGCAAGATGTATTGTAGAAATGTATTATTGTTATTGTTGTCATGAATTACAGACATGATGGGAAAAGGGGGGAATTGTTGACCATTGAACTGTACTGTCACTGAGTTTATTTTTCCATCAAGTCTGCAAGTCTGGAAATCTGTAGCTAGAAGGAGTTATGTCTTTGCCCAGTCTGGGAACGGACAGCCAAGGCCGTTGCCATGGTAGCATCAAGATAGACTGGGAGAGTTCTAGCAGCTATCTGTGTTGAGCTGAGTCTTCTGTGTCATGTCTTTGAACTGAGAACTTCTCTCCTAGGGGGAGGAGCAACTCTACATGTAATCTTAAAGCCTTAAGCCATAATGTCTTGTAGTAAAGACTCTTAACCTGATCTAATGCCTCTGTGATGTTTCTAGCTCAACTTAACTCCAATGTAACGTATGCTGTTTCACGCAACAACGCACACACATCAACAGTCTCACCACTGCCTGTTTCAGGCAGAGTGGTACCACTCCCTCTCGTAAAGAGGCATTGATCACCTCCTTGGCCCATCCGGCTGTTCCATTTCTGCTAGCTTTTATTAGCCACGAGGGGCAAGGATCCAGAGCAGAAGTGGTTGCCCGCACCTGTCCAAGCACCTTGTCCACATCCTTGAGCTGTACCAACTGGAATTCATCCAATAAAACAGGACAAAATACACCAAGTTGAATAGAGCATACAATTCTATTGCCTTGTAATACAATGGTACAGATTTATGCAAACTACAAGCTACATAAAAAATAATGGTGTTGCTCTGCTGAGCAGAGCTGCCAAATGTTGTTACTGTACAGGAAACAAAATATAATTTATGGGGGAAATAGTGGGTGTGGAAAGGGGAGGAGCAGAAAGTAACGATTGACCCACCCACCAGCAAGCATCGGAGCAAAGCGTCTGCAACCACATGTGGAGTGGAGTTGTATTGTTCTCAACTTTTTGTATTATTGGAGGGTTGGGTTATTCCATATTTAGAAGGGGGAAAACAGCGTGAGGATGCTTAAAAAGTCTTGTAAATTAAATCTGATCCCCATTTGCTGCTTTGGGAAGGGGCTGAAGCACAGTGGTAGGGTATGTGTTTTGTAAGCAGAAGGTCCCAAGTTCAGCCTTTGGCATCTTCTGCTAACACTGGGTAAAAGTCCTGTCTGAAACCTTGCAGAGTTGATGCTCATCTATGTTGACCTGGGGTCCCCAACATGACCCCCATGGGTACCATGGCACCCCAGACACCCCCTTTGGAACCCTCAAAGGCCACTTGCCTCTGTCAAATTTAAATGAGGCTATGAGGGCTATTTATGGATGGTTGCCTGTTTTCAAGGGGTTGTTGCCTGCTGGTTTTGCCTGTGTTAAACCTCTGTTGGGATGTGTGTAGTTGTTTTACTTGCATTTGGGGGGCTTATTAGGGTGGTATTCAATGCTAATCCTACTCAGAGTAGATCCATTGAAGATAATAGGCATGGCTAACTTAGTTTTATTAATTTCAATGGGCCTACTCTAAGTAGGGCTTAGTTGAACACAACCCAGAGCATTGCCAGTTTTTCTTCTGTGAAATGCATATTTTGGGGTGCTCACAATAGCTTTTTTACAATTGCTCCTGTACCAAAGAAGTTTGGGGACCCTGGCATAGATAATAATGAGCAAGATGGACCAATGGTCTAACCTGAAATAATGCTGCTTCCTATGTACATTCCTATGTACATTCCTATGTTGCATCTTTTTCATGTCCTCCAGCTGAAATAATTGATGCAAAGGGGAACAGGTAACCTTGCTTAGTAGTAAGCAAGTGTTGCAATAGCTGGACAAGCTCCATGCTGCTGACAAGTATGTTTGTCAGCTAAGATGGTTTGTCAGATGGTTGATGTCCGACCTGCCCTAGATGGGGTTACACTCCCCCTAAAGGAGCAGGTCCGTAGTTTGGGGGTCTTATTAGATCCGCTCCTGTCACTGGAGGCTCAAGTAGCCTCGGTGGCACGGAATGTGTTCTACCAGCTTCGGCTGGTAGCCCAACTACGACCCTATCTGGATAGGGAGAACCTTGCCACAGTTATCCATGCTCTGGTAACCTCTAGATTGGACTGCTGTAATGCACTCTACGTAGGGTTACCTCTGAAGACGGTTCGGAAACTTCAGCTGGTGCAGAATGCTGCGGCCAGAGTTCTTACTGGGACAAAAAAAATTGATCATATAACACCTGTCCTGGCCCAGCTGCACTGGCTACCAATATGTTTCCGGGCCAGATTCAAAGTGTTGGTTCTTACCTATAAAGCCCTTAACGGCATCAGACCGCAATACCTGGCGGAACGCCTCTCCCGCTATGTACCTACCCGGTCGCTGCGCTCGATGTCGAAGGCCCTTCTCCATGTCCCAACGCATAAGGAGGCACGGAGAACGATAGCTAGAGCTAGGGCCTTCTCAGTGGTGGCCCCCGAACTATGGAACGCCCTCCCTGATGAGATACGCCTGGCGCCTTCTTTGCTATCTTTTCGGCGCCAGGTAAAGACCTACCTCTTCGCCCAGGCATTTTAAAAATTTTAAAAAATTGAAAATTTGAATTTAAAATTGAAAATTTTTAATTATGTTTTATTGTGTTTTTGTATTTTAACCTGTTTTATTATGCTGTACACCGCCCTGGGAGCTTATTGCTATAGGGCGGTCTAAAAATGTAATAAAATAAATAAATAAATAAGATGCTACTAGTGAGGTCTCAGATACAATCCAGTATTCAGGAACTACAAGCTGGATCTGAAATGCAATATAGCAGTGGGGAATGCTCCTGTTCATTGTTCCAGTCACTTAGCCATGCCCTCCTCCACAGTACTCCATTCCATGACCCATTCCACCCAGTTTTCTACCACCAACCTGCCTCCAACAGTGTCGGCTTTCTTTGGCCACTGAGCATGCCCAGTCTTTATTAGGCTATTTTTAGTGTCCGCCACACAAGCCCCCCCCCAAATACTTTTTGTGCTTCTGGAAATGTCAGTGTTTCCCCAAGCCTGCTAATACCTCCCTTTTATGCATGGATAGTGGCTTTTTGGCTACATAAACAATACCATTCACACCTGAATATCAGAGATAGAGAGAAAGATGACACCCATAAGGAAGGCTGCTTTGACTTCTATATGACACCATAAAATGTGTTAATGTACTACCTAAAATTCTTACTTCCTGACTTTTTATTTCTTTCAGTTTTTACTGTCAGAGACAAGTAAAGTTCAGCCAAATTATGTTAGGTCATTTAGAGAAAGAATCCCTATTAAATCTGGTCCTTGGCACTCTCACTGATCCCAGTCAGAAAGGTCACAACTGCAAATTTAGTGAAACCTTAAATTAACAGCTTTGTGAGGCCTCCTGAATTTGTACAGTTCAAGGAAGATTGGGCTGTTCAAAATATACTGTCTTGGCTGCATGCCATTACACAGATAAAGAATGCCTGCAGTGGAAAGTTGACTAATTTGACCTATAATGATCCCTTTTTCTTTGCAAACTTTTAAGTGGTAACTAATAGTAATGTGACATGATATTGCTACTTTTGGCATCTACCTTCCAGAACTTGATCGTTGTCACAGCTTTGTGACAGGGAAACTTTCCTGAACAGCCTCTGAGTGCTAACACCTGACGAGCAGGTGGGTTGCCCTGGCAACGAAAACCTAGCAAAGGAAAACTAATTGCTGAATAGACCTCAACATCAGGACCAAATGGAGCCTATTGTGGCCAGAAACAAACAGACAATCAGAAGGCTAATTAAAAACAGCCTGAGAAAAGCCACAGAGAGCTCAGGAGACCATGCTGGAGATAAGGAGGAGAGGAACTTTACTGATAACAAACAAAGAAGACTTAAGGGATGCAGTGGGGGGCAGGGAGAGGGCAGAATTACTGGTCTCTTTGCCTCTGCCATCAAGATTACAGCTAGAGCTGTGGTTGGTTTGCCCTCACCCCACCAAAACAGCAGAAGGATGCAACCTGATATGTACTGGCAAAGTACTCAGACTAATAATACTTGCGGAGAACTGACATTTCTACGGTGACTATATATTTTATATTGCATGCATGGGGAACCTCTGGCCTGGAGACTGAATTAGGCCCTCGAGGTCTTTCTATTGGCCCTTGGGACTGTCCCCAGAACACACTTTTCATTGGCCCTGCTCAAATGCTTTTGAATTATCCTTGAACCATTCCTCCCCGCAGTTTTGTCTTTTGCTCCAGCCACCACTGGCATGTGGGCCCTGGAAGGTGGCCCATGAGGGAATGCAACCCTTGAGTGAAAAAAAAATGTTCCCCATCCTATCCCGGTGAATGCACAACATTTGGTGAATGTCATCATTATGTGCCAAATACAGCCTGGTCTTAGAAGGAGCCAGGATATATGGCTGTGAAGATATCCTTGGATCTGGGCTGGCTATTTTCCTAGGTTACCAGGAAAAGCCTGCTTTATACAGAAGTCCTGGAAAGAGTGTAAAGAGGACAAATTATGATGACCGCAGGAGAAAGTCAAGCCTATGCTGACATCTGTCCTGGGACAAGATAAGAGAGTTATGATTTTCATCTAAACAAACATGTTTCAAACTGGATTGGCTTTTGGTACACCACTGTATGCTCTTGAAAAGCTACATTTTGTGGTTGTAGTCCAAGTCTTCAGTGATTGCTGTATGTAACAGTGATGTACACAGCACTGCCTTGACATGGTGAACACATCTGGAATTCTGAAGAGGCTTGCATTTTTCCTTCGGCCACCATGCGCTGAACTAACCATGAGAAAAGTCCTTAACCATGAACCCATTGTTTCACTAGCACAGCATTTTTGGCACAAGATTATGGCAGGATGTCTGTTCTCAATGCCACATTTTAAAACCAATATGAGGGATTAAGTTGGGCCTGGAAAAAACAACCTATATAAGGAAACAGAACAAAACTGTATTAAAAGACAGCAACTATTACTCATTCTTATTACTTTGTTAGTTGTTTTGTAGTACAAATCACCTAAATGAAGCCTATAAAATAATACTTATATAGATGAACTTGTAGAAATTCCTGTTCTATTCATACTCTTGCTTTTGGAGGAATTACTCTCTGGTAGAATGATTTGCTCTCTCCTTGTGATATGCTTTTGCAACAGATAGAGAAAGAAGGATTTTTATTCAGCATTATATATTGTCTTACCCTATGCACAGATATAATCCTGTATTCACAGAGAAGAAAACTGGCAATTGCATCTTAAGTATGCAATACAAGTTATTGGATGAACTGGTAGTAAAAATGAATCCAAAAGATATTTGAACTGAAACTACATGTTAAAGTAACATTTTCTTGTGTTGTTTTGGTTCTTAAGAAAGGGATCAGGGCTGCCTACCCTCAATTCCTTTCTGCCATGTTCATAGGATTTCAAAGTATCTGGATTTCTGAGAGTGTTGCAGTGCAGTTCCTGTTCACTCCAGTGACATCTGCACCAGTAAAGTGGATGGAATAAGTATGAAACTGGATAGGAATTTCTGTATTTATGTTAGAAGTTGACTTCCTTCCTGTTTACATTCTTTTAAAAAGAAAATTACACTTACATCTCACCTTCTGTGAGGAACTACAGGGCTATCCATGCATAGGGTTCCCCGGCAGTATCCAGTCTAGGCAGTAACCAAACCTTCTCAGCTATAATAAGATTGCTGCATCATGTGCCTTTAGACCAGGCCCTGGTGAATATAAACTGGAACTGAATTGTGACAAGACAAAGACTATATGGATGAGTGGTTCTCAGGCCTGGTAATTGAGTTATGTACTTGCCCTAGATGGGGTTGCACTCCTGATGAAGAAGCAGGTGCTCCTAAATACATCACAGTGACTAGAGACCCAGGTAAACTCAGTGGTTTAAAGTACCCATTATTAGCTTGTGCTGATGTATTAACAATAGAATAATAGAGTTGGAAGGGGCCTATAAAGCCATTGGTTTATAAAGCTATAAACCCGCTCAATGCAGGAATCTATCTTAAAGCAAACCTGGTATGTGGCTGTCCACCTGCCTCTTGAATGCCTCCACCTTTCTAGGCAGGGGTGGCACTGGTGCAGAGCCCACCACCTCTCTAGGCAGGGCCAGCGCCAAAAGGTGGCCAGGTTGGACCCTGGCCGAGGGCTCCATGGTCCACAGGGGCCCTTGAAGGGGCCCTCATTTAGGGTGGGGGAGTAGCAGCGGCGTCACTACGGGGGTGCAGGGGGTGCGTACCACACTGGGTGACACCATCAGAGGGGGTGACACCCAGAGCCGCCCCTAGGCACCAGCCCTGCAGCGGCCATCTCACCAGCCACTTCCCTCTTGGAGAATCTCACGCTCTTCGGCTGCAGAGTGGTTTTTTCCCCCATCCTGCCTGGCCTGCCTGCTCATCTGCTGTGAATTTTAGGCGGGAGGTTCGAATCTCCTGCCTGCTCTTGGGCTGCCTGCCTGAGTGGCTTCCCAGGAGTAGGGTTACCAGGTGTCCGATTTTCGTCTGGAGTTTCCAGTTTTGGGGGGTCCCCTCTGGGTCCTCAGCTAACTTACCTTAATCTCCGGACTCTCAGCTTCAATTTTAAAAAAAACCTTAAATTTCTAGGTCGTCTGGTTCCCGAGATATACACCAAAACGTCAGCACCCCCGCGACTGTTTAATCTGTTTTTTAACCGATCTGTACAGCAGCTTTTAACCAGAGCTTGGAAAAGTTACTTTTTTAAACTACGGCTCCCATCAGCCCCAGCCAGCATGGCCACTGGATTGGGCTGATGGGAGTTATAGTTCCAAAAAATAACTTTTCCAAGCTCTGGCCTCTAATCATGCCTTTCAGGATTGTAGCCAATAAGGGGAGCCAGGCTTGTGATCTGTTGACCCAGGCAGTGCTTAGGCTTCATTACAACGTCAAAATTGTGGTTTTGAGGTCTTCAGTTTGAGTAAGTAAGAATATGGGTTAAAGTTTTTTTTCTCTTGTGTGTAGCAGTCAGACCCTGGGCTGTTGGAGAGGGCAGTGCTTTGAAAACCTTTCCAATATGAAAGCTTTAATCCAATACTTGCTTTTCTGGGAGTAAAGGGATGCTGATCCCATGTACCTGGAGTAAACCCCGTTGAATTCATTAGGACTTACTTTTGAGTAGACATGGTTAGGATTGTGTTGTAAATTAATGGGACTTCTAAGTAAACATAACAAATAATTGTGTTTGTGTTGTAAATTTTTCCCTTCTTCTCCAATCCTATTTTGACAATAAACTATTATGTGGGGTGTATTCTCTCTCTCTCTCTCTCTCTCTCTGTGTGTGTGTGTGTGTGTGTGTGTGTGTGTGTGTGTGGAGTCTTTCCAACAACCCTGTGAGTCTTTCCAACTTCATGTGAGAGGAGCTTTTCAAAGCTAAAACTTATAAAGAACTTATAAAGAACTATTTACGATCTACCATGGGACAGTCAAGGCTTTCCAATCTTGCGATATTATCAATTTTGATGTAGTTCTTAAACGTTTTTACTTCGAATTCTACTGTTTTCTTACCGAATTTTCACTTTAACCACATGAAACTATGTAAATGTAAATACATTTAGGCTGTGAGTATGATATTGTAATTTAAAGGTGTAATTTTAATTTTGCTAGTTGTTTATGTCACTACTATTGCCATTACATTCAGTGATATACGGGAATTACGATTTACGAGTAACATTAGTACAAAAAGATTACTAAGGATTCTGTATGGTCTGGTATGGGAGGAGGTCCATGGGGGTGACACCATGAGTTACCGCACTGGGTGACAGCAACCCTAGTGACACCACTGGGGAGTAGCGCTCCCTTTCCATGATCTGTGGCATGGTCCCTGCCATGGATAGCACAGAGGGAGCTGCCTGCCCTTCTGCTCTTGCATCAGCCCACCTGTGCCTGCTCACTCGCTCACTTGCCCTCCCTCCCTCCACCCCTCCTGCCTCTTTGCCTGCCCACTTGCTCGCTCGCCTCCCACCCCCCACCCTCCTGCTCACTCACTTGCTCTCCTGCTCACTCTCCTGGCCCCCCTCCCACCCACTTGCCTCCTGCTCACCCACCCCCCTCAGCCTCCACCCAGTCCCACCCTCTCCATAGGTAGGTAGGTGGGGCATGTGTGCATGCAGGTGCCAGGCCCCAGGCCCAGGGCAGGCTGGGGCCCAAGGGGCCCAGCATGCCTGATGCCAGCTGTGTCTCTCGATAATTAGTTCCATTGTTGTACCACTCTAACAGGACTTTTTTCCTGATGTTCAGTCAAAATCTGGCTTCCTGTAACTTGAGTCCATTATTCTGTGACCTGCGCTCTAGGACAAATGAGAAGAGATCCTGGCCCTCCTCTGTGTAACAACCTTTCAAGTACTTGAAGAGTGCTATCATATCTCTCCTCAGTCTTCCATTCTCAAGGCTAAACATGCCCAGTTCTTTCACTCTCTCCTCATAGGGCTTTGTTTCCAGTTCCCTAATCACTGGACACAGTACTCAAGATGAGGCCTAACCAGTGCCAAATAGAGGGGAACTGGTACTTCATGTGATTTGGAAACTATACTTCTGTTAATGCAGCCTAAAATAGCATTTGCCTTTTTTGCAGCTGCATCACACTGTTGGCTCATATTCAGCTTGAGATCAACAACAATCCCAAGATCCTACTCACATGTAATATTGCTGAAGAAAGTATTCCATATCTTATAACTGCATTTGGTTTCTTTTTCCTACATGTAGAACTTTGCATTTATTCCTGCTAAATTTCATTCTGTTGTTTTCAGCCCAATGCTCCAGTCTACCAAGTTCACTTGGAATTTTATTTCTATCCTCCAGGATATTAGCTCTCTCTTCCAATTTTGTATCATCTGTAAATTTGATAAGCACTCCCTGAACCTCCTCATCCAAGTTATTAATAAAAACACTGAAGAGCACTGGGCCCAAGACCGAGTCCTGTGCTACCCCACTTGTTACCTCCCCCCAGTTTGAGAAGGAATCATTGATGAGCAGTGTGCATGTACGATTCTGTAGCCAACTGTGAATCCACATGATAGTTGTTCCATCCAGCCCACATTTAGCTAGCTTGCTAATAAGAATATTATGGGACACTTTGTCAAAAGCTTTGCTGAAGTCAAGATATATTTTATCCACAACATTCCCACAGTCTACCAGAGAGGTTACCTGATCAAAAAGTGAGACAAAATTAGTCTGGCAGGATTTGTTCTTGATAATCCATACTGGCTTCTAGTAATCACTGAATTGTTTTCAAGGTGCTTACAGACTGATCACTTTATAATCTGCTCCAGAATTTTCCCAGGGATTGACATCAGGTTGACTGTTTTGTAGTCCCCAGATTCCTACTTTTTGCCTTTTCTGAAGACAGGAACGACATCAAGCCTCCTCAAGCACTTTCCTCATCCTCCTTGATTTTGGAAAGACAATAGGCAATGGTTCCAAAAGTTCTTCAGCCATTTCCTTCAATATTCTAGGATACAGTTCATTGGGCCCTGGATATTTGAACTCGTTGCAAGTAACTAGGTATTCCTTAACCATTTGTCTATCAATTTCAAGCTGCAGTCCTGCTCCTTCAACTTCACATTTCCCAGGAGCATCATAGACCCTCTTTTAGGAGAAGATTGAGCTAATGTAGGAATTGAGCACTTCTGCCTTTTCTTTGCCATCTATTATCATTTTGCCATCCTCATTGAGTAGCTGTACCACCGCTTTTCTGTTGCTTTTAGCACCCCTCACCAACCTCAGCTCATTCTCAGCATTAGCCTTCCTGACACCATCCCTGCAGTTCTACGTTGTTTGTACTCTTCCTTTGTGGCCTGGCCTTCCTTCAACTTCCTCTATGTGTCCTTTTTTGTTTTCACATCATCGCTAAGCTTTTTGTGAAGCCACATTGGCTTCTTCTGCTGTCTTCCACCTTTTTTCCTTGTTGGAATTGTTTGCAATTGTGCCTTTAGAATTTCCTTTTCTCTCACCCATCTTGGATTCTTTTTCCCATTAGGGGTGCTTGTCATGGAACCTTACTTATTGTTCTGAATTTAGTAAAATAGGCTTTTCTGAAGTCCAGGGTACGCATATGGCTACTTTCAGCTTTTACTTCCTTTAAAAACTCCTGTATAGCATGGTCACTTCCACCAAAGTTCCAGTAACTTGTCACTTCATCCACTAAGTCATCTCTATTAGTTAGAATCAGGTCAAAGATAGCTGATCCTCTAGTTCCTGCCTCCACTGTCTATAGGATAAAGTTATTAGCAACACAAGTCAGGAATTTATTGGAGGAGCTATGTTTTGACAGGATATATCTCCCAGCAGATATTGAGGTAATTGAATTCCCCCCATGACCATTCCTGGACAGGGATAGCCTTGCCACAGTTATCTATGCATTGGTAAGCTCACAATTAGACTACCGAAATGAACTATATGTGGGGCTACACTTGTGCTGGTTTGGAAATTGCAGCTAGTGCAAATTCCAGCTGCTGGTACACCCAGCTTTAACCATTTGTCCAATGTTAAAAGTGTTGGCCACCTATTAGCTACTGAGAAAAGTTCACGGTTTTGTTGTTGCTATATAAAGCCCTATAACTGCTTGAGACTAGTATACCTAGCATACCACCTCCACCAGGACAAACAAGGGTGCCTGGTACGTCACTTCCACCAGTACAGACCAAACCAATTTTTAAGATGTCCCAAGGAAACCCTGCCACAACCAGTGGGTTGTCATTGGCGCATGTTGCAAAGTAGGTTCTTTGTCTTATTCCAAGGAAGACAGACAGAGCTATAAGGTTTTAACTGGATTCTTTTACTTAACAACAGCAGCCATTACTGATATGACAGCATAAGGAAGCAGGAAAGGGGAAAGAGAAACTAAACTCAGAACTCAGGAAGGCTATGTCTGCATTATCAATTAAATATATGGCACATGGCCCCTTTAAGATAAACAGGTATGACCTAGGAAACTAGATTCTGGAAATATGCTGATCTTCATCTTCTATAGTTTAAAAGTTAAAAAAAGTCTGCCATTTTAATTAATTTAATAAATTTTGCATTGAACTGAATGATAATGTTGGGCATGCTCAGTAAGAACCAACTGTCAGTGTTCTAAAAGCCAGACTCCTAGCTGCTGGGCTTGGCTAATCAGGGGGCCACACCCACACCAGACTTTGATTTCATGTGAGACAGTCATGGCTTCCCCAAAATAATCCTGGGAAGCGTAGTTTCTAAAGGGTGCTGAGAGGATACTCCTATTCCACTGAGCTCCAGTGGCCAGAGCGGTTTAACAGTCAGCCGCTCTGATTGAAGGTCTGTGCGGGGAACAGGGCATCTCCTAGCAACTCTCAGCACCCTTTATTAACTACACATCCCAGGATTCTTTGAGAGAAGCCATGACTGTCCAAAGTGAAATAAAGGTCTGGTGTGGATGTGGCCAGGGACAGGTTTGGTTTAAATTTGGGTGGGAGGCTACATGTGCCTGCTGTAGAATAAAAAGGTGGGGGAAACAGTGAAAAGCAATGATACTGTTCACAATGTTTTCCTTTTGGAAAGGAAAAGGGCTTCCCCTCTGCCCAGTACCCACCCAACCAATCTTCTCCCCCCTTCCCCTCCCTCCCCCTCCCCCACGTCAGTCTTGGATTATGACCTGGGAGACCAGGGTTCGAATCCCCACACAGCCATGAAGCTTACTGGGTGACCTTGGGCCAGTCACTGCCTCTCAGCCTCAGAGGAAGGCAATGGTAAAACCACCTCTGAATACGGTTTACCATGAAAACTCTATTCATAGGGTCGCCATATGTCGGGATTGACTGGAAGGCAGTCCATTTCCATTTTCAAACATGATTGCACAGAAATAAATCCCATTGAACTCAAAAAGTATGCAACTGATCAAACCCACCCTCCCTTCTCCTTCTTCCTGTCTCCTTCCTCTTGCCCCTTCCTTCTCCTCCAATCCCCTCCCACTCCAATCCCCTCCTTCACCCTCCTCTCTCCCTTTTCCTCCCCATGGTCAGTTCTATTTATTTATTGAATTTATTAGTTGCCCATCTGGCTGGCTGTCCAGCCACTCTGGGCGACGTACAACATAGGCATACAATATGTAGGCATTAAAAATCTAAAAACAATGAAGAGAAAATCTAACTCACCCCAAAAGCCTGCCTGAAGAGCCAGGTCTTCAAGGCCTGGTGGAAGCTCATCATAGACGGGGCATCATTTGGGAGGGAGTTCCACAGGGTGGGGGCCACAATTGAAAAAGCCCTCTCTCTAGTCCTCACCAGTTCTACCTATCTTAAGCATGATTGCATGGGGGTAAATACCATTAAACTCAATAAGCATGCAAATTATCAAACTTGTCCTCACCTGCCCCTTCCTTTGCGCCTACCCCTCCAATCCCCTCCTTCCCAATCCCCCTCCTTCCGCTCCCCTCTCCCATCCCTTTCTCCTTCCCTCTCCTCTCCCCTCCTCTCCCTCTGCTCCTCCCGCATGGTCAGTTTTACCTATCCTAACCATGCTTACCTAGGAATAAATCCCATTGAACTCAATAAGCATGCAAATAATCAGACCTGGCTTTTCCCTCCTTCCCCATCCTCTCCCTTTCTCCTCCCCTCCACTCTTCCTTCTTCCTCCTTCCCTGCCCACTCCAGCCATCCCTCCCTTTCCCCGATCAGTTTTACTTATCCTAAGCATGATTGAATGGGAGTTAATCCCACTGAACTCAATAAATATGCAAATATCAAACCTGTCCCCCTCCCCATCCTGCCTGCCCTATCCCCTCCTCCCCTCTGCCCTCCCTCCCCTCCCTCCTCCTCCTCCTCTCCTCCCCATCCCTGTGGTCAGTTGCACCTATCCTAACCATGATTGCAGGGGAGTAAATCCCACTGAACTCAATAAGCATGCAAATGATCCATCCATTCTCAGTAAACTTGCACAGGATCCCATTTCTTATCTCCTTGATTAAAAAGCAGAGAAACTCACTAATAGGGGGAAAAATTGCAGTTTAAGAACGTTTCTATAGCCCACAGATATTTCTATCAAACTTTAAAAAGCAAGGAAATTGGGCAGCTATAGTGAATGCAGCAGGGGAGCAGGAGACCTGACTTCCTCTCTGAGATATTGGACCACCCTATAATTTTTTCCAAGTGCAAACACCATTTGGGTTGGTCTTTAACAGTCCAATCCACTTGCTGTGTGGCTTGGAAGAATTTGGTATCATGTGCCTCTGAGCATATGGTGAGTGGTGGCAACACCTGCAATCAGCCCAAATAATAGAAAAAAGACATGTGCTGTGCTGATCTTGTTTTAGCAGGGAAGAAGCAACATTATTAAGACAGTTGACATAGTTCAGATAGTCACTTTAAATATGCCTGATTTACTTTGCAATTTCAGTGAAGTTTCCTATAGGATATCATTTTCTTTTGCTTCTGTTTCTGTGAATAAGTGAAGTACAGCAACACTTTGCAAAATGTACACTAAAAAAAGTCCAAAATAATAGTGGAATAATGGCACTGACTATTGTGCAGAATAGTCTCCAGTGGACATCATGAGTGTCTCAGTTTGCAGAAGGTAAAACAGTGGGAGGTGAAATATATTCTAGCAAAATTCTAGGTGTGCTCTATGTTTTTAATTGACCGTGCCCACCTTGCCTTCAATGAAGTGGTTTAAACATAGCAGGCTGAAAACATGCATCTTGGGCAGGCTAAGTTTGTTTATTCCAACAGCTACAGTCATTCCTGAAGTAGCAACAGAGCCCCTGCCAGTCAGTGCCAAAGACACTTGGCTAGATGGACCAATGATCTGCGTCAATATAAGGCAGCTTCCTATGTTCTTATATACTAGCACTTACGTTTCTGCAGTGATACATCTCTTCTGAACATGGATCTTATTAAAATATAAAAAGCTAGATACATAGGACAAAAACCATTTTCTTCCAGCAACAAGATGTGTTTTTTCACATTGTCTCATCATATGCTGTCATATTACATTAACATTGCGTGTCTCTCAAGCTGCTTTTTTTTTAGCGCTACAGGAATGTAAATCCTTATGGTTTTTTATCTGACCCCCTCCCCCATCCACATCAACTCTGCAGTCTCCCCATTCACACCCTGGGGCCAGGGCCAGCAGGGATGGGTGGCACAGTGGAGTTCCACATATTAGATGGAGGGTCCTAGATTGAGCAGCCCACCTGAGCCCACATGACCTCAAACTTTCAGAGCTTCAGGGCAGGTATTTGAAGAAAATGCTTATAAAAACTGACATATTAAATTGGACTGTAAGCATTTATTATTAAATAAAGTTACAGAAGCTCATGTGAATTAAGAGGAATACATCATAGCCCAAAACCTCAAATATCAGCAGTGAAGTGTCTTTACTTTTGTGGGCTTGCAGATAAGCATGAGGAATGGGCTATATGACACCTCGCATTTGTTCATGAGAATATGTTTAGCATTTAAAGTGCATAGCTTTATTTAAGATTTTATAAGAATTTGAATAATTCTCTGCTAGGCACTCTAGAGAATTATTCTTAATGCATTCCTTAAAATAGCTCCCTGTTGAGATATCAGATGGAAATTCAGGCCTGTTTCTAATGCGATGAATTTTCTACATGAAAAACACTTCCATGTAGGTAGCTGTGTGCAAACTGTGTACAGCTCATCATGTATGACAGAATTTCACTAAGTGAAGCCATATTTTGACTGGACATCAAGAAAAACTTCCTAACTGTTGGAGCCATATGGCAATGGAATCAATTACCTAGAGAGGTAGTGAGCTCTCTGACACTGGAGGCATTCAAGAGGCAGCTGGACAGCCATCTGTCAGGAATGCTTTGATTTGGATTCCTGCATTGAGCAGGGGGTGGACTTGATGGCCTTACAGGCCCCTTCCAACTCTACTATTCTATGATTCTATGATTCTAAGTGCACACTCATAGGGAAGCAATGACCAGTCACAGCCTCTGGCAATCAGGTCATAGTGCTCTACACATGTTTTGCATGAAACATCCTTTATACAAATGTGATCCATGTATAAAAATTCGATTAATGTGATCAAGGGTCTACTTAGTTCAGTATCCCATGTCCCACATTAGCAGCCAGATACCTTTGGGAAGCAAGGAATGAAGCAATATCCTTCTCCCACTGTTGTTTCCCAGCAATTGGTATCTGAACATGGAGGATGGATCTAGACATCATGATTAGTAGCCACTGATAAACTTTTCCTCCATGAATTTTTCTACTCCCCATTTAAAGCCATTATAATAGTGGTTATCAATACAACTCGTGACACTTAATTCCATAAATGAATTCTTAGCTTGTGGAAGTGGAGAAACCTATGATAATTCAAATTATAGGATATGAGTAAATTATACTCATAGGTCCACTTCCTATGTTATGCTGAACGGACCTCCTGATAAGATGGTATCTTCAGGAGGCCCTCACCTGCAGAGTGTAGTGATTGATTGGGGTGACAATTTTTCATGAATCCTGATCCCAAGCTGTATAGAGCTTTATACACCAAAACCAATACCTTGAACTTGGCACAGCAGCTAACGGGCAGCCAGTGCAATTCTTGCACTAGCAAGGTTGGTCATATGTTGGTGATATCCTATCCTAGTACACAGTCGCACAGTTGCATTTTCCATCAGCTGCAGCTTCTGGACCAACCTCAAGGGCAGCCCCACATAGAGTGCATTACAGTAATCCAGTCTGGAGGTTACCAGTGCATGGACAACAGTGGTCTGGCTATTGTGGACCAGAAACAATGATGGCTGTCTTATCAGCCGAAGCCAGTAAAAGGCACTCCTAGCCACTGAAATCACCTGGGTCTCTAGTGACAAAAATGGGTCCAGGAGCACCCCTGACTATGAACCTGCTCTTTCAGAGAGAGTATGACTCCATCCAAAGCAGTTGACCAATTATCTGGACTCGGGAACCATATATCCACAGTGCCTCCATCTTGCTAGGATTCAGAATCAGTTTATTAGCCCTCATCCAGCCCATCAGTGAGTCCAGGCACTGGTCGAGGGCTCGCATAGCCTCTCCCAGTTGCTACAGGAGAAAATGTGATTAATATCTAAAACTCTCAAACAGTATGTTCAATTGCCAACAGCAGCATTATATACCTGAAGATTTGCTCTTCAAAACCATGGGAGATGTATGTAATTTCTGAAACTAAATATTTAACATGGTTTGATCATGATTGAATACTCATTTCTCTTGCCAGTTAAGTGAATTTTGCTTTTGGGAAGCTAACAGGTGAAGTGCTCAGGGCTGCGGACACCACCTTCCATACTATGCAGACTATAGTGAAACTGAGTTCAGAGACACTAGACCCCAGCCAGCCAGCAGTCTCCTGTCTCAGGTTAGACTTAAATCTACGCATGCTTATACTGTGCAGGTGCATGCAAGTCCTTGATTAATATGGCACAATATTTAATTGCCTCACAGTCACAAGTCACTCATGCCATATCTGGATGGTTCCACATTGGATTTTAGAATGTGATCCCTTGTCATGGGTGTTAATTACTGAGGCAGCAACCTGAATGACATTAACTCAACATTATTGATACTTTCATCATATAGAGTTGCCTGTAGCTACAATCAATCTAGCATTAAAATAACTTATTTTATTTTATGCTTTATTAAATCCTTGTTGCTGGTAGAGAATGTACTGCCTGTTCATCTATGGTATCATGCTGTTCAGTTCCCTCATTTTTATTGACTACAGTGATGTTGGTGGCCCTCAGTCATTTTCTGGAAGTACTCATCACTTCACAGGATGATGCCCTGCATGAACAATGCTGCTTTCTATTCACATATCCCTTTGCTGATAGTACAAAAGTGTGCGGTGATCCACTAGCTATTATTGACAGAGCTCATGCCAGACATGAATAAGAGAAACTGCAGCCCTCCAGCAGTTTTGATTTGAATAGTGAAATAAAACCAGAGAGAGGACAGAAAGAAAGAGGCGTTAACTTCCCTCCTGCTAAATTTTTACCTTTTCAGGTGTCTTTTTATTCTTATAGACTATTTTGAATACTCAATGGCAAATTTCCATTGATCTTTATATTTTATTGCTAGAACAACATTGTAAAGGGTTTCTTGCTTTTGAATGTTCTTTTTAAAATGTGACTGCTGTGTATTACCATTTCTCTGAGAAAGTCTGGCTCTTTATCCATTATTCATGTGCTCAGTTTTATTAGCTATTGTTAATTACTGTAATTTCTAGTATCCTTCTTCCACATCCAAGTTCTTATTGCATAGTGGTGATTCCTTTTTAACATCTCAGTACAGATTTTTCTTTTCTCAGTAAGGGCTGAGGGGGTGGTGGGGGAACTGCTGGTTCTTTCTTATTTGGCCTAGTGCAGTCTCTTTTGCTTCTCCTGCCTATAAAATGTATCAGTAAGACACATTTTGCTTTCATATATATGCCAAACATCTCTATTTACTAGTTACAATCTCAATTTTTGGGTACCTCTCCCAGACACATTGGGTTCCCTATCCTGATAAGATGGACAGGCATAATGTTGGGTGGCTGGTTCTTGTGTCAGGAAACTTGTTATTTGACCTATTCTGGATGGAGCCACACTCCCTGTGAAGAAGGTGTGTAGTCTGAGGGTCTCCTTGATTAGAAGCACAAGGGCTTTGATGCCTAGGAGCACCTTTTTCCTGTTGTTGTTACTACTACTACTACTACTACTACTATTTTTATTAAAATGTATATCCCTTCCTTCATTCCAGAAGAAGCCCAGTTCCAGCTGGTTTACCAATTTTGGCCTTTCTTGGGCTGGGATAGCCTTGACCCAGGTTTGCATGCTATGGCAACCTCTACTACTGTAACGTGCTTTATATAGGGCTGCCCTTGAAGATGTCTGGTAACTGCATCTAGTGCAGAATGCTACTTCTGGAGTGCAGAATAGCACTTTATGTGTAGTTATAACACCTGTTTTGCAGAATCTGCACTGGCTGTCTATGTGTTACCAGGCCCAATTTAAGATACTTACATTGATATATTAATGACTTGAGAACTAGATGTCTGAAAAAACACCTTTGCTGATACCAGCCTGCCCATGCCTTGCGATCAGTAGAAGAGGCCGGGCTTCTTGTTCCCCTGGCAGCTGTTACCTGTCTGGGGATGCAAGATAGGGCCTTTTTGGTGGTGGTGCCTGAGTTATGGAACTCCTTTTCCCTAGTGGCATGGACAGCCACTCTCCCCCTCCCAATTTCATTCTCAAAACAGCCCTGTGAGGTAGGTTAGGCTGAGAGACAGGGAATGGTCCAAGCTTCACATCCAGGCAGGGATTTGAAACCTGGTCTCTCAGGTCCCAGTCTGACATTCCGACTACTATATCACACCGGCTATAAGACATTTTTATTCATCCAAGCTTATGATGGATCTCATTAGCTGCTTTGATCTATGGATTTTTAATTTTTAATGCTGTCCAGTTCTGTAAGATATTCTATATTATGGGGTGTTTTAACATATTTTATAATTTCTATTTCAATTGTTTCAAATTTATCACTCATATTGTATTGATTGACTTTGTTGTTGGGTTTTTAGAAATTGCTTTTTTTTTCTTGATGAAAAGCAGTATACAAAATAAATAAATAAATCACAAACAGTACAAGGTGTTTTCTAGTATGGTGCCAATGGTGCTTGTAACTTGTCCAATTACTTTCTATGCTAGGGTGTGCTTATAAGTGTGCCAAAATTGTTCATTCCCACAACATGGTTATTAAGAGATCCTGTAAGTTCAGCATCATTGTCCCATTTTTAAAGATGGGGAACCACAGCTGAAGAATCAGGAACAATGGGTTTCTTGCCAGCTGAGAGCTGACTCCAATTTGAACCATTCAGTTCAAACTAAGTTTTCAAAGATTTCCATACAAAACTGGCAGTGCTATATGGAATGGGCGGAGGGCTCATGTAGAGCCAAGGAACGTTCTCATTTCCACCAGCTGTTCTCTATACTGAACATGCTGATACTTTGGATGATGAAAGAAAAGGAAACATATGCTGCAGAGGTGAGGAATCTGTGGCCCTCCAAATATTTGTTGGACTATAGCTCCCATCATCTCCTATCATTGGCCATGCTGGCTACAGCTGTTGGGAGTTGGAGTGCAACAACATTTGGAGGGTCACAGGTTCCCCACCCTTGATATACTGAAATATCCTCATACATATTAGCATATACAAATCTCAAGCATAATTTCCAACAGATTTATTTCACTTTGTCTTTAACAAAGCAGGTTGATACCATTTCAGTTTCTCTTGCTGTGATAGAGTAAAACCCAAGAATCCGATTATTCCAATTCTTCTATAGTTTGCACTTATTTGAAACTAAGTAGTCTAGAGAATTAGATTTGGTTCAGAAATCAAAGCAATCCTATTGTTCCCTAGTAAGTATGACATGAGTCGCTCTGTTGCAACAATCCCTTTGCATTCCACTCCTAATTGCCTCCAAATTAACAAAAGGGTTAGATGCATCTCACTGTGAGAGAATGAATGCTTCTGATCCCTGCTGCTAATGATGATTCTGCTAAATATATACCAGATCAGTAGTTTAATAAGGAATCTGTCAGCTGAACAACTGAATCAACCATTTCATGAATTATCTGTAAATTGATAAGCCCTCATAACAATTTACTTTTTCAACAATGTGGGTGAATATTTTTCTTCCTGTCAACAGCAATAATCTTCCATCTATCTGAACACTAGAGATGGTAAAGCTGGTGCATTATGTAAAACACTTCCCCCTCTGCCTTTTAATACTTGTGGAAGAAGTTCTACTTGTGAATCAACACACTCTATACACTACCTCAAATCCCCTAAATCAAAACACATAATTTGTAGCAAAAGGCACTCCTGCTTCTCCTTTGGGCAACTAAATAACCCTTCAATTAAGTCTGCAGATTCTTTATTTTCTGAAGCAACCAATAAACAGCAGAAATTCAGCTAAGCACACATTTCAAATCTTCTCTTACCAGTTTGTGTTTGTCCAGAGTTGAGAAAAACTAGAAATTTCCAAAGATGGATCTCCAGCCATTCTGGTGAGAGAACTGTTAAGGTTTCACATATTCTCTCTTTTACCCCCACTGTTCTTTTGAAAGTATTCTCCGCATGCCTGAATGCTTTAACAGGTAAGCTAGAAAAAAGTTTGTTGTTGTTGTTAAATGCCTTCAAGTCGATTACAACTTATGGTGACCCCATGAATCAGCAACCTCCAATAGCATCTGTTATTCACTAATACGCAAAAAACCTTGTGGTTTAAGAATGTACCTATGGTCCACAGATATTTCTATCAAACTTTATAAAGCAGGGAAATTGGGCATCTATAGTGAATGCACCAGGGGAGCAGGAGACCTGACCTCCTTTCTGAGATATTGGACTGCCCTACAAATTTGTCAAGAGGCAAACACAATTAGGGTTGGTCCTTCACAGCCCAATCCACTTCCTGTGAAGCTTGGAATAATTTCATAACATGTGCCTGACGTGGAATGGGAGCGCTACTCCACCACCATAACGAGGGGCCCTTCAGGGGCCCCTGTGTGCAGCAGGGCCCTCAGCCAGGGCCCCACCTGGCAACCCTTTAGAGCCAGCCCTGATGCCACCAAGCATAGAGAGAGAGGTGTTCCAGTGGACATAGTGTACTTGGACTTTCAAACATCTTTCAGAAGGTACCTCACCAAAGCTTTCAAAAGGAATCTCAAAAGGTACTTCACCAAACATTCATAAGTAATGTTAGCAATCATGGAATAAGAGGAGGGGTCCTCCTGTGAATCAGTAACTGGCTAAGAAACAGAAAGCAGAGAGTAGGAATCAATGGACAGTTCTCCCAGTGGAGGGATGTAGAAAGTGGAGTCCCCCAAGGATCAGTATTGGGACCTGTGCTTTTAAACTTGTTCATAAATGATCTAGTTCATAAATGAGCAGTGAGGTGGCTAAATTTGCTGATGATACTAAATTGTCCAGTGTTAAAACAAAAAATGATTGTGAAGAGCTCCAAAAGGACCTCTTTAAACTGAGTGAAGGGTGGTAAAATGGCAAGTGTAAAGTTATGCATGCTGGAGAAAAAAATCTTAATTTCACATATACGCTCATGGGATCTGAACTGGCAGTGATTGACCAGGAACCAGACTTTGGAGTTGTAGTAAATAGCTCAATGAAGATGTCAATTCAGTGTGCAGCAGCTTTGAAAAAAGCAAATTCTAAAGGAAAAGATCGTTAAGAAAGTTGTTGAAAATAAAAATGCTGTTATATAAATCTATGGTGTGGCTGCATTTGAAATACTGTGTGCAGTTCTAGTCACCCTCACCTCAAAAAGGATGTTGTAGAGCTGGAAAAGGTTCAGAAAAGCGCAACCAATATGATCAAAGGGATGGAGCGACTCCCCTATGAGGAAAGTTTGCAGTATTTGGGGCATTTTAGTTTAGCGAAAAGGCAACTAAGAAGTGACATGATAAAAATGTATAAAATTATGCATGGCATGGAGAAAATGGATAGAGCAAAGCTTTTCTCCCTTGCTCATAATACTAGAACTTGTGGACATCCAATGAAGCTGAAGTTTCAGGACAGACAAAAGAAAGTGCTTCTTCACACGATGTAGTTAAACTATGGAATTTGTGCCCACGAGAGGCAGTATTGGCCACCAACTTGGATGGCTTTAAAAGAGGTTTAGACAAATTCATGGAGGATCAGTGGCTACTAGCCATGATAGCTATGCTCTGCCTCCATGATCAGAGGCAGTATGCTTCCAAATACAAGTTGCTGGAAATTGCTAGCGGAGAGAGTAGTCTTTGCATTCAGGTCCTGCTTTGCATTCAGGTCCTGGCTTCCCATGGGCAACTGGTTGGCCACTATGAGAACAGGTTGCTGGACTAGCTGGGCCATTGGCCTGATCCAACAGGCTCTTCTTGTGTTCTTTCTTGCCAAATGTCCCTCCAACATCTGGAGCCAACACTGTCTTGTGCACAAGTTCTAATGAACGTCAAGAGGCAGAGCAGCTGGAACCATCTCATTTCCCCCTCCACCTGCCTATCTGTACCCTGTCTGAATGTCTGTTCATGGCTAGAATGGCATGGCGATGGACGGCATGCCTAATTGTGCATTTCCCCCCTATTATTGATAATGATGTAGCTTTTTTGCTGTCTGTTTAATCTAAAAACTGAACTCAAATAAAAGAAGGAAACATGGCCCATAAGGAGACCATGATCATTTTTAGTGTATTCCTCCACAATATGAAACTAAATTTAATGTAATTCTGACTCTAGATTCAATAAAAGAGCAGTGTCTATTAAAAATGAAAAATAGCAAAACTAGCAAATAGAAAATTAAATGGAGTCAGGCCTGTCCTTGTACCCAGGAGAGCTGGTGAAACATATTTCATTGCAGTGATATCCACTATAATATTGACCAGCACTACTCTTGGGTTCCTTTCTAGAAACCATTTGTTGCATTAGCAACAAAGCTAGGAACAGTGATATATTTCTGAAATCCCTGCACATGCTACGTGGCACATAGGTCTTAAATCTGCTGACTAAGATAAATTGCATGTTGGAGTACATTTAACAAATGATAATGCAAAATGCAGGGAAATATATAACATCCAAGACTGGGGAGCAGAACAGTACATGACCTGCCTGAGAAGTATTTTAACGCCACACATGAATAGATATTCCTGCCCAGAGAAATTCCTTTGACTTTCCATAGAAGAAAACTATGGGATTGGGGGCTGTAAATGTTGTTAATTCTGTGAGTAACTTGCAAAGAAAAGAAAATGTGAAATTCAGAAAGAATAAATCATTGTTAAACAGTTAAAAGTATATGTAGCACAATGCCGAGGAGCATAGGCACTCAAGGATTAATGGGCACAGACTGGTATCCTACTAACTGGTGTTGCTCTGCTGATGGAAGGCTCTTTGGTTCAGCACTCCCTCCTGTTAGTAGAACAGGGACTGGGGTGATATTTGGCTGTTCCCCCTGCTCATACACCGCATGCCACTTCTAACTCTCTTCCAAAGGGTGTCACAATCCTCCAGCAGATTTTTTTGGGGGGGATGCATATGGAGTTACTTGGGGAGGAAGATCACATTAATCCTATCCCACTGATGGATCAAAGAGCCATCTGTCACTGATGAGATGCCAACAGGATACAACCCACTAGCTGCTGGCACAAGGAACTCCATGTGTTGGTCCTGAGTTAGACTGCTATTAGGCCTTTGAAGAATTCAGGACTGAATTCAGGACTGGATGGAGGTTGGCATCTTGTGGGAGCAGAGCCTTTTCAGTAGAGGTATCTCTTTTACTGAATGCTGTCCCCCATGATGTCCACAGTGTCAACTCACCACTGGTATTTAAAAGCCATTTTAAAGCCATTCTGTTTTAGTTAGTCTTTGGAGATTCATTTCATTGCTGTGGGCTTTTTCCAGCTGATTTTATTATCAGTTTCTTAAAGCAGATTTCAATCATTTAACTTATTTATAGAAACATTTTAGATGTAACCTTAGCAACTGCTAATAGGATTTGCAGTCCAGGTGAAAAGGCAGGGTTAAAAATGAGACAGACAATTACTAGACTTTGAATTGGTCCTCAGAACCGGAGCCTGTAGACAGGGTACATCCAGACAACCTGTTTACTAAACTTTCATTTAGATTTGTTTGCAAGGAGGTTATATGACATTGCCTCAAAGCAAGTGTTATGCCACATTTTCCAGTGCATTTTCTATCACTTTCCTTATTGCAAAAAGTCCAAACTTTTGGGGAAGCAGGTTGCTGCACAAAATGTCCCAATCAGCTTTAATTGTGGAACCAGAATTTGCTCATATGTGATTGAATCCCATCCAAAAATAGAGATGGTCTGGAAGTGCTCTCAGTGTATTTTATATGTTAAAAACATACCTATTTACTCAAGCTTTCTCTTGTCTCTGATATAAGTTGAACAATTCCCTGTCTACTATAATTGTGATATGTTGTTTTTATTGAATTGCTTTCATTGTATATTGAATTGCTTTCAAATTGTTGTTTTGCATTGAGTTGTTTTAGTGTACACTGCCTTGATATTAATTTAATTAATAAATTAATGAGAGGCAATAAATAAATAAATAAATACATGTTTGTTTTTCAGGTGTTTCTTGGTAGTCTGAGTGATTGTCCTGAATGTCATCCTTCGGCCAGAGATCTCCACAGTCTGAAGCTTTGTATGATTTTCCCAAGGTCCCCCATTCAGGGCCTGACCAGTCTATGCCATAAGAGTAATGCATGATGTATTGTCCTTAGGTTCTTTTTTTCCCTAGTTAACAAAAGACTGCTGCCTGTCTGAATGTTACTTTTTTAATATACAGAATTCCCCACCGATATTACCAGAACAATCCCCTATGGCAAGCATTTATTTTAGAATTGCCTTCACTGTTGTGAGATCTTGTGTCAAATCAGAGAAAAAAACACTGAAAAATCATGGTGATGTGGTTAAAATAGAAATCTCATGTCTACTCTAAGCCCTAAAAGGTAACATGGGAATCAACCCTTGTTTTACTTCTAAAAGTAAAAGATAATGATTGTGTGTGATTACCTTACTCAATTAAGGATTATATACCCCCCCCATTTGCATCCTCAAGTGATAAGGTCATGCCATGATTTTGTAATTTTATGTATTATTAATATGTTCCAGGCTTTGCAGATGAAGAACCCTATTATGCCGCTTCTGGGTTCAACAGAAATGGCATGTTCAGAGCAGGTTCTCCAAAGGCATTCTTACTTGCACTGTACTGGTGCTGTAATTAATTTTAAATTAGAAATGTATTACTTTCCTTCATTGAAAGAAGCACTTTTTAAAAACCCACCAATGGTTCTGTAACAAGAACTATTCCTTCATGCAGAACATGTACACTGCAGGGCGAACAAAGCAGTAAACAAAACATAATTTATTGTAATGTTTTTTAAAAAATGTGTAGTGCTATATAGAATTGTTTAGGTATGGCAGCAAAGAAATTCAACAGGAAGTATTACAGCTGGAATGAGAACAGTGGAATCCAAACAACCTCTGAGACCAGGGATGGAGAACCTGATGTGTTACAGATGTTGTTGGACTACAGCTCCCATAATCCCTGTCTGCTGACCATACTAGCTGGCATTGATGGGGGCTAGAGTCCAACAGCATATGAAGGGCCACAGGTTCCCCATCCCTGCTCTAGACAATGGGCAAGAGGGGGACAAAATGAAGAGTGGGAAGGAGAAAGAGAGATCAGTGGTAAAGCACATAGGTCCCATATTTTATTTGTGGTATCTCCTGTTAAAAGGATGATGTAGTAGTACTGACAAATCTGTCTTTCTGAGGCCCTGCGCAGCTAGCTGCTGTTGATCAAAGTAGACAATACAGGCACAAGGAGAGAAATGAGGCTCCAATTCTATTGGATCCAACTTTTACCCAGGCACTCACACATACTTTCTCCTAGCTACATTGTGGTCTGTCGCCTAATTGGTTATGTCAACTACTATTAAGAGAGAGTAAAGGGACAGTAATACAGAGTTCTAGGCCCAAGCATGTGGCAATGCTACCTCATTTGGTAAACCCACCCTGAAATGTTGCTACTGGTTTACTTTCTGCAGTGTATTAGCCATAAAATACTGCTGTGTCTGTAAAGGATTTTTAAAAGAAGGGTTGCAGATTGATGGTATCTTTAGAACTGAAGCATCAACCTACACGTGGAGCTTTAAAATAAGAACAAATGTAAATGCCCCTGAAAAGAATAACAAGAAATCAGCCAAACTACTGTATGTCCTTGAGCAGTTTCTACAAGGGCTTGGTAACGTGTAATACCAAAGGAGCCAGACAGATGTATGAAGGCAGTTGAGACAAGGTGCCTCTTCAGTGTTAATGAGAGGTGAGGTTATCTTGTCTGTGTTCAGATTAAAAAACAACAGAGATATCACCCCCAAATAGGCATAGTTAAAGAAATACAGAGAAACAATGGGATATGCCTTACTTTCTTGAATATTCTTCCCCAGAGAAAGAACATTATGGAATGATAGTTTGCTAGTTTAAGGAAAGGAATTCCCACACTCTATAAAACACAAATTTAGTTATTAAAGAGAATGAAGCAGTTTGATGCAGAAGTTTTGTCCCATAAAAACATAAAAAGAACTGGAAGAAGACATCAAAAAGATTATTGGTATCTAGGGATGGAAGGTTCTGTCCATTTCAGTTCTTTCTGTTTCTCATTTTTCCAATCTTAAATTCAGTCCTCCACATTCTGCAGCAATTTGTGTTTTGTTTTTTTAAAAAAATATGACATTTCTTCAGCATTTTAGTGCCAATTTCACATAATAAACACATTTTTGTATGCAGTTTTGACTAATGTACGCAATTTGGCAAGCAATTATCTCATAATATAATACATTTTGTATGTTGGTTTCACTAATATGTTCATGTTTATGCACATTTTCCCCAAATATCTGCATTTTGTACACATTGGTTGGTTGGAGAACTGCATAGCAAAATTTGGATAAGTACAAATTTCAGAGGATGGCTGTGGTTTGGTTCTCATATTGTCTCAGAAAGTGCAAATATGATGGTTTTGACTTTAAATGTGAACTGAATCAAATTTCTCCTCCATCCCTGTTTGAATGCTATTATTCAAGTGTGATTTAGTACTGCTAATGCCACTATCAGTGAAAAAGAGAGTAAGGAGCTCTTAGCAGTGACAGTGCCAATGAAGTCAAGCCTTGCTCACCATTGACCATTTCTGATTATTGTCTGTCACCTACACCGCTAAAGACCCAACTACAGCCCATTTTTCCTGCTCTTTCATAGCACAGCTGATGATTCCTGATTTTACTAGGACTGGGCAGAGGCTTCAAATATTTGTGCAAGATGCTATGAGCTTACATCAGAACCTATCACAGATCCATATATGTTCTGCCAAGAAATCTTGTCTCACTTATATGAATTTGGAACTCTTAAACCTGGTCCAATTCTACCTGGGATGAAATTCAGTAGCAGCTTATTTCAGGTTTCCATATCAAAGAAGTAACTATTTGGGATGTGATTTTATATTGCTGCATGAAATATTCTATAAAGAATCTCCAAGATTACTTGGCAGAAGTCAATCAACTTTCCTAGTCACACATTTATTTATTTTTAAAAGACCACCTGTTATGATCCTGAAACTGCAAATATGTTTTTGCTTGGATGCACAAAAATAAGCAATAATAAAAAATGAAATTATTTGCTAGTCTATACTCAGTTAAAAATTATAGCTATGGATGATACAGCATGTATTTATGTTTATCAGTCACATTTATTACACTGAAAAATAAAGTGTATAAATATACATGAAACAAAATAATGCAATGATAAAGGCAGAAGGTGTTTTACTTGGGGGAGAATAATGACAAGCTTTTGATAACCAATGATAAAATCTATGTTTATTGTTATGGCACCAAAAGCTTGAGTCAAGCAGGAGAAAAGGCCATTCAGTGATGCACATCAAACACAGTGTTCATATGATACTTCAGGGGTCTGGCCCTGGAGCTGGAGCATCGACCCTGCACTGTAGGAGGTTTGTGGGCCAAAACTGCATGATCATATAATAGGGCAGCCCAGATAATAGCTTAGAATATGTATAAAATGTGCTAAAATAATTTACATACGATTAAGATTTGCTTATATGCTTAAGATTTGCTGAAATAGCTTATAAAGTCTGCTTCATGCATAAGAGCCAAGTAGTAAGAAAACTGTCCCCCTTTTGTCCTCTGTCTCCTGACCAAAGCTGTAATTTTCCTAAGAAAATAACTGGAACAGACAAAGAGATAAAGTCTCTGGGCAGACAGCCAATGTGTTATGTTAACTATCAACATGAAGTAAGAGGAAGCTCATTATATGGTGCAGATGATACCTGAAGACAGGGCAAAACAGACTTTCCAAGGAGTTGAGAAGTCCCACCAGGAGCGTAACTAATGACCTGATGATGAAGGGCCTCATGAGGCTACAGAAAGAGACAGCAAAGAGGCAGATAGTGCCGCTTCTACCAGGCAATAGCAGATAAGGCCATGGAAACATGCCTTTCTTATCTAACAAAGTGTATAAAAGGCCAAGTTTTATAGCACTCATGACCTCTCAGCTCTGCTGGAGTGGGGGGTTGAACAAGCAGGATGAAACCATCCATCTATTCCATCCATGACATCTGATGGGTGATGTATCATGACATGCATTTCCTTGTACTTTGTAAATTTGGCTTTGTGATATGACTTAGAGTTTAACTCAGTCTTTCATCTATTGTGACTTGTTTTAATTAAGATGTGCCTTTAGAGTGTTATTCTTTGATGTTAAATGGATGTCCAGTAAGTTCTTTCATGCTGATATATATTTCTTTTTTCTGTTTCTGAAATGATGGTTAAGGCCACCTAGAATGCATTTTATTAGCTGTAGTGTGCAAGATATGAATAAATAGCTTATATTATAAAGACTGTTCTGCTGTCTGAAGTCTGACTCCCAAATAGAAATTTTCTGGTACTTCCCAAGACTCAAGAATTCTTGGGTGGGGTCTCCTGTATTCTCTGCCTGCACTAGACAACTAATAATAATAATAATAATTATTATTATTATTATTATTATTATTTAATTTGTGTGTCGCCTATCTGGCCTATGGCCACTCTAGGCGATGTACAATTCAGTTGCAAAATGCATCACAATAAAATACAAATAAAATACAACATGACAGTAAAATAGTAACAGTTCAGAGTAATAGGCAATTTGTACTAAAAATTAACCCTCCCCGGAAGTCCCAAAGGCCTGTCTGAAGAGCCAGGTCTTCAAGGCTTTGCGGAATACGTTCAGGGAAGGGGCATGCCAAAGGTCGTATGGGAGGGAGTTCCAGAGAGTGGGGGCTGCCACTGAAAATGCCCTCTCCCTAGTCCCCACCAACCTAGCTGCTTTAGTTGGTAGGACTGAGAGAAGGTCCTGAGTGGCTGATCTTGTCGGGCGGCATAATTGGTGGCGCTGGAGGCTCTCCATCAGGTAAACTGGGCCAAAACTGTATAGGGATTTAAAGGTTAATACCAACACCTTGCATTGAGCCCGGAAAATAACTGGAAGCCAGTGCAGATCGAACAACACTGGGGTGATGTGTTCCTGGCGGCGACAATTTGTGAGTAGTCGAGCCGCAGCATTTTGTATAAGTTGCAATTTCCGGACCGTTTTCAAGGGTAACCCCACGTAGAGCGCATTACAGTAGTCTAAACGAGAGGTGACCAGGACATGTACTACTAGTTGGAACTGATGAACAGGTAGGTAGGGTTGCAGCCTACGAATGAGGTGTAATTGATACCAAGCTGCCCGGCTCAGAGCCGAGATCTGAGCCTCCATGGACAGCTTGGAATCAAGAACAACCCCAAGGCTGCGGACCTGGGCCTTTAGGGGTAATCTCACCCCATTGAACATCAGGTCAACATCACCAAGCCTTCCCTTGTCTCCCACAAGTAGCACCTCAGTCTTATCGGGATTCAGCTTCAACCTGTTCCTTCCCATCCATCCACTCACGGATTCCAGGCACTTGGACATGGTCTCCACGGCCAACTCTGGCGAAGATTTAAATGAGAGATAGAGCTGAGTGTCATCCGCATATTGGTGACACTGCAGCCCAAATCTCCTAATGATTGTCCCCAGCGGCTTCATATAGATATTAAATAGCATGGGAGAGAGGATAGAGCCCTGTGGCACACCACAATTGAGAGGCCAAAAGTCTGAAACCTCCTCCCCCAATGCTACTTGTTGATGCCTATCGGAGAGAAAGGAATGGAACCACCGTAATACAGTGCCTCCTATTCCCAATCCCTCCAGGCGCTGTAGAAGGATACTGTGGTCAACAGTATCAAAAGCCGCTGAGAGATCTGTTGATAACCTGTGAGTTTAGATGAACTAACGTTTGCAATACAAGCAGTCTATGTAGACATGGAGGAAGGGAGAAAGCAAGAACCCTCGACCCTGTACATTCATAAGAACATAAGAAGAGCCTGCTGGATCAGGCCAGTGGCCCATCTAGTCCAGCATCCTGTTCTCACAGTGGCCAACCAGGTACCTGGGGGAAGCCCGCAAGCAGGACCCGAGTGCAAGAACACTCTCCCCTCCTAAGGCTTCTGGCAACTGGTTTTCAGAAGCATGCTGCCTCTGACTAGGGTGGCACAGCACAGCCATCACGGCTAGTAGCCATTGATAGCCCTGTCCTCCATGAATTTGTCTAATCTTCTTTTAAAGCCGTCCAAGCTGGTGGCCATTACTGCATCTTGTGGGAGCAAATTCCATAGTTTAACTATGCGCTGAGTAAAGAAGTACTTCCTTTTGTCTGTCCTGAATCTTCCAACATTCAGCTTCTTTCAATGTCCACGAGTTCTAGTATTATGAGAGAAGGAGAAGAACTTTTCTCTATCCACTTTCTCAATGCCATGCATAATTTTATACACTTCTATCATGTCTCCTCTGACCCGCCTTTTCTCTAAACTAAAAAGCCCCAAATGCTGCAACCTTTCCTCGTAAGGGAGTCGCTCCATCCCCTTGATCATTCTGGTTGCCCTCTTCTGAACCTTTTCCAACTCTATAATAACCTTTTGGAGATGAGGCGACCAGAACTGTACACAGTATTCCAAATGCGGCCGCACCATAGATTTATACAACGGCATTATGATATTGGCTGTTTTATTTTCAATACCTTTCCTAATTATCGCTAGCATGGAATTTGCCTTTTTCACAGCTGCCACACACTGGGTCGACATTTTCATCGTGCTGTCCACTAGAACCCCGAGGTCTCTCTCCTGGTCGGTCACCGCCAGTTCAGACCCCATGAGCGTATATGTGAAATTAAGATTTTTTGCTCCAATATGCATAATTTTACACTTGTTTATATTGAATTGCATTTGCCATTTTTCCGCCCATTCACTCAGTTTGGAGAGATCTTTTTGGAGCTCTTCACAATCCCTTTTTGTTTTAACAACCCTGAACAATTTAGTGTTGTCAGCAAACTTGGCCACTTCACTGCTCACTCCTAATTCTAGGTCATTAATGAACAAGTTGAAAAATACAGGTCCCAATACCGATCCTTGAGGGACTCCACTTTCTACAGCCCTCCATTGGGAGAACTGTCCGTTTATTCCTACTCTCTGCTTTCTGCTTCTTAACCAATTCCTTATCCACAAGAGGACCTCTCCTCTTATTCCATGACTGCTAAGCTTCCTCAGAAGCCTTTGGTGAGGTACCTTGTCAAACGCTTTTTGAAAGTCTAAGTACACTATGTCCACTGCATCACCTCTATCTATATGCTTGTTGACACTCTCAAAGAATTCTAATAGGTTGCTGAGACAGGACTTTCCCTTGCAGAAGCCATGCTGGCTCTGCTTCAGCAAGGCTTGTTCTTCTATGTGCTTAGTTAATCTAGCTTTAATAATACTTTCTACCAGTTTTCCAGGGACAGAAGTTCCTGGCCTGTAATTTCCGGGATCCCCTCTGGATCCCTTTTTGAAGATTGGCGTTACATTTGCCACTTTCCAGTCCTCAGGCACGGAGGAGGACCCGAGGGACAAGTTACATATTTTAGTTAGCAGATCAGCAATTTCACATTTGAGTTCTTTGAGAACTCTCGGGTGGATGCCATCCGGGCCCGGTGATTTGTCAGTTTTTATATTGTCCATTAAGCCTAGAACTTCCTCTCTCGTTACCACTATTTGTCTCAGTTCCTCAGAATCCCTTCCTGCAAATGTTAGTTCAGGTTCAGGGATCTGCCCTATATCTTCCACTGTGAAGACAGATGCAAAGAATTCATTTAGCTTCTCTGCAATCTCCTTATCGTTCTTTAGTACACCTTTGACTCCCTTATCATCCAAGGGTCCAATCGCCTCCCTAGATGGTCTCCTGCTTTGAATGTATTTATAGAATTTTTTGTGGTTGGTTTTTATGTTCTTAGCAATGTGCTCCTCAAATTCTTTTTTAGCATCCCTTATTGTCTTCTTGCATTTCTTTTGCCAGAGTTTGTGTTCTTTTTTATTTTCTTCATTCGGACAAGACTTCCATTTTCTGAAGGAAGACTTTTTGCCTCTAAAAGCTTCCTTGACTTTGCTCGTTAACCATGCTGGCATCTTCTTGGCCCTGGTGGTACCTTTTCTGATCTGCAGTATGCACTCCAGTTGAGCTTCTAATATAGTGTTTTTAAACAACTTCCAAGCATTTTCGAGTGATGTGACCCTCTGGACTTTGTTTTTCAGCTTTCTTTTTACCAATCCCCTCATTTTTGTGAAGTTTCCTCTTTTGAAGTCAAATGTGACCGTGTTGGATTTTCTTGGCAATTGGCCAGTTACATGTATGTTTAATTTAATAGCACTGTGGTCACTGCTCCCAATCGGTTCAACAACACTTACATCTTGCACCAGGTCCCGGTCCCCACTGAGGATTAAGTCCAGGGTTGCCGTCCCTCTGGTCGGTTCCATGACCAACTGGTCTAGGGAATAGTCATTTAGAATATCTAGAAACTTTGCTTCTTTGTCATGACTGGAACACATATGCAGCCAGTCTATGTCCGGGTAGTTGAAGTCACCCATTACTACCACATTTCCTAGTTTGGATGCTTCCTCAATTTCATATCTCATCTCAAGGTCTCCCTGAGCATTTTGATCAGGGGGACGATAGATCGTTCCCAGTATTAAGTCCCTCCTGGGGCATGGTATCACCACCCACAACGATTCTGTGGAGGAGTCTGCCTCTTTTGGGGTTTCGAGCTTGCTGGATTCAATGCCTTCTTTCACGTATAGAGCGACTCCGCCACCAATACGTCCTTCCCTGTCCTTCTGATATAGTTTATATCCAGGGATAACCGTATCCCACTGGTTTTCTCCATTCCACCAGGTCTCCGTTATGCTCACTATATCAATGCTCTCCTCTAAGACCAAGCACTCCAGTTCTCCCATCTTGGTTTGCAGGCTCCTAGCATTAGCGTACAGGCACTTGTAAGCAGTGTCTCTCTTCAAGTGTCTTTGGCACTTGTGGTTTGGCCTGTGGTAATTTTGCTCTTCTGAATTTATATCCTGTGCCCCTGCTCTCACAATGCCTACTTCTAGGCCTACCCCTTTTAACATTTCATCATTTCTTTGGTTTTTATCCCAGGGGGGAGGTTTATTCCGAACCGGACCTTTCTCAGCTCCTGTTGGGTTTCCCCCCTCAGTCAGTTTAAAAGCTGCTCTGCTACCTTTTTAATTTTAAGTGCCAGCAGTCTGGTTCCATTCTGGTTCAAGTGGAGCCCGTCCCTTTTGTACAGGCCCGGCTTGTCCCAAAATGTTCCCCAGTGCCTAACAAATCTAAACCCTTCCACCCGACACCATCGTCTCATCCACGCATTGAGACTGTGAAGCTGGGCCTGTCTGGATGGTCCTGCACGTGGAACCGGTAGCATTTCAGAGAAAGCCACCTTGGAGGTCCTGGCTTTCAGCATCCTACCTAGCAACCTAAATTTTGCTTCCAGGACCTCACGGCTGCATTTCCCCATGTCGTTGGTGCCAACGTGCACCACGACCACTGACTCCTCCCCAGTACTGTCTACCAAACTATCTAAACGACGGGTGATATCCGCAACCTTCGCACCAGGCAGGCAAAACACCTTGCGGTCTACACGCCCATCAGACACCCCACTGTCTATGTTCCTAATGATCGAATCACCCACTACAAGGATCCCTCCACCCCCTGGAGATATATCCTCGGCACGAGAGGATAGCTGCTCATCCCCCAAGGAATGGGTCCCTTCTAAGGGATTGTTTCCCTCTTCCTCAGCTGGATGCTCTCCTTCCCCGAGACCATTGTTCTCCATGATAGCAGGAGAGCTATCATCGCTGGAATGGGACACAGCTATAACGTCCCTGAAGGCCTCCTCCACACACCTCTCTGCCTCTCTCAGCTTTTCCAGGTCCGCCACCTTGGCCTCAAGGAAATGAAGTCGTTCCTGGAGAGCCAGGAGCTCATTGCACCGAGAGCACACCCACGACTGCTGTCCAACAGGCAGACAGTCATACATGCTGCAGGCTGTGCAAAACACTGGAAAGCCCCCACACGCCTGCTGGCTTCTTACCTGCATAGTTTTGTTTGAGGTTTATTACGTCAATAGGTTGGAGACTGTGATTTAGTTGAGGTCAGGGAACAGAAGGGCAGAGTGGGGGGCCCTGGCCTCCTCGCCCTGCTGCCAAACTCGCTCTGCTGCTTAACTCGCCTTGACGCTTTGTCAGCTGGGGCTCCTTCTAGCTCGTTTAGACTCCAGTGCTTTGGAAAACAGCCTGCTTCAGACAAAGGTGCTCCCAAGGATGCTTAATTTAGCTCAGGGTCCAAGTCAAAGTCTTGCTTATAACTGTTTTTGCTTTTTACAGAAGTTAATAAATTTTGCAGGTATAGTAGCATCTCGAGATGATAATTACAGGCATATATCCAGGGGTTATTGTGCTGGGCACTTTTAGGATCTGATCCCTCTGGAACCATCTAACTTTTTTCAATGTTTTGCCAGAATTGGATTAACTTTGCAGAAATCATAGAGCCTCTTGAATCTTGCTAATTTTCAGAAAGGCAGCCGCAGTAGTTTTCCTACAAGGGCAACCTTATCACTTTTGGGGAAGGATAAAAAAAGGAATAACTTAATCTCCTCTACTGTTTTGTGGACAATTGGTGTGAAAATAGCAGACACGAGTGAAGTGCTTCTAGATAAGACACCTACAGACAAATAGATCCAAGGATTTTGTGCTAGGTGCCTTTGGGAGGGGGGGAAGACTATCTCGTTGACCCATTACTTCCCCATCCCAAGTCATCCATAGTCACCTGTCTAAGCTGCTTCTGCCTCTTGTGTGCAGGGGGGAGCTTAAGAGTTGCTTAAATGATGCTTAAGAGGCAACATCACCCTCACTCTGCCCTGTGCACTTCTTGCCCTTTTTGTCTGACTCTGCCCTGAGCAAGTGCCCTGGTGCTGTCTGTGCAGGTGCATGATGAGGCTATTGATGGTGTTAGTGCCCTAGAACTTTCACTGATCATCTGCTTCCTGAAGATGGCATAGCTGAGACCTGCTACCAACTCAAAGTGATCCCAGACCATGCTCTGCTGCTTCCTTTCACTACAAGTGCTGCTGGCCTCAGAACAGGAGGGGAAGGGGGAGAGAGATGCAATTGTCATGTATCATCCTTTCTGCAACAGTGTTTGAGTTTGAGGGGGGAGAACTCAAAAAGCCAATGCTGCTGCCACCTCTTCCATTGCCTCTAACTCTGCCTCAGGGGGCACCATGTGGTTTGCTGCCAGTACCATATATGCCCCTCAGGATCAGGCACAAAAATAGCTTGTTAGTAATAGGGGTGCAACTGTGTAATGATGATGATGAATGACAAAATGTTTATTGTATGATGCTTTGCTGCTTACAACAATCAGTGCTTGTGCACATAATAGCCCTGTAGTCTAGTAACAGACAGCAGTGTATGTGTGAAACTGGCTTACACATACAGAAAAAATAGTTTGATCATATTTAATAGGGCACACTGTGTCAGAGACATTGATAAAATGATAAAATCACAGAGACAGACTAGCACTGCTGCTAGTACAAAAGAAACAACTGTGTTTGTGTGGGACAGGTGCGCACACACAAATAATCTGTTTAATAAGGCACACTATGGCAGAGTACTAAAATAATAAAATCAGTTGAGACAGATTGAAGAAAACGATATACTGATCACTTCTAGGAGCATCCTGAAGGAACACTCAAATAAGAACAAGCAAGCAACACTCAGACTCAAGACAAAAATGCAAACCATAGCAAGATTAAATACAAAGGAATGAATGAAAAATGACAGCAGTGATTTGGAAGAAAAAGGATGAGGTATCCTTGATTTGAAACAAATAAGGGACTGGATTGGAGTGATGAGTGGTAAGCAAAACCATCCAAACAACATTGCTGCGGTTCAGAGACAGAACAATTTGGAAAGACCAAACATTAGTCCAAGAAGCAATTTTATTTCCCTTAGCACCCCTCCCACAAAGCACTGGGATTAGAGAAGCCAGGTAAATCATTCCCTCTGATTACAAGCTAGCCCTGTCAGTCACAGTGGAGCTCTCCCTCCTCTCTGTCTCCACCGTGGTGTTTGCTCTACTGTTTGCCTCCCCTCTCCTCCCTGGTGTTTTCCTAATTCAACAAGCTTAGTGTTTGGGTGTCCAATGTACTAAGGCACCATGAAGCATTTCATGATGGGGTCTCATTTTGACTCTGGACATGTTGTATACATCCAGCTTCAGCCTTGGACTTTGAAGCCACTGCACCACCCTTAATAAAAACTACAAAATCTCAGCAATGTGGAAGGTCAAACTGGTGAGCAATTTACAAATGAAGGAGGCTGTATTTTAGAAATATAAACATTGAATTAAAACATATCCAGCAATTAAGGTTTGCCAGATATGAATAGAATATGCACTGTGCTGTGGCTCTATTCTGACAGAAGGCTTTTTGCAATTATTATGCAGGAATAGGTATGCCAGCTGTTCAACCAGCTTCTGCTGCCCTACCTTTATCTATGGCTTGATTTGAAAGAATTAACATGAACTGCTACTTCCTACAAATCAAGCCGTTAAGGGCACAGGAGTGGAGGCTGTTGAAACATTGGTAATTCTATGGTGGAATGTAGAATCTACTTGAACTTATAGGTGAGATCTGTAAATGTGAGGTCTATGATAATTCCTGAAAATTTTACATTAATACATTGAAATGCAAAATCTTTTTTCACAATGTATTAATGGAATCATGTTATCCGAAAATGTCAGCACACACAGAGTTGTGTGTTTGGATACAAATGATATGATGCGTGATCAAGTTTCTATGATGACAAAAGGAATATTAATGCCATTAAACACAGTTGGTGGACATAACGTAATGAGATTCTGTAACACAAAGCCTTATAAAATAGCCACTGTGTTAGAGCTTTTGCCATTTTTATGAAGCCATGATCAAGTTGTCTCATAAGAAAGTAGGTTATAGCCTCATAAAGCAACATGGTGGAACTTCTGTATTATTTTAATGCATATAAAAGAAACATTGCAACAGGGCTTTTTGACAATGTCTGTGATGTGGTATAGTAGCTATATATATAAAAATGAATCAAAATTTGATTTTATTTATTTATTTATTTTATTTAATTTATATACCGCCCTAAGCCCGAAGGCTCTCTGGGCGGTGTACATAAAAGATAAAACAAGCACAGTGTATAAGTACAATAAATACAATAAATCAAAAACCAAAAACAAACAAACAATAAAAGAACCAAACAACGTCCAAAATACAAGATAATAATGAAATACTGTTAAAATACACTTTAAAATGCCTGGGAGTATAAAAAGGTTTTCACCTGGCGCCGAAAAGATAGTAGCATTGGCGCCAGGTGCACCTCATCGGGGAGACTGTTCCACAGTTCGGGAGCCACCACTGAAAAGGCCCTAGTTCTAGTCACCACCCTCCGAGCTTCTCGATGGGATGGTACTCGGAGGAGGGCCTTAGATGTTGAGCGCAGTGTACGGGTAGGTTCATATTGGGAGAGGCGTTCCACCAGGCATTGCGGTCCCATGCTGTGTAGGGCTTTATAGGTCAAAACCAGCACTTTGAATCTAGCCCAGAAACAAATAGGAAGCCAGTGCAGACGGGCTAGAACAGGTGTTATATGAGCAGACCTTCTGGTCCGCGTCAGCAATCTGGCCGCTGCATTCTGGACTAGCTGTAGTTTCCGAACAGTCTTCAAGGGCAGCCCAACGTAGAGCGCATTGCAGTAGTCCAATCTAGAAGTTACCAGAGCATGAACAACTGAGGCGAGGTCGTCACTGTCCAGATAGGGACGTAGCTGGGCTACCAATCGAAGATGGTAAAAAGCATTCCGTGCCACCGAGGCCACCTGGGCCTCAAGAGACGAGGAAGAATCGAAAAGAACTCCCAAGCTACGCACCTGTTCCTTCAAGGGGAGTGTAACCCCATCAAGAACAGGATGAACATCCACCATCTGGGCAGAGAAGGCACTCACCAACAGTGTCTCAGTCTTGTCTGGATTGAGCTTCAGTCTGTTAGCTCCCATCCAGTCCATTATCGCGGCCAGGCAACGGTTTAGCACGTTAACAGCCTCACCTGAAGAAGATGAAAAGGAGAAATAGAGCTGCGTGTCATCAGCGTACTGATGGAACAACCAGCAGTCCTGGGGATGTGAGGAGAACCGGAACAAGTCACAGACACTACTTGTCTGGGATGAGTTCCCCTTACCTGGCACGTTCTCCTCACAACACCGTACCTCCCATTACCCGTCACTACGCTGATTGGGGCCATTTTATTATGGCTTTCAAAATATTAAAAGCAAAAAGTAAAAATATAACCATGTGAAGTAGGTTAGCCAGTTGTCAGAGCAAATTCTATAACAAAAGATGCTGGCAGTGTGATGAGTTCCCCTTACCTGGCACGTTCTCCTCACAACACCGTACCTCCCATTACCCGTCACTACGCTGATTGGGGCCATTTTATTATGGCTTTCAAAATATTAAAAGCAAAAAGTAAAAATATAACCATGTGAAGTAGGTTAGCCAGTTGTCAGAGCAAATTCTATAACAAAAGATGCTGGCAGTTGAAAATACCTATTTGTGAAATGCCATAACATAAACATCTTAACGGGTGATCAATATCTGTGTGTATGATTGTGTATAATACTTATGTACGTTTAAAAGCTAGAGTTTCTGTATGATAAAAACTGGAGAAAATATAAGTTTACCAAATAATGGCAACATGCCTACAGTCTAATCTATCTGTGCGTATTCAAAAAATATGTCCCACTGGCAAGTCTCATGCAACCAAAGTTTTGCCAAGCATTACTCTTATGCAGTCCCAGCAAAAAAAATCACACTGGCCATCTTTGGGGTATATTTGTACCCCAATGAGATTTCCATTGGAAGGATGGGGTAACTTTGTCCCCCAGAAACCATTTTTCCTGTGCTGTCAGCACAGTGCTTGACAATACCGAAGCATCTTGAGACAAAAGGAAAAAACTTATTCAGAGCAGGTAGAATTTTTCTGAGTAGTATACACTGACCCCTTTCCCATGCACAATTTATGGGGTATATTTGGAACCCAGTGGTTTTATGTTTCTAGAAGGAAAACAGTAGGTGGTGACTGGCTGAAATATGGGGACTTGTGTCGGTTAAAATTTGTGACAATGTCCTAGAATGACTTCCCTTTAGGTCTACTTATGTGTAAATTACACAATGAAAAGTGCATCTAGAGTCACAATAGACCCCCAAAGTCAGCATGATTAAATACGACAAATATATCCATGCTTTATGGGTATTTTTCAATGAAATTTTTGTTTGAAAATATGTGGAAGAAGACATTATACCCCATTTGCCTGTTGCTAATAAACTAATAAGCTCATTCCATATAAATCCCAAAGTTTCTTCTTGGGGTTTCAGCTCATGGTTTATCTGAAGGAGACAGACCATGAGCCCAGGTTTGAACAATATGCTAAGCCAAACCAAGGCTTAGCTTGCAGTAGCACAGCAGCAGCACTAGAACCGGGACAGTGGTGCAGCAAGTCTGATTTTCTCTCCAGGAACTCTCATGCTCATGTGTTTGCCCCAAGATATAGGTTTTGCTTAGCATGTGTAAATCAGCTCATTAGTAAACAGATTGTTAAAAGTACTGAGAATTATTACTTACATAGTGTGTTTGTATATGCGTGTACACACACACACACACGATTGTACTTAAAATATTTAAGTTTGATATATTTTATTATTGCAATTCAGGGTTGGGCTAGTGTAATCATGGGTCAGAGTTCCACTGCTGATACAAACTGAACCAGCCCACTCCTCCAGCAGATATAAGGATGACAGTGCAATGATGTAAAATAGCATTGCAAAGTCTTTTAAAAGTCCATACTTTGGAACTATTAGCATACAAGTCAAGATAGTTAATGTGCACTTTGCAGAAAAATAGTGTGTACCTATTTAATGCTGAACTATATTCCTATAACCCAGAGGGGTTGCCTGACAGTGAAAAGTGATGAAAGTTAATGGCAGAAAATAAATGCATGAAGCATTATCTCCAAATGGAACATCTATAAGTAAAATTACATATGACAAAAATGTAGCACCTTTCCATGCTACATTGTGAGAAAGGGGACAAAAGAATAATGCTGCTGAGTGTCCTGGGTTTGGCAGAATCTTCAGAGAGAGCCTGTAAAAACACATCAGCTTTTGTAATAATCAGATAATCTAATCATTTGTTGTTTTTATAGGGACATTAATTCAAACATATGTGGAAAATGCAAGACCAATGGAAAAAGAGAAAAATAAACCACTTGGTTTAGAAACATCAGGAGTTAAGTACAAAATCTCCTAAGGTTATTCATATCCCAGCCAGGAAGAGAACAAAGCAGCGCTACTGTTAATGCATGTGGAAGGGCAAATGGGTAAAGAAGCAGGAAAGAGAAGGTCTTTCCAGATGAAGATTTTAGTGCAATAAATGCAGAGTTGTTAGTTGTTTATTGCATATGAATCAGGGTCAAGACATATTCCCTGAAGAAAGCAGTTCTCTCTCTGGGATGCTGCATATCCATTGCACTCACAAAGCAACAATTTGTGAACCTTTTTTTAGACACAATGTTTATAATGTTTAGAAATACTATGTAGGGGTGTGTCATGCTGTTGGGATCGGTTGTTGGGATCTATGTTTTGTGATGTCTGTAAGGAGCATACCTCCACAATATTCCTATTCTTTTTATGGATCAGCTTGCACATGTGATACACTTTGCATTGGGGGGAAGGAATAAACTTACAGTGGTTGCAATTTCTGCTTCTCCAGCCTTCATTTGCAGCTGTAATGCCCATAGAAGGAGTGTGACTTGGAAAAAACAAAAGATGCTGGATCTGGGAGGAATAGAAGATTCAGGAGCATCTACATGGGAAATTTTAAAGTGATACCTTCTTTGTTGTTGTCGTGTGCCTTCAAGTCGATTACGACTTATGGAGACCCGATGAATCAGTGACCTCCAAGAGCATCTGTCATGAACGACCCTGTTCAGATCTTGTAAGTTCAGGTCTTTGGCTTCCTTTATGGAATCAATCCATGTCTTGTTTGGCCTTCCTCTTTTTCTACTCCCTGCTGTTTTTCCCAGCATTATTGTCTTTTCTAGTGAATCATGTCTTTACACGGCTTGGGACCACAATACCTGATGGAATGCCTCTCCCGATACGAACTCACCCGTACACTATGTTCACGATCAAAGGCCCTCCTCCGGGTGCCTACTCCAAGGGAAGCTCGGAGGATGGCAACAAGGGAAAGGGCCTTCTTAGTGGTGGCCCCCAAATTATGAAATGATCTTTCTGACGAGGTGCGCCTGGCATCTTTTCGGTGCCAGGTCATGACTTTCCTCTTCTCCCAGGCATTGTAGCATGTGTCTTATATTGTTTTAAATTTTTAAATTGTGTTTTAAATTGTTTTTTAAAAGATGTATTTTTAAATTGTATATGTATTTAGTTACTGTAAACCGCCCAGAGAGCTTCGGCTATGGGGCGGTATACAAGTATAATAATAAATAAATAAATAAAAATAAATAATAGTCCAGAACAAGTAAATATTAATATCCCTCATTTTCAAACAAACCCATTCCAACCTTCGACCATTGGCTTAAAAAACACCTTATTAATAGTCATAGGATGTTTTGCTTGGCTATCACAATATTTCTAACATGCCTCACCATTTTTTTACAAAAGCTTCTATATCACAACAATTCAAATTGGGCCAATAAATAACTGCTCAAGCTCTTCTCGTACATTTTTCAATTCCTAAGTGTCCCTCATGAATACACTGTAACATCTCATATCTCAAAGGCAAGGAATTACCACTCTTAAACCTTTCATGAGTACTGTTTCAATTGCAGGTAAATCAGACATAGTATGGCCTTGGTAATTCCTTCTATCCACACCTTGCAATGGCTCCATCGCAGTCTTTATCTGTTATTGTTGTCTGAACAACTTTCTCCCATAAATGATCTGATACTGGAACTAATTTCCCCAAGCCATTGATAAATCTGATTCCGATCCATATTTTGTTGTTGTTATGTGCCTTCAAGTCGACTATGACTTATGGCGACGCTATGAATCAGCGACCTCCACGAGCATCTGTTGTGAACCACCCTGTTCAGATCTTGTAAGTTCAGGTCTGTGGCTTCCTTTATGGAATCAATCCATCGCTTGTTTGGCCTTCCTCTTTTTCTACTCCCTTCTGTTTCCCCCCAGCATTATTGTCTTTTCTAATGAATCATGTCTTCTCATGAAGTATGATAACCTCAGTTTCATCATTTTAGCTTCTAGTGACAGTTCTGGTTTAATTTGTTCTAACACCCAATTATTTGTCTTTTTCACAGTCCATGGTATGCGCAAAGCACTCCTCCATCACCACATTTCAAATGAATTCATTTTTCTCTTATCCGCCTTTTTCACTCTCCAACTTTCACATCCATACATAGAGATCGGGAATACCATGGTCTCAATGATCCTGACTATGGTGTTCAGTGATACATCATTGCATTTGAGGACCTTTTCTAGAGTTAAAACATTACAAGCAGATGTCTCTTGTATTGGCTGGAAGGTCATACCATACATTTCTCTAGAGAAAGGCTTACTTATTCTAGGAAAATGCTACACAGCCAAATAATATTATCTACCTCTTGTAGGATCATTCAATTTTTATTTTATTTTTGCTAGTAAAAGGAAGCATGAGTTGGACATGGCCAGTTCATGAATGCTAGCTGTGAACTTTAAATCAGCAACAATTAGGTCTCTATCTCACAAAGTATCACTGGCTTATAGTTGAGCTTTAGATGTACATGAATATAACCAGATTTCAACACCATTACTACTATGGTGGACTTGTTCTTGGGTTAAAAATTGTTCCATGTAATTAATAAGAACAATTGAATTAAACTAGCCTCATGTAATTAATTGGAAAAATGGTATCCTATGCATCCTGTTAGACCCTCATCTTGGTCACCATCACCACCACCATTACAAAATATAGATACCGCAATACCTGGCCCAGATATAGGTTCCTACATGTTATCTCCTGTTGCTGATAGCAGCTCTGTAGGGAACAGTTTTCAATCAAGATATCAGTGGGAATCCAAATTACACCCCTCTCTCCGATGGCTGCTTTGAAGAGAAGAAAAATATGCTGAGAGATCCAATCACAGTGGCCTCACATAATGTGCAGTTGTCCCTTAGACACTTTTAAAATTTCTAAAAGATTAGCACAGGTTATACAGTTTTATTAAAGTCCTCGTTTTATACCATAATACCAAAATTTTATACCATAATTTTGCTAGGGTGATATCTCACTAAGTTATATTCAGAGTAGATCTATTGAAATCAATGAACTTAAGTAACTTAAATCCGTAGTGTTCAGTGGCTTTACTCTGAGTAAATGTCAATTGGTGATCACGTATAAATTACTGAACCCACTGAGGATGTACTGCTGGAAACAGGAAACTTATTATATCATTATCTGACAGGGAAGCAGCTATTATTTAACCTAACCATGCTCACTCTGTGATGAGCAACAGTTCATACTGTACATTAGTAACAAAGCAAATGTTTCTTCAGAAGCTCTTATATTCTGTAAAGTGCTCTGTGCAGGTTTTCAATCTGGCAGAACCAGCAGCAGTTCGGACACAGAGCCCCCATACTTTCAGCTTACCTGTTTTTATAAACAGGATTTTATAAACAGGATTTATAAACTAACAGAGCTGACATTTATCATTAGTGTAGTCTGAAATTTTCCTTGAGAAAAGCTTTTAATTTGTGAGGATTTCCCAGTGTTTGAGCATTTACATGAACGTTCTTTGCCACATAGCTGCTTCAGGTAGAAATGTTCTAGAATATTCCAGGAAAGTTCTCAGGGGTTGATTTAAAAATGTTTTATGTCTAGAAGGACAAATTAAAGAGGCAATTGAAGTCCATACATCGAATCACCCTATTAATATCAAGCAAGGACTATTAGCATTAAACAATGAAATGCTGAGCAGGGAAACTCAAGCTTCTGTTTTTGGTGATTTTCCAGACCACTAAAAATCTTGTAACAGAGTGGGCAATTGGGCATTAATTTTCATATTGTAAATATGTGTTGTCTTTCTGATAACTCCATTGACAGGGATCTTCCTTCCAGTAGATCTATGGGACTGGGGAATGTTCTTCTGATACTTTTGCTTTTGTTTTCCAATAACACCTCTGCTCCTTTGAATCCTTTGGCAGTTTACTAGGGAACATCATTCTTCTCATCTTCATGAATAAACCTTAAAGATTAATTTTAAAAATTCTATCAAAAATATTGCAAATCCTTCTGATCATAGTAACCAATGTTAAAATTATTATTCTCTCCAATAAAGCAGATCAGAGTGTAAAATGTGCACTGATTGATGTTGTTAATACCAACTAGTGAATGTCAGTTCTGAAGTGTATTAACGTCTCAAAATTTGCAAAGCAGCCTGCCATTTTCCAATCCACTCTCAATTTGCAGAAGCGAGAAATCATACTTGAAAAGACCCCCTTCATCCTATAGACAAGAGATAAATGAATAATGCTCAGCATCAATAATACAGCTCCACAGTCATTGGCAGTACATGTTATCTAGCACTGTTGTCAGGTCTGTCTTTGCAGGCACCTTTGAAGCTGAATGCGTTGCCACTGTGACACAACAGAAGTCTGATATCTCATTAATTATTTTTAGTATTCTAGAATATGAGAGACCAGGACAGAAAGTTATCTGTGCAACTATATTGCATTTCTCATACAATAAATGCTTAATTATATAAATTAGCATTCCATTTTATAAGGATTTACTGTGAGAATATAAATAATTTTAATCCACAATCATTAATGGGAAGAGAAGATGTACTACAATCAGGCATCTTTTTTAAGATTTCTAACAAGGCCAAAGGAGTTTGATTGTTAACTTATGCTAATTTCTGTGGAACTCTGTCTATTCATACTGGCAGAGAATCTCTCTCCATCCTTATTACAGGAAACAGATCTTGTTGCTGATGCTTTAGTGTTAAGGTCAAAGTATGACCCAGAGTGATGACGGCTGATTAATCTTTCATTTACTTCAGCAACAGGATTGCCAGGGCCACTGAAAAATGATTCCAAATAATGGGCATTTCCCAGAAATTTGTAATTTATAAAGGGTCACTATATTGCGTGGCACTACTGTCTGAAAACTTCCAATGTCCATTCCACACCACCCTTGAAGCCACTCATACTGCCATCGAGACATTATGAAGGGATCTCCTTAAGTGTGTTATAGTGACCACATAGATATATTGTCACCAGGAAATCAGTGGTAACAACACCATTGCAATAAGAAGTTCCTACAGTTCCTTATCCCATTTTCATATTATCCCATTGCAGGGTTTTTTATATACATAATTGTGTAAAGAACTATGTAAGTGCTTGCTATCTTAATTACATTTAATATTAGCAAAATATAGGAATATAGGAAGCTGCCTCATATTGAGTCAGACGATCGGCCCATTTGGCTCAGTATTGTCTACCCTGACTGGAAGTGTCTCTCTATGGTTTCAGACAGAGTTCTTGCACAGCCCTATCTGTAGATGCCAGATACTGTATTGAACTTGGGACCTTCTTCATGCAAGGCAGATGCTCTGCCACCGAGCTATGGCCCTTCCTCAAATCTGGCCTGGGTTTGAATGGATCCCACTGGTTCTACTGTTTCCTTCCATCTATGATCAGATATTTTCCCCCATGCATTTCATTTGGATAGTTTATGTACTATGCATCATACTCCATTAGTTCACATGATTTAAAAAAACCCTGAAGTATGTCACTTTCTCTGTACCATATTGCATAAAGATCCTTTCCTCTCTAATACTGTTGATGCAAGTAATCTCTTGCATATTCATGCAAAGGTCATAAAGATAACCTTTATTTAAAAACATTCCACTGCTTGCTTAAGAATGTGCATCAGTTTATTTATTTTTGCTGTCAATACATAGAAAAAGAGTGCTTTGAATGCATGTGTGTGGGGGTGTATATCCCTAGGCATTAGGGCTGTGCACTGGATTTGTACAAATCAAATCAGGCTGATTTGGGCCAATTTTTATCCTGTCCAGATTTGGTTGAAGCATCTACAAATCTCTACAGAGCAGATCAACTAGCCCTGAATTGATTTATGGAGAGTTGCACAGATTTGTAGCTTAAAACAGTCTCCAATGCAGCCAGACAAGGTGTCTCTAAAATGGAACAATTAAAACACAATAAAGGAGAACACTAGGTTGGGAAGAGAGGAAGGCTAGAATGCTGTCGTCTCACTAAACTCTGTCCTGTCACATTGCTTGGAAGGGGTCAAGGGCAGCAAACAAAGCACTAAAAACATTAAAACATCATAAAAACAAACTTTAAAAAACATTAAAACAAAACATCTTCAAAATGTTACTTTAAAAAAGTCATGAAAACATCTTCTAAGATTAAAAACATTTTTAAAAAGAAAGTTTAAGAACATATTAAAAAGCAATTTCAACGCAGATGCAGACTGGGATAGGTCTCAACTTAAAAGGCTTGTTGAAAAAGGAAAATCTTCAACAGGCACCGAAAAGATAACAGAGATGGCACCTGTCTAACATTTAAGGGGAGGGAATTCCACAGGGTAGGTGCCGCCACACTAAAGGCCCGTTTCCTATGTTGTGTGGAACGGACCTCTAGATAAGATGGTATCTGCAGGAGGCCCTCACCTGCAGAGCACAGTGATTGACTTGGTATATAAGAGATAAGACAGTTTTTCATGTATCCTGGTCCCAAGCTGTATAGGGCTTTGTACACCAAAACTAGAACCCTGAACTTGGCCCGGTAGCAAATGGGCAGCCAGTGCAATTCTTTTAACAGCGGGATGACATGTTGGTGATACCCTGCCCCAGTGAGCAGTCTCACCACCACATTTTGCACCAGCTGCAACTTCCGGACCAACCTTAAGGGCAGCTCCACATAGAGCACATTACAGTAATCGAGCCTGGAGGTTATCAGTGCGTGGACAACTATGCTGGTCAGGCTATTCCAGTCCAGAAATGGCCACAGCTGTCTTACCAGCTGAAGATGGTAAAAGGCACTCCTAGCCACGGAGTTCACCTGGGCCTCTAGTGACAAAGATGGATCCAGGAGCACCCCCAGACTATGAACCTGTTCTTTCAGAGGGAGTATGACCCCATCCAAAGCAGACAACTGACCAATTATCTGAATTTGGGAACCACCAATGGACAGTGCCTCCATCTTGCTAGGATTCAGACTCAGTTTATTGGCCCTCATCCAGCCCACCACCAAGTCCAGGCAGTGGTGAAGGGCTTGCATGGCCTCTTCCGATTCAGATGTTACACAGAAATAGAGCTGGGTATCGTCAGCATACTGCTAACACCTCACCCCCAATCTCCTGATGACCTGCTCCCAAGGGCTCCATATAGATGTTAAACAGCATGGGGGACAAGATGGTACCCTGTGGCACCCCACAGCACAACTGCCAGGGGGCCAAAAGACAGTCATCCAATGCTATTCTCTAAACAATGCCTCCAATACCCATCTCACCTAGTCAGCCCAGAAGGATACCTTGGTCAATGGTATCAAAAGCCGCTGACAGATAAAGTAAGAATAACAGGGTCACACTCCCCCTGTCCTTCTCCCAATAAAGGTCATCCATCAGGGTGACCAAGGCTGATTCAGTCCCATAACCAGGCCTAAACCCAAACTGGAATGGGTCAAGATAATCTGTTTCATCCAAGAGTACCTGCAATTGCTGTGCCACAACCCTCTCAATCACCTTCCCTAAAAGGGGGGTATTTGCAACAGGTCGGTAGTTGTCACAAACCAATGGGTCCAGGGTGGACTTTTTCAGGAGTGGTCGGATCACTGCCTCTTTCAAGGTGGCTGAAACCACTCCCTCCTGCAATGATGTGTTTAAAATACAGTAATAAATGTCAATGTCAATAACAACTTGGAATAAAATAAACAGCAACTAGCAAAATCTGAGTGTGGACTGAATAGACATGATTTGGAAGAACAGTCTTAGAACCATTCCATTTCCTAAAAACATCATGATGATCATGATGATTATTAATTTTCCTATTTCTTTTTTAAGCAATTTGTCCTGTGCTTGTCTGTGAGCACCTATCTGCTTAAAGCAACTCCTTGTGAGTTTGGCAGCAGGAGCATTTATTGGGATCAGGAGAGTGTTCCTGGACAGATCTGTGCACTGATTATCACCCCATGGTCACAGGAGATAGTGATAGAAAGCTGAAGACTGGAGTGGTTCACATAGAGATTAGGTCTTTACAACTTTTCACTGGGCATTGTTTTCCATGAACCCTAAGAAGACACATCTTCCTCTTCTCTTGCTGGGTCTTCTGACCACACTCCATACAGTATTTCCCTTCTTGCACTTCTACCTGTTGGTACAGCAGTCTTCTGGTTGGACACAATCAGTTATCATTTCCTGAAATATTTCCCCTTGCTGATAGCGAGAAGCCAGCAATATAGCCCATATTAGTACCATACTGATTTTATCCCAAGTTTTAAAGGTATTAATTTGTTTTTCTTATTCCATTATCCAGGTTGTGTAAGAGGCTGATTGCTCCTTACTGTATCATTTGTATGGAAGCACTCATCTTTTCAAATTGGGAAAGAACTGAAACCTTGCAAATGGTAAGTCGGCTAACCTCACCCCAGCAGCTATTCCACTGCATTTTCCTCCTTCGTTGCTTGCTCCACCTTTGCATATAATTCAAAGCTGCATGCTCCCTTATTCCAGTGCTGCAGGGCATACCTCCCTTGTTTTTTAATTGGACAACAAAAAGTCATGATAGAGTCGCCAACTCATCAACCACCATCAACGCTTTTACCGCCACCATCAGTAGAGCATTTCTACTCTCCATTTATTGCATGGATAATGGCTTGAATCTAGAAATGTCTTGTGAGAGCAGAAAGGTACTTCTGCTTGTGGAAGGCAGCCCCTCTAAATTCTCCCAATTTCTCCTTGGCCTATGACACACCATTCGTGGGTCCCTGGATCCTCAAGAGTGGCTTGAGAGGCCACAGGTGGCTGCAGGGAGGTTGCAGAATGCAGGAATGGCCAATTTGTAAGCAGAGTTCAGTTGTCTATCTCTGAATGCAAAGATTTATGTGCTACATAAATGCACTACTTTAACGCTAAATGCAATATGTATGTGTGTGTTGTTGTTGTTGTTGGGAGTTGTCTGAAAAGATCCAAATATTAATGCTTTTTTACAATTATTTAATCAAAAGGCATCTACTTACTGTTGATTCCAGGTTTAACTCTGTTACACTCTGAAAAAATAATATAACAAATGCAACAAACACTTTTTAGAAAAACAATATTCAGAGCACTCTGTGGCACATGTTTCAAAGCTGAACCAAGGTGAAAATGTATGTTTTATTTTAATGTCCTATCTGAGAGGCATCAACTGAGGGAGGGAGGACTGTGTTGATGAACCCCAGCAAAGCCTCTGCCCAGCATGTAGAGAAAGAGCAGAAGAAAAAAGGACAGAGTCCATTAGCAACTTGAGGAAGGTGTCAAAGGATTAACTATGTCTCTGAGCAACATCAAGTAAGGGGGAAATGAGCAGAGCCCTAGAAGTCCCACAGAGATACAGAGTACAGCAGGTAGAGCATAAGAAGGAACATTACAGACGGAGTGCAGAGAAGGATGGAACAAGAATATCAAATACCAAGACAAATTAAACCTTTATACATAGCCCAGTAAGGAGAAGCACCTTCATATGAAAGAGCCAAGAAACTCACTGCACTTCAAAAGCAGCAGATTGCTTTGGACAAGAGAATATTATTTTCCTCGCTTTTGTGTATGTTCCTTGAAGCTGTGCAACTCTATATATTGGTTGCTGCACTGGGAGATAGCTCTCCATTGCAGCCAAAGTGCAAAGTCTAAATGACGATGCTAGGCTGGCTCCAGAGTCCAGGCTGGGAGAGGACAGGTCAGGTAAGAGTGCAACAATAGTTTCTTTCTCTAATGACAAGCACTTTTGATTTGTCTTTTCATATTGTTGGGTTCTTCCACTTTGTGCAATGTTTTCGTATTCACTCTTTGTGGGAGCAAAACCTTCCATTCTGGACTGAGAATGTTATTTCTCTGTATTTCATAGTGGGCGGAGGGGTTGCTTCTGAAGGTTGGAGGCAGATCAGGAGAGACTCACACTATCTCAGTTAACAGCGCAGAGCAAAACGTTTTATCAAGAAGGAGGCCACTGCACAGGATTCAGGCAAGGTGTAGTATGCTCTTCTTGGAGAAGGGAGGCAATGTTGCCTCCTGACAGAGGAAGAGAACACTGCAGTCCACCCTCTCCACTTGTCCCCCACATGCCAAGACACTAGGATTGATTATGGGTCAAACCCAGGTCTGGGCCTACCATTAGGCAGAGTGAGGCAACTGCTTCATGCAATAGATGCTGGGGGCTGGGGGCTGGAGAGCAGCAACGAGGTGTCAGAGGACAGAGAAGTATCTGCCACTTGACCTATCCTGTGCTCCCTAAGCTAACCCGCTGCCCTCTGTTGTGGTGGTGTGGAAACAAGATTCTTTTTGACTTTATCATCTGAATAATGTGGTATCAGCAAACTTAGTTTTGCCCCCACGCCAAACAAGACCCGGGATACTGATATGGTATAATGTTATATTTATTAAAATATAACAAATATTAGGCCATAATCAAATTCAATCAAATTCATCCAGTGTAACTCCTTCAGACAGATGAGGTGCAGACTAACTAGTAGGAAATACTCCCTCAAGGTTAAAATAGGTCAGTCACCTTGGACTGTAACTCCCGACCAAGGATGTGGGAAAAGTCATCCCTCCTTGCTATTGGAGTCAGGTATGTGGTTCCAACTTCCGCATCCTGGCCCCACTGTACAGGCATTCACCATGATGCGCAAGCCGGTCCCACTAGGACACTCCCCAGATCCACACCAGACATTAAGCACTGATGGTTCCCTAGGGAGTGCCCTTTACCAAAATGCCTCAGCCTCCTTACTTTTTTTCCAAATACCTCACCTGCCTGAATTCCACGCCACAAGAGGGGATCAGCTGAAGCTTGGTCCCCTCAGCCCAAAGAAAAGAAAAACTCCAAACCCAACCTAAGATCCTCACACCCACACTCAGAGAGATGAATGCCATCATCTCAAAACAAATGTGGGGAATGAAACTGAATGATGAATGGAAGCCCCACCAAGAGACAAAACCAGGTCCCTAAACTTTCTATTAACCCACCTTCTGGACCTATCAATCCTGTTGGGGTGAATCACACCCCTACCACACTCTTCTCACCAGCATATCTGACCATACTAGAATGAGATCTGGATAAGAATGCATGAGCCAGGTAGAATCATGCGTGACCTAGAGCAGCAAATCCAAACCTGGCCACTGCACCAAGTCATTCTCCCCCAAATGAACTAACAAAACGTAGGGCCGGTTAGCCGAAGACATGATTCGGCATATCAAAGGCATCAATCCATCCCACAACATGCCCCTCTGAGCCTCACAGCTAACAGTTGCACGAACAGAAAGCTGTAGCTGTGTCCCAGCAAGAGAAGAGAAGGCCCTCCAGTGCACCCAAAATATAATAGAATGGCCACAGAGGACGATCCTCGCAGGAACTGGAAGGCTCTGCACACCTAAGGAAAACAGAAACAACAAAAGACGTTGGGATTAATACCTGACATATGACTTAAAAGCGGAAGAACGCCACCTGCCAATCGCCTGGATATCATCAACGCTCATGCCCATGAGGGCTGCAGCCATGGCCGCCCCAATCCAAAAGGAATGCAGCCCATCAACTCCAGCATCGCGACCACTGGCCAACAAGGCCCACTGAACAATGGCCCAAAATTGAAACTGAGTCAGGGCAGAACCATCCTCATATATGAAGAGATATCGCTGGCCTGATAGACAAAAATTGTCGCACTGCAAAAACTGGGCATAATTCAGGAACCTGGCAACTGCGTAAAGATACAATACTGCCACGGCCCTGTTGATCAGTCTTAGAGACTTGAAGGGAGAACCTCACTAAATCAGCACCTAGAGTGCAATCGCTAGAGCAGAAGGCTCAATAGGACACATCACATTTCGAGGAAACTAATACTTCACAAGGGTGAAAAGCACCATAGAACATCGTCAGAGTTACTGCGGCGAAAGGTGTGACTCATACTGAGATGAGCACATAGAATTAAACAAAGGCAGGATCTGGAAGATGACATCGGGCGTAATTGGCCTCCTTCGGTCAGTGGGCCTGTGAGCGGAACGCGACCAACTCTGAAGGACCTTTCTGACCCTAAATTTACAGAATGATCCTGCAATCCTCTTGCCTTGAAAATAAAGGCCAGTGCACAGAGGTGTCCAGCGATGGTTGACACAGAAATATTTTGCCCTTTTAAATGCAACATAAATTGCAGCAAATGAGATACAGGAATTGGCAAAGCAAAAGGCCAAGCATCGTGAGCGCAAAATGCCTGTAATTTTCCAAAAGCACACTGGTAGGCTCTCTGAGTGCTGAGAGCAAGGGCAGAGGCTATGGCGGCCCCCACTTCTAATTCCAAGGCTCCACAGGAAAGAAGGTAATGCTGGCTCGTATGGCCTGAATATGATCTGAACGCATGCCCACGAGGGCAGCGGCCGCTGCTGTTCCACTTTGAAAGGAGTGTAACTCATACTCTCCTGCATCTCACCACAGGCCTGTAAGGGCCCCCCAAATGTGAAAGCAGCATTGCAATTGGGTTAGGGCAGATACGTTGAGATGTATGAACAGGTAATGCCGGCTTGTATGATCAGAATGCTTCCAGAACGCATGCCCATGAGGGCGTCGGCTGCTGCTGCTCCAGTTATAAAGGAATGCAATTCATACTTTCCTGTATCTCGCCACAGGCCCATAAGGGCCCCCCGAACTTGAGATCAGTATTGAAATTGGGTTCAGGTTTGTGGCTTCCTTTATGGAATCAATCCATCTGTTTTCCCCAGCATTATTGTCTTTTCTAGTGAATCATGTCTTCTCATTATGAGTCAAAAGTATGATAACCGCAGTTTCATCATTTTAGCTTCTAGTGATAGTTCAGGTTTAAGTTGTTCTTACACCCAATTATTTGTCTTTTTTGCAGTTCATGGTATCCGCAAAGCTCTCCTCCAACACCACATTTCAAATGAGTTGATTTTTCTCTTATCTGCTTTTTTCACTGTCCAACTTTCACATCCATAAATAGAGACTGAGAATACCACGGTCTGAATGATCCTGATTTTAGTGTTCAGTGATACATCTTTGCATTTGAGGACATTTTCTAGTTCTCTCATAGCTGCCCTCCTCAGTCCTAGCCTTCTTCTGATTTCGTGATTATTGTCTCCATTTTGGTTAATGACCGTGCCAATGTATTGATAATCCTTGACAAGTTCAATGTTCTCATTGTCAACTTTGAAAAATGAAATGGACTGCCTTCAAGTCAATTCCAACTTATGGGTGACCCTTTGAATAGGGTTTTCATGGTAAGCAGTATTCAGAGGGGTTTACCATTGCCTTCCTCTGAGGCTGAGAGGCAGTGACTGGCCCAAGGCCACCCAGTGAGCTTCATGGCTGTGTGGTGATTTGAACCCTGGTCTCCCAGGTCATAGTCTAACACCTTAACCACTACATCACACTGGCTCTTGAACAAATGGGCTACAAAAAGGGGATTGCAACATGAAGCACCAGTTCAGCAAGAGGTTCTGTTGTCATTACTTTAGTCTTCTTGATGTTCAGTTGTAGTCCTGCTTTTGTGCTTTCCTCCTTCATCAGCATTTGTTTCAAATCATTACTGGTTTCTGCTAGTAGTATGGTATCAACTGCATATCTTAAATTATTGATATTTCTCCCTCCAGTTTTCACACCTCCTTCATCTTGATCCAATCCTGCTTTCTGTATGATATGTTCTGCATATAGGTTAAACAACTAGGATGATAAAATATACCAGTGTCTCACACCCTTTCCAATTGGGAACCAATCGGTTTCTTCATATTCTGTCCTTACCGTAGCATCTTGTCCAGAGTATAGGTTGCGCATCAGGACAATCAGATGCTGTGGCACCCCCATTCTTTTTAAAGCATTCCATGATTTTTCATGATCTACACAGTCAATGGCTTTACTGTAATCTATTTATTTATTTAATTAATTAAATTTATATACCGCCCCATAGCCGAAGCTCTCTGGGCGGTTCACAACAGTCATACATCAAATACAATAAACCACATATTTAGACAATTTAAAACAACTTTAAAATATTTAAAAATTCTTAATAAAGTTAAAAAACAATTTTTTCACATACTAAAATGCCTGGGAGAATAGGAGAGTTTTGACCTGGCGCCGAAAAGATAATAATGTTGGTGCCAGGCGTACCTCATCAGGAAGATTGTTCCATAATTCAGGGGCCACCATTGAAAAGGCCCTTTTTCTTGTTGATACCCTCCGAGCTTCCCCATGAGTAGGCACCCGGAGGAGGGTCTTCGATGTTGAGCATAGTGTACGGGTAGGTTCATATCGGGAGAGGCGTTCCATCAGGTATTGTGGTCCTGAACCGTATAAGGCTTTATAGGTTAACACCAGCACTTTGAACCGGGCCCGGAAACATATAGGCAGCCAATGCAAGCGGGCCAGAATCGGTGTTATATGTTTGGACCGCCGGGTCCCTGTTATCAATCTGGCCGCTGCATTTTGCATGAGCTGCAGTTTCCGAACCGTCTTCAAAGGCAGCCCCACATAGAGTGCATTGCAGTAATCTAATTTAGAGGTTACCAGAGCATGAACAACTGAAGCGAGATTCTCTCTGTCCAGATAGGGACGTAGCTGGGCCACCATCCGAAGTTGATAAAAAGCACTCCGTGCCACCGAGGCTACTTGTGCCTTGAGTGACAGGGATGGTTCTAAAAGAACTCCCAAGCTACAAACCTGCTCCTTCAGGGGGAGTGCAACCCCATCCAGAACAGGGCGAACATCCACCATCCGGTCAGGAGAACCGCCCACTAACAGCATCTCAGTCTTGTCTGGATTGAGCCTCAGTTTGTTAGCTCTCATCCAGTCCATTGTCGCAGCCAGGCATTGGTTCAGCACATTGACAGCCTCACCTGAAAAAGATGAAAAAGAGAAGTAGAGCTGTGTGTCATCAGCATACTGATGGCAACGCACTCCAAAACTTCTGATGACCGCACCTAGTGGCTTCATGTAGATATTAAAAAGCATGGGGGACAGAACTGACCCCTGCGGAACTCCATACTGGAGGGCCCAGGATGTTGAGCAATGCTCCCCCAACACTATCCTCTGGAGACGGCCCTCCAAGTAGGAGCGGAACCACTGCCAAGCAGTGCCGCCAACTCCCAAATCAGCAAGTCTCCCCAGAAGGATACCATGGTCAATGGTATCAAAAGCCGCTGAGAGATCAAGGAGAATCAGCAGAGTCACACTCCCCCTGTCTTTCTCCCGACAAAGGTCATCATACAGGGCGACCAAGGCTGTCTCTGTACCAAAACCAGGCCTGAAACCCAACTGAAATGGATCCAGATAACCTGTCTCATCCAAGAGTGTCTGGAGCTGGTTGGCAACCACTCGTTCCAGGACCTTGCCCAGGAATGGAACATTTGCTGCCGGCCTATAGTTATTAAGATTTTCTGGGTCCAGAGACGATTTCTTCAGAAGTGGTCTTACTACCACCTCTTTCAGGCAGCTAGGGACCACTCCCTCTCGCAATGAGGCATTAATCACTTCCCTGGCCCAGCCGGCTGTCCCAATCCTGCTAGCTTTTATCAGCCAAGAGGGGCAAGGATCCAACCTAGAAGTGGTTGCACGCACCAGTCCAAGCACCTTGTCAACGTCCTCAAGCTGTACCAACTGAAACTCATCCAAAAAATCAAGACAAGGCCAAGCTCTGGACACCTCATTCGATTCAACTGCTATAACACTGGAGTCTAAATCCTGGCGGATGCAAGAGATTTTATCCTGGAAGTGCCTAGCAAATTCATTGCAGCGGGCCTCAGATGGCTCCACCATGTCCCTAGGGCCAGAATGTAATAGACCTCGGACAATTTTGAAAAGCTCCACCGGGCGGGAGATGGAAGATGTAATAGTGGCAGCAAAATATTGCTTTTTTGCTGCCCTCACCGCCCCTAAGTATAATTTAGTATAGGCACTTACTAGTGCATAATTGCATCCATCAGGAGTTCGCCTCCATCTGCACTCAAGCCGTCTCCTATGCTGTTTCATTGCTCTCAGCTCCAGAGTGTACCATGGAGCTTTATGAGCTCTACACAGGAGAGGGCGTACAGGAGCGATCATGTCAACTGCCCAGGTCATTTCTGTATTCCACAGTTCAACCAGGGTTTCGACAGGAGCGCCAGCCCTATCAGCCAGAAAACTCCCCAGAGCTCTTTGAAAATCACCAGAAGTCATCAGTCTCTGGGGGAGGACCATCTTAATAGATCCCCCACCCTTGCAGAGGGGAAAAGCCGCTGTAAGTCTAAACCTCAACAAGCGGTGATCTCTCCATGACAAAGGGACTGATGTAAAACTCCCAACATTCAGATCACCATCACAGGGTGATTTCCTTCTGAAATTCCTTGGTCCGTTCCATTATTCAACAAGTTTGCGATATTATCTCTGGTGCCTCTTCTCTTTCTAAATCCATACAAGTTTCTATTTCCAAATCTGAAACCCCATTTCTAGGAACTATATGAAAATTTACATTAAAATGTTTGTTTCCCACAGAAATTTGTAACCATCACACCGTGACTTCAATAGCATTTCCACTGTACAATTACAAAATAATAGAATAGTTTTGTATGTTTTCAGGGACACACTTTAAAGAGTCAACTACTGTCTCAGTAATATTTGCCTATGCCCATTCTCTAATAAAAATGTTACCACATCTCTAAATATATAGTTCAGGTCAACATAGATTTTGGCTTGTCTATGACCCCGAAGAAGACATTCTCCTTCTCCAGCTCCTGTAGCAATCCCTGCTGTTGCTCTTCCTGATCATCCATCAAGACCCCATTTCCCTAAAAGTATGCTGTATCAACCGTGTTATTCACCTCTTTAGTAGTAAATTTCTTGCAAAGTGATATCATCCCATAAAATCAAAAGTATGTTGCTCCATAGGCTGGACAGCTTCTTGAGCCATACATTCTACCACATTGCCTACAAAGATCAGATCCTGTTGACTTACATTTCCTTTTAACAACTGCCTGATCTGTATATTTCCTGATCTTTTCCACAGCAACTTTAACCTTTAACTCTTCCACTACTCTGAAGCTTTGCTGGTTTAATTCTACTGCTTGACATAACTGCATAGCTGTATCCAATGTCAAGTCAGGCTCCTTCAACAAATGTCTTCCCAATCCAGAAAGGTTTATGCCCAGCACAGTATATCTTCTTAAAGAATATCTCAGCTCCCCCAAATTGCAAGTCAAACTTTTTGTTCTTAAATCTGAGGAAAACATTCCAAACGTTTCTCCATCTTGCTGATACATTGATTTAAATAGCTTTTCACAGAGACATTACTTTTAGGAAGACAGTACTTCTCAAACTTTTCCACTAGTGCCTTATAACCATTTCCCTTTTCAGCAGACAGCTCAAAGGAATTATGCAAGTTTACTGCATCAGTGCCTGCCATATTAAGAAAAATAGCAATTTTCTGTACATTTGGCTTATCATATAACTGCATAGCAACAAGATAGTCTGAAACTCTTGCTTAAATCTCTTCCATTCCTCAGATGGCTTATGTGAGAGACACAGCAGAGCCATTATAGATTCTATCATACCTTCCCAAAATGTATTTCAGTAGTGGTATCATGTGTTATTTTCCATATGCGGTTCTAGATTCAATATAGCAGTTTAGAACAAGTGTTTTATTAATAAGCAAGCAAACATATATGTACAGCATCCATCAAATGAACTTAACCTTCTTTAACTGACCAAGCCGACTGACAGGCTTGCTTTTACATTCTATTGGTCTTCAAGATATAGTATAGTATACTATAAGATATAGTATATAAGATTCAAGGTACAGTATAGTACAGTATAGATATCTGTCGGAACGCATCTCCTGATATGAACCGGCTCGTACACTACGGTCTACTACGAAGGCCCTCCTCCGGGTCCCGATGCATAGGGAGGCCCGGAGGGTGGTGACGAGATCTAGGGCCTTCTCAGTGGCGGCCCCTGAATTGTGGAACAGTCTCCCCGAGGAGGTATGCTTGGCGCGGACACTATCATCTTTTCGGCGCCAAGTTAAAACCTTTCTCTTCTCTGAGGCATTTTAATCTTAGTTAAATGTTTGTAACTTGGTTTTAGATTGTGTAGTTTTTATATGCTTGTTGTATCAGATTCTGTAATTTTATTGTATTTTATGTTAACCGCCCAGAGAGCTATTGCTAGTCGGGCGGTATATAAGTTTAATAAATAAATAAATAAATAGTATAGTACATAATCACATATATGGTGACAAGTGTGTTTGCAGCCAGGTACTATGTGAAGTGATAATCAATGGCACATGTGTGTTTTGCACTTTGGTAACTACATCCAAAGACATCTCTTATGAAAAGCAAGCCTTCAATGACAGTCTCGCTTTTTAAAAAAACAACAGCACTGAAAAGACCTTCATTAACTTTCCATCATTGAAATTCTCCTTTATCCTCTAACCTAGTTTTGTAAGGTCCTCATCACAAGTGAATTCTCTTTGCTCGCCCTGCTAAACAACCATCCTCATCACATAACCATGACTGCCCAGACAGATCCCAATTACGCTAAAGAATAGACTTCTCTCCGTAATCCCTTTAATCCTTTAATCTCAGATTATTGGAAGGCTAGTTGTAAAAGGTGGCCCATTTACTGAGAAAATTGCATGATTTCATATGCCAGTTAATGTACTGCTTAATGTACCAACAGCACCTGCTACTAGCAGTATGTGTCAGTTAACTGCTTGCCGTCCATTTTGTCCTTGTGATTGCTCTCATATCTGTTCTATGGTGTGATATTAAATTGTTTAATAGATGGAGTCTATAGTTTGCACTGGCCCTGTTTCTGGCATCCCAGTAAAATGTGTCTCATGCTTAGGACTGCATTCCCTCTAAAGGAGCAGCTTGTAAGTACTTCTGGACCCACCGCTGTCACCAGAGGCACAAGTGAGTTTGGTAGAGAAGATTGCCTTCAGTGTTTTGGCTGGTGGTACAACTGTGACCCTATCTGAACAAAGGAAGTCTAGCTTCTGTTGTTTATGCTCTAGGTAACTGCTAGGTTAGATTACGATAACATGTTATACATGGGGCTGCTTTTGAAGATAATTTGGAAACTGCAGCTGTGCAATTGTAGATGTGTGTTCTCTGAATGTGCCCTCAAAGAAATAAAAACTGAAGCTTGTCACAAGAGTTAGTCAGCCTGCCGGTTGCCACCACCCTGCTTCCACTCTACCGGCATTGGCGTTGGCATCATGGGCCAGGGCATGCAGATGAAGACCCTCAGTGTTAAGCTGTACTACTCTTGGCCTGAGCCACAGCCTGTCACCATTTCAGACTGGTGTACCGCCCCTTGAAATAGTTGTAAGTTTAGGTGAGACAGAATGTCTTTCCTGGATATTTTTTTTCTTAATATGTTATTTGCTATTTAATTTGAATTTTTGTTCAATGTATTGCTCTATTGATGCATTGCTTTATTGATGTATTGCCTTGTAGATGTATTTTATATTTGTGTTTACTTTATTTTTTGGTAAGCCGCCGTGAGGGCCTTTTGGCCGAAAGGCGGGGTATAAATAAACATTTACATAACATAACAATATGCTTCTTAGTGCAATGATCTGTGTGGGTCCTTGATTGGCTTGACATAAACATGGGAGCACCTGATCACCAGCACCCCACCACCTGTATCGCTGTGCTCCCAAATCCCTGGGTAGCTGCCGTGGAAACTGCACCAACCCTGAAAGAGTGCATCCCATACAGCCCGGGATCCAGATCTAAAATTGGAACTCAGTCAAAGGCTGACCATTCTGGAGACAAATAGGAGTCCTTGCAGATGTACACCTAAATTGCAAAAAGATCCTAAGGCCTGAACTGGATAGGGTCCATCAACAGGGAAGAGGCCCAGGTGATAAAGGCTATCAGTCTTCGACTTGCGCAGCCGACTCTGCACCCCACTGCCATATTTTTGGTACGTACCAAAAGCTATCCGAGAGATGATTTGTTAAGCCATCGGTCTTCATATAAAAGCCAAACGACCAGTTCCAGTCATCCTCATGCCTGCGAAGGGCCCTTGATGTTTCCCTGGCCAAAGGCCCATTGACTCCTCTACTAGCTGCCCAAATGCAGCCATAAGCTGACTACACTGCAAGGCCAGCAAAAGAAAATCAACAGGTAATGCACTACTGCATTAGAGCCAACTCCCACTCAATGAATGTACTAAAGCATTCAAAAGCTGAACACAAAATAGAACCTCCCATGGGCAGAACTCGATCCATAAAACAAACCCTTAAATGAAACCTCAACAGCTCAAAGTCCCAAGGGTAGACTGGCAGGAGAGCCGATTCCATATCATACTTACTCATGAGAGCGCCTGGCCGAAGTGCCAAACCATAACAACTGTGCTGTCAAAGGAAGCATAATGTACTGAACACTAATGCTCAGAAATAGCATCATTCACCAACTGCCCCCTAGGGTAAGACACGTGATGAATGAGGCAACATTGTCCAGGATCTGTTATAGGAACAAAAACCCCAGAGGGGAGAGGAATATCCTCAAAGTGGGCAAAGGAGGGTAACAACATAGGCCCAGAACCCTTCCTTTGGCCACCTCATCTATGATCTCCTGCACCACCAGCTGTGTTCCAAGTACCGACTTCCCCAACAACTGGAATTCTAAAACCAAACCAAAACCTTCACCCAAAGTAGACTGCATCTGCCCACCTAGGATACTGATGGAGCAAAGGCAAAAGCTGCTGAATATTAATCAGGGTGGGACCCCTTACCTGAAGGCTGCCCTCCTGATCTGGACCTTTTCCTCTTCAGAAAACCCTTAAACCCCTCAACTCTAGAGCAGCTGGTTAAAGGATGGGAGCCAGCACAGACGGAACACTCATATCTAAATTTATATGGGTTCCTGTTGCAAAAGCCCTTAGCACTGAACTCCGAGCAGGCAGGGTTGAACCCCCTGACCCATGGAAGGCTCCACAGTGGCAGACTTACTAAGTAAATGCCCACTGTCCGCCCTGTCACCTTGCACAGGTTGAGCTGCAGCCATAAACTGCAACCACAACTCTGGTCCTTCCTGTCCCACTGCAGATGAGCATCCACTGCTGCCCTCATCCTAAAAAATTAATCATAGGCCAGCCATGCTGACCCCATGAATTCCAAATACACCCTAAAAATTAGATCTAGGTACTTCACCAAAGCTGCCGCCCTCATAGGCTGGTGCTGGTTCACTACCCACATGTAAATTAAAAATCCTGCCATCCAATTGCCGCAGGTCCTATCCACCTTTTTCTTTTTAAATTTCTCATTGTCTCTTTCCTCCTGCTTATCCTTTTCCTTCTGTCCAGGCTCTCTATATAACAAGGAAAACACATCAACGTATTCCCCCTTCCAAATACGCTCCTTTGTTGCCAACAACACATGAGCCCCTAGGGATGCTGACGTCTCCCCAAATGGAACAGTGCCAGCCTGGACAGAAGCCAAAGGATCAGCAGGGAGCTCCCACAGAAGTCTAAACCTGCCTGCAAGCCTCACTCGTGGGCTGCTGCTGGACCAGAGGAGACATACCCCTCCCATACCCAGCAGGCACAGCCCCTGCATAAGGAAGACAAGGCCACCCCTGAGCTGCTCCCCAAGGCATGGCCCAAGGCCCCATCCCAGGCCACCCAGCCATTTCCCACACATTACCTGAAGCAGTGGACTCATCAACACCCGGATGAGCTGCAGCCGCCTCCACTGCAGGACTCCCTGGAACCACTGATTCCACCTCAGGTGCCGAATAAGCAGGTGCAAACTGACCTGAGGAGCCCTTCAGCGCAGCTAATTGGTCTAGAATAGAATTCCAATCAGTCATACTGACCTTTCTTATCCTGTGGACCCTTAGCTGCCATAGCCTTCCTCCCACTAGCCTCGAGAGGTTGCCTGTTCCACCTTTCTAGGGACTCAGTGTGGGCTAACGCCGAGGCCATACCAGGCCCCTAATCCTCCGAGGAAGAGGACTCCTAGGGTGGAGGTGGCAGCCGCAGAGCTGGCCTCTTCATGGCCTTCCCTTCCCCTTCAGGCCACCTGCATCCCTCTTGGGAGGCATAGTAGTAACCACTAGGCCTACCCCTACTGAAATAAGCAAAACTGTCTGCTCAAAATGGCTCCCCAAAGTGGCCACCACACAAGAGGCAGTAAAATATGCCCAAAATGGCTGCTTCAAAATGTCCACCACACTTGAGGCACCAAAATGTGCTCAAAAAGGCAACCATGCAAGAGGCAGCAAAAATGTGCTCAAAATGCCTGCCCCAATATGGCTGCCCTGTTGGCTTGTGTGTTGTTGTGTGAAACAGCATACATTACGTTGGAGTTAAGTTGAGCAAGAAAACGTCTTCAGAGCATGTTAAGAGTCTTTATTAAGACATTAAGGCCAGAGGCTTAAGAGTAAATACATGTAGAGATTCTTCAGTCACCCCCCCTTCTGGGACATCTCTCTCCATAGATGAACACAAAAGACAGCCTCTCAGCTCAGAGGCATAATTCAGAAGAGAACAACACATAGTCTCTGTTAGAACTTTCCCAGTCGTTATCAGATGGCTACCATAGCAACGACCCAGGCAGTCCGTTCCCAGACAGAGCATAGACATAACTCCCCCTTAACCACAGTTACGTCTTCACACTTGCAGGCTTCATGGAAAACTACTAGAGACAGTAATGCCTACTGGTCACCAGCCCAACATGCCCAAGCATAAAAGGCAGCAAGAAGAGTCACCCCACAAAATGGCCGCCCTTTCCAAAAAAGGCACAAAAAGGCACCTGGCTAAGAAAAGCCACGCCACTCAGTCCCACGGGACCCAAACTTGGCTCCCAGTTCCCAGTGAGCACTAAAGTGAGTGAGCTTTCCGGGTTGGCTCCATTCATTGCATTCATTGCTCTTGGACCCTTTACCGTCTTTGGGCCCGTGTTGTGACGACTACTGCTATTGTTGTTTGCCAGCCATCATCATTGTTGTTGTTTGGTGGTATGAGTGGTTTGTATGAGTGTGGGTGTGATTGTGTATAGATTATGAGTTTTGTTGTTTATTTTATTTTTATTATGTGCCTGGGCGGGAGGATAGGGTGTGGGGAGGGAGGACCAGAGGGGGCCCCTATTAGCATAGTGATGGGCAATGGGAGGTATGGTGTTGTGAGGAGGACATGCCAGTTTAGGGGAACTCGGCCCAGACAATTGGTGGCTGTACTGTGTTCCGGTCCTCCCCGCACCCACAGGATTGCTGGTAGTTCTATCAGCCAACCCTTGGATCTCCAGTTGCTGCTTCTTAATGCCAGATCGGTAAATAATAAAATCCCCCTCATCCATGATTTAATTGTGGATGAGGTGGCCGATCTGGCGTTTATTACTGAAACCTGGGTGAACGATCTGGGAGGCATTAATCTCTCCCAGCTATGCCCACCTGGGTATTCGGTTCAGCATCTGGGAAGGTCCGAGGGTCGGGGAGGGGGAATCGCTGTGGTCTATAGAAGTTCAATCCCTCTTGTTAGGCACCCTATCCAGGTGGCTAATGGTCTGGAGTGCCTTCATATTGCGTTGGGTCAACGAGACAGACTGGGAATACTGTTGGTGTACCGTCCACCCTGCTGCCCAACAGCTTCCCTAACTGAGCTGACGGAGGTGGTCGCGGGTTTGGTGTTGCGATCCCCCAAACTTTTGGTATTGGGGGATCTCAACATTCATGCCGAGACCGCTTTGTCTGGGGCGGCTCAGGACTTCATGGCCTCCATGACAACCATGGGGCTGTCTCAATTTGCTATTGGCCCTATGCATATTTCGGGGCATACTCTAGACTTGATTTTTCCCACTGGATTAGGGGATGGTGATCTGGGAGTGAGGGATTTTACATCTATTCCTTTGTCATGGTCAGACCACCGCCTATTGAGGTTTAGACTCACAATGTGTTCTTCCCTCTGCAAGGGTGGAGGACCAATTAAGATGGTCCGTCCCCGGAGACTAATGAATCCTGAGGGTTTTCAGAAGGCTCTAGGGAGTTTTCCGGGTGATAAAACTGACGCTTCTGTCGAAACCCTGGTCAATCTGTGGAATACGGAAATGACCCGGGCAGCTGACACGATCACTCCAATGCGCCCTCTTCCTTGCAGAGCTCAATTGGCTCCATGGTTTACCCCGGAGCTAAGAGTGATGAAGCAAGAAAGGAGACGGCTTGAGTGCAAATGGAGACGAACTCCCGACAGCTGTAGTCTTGTACTTGTGAAGGTCTCTACCAAGCTGTATGTGAAGGCGGTGAGGGCAGCAAAGAAGCAGTACTTTGCTGCCACCATTCAGTCATCTTCTAACCGCCCAGCGGAGCTTTATAAAGTTGTTCGGGGACTTTTACATTCTGGTCCCCAGAACGCAATAACACCATCAATAGCCCGCTGTAATGAGTTTGCGAGACACTTCCAAGATAAGATCATGAACATCCGCCGGGACCTTGACTCCAATATTGTAGCAGTTGACCCTAATGAGGTGTCCAGAGCACAGTTGTGTCCTGTTTTATTGGATGAGTTTCAGTTGGTACAGCTCGAGGATGTGGACAAGGTGCTTGGACAGGTGCGGGCGACCACGTCTGCCCTGGACACTTGCCCCTCGTGGCTAATAAAAGCTGGCAGGAATGGAACAGCCGGATGGGCCAAGGAGGTGGTTAATGCCTCTTTACGAGAGGGAGTGGTACCACTTAGTCTGAAACAGGCGGTGGTGAAACCGCTCCTAAAAAAGCCCTCCTTGGACCCTGAAAATTTTGACAACCATAGACCGGTAGCAAATATCCCATTCCTGGGCAAGGTTTTAGAGCGTGTGGTCGCTCGCCAGCTCCAGGCTCTCTTGGATGAAACTGATTATCTGGATCCATTTCAATCGGGCTTTCGACCGGGATTTGGTACAGAAACAGCCTTGGTCGCCCTGTATGATGACCTCTGTCGGGAGAGAGACAGAGGGAGTGTAACTCTGTTGGTTCTCCTGGATCTCTCAGCGGCTTTTGATACCATCAACCATGGTATCCTTCTGGAGCGGCTTGCGGACTTGGGAGTTGGAGGCACTGCCTGGCAGTGGCTGTGCTCCTACCTCGAGAATCGTCTCCAGAAGCTGGTGCTTGGGGAGCATTACTCGAATCCCTGGGTACTCCAATATGGGGTCCCGCAGGGGTCAGTTCTGTCCCCCATGCTCTTTAATATCTATATGAAGCCGCTGGGTGAGGTCATCAGGAGATTTGGAGTGCATTTCCAGCAATATGCTGATGATACGCAACTCTACTTCTCCTTTTCATCTTCTTCAGGTGAGGCTGTTGATGTACTAAATCACTGCCTGGCCGCGATAATGGACTGGATGAGAGCTAATAAAGTGAGACTCAATCCTGACAAGACTGAGATGCTGTTGGTGGGGGAGCTCTCTGCCCAGATGGCTGATGTCTGACCTGCCCTAGATGGGGTTACACTCCCCCTAAAGGAGCAGGTCCGTAGTTTGGGGGTCTTATTAGATCCGCTCCTGTCTCTGGAGGCTCAGGTAGCCTCGGTGGCATGGAACGCGTTCTACCAGCTTCGGCTGGTAGCCCAACTACGACCCTATCTGGACAGGGAGAACCTTGCCACAGTTATCCATGCTCTGGTAACCTCTAAATTGGACTACTGTAATGCACTCTACGTAGGGTTACCTCTGAAGACGGTTCAGAAACTTCAGCTGGTGCAGAATGCTGCAGCCAGAGTTCTTACTGGGATTAAAAAATATGATCATATAACCCCTGTCCTGGCCCAGCTGCACTGGCTACCAATATGTTTCCGGGCCAGATTCAAAGTGTTGGTTCTTACCTATAAAGCCCTTAACGGCATTGGACCGCAATACCTGGTGGAACGCCTCTCCCGCTATATACCTGCCCGTTCACTACATTTGACATCGAAGGCCCTTCTCCGGGTTCCAACACATATGGAGGCCCGGAGAGTAATAACCAGAACTAGGGCCTTCTCAGTGGTGGCCCCCGAGCTATGGAACGCCCTCCCTGATGAGATATGCCTGGCGCCTTCTTTGTTATCCTTTCGGCGCCAGGTAAAGACCTACATCTTTGCTCAGGCATTTTAATTTAATTTTATTTAATTTGTCTTTGTCTTGATTTTGTTTCTATATTTTACAGTGTATTGTTATCATGTTTATTGTATTTTAATCTGTTTTTACCTTTTGTACACCGCCCTGAGAGCTAGAAAGCTATAGGGCGGTTTAGAAATCTAATAAAAAAAAAAAAAAATAATAAAGTGGCAAAGTCCATCCCCTGGCACCCAGGAAGGCCCCGGAGACCACCAAATGGCAGCCGCACAAAAGGCCATGACCCAGCAACCAGGCCCAACTGCACCCCAACTCCAAACCTTGTAGGCCCTGCAGAGCCTGCCAAGACTTGCACTCCAGCACCGCCAGTGCTCCTCCATAGCACACAAGCGCCTGTCAGGCCTGTGTTGCCTCACTGTTGCCACTGCTACTCCACAATGCACAAGCACCTGTCTGGCCCACACTGCCTCGCTACCACTGCTGAAGCCTCATCACTACCTCAGCCTCTCTCCAAAGGCCCACACAGCCTCATCTCCAACCCGTGTAGCCTCACCATTGCCACTCTCCTGAGGCTCACACACCCTTGCCTCCGACGCCTCACGGCTGCCACAGCCTCCTAAAGCCTGTGCAGTCTCCTCTCTGCCGCCTCACAGCTGCTGCAGCCTCCTGAAACCCACAAAGCCTCACCTCCACCACCTTGCAGCTGCTGCAGGCTCTGTACCACCTGTCATGCCACCTCTCTCAACTCCATGCTCCAACCGAACCAGCCACCGGCCCAGGCCTCCAGGCAGAAAGGTAAGCCATGACCTGCTCATCTGTCATGCGAGGCCTGAAAGAGACCGAAGGGAGCTTGAAAGAGACTGAGGGGAGACGGAGCAGGGCTTAAATAGCCACCCTGCTCCACCCCCTGTGCAACATGGTGTGTGTGGCCACGCTGCCACCAAAGTGGGGGGGGGGCTTTGAAGCCATGCCTCGTCTTACGCGGAATGGTTGCAAAGGTCTGCCATTGCCAGAGCCCTTGGGTCTGGCGCTGGCAGGAATTGTGTTTTGAAATGTTTTTAACAGTTTTTAGTATGCTGCCCTGAGCTTCTTTGGAAGGAAGGGCAGGATATTAAATTCAAGAAATAAATACCTCAGCCTGGCTCCTGCTGCTGGTACATGCTACAGCCATAACCCCTGTTGGTCACACATTTGAAGTACATTAGAGGGGGCTCTACAGCGATGTAGCTCTTCCATTTGAGGGGTACCATGATTACTTCCCCACTCATATGGAGGATTTCTACATAGATACAGTGGTATGTACCGTAGAACCCCTTCCAAAGTGCTACAAACATGGAGGGCAGTGGCATGACTGCAGCGCACATCAGCGGCAGTGACATGGCTAGTCCATGTGCCCTGTAACTTCCCTTATGCATTATTTCCATTATTATTATCCATTTCAATCGAGCTTCAGGCCTGGACATGGGACTGAAACAGCCTTGGTCGCCTTGGTAGATGATATGAGGAGGACGCGGGATAGCGGCGAATGCACCTTCCTTGTCCTCCTTGATCTCTCAGCGGCTTTCGATACCGTTGACCACATTATCCTCCTGGACCGCCTGAAGAGGTTAGGTATGGGGTGCACTGTATTGCAGTGGTTCCATTCCTTCCTCTCTGGTAGGTACCAAAGAGTGGCATTGGAGGATGAGGTCTCGGATCCTTGGCCTCTCACTTGTGGGGTGCCACACGGTTCCATCCTCTCCCCGATGCTGTTCAACATCTATATAAAGCCGCTGGGGGCAATCATCAGGAGATTTGGGCTGCAATGCCATCAGTATGCGGATGACACGCAGCTCTATCTCTCATTTAAATCTTCACCAAGGTTGGCTATAGAAACCCTGTCCAAGTGCCTGGAGTCGGTGAGTGGCTGGATGGGAAGGAATAAGCTGAAGCTGAACCCTGACAAAACCGAGGTACTGTTTGTGGGAGACAAGGGAAGGCTGGGGGATGTGGACCTGGTGCTCAATGGGGTACGATTGCCCCTGAAAGACCAGGACCGCAGCCTGGGGGTCATTCTTGACTCCCAGCTGTCCATGGAGGCTCAAGTCTCGGCTGTGAGCTGGGCGGCGCTGTATCAACTCCATCTGATACGGAGGCTGTGCCCCTACCTTCCCAACCATCTGCTCCCACCAGTAGTACATGCCCTGGTCACCTCTTGCCTAGTCTACTGTAATGCGCTCTACGTGGGGTTACCCTTGAAAATGGTCCGGAAGCTGCAACTGGTACAGAATGCGGCGGCTCGTCTGATTAAAGGCAGCCGCCGGCAAGATCACATCACTCCAGTGCTGAAGGAGTTGCACTGGCTACCGGTTGTTTACCGGGCCCAATTCAAGGTGTTGGTTTCGACCTTTAAAATCCTATACGGTTTTAGCCCAGTCTATCTGAAGGAGCGCCTCCAGCATCGTCAGGGATGCCGCTCAACAAGATCAGCCTCAGAAGACCTCTCGATCCCACCAGTTAAAACAGCTAGACTGGTGAGGACTAGAGAGAGGGCTTTTTCAATAGTGGCCCCCACCCTGTGGAACTCTCTCGCAAATGATCTCCATCATGCCCCTTCTATGATAAGCTTCCGCCGGGCCTTGAAGACCTGGCTCTTCAGGCAGGCTTTTGGGGTGGGTTAGGTTTTTACTGTCATGGTTTTAAATTTTAACGTTTTAATGTATTGTTTTTTATCTTGTACGTCGCCCAGAGTGGCTGGACAACCAGCCAGATGGGCGACTAATAAATTTAATAAATAAATAAATAAATAAATTTCAATGTGACAAAGTTCCTGTGAACCTTCCTTATTCTCTTTTGGTAGAAAGTATAATTAACACTTGAACACTTGTGAGGTAATGGGAAGCTTTTGCTAATATTCCCCAAGTTTGTTGGTACAAGGTAAATCATCATGATCATCACCCCAAATTATTCTCTTTATTTATCACCACTGCTTCTTTTGATTTTGAGATACAGTTCTGAGCATTAAGCTTCCCAACAGGTTTCACCTATTGAAAGGCTCTTAAACATTTCTTAACCTGTTTCCCACAATACATGAATGACAGAATATTTTAGGAACTGTATCTGTGGAGTGAAAGCTGCAAAGCATTTTCTAGGTAATCAGGAAATCTAAAGTGGGTAGCTTACTATGACTGAGTAAATGCATTTTGAACAGATATGAGTGCTTTTGTGTACTTAACACTGGGATTTTCTTTTTGATCTCAGTTTCCACATTTAAAAGCATCCTAATCTTGTAGTTTTATAGCTCATCTTGAATGTTTATCAAGAGTTGCTATCATGGTGGATATACATGCACTCTGCATGTGCTATAAATTCCTTCTTTTTAAAAATAAAATAAAAGTTACTTTTTGTTTTTATGTTAACATTTAGTTGATTTTTAAAATTTGTTTATCTATACTCCAATTTTGATTTAAATATTAGCATGAATTACAAAATGGCAATTACTTGATAGACCAATTTTAGGAATGTAGATTGGTACAGACATCGTTTCAGCCGTCTTTGATGCTTTGCTTTAGGTAATGGTTTAATGATAACCTGTAGTCTATGGTTGCTAGTGGAATGTTTGCCCTTTCGGTGAATGAAAAACAAACCAGCAGAAAACAGTCATTTATAAGGCCAACCTGCTGGGAGCTCCTGCTGGGAGGAAGGCCGGGATATAAATAAATAAATAAATAAATAAACCTGTGTAGCCGGGTGTAACTTTGAACAATTAATTATGGCTGCTTTCAAACATGGGCTTATTGCATTATAGCGCTTCTGTCCCGATTTCTAAAATTCCCTTCAAACTGCAGTACCGGTTGCATTGAGGAACGGTAGATTTTCAGCTGATATACCAGCATTTCGAGCAACTGTCTTTCACATGGCTGCAGTGAATGTCTTGTTTTTCTCCCTTACCATTATATACATGCACACTGTAGTTCCCAACTGTGTAGGAGGTCTAAGATCTCATCCTGTTGCTATGTAACCCCTTCCCTTTAGAATCTGACATGGGTTTTTTTTAGTTGTATAGACACAGGGGTGTGTGTGGGAAATGCTGCTGCTACCCATGCCTATGCCGGAATACCAGTACAGTAGGGCCCCACTTTTCAGCGTTCTGCTAATATGGCAGTTTTCAATTAGAGTAAGGCTCCACTCATACGGTGCTTGTTCCGCTTTTACGGTATTGTTCAGCATGACGCACTCAGCAGCTGAGTGTCGGGCACCATTTTATTGATGGAGTTCTGCTTTTCGGTGATTTTTGCTTTTCGGCGAGGGTCTGAAATGTAACCCGCCGTATCAGTGGGGCCCTACTGTACAATTTTCATCAGACAAAAAAAAGTGTGCCTAAAGGGTGGGAACAACGCTGCATGCTGGGATGCCTGTCACATGAGCAGCTGCTCATGTGAAAAACTCCTGCAATTTTGCAGGTTCCCAAGATTGCAAACAGATTATTTCTGGCATTATTTATCACAAAAATCAGAACTAAACTTGCACAATATTCTGCTAGAATTCCAGAACTAGCTTGTACGTAGTGTGAAAGATCAAATACAGTGCAATGCGCAAATTACTAGGTAAGAAATCAACAGAATAATGGAATAAAGTGCAGTGTGAAAGCAGCCTATATCTATACACTTAGAAAAGAATGGTGAAATTAAGTTGTCCTTTATATTTACAAAGAGCAGAGAAGCTATTCAGGGGCTCTTCCTCTGAGGCTGCTAGAGTCTGCATGATGAGATCTGGTTCAGGAACAAAAATGAAAGTCTTAGATATTTTTTATATTTGTTTATACCAGGCTTGAACAAGTTGTGATCCACCAAGCTAAATACAACCTACTAATCATGTTTGGTGATCCACCAGGCCCTTGTCTAGAGAAAAGAACAGCAAGGTAGGGAGAGGTTGTCAAGTAACTGTTGGAAGTGGGGCAAGAGCAACTCCTGTTTGGGTTCTTTTGTTTGTATTCCAGAAGGAAAATAGAGTTAGGGACCTCCAGCTGGCTAAGCTTGTCTACCTTTACCTGTACTGTTCTCTACCTAACTTCCTTCCACTGTAAACTTTTATGCTCAGGAAAGCTGACCTGCTGCTCCATCTTTTTCTTTGACTGTCCAAAGAGAAAGGAGACCTCTCTGTCTTTGTTCTCTCTCCTGAGCTATGAGAGCAATACCCAAGTCTGGGCATTATGCCTCCAACTAGTTAGTTAGAACTAGGTATGCCTTCCCTATCTACTATGTATTTCTATAAATAAAGTAGCTTTTCTTATTTTACTAAGTCTTAAGTCTCAGTGATCTAAATGCAGGGTAAATGCCTGCTTCTAAGGTAAATATACACACTGGCACATGCAGCTTAGACCGATGAGTTACTTTGCATATTTCCATACCAATAACAAAGAACAATTCATATCCAATGGGGTTTGTTTAGATGAGAGGCCACAGCTTGGGCCTGCCAGCCTTATGCACAGCAGAACTTTGCAATTATGAACGCATGAATGACAGGAATTCTTTAAAAAGAGAGAGATGTGCTATATATAAATGTGATGTTGATTTTTCTACGGATTCCTTAGGAATATTCCACTACATTCCACATAGTAAATATACTGGTTATTGTCAGTAGTGTAGTGGCAAATTCGGAAGTGCAGGGTCCCTTCATGATAGTCACAGCCACACCCCTCCCTCTTTTTTTGCTGCTGGGTTGAAAATGAAATCCTTGTTAATCCTTCTCCTACAACAACAGACGTCCCTAGGAGCCAATAAGCGTGAAAGAGGAGAGTGGGAACTACTAAAAAGTCTTCTCAGTGGCTGACTCACCTCCTTTCACTCCAATCAGCAGGAAAGGACAATGAAGCATGTTAGAATACTCTTCTCAGTGACTAACACATTTCATGTTGATTGGCTCATAGGATGCTGGAGACACAGGGACCCTAAGACTCCATGAGACCCTGGACGACTACACCACTGGTTATTGTACTTTAAACATTATATATTTTGTATAGGCTAGAGTTGGCTGACACCTAGTTTGAGGATATGATCCAAATTTTTCTGCCCCCACTCCCAACACCCTACAGTGGCAGCAAAGGGGGGGAATAAAGTAGACATGGAGCTGAAGTGGGTGGAGCCCAGCACTCTGATGTGGATGAAAATTGCTCCCTTCACAGGCATTAGATTGATCAGAGGGAGCTCTGTACACGGATGTGTGTCTGGCTGCATGTGCTAGGGTCTTGTGAGCATGAGTGTGGGGTGGACATACCCACCCCTGGCATGCAGCCCCTGGAAGGTTAGTTAAGAGTGCATGCAACCCTCAGCCTCAAAGGTTAGCCACCTTTGCAGTAAGTATTTACACATTACTGATTTATTAATGTATGTATGAGATACATAAAAGATGCAAGGTTATGATCTGCCTTTAAATTATGACTTTAATGTTAAATAATAAAAATGTAGTGTGAATGCTAATTGGAACACTGGAGAACTTGGCATTCCAAGTGAAGTGTGAGATTGATTGGCTATCCAAGGAAGTCGAGGAAGCTTTTTTTTGGTATGTCTAAGCCAAAAATACCAGTATTGTTAGGACAGGGTTGGCAACAAAAAAAAGGGGGGTTGATTACCTTACAATGGTTTTCCTCTGCTTCCGGAGAGAGGCAAGTGCATAGCAAAGTTCCTGACAGTCAAACTCAACTACACATAGCAAAGTATCAACCAAGATGCCTGTAGTAGTACACTGAGAAAAGATGTATATCATGACCACTGCAAAAGTAATTGCCCAAGGAGGCAATGGAAGAAGTCCTGGGATCTGGGAGAACAACAGCAACTCCAGGTAGACACCTGTGAGACATCCCTTACTGAAGGGCCAAAGAATGTTCTGTCTGCAATCTCTCTCTCTCTCTCTCTATGAGTGTGTGTGTGTGTGTGTGTGTGTGTGAGAGAGAGAGAGAGAGAGAGAGAGAGAGAGAGCACCAGCCAGTGTGGCGTAATAGTTAGAGTGCTGAACTATGACCTGGGAGACCAGGGTTCAAATCCCCACACAGCCATGATGCTCACTGGGTGACCTTGGGCTAGTCACTTGAAGGCAGTCCACCATTTTCATATGTGTGTGTGTGTGTGTATGCACACACACACACCAATCCAGCAACAGCGTCCTTCGTGATATCTTTGTTCATAACAAATCTAATTTTATTTTATTTTTTTACTGGCTGTCATTTATATCTATACCCACAGTTTATCACCTGACAATTAGCATTATGCTGAAAGTTGGATTGTTTCATTTTACATTTAACATGCTTTTAAAAAAAAAATCTTTGAAAGCAATAATATGTTAAAGAAGATTTATTACACTAGATTTTTATGTCATTATCTTAGAGGCTAGAGCCAGGCGGCAAACATGAAACCAGATAATTTCTCAGAATAATCTAAAACAGACAAACAATCTCTTCCTGCCCCCACTAGGTCTGCATGAATATTTACTACAGACAAAAACTGGAGGGGGGCAGGGAGAGAAAATACAATTTTAATGGGAAGTTATCTGAGTGCACTGCAGCAAAGCATCTGAGTGCAATACAAAATTGCATATTGTCTCACTTGGCTTCCAATGCCTTTTTGTGATGTTAATGAAGAAAGCATCTTTAAAAGCACAACAGTGAGATGAGTTTGTACCATAAAAGTATGTGTTGGATGCAAGGTCACAAAATTAAGGTCATATACTCTAGTGCTTAGTACAGAGCTGATACATTCTAAGTGTGGTGGTAATTATTTAGCATTAAAGGACAATGGAAAAATAAAGAAAAGAATAGATTGGATGCAGATGTAGTATTCTAAATAAATTTTTCTACTAGGCTGCTGTAAGGATTATATTTAATGAAATCAGTCCATAGCTTGGTGAGTATTTAGACAACAAAAGAAAGCAGTGAGAGCCCAATATGAGCATTATGACCATACCTTTCAATAACAGAAACCTCACCAGTAAGAATCTGCTTGCTCTTTAGCAGGTTTTTTTAATGGTCTTCAGATACCTCTGGTACCAGGCGATAATTGTGTGAGACAATCAGAGTGCACAAGAAATGCAGGAACCATTGGACATCTTTTCAACATGTAGATTCCTACATTGCATCTTTTCTTGTGCTTCTATGGAGCTGAAAGTAAGTTGCTGCAGTTGCAGGAGATCTGATAACATGCTCTGCCCAACTCTGCTGTTCCTTCATTGAAAGTGTTCTTCACTAGAATAATATTATATATGATTACGGCAGCAAGATTATTATATGCACAAAAGTGGAAAATGGAATCAACACCAACAACGGAAGAATGGTTATTGAAATTAATGGACTTAGTAGAGATGGATAAATTGACATGCTTACTTAGAGAAAAATCGACAGATACATTTCTTAAGGAATGGAAGCCTCTCTTAGACTTTTTGCTGAAAGATCAAAATGAAATGATGATAATGGGATTTGATGATGAATTAAGATAGCCTATGGAGAAAAGTGATCTTGTATGTATTAAGGGACAGGTTTGATATATATTATATACTTATAGCTGATCTGCGACAAATTGGAAGTCAAGATTTTTATTGTACTATTATGTTTTTGTTTTGACTTTGTTTTGTTTTGTTTTCTGAAACTTTGAATAAAAATTATTTTTTAAAAAAAGAAAGTGTTCTTCACTAAGCAAGAAAAGTTAGGGAGAAAAGTCAGACTTCGGAGCAAGTGTGCTCTCACTGTGTTGTGGGGAAAGCAAGTATACAACAAAAAAGTGTCTGGTTAAGGAACAGAAAGTAGAAAGTAGGAATAAATGGACAGTTCTCCCAATGGAGGGATGTAGAAAGTTGAGTCCCCAAGGATTAGTATTAGGACTTGTGCTTTTTAATTTGTTCATAGATTATCTGGAATTAGGGATGAGCAGTGAGTTAGCCAAATTTGCTACCAAATTCTTCAAAACCAAAACAAAACATTTTTTCAGCTACCATAACAAAAAGGCATTGTGAGGAGATCCAAAACTATCTTTCCAAACTGGGTGAACATGCAGTAAAATGGCAAATGTGATTCAACAAATGCAAGGGTAAAATATGCACATAGGATTTTTTGCTCTAATCTTGACATATATGCTAACTGTGTCTGAATTTGTGGTGAGTGAACAGGATTGAGACCTTCGGGTCATAATGGATATCTCAAAGATAATCACCCAGTGTGTGGCAGCATTAAAAAGTCAAATTCCATGTTAGGATCAGTAGGTAAGGTACTAAAAAATAAAACTATCAAGATCATAATGTTGTTATACAAATCTATGGTGTGGCCACACTTAGAATATTGTGCACATTTTTGCTCACCTCAAAAAGGATACTGTAGAGTTGGAAAGGGTTCAGAAAATGGCAACCAAAATGATAAAGGGGATGGAACAACCCACCTATGAGGTGAGGTTACAACATATGGGGCTTTTTCACTTCATTTATTTGCAAAAAGGAAGATGAACAGACCTGAACTTACAAGATCTGAACAGGGTGGTTTATAACAGATGCTATTGAAGGTCGCTGATTCATAGGGTTGCCATAAATCATAATCGACTTGAAGGCATATAACGACAACAAAAGATGAACTAGATTTCAGAATACAAAAGCTTTTTAATTTAGACAAAAGGTAAATAAGAGGTGACATGACAGAAGTATAACATTGTGCATGGTGTAAAGAAAGTGGATAAAAATGGAAATGGACTGCCTTCAAATCGATCCCGACTTATGGTGATCCTATGAATAGGGTTTTCATGGTAGGTGGTATTCAGAGGAGGTTTACCATTGCCTTCCTCTGAGGCTGAGAGGCAGTGACTGGCCCAAGGTCACCCAGTGAGCTTCATAACTCTGTGGGGATTCGAAGTGGATAGAGAAACATTTTTTCTCCCTCTTTCATAACACTAAGACTTGGGGACATCCATTCATGCGGACTGTTGGAAGATTCAGGGCTGACAAAAAGAAGCACTTCTTCACACAGTGCATAGTTAAACTATGGAATTCAGTGCCATAAGAGGCAGTGAAGGCCGCCAAACTAGATGGCTTTAAAAGTAGATAAGAAAATTCATGGAGGAATCATGGCTACTAGCCATTATGGCTATGTTCCAACTCCATGAGGAGAAGGAAGCTCCCCACTTCAGTCAGTGAACTTGAACTCATGGAGGGTGATGGGGATGGGAACAAGGGGACAGAACTAGTGTCCCCATCCCTATGACCCCCTCCATGTGCGGAATTTCTACTTTACAATAATGCTTGAACAGGTAGTCCAATTAAGTAAATGTCCCTGGCAAGCTTCAAGATTCATTGGACCACTTCTACTGTTTGGTAAATATGAGTTCATGTCCCAGGTGAGGTATTGCTCAGTAATTTGTATGTTTCTTTTGCTCTTTTCCCTGTGATGAAATTTTTCACAGAATTCTAAATTACCATGGAAGATGCCTTTCAGGATGACTAAACAGATGTGCTTTTTAAAGGCTCCATGTTTGAATAACATATTTGCCTTGCATACTTAATATATATTTTAAGTTATTAATGAGCTTGCTGATCTGAAGAAAGAAAATGTATAAATAATTAACACTAAGCTAATGCTGGCTTAACAAACTGGCAGCAAGACATTTTTTTGAAGTTGCGACTAAAGAATTTAGTTCCCTGCATTTGTCAACAAGTACAAAATAATTTACCACCATAATTTCACATTTCATTTCAAGGACACTGAAGAGCATCATGAGCATAAATACAAATTGCATCAGAGATCACTGCAGTGCTTGTGTATGTGTATCTATCTATTTACACACACACACACAATTCTTATGTGAGAATCCAGTGGCAGTTTAAGAGGAAGCAGCAATTGTTATCACTATCGCTCAGTTGAACTTGTTTCACAGCATTGTGAAAGGGAGGGGGAGAGAACCATGTCTGCTGCCCTGAAACCCCTGAAGTAAGTACCCTGAAGTTTGGGTAAAAATGTGATTAATAATCAATCATTCTCCAAAGTTCTGCAATGTGGAAAAATAGCTCTGAGTGGAGGACTGAGAGAGACAAATTAGAAATCTCCAAATGTGCTATTTATGAGTCACTTTTTATATGTCTATTCATCTGAAGAGTGTCGAGAACACCAGTTCTAAGAGTTCCTACGGCCAAATTTGTTTCCAAAATGGTGTCTGACTTCCAACTACCTGCATTAATAACTCCAAAGGGACCCAATCCACATCAGAAAGAAGATTCATTTTCTATCTGTATAAATATGATACCAAAACATTCTCCTCTGTGATGTGTTCAGAGCCAGGGATGGCAGGTGGGGCCTATATTCTAGCCTTTGGTATATGTTTGGAGCTCCATTAAATTTTAATAATTCAAGAAACAGGAAGGAAAGAATCAGCCTAGTAAGAATTCTAAGATGCCCCATTGCCTCTCCTGTTGAGTAACAACTGAATCAGTATTACCAGTGAGCACCCCTTTACTCTAAGAACAAAAAACTTTATAGTTCACATCCCAGAATAATTCAATAAAATAAGTCAGCCTGGTGCTCAGAACATTAGGATTGATGAATTCTCACACTAGCATCGTTCTAATATGTGAAAACAGAACATTCTATACTGGCTGCAGACATAGTGTTCAATGCTCAACTTAACTAGCTGCATGGAGATAAGAATCACCTTTGCTAACCATATAAATGCAAAGTGAGCTCCCATTTGGCATGCAATATATTTGACATACTTCTTTATGTGAACATTTCCTGAGTAGCACCACACTCACACCAGATAGCAGTGAAATGTTAATAATTAGTGGTGAGAAGCCCCCAAAAGAGACAATTAAATTAAAGAGTCCACTTAAGCAGCAGATGCCAAAGTTTCACTATTAGATCCATTTGTCATAATATACAGACCCCTGACAATAATGTATATCCGTTTGTCATGTGCAAATAAAAAAGCTCAAGCATAATTAACTCTCCTATCAGCACACCCTCAAACTATCTGAAAAGTGCTTTCAGCTGAGCTATATGTTGTTTGCTAATTGTGGGAATGATTCAGTGCAGCAACTAAAACTGGCTTATTTGCAAATGTGATTTTAATAACTTATTTTAGGCTTGAACGTAAATATATCATGCAGCTGATGGATCTGCAAGCAAATAACCTTTTCAGCAACAGAAGCAGGCAACATCAAAAAGTGCCAGGTAACTCTGGACCACAATCTTTAAACATTTCATTGATACGTCACCAAAATGGCACAATTAGGTCCTCATCAAAGAAATACATATCTGCATGATTTAAAAGCTAGTGTTGCAAGGGCTAGATGGGACATCATGAATATGCTGGGCTTCCACACTTGGGCATTGGGGATGGAATATATTGCATCTTGAGCCATTATGTTCATGAAAAGAATATTTTGTATTCCCTAAAGGGAGTACTTTTTTCCTGTAGGGAACAATTTAATTTCAGTAGGCTCTCCTATCATTTATTAGATTCATTGAAGGCATGCAACTGTAGCTTGATTTGTACCGTCACTTCCTACTCCATCTGAGCAGTATATTTCTGCTGTTCCAGGAGAGGAGGGAAAATTTATGTATTATTATTTGATTTATATTCCGCCCTTCCTCCCAGCAGGAGCCCAGGGCGGCAAACAGAAACGCCAAAAACACTATAAAACATCATAAAAATACCTTAAAATACATTAAAACAAAACGTTAAAAACATTTTTTTTAAAAAAAGCTTTAAAAACATCTTTTTTTAAAAAGGGGGTTAAAAACATATTATTAAAGAAAATGTTAGGTCCAAACCCAACACGCAAGCTGTTACTGTCTACTCAGCTCACGTCCACCCGGGAGGGTGCGGAGTTGAGAGCAATAACCCACTGCCAGAGACCAGGAAATAAGTTGCCAAGATTACCTTTGCAAAGGGGTCCCAAAACCTGCTAGCAAGTTGCCTTTCAGAAGTGGGAACCCCGTTTATTGAAATACAGTAGATTATATAGATTCCCCAGTGGTTACAAAATGGGGAGCAGATGTCATAACATTACAAGAAACGTAACTGTAGACAAAGTAACTTTTTAGATATGTAAAGAGGGGTGCTTAAAGTAACAAAGCTGTCAAAATCTAAAGACATGTAAAAGGAAACATTAGCTTTCTTTATGCTCAGGGTCAGCAATGTGATACAATCTATAGGGTATTGATATAGAACATATAAGGAAGGAAGGGAGTCATCTCCAGTTTATTCAGGCTTTTATTTACCCAGCCACCTGGAGTGTGAGGTCAGGTCAGGGGGAAATAAACCGATATCATGTCTATATCAAACCTATATTTTCTTAACCCAACAAAAACATATTAAAAGCAATTCGAACACAGACACAGACTGGGATAAGTCTATCAAATAGAAATCCTGCAGACAAACTACAAACTAGGTGATACATTATGGCAAGAGCAAACCAGTGCTCTCTATAAACATTGTCTAAATCTATGATGGCTAGGGGGAAAATGCACCTAGATCTCTCTCTCTCTCCCCCCTCCCCCATACCAGTCAGGCAACCACATTAAATTTCCAGTTTTGTAGGCCCTATTTTTTAAAAAAAAGAAACAGCAGATTTTGTTAGAACAATTATCACATTGACTTTTAAAAAAATGTCTGTATTAAATGAATGTAATATATGAACCAACAACACAAAGAAAGTGAGTGTATGACATTTGTACAACACTGCAGTCCTATACAAGTTTGATGTAATTATCTGGTATCAGATGTTCCCATGCTCATTCATACAAAGGCTCCTTCTAAGGAGTTATAGAGCTCAAAATAAGTACATTAATGGACATGGCAGAAAAAAGTCTGAATACCCTCATTGTTGTTATTTTAGAAGATCCGTAACAGGGATGAGCCTAACTTCCAGAGCCTAACAGCAGCAATGTTCTTGCTTATCCAAAATTCTTCATAAGGCCAGAGATAATGCCTTCCCCAACATCTTCCATACACAGTACAAAAAAAATTGTGATCCTGTTGGCACGTCATGGAACATCATTGCTGAATACCTGTTCTAAGTTCCAAATTATTACTAATTTTCATAACATGAGTGAGGGTTAGCTCACATTACTGTAGCCTGTGCAAGAATCACAAGAATCCCTCAGGATAGGAAACTGTGAGGCTTGTGCCCAAGCAGCATTCCAGGGACAATCTGTATGAACTGGTGTTTAAAAATGGAGGATGTAAATGTGATCACTTTGAATTGTACAATCACAGAAGACCTTTTGGAGGGTGGGAGGAGACATCACTGTCTGTTTAACCAAGGTAGTCACATCTACATCTCCCGTGTGAAGGTACCACTTCTCACACACCCATTCTCACATATGGTTGCCAGTTCTCAGGGATCTCACTGGAGACTCAGGGATCGCTGTTGCTGTTCTGACCTCCAGTCAGACTCACCCACATGTTCCTGAATCTCCAGCTTTTGTGGATACCCACCAAGCCATGCATACATGTCCTAGCTTCCAGACAAGCATATGCTAATTCCCCCCTTGCTTCTACCTGCTTCAATGCATCCTTCCTTTGCCTCTCTCTCTCCTTTGCACGCACATGCATTGTGCCACCCACCCTGGCAGCACAACAACCCACCAAGCCGGGGACGGGGAAGGACTCCATTCGCCTTCCCAACAAGCACCACCCCACATTCTCATTGGCTGCCCCTGAGGCCCAATGAGAGCCCAGGCTTCCTCAGCAGTGGCGCAATTGGAGAGAGAAAGTGAGAGAGGAACTTGGAGCAGGTACGGCGTGAGTTGGCTGGCTGGCGTGCTGGCTGGCTGGCTGGGTTGCTGGGAAGGTCCCCAGCTTTAGGGTTTTTACCTGGATTAGACCTGCTACCCGGCGCCTGCTTAGTTACTGGGTGACCTTGGGCCAGCCACTGCCTGTGTGACATCGCTGGGGCCCACCCCGTGACATTGCTGGGGCCCGCCCTGTGGCATCGCTAGGGCCCGCCCCATGACATCACTAGGGCCCGCCCCATGACATCACTAGGGCCCACCCCCATTTTCTCGGGTTTTCAGATGATTCCTACCTGGCAACCAGAGCTTGGAAAAGTTACTTTTTTAAACTACAACTCCCATCAGCCTCAGCCAGCATGGCCACTGGATTGGTCTGATGGGAGTTGTAGTTCAAAAAAGTAACTTTTCCAAGCTCTGCTGGCAACCCTACACATGAGCTCTGCTCAGCTGCAAGCGTGGGAATGGTATTCTGAGATACTTCTGTGCAGACTACTGTATGTTTGAACTGGCCTTCGGATCAAAACCAGACTTTTCAGTCAATAGCAGAAGGCTTTATCTAACTGGTGATATCTACACCTTGCAGCCTCAGTGAATTCTGTTTTTTAAAGATTTATCAAAGGACAGGAAAAATGTGGCATAACTACTCTCTCTCCTTATAAAGGAGCATGATTTCACACATTTTCAACAGCCATGAAGAAGCTACTAAAACACTTGCTCAGTCATAACAGCATGTGACCTAGACAATTTGAGCTGGCACTATATGAACAGGATCTATGGGTACATGAAGAAAAAAAGGTGCCCTATGTACCAACAGTGATTGTTGCCATCTGGTAGTTCTGCACAATATTATAAATGGCTCTTGATATCTCTGTTATGTTTGTTCAGTAACTGTAGGCAAGGGTACTTTTATTTTTGTTTCCATTGCTAAAGGACCCAACAAAACCTATCTTAGTCAAAAAAAATCTATCAAAAGACTCCTCATTGCTATCTGTAAAAATGAAAGGAATAAATTTTGTATTGTTAGAATACTCTAACAAGGCAGCTTCCTCTGGTGCTATTAAACAATTCACAGCAGTTGCATTTTCCATTGATTTAACCAGAGTGGATAGGAACATAGGAGGCTACCTTATATATCAGTCCATCTGGCTCAGTATTGTCTACAGCAGCTTTCCAGGGTTTCAGAAAGGGAATATTCCTAGTCTTATCTGGAGATAGAACCTGGGATGGGACGTTCTACATGCAAAGTGGATGCTCTACCACTGCGCTACAGCCCTTCAAATGAAGATCCCACTCCTGATTAGTTTATTCAAACAGAATCTTACCTGGGATTTTGGTTAGCCTGGTTTTCCATTACTTTTATTTGCATGACATTCTCCTCCATTTTAGTTCTTTTACACACACACACACACACATGCACCATATACCACATATTCACCCTTTTTTACCATTCTTCAATAAGTAAGCATACATAAACCTTGGAAGAACACATTCTACGATTACATGCCACTTTGTGGCTCTCAAGATCAGAGAGTAAACAGCTTCTAAGCAAGAGACCCAAAATATAGGGTGAGACACAGACGTTAAGTACATGTTAGATGCTAACATGTGTCAAACTTAGGGACTGGGGAGAAATTCAGTTCAATTTAAAGGTGAATTTAATTCACACTTTCTGAAACAATATGCGAACTGAAACACAGCCATCCTTCAAAATTCACACTTCTCCAGATTTTGCAGTGATGTTCTCCAGCCAAGTAATCTATATAAAAATGTATATACTAAGGTAGAATAACTTAAAACACATATATTAGTGAAAATAACATACAAATATGCATTATATTGGGGGAAAATTAAATATTATGGGGAAGATGCTTTGCAAAAATGTGCTTACTGGGCAAATTTACATACAAAATGAACATATTATGAAAAATTCACACTATAATGCTGATGAATTTTCATGGGAACTTTTTCTGGGGGGGATCAGAAACTGATATGGAAATGTGGAGAACTGAAGACTGGAAAAATGACTAACTGAGAGAAACCAAATGGACAGCTTTGCACATCCCTAGTCACATGCCCTGATACCTTTTTTTAAAAAAAACCTACTTTGGGAGGAGAGGATTTACAGCAGAGAACAACCAGGAGAAGTGTTTCATCCAGTGGCAGCTAGTGCCCACTAGATGTGGTTGGGGGTTCTAGGAGGTCATGGCTGTGTGGCTAATGAGCGGTCACAGATGTGTGGCCAAGTTGTTCTGGTTTTCTCCCCATCTTCTTCCCATGAAAAGTTGCTGTGGACACGTAAGCATTGAAATTTTATAAACCGCATCTAACTAAATTGAAAAGTGTCTTAACTTTGGTTCAGAAGGAGTCCCTACCGTCACAATTTATAGTGTTGGTTCATGCTAAAGAAGATGTACATTACTCAGAAATAAGCCCCACTGAATTCCATGGAGACAGCTTCCTAGTATGTAAAGGATTGCTGCCTAAATTGGTTAGTCTTAAAGATGCCACACAGCACTGTTAACAAGGGACCCCAGATGTTTCCAGACCTATGGGAAACAATTATTCCCCTCCCCAAGCTTATTCACTTCAACATATTTTTTTCCAGAATGTGGAATAAGGTGGAAGAATATTAGTTTGACTAGGACCTGGTAGACCAGGGCTAAAATCAGCCATGAAACTCACTGCATGACCCTGGACCAGTCACTGTCTCTCAGTCTAACCTACCTCACAGGGTTGATATGAGGATAACATGGAGAAAAGGAGACCCATGGATGCCACCTTGAGCTCCTTGCAGTGAAGATGGAATGGGTATAAATGTAATAATGATAAATGAATAACAGAATAAAAAGTCTCCAACCTGTCTGCCCTGATTTTGAAATTGGGGGAGGGGGGCCATATTTGGAATCACTAAAAAAAAGCCTAAATATCAAAGAAAAAAAAATCTGGGACACAACCAGGATATTTGAGACTTACCCAACAATGGACTTTACATGTACATCTTTGGCAAATCCAATGTGTGGCTGCCTGCCAGAACAAGCTTGCCTGGGTGGAGTATGCAGTCAGGGTCCAACCCATGATCCTGTGGAAGGAAATTCACTCTGCAAAGTCAATTGATAAAGAATTGTCAAAGGACAGAAGTTTATTTAGAAGTAAAAGCAGCACATACACTGATGGCCATTTTCCTTTTCCTCCTGCTAGCTGGCAGAGCACAGTACGTCCTCATTTCCCCTTGTGAGCACATTATTTATTTTAAGATGTGACAGAAAACCTCTTTACCTCTTATAAGCAGATGTAAGCATACTGATTATAGAACACATATTGATTATCAGAAAGGCCAAAGATCAATATTCTTTCTCAATCCCATACTACATATAGGCTCTGTCATAGTGTAATCTTATCTAAACAGCAAAAAGAACAGTAGTAGCACATGAAACACTGACAATTTTATGATGGCATAAGCTTTTGGGGGCTAAAGTCCACTTCATCAGATGCATCATTCTTTGTAATTCATGAAAGTTCATGGAATAATATATTTGCTAGCCAATAAAGTAGCACTATTTCATTGGCTACCCCTTTGATTGAAAGGATACCAGAGTAATGTATCCAACACACCACACAATGAGCCAGTGACAGAGAGGAGGATTTTTAAGTCTTCCGATCGTCTGGTGTGTTTGTTATTTAAAGGTGTAAAGACAAAGAGGTTTTTGCTAATTGGCTTATTGAGAAGTAAAATGTGCAGACAATATTCTACCAAATCAAAGTGTGATGCAGCCTAAGGTGTTTAACTATTAGCACTGTCAATTAGCTACTTATTGTTAATTGGTAGATCTTATCAGGGCTCATGCACACCATACGAAATTCTGGTCTATGCATCAACCCTCACTGGATCCTCAATCCTCATTTTGCTCAGCAGCAACCCAGTGGAATAGCACCATCAATTCCTCCTTGCAAACAGCCTCCTCTCAGACTTGAGCAGAAGAAACATGATTAGGAACTGTAAGCCTCAGAAATAAACAGCATGAGCATGCACAGAGTGCACCTGCCTCACCAAGGAGGAACGACTGTTTGTATTTAATAAGGTGATTCCATAGCAGGTATCCTTTGTATAAACAGTACATCTTATAATCACCACAGCAGAAGAGCATGCTAGATCAGGCAAATGGCCCATCCAGTCAGTCCGGCATCCTGTTCTCACAGTAGCCAAACACACACACACACCATTTTTTAAACGTGAAGAAAAACAGGACTGAAAACCCGCCATATTCTCTCAGACCTAAAATACATACAGTGCCTTGCAAAAGTAATCAGATCCCTGCCCTGACCAATGCTCTCATATTACTAAATTACAAATGGTACATTGTAATTTCATTCAGTATATTTTATTTTGCAACACTGAAACTCAAAATGAATTACTGTAAGGTGACATTGGTTTTATGTTGGGAAATGTTTGTAAGAAACATAAAAAACTGAAACATGTTGCTTGCATAAGTATTCAACCTCTGTGCTGTGGAAGCTCCCCATTTACACAGATGAAAGAAATTGTCCTATCGAGGACACAGTTACCTTACCATTGGCCTCCACCTGTGACACATTCAAGTTGCTGTCATATTGTCAAGATAAAAACACCACTGTTGATGGATCATTGGTCAGGGTATGAATCTGAAGGAAAATGAAGACCAAAGAGCATTCTACAGAAGAGAGAATGTAATACAAATGCATAGATTAGGAAAAGGGTACAAAATAATATCCAAGTGTTTGGATATCCCAGTGAGCACAGTTGGATCAATAATCAAGAAGTTGGAGCTGTATCACGCCACTCAGGCACTGCCATCAAAAGGCTGTCCCTCAAAACTCAAAGCTCAAATAAGGAGGAAACTTGTGAAAGAAGCCACAGAGAGGCCAACAATCACTTTGAAGGAGCTACAGAGTTCAGTGCCTGGGAGTGGAGTAATGGTGCACTAGTCAACCCTATCAAGAGCTCTGCATCACACTGGCCTGTATGGGAGGGTGACAAGAAAGAAGCCGTGACTCAAAAAGTGCCATCTGAAAGCACATCTGGAATTTGCCAGAAAGCATGAGAGTGCTCCAGCTGCCATGTGGGGAAAGGTTTTGTGGTCAGATGAGACCAAGACAGAGCTTTTTGACCCAAACTCAAAGCACTATGTGTGGCGCAAACCTAACACTGCCCATGCCTCAAGACATACCATCCCTGCACTGAAGTATGGTGGTGGCAGCATCATGCTGTGGGGATGCTTGTCATCAGCAGGGACTGGGTATCTAGTTAAAACTGAAGGAAGAATGGATGGAGCAAAATACAGGGAAACACTGCAAGAGAACCTGCTTTAGTCTGCTAAAAAACCTGAAGCTTGGGAGGAAATTCACTTTTCAGCAGGACAATGATCCCAAGCACAAGGCCAAAGCAACACTGGAGTGGCTCAAGAACAAAAAGGTGAATGTCTTACAGTGGCCCAGTCCAGAGCTTGGAAGGTTACTTTTAAAAAGTAATAAATTACAGTTACAATTACTTGGCCCAAAAAGTAGTAATTACCGTTACAATTACAATTGCTCTGAAAGTAACTGATTACTTTACTTTTTCTCAAAAGTAATCACTACAATTACATTTCAGTTACTTTTTTAAAAAAACTCCTACAAGGTGCTGGCCTTGGCTGCTGCACATCTAAGAAGCCTAAAACAATATTAAAAATAAACACACACACACAGGGGGTAGTAGAATAAAAAAAATTATCCATAAGATTAACATAATGGCATAACAGAATCTCACATCCCCCCAAGCAATGAAGATACCCCAACTCTTGAAATCAAATTTTACACTTGAAATGCTTTTATAATATGTTTCTGTTATGTCTCAAAAGAACAAGATGCTCAAAGAACATGTCAGACAAGGAATGTCTTTTTACAGTCATTACGTTGCCACCAGTACTGAACAGGCGTTCTACTGCGGCGCTTGAAGGCATGCCTGTGTTGTGCTGCAAAAAACACCGCAGCACACGTGGAAAGCCATGGAGTGATGACACTTCCCTGCTGGGAGACCTCAGGTACCTCACCAGTTCCTCCTCAGCAGTGTCCACTGCTGACTTCTTGCCCTGGGGGAGAAAGTTAAAGAAGTCATCTTCTAAGTCATCTCTTTCCTGGTCTTTATCTGAAGACTGATCACTGTCCTCATTAAGTACACCCACCTTTATTTCAGCTTTCAACAAGGCTTCCATTGTGTATCTAAGAAAGAGAGAGGATATGTTAACACATATATGTTAGGAAACCATCATCTGCTCTTCATTTCCTGATGCTTGTCATGTCCCCTGGTTCAGGGTCCAGCCTGAGCCTGTGGATGATGACATGGAAGGTAGGAAGGTGACCAAGTCACCACACTCATGGGGCAGCACAGCAGACCCTTAAGGATTACCTGCAGCAACCAAGGTTGTGATGAGGAGCCCCAGGAAGAAAAGGCCCAGCCCCTGCCTACCACCTTAAGCCCTCTGATGCCTCCCTTGAGGCAACATTTCCCTTGGAGTAATCCACCCAAAGGGCTTCCCTAATGTTCTTACTTGTTGGTATGGGTGGTGGCCTGACACAATTCCAGCCAATCTAGTTTGAAGCGAGGGTGTAGGCAGGCTGCCAGAAGAAGCCTCTTGTCCTCCCAGATAGCTGCAAACCGCTTTCTTAGGGCTTCGTGCACACCTCTCAGCAGCTGAAAACAGTATGTGTACCTCTCAGGTTTGTTTTCCAGTCCTTGTAACTTGCGGTCCAGATTGCAGAGCGTTGGTAGCAAATACCCCATGAACATGCCGTTCTCCCGTTGCAGGATATCTAGGGACTGGGCTAGTGGCTCCATAATCTCTGTGTATTCCTGTACCACTTCAATCTCAGCAGCTGTGATCCTGGACAAGGAGCAGCGGTCCATTATGGCATGCATTTTTAGTGGCACAGTTGACAGGAGCTCATGTAGTTGCTTCAACGCATCAAAGGTGGAATTCCACCTGGTCTTATTCGGTACCTTCAGATACACACCACATTGCGCACGGATATACTCAGCAATCTGTGCTGACTGGTTCTGCTTGGACCACAACTTGCTGCACTTTCCCATCAAGGAACGAAACTGTTTCTTGAAAGGACCAAGAAGACTACTTTTGGAGGAGTCAGAAAGCATGGCCTCTATGTCTTGTGTTGCCACAAGGTTGAGGGTGTGGCTAGCACATCTCTGGTGTGGTGGTAAAACAAAATCCTCTCCTGAGTCTGCAGCTTCTTCCTCTGCCTCAGGTCCTGTGTCCAGGATCTCACAGATAGGCACAAACTCCACCTCAGCCTCCTCCTCCTCCTGGTTATCACCATCATCGTCACTGGTGCCTGCAGCTTCCACTGGTTCTTTGGCCATGAAAACTCTGAACGCTTTCACAAAGTTGGAGCCATTGTCTGTAGTAGTGCACATAACTTTGTTGTGGATCCTGTACTGCACATGTACATCATGCAGTGCTTTTGAAAGGACATCATATGTATGGCGCCCCTTCGGACGCTTACAAGCCAAGGCCCCGACCTCACGTTTCAGGGTAGTTGGGTTGATCCAGTGGGCTGTTACCCCAAAGTAACTCTTCTTGCCATTGGTCCAACAATGTGCAGTGGTTGCTATATATGCCACAGCACCCATTTGGTTTGCAAGAGTTTCTCTCATGTGGCATGCTCTCTTCTCAATTCTGTCTCTCAGAGTCTTGGCACATATGATGGTGAGATCTTTGGGGAATCCAATGCGAACCAGATTAATGAATGATGGTTTGTCCACAGTCTGAAGTGGTAATGTCTCCTCTACAATGAAATCAATGATTCTCCTGTCGAGATTGCTCTGGGTGACAGGCTCCCTGCCAGATCCCCACCTCTCAAGGGTTGTCTGCTGCTGCTTCAGCATTTTGGGAGGAGGGGTGTCATGCATTGGTTCAGGAAGGCCATGTCTCCTTGCCTTTATTGCTTCTTCAATTGCTCTCAGCTTCTCAGGGTGTGCCCTCTGAGGAAGAAGAACAAAGCATGAATCCAAGAAAAAATGGAAGAGGAACTTCACAATTTAAACATAAATAGACAATGGACACTCTTTGAGGACCAGCATGACAAAGGCTTACCTCAAAATGTTTCTTCACATCGGATGAGGAGGAAACAGCTGATCTCAGATTTTTGATCCTTGGAAGGCAGTAATTGCATCGTACAACAACATTTTTCCCACTCTGGCTCACAAATGTACAAGCTTTCTCAAAGCCAAACCATGGTTTGCAGCATTTCAAATTAATTCTGTATGAGAAGCATTCCATGCCAAGCTTGGAAAACCAAGGATGAGGTATAAAATGTAGACAAAAATACTTTTGACAAAATGCCATTTATCTTTTATATCTATATCTATAATTAGCAATACAGCTGAATGATGTATGTAAAGTATTTTTTCTTTCCCTTTTCTTTTTTATTAATATTTTAGTACTACTGCTAAAGTTCTGATGAAAGAATAAAGCATTCATTAGCCAAATTCAAATGATTAGAACACATCACATAAATTCCACTGAAGTTGGAGTTTTTGCCATAGAAAATGAAAAAAACATATAACCTATGATAGCCCAATGGACAATCAGAACTAATATAAAACCCTATTGCTTCTCATTTGCAAATCTTGCAAGATCTAAGGTAACTCTAGATCATGTGAGTTCAGGTGATGCATGTTATGTACATTTGTATAGATATTAGCAGAGATTGTCAACAGTCTATCTCTCTCTGGGACTGGGAATCTCTCTCTTTCTCACAGAACATGAGTTTGAGAGCTGGGGGACTGAGAGGAGGAGCTGCAAGGACCCTACTTCTCACCTCATCTTTGCCAAGAACAAAAAAATCAGCCTTAAGCCATTTATTATATGCCTAATGATTTTTTATTTTTATTATTATTATTATTATTACTGAGACAGTTTTTGTCCCACATACAATTCAGTCTTGTGATTAAACAGGACAAAAATACAAATAAAAAGAAAGATGGAGTTCAAATAAATATACAATAAAAAGCTAGCCGGCATTTTAAAAGGCAGGAGTGCTCTGTCTGGATAAATACAGCACACAGGTATGCATAGGAACAAGGGGGAGAGTTCAAAAAGGGGGGAAAGGAAGAGAAGTAGGCCAGAGCTTGGAAAAGTTACTTTTTTGAACTACAGCTCCCATCAGCCTAATCCAGTGGCCATGTTGCCTAGGGCTGATGGGAGTTGTAGTTCAAAAAAGTAACTTTTCCAAGCTCTGAGTAGGCTGAAGTTTCAGAAGTGCCTTGTGATTGATGGGGGGGCGGCAGCAAAGCAAGGAGAGGCAGTGGGAGGGGCAGAAGGGGCTGTGGGGGGGCAAAATGCCACAGGGGGGGCAGAAGGGGCCGCAGGGGGGCACACACACACACACAAATCATCATCACTCACCTCCACAGCTCTTCGCCATTCTGCTGCTGCCTTCTTCTCCATTGTCCTTGCCCTGGCTTTTTCCTCCGGCGTCCATTTTTTCCTCTCAGATGCTAGCAGGCCCTGCCTATTCACCTCTTCCCTCGTGCCTCCTAACACAGATCACGAGGGAAGAGACAGTCTGCGCAGAGGTCCAATCAGTGTGAGGCACATGTCTTGTGTTAACCAATCACAGCCAGGAGCCGACATCCCCTTGTTCCCGCCCCCAAGTAACGTCCAACCTAACGTGGAAACGTTAAAGTTGCAGCTGAAAAGTAGGGAAATTACTAGTCGTTCCGTTACTTGCCAAATGTAATGGAATTACCCACTTGTTATTTAAAATTGTAACTAATTACAAGTAAGTCGTTAAAATAACGAGTTACTTCCAAGCTCTGGCCCAGTCAAAGTACTGATCTCACTCCCATTGAGAATCTGTGGCACTCTTTTGAAATTGCAGTGCACGAGAGATGTCCAACCAACCTGAACGACCTGGAGGGAATCTGCCAAGAAGAATGGGCCAAAATCCCTCCAACACTGTGTGCAAAGCTGGTACATACCTATCCCAAAAGACTTCAAGCTGTTATTGCAGCTAAAAGTGAGTCTACCAAATATTAACGTGTGGGGGTTGAAAACTTATGCAAGTAACATTTTTAATGTGTCTTACAAATATTTTCCAACATAAAAGCAATGTCGCCTTACAATAATTGATTTTGAATTTCAGTGTTTCAAAATAAAATATCATACAGAATGAAATTACAACATACTATTTATAGTTCAGTAATACCAGAGCATTGGTCTGATTACTTTTTCAAGGAACTTTACACACATTTATATCTGCAGTTTCAAATTTATATACAACACACAGAGCATTTGTTTAAGCCTAAAGAAAAACAGGAAAGCAAAACTCCCATACTTCTCTCAAACCTAGACACACACAAACCCATTCATTTTCAGTAACACACACGTGTTGAAACCCATCCCTCATTTCTCCTCCTAGTCCTTCTCCATTCACAAAATAAATGCAAATGAGAACCATTGTTCTCTCTTAATTTTTTTTAAAAGCTGCTTAAACAGCAGTAAGTGCAATTGGATTCAATTAGTCTTACTCACAAGTAAGTGTGCCTAGTATTGCAGCCTAGTCAGTCACATAGACCATGGCTGTATAATTTATTAAACCATTGGTGGGGTTGCTTAAAGCTGAAATCTCTTTCTGTACTGATTCATTTTCTGCTAATGCACATGCAATCTTGTTACAAGAGAGCCCTTTTCCTGGAAGGCATTGAGCATTTGTTTTATAGTTGTTGTTATATGCCTTCAAGTCAATTAGCACTTATGGCGACTCTATGAATCAGCGACCTCCAATAGTATCTCTAATAATAATAATAATAATAATAATAATAATAATAATAATAATAATAATAATAATAATAATAATGTAACAGATACTGAGAAAACAGACTACTAAATATTTCACTGTCAAATGTTTTGAGGCCTATCTTACCAGTTAATCCATTTGGTTATGTTTTTGTTTCTAACTTTTTTTCTTTTAAAAGGGATTATGATGGAATGTCTATAGAAGAGACAGAAAGCTGCACACATGAGAATAGGTAAGCCAATAGGCAGGTAGAGCAGAGAGTTTATGTGATGACAGCAGCAACTATCTAAGCCATATTATGTCATATACCCGATAATGTTTCAAGTGGCAGATATATACTAAATACCCCCTGTGAAGCCAAGTATCTAAAGTTTTAAAACTTGGTGAACTAATTTGATCAGCTCCATATTTCTGAGGCCTTCTTCCTCCCCTCCTCCCCAATGGAAACAGCCTGTTTGCTTGGACTGTATATGTGTGCACGCACACATGAATCCAAAATCTGCCACTCCCTAGCAGGCATCTCTCCCTTTCTTCCCCTTGTTACCTTGTTAAGTAATGCTAACTTAGTTTGGAACGCTTGAGAGGAACTGCTGCTTTCCTGTGAGACCAGGTATGAAGTATATCTGATTGCTCAATGATTAAAGGATACTTAATTTCAGTTTCCTCTAACATAATCTCTGCTAACATCATTGACCGGTACATGTCTAGCCTCCCAAAGATAGGACTAGACCATGTCCAAAAGTGGGTTTGCCCCTCCCTCTCCTGCCGTGTAAATTCTGATTCATTAAATAAATTCAGTTTTCCTTTTAAATTGCATTCTGCACCTTACAGGTTTCCACTTAGTTCATCCATGCTATGGTAGATCATGTTATCAAGAAGGAAGGCTTACTTCCCAGACGAATTTGGGGCTCTTATTGGTTCTGTATAAGAGGTTTTAAAGAGGTAAGAACCAGATACCTATTTAAATACTGGTGTGCTGGCAGTTACATGGAGATTTATACAAAATGTTTGGGGTTCCTATACCATTTTTTTGTTTTCATTAAGGCATTCAACACACACTCATCCTGGGGGTCATTCACTAGATAATCTTAGTTCATGTTTTGTGTCTGACTGATCATTGCATTTCAACTAGGGAATTTTTCCATATGACAGATAGTACAGTGACCTTGTGTATGTGTGCATGTGAAATTGCCCTCTTCAGGAAAGCATGACGTGGATTGTTTGCTTGCTTGAGTCACTTGGAGCTAAGCTGTGCTGGCATCAATTATGCAGTGGCTTCGATTTTTGTTGTTGTTAATCTCTGTGAGGCTGGCTTGTGGGTGGTCCAGTTTTACAGCAGAGATCTGGACTAAACAGCTCTTTATTCCCTTTTATACCCTGTGATTTTTGAGGCTATAGAACTGTATGTTTGCACTTACCTTTCAAACAGCAGTAATATATACTACCACAAGAAGTTCTATTTCACTGCTGTAATGCCTGCAATGCCACTTCAGTGGAGATTGAATGACTAGTGTTCCTCTACTTTGCCCCTGAGACGAAAAACACTAGATAACCCATATTCCCTTGCATGGAGTAAGGGAGAATAAAGTATGCTGCCTTTGAAGAGGACATTCTAACCAATTATTTCTGAACAGGAGCAGTGAAGTAGTTATTCCAGAGTCACATGTTAGGCACGCCAGAAGGTCTTTCATACACATTGGTGGAAACAGCAGTAAACTGCTTGTGGAATTTTCACCAAACAATTGCCTATCTGGTGTGAATCTTAGATCACTGGGGCATCCCAGAAGTAGTTCCTGTAGGAAGTAGGGATGGTGGATAAATTCACTTCAGTTTGCATTAAAGCTGTCAAATTTGCACTTTCCAAAACAGTATGAGAACCGAAACACAGCCATCCTTAGAAATTCACACATCTAAATTTTGCGATGAAGTTCTCCAACCAACCAATGTTTACAAAAATACATATATTAAGGGGAAATGTGCATAAAACTAATTAGTGAAAACATACAAAATGCATAATATTAGAAGAAATTGGTTTCATAATGTGTACATTAGTCAAAACTGCATACAAAATGTGTTTAGTTGGAGAAATTTGCACTGAAATGCTGAAGAATTTTCATGGGATTTTTTTAAAAAACTTGCAAATTGCTGCAGAAACTGAATTTAAGATGGGGAAAATTAGAAACTGTGGAATTGACAGATCCTTCTGTTCCTAGTTGTATGTAGGGCTATGCTACTTCAAAGTATACAACAAGGCGTTGGGAGACAGGGTTACTTCTATCTACAAAGAACGCATGGAGCTTCATTTCCACTTCTAGATAAGGAACATCTAGATACGCCCCTATCTGGATAGGGAGAGCCTCGCTTCAGTTGTCCATGCTCTGGTAACCTCTAAATTAGATTACTGCAATGCGCTCTATGTGGGGCTGCCTTTGAAGATGGTTCGGAAACTACAGCTCATGCAAAATGCAGCGGCCAGACTGATAACGGGGACCAGGTGGTCCGAACATATAACACCGATTCTGGCCCGCTTGCATTGGCTGCCTATATGTTTCTGGGCCCAGTTGAAGGTGCTGGTTTTAACCTATAAAGCCTTACATGGCGCGGGACCACAATATCTGGTGGAATGCATCTCCCGATACGAACCTACCCGTACGCTACGCTCAACATCGAAGACCCTCCTCCGGGTGCCTACTCAAAGGGAAGCTCGAAGGGTGGCAACAAGAAAAAGGGCCTTCTCAGTGGTGGCCCCCGAATTGTGGAATAGTCTTCCTGATGAGGTACGCCTGGCGCCAACATTACTATCTTTTTGGCGCCAGGTCAAAACCTTCCTCTTCTTCCAGGCATTTTAATAAGTGTTTTAATATGTGTTTAATATGTGTTATAAACATTTTAAATTTAAAATTTTTTAAGGAAGCTCATTTTTAATGTTGTTTGAATTGTTTTAAATATATGTTTTATTGTATTTTGATATTATCTGTTGTGAACCGCCCAGGGAGCTTTGGCTATGGGGCGGTATATAAATTTAATAAATAAATAAAATAAATAAAAATAAAACATTATGAAGGTTATTTCATTAACAGCCTTTGCATCAGGTCCCAAGCTAGTTTCCAAAGGCTAAAATGTAGACAAGGCTATGCTTTGAACGTATTCTTGGACAGGTTTTAAAAGATAACCTTTAGAGAGGAATTGTTTTTCTCTTTTACAGGAGTTGCCAAGAGATCAGATTCCACCACCATTTCTGAGGATTTTCCCGTCTCTTTGACTCCCAAACTCCCCATATTGCCTGAAAAAGTAAGAAAATAACTGATTTCATAGGACAAATCAGAATGTAAGTGTGTGCTAGCTTTCTTCTGCTGACAGAGACAAGGAGGAAACAATCTCACCTTCTTCAGTATAGGATCTCTAGAGAGAGTAAATGTCCAAACTCTAGAACTTTGATCTCTAGTACCTAACTCTTATCTAATCGACCTTCATGGTACACCTATTGAATTGGCTTTTAAGAATCCCATAGAAGTAAATATGTGAAACCCACTGTTAGAATGATACCCAGGGGTATAGTCGCTCAGGGTCTTGGGGGGTGGCTCTTAGACAGTTTACTTTTTACAGAGCAGGGTCATGGTAGGCTCCCTATGTCTCCAGCATCCTGTAAGTCAATCAGCAGGAAAGGGGAGTGTCTTGGCCACTGCGAAGAATCTTTTAACATGCTTCCTTGACCTTTCCTGCTGACTGGTGCCAGTCAAAGTGAAAGGAGATGAGTCATCCACTGAGAAGAGTCTTTCATGCTTATTGGCTCCTAGGAATGTCTATTGTGGGAGAAAGCATTTACAAGGATCTCATTCTCAACCCCATAGCAAAAAAGGATGGCATTGCCACTATACTACTGATGATATCATGAGTGCTTTGCACCCATCAAAGCTGGGACCCCACATCCAGGAGAAGCACATGACACTCCTCTGAACCCAACACACATTTTTGCACTCATCACTTATAGTGGGAGAGCAAAACCCCATTAGCATTGTATATATCTTTTTCTTTCCTTTTTCTTAGCATACCCCCTCCCAACCTTTAAGGAATTCCCAGCAGAATAAGGAAGATCTGCCCTCTCTTTATTTTTCTCAATCCCACTCTGTTTTTTGTGTCATGTTGGAGAATTCAGGAGATGCACAGAGTTTTCTTTTATCATGCAAGGCTCAGATATAGTGCTTGTCGGAACCTACACTCTCCCATCGAGGCCTCTTCCAGGATGTTTCTAGACAAGATGCAGTTTGTTATCTAAGCACTGGGTTTTCCTAGCCTCATGGTAAATTGTAAGGAACAACATATACAACCCTGGTGTCTCACTGTACAAGATGACTCCCCCCAATTCACAGCAGATTCGTTAGAAGACCCCCTTCTGCTCCCCTCACCTTGGAAGAGGCAGTATTCTTGCTCTAAACCCATTTTCTTTCTTACCTCTTCAACTATCCAAGTAGCTTCCCTGACAACCCAGGCAAGGTGTTATTACCTTTTGCACACTTAATTGCCATTCTGTAGGTTGTATCTACTGCTGCTGTTCCACTTGCACCACAGACATTTGCACAACAGAAACTCCTCTTCTCTGCACTTCCCTGCATAACTTCAAAACCTGCTGCAGAGGAGAAGGGAAATCCCACTGCACAAGTAGAACACTGCTTGCTCAGCATTGGATACAAGTCCTACATACATACTGGCTCTGTATCTCTGTAATAAACTGTGTGTTCGAAAACTTGAGACTTTGGGTTGTTGTCTTGTCACACATTTTCCTGTTTAGGAGCATACATTCTGTCTGGGCACATTGTGACTGTAGGTTAAAGATCCCAACAAATGTCACTTGGGCATGTATGTTGGGTATACACCTGCAGACAAGGAAACATGGTAGCAAGGAAACAAATAGGTGGGCTGGAAGATTCTGTGAATCCAACAAAGCAGATGCATTGCTGTCCAAGAAGCCCAGCAACCTCATTTCCAGAGTTTTGTGTAATCACATTATCTACATGAAATGCACATAGAAGTGCCTTGTTTCTCGGTTCTAAGTAAGTCACCCTTCTTTCTAAACCACTAATTTGCTCTTGACTCTGCCTGGTGACCTCGGGGTTCTAAGAAAGAACAAAAATGATCCTGCAAGCTTGAAGTCTGCCCACTCATGCCCTAGTGTGCATTTTTGCCATTTAACTGACAACCTAGGTTCTCTTTGTATGCTTCTATTATCACTTTTTCAACAGAGGAACCTGGGGAAAATATTTTTTCATCAATACTTGGAGGAGACGCATCTTACTGTTTCTGTGGCTGTAGACAATGAGGAAACATTTGTAACAGGCCTATTTAATTCTCATTCTGTGGTCAAATATTACTGCCTCTTCATTATCTCTTCTTCTGGAGAAAAACTACATTCTCTCACAGGAATTAATTATGAAGCAGTTAAGCCTGGTTAAAGTCTCTATTTGCTACATTTACAAAATTCATAATACTGCAGATCTCTCCCACACAATAAAAAAGGAAGTAAGTTGTAGGGAATCATTCTCTTCATTGTCAAAATGTTCATGTACCACCAGCTGACTCATTCTCCTCTTTATAGATTTACCACCTAGGCTTCTCTCTTCATGCAGGGCATTATTTTCGAAGCTGGGCGGGTTGCACATTTCTGTAAAATTAAACATACGCACAGCTGGCCATGAGATTAGAGCCTAAACTTTGCTCACTGCTTAGTTATGCAGTAGAAAGGATAGTATTCTGTCTTTATTCAAAAGATTTTTATGGACTTTTTCTACATGTAGTAGGATAAAAGATGATGACAGCAAGATGTAGAAGGTTTGTTCTTAGACATACGCAAGCCAACGTTTCATAGGCAACTGTTGAAATGCTACTTTGAATATAGGTTATTTGCCTTAGAGCAAGATGTTCCACTAGATCATTATTTTTAATTATTAAAATAATTTATATACCACCTTTCATTTCAAGAAGAAATACCAAGGTGGTTCACAATTACTTCCAACATTTCTGATTGTAAGGAATGATAAGGATGAAAAACCTCAGAAGGAATTCAGAAGGGAGTGGCTATTAAACGTACTGCAGATGGATCATATAAAGACATGCTAAATGAGCCAGGCATATTTCAGTCAAAGAAAAGAAGTTTGGGAGGGCATACAGAACATTTTTCAAATACTTTAAGGGGGTTTTCAAGGACAGAGGTGCAAGGAGGAAATAAGAATGATTGTTCACCATAGAGAGGGCAAGACAAAATTATTTTATTTATTTTCTATTTTTATTTTCAGATTTATATCCCACCCTTCCTCCCAGTAGGAGCCCAGGGCGGCAAACAAAAGCACTAAAAATACTTTAAAACATCATGAAAACAGACTTTAAAATATATTAAAACAAAACATCTTTAAAAAGAGTTTTTAAAAAAAGCTTTAAAACATCTCTTAAAAAAAAGATTTCAAAACATATTAAAAAGTAATTCCAACACAGATGCAAACTGGGATAAGGTCTCTACTTAAAAGGCTTGTTGAAAGAAAGGTCTTCAGTAGGTGCCAAAAAGAGAACAAGAGATGGTGCCTGTCTAATATTTAAGGGGAGGGAATTCCAAAGAGTCCTTTTCCTATGTTGTACAAAATAGACCTCCTGATAAGATGGCATCTGCAGGATGCCCTCACCTGCAGAACACATTGATCAGCTAGGTATATAAGGGGTAAGACGATCTTTCAGGTATCCTGATCCCAAGCTGTATAGGACTTTATATACCAAAAATAGAACCTTGAACTTAACCTGGTAGCTAATAGGTAGCCAGTGCAATTCTTTCAGCAGCTAGGTGACATGCTGGCCATACCCTGCCCCAGTGAGTAGTCTTGCCACTGCATATTGCACCAGCTGCAGCTTCCAATCTCAAGGGTAGCCCCACATAGAGCACAATACAGAAATCCAGCCTGGAGGTTACCAGTGCATGGACAAGAGTGGTCAGGCTATCCTGGTCCAGAAATGGCCAAAGGTGGTAGGTCCCACTAGATCATTATTTTTAATTATTAAAATTTATATACTGCCTTTCATTTCAAGAAGAAATACCAAGGTGGTTCACAATTATTTCCAACACTTCTGATTGTAAGGAACAGTTCACATTATCATGATATTCATGAGACAATGGGATATACAGAAGAGCAGAAGAGGAATAGAAAATGGCAACTAATGGGATCCGGAGCATAAATAATGTAGCTTAAAGATGTGAGAAACTCCTTTTTAATAAAAAAAAATACCCCTAAACCTCTTTTAGGTCCCCTAGAAAATGTGTTGCCCAAGATATTTTGCCTTAGCTGGAACTTTTCAATTTGCCTCAAATTGTACTTCATGAAAAATTCAGTGGAGACTCAAGATATTACCATCTTGACTTTCTGCTGGACATCTGATTAGCTACAACTAAGTTAAGACTGCTCACATGAACATTAGAGACCCTAGAAAGGGGTGGGTGAATCTGCCTATTTCTGGTTCCTGTTATTTTTGTGTGAATGCACTCGCAAGTCCATTCTGCTACTACATTAATCTCCAATTTAAAAATACTTTAAAATACACATTTTAATATGTATGTATTTTAAATGCGCATTTATCTCAAAACATGTATTTAAATATGTATTTTGATACATTTAAACTGCTGAGAATTGTATCACAACATTCAGAAAAGTGCAAAATCCAGGGGAAAGCTAGGTTTCAATCCATATATTCGTCCAAGAGGCGCTGATCAGAGTCAGTTCATACAGGAATTCATAAAGATCAAATTCCTCCAGCATTTCCTAGACTTAGGATGACAAATCATGGGCCATGGTGAAAACATATATGACATTAAAGCAGAAATCACATTGGGTTATTTGTGTGTGTGTGTGTGTGTGTGTGTGTGTGTGTGACCAGTTTCATAATTTAGACATCATATTACATACCATGGGCTACAGTGAAACTTTGTGACATTAAAACAGAAATCACATTGGGTTGTTTGCGTGTGTGTGTCCAGTTTTACAATATAGACATCATATTACATACCATGGGCCACAGTGAAAAGGTATGTGACATTAAAGCAGAAATCACAGTGGGTTATTTGTGTGTGTGCCCATTCAGTTTCACAACATATTACATACCAGCAAGTATGGCCATATCAAAGCCATAATGGGCCAAGGGATACTGGATTGTACTGGACCCTCTTCTTCACCTTCAGTGTATACACATGACAACTGTATAAAACTCTTACATACAACAACGTGGGGAGCAATAGTGTATATCCTGATGGGACATTGTCTTCCATGCTTTCCTGGAAGCATAAACACTCTAAACCTCTATTTACATGTTAGTCATGTCAACAGCGCTTACATGTCCAAGTAGGGTTTAATGTATCATCATGATAATGTCAAATCACTTTTGATGAGCATCAGCATCAACACATTCAACTCTCCAACTGTGTGCATTTTTTAAATCAACAATAATTTGGAAAAATAAACAATCATACTTTCTGAAACTGGAAGAGTTGGGTAGGACATAAATGCAACAAATGTGGCAGAAAAAACATTAACATAATTTTGCAACATGTACCTGACAGTGTTGCTGCCCATTTTTATTATTTCCACATTTATTTGATGATATGGTCAAACTGTTGAGATTTTATTTTTCAATCCATCATCCAGGACTGCAGAATAGAAGAGGGCACAGTAGTTTACTTATACTTTTACCCGTTCCTGAACAAAACTGCATTCTGTGACGAATGTTCTCTTAGGACTTTTGATGCTTGCAGAGTACAATTGTGATCTAGTCAACAATAACATAAAAGGTTTCAAGGGGTTTTTTTCTGTGTAAAAGGTTAGACAGAGCATGCATGTTTTTATCAAGGTATTTCTCCCATTGCACTCATTTTCCAACATTGCTGTAGACTTTTGTTATCATTTTGCTCTCAGACTACAACAACAGATGCCCTAGAGTTAGACAAGTTGCAACTCATAGACAAATGGAGGGGTTCCAAGTTGCAGAGGTGCCCTCCTAGTCCTGACACAGGCATTGCTTCAGCTTACCTGGGCAGGGCTGTGGTGAGACAGGGCTGTGGTGAGACAGGGCGGTGGCGAGGGCACAGCAGTGTGGATGCACCGGTGGGAGAACCAGATTGGCTCTGCCAGTGACTCCATGCAGCCCCAACCTTTCTGTCACTTTGCTTTGCCCCAGTGTCATCCAGGTGAGCTGTAGTAACACCAGTGTTAGGAGGGCAACTCAATGGCTTTGCCACACAACACTGGCTGCTATTGCAGACTGCTGTCGTTCATGAACTGTATTATGGTTATGTGTTTTTGGCTTCAACAAAGTGTATATAGTTATTAATTTGCTTTGGTGAGCAGCTTTCCATGACAATTTTTCCTTAAAGAAGGTATGTAAATCCATTAAATAAAGGAATATTTGTGCACATGGACAGAGATAGGTAAGAAAGAGGGAACCTATTGAGCCCCATGCCAGTTCTCTGTTATAGGTATGGGTGCACCATATATGTATCCCACTATTATTCCACTGTAAACAGTTATGGCTTCCCCCAAAGAGCTACAATGTACGGTGTGATTTAACAGGTCTACAGAAATCTGGTAATTGTAGCTTTATGACCGGAATAGGGATCTCCTAACAACTCTCAGCACCCTTCACAAACTACCCTTCCCAGGATTCTTTTCCTTTGGAGAAGCCATGACTGTTTAAAGTGGAAAAAATGTATGGTGTTAATGTGGTCTAAGTCTTTACAGTTTTGATTCAATATAATATTGTTTATTTTAGCCACCATTGCAATTATTCATCTCACTATAAATATGATGAAATTAGGTCTTTTTATTTTTAAAAAAGCATTTCAATACATAGAATATTTATATCAGGTGGACTTCATGCAATTGAACCTGGGATATGGCAACAGGCATTGCAAATCATGTGAAATGTAGGGGAAACACAATATGGAGACACATTTTAATTAAGAAAGCTAAAGAAATAACCCTTTCACTCTGATGTATGTAACATTCTTCTCTCTTGCAATATTTAGCAAAATAAATAAATAACAAGGCAGCATGAAAGAGAGAAAAAAGAGACAGCAACAGGCTTAGGTATTTTTCAAAACCCAATTAATGTCAAAACATTTCAAACCAACAAAAAGCAAATAAGTCATCAAATTCAGTGCACATTCCTTGTTACAAAATACTAATGCCAAGAGAAAAGGACTCTTTGGTGTCTTTGTGTATGTATGTATGTGTGTGCATGTATTGTATGTGGAGGTGGGGCGAGAGAGAGAGAGACTGAAATTGATTTAGGGCAATGAAAATGAAGGATAAATACAACTGTATCCACACAATAGTAAACCACATCTGACTACTGCTTCCCATGAATATCCTATTCATAGGGTTGCCATAAGTCAGAATCAACTTGAACGTAGTCCATCTCCAACCACACTGAAAAGAAGGAAGGCCTGCAAAATTATAATCTGCTGAAAACAATACAAATAAAGGTGGGGAGGAGGCTTAAATGCTTGTTTTTCATTGTAAACTGTGAAGGTTTGCCATCAACTGAAATGGGAGAGAATGATGAGCTACAAATATTTATTTTCCTTTAAACTAAGAATCAATGGAGCTGTGTCAAGATTCTTTCCCCATGCACACTTGGTATATAAATTATTACTCTACCTTTTAAAAGTCTCTGCACAAGAAACACATTTTTAGCCATATGAAATATTAGGACGCAATTGTTAAAAACACAGTTGTACTTGGTATGCTGGCTGAACCCTATGTTATAACTAGGATTCAAATATCTCTGCAATAGTACCACAGAACCTGAGTTCTAAATGGTGTCAACTCTCCATTAGTATCATGGGCCAAAAAGTCACATCTTCTTTCAGAATATGCATGTAAAGGACACTTGTCAGCAATGATGTGTGAGGGGTTAGAGCAGCAGCAGAGCCCTCCTGATGGCAGTGCTGTGTATGCTGGGACAGGACAAGACAGAAAGATTGGGGGGAGTTCCAGTTTAGCAGCAGCCAACCTGGAGATCCCCTGGGATCATTGCTACTTCATTCTGCCCAATTCCCACTCCTGGGAAAGGAGTGCCATCACTAGGAGGCTAAATTGAGGGTAAAACCTGAAAAGACAGAGATGTTATGTGTCCAGAGGTTTCATGTCTGGGAGGTGGGATAATGGCCTATTCTAGATGGGGTTGCACTCCTCTGGAAGGAGCAGGTCTGCAGCTTGGGGGTACTCCTGGATCCAACATTGAGGCTCAAGTAGCCTCGGTGTCTAGGGGCTTGTTCACACTGCAGCTGACTTCAGCTGAATTTTGGATTAAAGACGAAGTTTTTCTCATCGGGATAAGGTTTAAAGGTTCACACTTCTTACCTTGTATGAGCCCTCAAACTGCTTTTTTCTGTTCATACTAAAAATAAAGGGTTAATCTCGCAGCTTCCTAATGACCACGCCCTCTTAAGGTCAAAGTATCTCTTCCTCTGCAGCAGGCTTGCAGAACCGGAGCCAGCAGGAAAAGGTAAAGGGAGGAGGGAGGAGTGTGCGGGGACTCACCAAAGCATGCACAGCATGCGAAGCACAGATGTTTTTTCCTTCCCTTTTCAGATTTAAAGTGGATTGATTTGCTTTGGATTTAAAGAAGAAAGCAGCGGGACGCCTCCCCTTTGCCTCCTATATCATATGATCGCTGCAAATTTAACAGGTATGCAGGAAGGCTCGATCTCAAATTAAACTGCTGTGTGAACGAGCCCTAGGAGTGCCTTTTTCTAGCTGTGGCTGGTTCACCAGCTTCAGCCCCTTTCGGATTGAGATGACTTGGCCACTGTACTCCATGCTCTGGTGTCTTCCACATTGGATTATTGCAATGCACTCTATGCAAGGCTGCCCTTGAAGACAGCTCAGGAATTTCAACTGGTCCAAAATGTAGCAGGAACAAAAAGGGAACAAGCACCAAACAAAGATTAAAAAGAAGAGAGACAGGCTCTGGTGCTAGGTGTAGATTTATTGTAATGCTGTATGCTTTTCGGAAATACTTTCCTTCCTCAGGAGCTAAAAACATTCAAACAAACTCAAATTAGTGTCGTGGAGACAACAAAGAGGTCATGAGTTTGTTTGAATGTTTTTAGTTCCTGAGGAAGGAAAGTATTGTTGTTGTTATGTGCCTTCAAGTTGCTTATGACTTATGGTGACCCTATGAATCAGTGACCTCCAAGAGCATCTGTCATGAACCACCCTGTTCAGATCTTGTAAGCAGGTCTGTGGCTTCCTTTATGGAATCAATCCATCTCTTGTTTGGCCTTCCCCTTTTTCTACTTCCTTCTATTCTCCCCAGTGTTATTGTTTTTTCTAGTGAATCATGTCTTCTCATTATGTGTCCAAAGTATGATAACCTCAGTTTCATCATTTTAGGTTCTAGTGATAGTTCTGCTTTAATTTGTTCTAACACCCAATTATTTGTCTTTTTTGCAGTCCATGGTATGTGCAAAGCTTTCCTCCAACACCACATTTCAAATAAGTTGATTTTTCTCTTATCCGCTTTTTTCACTGTCCAACATTCACATCCATACATAGAGATCAGGAATACCATGGTCTGAATGATCCTGACTTTTGTGTTCAGTGATACATCTTTGTATTTGAGGACTTTTTCCAGTTCTCTCATAGCTGCCCTCCCCTAGTCCTAGCCTTCTTCTGATTTCTTGACTAGTGTCTCCAGTTTGGTTAATGACTGTGCCGAGGTATTGATAATCCTTGACAAGGTCAATGTCCTTGTTGTCAACTTTAAAGTTACATAAATCTTCTGTTGTCATTACTTTAGTCTTCTTGACGTTCAGCTGTAGTCTTGCTTTTGTGCTTTCCTCTTTAACTTTCATCAGCATTCGTTTCAAATCATTACCGGTTTCTGCTAGTAGTATGGTATTGTCTGCATATGTTAAATTATTGATATTTCTCCCTCCCGTTTTCACACCTCCTTCACCTTGGTCCAATCCCGCTTTCCGTATGCTGTATTCTGCGTATAGATTAAACAAATAGGGTGATAAAATACACCTCTGTCTCACACCCTTTCCGATTGGGAACCCGTCAATTTCTTGATATTTTGTCCTTAGGGTAGCCTCTTGTTCAGAGTATAGGTTGAGCATCAGGACAATCAGATGCTGTGGCACCCTCATTTCTTTTAAAGCATTCCATAGTTTTTCATGATCTACACAGTCAAAGGCTTTGCTGTAATCTATAATGCACAGGGTCATTTTCTTTTGAAATTCCTTGGTTTGTTCCATTATCCAACATTTTTATCCAAAATGTTTTTATTTCCTGAGGAAGGAAAGTATTTCCGAAATTCATAGAGCATTACAAGAAATAAATCTACACTTAGCACCAGAGCCTGTCTCTCTTCTTTTTAACCAAAATGTAGCAGCCGGATTACTGGCTGGGGTTCCTTTTAGATCTCATATAACCCATTTTAAAACAGCTGCATTGGTTGCCAGTCATTTTGGGGCCCAATTTAAGGTGCACACAACATGATAATCCCTACATGACTTAGGTCCCAAATATCTGAAAGACCACCTCTTTCCCTACAGATCCTCTTAGGTGTTGAAATCAATAGGGGGGAGGCTTTTGGTAGTTACACCACCCTCAGAAGCTGGGGGAGGGGCAGGAGAGGGCATTTTCTGTGGCGGCCCCTAAGTTGTGTGAGGTGTGTCTGGCAACTTCACTCTACAGTTTAAGTGAATGCTGAATACATACCTTTTTACCCTGGCCTGTGGCACCTGAAGCATATAGTTTTAGGACCCACACTATTTTGTGATTTTAGGTTATTTTTAAAATTGTTTTTAATGCTGTATTTTAAAATTGTTGTATCCCACCCTGGGACCTTTGGGTGAAGGGAGGTAATAGATGATGATGATGATGATGATGATGATGGTCAGGGCCGGTGCCAAAGGGCAGGCAGGGCAGGCCCTGGCCAAGGGCCCTGCAACCCACATGAGCCCCTGAAGAGCCGCTTGTTGGGGTTGGGGAGTAGTGCTCCCCTTCTGCGATCTGCACCAGGATGCCTGCCACAGATCGCAGGGAGGGAGCTTTCAGGCCTCCCACCCATTTGCTCGCTCCACCTACCTCTCTCTCCTGTCTTCTGCTGCTGCACACACTGTGCCCACAGGGCTGCCATCAACCAAGATGGCGGTGGAGGCTTCTTTTATTATTTATTATTATTATTTGAATTATATCCCGCCCTTCCTCCCAGCAGGAGCCCAGGGCGGCAAACAGAAATGCTAAAAACACTTTAAAACATCATAAAAAGACCTTAAAATACATTAAAACAAAACGTTAAACATCTTTTTTTTTAAAAAAAGGGTTAAAAACATATTATTAAAGCTTCTTTAAGGGGCTGATGCACCTACCACCATCTGAGTTGATGGCAGGCACGTGCGTGCACATGCACGTAGCATACCACACATGCGTGCCAACAACCAAGATGGCGGTGGGGGTATCAGCCCCTTAGAGAAGCCTCTGCTGCCATCTTGGTTGATGGTAGCCCTGCATGTGCAGTGTGCTCAGCAGCAGGACGCAGGAGAGAGGTAGGTGGAACAGGCAGGAGCTGCGCACCTGGGGCAGGCTGGTGCCCAAGGGCCCAGTCATGTCTGGCTGTGTGTGTTCGTGCGCATGCTGGGGCCCAGGGCAGGATGGTGGCCTGGCGCCAGCCCTGATGATGATAATAGGACTGTGCCTTTCCCACTCATGTGCTGATACTGAGATCAGGCCAATAGCCCATCGAATCCAGCATCTTGTTTTCAAAGTGGCCATCCAGACACCTTTGACAAGCTGCAGAAATAGGACCTGAGCACAACAACACTCTATATTAAAGATGTTGCTCTGGCAACTGTCTGAGATGCTTTCAGTACTTTTAGTACTCTCATCTTAACACACTTCCCGACAAAGTTTTAAAATTTCTATAAATAATGTGTTAGGAATATTCAAGTTATATTTTTAAAGCCTGTCTATAGCTGGCTGGCTGTTAAAATATTTGCATTAGAAGTTTTCAGCAGTTGTTTTCACAGGAACGTTTCAAAAGAAAACGTACTGTTCCACTGTCTAGAAAGCAGCAGATCTCAAAAAGAACTAAATTTCCACCTTGTGAGAATTCATGCTGTTTCAGGAGCTTCCATTCAGAGAAGAAACCTGTTCTTCTCCCTGGCATATTTTCATCCCTCTGCGGGCATTTTCACAGGCTTGTGGCTGCAAGCAAAAAAAAAAAAAAGTAGAGATGTAAGGCGACTTTCCTTTGGAGGGTTGTTTTAATATATTTTAAAGTCTGTTTTTATGATGTTTTAGAGTGTTTTTAGTGCTTTTGTTTGTCGCCCTGGGCTCGTACTGGGAGGAAGGGCAGGATATACATCAAATAATAAATAAATAAATAATGTCAGACCAGCTTCTCTTCATATCCAAATCAGCGCAACCATCCCTAATCAGGAAGCATACTCCCATCTGGGTTGATCCTCCTGTATTCAGCACACAGCTGAGGGCCGGGCAACTTCTTACATTAGACTACATTAGATTAGGGTGGCATTCTGAGGGAAATGGGATTCCTAACCATACGTTTCCCTTCTCATACTAATGTTGTCCCTGTGGATCCTTTGTACAAGAGAACCAGAGAAAGAGTCCCCTTCCCTCATCCCAATGTGCTGATTCTCTCCCAGAATTTGTCCCAAGGTTTTTGTCTTTTTAAAAAAATTTTCTCAGAAGGATTCTGAAACTGGATGTGAGCCTGATGTAGGGGTATTTCAGGGGAGAATTGGTGGGCACAGGAGGGATCAAAACTCCTTCCCTCCCCACTTCAAAGTACCTCTCTGCACCCATGTTTATTATTTGTTTATTTATTACATTTATATCCCGACCTTCTTCCCAGTAGCAGCCCAGGGCGGCAAACAAAAACACGAAAAACGCTCCAAAACATCATAGGATCATATTAAAAGAAAACACTTTTTAAGAAAAGCTTTAAAAATATTTTAACAAGCAATTCCAACACAGACGCATACTGGGATAAGGTCTCTGCTTAAAAGGCTTGTTGGAAGAGGAAGGTCTTCAGTAGGTGCCAAAAAGGTAACAGAGATGGTGCCTGTCTAATATTTAAGTGGAGGGTATTCCAAAGAGTTGGTGCCACTACACTAAATGTCTGCTTCTTATGTTGTGTGGAATGAACCTCCTAATAAGATGGTATCTGCAGGAGGCCCACACCTGCAGAGCATAGTGATCAACTGGGTATATATGGGGTAAGATTATCTTTCAGGTATCCTGGTCCCAAGCTGTATAGGGCTGTCTACATCAAACCTAGAACCTTGAACTTAGCCCAGTGGGTAATGGGCAGTCAGTGCAATTCTTTCAGCAGCTAGGTGACATTTTGGTGAGCAGTCACGCCATCACATTTTGCACCAGCTGCAGCTTCCGGACCAACCTCAAGGGCAGCCCAACATAGTCCACATTACAGTAATCCAGCCTGGAGGTTACCAGTGCATGGACAAGTGTGGTCAGGCTATTCTGGTCTAGAAACAGCCACAGCTGTCTTCAAAGCTGGTAAAAGGCACTCCTAGCCACTGACAAAACTGACAAATCACCGGGCCCGGATGGCATCCACCCGAGAGTTCTCAAAGAACTCAAATGTGAAATTGCTGATCTGCTAACTAAAATATGTAACTTGTCCCTCAGGTCCTCCTCCGTGCCTGAGGACTGGAAAGTGGCAAATGTAATGCCAATCTTCAAAAAGGGATCCAGAGGGGATCCCGGAAATTACAGGCCAGTTAGCTTAACTTCTGTCCCTGGAAAACTGGTAGAAAGTATTATTAAAGCTAGATTAACTAAGCACATAGAAGAACAAGCCTTGCTGAAGCAGAGCCAGCATGGCTTCTGCAAGGGAAAGTCCTGTCTCAGTAACCTATTAGAATTCTTTGAGAGTGTCAACAAGCATATAGATAGAGGTGATCCAGTGGACATAGTGTACTTAGACTTTCAAAAAGCGTTTGACAAGGTACCTCACCAAAGGCTTCTGAGGAAGCTTAGCAGTCATGGAATAAGAGGAGAGGTCCTCTTGTGGATAAGAAATTGGTTAAGAAGCAGAAAGCAGAGAGTAGGAATAAACGGACAGTTCTCCCAATGGAGGGCTGTAGAAAGTGGAGTCCCTCAAGGATCGGTATTGGGACCTGTACTTTTCAACTTGTTCATTAATGACCTAGAATTAGGAGTGAGCAGTGAAGTGGCCAAGTTTGCTGACAACACTAAATTGTTCGGGGTTGTTAAAACAAAAAGGGATTGCGAAGAGCTCCAAAAAGACCTCTCCAAACTGAGTGAATGGGCAGAAAAATGGCAAATGCAATTCAATATAAACAAGTGTAAAATTATGCATATTGGAGCAAAAAATCTTAATTTCACATATACGCTCATGGGGTCTGAACTGGCGGTGACCGACCAGGAGAGAGACCTCAGGGTTGTAGTGGACAGCACGATGAAAACGTCGACCCAGTGTGCGGCAGCTGTGAAAAAGGCAAATTCCATGCTAGCGATAATTAGGAAAGGTATTGAAAATAAAACAGCCGATATCATAATGCCGTTGTATAAATCTATGGTGCGGCCGCATTTGGAATACTGTGTACAGTTCTGGTCGCCTCATCTCAAAAATGATGTTATAGAGTTGGAAAAGGTTCAGAAGAGGGCAACCAGAATGATCAAGGGGATGGAGCGACTCCCTTACGAGGAAAGGTTGCAGCATTTGGGGCTTTTTAGTTTAGAGAAAAGGCGGGTCAGAGGAGACATGATAGAAGTGTATAAAATTATGCATGGCATTGAGAAAGTGGATAGAGAAAAGTTCTTCTCCCTCTCTCATAATACTAGAACTCGGGGACATTCAAAGAAGCTGAATGTTGGAAGATTCAGGACAGACAAAAGGAAGTACTTCTTTACTCAGCGCATAGTTAAACTATGGAATTTGCTCCCACAAGATGCAGTAATGGCCACCAGCTTGGACGGCTTTAAAAGAAGATTAGACAAATTCATGGAGGACAGGGCTATCAATGGCTACTAGCCATGATGGCTGTGCTCTGCCACCCTAGTCAGAGGCAGCATGCTTCTGAAAACCAGTTGCCGGAAGCCTCAGGAGGGGAGAGTGTTCTTGCACTCGGGTCCTGCTTGCGGGCTTCCCCCAGGCACCTGGTTGGCCACTGTGAGAACAGGATGCTGGACTAGATGGGCCACTGGCCTGATCCAGCAGGCTCTTCTTATGTTCTTATGAGGTCACTTGGGCCTCTAGCGACAAAGATGGATGCAGGAGCACCCCCATATTACAGACCTGCTGTTTCAGAGGGAGTACGACCCCATCCAAAGCAGGCAATTGAACAATTATGTGAACTCAGGAACCACCAACCCATAGTGTCTCCGTCTTGCTAGGATTCAGAGTCAGTTTATTGGCCCTCATCCAGCCCACCATCGAGTCCAGGCACCAGTCCAGGGCTTGCTCAGCCTCTCCCAATTCAGATGTTACAGAGAAATAGAGCAGGGTATCATCAGCATACTGCTGACACCTCACCCCAAATCTCGTGATGACCGCCCCCAATGGCTTCATATAGATATTGAACAGCACTGGAGACAGGATGGTCCCCAGTGGCACCCCATAGCACAACTGCCAGGGGGACAAAAGACAATCACCCAATGCTGTTCTCTGAAAACGACCCTCTCGGTAGGACTGGAATGACTAAAACAGTGCCTCCAATACCCATCTCACTAAGTTGGCTCAGAAGGATACCATGGTCAATAGTATCAAAAGCCACTGACAGATCAAGTAAGAATAATAGGGTTGCACTCCCCCGTCCTTCTCCTGATAAAGGTCATCCATCAGGGCAACTTTTGTTATATTGGCAAAGGTAACATCTAGTTTTCACTCAGTCAAGAGGGACTTTGCCCACTAATAAAAACACAGGTATAGATGGAGTGGCCGCATACAGTAGAGAGCAAAGTACTTTTTAACACGGATAGTTTAATAGGAAATTGAGGCCAGTGCAGATTCTCTCATCTCTGCAAAATAACAAGTTGTGCTCTCCTCAACTCCTTTCCCCACACAACTTTTGCTTCTGGTCATCCAAAGGGCAAGGTTCCTCTGCTTATTCAACACCATTTTATTTATTTTTTTACTCAAACATTTTTATCCCACCTTTGAGGACCTCCAAGGTCATTAAAAATGATAAAACAATAATAAAGTAATGAAATACGGCCATGTATAGGTAGATAGGAAGACAATAGACAGCCACAGCATAAAAAGACTGAACCCATCGGTCTGAATATTCTTTGTAACAGCCACAGGTTACCTGCTTCCATAAAGGCAGGCAGCAAAGATGGTAAGTGGGCCTTTCTGTGGAGGGAGTACCCCATTAAGTATTGTTTGGATTGCTTCCTAAACCAACAACTGTATCTGTGCTGAGTTCAAAATATATTTGCAGTGTATCAGTTGTGAAAGGTGCATCATGAAATTAAATGCAGTATACACTGAAGCTTGAGACAGAGTCAGGTTCTAACATCTGTGTAGTTTGTCAAGAAAATGTTCATTTAAGTACACAAGCATTATTCACAGTCTGGGCTGGTCCACACTCATCATGCCTCCTACACAAGGGCCTCAAGTGCATAGGAGTTACTGGTAGCCTACTGGAAGATTAGTGCTCACATGGCATTACCATTCGTGAAAACTGGTGCATCTACATTGGGGCTGTGTATAGACATTAGATAGCCCCTGGGATTTGCATGATTGCAGCAACCATGATCATTGGGGCAGATCTGGATTACAAGGCAAACTTTATTTTCTCAGATATAGGGAGCAGCAATTGTCTCTTTCTCACAGAATCCTAGGCATGTAACCTGGTATCTGTAGTACCTGAGAGGGACCTATTCAGTCTGCATTCTCCATTTTGGAACTAAGTCTAGAAGCTGACTTCATGGCTATAACATCCAGCCTAATTTTTCTACTTTTCAAATTTTTTCCTCATCCTTCACCCTCTGTTTTGTTTAACATCTTACCTGATGAAGAGTTCTGGAGAATTCAAAAGCTTGCCACAATATTCTGACTTTTTGATTGTTACTTATAAGGGTATTGCCCATGTTCATGCATATTGTGGAGTTTATGCACATCATGGTGCTCCTACTTACAGCCCACAGACACACACATATGCAGACATAATTTCTCAAAAACTGTAAATGAACTCTGGAATCCATAAGCCCAGGCCAACGTTCAAGGCGCTCTTGCAGAGGCTGATGATGAGTGTGATCTAGCTCACAGTCACCACATTGTTTATGTATTTTGTACTCAGGTACTCCGTGACGCAGAGTGGTAAGCAGCGGTAACGCAGCCAAAGCTCTGCTCATGACCGGAGTTCGATTCCAACGGAAGGAGGAAGTCGAATCTCCAGTAAAAGGGGTCGAGGTCCACTCAGCCTTCCATCCATCCGTGGTCGGTAAAATGAGTACCTGGCATATGCTGGGGGGTAAAGAAAGGCCAGGGATGGAACTGGCAATCCCACCCCATATATACGGTCTGCCTAGTAAACATCGCAAGACGTCACCCTAAGAGTCGGAAATGACTCGCACTACTAGTGGGGGGACACCTTTACCTTTTTAAGGTTATACAAAATGTAAAATGTGACTAAGGAGATGGTGGAGCATGGAGGAAAACCAGACTTTGCACTGGTCCTCACAATGAGTTTTGTTTGGAGAGTAACACAGGGGACTTGGAGTGAAAACAGGGGCTATAAACAGCTTGCACTGGACAGCTATAGTTATGAACTCTTTTTCATCTGGAATTAGAGAAGGAGAACCGCTTCTCTCCTCATCTAATTGTCCTGTGCTTGTCCCCAAACAAAAAATGGCCAGAAGATGTGGTGTAAGACACCACACCCAAACCTCCATGGAGAACCTTTCCTATGTGGGATTGTTGAAACAAGCATTTGGAAGGGGGTTTCATCTAGTACCTATAGCAGATATTGTAGTGTCCAAGTTCCTTGATCATGCCAGTAATAGTTGATTTCAGGAAATGTCAAGCTGTTTGGTGATGTTTCTGCATACTTGTGATATCTGAAGCTCTTTTGCAATTCTACTGTGGCAAGGAATCACATCCTATAAACTTCAGTTTTGAATAGCTGAGTGCAACAGCATTTGTTTCCCATTGTAATTGTTCAGACAATGTTATATAGCAGTTACTCACACCTTAGCAACCTCTGCATGATAATATTTTTAAATAGGGATTTAATTCACGTGAGCATTTATTGCAATATAATTTCAAGGAACTGTCTAGATATATTGATGAAATGCACAGAAGCATTATATATATATATATAACTTGCCATACAACATTATGGACAATTTATTTACAATGATATAGGAAAATTCAGGCATGCCTAAAATATCTTGAAATTCTAGTTATCCAAGATCATTACGCATCCCTTGTTTAGTTTCCTGACATTACAGGGCTGATATAAGACATTTTTCAGCTTCAGCTTTTCAGAAGCAAAAATCCATATGGCACCCACCCCCCTCGTTACTGACAATTTGTTGGTTTTTAATGGCACCCAGATTTATTCTGCTTCAAGCTCTGGTGAGATCTGGGGCACTGTAATGATATGAAAGGCAGGACACTGCTGTCTATGCTGCATTAGAGGATTTACTTTCCACTCCAGTGGAAATCCAAAGAGAAATACCACCTCTCTTTTGGAGTCTGCTTTTTATCCCATTCCTCTGCAAGTTCTGGCAGTAGTAATCTTGATTTACAAAGGAGAGTTGTAGTTTTTTTAATGTGGGGAGAGCCGGGGAAGAAATGAAAAGAGTATGCTCCAGGAGTATGCTCCAGGACTTGGAATGGTAGAGTAGGGGCAATACTCTAATTTCTTGAATGCCAAGCTTCTTTACATAAGCAATACTTTTCAAGAAGCAGCTCAAGAATCCTAATCCCCCCAAATAATCCACAAAGCCTGTTCTTCTGCACAAAGGAGGCAAACGAACAGGGTCTTTTGCCTTCCAGTTGAAACAATGAATGTGAACATTGCCTTGCTAGCCAACCTAGAGGTGATGAGAGATGAGCTGGAAAACTTGATGGCAGCTACAGCTCCTTGACTAGTTCAGGGACCAAAAGGCTGGCTTTCACAACTGTCTTTCTCAAGGTCTTAAGAGATTGTGGGCTACACAAGTCCAACATATTAGACAGGATGCATAGTTCACAGGGAGATCTCTTAGACTGGGGGTACTGTGCTCAGTAACAAGCTATGCTGGATGGAGAAGAACCATACAGTTAGGTGATGGACAAATCCCCCATCACCATCATAGACCCCTACCAGATCAGGTCCCTAATTGGTGGGATGGTATACTGTCCCAGTTCTTCCAGCCTCTTGTTTCTCTGCAAGGGTAGTTCACTGTTCATGAGGCAGGAGTTTTATGCTATCCTGTACCCAGGTTTGACAACAAACAGCTTACCAGTGAGAAGTTCAGGTCTCACTTTTTTAGAACAGGCTCATTCATGACTGTGGCAGAATGGGGGCTTTCTTGATGGCAAACTCATGTTCCTAGGAAGATAGAGGTCTTGGGTATACAGCAGATACAACTGCCTAGAGCTATGCTGACCACTCCAGTGCCTACCTCACATGTTATTTGCCACTCCAGAGAAGATTATCTCCATATTTTTTTGGAGTTGTAAGATAATTACCAAGTTTTTGAAGTCATTTCTTAATATTATACTGGAGATAACAGGTTGTAATCTATCCAATAACCCTAAAACCATTCTATTGGGTATGTTAAAAACAGAAATTGAGACTACATAGCTACAATGTGTGATGAGCCTATTAACCATGGCAAAAAGCTGCATTACTAGATCATGGCAAATAAAAAAAAGCTCCTACAGTATTAGAACAGTTGAAAAAAGTCTGGGAATCTGCTATGTTAACTAAAATTATATATCAAAAAAGAACACTAAATAATGTAGAAGAGAACCAGTCTATTGAGAGATGGGCTCTTTAATTTCTAGAATGAAAAAATAGAAATATTTTCCCTTATAATTTATTTATAGAATTATAGATTATTTATAGAAATTTAATTTAACTTGTTCAACATAATTTTCTGTTGGTTTCTGTTTTCAGATTTGACTTCTCAGTTGAAGAGGAGATATTTAGGTTATTAAGACTTTTTTTCTCCCCCCTTTGTCAAGAGTTGGTAATCTGGTAAGTACATAGTATACAGAGATGAGATAAGAAAGAACATCATAAAGAAGAGGCATAGAAGAAGCAAAAAAGATAAAGAGGAGATAGAATGGCAAATCTTGCCCCCATCACCTACTCCTGGAATCCTGGATTCTACCCACAAGGCTCCTATATTGCATTGCCATTTGATGATCATTGCATTAGTGTTTTAACTCAAAAACGTAAGAAGAGCATGCTGGATCAGGCCAATGGCATATCTAGTCCAGCATCTTGTTCTCACAGTGGCCAGCCAGTTGCCCTTGGGAAGCCCTCAAGCAGCACCTGAGTGCAAGAGCACTCTCTGCTCCTGCGACTTCCAGCAACTGGTATTAGGAAACATACCACCTCTGATGATGGAGTCAGAGCAAAGCCATCAAGGCTAGTAGCCATTGACACACTTATCCTCCTTGAATTTGTCTAATCCCATTTAAAACCAATCAAGTTGGTGGTCATCACTGCCTCTTGTGGGAATGAATTCTATACTATGTGCTGTGTGAAGAAGTACTTTCTTTTGTTTGTCCTGAATCTTCCAACATTCAGCTTCATTGGATGCCCACTAGTTCTAGTGTTATGAGAGAGGAAGAAAAACTTTTCTTTGTCCATTTTCTCCATGCACTGCATAATTTTATATATTTCTATCATGTAATCCCTTACTTGCCTTTTCTCTAAACTAAAAAGCCCCAAAGGCTGCAACCTTTCCTCATAGGGTAGTTGCTCCATCCCCTTGATCATTTCTGTTTCTGAACCTTTTCCAGCTCTACAATATCCTTTTTGAGGCGAGGTGACCAGAATACACAGTATTCCAAATGTGGCCACACCATAGATTTGTATAGCAGAGTTATGATATAGGTAGTTTTATTTTCAATATCTTTCCTAATGAACCCTAGCATGGAATTTGCCTTTTTCACAGCTGCCGCACATTGGGTTGACACCTTCATCGAGCTATCCACTACAACCTCAAGGTCTCATTCCTGGTCAGTCACCGCCAGTTCAGATCCCATGAGCTTATAGGTGAAATTAAGATTTTGTGCTCCAATATGCAGAGCTTTACACTTGTTTTCATTGAATTGCATTTGCCATGTAATTGCCCATTCACTCAGTTTGGATAGGTCTTCTAACTCTTCACAATCCCTTTTTGTTTTAACAAACAATTTAATATCATCAACAAACTTGGCCACCTCACTGCTCATCCCTAACTCTACATCACTTATGAACAAATTAAAAAGCACAGGTCTGACTCCCAATACTGATCCTTGGGGGATTCCAATTTCTACATTCCTCCAATGAGAGAACTATCCATTTATTCCTGCTCTCTGCTTTCTGTTTCCTAGCCAATTCCTGATCCACAAGATGACCTCTCCTCTTACTCCATCACTGGTAAGCTTAGGAGTCTTTGGTAAAGTACCTTGTCAAAAGCTTTTTGAAAGTCCAAGTACACTATGTCCACTGGATCAACTCTATATGTTTATTGACACTCTCAAAGAACTCTAATAGGTTAGGACTTACCCTTGCAAAAGCCATGCTGCTTCTACAAGGCTTGCTCTTCCACATTCTTGGTTAAATATCTCTCTTATTTTCTACCAGTTTTCTGGAACAGCCATTAAGCTAACTGACCTGTAATTTTCGGGATCCCTCTCCCCCGATTCCTTTTTAAAGACTGGTGTTACATGGGTCACTTTCCAGTTCTCAAATATGAAAGTGCATCTAAGGGACAAGTTACATATCTTTATTAGAAGATCAGCAATTTCACATTTGAGTTGTTCGAGAACTCTTGCATGGATGCAATCCGGACCTGGTCATTTGTCAGTTTTTATTTTTCTATTAACCTTAGAACTTCATCTCTCGTCACCACTATTTGCCTCAGTTCCTCAGACTCCCTTCCTGCAAATATTAGTTAGGGCACAGGGATCTGCCCTATATTCTCTACTGTGAAGACAGGTACAAAAATTCATTTTAATATAGCTAATGTTTGTTACTTCTTACAAACAGATGGCAGGATCAGAGTTTAGCACAGTTCCAGTAGGTGGAGTAATGCTAAAGCAAATGCCAAAGCAAATGCTTCATTTCTCTCTCTTTGTCTCTAATGTTAATATTTTATGATAAGCAGAGCTTGGAAAAGTTACTTTTTTGAACTACAACTCCCATCAGCCCCAGCCAGCATGGCCAGTGGATTGGGCTGATGGGAGTTGTAGTTCAAAAAAGTAACTTTTCCAAGCTCTGAAAAATGTGTATGAAGTAGGGAAAAAATGAACTTCTTGAACTTACCAATCTTAATAAGTAAAGTTCACAATGAAGTGACCATGAAATGAAAGGCCTTGCACTTAGGATGCAACCTTAGAAGATGAACTCTGATTGGCAAATCTATATACACTTGCCTGGGAGTAAGCTTTATTGAACTCAGTGGGATTTGTTTCTGAGAAAACATCCTTGGGACTGCATTGTGTGGTGTTTTATCATATTTTAAACTCAAAACTGCTTTTCAAACTTAATCACAATAATTTGGTGAAAAATAGAGAGGATTCACATTTTATCAGGGTTATTCATTTAAATTAAGAAAGAGTATAGATTTTGGATCAGAACTGTTAATATTTACTATGTCAAAATCTTACTGATTTCCCCCACCCCCAATGAATTCTTACCTTTTTTCTATTGAAAATTGGGAAAATACTTATTAGTGAAATATACACAAAGAAGATGTAAATGATATTGCACAGTACTAAACTACTGAAACAGGCTGTTAATGTCAAATATGACATTCATACTGATTTTACAACCCCAAATTATGTATTATTAACAAGTATTATTCACTTTACTTCCTTGCAACCATGACCTCAATCTGTGTGCCAAAGAGAACACAGGAAAAGTTGCAAAAGAGAAGTGCTTATATCCAGAACATAGTGCTCTAGCCTTTCATACACACCAACAGGCAAATGGTTAGCCATTGATGGTGCATACAAAAGTTGAAAGTGACAGTAGTATGTGGCAGGCACTTGTACTGAGTATCATCCAAGGATGGTAATGCCTTCTTTACCTGAAGGTTTAATTACCCCAATTCAAACCCCTTTTTGGACATTTAACAGCCACATATCTGCACTGTGCGCCTCAGCCTCCTCTGCTATCTAGTGACACCCAGTTCCTGGTTAGATTATTGGTCAGTGGCGAGAATCAGTCATACCCTATCTTCAGTAGGGATGGATGGATCTGTCAATTTCAGTTCTCTCCGTTTCTCCTTTTTTAAAATCTTAAATTCAGTCCTCTACATTGCTGCAGCAATTTGTGATTTCTTTTTAAAAAAATGTCATGAAAATTCATCAGCATTTCACTTCCGGGAAGGGTGACTTCGCTTGTGCCTGCTTTTCGAGACGAGCTCTCGTCTCAGAAGAAGTTTTTTCAGCGTAAATCAGTCAGAACATTCTTTTTGACTGATGAAGATTTTCTCTCGGGAAGGGAGAAACATAGAGATTAACCATAAAAGCCTGTTTTTGTTTGGGAGGACTGGATCTCATTAATTTATGAGAGAAGGTTCAGCCAGCAATGCCGGAGAACGTCCATCACGCTCTAGCTGAATAAACGACATGTTTATCTTTTCTTTAAAGAAGGACTTAAACAAGCAAGCACCCTTCTTTCTATATTTTTTTTTTCATTTGGTTTAAATTGTTGCTGCAAAAAGAGATTTGTCAATGAATCAGCTATAAAGATCTTCTGGGTGAGTTAAAAATTTTCTCCTTTATTCACGAAACTAAGGAGGAAAGAAATTGAAAAAGCCTATCTTAGTTTTTATTGCAAAAAGCTGGCCTGGAAGTGCATTTTAAAGATATAAACGGAAGAGGGATTTCTATTTCGAGGAGGGGAAAAAAATAAATAAATTTGATTTATGAACTTTGGAGCATTATATGTTTGGGATTATTTTCTTTTTGGTCTATTTCATTTTGACGAATCTACTTGTTCACGACGCCACTAACTCTTTTGAAGCTGGGAACTAAATTTGTTTTGTATTCCTGAACATAAGAGATAAGGCAGGCTGTACTGTCTACATTGTGACTTCATCGAGCCTGGAATATTAACCCAATTGTGACTGAAATAATTTTTGTTTTTGTGGTTCTAAGAATGGCAATTAGGAAAGGGGCTGAGACCATGGAAGAAATCATGTTTCAGAAAATAATGGATGAGATTGAGATAACGAAACAAACCCTGAGACAGGGTAGACAGAAGATGAAAAATGAATTTAGCAAAATGACGCAGGAGTTTAAAGAAATAGTGGATTCTGTGAGAGAGGCTCTGGAGACTGGAACAAATGTAGAATTGGAAAAAGATCTGGAGTCTATGGATACAAGAAACAAAGCTTACTGCTTGGAACTTAACGTTGTCTCTGAAGAAATTAATGAAGATAATAGAGATAAAGTTATCAATGTCTTGGATAATTTTTTGGACTGGAATGATGTGATGGAGTTTGACATAGAAAAAATCTATGGAATTGGCTACAGATATGGGACAATGGAAAAATTCTTAAGAGATGAGCCAGTGCATTTTGTAAAAAAGAAGAGTAGAGATGTGACTTTACAACAATATCTCAGCAACATATTCAGAATTGATGGCAAGAAAAGATTTGTGATGAGGGAGATTCCCATCAGACTCTTATTATATGACTATGGCTATGACAGCAAGATTAATATGGGATACTGATAATGGAAGAATGGATACTGAAAATACTGGACTGAACAAGACTATTGAAGATGGAAGATGGAATCAATATTGATATTGGAAGAATGGCTATTGAAATCATTGGATCAAACTGGTTTGACGAGATGGATTAATCTATATGTTTATTTGGACTATGGCTATGATAACAAGATTATTATGGGATACTGATAATGGAAGAATGGCTATTGAAATTATTGGACTTAATAGGATTATCGATAATGGAAGAATGGTTACTGAAATTATTGGACTTAACAGGATTATTGAAGATGGAAGATGGAATTAATATTGATAATGGAAAAATGGCTATTGAAATTATTGGACCTAGTGGATTTGAATGAGATGGATTGGTCGACATGTTTATCTGGAGAAAAATTGAAAGATATAACTTTCAAGGAATTGAAATCTCTCTGACTTTTTGTGGGAAGAATAAAGTAATGTTTATGAGATTTGATGATTAGTTAAGATAGCTACTGGAGGAAAGTGATTTTATAACATAATTTAGGAGACAGGATTGTTATATATTGTAGACTTATAGCTGATCTGCGATAAATCGGAAGTCAACATTTTATTTTATTGTTTAATAATTTTTGTTTTGTTTTGTTTTTTGTCTTTAAAAATTTGAATAAAAATTAATGGAAAAAAAAGAAAGAAAATTCATCAGCATTTTAGTGTGAATATCCTAATTAACACATTTGTGTGTGGAATTTTGCCTAATATACACATTTTGCAGGCAATGTCCCACAACATAATGCATTTTGCATGTTACTTTCACTAACATGTGCATTGTTACGTACATTTTACTAAGGTATGCATATGCATTTTTGTACACTTTACTTGGCTAGAGAACTGCATTGCAATATTTGGAGATGTGCAAATTTTGAAGGATGTCTGTGTTTGGGTCACATATCATTTTGGAAGGGGTGGATTTGGTAGGTTTGCCTTTAAATGCAAAATGAATTGAAATTCTCTCCCATCCCTAATCTTCAGTTCCCCCAACCCATCACTGTGATCAACAAAGAGAATGTTTTCACAGCAGCATGTATATAGCTCACAGTTGAATACAAGGTACAAAATATGGCAGAACTGGTATTTACTTGTAGCAGGAATATAGATGATTAAAATGGTCATGGCCAAATGTGAAGCCATGAAGGTAAAGGAAAAATACCAGACTATTTTTTAAATACACATTTTGGCTACTTTCCAACCCTCATAAATTCATCTATAGAAATTCTTCTTCATTAAGGTACCTATAGTGTGATTCTATACATGTTTACTCAGAACCAAGTCCCATTACGTTCAGTTGGACTTACTCCCATGTAAGCATGTAGAAGATTGCAGCCCAGTTGTATAAACATTTGACATTTTGTTTAAAGGATAAATGATTACTTATACTTTAGGGATTTTAGTTTGGCTTTAATCCTCTTGACATATTTCATTGAAAATTCTAATATGCAAAGACCCTTGCCAATAAATTTATGTATCTCTGGATGGTGATTGTTACTGGCTTGCCAAATTGTGTATTTTCTCTAGGAAAAAAAATACACAGAGACCAATGTAATTTCAGAAGGCATAAATGACCATCAAACCTGCCATCAGAGAAAGTCCAGGTCAGTTTTCACTTTTTTGAAAAATCCAAACCATATTTAAGCCTATAAGGGAAAATAAAGGAATGAAAGTGAATATAAAATGTACCACAATCATTCTATAAAAGAGAAGATGTAAGATTAATGGAGTCAAGCATTGGAATGATCTCCTGAGACCAAGCTCATAATCTTTGACATGTTTTGACACATGTATAGTACATTTTAAGGATGAATAAGAAAGGTACACTTTTCAGAGCTGGTGCTTAATTAGTGTCTCATCCTGGAAGTTGCTCAACACCTCTTGATATATACTTAGTAATCTAAAATTGAATGAATTTCAGCGGGAGTTTGATACTATATTCATTAACATGGAAGAAGCACTGAGCACCCTACAGCATCCAACCATTTGGTAATTAAAGTAATGGTACAGCCAAAGTCAGGAGAAGGCTGCGCAGGATGCTTATAAAATAGACTTCAGTTCCCAACAGATACAACATATACTCTTTGTCCTTCTATCCAGCATCCCATAAACTTCCAAAGGACATTTAGTCTAGTGAGGGGAGTAGGGAAATCACAATTGTGATGAGGCCTTGTTTGTGAGAAGAGGACAGAAGAACAGGTTGGAAGTGGCTGCAAGTTGCTGCCAGCAAGGAAATAGAGTTGACTATCTTCTTCTCAAGCTAAGCAGCCTGAGACTTTCTGAGAGCTAGGGGGGCACCTGATCCTTGTGCCACAGAATCTCTGTGGAGAATAGTAAGCCCCTTTGTTTCCAAGTAGAATTACCATGTCTTTACCCTCTCCATTGGGACTGGCACTGCCCTTTCTTCTCTCTAGTTACTGTACAAACTTCTACTTCTGGTTAACAGATTTTATCGATGCAGCAAAACACCAACAATGTGGAATCACATACTCCTAAGCTTTCATATGTTACATTAAATGAGCATACAATTTGTGTACCGGTGTTCACAGATGGTTGAGCTGTATACTCGTACAGTTGTTCACATGCAACATTCAATGAATGCAGTCTGTGTATCTGTGTACGCAAAAGTTGAGGTGTATAAATCAACACATGTGCACTCTTTTGCACAAACACTAATATATATGTAAAGACAGCTTGTACCTGTGTTTAACGTAGTGTGTGAAGAAGCCTTGTGCATTCCTCCATTACTCATTGATGGTATGAACTTTTCCAACTCTTCCCTGAGGTCTTCTGATCCCACTAGCCATTTATCTCTGCTCACCTGCCAACTCTGCCCGCAGCAGCTAGCTTCTCCAGTCTACTCCTCAGTCAGCATCTTCCTCATGGCCCAATAAAACATCTTCCTGTTTTCAAAATGTTCTTTGAATAATCCTCTTTGCAGGAATGCAAAGAGTAATTTAATCTGATTTCCAGTCTCATATGAATCATTTCCAAATGTTAGGATGCCACCTACAGCATGTTTTAACATTAAGTATCATGCACAGAACATCTCATTAAATAAACCATTCAGTGCTAAGCCACCATGACATGTAAAAAATCTGTGCTTCCTCACTTACAGATATTTTCTTCTTGCCAGCTTTTTCAGAAACACCTGCTGTCACTTGGGTTTTGGTGGTGGGGGGGTTCAGTACAGATGGTTGATTGTTTATAACAATAACTTTCAAGATTTCTAAATTGTGCTGCCAAGATTTTTCCCATGGTTCAGCTGCTTCTATATCTATGGTGCCAAACATGTTTTTGGAGTCACAGAAGAAGCAAGAACATCAGCAATGCTAGTGTATGCCCCAGCCTAGCAACCAAAGTAGTAGATGGCTTCCTAGATTCCCAAGGAAAGTTAAGTAAATTCCCTTCAATGTCTCTTCTAAGTTCTCTGAGGCAGCTAATCATGCTTGATGGTCACCTAACACAGGGATGGGGAACCTATGGACCTTCAGATTTTGTATAACAAATCCTATAATCACTGACCATTGGCTATGCAAGCTGGGACTGATGGGAGTTGGAGTCTAACAACATCTGGAGGGGCCCAATCCTGTGCTAATAGATGGGAATAATCACCCCTTTAAAATGCTGGATTGACCTCCTTTGTCTATGATTTTAACACTAGCCAGGCCAGCATCTGCTTCTGAGCATGCTTGTAATATACCCCATCACTACTTCCTACTCTTTCCCAATCACTTATTTTGTGGGAATGGGTACCTGGTAATGCAGTAACTTTCCCCCAAACAATTGCTTTGATGGTCTCATGACCACTGTGCCCCATCATAGAATCATAGAATAGAACAGTAGAGTTGGAAGGGGCCTATAAGGCCATCAAGTCCAACCCCCGGCTCAATGCAGGAATGCAAAACAAAGCATTCACGACAGATGGCTGTCCAGCTGCCTCTTCAATGCCTCCAGTGTCAGAGAGCTCACTACCTCTCTAGGTAATTGGTTCCATTGTTGTATGGCTCTAACAGTTAGGAAACTTTTCCTAATGTTCAGTCGAAATCTGGCTGCCTGCAACTTGAGCCCATTATTCTGTGTCCTGTACTTTGGTATGATCGAAAAGAGATCCCGGCCCTCCTCTATGTCGCAACCTTTCATGTACTTGAAGAGTGCTATCATATCTCCCCTCAGTCTTCTCTTCTCCAGGCTAAACATCCCCAGTTCTTTCAGTCTCTCCTCACAGGTCTTTGTTTCCAGTCCCCTGATCATCCTTGTTGCCCTCCTCTGAACCTGTTCCAGTTTGTCTGCATCCTTCTTGAAGTGCGGAGACCAGAACTGGACAGAGTACTCAAGATGAGGCATAACCAGAGCTGAATAAAGGGGAACTAATACTTCACGCAATTTGGAAACTATACTTCTGTTAATGCAGCCTAAAATAACATTTGCCTTTTTTGCAGCCACATCATATTGTTGGCTCATATTCAGCTTGTGATCAACAGCAATTCCAACATCCCTCTCCCATGTTGTATTGCTGAACCAAGTAACTCCCATCTTATAACTGTGCATTTGGTTTCTTTTTCCTAGGTATAGAACTTTGCATTTATCCCTGTTGAATTTCATTCTGTTGTTTTCAGCCCAATGCTCCAGCCTATCAAGGTCCCTTTGAATTTTGTTTCTGTCTTCCACTATATTACCTGTGCCCCCCAATTTTGTATCATCTGCAAATTAGATAAACATGCTCTGTACCTCCTCATCCAAGTTGTTAATAAAAATGTTGAAGAGCACTGGGCCCAGGACTGAACCCTGTGGTACCCCACTCATTACTTCCACCCAGTTTGAGAAGGAATCATTGATAAGCTCTCTTTGAGTACAATTCTGGAGCCAACTATGGATCCACCTGATAGTTGTTCCATCCAGCCCACATTTAGCTAGCTTGCTAATCAGAATATCATGGGGCATTTTGTCAAAAGCTTTGCTGAAATCAAGATATATTATTTCCACAGCATTCCCACAGTCTACCAGGGAGGTTACCCAATCAAAAACCGAGATAAGATTACTTTGGTAGGATTTGTTCTTCATAAATCCATGTTGGCTCCTAGTAATGACTGCATTGTTTTCAAGGTGCTTACAGATCGACTGCTTTATAAGCTGCTCCAGAGTTTTTCCAGGGATTGATGTTAGGCTGACTGGTCTGTAGTTCCCCGGTTCCTCCTTTTTGCCCTTTTTGAAGATAGGGACAACATTAGCTTTCCTCCAGTCATCTGGCACTTCACCAGTCCTCCATGATTTCACAAAAATAACAGACATCGGTTCTGACAGTTCTTCAGCCAGTTCCTTCAATACTCTAGGATGCAGTTTATCAGGTCCTGCCAATTTGAATTTGTTTGAAGTGATTAGGTATTCCTGGACTGTTTGTCTATCAACCTCAAGCTCCAATCCTGCCCCTTCTACTTCATGTTTCCCAGGAGGGTCATAGACTCTTTTTTGGGAGAAGACTGAGCCAAAGTAGGAATTGAGCACTTCTTCCTTTTCTTTGTCATCTGTTATCATTTTGCCATCATCATTGAGTAAAAAGAGAGAAAGACCTCAATGGATGACTGAAGAAACTCTTAAAATGGTTAAAGAGAGAAGGAAAGCAAAAGCAAAAGGAGATAGAAACACAAACAGAACCCTAAATGCAACAATACAGTGACTAGTACATAGGGACAAAGAGAACTATTACAATAGTTATTGTATAGAAATAGAAGAGGACAACAAAAAGGTATTCCAAAAGATTAGAGAAATGAAAGGGAAATTTAAACCATGACTAGAGATGTTGAATAATCAACAGGGGAACATACTAACTGACTGAGATGAAATAAAAGGAAGATGGAAGCACTACATTGAAGGACTCTATAAAAGAGATCCCAGGATGGCAAATTCATTCATGGAGGAACCATATGATGAAGAACCAGAAATGTTAGAATGTGAGGTGAAAACTGCTCTTAAAGTACTTGGAAGAAACAAATCACCAGGAACAGATGGCATACCAATAGAGTTTCTACAAACTACTGAGACTGAATCTGTCCAAAGTTTGACAAAAATTTGTCAAGAAATATGGAAAACTAAACAATGGACCACAGACTGGAAGCGTTCAATGTATATCCCAATTCCAAAGAAAGGGGATCCCAGAGAATGCAGTAATTATTGAATGATTGCCTTAATATCCCATGCAAGTAAAGTAATGCTCAAGATTCTACAACAAAGGCTCTTACCATATATGGAGTGAGAAATGCCAGACGTCCAAGCTGGATTTAGAAAGGCAAGAGGCACCAGAGATCATATCGCCAACATACGTTGGATAATGGAATGGACCAAAGAATTTCAGAAGAAAATCATCCTGTGCTTTATAGATTACAGCAAAGCCTTTGACTGTGTAGATCATGAAAAACTATGGAATGCTTTAAAAGAAATGGGGTGCCACAGCATCTGATTGTCCTGATGTGCAACCTATATTCTGCACAAGAGGCTACTGTAAGGACAGAATATGGAGAAACCGATTGGTTCCCAATAGGAAAGGGTGTGAGACAAGGGTCTATTTTATCACCTTATTTGTTTAATCTATACGCAGAACATATCATATGGAGGTGTGAAAATTGGAGGGAGAACTATCAATATGCAGATGATACCATACTACTAGCAGAAACCAGTAATGATTTGAAATCAATGTTGATGACAGTTAAAGTGGAAAGCACAAAAGCAGGGCTACAGCTGAACATCAGGAAGACTAATGACAACAGAAGATTTATGTAACTTTAAAGTTGACAATGAGGACATTGAACTTGTCAAGGATTATCAATACGTTGGCATAGTCATTAACCAAAATGGAGACAATAGTCAAGAAATCAGAAGAAGGCTAGGACTAGGGGAGGGCAGCTATGAGAGAACTAGAAAAAGTCTTCATATGCAAAGATGTATAACTGAACACCAAACTCAGGATCATTCAGACCATGGTATTCCTGATCTCTATGTATGGATGTGAAAGTTGGGGAGTGAAAAAAGCGGATAAGAGAAAAATGAACTCATTTGAAATGGTGTGTTGGAGGAGAGCTTTGTGCATACCATGGAGTGCGAAAAAGACAAATAATTGAGTGTTAGAACAAATTAAACCAGAACTGTCACTAGAAGCTAAAATGATGAAACTGAGGTTATCATACTTGGACACGTCATGAGAAGACATGATTCAGTAGCAAAGACAATAATGCATGTGTTTTTAAATGGTTTTTAATTGTTTTTAATTGTGTTTTTAAATTGTTTTTTGTTTTTTAAAATTTGTATATTTGTTTTTATTGTTTTTAATTGCTGTAAACCACCCAGAGAGCTTCGACTGTGGGGCAGTATATATATATATAAATAAATAAATAAATAAATAAATAAATAACACTGAGAAAAACAGAAGGGAGCAGAAAAAGAGGAAGACCAAACAAGAGATGGATTGATTCCATAAAGGAAGCCACAGATGTGAACTTACAAGATCTGAACAGGGCAGTTCACGACAGATGCTATTGGAGGTCGCTGATTCATAGGGTTGCCATAAATTGTAATCGACCTGAAAGCACATAACAACAACAAACTTATCAGAAAGTTCAAAGTTCATTCCACACGTGTAAGAAAACAAACATGGCACACACCTTCCAGGTCACAACCACTGGTGTATCATTCCCGTTCATACTCTCTTCTACCATTTGTTTCTTTCTAACTACTAGTTTTGGAGTGGCCTGTGCTTTGTCCTATCCTACTTCAGGGTAAACTTGAAAGTCCCACTGGTATGCGGTGCACTGTACAAGAAGAATTAGTAACTTTTTTTTTTAGAGACCTCCCCCTTGACCTCCCCTGTCGAATTCCTGTTTGCTCGCTCTCTGAAAGCTGGCTTGCTTGTATCTCCTCTCCTGTGGACCAGCTGAGACAGCTCTCTCTGCTCTGCTCAGTTAGGAATCAGGAAACAGAAAGAAAGTCCCAGCACACACAGCTGCTGCTTGTTGCCCTCAGCAGTTCTCAGGCCATGCCCTTCAGCCAATACCCTCTCTAAGGCCAACCTTACATAATTGCCTGTATAAATAGGTGGGGTCACCAGCAGACTTTCAACTTGGCTGTGGTTCTTTATACAAGTCAGTTGTACGAACTTGTCTCATGTGGGATGGACATTCAGTTGCTATGCTTCACATCATCGTTGGAGCTTGGAAGAGGGTTGTTGTGATTGCATAGACCACGGCAGCCATGTGATTGTTAGTTCCCCACACACAGAGGGAGCAGTCCATGCAACTGGCACTTCCCCATCATCTTGCCTGAGTCACAATCATACCATGAGAAACACCACTGCAAATAGCGTTGCCAGGTGAGAAGCATCCCAAATCCTTAGATGTCACGGGGTGGGCCCTAGTGATGTCACAGGGTGGGCCCTAGTGACATCATAAAGCATGATACATTAAGTATCAGCCACAGTTGCTTGGAGCATACCATTCAAACAAAAAAGATGGACACCTAGGGATATTGAGAGGGGTGTGTGGAGTGAGTCTAGCACCGGAAAGCACACCAGGGCAGTTGTTCCACAGAGTCTACAAACCTATAATAATTATAGATATGCCATACATTAATTAGTGCATGGTGTGTGCACATCACCAGTGGCATCTTAAGGCAAAAGGAGGGGCCATGTACCTGAGCCTCAGTGTATGAGGTGCAGTCAATGAAGGGGGGCATAGGGAGCTGCCTGCCACCAAGTCAAGCCATTGGGTACATCTATCTCTGTACTGACTGGCAGCAGCTCTCCTGCATTTCAGGCAGGGAGTCTTCCCAAGCCCCACCTGGAGATGAACCTGGGACCTTCTACATGCGAAGCAGGTGCTCTGCCCACTCAGCCATAGTCCTTCCCCAGGGAGTGTGGGGAGTTCTGGTGGGGGGAGAGGATGCCAGGGGTGGCTCAAGGCATGTTTGAGGGAGAAGGGAAACTGGGGGAAGGGGGGCTGTTTTGGCAGGAGCACAAACTGAAGTCAACCTGCAAGAAGGTGTGACATGAGGGGGTGCCCACCTGCATTGACCCAAGTGTGAGAGGAGGGTTTGGTTCAGCTTTGTTTTTTGGGACAGCGGGGTGGGAGACTATCAGAGGGTGGTTAATCCAGGCAGCACCCTATCAGTCCTGGGGAGGGAGCAGCACCAGGGATCAAGGGTGACTCTCTAGTCCTCATGGAGGATGGTGGGTTAAGAACCTGCAGTGCTGGATCAGGCCAATGTGGGCTCATCCAGTCCAGCACATCCTCTTCTCACAGTGGCTGACCAGCTGCGGGGGCCCTGTTCTCCCCTTCCACAATCTGTGACAGGATAGCAGGGCAGAAGCTTCAGAGCCACCCACCATTCTCCCGCTTCACCTACCTTTCTCTCTGCTGTTTTTTGCAGTGCATGCAGGTTTGCCATCAATTAAGATGGTGGCCAAGGTTTCCCTAAGGGGCTGAAGCCTCTGCCGCCATCTTGGTTGATGGCAGCAATACGAGCATGTAGCACACATGCATGCCATCAATGAAGATGGTGGCAGAGGCTTCATCCCCTTAGGGAAACCTCGGCTGCCATCTTGATTGATGGCAAACCTGTGCGTGCTGCAAAAAACAGCAAAGAGAAAGGTAAGTAGAGCGGGGGAATGGTGGGGGGCTTGGGATCTGCCCTGCGGCCAGCCCTGCTGGGTGGCCATGCCACACCACACCAAAAACCGGAGATCCAGGGACAGGGTGTGTGGTCTGGCCAGGGAGCCAGAAAACACCCCCAAAGCCAGAGACTCCAGCCGAAAACTGGAGATCTGGTGACTCTAACTGCAAAGGATCACATGGGGGCCAATCAGTGGTTGAACTGGGCCTTAGACTTTTCTTGTCACAGTTAGGAGAAAATAGAACCCTCAAATACAGGCAATATTCTTTTGACACAAAGTACAGAGTCCTGAAATCCACACTGATTTTCCAAGGGGAAAAAACCCAATTTTGATTAACAAGCAATTGTCTCATGTCTTATGGCCTTGGGGAGTATAACTTCCCATGTTTTTCTAGACTCCTAACAAATTTGTCAAATGTATTTCCTCCTTCCCTTTTCTCATGTTTCCTGTGTCTCAAGTAATTATTTCCTTTTCTTTATATAATTCATACCTTCTGTTAGCATCATCCTCTCCTGAAGTGGTGTGCTAAGTAAAGTCTATTTGATTTCTTTGTTTTTAACCCCAGACATTATCTTGAGTGTGACTGGCACTCTGGACTATATTCTGCATTTAAATGGTCCAATACATCACTACAATAAGGAGTTAGCACCTCATATTATTTATTCACAATTGAAATTGGAACTTTTGAAAGTCTACAGAGGCTATAAATACAGATGTGGTCCTACCTGCAAGGAAAATATTTGTACCTATATCAATCGAGAAACCTGAAATGAAAAAGGTTACAAAAAATAAGTTATCCTCGGCTCACATGAATCTAGTTCTAGAGCCAAACAAAGTGGTCCTACTAAATTTCCCCAATTTTCTGAGGAAGTTTGGACAGTATCCTGATAAATATCAGTTCTGTAAGTACCTAACATCTCATGTGGCAATCCAAATTGTTCCCTCTGATATAAGTGGAATCCTCTTCTTATATAGCAATCAACGCACGACTAGAGTGATAATATCTTTCACAAGTAAGCACGTCGCTAACAAATTTTATGCTTTAAAACCATATTTGGCTGACCATGACCTATTTATTGTACACTGTTTTAAAAATGTAGCTCCCCCCTTTCCTTTGGTGGGCAGTCCCCCTTGACAAAGTAACCCCATAAGTAAATCCGTTGTCCCTTCCCCTATTCACGTGCCAGAGCCAGATCCACAAAGTAAATCCCCCGTCCCTTCCCCTGTTTATGAGCCTGATTTGGACCCACAAACCCCCCAAAAAGATTTACATAATGAATCAAGAGAATCGGAAGATTTACAACTTATCGAAGTCTTTCCTGAGCTTTCTCAAGAAGAGCAATTAAAAATAATTTACAGACTTGATCGCTTAAAGGCCGATTTGCGATCTCAGCAAAAGCTTTTCCTTTCTGACCACCTTTCCTCTAAAGAAAAATCCCCCGGGGCCCCCCTTATGCCATCTACTCAGACCATCTCCAAGGGGGGTAAATTGCCTATTTCAAATGTTAGCGTAATAAGACCCGAATTAGAACAAATCCAACCCTTTGATGAATCAATCAATTGAAACTCCCTGCCGTCCCCTGTTGCCACTGAACTCAGAAATGTTACCCCAGATCTCCCGGCCTCTTCTCCTGTCATAACTACTAACCTATTATTTTGGAACATAGCAGGCTGGAACAATAAAGTTTCGGTCCCCGATCTTAAATCTTTTTTCGTTCCTATGACATCTTAGCCTTCCAAGAGACATGGCTAACAGAAGATCAAAATCTTTATGTTAAAGGATTTAAATCTTGGTCTAAGCCCGCCTCCCGTCCGGCCCAAAAAGGCCGCCCTAGTGGCGGCCTAGCGATTTTAATATCTACTGAATTAAATGTAACTGTTATGGAGATAATAAGCCCATCCCATGATTATTGTCAGGCCTTAATAATATCCCCAGTCTTTTCCCCCTCCTCTATGAAATCACCTCCCCCACCTTTTATAGTTATAAATGTTTACTTTCCCCCCCCCCAGCTTCACCTTCTCGATCCCAAGCGTGGGATGACTTTTCTGAATTTATCGAACAAATTCATCAAAAATACTTTTCCCTCAACCTAATAATTGGCGGAGATTTCAACGCCAGGATGGGCCCCAGTTTTCCGAAAGACCCGGTTCCCCCTGAGCTCTGTCCAGGGGACCTGGTTGTCTTGCCCCGTTCTTCATGTGATAAGGTGATTAATTCCAATGGCTACGCCCTATTTAGGCTATTAATTAGTATCCACCTTTTATGCCTTAACGGATCAAAATTTGATTTGTCCCAGGGGTTTTTTACCTTTCTAAGCAAGAGAGGAGTTAGTGTCGTTGACTACATTTTGATTTCTCCCCGTCTACTAGACTACATAATGGAATTTACCATCGAGGACAGATCGGATAGTGATCACCTTCCTTTATCGTTAAAACTTTCTTTTTCTATAGGTTATCTGATTCTCCCCCAATCACTACCTGATCCAGAGGCCTTCCAAGGCCCGAAACGCCGAAGGTGGTCCCCAAAAATAGTCGACCAGATCAAATTAACCCTATCATCTACCATCATGATGGAGTTGTGCGCAAAAGCCTCCTTAGCAACATATGACACTAAGGAGCTATTTGAACAAATGCTTAACCAACTTCTCCTGGCAGTCACTATATCTAATGCCCACCCTTCCAATACCTTTATTAATAGTAAGCCGTGGTTTGATAAGTCTTGTCTAGCTAAAAAGAAACAACTTTCCCACCAAATACGTTTTACTAGACACCACTATTCAGAATCGGCTAAAGCCAAACTACTGAAGCTTAAAAAAGAATATAACAACCTATTAAAACACAAACGAATAGCCTATACTTCTATCTTATGGCAACGCCTGGGCTTGGCAGCTTGCCAGAAAAATCAGAGGGAGTTTTGGAGCTTAATTCACGGTTCCTTGTATGATAAACCACCCATTACAACTCCACCGAACTTACCAGAAACGTGGACCCTACATTTCTATAAGGTCTTTGGAGATTTATCCCCTCATCTCCATGATCCTCCTACTCTCCCCCCAGACTCCCCAACTTGGCCTCCGGTAACTGAAGTTGAAATTAACACCTTAATCTCCTCACTTTGTTTGGGGAAAGCCCCAGGTCAAGACATGATTCCCCTTGACCTTTATCATGCTTTCCCTACTTGGTGGTGCCCTATCCTTGCTACACTTTTCACAAAAATTAATGAAACCGGTTGTATTCCATCTGGCTGGAAAACAAGCATAATAATCCCTATATTTAAAAAAGGAGATCCCACAATCCCCTCCAACTATCGCCCCATTAGCCTCCTAGATGTCGCTGCCAAGCTCTATGGCCGTTATCTTTTAAATAAACTTTTGGACTGGGACAGGGAACACACTCTCATAGCCGACGTACAAGCAGGTTTTAGGGAAGGGGCCTCCACAATAGACCAATTATATATTCTTCACCATCTAATCACAAAAGTTAAGAGGAGATCATTAAATTCCCTTTATTTAGCGTTTATCGATTTTGCTGCAGCATTCGATTCTGTTGATCGACACCTCCTTTGGAGGAAATTAGAAAATGCTGGCATCGATAAAAGACTGCTCTGGCTTCTCCAAATTTTACATTATGACACAAATCTAAGAATCAGACTGGGCTTTAACGGTCTATTATCCAAAAAATTCCAATGAGAAAGGGTGTTAAGCAGGGTTGCTTATTAGCCCCTTTCCTTTTTAATTTCTTTATTAATGATGTTGTTACAGCCATGACCTCCCCTGCTTTTTTTCCCCCTACGATTAAATCAAGAAAAATCCCTGTATTACTTTATGCTGATGACCTTCTCCTGCTTTCACAAAATAAGATTGGGTTTAAACGAATGCTTTTGCACCTTCAAGACTATTGCAATACACAATCCCTTAAAATTAATTACTCAAAATCAAAAATTATGGTCTGTGGAAAATACAGTAAAACCAATACCAACTGGCTCCTAAATGGCCACATCCTGGAACAGGTACATACTTACAAATATTTGGGTATCTATATCAATAATAAATTATCCTGGTCCCACCAATTGGCCCATATTAAGTTACAAGCGCTAAGGGCCCTTGGTTTGTTAAAGAAATTTTTTTACACGAAAGGTGGCCAATTACTGAAGCCTATGATCAAACTATATACGTCAAAAATTCTCCCGTCAATCTTGTACGGAAGTGAGATCTGGGGTCCTGCCCTGCGTCTTGCCTTAGAGCCAATCCAAAACACCTTTTATAAATACATCTTAGGTCTCCCCAAAGGCACTCCAGCTTCCTTTTTGAGAATTGAACTCAACTCCCCCTCCTTAATACCCAAAACCGATCTAACGTACTTAAGATACTGGAAAAAACTTTTGGTCACTGCCCAGCCCTCATTACCTAAATTGTGCTGGGAGGATCAATTGATAAATGGGGGTTGGGCAAAAAACTTTTCAGCCCTAGGTCTACAATACCTTCTAACCCCCCCCCTTGCTCTGTAATCTCAATTCCAATGGCCTATGTATCCAGATTTATGATCAAGATCTACATCAAGACAGAGGAACGATTGCAAATTCACATTTTTCTAAATGGTTTACTTTTATTATTTCTAATACTACCTGGCCAAATTATTTAGATATTTTAACAAGACCTTCACTTCATAGAGCATTTACCGAACTACGCTTACAGGTAATGCCCTCGTCCATCTTACAAGGCAGATATCTTGGCACACCATATGATCAAAGGTTATGTATAGCTGGGTGCAAGGTGCCAGATGATCTCTTACATTATATGTTAGACTGCCCATTGTTTTCTCACCCAAGAGCAAGATTTTTGGTTCCAATTTTGAATATGAAAAATGAATTAAATAGATCCCAAATAGTCATCTTTTTGTTATCTTCAGTTATACCCCATGTAATAATTTCGACTGCAAACTTTGCTCTGGCCGCAAAGACTCTTAGGGCTAGTTTTATTAAGAATAGTGGTTCTAAATAATGTTTTAAATTTTTACTTTTTAACCTTAGATGGTAATTTTGTTTTAATGCATATATGACTATACTCCTATTGTAACAGCCTATGGCAATATACAATAAACTATTGATTGATTGAAATTGGAACTTTATTTCAGAATAGAACTGACACCACAGATGAAGCCATATTTAATCTGCTCATAGACATTGGATACTTTCTGGGAACCAGCTGGGATGGATGAGAATTTCAATTTAGTTTCCATTTCAAGCCGGATTTATTAAATCCACACTTTCCAAAACACTATGAGAACTGAAAGTCTTTGAAATTTGTACTTATTCAAATTTTGTGGTGCAGTTTGCCAACCAACCAATGTTTACAAAAATGCATTTATTAGGGAAAAGTGTGCATAAAAATGAATATATGAGTAAAAGTAACATGCACAAATGCATTATATGATGAGAAATGGTTTGCAAAAATGTGTACATTAGTCAAATGCCCCAACAAAAATGTGTTTATTAAAAGAAATTTGCACTAAAATGTTGGAGAATTTTCATGAGGATTTTTTTTACAAAAAAAATCACAAAATGCTGCAGAAATATGGAGAACTGAATTTAAGATTGGAAAAATGGGAAACTGAGAGAACCAATATTGACAGATCTTTCCATACTTAGAACCAACTTTAATTTCCTCAGTGAATTGCCCCCATCTACTTGCCATGATCAGACAACTTTTTTTTACTATTATCAATATATCCCACATATATAATAATAATAATAATAATAAAATTTTATTTCTAGGCCGCCTATCTGGCCGAATTAACGGCCACTCTAGGCGGCGTACATAGACTAAAATATAACATAGAGTAAAATATAACATATAATACAAAACAAAACCCCAGTAGTCTATAGACATCCCGAGCAGCAGATTCACACACACATACACACACATGGTCTCTGGCCCCTTCAGCAGTTGCTGCTTTTGTAGCTGGAGAGAGACAGGGCCCCGCCCTTCCAGGCCAGGTGGAAATCAGCCAGAAATGCAGGGAGCAGGTCTTGCAGAAACTCACACAGGTAGATGGTCTCTGGCCCCCTCAGCAGTTGCTCCTTTTGTGGCTGGAGAGAGACAGGGCCCCGCCCTTCCAGGCCAGGTGGAAATCAGCCAGAAATGCAGGGAGCAGGTCTTGCAGAAACTCACACAGGTAGATGGTCTCTGGCCCCCTCAGCAGTTGCTGCTTTTGTGGCTGGAGAGAGATATATGCAACTTTCAAACTTCCCAGCTTCTTTTGAGTGAGCATGCTTAAACTTTGCACATGCTCATTTCACTACAGTGAACCTAGAGTGGTGGTAGAGATGGGGAACTTGTGGCCCTCCAGATGTTGTTAGACTATGGCTCCCATTATCCATGGTCATTGGCCATGATGTGTGGGGCTAATGGGAATCCAACAACATCTGAACGATCACAGGTTTTTGATCAAAAGCTTGATCCTTTGAGGGTTGTAGTGGCAAAGTCTTCAACTCATGCTTTTTTGCTCATTTACAAATTTTACAATTTAATTTTTATTTAGTTAAAAAGATTTATACATCACTTAATAAAAACCTCTAAGTGGTTTACATAAAATAATATAAAACATTAATAAGAAAATACCAATAAAATCAGCAGACTTTAAAAATAAGTACACATAATAAGATTAGGAATACATAGAAAATTCAACAGTTTTTTTTAAAAAAAATACAAATATACATAATAAAATGGCATGTCTGGGTTGGCTTCCCTAAACACGCCTCTGTAAGTACTTTAACATTGCACCCACACAGGCTGTCAAAGCCCAACATTAGTATATAGATTAATTTAATGTGCATAGCTTAAAATATGTAGCTGACAATGTAAGATGTTTCTACCTTATCTGCTTTATGATAAAAATAGAGTTGAAAGCCATATTCTTTGAAAAGGGATCAGCCTACAGAATTCTAGCCTCAGTATTCATACTATTCACATCAGAATACAACACTCTTATCACCAGGTCTGGGACTAAACAAAAGACTGGAGGCCAACTTACTAGAATATCTGCACTTGAATAGCAAAAAAATCTATCTGGTGCATTAGCTATCCTTTAAAATATTACTTCTAAGTGCAAATCATATGGGTGCTAATAATCTTCATTGTTTAGGATCCATTTTATCATCACAGAGTGGATCACAGAGTAATGCTAAGTACGATTTAGCACACAGCAGAGGAGCCACATTAAAGCTTCCAATGGTGCGAAGATCAGAAAGAAAATTTAAAGAAAGAAGTGGGAGGAAAAAGCAAATTCTTCCCAAACCTGTCTATAGAAGTGCATAGCAAGGTATACCAATAAATAAAAATAGGATCCCTACAGAGTTATGTAAATTGCTGTTCTATAAATATGTTCTTGGTATCAAAGGATTTGCTCATTATTAAACTTGTCTTATGTTTACTTGCCTATTGCTAGACTGAGGAGCTGTTAATTGCAGTGTGTGTCCTTATCCTTGACCTTCCTGTTAACCACATTTTTAATAGAATGGATTAAGGGGATTTTGCTTTCTATTTTCCCATGAATTAGATTATTGTTAATTCATAATGGCTTTGCATCATCTGCAGATTCTACAGGGTGCCTTCATCCTCCTCCCTCAATGTGGGTTAAACTAAGCTCAGGTAGCTCTAACAAAACCATCAGGATTGTGGTTTTTTACATAGTCACCTAATGATTGCCAGTAATTGTGAGATATTTGGAATGCAGTGTAATAATCCTCTGCATAATCCATTTTATCTGCCTTTGTTCTCTCTAGTGATTGATTAAAGTCTTGATCCAACACCCATGTCCAAAAGAGATCCACATGCACTCAGATTTTTTTTTTTTTTGCTCTTCTGTTGAAGGCCAATTCATATATTCTTCAAGAGTATATTCCTATACATGCTATGCACTATGAAGATAGATGATAATGCAAAGCTTTCTGTGTGACAATGAGACCCAAAAACATGTTCAGGAAAAGGCATGCTATCATATTATAACTGCTTTGTGGGAAGGTGAAGTAGAACATCCCAGCTTCAGTCCACGGTATTTCCAAGTAGGAATTTGGAATGTCGCCTGTCAGAAATCCTCGAGATCTACTGCTAGTCAGTGTAGACAATATTGGCTGAGATCAGAGGTGGGGAACCTCCAGCCCATAGGTCAAATTAGGCTCAGCACAGGCTGCAATTTGGCCCTTGAAGCCATTTTCCCCAAACCACACCCACCTGCTTGCTGCTGCATGTCACATCTGGTGTGGTTATATCATATGTGACATCAGGTGTGGAGCAGATAGAGGCATATATCATATGGAACTCAATCACATATCTGATTGCTGTAGAAAGCAGAACTGAAGTCACTACCCATCTGGTAGCGAGCATTGACTCCAAACTCATTGTATCAGCTGCACAACTGAGTTTACCATGGGAAATACAATCATGCAGCTGATCCCTGCAGAAAGCATCAAGTGATGTGAGATTTCCATCTCCAAGTGATGTGAGATTTCCAGGGGTTCCTGCGATTACCCAGGGTTTGGTTTCTGTGGAAAGAAGGTCAGCATAGATGACAGTGTCTTATAGGATATATGGTTTTATTTACGCATATTCACAACTTGAGCTTAAGATGGAGGGGTTAGCAGCATTAGCAGTCCAATAGATCTTGCTTTTCCATCAGGCTTGTAGCAAAGCACCTCAAAGCCACAGTGCCAAAGAGCAAGCCTCTCTGTGTCTCCCTAGTTCCCCGCTTCTCCAGACTAGACTAAAAACACCTAAGCCTCTCCTTAGTGCCACGATGGGGGGCTGCCTCCAGCCAGGTGATAGGGAGAGGTTGGCATCTCTCCTGAAAGAATTCTAAATGGCCCACATTGCCTCTCTAGCAGTTTCTTACACTTGTTAATGGGAGCACTTGACAGACCCATTAGCCCCTCTATTAGATTAACAGAAAACTAGTATGACCAGTGCAGCAGGTTTCTTCCTTAGCAGGTTGTACCTCTTACAGGCTCACAGTTATAAACTAGAAAGGATCTCAAAGATATCATCCAAATCCACCCCATAATCCTATAGCACTGGCTTGAGGTCGCCACCTGTCAGCTGATAGGCGGTAACTTCAAGCCTCAACTGATCAGCAGTGTTTCAAGGGCTCTTGGCAAGCTCTGTGTGGTGCTTGGAAGCCCCAACAGCTGTCACCTGATTTTATATTTATTATTTATTTTTAAAACTTATATACCGCCCGACTAGCAATAGCTCTCTGGGCGGTGAACATAGATACAATAAAATACAATATAATACAAAAACATGAGTCTAAAATCAAATTTCACAATCTAAAAACAGCAAAGGCTAAAATCAAATTACAAACATTACAATCATTAACAAAAAATTAAAATGCCTCGGAGTAGAGAAAGGTTTTAACCTGGCGCCGAAAGGATGATAGTGTCGGTGCCAGGTGAACCTCCTCGGGGAGACTATTCCATAGTTCGGGGGCCACCACTGAGAAGGCCCTTGATCTTGTCACTGCCCTCCAGGCCTCCGTATGAGTCGGGACCCGGAGGAGGGCCTTCGTAGCAGACTGTAGTGTACGAGCCGGTTCATAGCGGGAGAGGCGTTCTGACAGATATCGAGGTCCCGCGCCGTATAAGGCTTTATAGGTTAATACCAACACTTTGAATTTGGCCCGGAAGCGTATCACCGACCCATGAGGGGATATTGGGGATGAGGATCTGGCCTGCTGGTCAGATCAGGTTCCCCACCCCTGGCTTAAATAGATTAATGGTCTGACTAAGGTAACAACCTAACCCTTCAAGAACATCTAATGAACAACTAACTATGTCTCATCCGATACATAGAAAGAAGTAATGCAAGTTTTCCTCATAGTATTCCTCTCCCAAACTGTGAACTCCATGAGGCAAAGAAACATTGGCACCCTCAAAGGCCTCCAGCTGTGCACCCAGCACGTAACCCAGAATCTGAGATTTTCTTTTCTTTTTAACGGCCTCCGACATTCCTAGGAAGAAAGTTATGGAGCAAAATTTACAGGTACCCTTCTAAACAATTTCTGTGAAATGAGCCAGCTTGTCCACCCCTGTCTATCAGTGTTATTAGCCAATGAGTAAAATCAGAGCTATAATTAATAAATGAATTGTGTTGACACCAAGCAGTAGGAATCCCTGAGGTCCTAAAGAGCTGCTGTTTTGCCCTCCCTTTTAGTACACTTTTCCTGCTTTTGTAAGCGGAGGTAACACAGCCGAAGCTCTGCTCATGGCTGGAGTTCAATTCCAACGAAAGGAGGAAGTCGAATCTCCGGTAAAAGGGGTCGAGGTCCGCTCAGCCTTCCATCCATCCGTGGTCAGTAAAATGAGTACCCGGCATATGCTGGGGGGTAAAGAAAGGCTGGGGAAGGAACTGGCAAACCCACCCCATATATACGGTCTGCCTAGTAAACGTTGCAAGACGTCACCCTAAGAGTCGAAAACGACTCGCACTATAAGTGAGGGGACACCTTTACCTTTAGCCCTTGGAATCTCCATCGTTTGCCCTTCTTTATTTCCCTTAGTAATCAGGATGCATGTTTCCTGTGCTGGGTTCACCAGAGATCAGGTAGTGCCTAGAAAGTGCCTGCTACATAGTACATGTAGCTGAATGTTAAAGAATCCTCCTCCCCACCAAAAGGCAAATGTGACAACTTAGGCATGCTTTTTGCTTTGCAGGAACCAAAGACCAGGACTTATTAAGAATTCACTGTATAGTTAACTTGCAATACAATGACATACATGTCTGCTTAGAAGTAAGTCTCTTTGCCTTTAATGGAGTTTACTTCCAGGTAAGTGGGACAGGATGGCAGTCTACAGTTTGGTTTAGGGTTGGCATTGGGGAAAAACAGGGTTCTTGTGCTTTTAACAGCTATATGACAGGCAGGAATTCAATAGATGAAGCCTTTCCTAGTTTGGAAATACAATTATGGAAAAAGCTTCAGCATGATTACTCTAATTTTGTGTTATGCAAGGCCCCTCCTCTCAAAATTTGAAATGTCCCTTCTTGTCCAAAAAAGTTGTCAAGGCGTGTATTACATCTTCTAATATACCTCCTTAAGGGTTAAATATTCAGAGCCTGTTATTCCAGAAACAACTTAAAACCCTTTTCACACCTTAAAATCTGCATAGGCTCATTTCATGGAGGGATGAACCAAATCACGCCTGCTGTCCCTACCTCTGACCTCCATATGCAGATCTGAATGTAATAATAAAGAAAGCAAAACCTTTGGCTTTTGGCAGAGTTCCTGCTCATGTGTTGAACACCTATGCAAATACAAGTTGTATACAAGTAGGCTCTCTTTGAACCACCAGATCAACGTGAGGAATTCAGGGGCAGGAAGGAAGCCCATTCCATCTCCATATTTTGAGGCCATGTGGTTTTTGCAGGTGATTTAAACCTAAATTATTCTGATCTAGTCTTTCTTCTAGTTTTGCACATCTTACTTCCAAATATTTCAAGGGATCATCAAATTGACAGTTGCAGGCCTTATTAATGGGTTAAGAAACACATAGAAATGAAATTACATCTTCCCTCTGCACTGCTACTTATCTCATACAATTTTAAGCTCAAACAGGGTCTCTCAAGATTCAAAACAAAACAAATTTTCTTTTAAAACCAGATAAGCTAAATTATCATATATGATGTGGTTCATCTCTAAATCACTAATAACTCTCAGAGTAGGAGATTAAAGGACAAAAATATAACCTAATTATGAAGGATTTGCAGTGGGGAGCTGATTTATTTCTGTGCTGAAGGCCAGAGAGCCTTGAATGTTTCTTGCACTCAGATGTATTGACCAGCATAATGACCAAAAATGTTAATTAGGACTTACATGTAATCATGTCCCATTTTGGCTGCTGACTGAAAATAAATTGAGTAACATAGACTTTTTAATTGCATGCATTTTGTAATAAGGAATATGAGTAACAAAGAATGGTTAATTATGAGTAGGGAAACTCATAGTTCAAATCAAAATCTAAATTCTGCAAGGGGAAAAGGCCAAATTCAATGCAAGCAAATTGAATTGTGCAATTATTCAATCCACATTGAAGAAAAAACATAGGGGCAAGAGAACAGGTTCATATTTATTAGCCGCATTCCCGATCTTCACATGTTCAGTCAAACCTCTGAGCAAATCCCCTACGTGTACAACTTAGGGAGTCTGCTCAGAGGTTTGGCTGAACATGCGGAAGGAGGTGAGGGCGAAGGCCAGTGAGTACAATCCTGCCACCTCCAATGCATTCACTAGGGAAGGGGGGGGGAATTCTACTAGTTCACATTTAACGCCAAATTGATCAAATTCACACTTTCCAAAACAATAAGAGAATCAAAACATAGCCATCCATCAAAATTCACACATCTGAATTTTCTGATGCAATTTTTCAAGCAAACAATGTTTACAAAAATGCATATATTGGAGTAAAATGTGCATAAAATGAATATATTCATGAAAATAACATACAAACTATTATATTAAGAGAAATTGCTTGCAAAAATGTGTACATTGGTCAAAACTATACAAAAATGTCTTTATTAGGAGAAATTTACACTAAAATGCTAAAGAACTTTCATGAGAATTTTAAAAAATCACAAATTGGAGACCCAAATTTAAGACTGGAAAATATATGTATATTTATTTCATTTGTTGGCCACCTCATACCCAATGATTTACAACAGATTTAAAAACAGACAATATAAACCAGATTTTAAAACATATATAAAATATAAAAACTTAAAACAAAAGAAATGTACTAAGACAGCACACCTCAAGGGCCAAAGTGAAAAGGAAGGTCTTTGCTTGGCGCTTATCTTAATAAAATCACTATTTTATTTTCTGTGTGTGTCATTGGGTTAAGTGTAGATGTGCGAATTAACTCCAGCAAAAGGTCTTGCTACTCTCACAATAGGGGAACTTGCATTTCTAGTGAGCTATGCTCATGAAGCCCAAGGTCCATTCATAACATTCTCCAGAGGGAGTGTAACCCCATCCAGAGAAGGCCACAACCCATCAATCTGGTCTAAAGAACCACCCACTAACAGTGCCTCAATCTTGTCTGGATTAAGCTTCATTTTATTGGCTCTCATCCAGTTCATTACTGAGGCAAGACACTGATTTAGCACATTCACTGCCACAGCTGCAGAAGTAAAAGAGAAGCGGAGCTGTGTGTCATGAGCATATTGCTGACAAAGTACTCCAAAAATCCAGATGACCCCACTCAGCAGTTTCATCTAGATATTAAATAGTATGGGGGATAGAACTAAGCCCTGCGGGACCCCGCATTGAACAACATTCCCCAAACACCACTCTCTGAGAATGACCATCCAAGTAGGACTGGAATCATTGCAAATCAATGCTGCCCACCCCCAACTCAGACAGCTGCTGCAGAAGAATACCATGGTCGATGGTATCAAAAGCTGCTGAGAGATCAAGGAGAATTAACAAGGAATACTCCCCCATTCTCTTCCCCAACATAAGTAATACAGAGCAACCAAGACAGTTTCCATGCCAAAACCAGGCCTGAGCCCTGACTGAAATAGATTCAGTAAATCAGTTTCATCCAAGAGAACCTGGATGAGAAAAAATGAAAAACCAAGAAAACCAAAACTGACAAATCCACCCACTGCCACCCATTGTATGTTTAATGGTAGGGGCATCTGAATGAATCTCCAAGAATGATCTCAATGCCTGGATAGGCTCTTACAGGGGACACATGCGATTCATCAGGTACTCTCTTACCAAGCCATGAGGGTCTTTAAAAGGTGGGCACCAGCATTTTGAATTGGGGGGGGGAACAAACCAGGAACCCATGTAGGCATTTCACTTTCACTGAGATGCGTTCCCAACTCTTGTTACAGGTCAGTATTCGCACAACTGAAGTTTCCAAAAAGGCAGCTGACATAAAACATGTTACATGGATGTTGCAAGAGCATAAGTGTCCAAGGCTGGGCTGTGTCTGTGTGGCAAGCTACTGCACATAAATTATTTGTCAAAGGCAACAGTTAAAAGAAACCTCCCCTGGAGCTGCTAATCCATGTGTATTGGTCCCAAATCAATTCTACTTATAGGTCTTGTGGTTTGTGGCTTGACAGAAAGCTGTCTTGCATCAGGATGGGCTATGTGTCCACCCAACACATTTATTGCCTCAAGCTTCCTCCACTAAAAATTTACAAATTCTGTGAAAATAACAACTGAGGAAAATTTCTTTTAAAAATGCATACTTTGTACAGAATGCAAATGTGTCAATTCTCTGCATCTCTCACAAAAGGAATTTTGGATTTTATAGGAAACGAAAGAGCAAAGGAAAATTTACAAATATGTGTGGGTTAAGCTCTTCCTACTATCTGCCACTGAAAACCACCACAAATCACTTCTGATTTGGTTGTGGCTAGAAGATATTCAGTCCAACTGCAGGAAATAACACATACTTAAGTCACATTGGATCCAAAGCTTCAGCACTATCCTGAAAACAATGTAACCCTTGCTTTTTGGGGGGAGGAAGTAAAATTTTCTTTACAACTTTGACAGTCGGAAATATGCTTTTGTAAGGGAAGCAAGCAAATAGTTTTGAAATGTTAAGACCCATAAAAGAATCACTGTTGGCATCCTTAGCTCCACATTTTTCACTGCCTCAGTTGCTACCACTGCAATATGCATGGCTGCTGCAATTGCAACCATGCAGATATCAAACTTCCCTGACTCTGAGGTTGCACATAAGGTTGTTTGCACATCCACAGTATGCAAAAATGAAAGAATTTCAATTGCTTTTATGAACTGCAACATGTATATTTATAAGCAAGCTTTAAATTACACTTGTGAAAGGAATACTGAAATAAACTAAGTATGCTACTGGAGTTTGCTGATTTCTTAGCCATCAGCAGGGAAGCTGTAAAATGTATCTAGCTGAACCGACTCCTCAAGGGCAAATTACACTTTCAAGTTACAGAGATGTAATGCCATTGATCTGCACCAGCATAAGACAGGGTGACATTTGTCCCTAATAAACATTTTCTCCTAAGAAGTTGTTAGTGCTGTAACCTTGCAAAACGGCTTGTTTTCTCAGTAATAAGCATGCCTTTGAAAAGTAAAAATGGAATTCAGGTGAATAAACAGAGTAGGCGTCACATCTGACTTTGCTCAGATTCATCAATGAAACATAAACTAGAAGTGACTTCATTACATCTAATGAGAATCTGTCACAAAGCAAATGATCCCACAATTAACTCTTCATTGGTAAGATGCAAAGAAAAAATCACTTTGTGCCAGGTAGTTGTGCTGTTTCAGATTCTACCAGTGGGGCAACTCTCAGCAAGTTCTAACTGCCAGCTCTTAGACAGATTCACTGTTTGAATTTTAATAGTCTGGGTTAGGAACATTTACCGTGCAATCCTATGCATGTCTGCTGAGGAATCAGTCCTGCTGAGTTCAATGGGATTACTTCCAAGTAAATATGTATAGCAGAGGTGGGCCCAAAGGCCAAATTCCCTTCTGGGCAACCTTCTGGGGGGGTCACATGCCAATGGCAGGCAGGGCCAGAGGTGAAAGTGGACAGAGCAATAAATGTGAATTTTACCTTTGTGCAGGAGGCTACTTTCTATGCACACTCACATACCCCTTGCTATCCTCCATCCATGCAAGCAAGAAGCGTGATCAGAGGTCAAAGACAGCCAGGCGTAAGCACTCAAAGAAGAAGCAAAGCAAGGCCGGTGAGGTGTGTGACCTGAGGAGAGGAGAGGAGAGGTGTAGCTGGGAGTGTGTGCGGCCCAGATAGAGAGGTCTGAAGGGCTGGAGATCTAAGGTTCCACATTCCTGGTGTATAGAACTACAGCCTATTACAGTAATTTCTTATTTTCTTTTGCAACGGGAACCAGAAATAACAAGATAAGACACAGACGTTTGGATTTTAAACTAGGGCCACTTTATTAACTGCATCTAAAACGTAACTAAACTGCATAGGGGAATGAGACCATGCGCAGGAAATCCCATCAGCCTAATTCAGGCTCCTAGGCCTGTTCAATCCTTTGCAGGGAGATTCAAGCTGGCCTCAATTCCAGCTCTTACTCCCTGCCACACCCTTAAGATGAGGAGGGAGGTCTCCTTGATCCTCTCCCCCTCCAGCCACAAGTCCTTGAGGGGGTGGCACAGGGTAACCTCAATAGTGATCCCACCCCATGGCTCTCTCAGACTTATGTGCAAGTCTCTGGAATCACTATTTGCCTTGAAGTGCCTCAGGGTACTCACAATTCATGTCCAACACCTTCGTTTTTCCCCACACACACCTGCCATAGAAGAACAAATCTCAACTTAGTCATTTCCCCACCACCACTGCTGAATAGCAGACCTCACTTCCACATGCAAATCAGACAATAAAACATCGGTACCAGTGTCTGAGAAGTCTCCTATTGTACTTAATATCAGGATGGGCAATCATCCCATCCCCCACTCGCAACAGAGCAAGCCTAATTTCCCTATTGGCCTTCCTAGGAGCCCTAGCCAGGGCCTCAGAGTTCAAATTATCCTTCTACACCCTCCTGGAAAGGATCTCAGACCACAAAATTGTAACCCTGGGCCATCTCTGTCTAATCACTTCAAAATCCCCCAAAGCTTATAAAATCAACACCTTACCTTTCAAGAGACCAAGGTCATTACCACCTGCATGCAACACAATGTGTGACGTTTGTATAACCATGCCCTATTGGAAGATCATATGAAACAGCCTACCCCAAGGCATGCCTCTCCTGCCCAACCATTGCACAGTGGTCAACCTACTGAGGCATAACTGCAGTCCCAGTCATGAGCACATCACCCTGCAGCTGGCCCAAAACAGCATGCTGTGGCCAGTGATGAAGACTCTGATGTTCTCTCCTTCATCCCAGCTACCTACCAACAACAAGAAACTTTAAAACTTGTTGACAAAAAGTCATAACTTCCTCCTCAAAGGCCTCACATAAACCTTATATGCCCCAGAGCACCATCACCCTATCTGCTGAATGCCACCCAAAGACAAACCCAAATCAGCAGCTGTAGAGGCCACTCCAAATCCAAAAATAATGTGTACCAAATTCCCTTCGACACATGCTCAAGGCCTCCAAGACCCTCTTGGTGACAGCCCCAAACTGATACCTAGTCAAAGGGGTGCCACCCACATGGCAAAAGAGGAACCTAGGAGAAGAACCCCTCCTGCTCATAAACTCCCTCATCGCCCAAACTGGGCAAACCTGAGCATCCTTAGAAGGGAGCAGCCTAACCGCTGTACCCCTCTTTCTCTATTCTGTTTTGGACCAGTAAACCCTAAGCTGCATCCCACCTTCAAGAAATAACAAATCCTGAAACTGTAGAGTTGACTGAGACAGCTCAGACCCTGACTTCACAATCAGCTCCCCTATTCTAAAAGCCTCCCAAAAGGCTATAATGGCAGCCAAATGAAGCAATGAAACCTCATAAGGGAAATCATACAAAGCATCCTATTGCCGCCTCATGCCCCTCAACAAATCTGGACAGATAGGCTCCATCTTATCTGGATGGGCAGGGTGCTCCTAAGCCACCCCTCCATCATTTTCCAGATCTGGAAGTCATTGGAAAAGTCTGGAACACCCTTAGCCCTTTAGAGAAACAACAAACCAGGCACCTCCCCTCTCAGTCTGTGCCAACCGACAGGCGCTTCCCCTTCAAGTGGGGACAATACTCTATTAACTGTTCCACTGGCATAAGCCATGCCTGCATCGATCCCCATTCCTCTCTGAACATGAAGAACTCCTGACATGCCCTGTCATAAGAAGTCTGGGTACTAGGAGCAATTGACAGCCTTATCGCCCTCTCTGCTTCAAACCTCCAAGCTTCCAAAGTGTCACAGGCATAGGTTCTCGATGCTTCTGAGCCCTATAGGCTAACTTACTGAACCTGCTCATCTGTTAATGCAACAAAGCTTCAGTGATGCTATTATCCAGACCCGGAACATAGCATGCCAGAAACAGGATATTGAAACGAAGACACGGGGGGGGGGGTAAAAGCTCTTACTAAGGCCATGATTCTAGAATTCTTAGAAGTCAATGAATTAATTACCTGCACCAAAGCCTGGTTATCGCACCAGAAGTGCATTGCCCAATTAGCCAGGTCCTGACGCCACCAATAAACAGTCACCAACTATTGGAAAAAACTCCAAAAAAATAGTCAGATTGCTAGTAAGTCCCTCCTCATGCCATTTCACAGGTCACTCCTCTGCACACCACATATCCCTAAAAATAACCCCAAAACCAAAATTGGGGGGCATAGCTACTACCGTGGAAGACAGAAACAAAATTCAAAGGGACCTTGATAGGCTGGAGCATTGGGCTCAAAACAACAGAATGAAATTCAACAGGGATAAATGCAAAGTTTTACACTTAGGAAAAAGAAACCAAATGCACAGTTATAAGATGAGGGATACTTGGCTCAGCAATATGACATGTGAGAAGGATCTTGGAATTGTCGTTGATCACAAGCTGAATATGAGCCAACAGTGTGATGTGGCTGCAAAAAAGGCAAATGCTATATTAGGCTGCATTAACAGAAGTATAGTTTCCAAATTGCATGAAGTATTAGTTCCCTCTATTCACCACTGGTTAGGCCTCATCTTGAATACTGCTTCCAGTTCTGGTCTCCGCACTTCAAGAAGGATGCAGACAAACTGGAACAAGTTCAGAGGAGGGCAACAAGGATGATCATGGGACTGGAAACAAAGCCCTATGAGGAGAGACTGAAAGAACTGGGCATGTTTAGCCTGGAGAAGAGAAGACTGAAGGGAGATATGATAGCACTCTTTAAGTACATGAAAGGCTGCCACACAGAGGAGGGCCGGGATCTCTTCTCGATTGTCCCAGAGTGCAGGACATGGAATAATGGGCTCAAGTTGCAGGAAGCCAGATTTCGACTGGACATCAGGAAAAACTTCCTAACTGTTAGAGCCATACGACAATGGAACCAATTACTTAGAGAGGTAGTGGGTTCTCTGACACTGGAGACATTCAAGAGACAGATGGACAGTCATCTGTCGGGAATGCTTTGATTTGGATTCCTGCATTGAGCAGGGGTCTGGACTTGATGGCCTTATAGGCCCCTTCCAACTCTACTATTCTATGATTCTATAATAAGCACTGGCTGCATGAGAACAAATCTGCCTCCTGTCCAACTTTCACATCCATACATAAAGATCAGGAATACCATGGTCTGAATGATCCTGACTTTAGTCTTCAATGATACATCTTTGCATTCTCACATAGCTGCCCTCCCTGGTCCTAGCCTTCTGATTTCTTGACTGTTGTCTCCATTTGGGCTAATGACTGTGCCTAGGTATTGAGAATTCTTGACACGTTTAATGTCCTCATTGTCAACTTTAAGGTTACATAGATCTTCTGTTGTCATTACTGTAGTCTTTTTGACATTCAGCTATAGTCCTGCTTTCGTTCTTTCACTTTCATCAGCATTTGTTTCAATTCATTACTGGCTTCTGCTAGTAATGTGGTACTAGCTGACAAATCCCCCGGTCCAAGAACCGTGTGTGTAGCATGCATGCGTGCCATCAGCCAAGATGGCGGCAGAAGCTTCAGCTCCTTAGGGAAACTCGGCCACCATCTTGGTTAAGGGCAGCACTGCGCACGCAACCTCACGAAACCCGAGAAAGGTAGGTTGAAGCAAGTGAATGGTGGGGGCTCCGGAGCTCTCGCCCTGTGGTCCGCAACAGTGATCCTGCCATGAATCGTGGAAGAGGAGTGGACCTTGGCCAGGGTCCCACCTGGCTGCCCTTTGGAGCCTGCTCTACATGTGAGTAACTGTACTATGTAGCCAGGCTCTCACTGCTGACCAGAACCAAGTCTATGATCACTCAGTACATGCCTTAGCACCACATGCAGACACAAATTAGATACAGATTACTTGAAACAACTGCAAGAACTGTTCAGAAATGGATATAACAATTAATTAATTAATTAATTAATTATTAATTACATTTTTAAACCGCCCTATAGCAACAAGCTCTCAGGGCAGTGTACACAAGATAAAACCACAATTAAAATACGAACAAGTGTGGATTATAAAACATATTAAGAACAGAATTAGAATACAAATTAAAATAAAAATTACAATTACAATTAAATTTAAAATTAAAATTAAATTAAGCTTAAAATGCCTGGGCAAAGAGGTAGGTTTTTACCTGGCGCCAAAAAGATAACAAAGAAGGCACCAGGAGTATCTCATCTGGGAGGGCATTCCATAATTTGGGGGCCACCACTGAAAAGGCCCTAGATCTAGTTGCTGTTCTCAGGGCCTCCCTATGAGTTGGGACCCGGAGAAGGGCCTTAGACGTCAAGCGCAGTGAACGGGTAGGTACATAGCGAGAGAGGCGTTCCATCAGATATTGCGGTCTGATGCCGTTAAGGGCTTTATAGGTAAGAACCAACACTTTGAATCTGGCCCGGAAACATATTGGTAGCCAGTGCAGTTGGGCCAGAATAGGTGTTATATGGTCGAATTTCTTCGTCCCAGTAAGAACTCTGGCCGCAGCATTCTGCACTAGCTGAAGTTTCTGAATCGTCTTCAAAGGTAACCCTACGTAGAGTGCATTACAGTAATCCAATCTAGAGGTTACCAGAGCGTGAATAACTGAGGCGAGGTTTTCCCTGTCCAGATAGGGTCGTAGTTGGGCTACCAGCCGAAGCTGGTAGAACGCATTCCGTGCCACCGAGGCTAGCTGAGCCTCAAGTGACAGGAGCAGATCTAATAAGACCCCCAAACTACGGACCTGCTCCTTTAGGGGGAGTGTAACCCCATCCAGGGCAGGTCTGACATCAACCATCTGGGCAAAGTGCCCCCCCACCAACAGCATCTCAGTCTTGTCAGGATTGAGTTTCAGTTTATTAGCTCTCATCCAGTCCATTATCGCGGCCAGGCAGCGGTTCAGTACATTGACAGCCTCACCTGAGGAAGATGAAAAGGAGAAGTAGAGTTGCGTATCATCAGCATATTGCTGGAAACGCACTCCAAAACTCCTGATGACCTCACCCAGCGGCTTCATATAGATATTAAAGAGCATGGGGGACAGAACTGAACCCTGTGGGACCCCATATTGGAGTACCCAGGGACTCGAGTAGTGCTCCCCAAGCATCACCTTCTGGAGACGACTCCCAAGATAGGAGCGCAGCCACTGCCAAGCAGTGCCTCCAATTCCTAAATCCGAGAGTCACCCCAGAAGGATACCATGGTCGATGGTATCAAAAGCCGCTGAGAGATCAAGAACCAACAGAGTTACACTCCCTCTGTCTTTCTCCCGACAGAGGTCATCATATAGGGCGACCAAGGCCGTTTCTGTACCAAACCCCGGCCGAAAGCCCGATTGAAATGGATCCAGATAATCAGTTTCATCCAAGAGAGCCTGGAGTTGGTGAGCGACCACGCGCTCTAGAACCTTGCCCAGAAATGGAACATTTGCTACCGGTCTATAGTTGTTGAAATTATCGGGGTCCAAGGAGGGCTTTTTTAGAAGCGGTCTCACCACCGCCTGTTTCAGGCAGAGTGGGACCACTCCCTCTCGTAAAGAGGCATTAATCACCTCCTTGGCCCAACCGGCTGTTCCATTCCTGCTAGCTTTTATTAGCCATGAGGGGCAAGGATCCAGAGCAGAAGTGGTCCCCCGCACCTGTCCAAGCACCTTGTCCACATCCTCGAGCTGTACCAACTGAAACTCATCCAATAAAACCGGACAGGACTGTGTTCTGGACACCTCATTAGGTTCGACTGCTACAATATTGGAGTCAAGGTCCTGGCGGATGTTCGTGATCTTATCTTGGAAGTGCCTCGCGAACTCATTACAGCGGGCTAATGATGGTTGTATTGCATCCGGAGGACCAGAGTGTAGAAGTCCCCGGACAACTTTATAAAGTTCCGCTGGGCGGTTACAGGATGACTGAATGGAGGCAGCAAAGTACTGCTTCTTTGCTGCCCTCACCGCCTTCACATAACGTTTGGAAGAGGCCTTCACAAGTGCGTAATTACAGCCATCGGGAGTTCGCCTCCATTTGCTCTCAAGCCGTCTCTTTTCTTGCTTCATCACTCTTAGCTCCGAGGTAAACCAGGGAGCCAATTGAGCTCTGCAGCGGAGAGGGCGCACCGGGGCGATTGTGTCAACTGCCCGGGTCATTTCCGTATTCCACAGAGTGACCAGGGTTTCGACAGAATCGTCAGTTTTATCAGCCAGAAAATTCCCTAGAGCCCTTTGAAATCCCTCAGGATTCATTAGTCTCTGGGGACGGACCATCTTAATTGGTCCTCCACCCTTGCAGAGGGGAGAAGACAATGTGAGTCTAAATCTCAATAGGCGGTGATCTGTCCATGACAAAGGAATAGATGTAAAATTCCTCACTCCCAGATCACCATCCCCTAGTCCAGTGGCAAAAATCAAGTCTAGAGTATGTCCCGACACATGCGTAGGGCCAGTAACAAATTGAGACAGCCCCATGGCTGTCATGGAGGTCATGAAGTCCTGAGCTACTCCAGACAAAGCGGCCTCAGCATGAATGTTGAGATCCCCCAATACCAGAAGTTTGGGGGATCACAACACCAAACCCGCGACCACCTCCGTCAGCTCAGTTAGGGAAGCTGCTGGGCAGCAGGGTGGACGGTACACCAGCAGTATTCCCAGTCTGTCTCACTGACCCAACGCAATGTGCAGACACTCCAGGCCATTAGTCACCTGGATAGGGTGCCTAACGAGAGGAATGGAACTTTTATAGACCACAGCGATTCCCCCTCCCCGACCCTCGGATCTACGCAGATGCTGGACCGAATATCCAGGTGGGCACAACTGGGAGAGATTAATACCTCCCAGATCGCTCACCCAGGTTTCGGTAATACATGCGAGATCGGCCGCCTCATCCACAATTAAATCATGGATGAGGGAGGTTTTATTATTTACCAATCTGGCATTAAGAAGCAGCAACTGGAGATCCGAGGGTTGGCTGATAAGACTACCAGCAATCCTGTGGGTGTGAGGAGGACCGGAACACGGCACAGCCACCAATTGTCTGGGCCGAGTTCCCCTTAACTGGCATGTCAATGATACTTATGAACATATAGGTACTAAACAAAACTGTTTCAGGTCAAAGTTTGGGTTTTTCTATTAAAAGTCTTGAGAATTATTGAGTTTACAACTGAAGACATAGATATGGATATGCTTAAAATATGAAACTTGTTGGTAAGGGCTTAGGGATTTAATAAGTTCATGTTCTCCTTCTAGCTCTCTACCAAACGTCAAGGACAGTTTTTGTTTAAGACTTAAGGTAAAAGCAAAATGTATTTTAATGGATTCAAAACAAATCTCTAGTGTCCAAAGAGAATTGAAGAAACATCCATTTGTCTTTTTCAGTCCCTTCACAATATTCCCATTTAGGAGATGTGTCATCTGTGAAGAGACCATCTAAGTCCCCAGCTAGTCACTTCAGAAACATTAAAGTGGCTTTCCATTTTCACTCATCACATTTCCTATTGTATTTTCCACAGCCTGTGCAATGGATAGTCATTATGAAAATATTATTTTAGCAGTATAGGATCCATTAGGCAATTGTCACATGTCCTTGCAATGGCAAAAGATGAACAGGTCTTTTCTACACCTGAAACAAATATTCAGAGTAAGTTGGGGAATTCTGGGATAGAAGTCTTGAGATGAAGTCAGTTATCATAATGAATTTCCCTTAGGGTTGCCAGGTTGGGCTTTTGCTAAGAAAGACTTGCTCCAAGTTTTCCATAGAATGGAATAGAAGTTGGATTTCAGGCCCTTCTGATTTAGTGGAAAAATGTTGCAACTATTTGTGCTTGAAAAGACAAAGGGGCATTAATGAATTTCTCCCTATGGATTGGGAACCAGACCTTATAATTTCTTAAAAAGAATCATTAGCCTTGGGTCAGAGGAATACCAGATGGGAATTCAACCTATAAGACACCACGTTTTAGCCCAAGGTAGTGTATACAAGATGAACAGACAAAATGGCAATAAGTCTCCTGAACAGACATTAGAAGGCCAGAGCACGACATGTGACAAAGGTGAACCCCATAAAAGCTTCCAGATGGTTTGTTCTGCTGTTCTTTCCTCTCCTTTCCCTCACCCTACCTCACACACCCTTTCATCAGTCCAACATTGGGGAGACTGTTATGAGAAAAACATATTAGTTTTGATAAGGATAGCCTGCATAAGGAATGCCTGCTAAAATTCCAGTCATAGGAAGAACTAGGAGCAGCCTGAACCATATCCAAAAGCCAGTGGAACATGTACTCTGGAAGGATGCCTACCTGACAAACACAGCCAGCACTCCTGTGGTATGGCCATTGTTTTCAACTTAATCATTCTATTTCCTCTGCTGCTTTTTGGAATTGCTTGTTAAATTGGAAAATGAAGTCCCCAACTTAGAAGTAACCAACAGGTATGGTCCCAGTTACTGTTGATTTTTCACCTTCTTCTTGTTAGCCCAGGAAAGAACAGGAAAGAACAAAGTCCAGAGGGTCACATCACTCGAAAATGCTTGGAAGTTGTTTAAAAACACTATATTAGAAGCTCAACTGGAGTGCATACCGCAGATCAGAAAAGGTACCGCCAGGGCCAAGAAGATGCCAGCATGGTTAACGAGCAAAGTCAAGGAAGCTCTTAGAGGCAAAAAGTCTTCCTTCAGAAAATGGAAGTCTTGTCCGAATGAAGAAAATAAAAAAGAACACAAACTCTGGCAAAAGAAATGCAAGAAGACAATAAGGGATGCTAAAAAAGAATTTGAGGAGCACATTGCTAAGAACATAAAAACCAACAACAAAAAAATCTATAAATACATTCAAAGCAGGAGACCATCTAGGGAGACAATTGGACCCTTGGATGATAAGGGAGTCGAAGGTGTACTAAAGAACGATAAGGAGATTGCAGAGAAGCTAAATGAATTCTTTGCATCTGTCTTCACAGTGGAAGATATAGGGTAGATCCCTGAACCTGAACTAACATTTGCAGGAAGGGATTCTGAGGAACTGAGACAAATAGCGGTAACGAGAGAGGAAGTTCTAAGCTTAATGGACAATATAAAAACTGACAAATCACCGGGCCCGGATGGCATCCACCCGAGAGTTCTCAAAGAACTCAAAGGTGAAATTGCCGATCTGCTAACTAAAATATGTAACTTGTCCATTGGGTCCTCCTCCGTGCCTGAGGACTGGAAAGTGGCAAATGTAACGCCAATCTTCAAAAAGGGATCCAGAGGGGATCCCGGAAATTACAGGCCAGTTAGCTTAACTTCTGTCCCTGGAAAACTGGTAGAAAGTATTATTAAAGCTAGATTAACTAAGCACATAGAAGAACAAGCCTTGCTGAAGCAGAGCCAGCATGGCTTCTGCAAGGGAAAGTCCTGTCTCAGTAACCTATTAGAATTCTTTGAGAGTGTCAACAAGCATATAGATAGAGGTGATCCAGTGGACATAGTGTACTTAGACTTTCAAAAAGCGTTTGACAAGGTACCTCACCAAAGGCTTCTGAGGAAGCTTAGCAGTCATGGAATAAGAGGAGAGGTCCTCTTGTGGATAAGAAATTGGTTAAGAAGCAGAAAGCAGAGAGTAGGAATAAACGGACAGTTCTCCCAATGGAGGGCTGTAGAAAGTGGAGTCCCTCAAGGATCGGTATTGGGACCTGTACTTTTCAACTGGTTCATTAATGACCTAGAATTAGGAGTGAGCAGTGAAGTGGCCAAGTTTGCTGATGATACTAAATTGTTCAGGGTTGTTAAAACAAAAAGGGATTGCGAAGAGCTCCAAAAAGACCTCTCCAAACTGAGTGAATGGGCGGAAAAATGGCAAATGCAATTCAATATAAACAAGTGTAAAATTATGCATATTGGAGCAAAAAATCTTAATTTCACATATACGCTCATGGGGTCTGAACTGGCGGTGACCGACCAGGAGAGAGACCTCGGGGTTGTAGTGGACAGCACGATGAAAATGTCAACCCAGTGTGCGGCAGCTGTGAAAAAGGCAAATTCCATGCTAGGGATAATTAGGAAAGGTATTGAAAATAAAACAGCCGATATCATAATGCCGTTGTATAAATCTATGGTGCGGCCGCATTTGGAATACTGTGTACAGTTCTGGTCGCCTCATCTCAAAAAGGATATTCTAGAGTTGGAAAAGGTTCAGAAGAGGGCAACCAGAATGATCAAGGGGATGGAGCGACTCCCTTACGAGGAAAGGTTGCAGCATTTGGGGCTTTTTAGTTTAGAGAAAAGGCGGGTCAGAGGAGACATGATAGAAGTGTATAAAATTATGCATGGCATTGAGAAAGTGGATAGAGAAAAGTTCTTCTCCCTCTCTCATAATACTAGAACTCGTGGACATTCAAAGAAGCTGAATGTTGGAAGTTTCAGGACAGACAAAAGGAAGTACTTCTTTACTCAGCGCATAGCTTTAAAAGATTAGACAAATTCATGGAGGACAGGGCTATAAATGGCTACTAGATTTTCCTATCTTATCAAAGTCAGGATGGGTACACGTGGATCAAGAGGTTACCGTCTTGGTTAAAATCTTAAGAACATAAGAACATAAGAAGAGCCTGCTGGATCAGGCCAGTGGCCCATCTAGTCCAGCATCCTGTTCTCACAGTGGCCAACCAGGTGCCTGGGGGAAGCCCGCAAGCAGGACCCGAGTGCAAGAACACTCTCCCCTCCTGAGGCTTCCAGCAACTGGTTTTCAGAAGCATGCTGCCTCTGACTAGGGTGGCAGAGCACAGCCATCATGGCTAGTAGCCATTGATAGCCCTGTCCTCCATGAATTTGTCTAATCTTCTTTTAAAGCCATCCAAGCTGGTGGCCATTACTGCATCTTGTGGGAGCAAATTCCATAGTTTAACTATGCGCTGAGTAAAGAAGTACTTCCTTTTGTCTGTCCTGAATCTTCCAACATTCAGCTTCTTTGAATGTCCACGAGTTCTAGTATTATGAGAGAGGGAGAAGAACTTTTCTCTATCCACTTTCTCAATGCCATGCATAATTTTATACACTTCTATCATGTCTCCTCTGACCCGCCTTTTCTCTAAACTAAAAAGCCCCAAATGCTGCTACCTTTCCTCGAAAGGGAGTTGCTCCATCCCCTTGATCAGTCTATCCCCCCCAGCTGAAATGATGCCTATTCACACAGCTTCTCACTGTTATCTGTTACTCTGATCACGCATAAATAATGCTGCTTACTAATAAAATATTAACATGACAGTCATGACTATTCAAAGTGGAATAAATGTATTGTGTGAATGTGACCATAGCTTTCCTCAAAGAATCCTGGCAAGGGTAGTTTGTGAAGGATACTGAGAGTTTAGGAGACTCCTATTAAGAACATAAGAACATAAGAAGAGCCTGCTGGATCAGGCCAGTGGCCCATCTAGTCCAACATCCTGTTCTCACAGTGGCCAACCAGGTGCCTGGGGGAAGCCCGCAAGTAGGACCCGAGTGCAAGAACACTCTCCCCTCCTGAGGCTTCCGGCAACTGGTCTTAAGAAGCATGCTGCCTCTGACTAGGGTGGCACAGCACAGCCATCATGGCTAGTAGCCATTTATAGCCCTGTCCTCCATTAATTTGTCTAATCTTTTAAAGCTATGCGCTGAGTAAAGAAGTACTTCCTTTTGTCTGTCCTGAAACTTCCAACATTCAGCTTCTTTGAATGTCCACGAGTTCTAGTATTATGAGAGAGGGAGAAGAACTTTTCTCTATCCACTTTCTCAATGCCATGCATAATTTTATACACTTCTATCATGTCTCCTCTGACCCGCCTTTTCTCTAAACTAAAAAGCCCCAAATGCTGCAACCTTTCCTCGTAAGGGAGTCGCTCCATCCCCTTGATCATTCTGGTTGCCCTCTTCTGAACCTTTTCCAACTCTAGAATATCCTTTTTGAGATGAGGCGACCAGAACTGTACACAGTATTCCAAATGCGGCCGCACCATAGATTTATACAACGGCATTATGATATCGGCTGTTTTATTTTCAATAACTTTCCTAATTATCCCTAGCATGGAATTTGCCTTTTTCACAGCTGCCGCACACTGGGTTGACATTTTCATCGTGCTGTCCACTACAACCCCGAGGTCTCTCTCCTGGTCGGTCACCGCCAGTTCAGACCCCATGAGCGTATATGTGAAATTAAGATTTTTTGCTCCAATATGCATAATTTTACACTTGTTTATATTGAATTGCATTTGCCATTTTTCCACCCATTCACTCAGTTTGGGGCTCTTCGCAATCCTTTTTTGTTTTAACAACCCTGAACAATTTAGTATCGTCAGCAAACTTGGCCACTTCACTGCTCACTCCTAATTCTAGGTCATTAATGAACAAGTTGAAAAGTACAGGTCCCAATACTGATCCTTGAGCGACTCCACTTTCTACAGCCCTCCATTGGGAGAACTGTCCGTTTATTCCTACTCTCTGCTTTCTGCTTCTTAACCAATTCCTTATCCACAAGAGGACCTCTCCTCTTATTCCATGACTGCTAAGCTTCCTCAGAAGTCTTTGGTGAGGTACTTTGTCAAACTCTTTTTGAAAGTCTAAGTACACTATGTCCACTGGATCACCTCTATCTATATGCTTGTTGACACTCTCAAAGAATTCTAATAGGTTACTGAGACAGGACTTTCCCTTGCAGAAGCCATGCTGGCTCTGCTTCAGCAAGGCTTGTTCTTCTATGTGCTTAGTTAATCTAGCTTTAATAATACTTTCTACCAGTTTTCCAGGGACAGAAGTTAAGCTAACTGGCCTGTAATTTCCGGGATCCCCTCTGGATCCCTTTTTGAAGATTGGCGTTACATTTGCCACTTTCCAGTCCTCAGGCATGGAGGAGGACCCGAGGGACAAGTTACATATTTTAGTTAGCAGATCAGCAATTTCACCTTTGAGTTCTTTGAGAACTCTCGGGTGGATGCCATCCAGGCCTGGTGATTTGTCAGTTTTTATATTGTCCATTAAGCCTAGAACTTCCTCTCTCATTACTGCTATTTGTCTCAGTTCCTTAGAATCCCTTCCTGCAAATGTTAGTTCAGGTCCAGGGATCTGCCCTATATCTTCCACTGTGAAGACAGATGCAAAGAATTCATTTAGCTTCTCTGCAATCTCCTTATCGTTCTTTAGTACACCTTTGACTCCCTTATCATCACTGTTCTCCTCACTTCTGACTGTTAAGACACTCTGGCCATTGTAGCTCTGTGAGAATAGGAGTCTCATGACAACTCTCAGCACCCTTCACAAACTACACTTCCCAGGATTCTTTGGGTGAAGCCCTTACTATTTAAATTTGAATAATAGTGGAATAAATGTATAGTGTTAATATGGTTTTAGATTAATGTGTGGCTTGGAGCTTCTCTAGCTCCTAATTTTGCATTTCTCTGAATGTTGCAACATACTTCCTAGAAGTTTAATATGTATCAAAATACACATTTAAATATAAATTTTGAAATAAAATTGGCATTTAAAATGCATATTAATTTTCATTTAAGTTCTTCTTCTTAAAGAAATTTTATTTTATTTATTGTAACTTTAAACCCCTCTCCACAATTTTAGGCATCATTAGCCACTACAACAAATGACAGTGGTGGTGCAGGTGCTTTCATACCATCCCACCCAGCATGCCTCACTCCTGAGGACTATATATGGTCCTTCCTATAGAAAGCCAGAAGGAGGCAGAGGGCCTCATGGGAGCTGGCATCATGAAAGCAGCAGCAAAAGACTTTACTTTTTAAAAAGGAAGCAGGGAGGAGGGCTGGCAAAGGAGAGGGGCAAAATGGAGAGAAGAGTTGTGGGTGTGTGTCCTAATCTCTTGTACCAGCCCTGAAAGAAAATAAGAACATAAAAAATAAGTCTGCTTGATCAGACCTAAAATGTCCACTTGGGCTGCATTCAGACAGCAGTGTATTCTGTTTTCCTGATGTTTCCTTACCTGATAATTTCTGCATTTTGTTTTATCTTTCATGCGATGTAAGAGCCACTTCTGGAAATCTAGCAGAATATAGTGGAAGTTTAGCACTAATCTCTGTGTTAATTGCTTCCAGAAAAATTTCGTTGCAACTCCATTAACCCAGAAAATCATGGGACTAAAGTGATGAAATTTAGGGCGGTATATTGGCATACCATTCTTCTCCTCCATTTTCATGGAGGAATAAATGGAGAACAAAAGCATGTGTGTGTGTGGGAAGAGTAGGGGAGCTCAGTGATGTTCATTGTTGTGTCAGTGAATGAATGAATGAAGTGAATGAGATTTAGCATGACATGACAGTAGATTGGTCAAAAAGCCACAATTCCATAAGGCAAAACTGCAATGTGAAAGGAATGCTAGAAAAATTGGGACAGAAGCATTACCATAATAATCAGTAAAACTAATGCAATAAACCCTGTGTTTCAATGCAGCCAAGATCTAGCCTAGCATTCTATTTCCCACACTGGCCAATCAGATGCTTCTGGGAATCCCACATACTATACATCCTACATACATGAAGGCAATAGTATTTTCCCATAGTTGCTCCACAGCAACCAGTAATGTAGTAGCAAATTTAGAAATGCAGGGTCCCTTCATGATAGTCACAGCCACACACACCCTTTTTGGCTACAGAGCTCTAGTCTTTTCCCACAACAGCAGACATCCCTAGGAGCCAATCATCATGAAAGGGAGGAGTGTTAGCTACTGAAAGGAGTCTTCTCAGTGGCTGATTAATTTCCTTTCATTCTGATTGGCTCCAATCAGCAGGAAATGACAAGGAAGCATATTAGAAGACACTTCTCAGTGACCAACACACTGACCTTTCATGCTGATTGGCTTGCAGGATGATGGAAACATAGGGACCCTGCTGGGACCTTGCTTCCTAAAAGGTAAAGGGTCTAAGACGCCCCCTGAGACCCTGAACAACTACACCCATCTGTGAAATGTTGCCTATGATCCTGGAGGCAGCATATATCCATTATGACTAGTAGACATCCATAGATGTATAAGCCATTAATTTATCTAATCTCCTGTTAAAATCATCTGAGCCAATGGACATAATCAGATCTTGTGGTCACAAATTCCATACATTAAAATCTTTAGAGAAGTATCTGTCTTTGTCTGTCTTGAATCTCCTGCTATGGGATGATTCAGAGTTCTTTTATTAGAGGGTGAGAAAATATCTCTGTTCACTCTCTCAATACCATGCACAAATCTCTATCACAGGTGTAGCCAATGTGATGCCCTCCAGATGTTCCTGGACTACAAGTTCAGTCATCCCTGACCATTGGCCATGCTGGCTGGGGCTCAAGGGAGCTGGTGTTCAACAACATCGAAAGGGCACCACTTTGGCTACCCTGATCCAACATGGCCCTCCTTACTTTTTAAAAAGAAACGAACTTTAAAAACCCCAAAGTTTTTCTTAAATTGTACCTGAATAACCTTCAAAGCAAAATAAATAGGAGTTATTTCACAGAAAACAGATATAAAATAAAACTAAATATAGCCATAAGGCATAGCAGTTCTAAGAGGGAAAGGCACTGATATTAAATACAAAGCACAGAGATAGAGTAGAAGGTTACATATCCTCCTTCTACCCCCCTCCCCAGGAGGTTTTAGTAATGTTAGGCTGAAGACCTTAAACTGTTCCTCTTTGAAAGTGTCAAATTTGAATTGAGTTCCCTGGGATTTGGAGATTTGTCTTGAGATTGTTATTTTTATACTTCAAATGTAAATCAGTAATTACATATTCTATGGTAATCAAGCATGATATGTGTCATTTCAGGAACTCTGCAATGACAACTGACATATGTAAGGTGAAATGACATCATTTTGAGGCAGACAATGTCACCTTTTAAAAATTTGGTTATAATATTACAAAGAATTCATATATTTCTGCCTCAAAAGTTTTCATTTAGCTCTGAATTAAAAGCCAGCAGTGAAAAGGCAATTCCACAACAAAGTGATGTATCACAATTGTGTTGTCTAGTGCAATGTTTATTATTATGTTTATGTTAATGTCTCACCTTTCCTGCAAGCAGGTAAAGATAGTGCACATGGTTCTCCTCTCTCCATTATTTCTTCACAACAATCCTGTGAGGTCAGTTAGACTGAGAGACAGTGACTGACCCAAGGTTAACCAATGAGCTTCATGGCTGAGTGGGGATTTGAACAGAGATCTTCCAGGTTTCAGGCCTAACACTCTAACCATACACCTCACTGGCTCATAAAATATTCATACTACCTCTTAGATGTATCATAGGTGTAATCAATACGCCTTGATCTTCTGTCCCTCATAGTCATGGGTCAATTAAAATAGTATTCTTTTTCCTCAGTAAAAAGCCTGAAGGGAAAATTGAATTGAAGCCATTGTTCCTTCAGTTATGTTTATGTGTCAGCTTTGCTTCACTTATAATAAAAAGAATGTAGTACATCCATTTACACAGGTAATTGGGAGGGGGGATATTTGGAAACTAGGTTATCTAAGAGCATGTTGACATATACATTACATATTCATTAGGAGTGAGGGAGCTTCCCCAAGCTAGATTGGAAATTGCTTCAGGTCACATTATTTGTTTTCAAAATAAATCAAATATAAAATTGTTTCATCCCAGGCCCATGCTGAAATTCAGATCTCAACATGTTCTCAGTGATGTTGCCTCACAGTAGAGGTCTCCATTAAGCCCCAGATCAGGGGTGGCTAACCTTTTTCAGCAAGAGCCGTAAGTTACCTTCCAAGGGTCACATGCCAGAGATGGACGTGGCCCAAGTATATGCATATACATACGTGCACACACACTACGCACAAAGGACACACAGACATGCAGGAACACAGCACACTATCCCCCTCTTTCTCTCACTGTCTCTCTCTCTCTCACACACACACATACAATTTCACACACAAACCCACATGCAAACAGACACATAGCATTTCCAGCTCTATCTACGCCAGCACTACAGTGGTGGAAACACTGCCTTTTACTTTGCACAGGACATTTACTGGGCAAAGAAAAGGCAGCATGTCTTCCTGTATCTGCTCTTTAAAGAGCAGACAGAGGAATTTTTATCTCCCAATCTTGGCATTAAAGCACCACAGCACTAAGATCAGAGATAAAGATGTCTACCTGCTCTTTAAGAATAAAAGAAGCATTTCTCACCACACCTGTGTGTGTGTGCATATGTGTGTGTGCATATGTGTGTCTGCTTAAATGTTTTCTTTTAGTCTTAAAGAACAGGCAGGCTCCCCCCCCATCTTAACAATGTGGTGCCTAGTGCTAAGATCAGACATAAGGGATCACTCTGTCTAAAGAGCAGATAGAGCATTTTTATCTCCCAATCAGATGGGGGGGGAAGCTGTGGGGCTGGCAAGCCACTTCCTGCAGTTTGGCACATGATTAGTCACCATCCCTGATATGCTGCCATACATGCTTGTGATAGCATCCAGGAAGTCAGAAACTATAGGCCAGTCACAGGTTTCTGGGAACTACATCAAAACTGTGTGTTTGATGCTGTTGGATGAAAATGGATTTTGCAGAAATAAAACTGATCTCGGTTTATTTGCCCCTCACCTAAACTTTCCCAGGTAGCTTTACAAATGGAATGTGATTCACAATATACAAGCGGAATCCACACCTCCATGTTTATTGAGCCTTACCAGAGACATGTCAAAGGATGAAAGCCTTTTGCCCCACAAGAATGTATTCTGTGCAAGCCTAAAATCTTTATAATAAATAATAATAATAATAAAATTTTATTTATGAGTCGCCTATCTGGCCAAATTAACGGTCACTCTAGGCGACGTACACTGACACAATAAAATACAATATAAAACCAAAAAACCACATTCAGTAATTAAACTAAACAGCATTAAAAGCTAACCCATCCCAGAAATCCCATAGGCCTGCCTGAACAGCCAGGTCTTCAAGGCCCGGCAGAAACCTATCAGGGAGGGGGCATGACGAAGATCGAAAGGAAGGGAATTCCAGAGGGTGGGGGCCACAATCGAAAATGCCCTCTCTCTGGTCCGCACCAGCTTAGCTGTTTTAACTGGTGGGACCGAGAGAAGGTCTTGTGTGGCTGATCTTGTCAGGCGGCATAATTGGTGATGCTGGAGGCGCTCCTTAAGATAAACTGGGCTGAAGCCTTTTGCCTGTTTGTTTTGATGTCCCCTGTAATCTGTTTCCAGGCATCCTGGCACCAGTTCTTATCTCAAGGTTGTATAGTATGCAAGACTAATCTAAAAGGGGGTGACATGTTCCTGGCATTTTCTCGCCTCCTCCTTTATGCCCCTTCCCCTCTTTCGACCTCTACATTGACATGTAGTTTTTCTTTATGTTTTATGACGTTTTACTCCCCTATTCTGTAACCTCTTGGGGAGGGTATATAATCTGGACTCTTTCAATAAACGGGGTTCCCATCTCTGAAAACCATCTTGCTGGACGGATTGGGACCCCTTTGCAAAGGTCCATTCTGTTGTCGTGTTTTCCTGGGGCCTCTGGCAGTGGGGGATAGATCACTCAACTCCACAATCTCCCAGGGTGAATGAGAGGTGAGTAGGTTGTGACAGCTCGTGGTTGGGTTTGGACCTAACAATGCCTTTCCTCAAACCCCCCCCCACATTTTTTTTTAAATACATGGATGTTTGGGTTCATTGGTTTCAAAGAAATTTCTCTAGAATTTCCCACTAAAATCTTCTCCCTGTGTTAAACTACGTGGTGGTTAAGCTATCCACTTGTGTTCACAAGAAATTCTACAAGGCTTTGTTAAGTTCTATGTCCTCTGGGCTTTGGGACAGAAAGTAAATCCAAACCCTTTTAATATTTCTAGAGCTAGAACTCTAAAGAGCTGGGTCTTCATTGGTAGGGTTCAGAAATCCTCAGATAGGTAGACAGTTTGGCATGATTGGTGGCAGCATACCAATATTCTTTTTGGGGGACATCTTGAAAAAAGAGAGTCCACCAGCAGGGAAAGTTCTCCTCTCCAGATCTGTCACAGAAGTCAAAGACATTCTGTTTAAAGAGGCAGGAGCGGTTACAGCTGACCTCTTCATTTCCCCCTTTTTTTCTTTTAAAAGCTACCTGTGAGGTTGGTGGTAGGCAGACACAATCTCTTCCTCCCTCTTCCCTCCTTATAGTAAAGAACCATAGCCAGAGCAAAAGCCACATTCCACATTCCCTCCCAGAATGCCTCAGGATGACATAAGCTGACGTGGGGAAAAACATAGCTATGTCCAGAGCTGTTGCTCCAGCCATTGGGATTTTACTTCAGCTTTGTAAAAAAGCTCCCAAAAACTACCAGCTTGCAAAATGTTTACTAATATGTTAGAAGATGACCTAAGAGGAATGGAGAATTCTGCCACTCATGCAGCAGCTAGCCACCACAGTCTACACTTGCTGTAGTTTTCAAACTGTCTTCAAAGGCAATTCCATGTTAGGGATGTATGATTGCTTCTCAATCCTTTCCAACATTCATTCCCACTTTTATCCTGTATTTCCATCCCACTGCAATTGGTTTATTCTGCACAAATCATTCTTGTTTTGCCATTTGCTGATGCAGAAATATATGTAATTCTTTAGGTAGACATGCATATTTCAACCATCAACAGATATTTACAAATAATTCACCTTCTCTGTGTGCTCTTTTTCAAAGTTAATGAATTTCCAAAGGGTAAGTATTTTGCCGCAAAAACAACAAAGAGGCTTGTGACACCCTAAAGACAAAGTTAATGAAGTGGCTAATGGTCCATCACAAAGCCATCTATAACTGCATTCCTAACCATGTCTACACAGAAGTAAGTCCTGTTGAATTCGGTTGGGTTTACTTCCAGGTAAATGGGGTTAGGACTGCAGACTATCTTGATTTTAACGTTCAGTATAAATTTAATCTTGTCTCATTTTCCTCATCAAGAAAGGACAGTTCAGCACTCTGTTGATATTTTGTTCTTGTGTCCTGGATCATGAATTCTTATGGGCATACAAAATATATTGCAGGCACTCTAAGGCCAGTGTAATGCCACTTGTATAAGTCCTTTTTGTAATCAACATTTTATTTCCTAAGTATTTTATACAGAAAATGGTTGTGTGTGTGTGCATTTGCTGAAACATAACAGTGAAGCTAATTTATGTTTAAATGTTTGTGGTAAACATAATGTTGTGTTTAACAGCTGATATCTCAGACTTTTGACTGAGGAGCACAGAAAAAGTCAACCAGTAACAAAAAAGACCACTTATTTCCATGTAAAAAGAACAATAATGAATAGTGCATTCAGTTGGTTTTTAAAATTCACAGTAGGATGCGGATGAAGGCTGCAATGATAACCCCACTTACCTGGGAGTAAGCCACACTAAATTCAGTGAGACTTACTTCTGAATAGACATGGTTAGGATTAAAATCTTAAACTCCCTTTAGCAGCAATTTACACACACATACAGAGTGAACAGATAGCACTTCAGAAACAGAGGCCCCTGTCTGGACAGCTGCTATTATATATCAATGAATATGCAGGTAACATAAACAGCAAAGCAATTTACATATCTATTTACATATAATGTGTGCAATTTCCCCCAAAAATATTTCATTGTAGAGAACTAAGCTGAAAAGCATTCATAGCAATAGTTGTGCCATGATGTGGGTCAAATGGGAGGACAGAAGGAAATCTGCTTGATAGTCCATTTTAAACTTCTCTGACATCTCTAACCCATGTACAATGCATTGCAGTGGTCCAACCTGGAGATTACCAGAGTATAGACAACTGAAGCCAGGCTAGGTAGGGCTGCAATTGGGCTACCAGCTAAAACTGGTAGAAGGCACTCTGTGGGGCTGAGTCGGTTTGTGCCTCCAATGACATGGTTGGGTCCATGAGTTCTCCTAGGCTGCACCTTCAAGGAAAGTTTAATCCCATTTTAACAGGATGCATTCTACTCATCTGCAGAGAGGAGCCACCCATTGGCAGCATCTCAGTATTTTAAATATATAAAATATTTAACTATACAAAATGTTGGGCCACAAGTAGCATGGCTTTGTAGTGTGAAGTGCCAGTCCAGAAATTTAAAACAGTGAGATGGTTAGTTGTTATGAGTTACACAGGCTGCCTATGTTGCCTGGACCATAAGCCTATACAGTTTATGTTACAGAGATAGGGATAGGCAGAGAGATAGCGTTGTATGGAGTGGAGTTAGGTACTGGGGAACCAGGCATAGGGAACCAGGCAGAGCTGCATGGAATCCTAAATGCATGAGTGCAAAAAGCCTGAATGCAAATGACTTGGGTTTGGATTAACATGAGGATTCAGAGATAGCAAGGTTAGGGAAATGAGAAAGGTAGGATGGAGAAGTGAGAGATTAATGATTACCTGTTCCAAATAAGGGGAAGTCAAGAAACGTGATCTCATGAGATTCATTATAACTTATGGGTGTATGGCTGTGGCCGAGTCCACAGTTTTTCAGAAAGGGGGGTGAGTGCTTTCATTAATCAGAGACAGCTAGGTTTAGGTTTAGGTGTGGATGGGATATCCAATAGGGGGCCCTTGAGACAAGTCCAACCCTTATCCTAATAACGTTTCAAAAATAGTAAAACATTCCCTTTTGGGATAACACTGACTTGCACTTTTGGCAAGGATCCTCACTAATCTGAAGAAAAGAACAAGCATGATTGGGAAGCCGGGAGATGAGGAGAGGTAGCCAGGGTAAGAGTTCTAGTTAGGCTGAAGAAAAGGTCTTGCTCCCACAGGCATCCACAGGGTTAGAGCAGGCTTGAAGAAGTAAGCAATGGAAGAAATAAACCATGCTGCCTTGGGCTCCTACAGGGAGGAAGGGTGGGATATAAATCTAATGAATGAATGAATGAATGAATGAATGAATGAATGAATGAATGAATGAATGAATGAATGAGAAAGAGTCCAGTGTGGACAATACCCACAAGACTTAATTGGAGACAAGCATGGATCATGGAACAGGGCAGATGGGAAAGACTGGACCAAGTGGGGACTGATATGTGCTTCATTGTAGGAAAGATGCTTACTGAGGTTAGGTCTAATGCAAAGGGTAATCTCATTAACAGGGCTAGATGGAAGAGACAATAGATGACAAAGGACATAGGTAGAGAACTATCAATTAGCATTACAATATAATTTTCCCACTACAGTTACAGGAAGGTTATGAGAGATCTCTGGCCAATCCAAACTCACAGCAAGATGATCTCACAGGAAAAAAGTGGGCATGTTTCTTAGGAAGTGTAAATTTAAATTAACCCAAACATTGAAAGCAAATGATTGCTAGAGGAAGCCTTGCTGTTACCTTCCCAGTCAATTAATAGTTGAACAGAGGTCTAGGAGTATATGTCTGCATTAGATATGAGAAAGGTTCTGCAGTCCAATTAGGCGTGCATTGTATGCTGTAGCCCAGTGAAAGGCTGCTTCTATGGAAGGAAATACTTGATACAGCATCCACTAGGGAGAAGATTCTGTGAACCAAAGTTGCTTTATCTGATTCCTTACCAATGTCCAAAATAAACACATAGTTCTGAGATAGGTGCAGAATTCCAGCTGAACTGAGCTTTGCAACAACCATTGCCCATGTCACATGTTATGAGCACAACAGAGAGGACATCAACCCGTTTCTCCATCACGGGAACAAGATCTTCAGCTTGTGAACTATGCCAAAATACTATATACGATGATAACTACTAAGTGGTGTACATTCATGTGTGAACTAGTCTTAGAATTTCCCATTTCACATGCATACATTTTAGTATTTCCAAGGTCATGCTCATTTTTACAAGTAAAGCTTTGAGGTCAGCAAAACAATGTTTCTTGGCTTCTCTACATAGGGGAGATTTCATCTGGTATAAACTTACAGAGCTTTGATCTCCACTGAAGTGACTGGTACATTTTAAACTCTATTTAAAATGTATGTGCAATCTTCCAATCACTTTAGAGTAATCATATTTATTTCAGTGGGGTTATTACAGAATGAATAGTTTGAGTATTGCAGCTTCCATCACTTAACATACTAAAGCCATTGTGACCATTTTCCTTTATGGCATTTAAAGAATATTTTATTTCCCCAGGACATCAGATGTTTAGCTTTTGTTGAATATGTTGGTTGTCTGTAAGTAGAATCTTGGTGAGAAATTTCATACAAATCAAAGCAGGATTGCCACCACTCCTAGATGGGGGAAAGCATGCTATAGCTTATTTACATAATGTAACAGATTTGCACAGATATATGCAGAAGTTAAATTTTCAGTCGCCTAGCTTTGTAAAAGCATAGCCTGATGGAAAGGAAATTGTTCAGTTACAATCTGAATCACCGCCATAGTTTTTGATGTGATGGTGGATGGGAATGTAATAGCAGCAAAGCGATCTAATGCAAGCAAGCAACTGTGAATTCTACCAATGTTTGTAAGAAAACACACAGAATTTAGAACATTGTTTTTTCCTCATATGCACCCCTCATAGGGCTGGCCCAACCATGCTAAAGAACCAGGAAATATCCTGAGATGATAACATTTCAGAGGTGCCTTTCTTGGCTTGGAGAAAGTGCTGCTATCTACTCTTTTGGAGAAGGTCTATTGGAGAAGCTTAGCAACTGTCTGGCTAGATTGGTAGTCTCTCTATCCCAGGGAATACTGGTGAGCCTTTTGAGTTCCACAAGTCACCTGGGGCATAGATATTGTTGTGTTATATGTGGGTCTTTCCTGGAGAATGGACCGTAAGCTGCAGGTAGTGCAGAATGCGGCGGCTCGCCTAATTAAGGGCTGCTGCCACCGTGTTCATATTACCCCAGTACTTAAGGAACTGCACTGGCTACCGGTGGTTGCTAGGGCCAAATTTAAGATCCTGGCTTTAACTTTCAAGGTGCTCCACGAGGCTGGCCCACTTTACCTAAAGAGTTGCCTCCACTCGCACAAGGGGCGCCGGCTTACAAGATCGTCCTTGAATGTTTCGCTTCTTATTCCTCCAACAAAAGCAGCGAGATTGGGGAGGACATGGTCCAGAGCTTTTTCAGTAGTGGCTCCCTCACTTTGGAATTCTTTGCCAACTGACCTCCATCAGGCCCCTTCCTTGTTATGCTTTTGTCGGGCCTTAAAAACCTGGCTCTTTAACCAGGCTTGGGAAGGGGGTTAGGGTGGCAGAGGGTAGTTCTGTGGGGGTTTATTCAGTTTTTAAATTTTATACTGTTTGCTTTTTGAATTGTTTTTACATGTATTGTATTGTATTTTGTTGTACGTCGCCCAGAGTGGCAGATTAACCTCTGCCAGATGGGCATCTAACAAATCTAATAAATAAATAAATAAAATAAAAATTGCATGTATGTATCTATGTATGTATGTATGTATGTATGTAACATCCCACCCTTCCTCCCAGAATAAGCCCAGGGTGGCAAACAAAAACACTAAAAACACCTTAAAAACAAAAGATTTTAAAACATATTAAAACAAAACTTCTTTAAAAAAATCTTTACAAAAACAAACAGCTTTAAAAACATCTTAAAAAGCAATTCCAACACAGACACAAAATAAGGTCTCTACTTAAAAGGCTTGTTGAAAGAGGAAGGTCTTCAATAGGCACCGAAAAGATAACAAGAGTTGGTGCCTGTTTAATATTTAAGGGGAGGGAATTCCTACGGGTAGATGCCACAACACTAAGGGTCTGCTTCCTATGTTGTGTGGAATGGACCTCCTGATAAGATGGTATCTGCAGGAGGCCATCATTGTAAAAGGGAGGAGGTAAAAGGAACAACAGTCATTAAAACAAAAATAAGTATATAGTATCCCCATTAACTCTGAATCTTTGTCGACTCTGCCATCCTTTCCCCCAACCATGCCCCTGGGAGTGCCACTTCATCCTGCTATAGCTTTGTTCCCATTAGACAATTTCTAAAGGAAAATATTTCCATGCTCCCAAGCTGAAGCTCTGCTACTGTTTTAAGTGGAAGCAAAACTTTTAATTAAATAAAAATTGGGAAAGAGACTGGAAGGAACCTTTGCCCCCCTCCTGTCCTAGCAGTAACCCCCACACACACATATTATTAGATTATATCCTTCCACTAAAAGAAATTTCACTTCCTCCTCTTCTCTGTCCCCATTGAAATTGCTGGAAAAGTGCAGGCAATATTCTTTGACCCAGTGCTAGTTTCATCCTTCATTTTCATCTCAACTCAATGAACTATATAGACAGTGCATTATTAAAATGAATCCCCTTATCAAAGCTTCTGCACAGATTGTTCTGGGTGGGGGAGGGGAGGAATAGTAAAATACTCCAGAAAAAAACTACTCATCAGTGACAAGAGTGAGTTGGGAAGGGTCGTGGCTCTGTGGCAGAGCATATGCTTTGTATGTAGAAGGTCCCAGTTTCATTCTTCAGCATCTCTAAGTACCGATGGGAGAGAACGTCTGAAATCCTAGGGAGTTACTGCCAGGCAATGTGTGGACAATACTGAGTTAGATGGACCTATGACTCAATATAAGGAAGCATCCTATGTTTCTGCCTGTAAGCACAGGCAGTTTGTGGGTGTGTAGATCCAGATGATTAGGAAAACTAGACACAAATATTGCAGGAAATTGACTAGGTAAAGGACAGGCATTAGTGATGTGGCCTGCCAGACACCAGTGGTGGACCACACTGTGGTCCCAGCAGCTGCTAAAGGGTGCCAGGTGCTCATGCCACCCCTGATGGATATGACACAGGAGATCTATATGGCTCTTCCTTTCCCCAATTTTGTTTTTAAAAACTACTGAACAGTTCCACACAGCTACTTTGAATATTGAGGAAGAGGTGTTTGGGTAGAGGTGCTTTTCCCTCCCATATCATGATTAATAGTGCAATCCTAACCATGTCTACTAGAGTTACCAGATCTCCGGATTTCGGCCGGAGTCTCCGGTTTTTGGCCGGAGTCTCCGGTTTTTTGGGGGCCCTCCAGCTCTCTGGCTAGCACCCCTTAATCTCCGGACTCTCAGCTTCAATTCTTCTAAAAAATTAAGTTTCTAGGTGGTCTGGTTCCTGAGAAATCAGCTACTGCCCCGCAACTGTTTAATCTATTTAACTGATACGACGCTGAAGATGGTTCTGAGTGCCCAGTTCCTTATTTTCTTGAAAGTTCAAAACACTAAAAAAAGAAGAGTTGACAACCAAAGCAACTTCAAACCAAACTTAACATGTCTCTGAACCTCAAAATATATGTTGGGTACCCTGTATGATATATCACTGTGATCGGGGGACTCTCCCCGTCAAGAATAACAATACATTTATGCAATCAAAATTATCAGGCTTCTGATAATATAAAAAATACATAATGATCTCACAAAACCATAAAAAATAAGTAACTGGGGGTGCCCACCCCAAAATCTGCTCTGGGACAGGACAAATCATATACCCCAGGAAAGGGGAGGGTGTCCTCTATGAGATGCCACTGCGTCCTGCCTGGCCCAGAGCTTCTGCTGGGCGCAGGGCACAGAGGAGGGCATCTATGCAAAATCAAAATGGACAAAAACACGTAGAAAAAATAAGTAACTGGGGGTGCCTACCCCAAAATCTGCTCTGGGACAGGACAAATAATATACACCAGGAAAGGGGAGGGTGTCCTCTATGAGTTGCCACTGTGTCCTGCCTGGCCCAGAGCTTCTGCTGGGCGCAGGGCACAGAAGAGAGCATCTATACAAAATCAAAGCAGAACAAGACATACAGGAAAAATAAGTAATTGGGGGTGCCCACCCCAAAATCTGCTCTGGGCCAGGACAAATCATACACCCCACGAAAGGGGAGGGTGTCCTCTATGAGATGCCACTGCATCCCACCTGGCCCAGAGCTTCTGCTGGGCGCAGGGCATGGAGGAGCATCTATGCAGACAGAAAGGGTAGAGAATCTTTTTACTGTTACTCATTTCTCAGACCTCTTTCTGAAGTGAAGGGTCAAATCTGTAAAGAAGTTTGGAGCAGCCACATTAAGAGATAAGGGCAGGGCATTCCAGGCAGGGGGTTGCCAACCCTGCTTGAATATGGATGTCTTTGCGGAGGATCCCTAGTCAAGCTTTACCAACAGCACAATCCAAACTATATCTACTCAGAAGTAAGTCCTGTTGAGTTCTATTGGGGCTTAGTCCCTTAGTACATATGTTTAGAATTGCAGCCTTCAGGGGCATCCATCTTTACTCCCAAATGCTCCCATCTAACATCTCCACAACACTAGGCTTCTTTCTTCCTACAGCGACCTTCTGGTGACTAGCCTGGCCTGAAGGCAATTAATAAACCCTTCTTGCCGAAAGCAAGTAGGCTGGATTAAATGTTCCCTACCCAGGCTCCATCTTTTAGCTAAGATGTCTAGCTTAACTTCCAGTCAGATATTTTTTTAATTGTATGCTCCAAGCAACTGTGATTGATGCTTAATGTATCATGCTTAATGACATCACTTGGGCCCAGCCCGTGACATCACTTGGGCCCGCCCCTAAAATCTCAGGTTTTGGGATGCTTCTGACCTGGCAACCCTAATGTCTACTCAGAAATAAGTCCTACTGAATGCAATGGGACTTACTCTACCCTATTGTAGTTAGGATTAGGATTGCAGCCTTACTCTGTCTAAATCTCACAGGTCGCTATTAGGGCAATTTCTGGCACTATTATAATCACTGGATCTGGGTCAGTTCATATGGAATACCAACTAGTGTGGACACATAAAACACTCAGTGTGTCTGTATATGTAAATAAGGAGTGCAAAATGTGTATGCTCAAGTCTGTTGTGGAGCACAGTAGCTCAGCTGCATTTCTTATAATTAAACATATGTGTTCAAAACTGGAGTTGGTTCCGAAAAACAATGTTATCTAATGAGAAGAATGCAGATACTTGTTTGAAAATATTGAGTGACATTTGTGTGCCCACTAGCTATGGAAACAATCACCAGTAGATTGTTCTACAAGACTTTTTTGCTAGTTCTTACTCAGTTTACATACTTGAATTACAGTTCTGAAAAATGATTATCTTCATCTATAAATGGTAAATGGTAACAAGCTTTAGTAAACAGAAAAGGTTGATATGTAAATAAGCTCATGAAATATTTAAACTAGTCTAGAACACCATCTTCCTCTTACTTATTAATAAGAAAAAAACCCAAAAATGTGTTACAGACTGGAATTGAATGTCTCCATGGAAACCACCAATGAACATTATGGACACTGACATCAAGTGATTCAAAGGGAATTGATAAAAAACACAAGCAACCAGAATTTTAAAAGGATAAGTAAAAAGAATACGTCAAAACAAGATGTATAATGCTGCGGATGTGGGTAACTAGGAAACAGTAAAGATATGCAGAGATACAGCAAAAATAATGTTGGATGCGATCCTGTCTGAGATAAACCTTTGTAAGTCCCATTGATTCTGATAGGAAAGAGTTCAATCACAGTTGAAATCAACGGGACTTAAAAGTGTTTTACTCTGGCTAGATCATGTAACTGTAATGGTAACTGACAATTGGACTTGAAACAAAAGCTGCTTTTACATTTGACATCTACTGTAGAATAGCCACACTTTGTTTACTCGCTTTTTAAATCTGGATGACATCATTAGCAAAATATCCACCTCTCATTTCCCCCCCCCCCCCGTTCAGGTTCCTTTTCTTTGAGCTCAGAAATATAACATACACTCAAACAATTAACCCAGGTGTAGATGGCTGATCATGCTGCCATTTTGGCCAGTTCAGACCTTTGCTAGATTGTTCTAGCTATTCGCTAGATTGCTCTAGCAGTTTCCTTCTCTATGATCTATCTCATTTCTCTAGGAATCAACTCTTTAACCCTTCCCTTTCCAAATAGCATTGTCTTTCTTGAGGCCATGTGTCCGCCAGGTTTCCATTATGCACAGCAACTGAGGGTAGGAAGGCAGGGAGGGGGAGTGGCAGTCATCTATCGGGAGTCCTTGATTTTCACCAGGCCTCCCCTCCCAAGGACCAAGTTTGTTGATTGCATGTACTGGAGGTTGGGCCCGAAGGGCAGTTTGGGGATCCTGCTTGTGTACCGCCCGCCCCGCTGCACGGCAGACTCCCTGACCGAGGTGCTGGAGGTGGTCTCGGATATGCAAACGTTGACCCCAGAACTGTTAGTATTGAGGGATTTTAACGTGCATTCTGAGACCACTCTCACTGGAGCCCCTCGGGATTTCCTGGAAACCATGGCTTCCTGGGAACTGTACCTTAGTAACACTGAGCCCACCCATGTAGCCGGTCATGCTCTCGACCTTGTATTTGTCCTGGGAGTGGTGGAGAGTGTTCTGAAGTTGGGGGCTATTTCTTTTACCCCCGTGTCATGGTCAGATCACTATCTGGTGAATTTTGACTTCTCGATGCCATACGCCCTCCGCAGGGGTAAAGGACCTATTAGAATGGTCTGCCCCAGGCGCCTGATGGAGCCGGATGGATTCCTGACTGCGCTGGGGGAATTGGAACCTGCTGAAGGTCGCCCAGTTGAAACCCTGGTGATGGAGTGGAATGAGGGAATCACCAGAGCATTAGACTGGGTGGCCCCAAAACGTCCTCTCCCCCTGAACAGAACTCAGACAGCACCGTGGTACACACCCCGGTTGCGAAGTCTGAGACAGGAGGTGAGAAGACTAGAACGCCGGTGGCGGAAGTCCCACTCTGAAGATGTTCAGACACTGGTTAGAGCAGCAATAACTGCCTACCAGGTGGCAATAAAGGCAACAAAAAAGGATTTCTTTGCTGCCTCTATTGCATCCGCAGAGTGCTGTCCCAGGAAGCTGTTCCAAGTGGTCCGAAGCCTAGTCGGTCCAGTTGCTCAGGAACCCTTGGAGCACTCTAAGGCTTCCTGTGACAAATTGGCAAGGCACTTTGCTGATAAAATCAAACACCTGAAGAACTCGATTCCGTACACTGTGGATACAGTAGAGGATCCAGAATTGACCAGCTGCAGTCCAGTTCACTGGGATCGGTTCCGGCCTCTTCCTTCTGAGGATGTGGACAAGGTACTTTCAACGGTGAAGCCTACCACCTGTCTGTCTGATCCTTGCCCATCATGGTTCCTTATGAACTGCAAAGAGAAATTGGGCGAAGGGATCAGGGCGGTGGTTAATGCATCCTTGAAGGAGGGTGTAATGCCACCGGCCCTCAAGGAGGCAATTATAAAACCCATTCTAAAGAAGTCCTCCTTGGATCCCCAAGTCCTGAACAACTTTCGCCCCATTTCAAATTTGCCATTTTGGGGCAAGGTCATTGAGCAAGTGGTGGCCAGCCAGTTGTCAGCACACTTGGATGAAATGGATTATTTGGATCCATACCAATCGGGTTTCAGGACTGGACATGGTACTGAAACAGCCTTGGTCGCTCTGGTGGATGATATGAGGAGGGCATTAGACAGGGGAGAATTCACCTTTCTTGTCCTCCTGGATCTCTCAGCGGCTTTTGATACCGTCGACCACGGTATCCTGTTGGATCGTCTGGGGAGATTGGGAATAGGAAGCACTGTTTTACAGTGGTTCCATTCCTTTCTCTCTGACAGGCATCAACAAGTAGCATTGGGGGATGAGGTTTCAGACCCTTGGCCCCTCACTTGTGGAGTGCCACAGGGTTCTATCCTCTCTCCCATGCTATTCAACATCTATGTAAAACCGCTGGGAGCCATCATCAGGAGTTTTGGGCTGCGGTGTCACCAATATGCTGATGACACGCAGCTCTATCTCTCTTTTAAATCCTCACCGGAGTTGGCTGTGGAAACCTTGTCCAAGTGCCTGGAATCCGTGAGTGGATGGATGGGAAGAAACAGGCTGAAGCTCAATCCTGACAAGACCAAGGTGCTGCTTGTGGGTGACAGGGGAAACTTGGATGTTGTTGACCTGAGGCTCAATGGGGTGAGCCTACCCCTGAAGCATCAGGTCCGCAGCCTCGGGGTTGTTCTTGATTCCAAGCTGTCCATGGAGGCTCAGATTTTGGCAGTGAGCCGGGTAGCTTGGTATCAACTACGCCTCATACGGAGGCTGCAACCCTACCTCCCTGTTCATCAGCTCCCACTGGTAGTACATGCCCTGGTCACCTCTCGATTAGACTACTGCAATGCGCTCTACGTGGGGTTACCCTTGAAAACAGTCTGGAAACTACAACTGGTGCAGAATGCGGCGGCTCGGTTGCTTACAAACAGCTGCTGCCGTGATCACATCACGCCAGTGCTGTTTCATCTACATTGGCTTCCAGTTGTTTTCCGGGCCCAATTCAAGGTGTTGGTATTAACCTTTAAAGCCCTATACGGTCTCAGCCCAGTTTACCTGAAGGAGCACCTCCAGTACTACCAATTAAGCTGCCTGACTAGATCAGCCACGCAGGGCCTTCTCTCAGTCCCACCAACGAAAACAGCTAGGTTGGTGGGGACTAGAGAGAGGGCTTTCTCAGTGGTGGCCCCCTCTCTCTGGAACTCCCTCCCATTCGGTCTTCGCCATGCCCCTTCCCTGGATATATTCCACCGAGCCTTAAAAACTTGGCTCTTTGGACAGGCCTTTGGGATCTCCGGGGTGGGCTAAATTCCCTATGTCTTAATTGTTATTGATTGCCCTTCATCGTTTTATACTGCTGCTATCTAAAATGGTTAGTATTTGACTGCATTGTATTTGTTGATTGCATTGTATTTTATCTTGTATTTGTATTGTATTTTATTGCATTTTAATGTGTACGTCGCCAAGAGTGGCTTCAGCCAGATAGGTGACACAAAAATTAAATTTATTATTATTATTATTTTCCCTACTTTATCCTCCTAAATTGCAGCAGTGGGGGCAATCATAATTGGGAGTGCAGTGAAGGGAGAGGGAGTATTTGATCCTTTTGCACACATGGTGGTACTAATGAAAATTGAAAATTACCCCTCCAACATTTGGAGGAGTGGGGCACTGCCTACTTATTTATTATTATTCATTTATTATTTATTAGATTTATGTCTATTCCTTTCTCCCAGTAGGAGCCCAGGGCGGCAACAAAATTACTAAAGACACTTTAAAACATCATAAAAACAGACTTTAAAATATATTAAAACAAAACCATTAAAAACATATTAAAACAAAATATCTTTTAAAACATTTTTTAAAAAGCTTTAAAAACATATTTTTTAAAAAAATGGTTAAAAAATATATATAAAAAAACAATTCCAACACAGACGCAGACTGGGATAAGGTCTCTACTGAAAAGGCTTGTTGAAAGAGGAAGGTCTTCGGTAGGTGCCAAAAAGAGATGGCACCTGTCTAATATTTAAGGGGTTGGAATTCCAAAGGGTGGGTGCCACTACACTAAAGCCACTACATCATTTCCTATGTTCTGTGGAACAGACCTCCTGATAAGATGGTATTTGCAGGAGGCTCCCACCTTCAGAGCATAGTGTTTGACTGGGTATATAAGAGATAAGACGGACTTTCAGGTATCCTGGTCACAAGCTGTATAGGGCTTTGTACACCAAAACCAACACCTTGAACTTAGCCCGGTAGCTTACAAGTAGCCAGTGCAATTCGTTCAGCAGCAGGGTGACATGTTGGTGATACCCTGCCCCAGTGAGCAGTCTCACCACCACATTATGCACCAGCTGCATCTTCCAAACCAACCTCAAGAGTAGCCCCACACAGAGCACATTAGAGTAATCCAGCCTGGAGGTTACCAGTGCATGGACAACAGTGGTCAGGCTATCCGGGTCCAGAAATGGTTGCAGCTGTCTTACCAGCTGAAGATGGTAAAAGGTACTCCTAGCCATGGAGGTCCTCTGGGCCTCTAGCAACAAAGATAAATCAAGGAACACCCCCAGACTATGAACCTGCTCTTTCAGAGGGAGTACGACCCCATCCAAAGCAGGCAACCGACCAATTATCCAAACTTGGGAACCACCAACCCACAGCATTTCCTTCTTGCTAGGATTCAGACTCAGTTTATTGGCCCTCATCCGGCCCACTACTGAGTGCAAGCAGCAGTCCAGGGCTTGCACGGCCTCTCCCAATTCAGATGTTACAGAGTAATAGAGCTGGGTATTGTCAGTGTATTGCTGACTGCTCACCCCAAATCTCCTGATGACCACTCCCAAGGGCTTTATGTAGACGTTAAACAGCATAGGGAACAAGATGGTACCCTGCGGCACCCCACAGCACAACTGCCAGGGGGCTGAAAGACAATCACCCAATGCTATTCTCTGAAAATGACCTTGGAGATAGGATCAGAACCACTGTAAAACAGTGCCTCCAAGACCCATCTTACCAAGTTGGCTCAGAAGGATACCATGTTCAATGGTATCAAAAGCTGCCGAGAAATCAAGTACAAATAACAGGGTTGCACTCCCCCTGTCCTTCTCCTGATTAAGGTCATCCATCAGGGTGATCAAGGCCAATTCAGTCCCATAACCAGGCCTGAGCCAAGACTGGAATGGGTCAAGATAATCTGTTTTATCCAAGAGTACTTGCAATTGCTGCACCACATCTCTCTCCAATACCTTCCCTAAGAAGGAAGTATTTGCAACCAGGTGATAGTTGTCACAAAGCAATGGGTCCAGGGTGGGCTTTTTCAGGAGCGGTCAAATCACCGCCTCTTTCAGGGTGGCAGGGACCACTCCCTGCCCCAATGATGCATTGACCACACCCTGGATCCACTTCATCCAACCCCCTCAGCAAGCTTTAATAAGCCAAGAAAGACAAGGTTTGAGAGGGCACGTTGCTGGCCACATCATCACAAGCACCTTGTCCACATCATCAGGCCGCATCAACTGAAACTGTCCCCAAAAGTTGCAGCAGACATTGCACTGGACACCTCACTGGGGACTACAGTAGATGTGGATGAGGCATCAAGATTACTAGAGAAGCCAGCAACTTTAACCTCAAAGTGCCTTGCAAACAATTCACAGTGGGCCTCCAAAGGGTTTAAAACTCCATTTCCTGGAGTTGATGTCAACAGACCCCTGACAAAATGGAAAAGCTCCACTGGACAGCTACTTGAGGATGTGATGGTGGCAGACAGGTAGGCTTTCTTCGCCACCTTCGCCACCACATAGTAGGAATGGTTATGATGTTTTACTCATGCCTGATCAGTCTTACAGCATGTCTTTCACCACTTGCTTTCTAGCCGTCATCCAGCCTGTTTCATTGCCCTCAGCTCACTGGTGCACCAAGGTGCATACCAGGGTCCACAATGCCAGATAGGGCACTTGAAGGCAACCGTGTCAAGAGCCTGACATGCCTCACTGTTCCACAGTGTGACAAGGGCTTCAACAGGGTCACCTGCTCTATCTACTGGGAACTCTCCCAGGGCATTCAGGAATCCAGTGGATTCCATTAGTGCCTGGGGGTGGACCATCTTAATCTGTCCATCACTCCTGCAGGGGAGGATCAGAGCCATAAGTATAAACTTCCCCAGGAAGTGGTCTAACCTTGACAATGAGGTGACATCCACTCCACTATCTCCAGACCACCCCTTCCTCCATCTGGAGCAAAAACCAAGTCATGGGTGTGCCCTGCCCTATGTGTTGGGCCGGTGACAACTTGAGGCAGCCCCATGGTCGTAATGGAGGCCATGAAGTCCCAAGCTGGAACACTAGAGGCAGCCTCAGCATGGACATTGAAATATCCCAGGACTATAGTTCTGGGCTCCTCCAATACCACACCTCTAATTTCATAGTAATACTTTGCTACAAAGTGTCGCAAAAGACAAATGAACTTTGGAACGTGGAATATATGGACATTGCTGGACAATACAGAAACATCCTGAAAGCAGGACTGCCATCATCGCAAGGGAGTTGAGACGTTTTAATATTGACATAGCAGCACTCCAAGAAACTCGAAGAGCAGGAGAGGGACAATTGAAGGAAGAAAAAGGAGGTTACACCTTCTTCTGGAAAGGACTGCCTGAACAAGAATGACAAATACATGGAGTAGGCTTTGCTATTAAAAATGATCTTGTGAAGCTCTTGACAGTAGTTCCTACTGGCATTAATGAATAACTCTCAACTCTCTGATTAAAACTCGCCAATTATCCTCCTGGGCGATTTCAATGCAAGAGTTGGGCATGATTTTGTTTTATGGCCAGAAACCATTGGGAAAGAAGGAGTTGGCAATAGCAACCTGAATGGCATTCTACTTCTGACTAAATGTGCAGAGCATAATCTTGTTATTACAAACACACTCTTCCGCCAGAAAGATAAATTTAATACATCATGGAAGCACCCTCGGTCGAAGCACTGGCATCTCCCGGATTATGTAATTGACCGTGCCAGAGATCTTTGTGATGTACTCCTCACTAGGCCCATGACGAGTGCGGATGACTGCTGGACAGATCACCGATTAATTCGATCCACTATGGCCATTAATATTGTTCCTCAAGGTAGGCTCCAAGGAAGAAAACCAAGGCATAAAATGAACATCCACGCCCTTCAAGATCCTATTAAGCGAGCTTGCTTTCAAACAACTCTCAAGAAACATCTACCTACAGAACTCCCTGAAAACGTCGAGGAACACTGGATTAAACTGAAGACTTCCATTATTGCAGCATGTGAACAAACTATTGGATATCAAACTAAGAAACTGGTTTGATGAGAATGATAGTGAGATTGGATATATCATTGACAAGAAAAGGAAATCCTTCCAGATATGGCAAAAAGACATTAACTGTGCTGCTAAGAAAAAAATCTATGCCAGTGCAAAGGCTGAGGTCCAAAGAAGAACAAAAGAACTTAAGAACACCTGGTGGATAAAGAAAGCTCAAGAAATCCAGCATTTTGCAGATGCTCATGATGCACTGGGCTTTTTCAATGCCACAAAGGCCATCTACAGGTCAACAAATTATAGTACAAATCCCTTACGTTCAATAGATGGTACCAAACTTCTGAAGGACAAAGAGTTTATTGCACTGCGTTGGAAACAGCATTACCATGTTCTCCTTAATCGTAACTCTATTGTGGCTGCTGAAGTCTTCTCACAAATCCCACAAGTACAAATTAGAGATGATTTTGCAGTATCCCCTAACTTGGATGAAGTCAGTAAATCCATTAATCACCTGGCGTGCATAACCGAGACCTGGGTGGGTGATATGGGAGGAGTTGCTCTTTCCCAGCTTTGCCCACCTGGGTACATGGTTCAGCATTATGGTAGAGCCGAAGGTCGGGGAGGTGGGGTTGCCATGGTCTATAGGAGTTCTTTCTCACTCTCCAAGCACCCTGTACAGGTGACGACTGGTTTGGAGTGTCTCCACCTTGCGCTGGGCCAGAGAGACAGGTTGGGAATTTTGTTGGTGTACCGCCCGCCCTGCTGCTCAACGAATTCCCTAACTGAGCTGATAGAGGTAGTCTCGGAGATATTGTTGCAGTCCCCTAGACTGTTGGTACTGGGGGACTTCAACATCCATGCTGAGACTGCTTTATCTGGGGCGGCTCAGAACTTCATGGCGTCCATGACAACCATGGGGCTGTCTCAGTTTGTTACTGGCCCGACGCATGTGTCGGGACATACCCTTGATTTGATCTTCACCACTGGGCAGGGAGATGGTGATCTGGAGGTTGGGGATATTTCATCTACCCCATTGTCATGGACAGATCACCGCTTGCTGAGGTTTAGGCTTATGGCGACCCTTTCCCTCTGCAAGGGTGGGGGACCTATTAAATTGGTCCGCCCCTGGAGACTAATGGATCCTGAGGGTTTCCAAAGGGCTCTAGGGGATTTTCCGACTGAGAAGACTGGTGCTCCTGTTGAAGCCCTGGTTGAACTGTGGAATACGGAAATGACCCGGGCGGTTGACACGATCGCTCCCATGCGCCCCCTCCTATGTAGAGCTCATACAGCCCCATGGTATACCCCGGAGCTGAGAGCGATGAAGCAAGAGAGGAGGAGGCTTGAGTGCAGATGGAGGCGGACTCCTGACGAATGCAATTATGCTTTGGTGAGTGCCTGCTCTAAGCGATATACAGCAGCGGTGAGGACAGCAAAAAAGAGTTACTTTGCTGTCAGTATTAAGGCATCACTCTTCCGCCCAGCGGAGCTTTTTAAAACTGTACGAGGGCTTTTACATCTTGGCCCTCGGGATACTATAGATCCATCTGTAGCCCGTTGTGATGAGTTCGCAGGACACTTCCAAACTAAGATCGCTTGCATTCGTCGGGACTTAGACTCCAATATTATAGCAGTTGGATTCAATGAAGCATCCAGACCACGGTCTTGTCCTCATTTATTGGATGAGTTTCAGTTGGTGCAGCTTGAGGATGTTGACAAGATCCTTGGACTGGTGCGGGTGACCACGTCTGTGCTGGATCCTTGCCCCTCTTGGCTGGTGAAAGCTGGCAGGACCGGAACCGCCGGCTGGGCCAAGGAGGTCATCAATGCCTCTTTGCGAGAGGGTGTGGTCCCTGACTGCCTAAAAGCGGCGGTAGTGAGACTGCTCCTGAAGAAACCCTCCTTGGACCCAGATAACTTGAACAACTATAGACCTGTGGCGAATGTTCCGTTCCTGGGCAAGGTTCTGGAACGGGTGGTGGCCGGCCAGCTCCAGGGACTCTTGGATGACACTGATTATCTTGATCCGTTTCAATCTGGTTTTAGGCCTGGGTTTGGTACCGAAACAGCCTTGGTCGCCCTGTATGATGACCTTTGTCGGGAGAGGGACAGGGGGAGTGTGACCCTGTTGATTCTCCTTGATCTCTCAGCTGCTTTTGATACCATTGACCATGGTCCTTCTGGGACGGCTCACGGAGTTGGGAGTTGGGGGTACTGCTTGGCAGTGGCTCCGCTCCTACTTGGTGGGTCGTCACCAGAAGGTAGCGCTTGGGGAACACTGCTCGACACCCTGGACTCTCCATTGTGGAGTCCCACAGGGATCGGTACTGTCCCCCATGCTTTTCAACATCTATATGAAGCCGCTGGGTGCGGTCATCAGGAGTTTTGGAGTGCGTTGTCACCAGTACGCTGATGACACGCAACTCTATTTCTCCTTTGCATCTTCCTCAGGTGAGGCTGTTAACGTACTAAACCGTTGCCTGGCCGCGATAATGGATTGGATGGGAGCTAACAGACTGAAGCTTAATCCAGACAAGACCGAGACGCTGTTAGTGAGTGCCTTCTCTGCCCAGATGGTGGATGTTTACCCTGTTCTGGATGGGGTTACACTCCCCTTGAAAGAACAGGTTCGTAGCTTGGGAGTTCTTTTCGACCCTTCCCTGTCTCTTGAGGCTCAGGTAGCCTCAGTGGCACGGAATGCTTTCCACCATCTTCGATTGGTAGCCCAGCTACGTCCCTATCTGGACAGTGATGACCTCGCCTCAGTCGTTCATGCTCTGGTAACTTCTAGATTGGACTACTGCAATGCGCTCTACGTTGGGCTGCCCTTGAAGATAGTTCGGAAACTACAGTTAGTCCAGAATGCAGCAGCCAGATTGTTGACGCGGACCAGAAGGTCCGCTCATATAACACCTGTTTTGGCCCATCTGCACTGGCTTCCTATTTGTTTCTGGGCTAAATTCAAAGTGCTGGTTTTGACCTATAAAGCCTTACACGGCATGGGACCGCAATACCTGGTGGAGCGCCTCTCCCAATATGAAACTACCCGTACACTGCTCTCAACATCTAAGGCCCTCCTCCGAGTACCATCCCATCAAGAAGCTCAGAGGATGGTGACTAGAAATAGGGCCTTTTCGGTTGTGGCTCCCGAACTGTGGAATGGTCTCCCTGATGAGGTGCGCCTGGCGCCGACGCTGCTATCTTTTAGGCGCCAGGTGAAAACCTTTTTATACTCCCAGGCATTTTAAAGTGTATTTTTATAGTATTTTATGGAAATCACATATCAAACAGATAGAAAGCTTTTTAATCTCAGTAGGCTGAAAGCAAGAAGTAAGGTAATTACAACCTCTGTCATAGAACTTCAATATGCCAATGATAACGTAGTCTTCGCACATTTAGAGGAATATCTTCAAACTATCCTAAATGTCTTTGCAGAAGTATATGAAAAGCTTGGCCTCTCGCCTAACATCAAAAAAACCAAAGTGCTTCATCAGCAAGTGCAAACCAATCCCTCTGTAGCACCATCAATCCAGCTTAATGGTGCGACACTGGAGAATGTCGATCACTTCTCTTCTCTTGGCAGCCATCTCTCTGTAAAAGCTAACATCGATGCTGAAATTCAGCATTGTCTGAGCTCTGCAAGTGCCGCATTCTTCCGAATGAAGCATAGAGTGTTTGAGGATCGGGATATTCTCAGGGAGACCAAAATTCTTATTTACAAAGCCATTATACTACCGACCTTACTGTATGCCTGTGAAACATGGACCATCTATAAACGCCACTCCCAACTTCTTGAAAGATTCCACCAACGCTGCCTCCCAAAAATTCTGCAAATTACTTGGGAAGATAGGCGGACTAATGTTAGCGTATTGAAAGAAGCAAACACCACCAGTGTTGAAACAATGATCCTCCAACATCAACTTTGCTGGACCGGCCATGTTGTTCGAATGCCTGATCACCAACTTCCAAAGCAGCTACTTTACTCCCAACTTAAGGATGGAAAATGGAATATCAGTGGACAGCAAAAGAGGTTTAAAGATGTTCTCAAAGCTAATCTAAAAAAACGTAACATGAGCATTGAGAATTGGGAAGTCTTGACCCATGAGCATCTCAATTGGAGGTTGGCCATTAGCAAAGGTGCTATGGACTTTGAAGAAGCACGAGTACAGGGCGAAAGGGACAAACGAGCTAAGCGGAAGGCATGTCAAGCAAATCCTCATCGTGACCATTTTCCGTCTGGAAACCTATGTCCTCACTGTGGGAGGCTGTCTGGAACCATAATTGGCCTCCACAGTCACTTACGGACCCACTGTTAAAGACGTTATCTTGGAAGACAATCTTACTCGGCCACGAGTGGTCACCAATGAATGAATGACATTAGTGACTGACAAAGTCCTTTTGGTCAAAATGCATTTGGATTTACTATATTGAGATATGGATTTACTGTACTGAGTTAAGATATTTTAGGATAAGGTTGTTAATTTTTACATTTACATTTGTGTTATAAATTTACATTATCAAATCAGTGTTGTATCATTTTAATTTTTTTGATCCCAGTTTGTTTGATATAATTGTGGATAAAGATAAGAAACCAAATACCAACATACTGTGTACAGTAACACTTCAGTTAACAAATACTCCGGGAAAGAAGCTCCTTTCTAAAATGTCTCCTTTTTTTGGATGTGGGGGCATGTGGGGGGTACACATTCTGACATAGAATGTGGCTCCTTGTCTACTAGACTGAGGCTGCTGCAGGCAGCTCTCTTATGCGTGGCTGGAATGGCGCTCCTTGCCAAGTGGCATAGGCGCCTCCACAGTAAACAGTGCTTTGGGTGCCCTGTAAGCACTGTTTACTGCAGACGCTTCTGCTGCAGTGTAGGGGAGGATAGCAGAGAGAGAGAGCACAAGGGGGTGGTGGCTGTCCCTTGCCTGCCTGCTTGAGTGTACAGAGAAGAGAACTGTGCTCAAAGCTTTGGATTGCTATAGCAAGATGCTACATGATAAAAGAAAAAAGGCAAGGCAGGCATCCTGGATGCATTTTGGAAGAAGCCTTCAACTGGTTTGTGTGCAAGGCTTACCTGACTTGGTTGTTTCATTTCAGACATGCATATTGTTAGTTTTCGGTAAAAAGTTTGCTGAAATATGTTAAACTGCTCTTCTTTTTTGTGGTGTAGGAACCTATCCCTGTTCTTTCCATTTTATTCCTACCTCTGGTACCAAAGTTTCTGTTTAATAAGTAATATCAAGGAATGCATGTACTTTGTTAATTCAGGTATTACTGTATTGTGATGAGCCCCCAAAGCATGACAGGTTAGAAATGAGCTCAAGAGTTCCATTATGTCAAATTACCTTGATACAAGGACTACTTGAAGATTGGGCTAGGATTCAGAGGTTTAGGATTCAGGACCAAGAAGTGGAATTTACACAAAATCTGGGCAAGAAAAAGTGATTCAGTTATGCTGAAGAGGCAGGCTATACTATTTAAACTGTGAATCAAAGGTCGGTAATACCAGAAGAGACATCTTCCATTACAATTATTTTTTCCTACAGCTTGCAGATTTATTCTGTGTATCTTTGATTATTTGAAACGAAAAACATTCTGACCTCAGAAGTACAAGGAGATTGGGCTTACAGATGAGAGAACAAAGCTGTCTTTCACTTGAAAACTATATAATAAAGTATTCATTAAAATCAAATTTTCTACATGCACGATGCTTTATTACAAATAAATCTAACAGCAATTAGAAGGGAACTGAGATAAATTCTAAGTATTATGTATTGAGTACTGGTGTTAAGGTATATCTTCCCCCCTTCCCAGAGCTTGGAAAAGTTACTTTTTTGAACTACAACTCCCATCAGCCCAATCCAGTGGCCATGCTGGCTGGGGCTGATGGGAGTTGTAGTTCAAAAAAGTAACTTTTCCAAGCTCTGCCCCTTCCTCATTTAGGTACTTTTAATTTCTTTTTTGGAAATGGTTACAACGCACATGGACGTTTTGAGAACTTCAGTTGAATTCAAGTTACTAAATTCTGATTTCCCCCCATATTTCATCTAACTTTGTTTTGCTAATCTTGTAGTGTTTACTTAGGTAGACTGTTGTCTCCTCTAGAGACTACAAAAATCCTTGTGGAAAACAAAAAATGGCTGCTAATTGTTTCTTTCATAAACCAAACAAGAGAATGTCTCCTGTAACTGATTATAAAACTCCACTCTCTTGATAGCTGCTTGCCTCTGAATCTTAAATGAAAACAAATATTTGGAAGGGGGAGAGGAAAGAGTACAAAACCAGCAATGGCAAACAAACTATTTATACATTTTTCTAGCAGAGATGACATATAATGAAAAAGAAGCAGCAGTAAAATAAAATTGATGGAATGTTGAAGGGACTGTTTTTAGGGGCTCCTATTTCCTCCGGTAGTGGCAATATCCATGTTCTGGGATGATGTGATTGCTGAGTTTAATTACTTGCCACCCTATAACAAAGGGCCCCAGATTACACTTGCTGTCTATATTCTCTGGTGAAAACATGAAAGCACCTTCCAAGAATTTGATGAGGTTCATGCATGTTTGGCATGATTGATTATTGCTTAACACTGGAAAAATGCTACAAGACTGAACACCCCGAACTGATATGATGAACTACAGGACTTGGCAATAATGGAAAAACTGATGTGTTATTTTCGGTAGTGAGAGGCTCGATCACAACAGATTCATTCTCAACAATCTGGAATAATTTCATATCCTTCATAGGGAGGAGAGACACAAATACCAGCTTGTAATCCATATATATGGAATTTAATAGCTCATTCAATAGTTGGCATTTAATATATCGAATTAAAATAAATGGATCTTAATAACCCATTCAATAGCCACAAAGGAAGTATGGATCTTGAAGGCTTAGTCTTCAGGCAGAGCAATCCAATTCAGAGGAAACCTGCGTAAATGATGCCGGTGCAAGAGAAGCTGGAGTAAAGTTCTGCCGCATCCAGTTGCCATGCCAGAGCCTCTGATTTGACTGAATGCCAGCTCAGCTGAGAGCTGCACACAGGGACCAAAAAGTAAAGGGCTGCTCTCCCAAATATCCCTAGAGAGTAAGCCTTCTCTACTGGCTTCTATTGTATTTATTTTCTTAGACCAACCTTTTTCCTAGCATAACTTTTGCCTGAAGTGGGACCTGCAGGAGTGCTCTGAACATGAGTTGGTTGTGGCCTAAGTCTCCTCACCTTGGCCCCTGCCCTGATACACCTCTGACATGCCCCCTTTTCAGCGCTTCTGTTGGCTTCACTTATGCCAGTCTCAACTGAGCTGGCCGAGCCCTGGTTGAGCCCCAGATGAGCTGGGATGAAGGACTTACATCGCCATAGCCTGGCTGAGCTGGGACCAAGCTGACTCAACTAGAGATCCACCACATCCAATTTCCCTCAGCCTGGCGTAAATGCGAGTTGGATTACGTCCTAAAACAGTCTCTTCAAAAGCCTAAATAGAAAGGAAATATTATTTATTTATTTATTTATTATTTGATTTATATCTCACCCTTCCTCCTGGCAGGAGCCCAGGACAGCAAACAAAAGCACTAAAAACTTTAAAACATCATAAAACTTTAAAACACATTAAAACAAAACATCTTTAAACACATTTCTTTAAAAAAGATTTCAAAACATCGTCTAAGATTAAAGACATTTTTAAAAAGAAGGTTTAAGAATATATTAAAAAGCAATTCCAACACAGACACAGACTGAGATAGGTCTCAACTTAAAAGACTTGTTGAAAGAGGAAGGTCTTCAATAGGTGCCGAAAAGATAACAAAATGGCAGAGGTGGGAAGTTCAGCTGTCCAGCTCTGCTGCTTCTGCTAGTGTCACCACCAGGCAAATAGGGGCCTAATGGCAGCAGTAGGAGTAGCAGCAGTGCCAAGCCAGGCAGCTGGACATACAGGCATCACCACTGTAATGACCTACAAAGCAATGCCCCTGGCAAACATATATGGGAAATTAAAATATTGGTGCCTGAAGGTTCAGCTGATGTTCCTGTCAGTGCCACTGCCTGCCACCTTCAATTTTCGCCATGCAATTCTCAGAATACTCCAGGGCAAGGCCAGTCAAGGCCATAGCACTGGGTTGGGAGACCAGAGAGAAGAGGGACCTTCCCAAGCCATGCCATACCACACTGCCAGGGAGGCCCACTAAAGACAGCTTGTCTGGGGCTCCCTCAAAACTGTAGCCTTGGAAGGCATTTATTTCTCATATTTATTTATTTATTGAATTTGTACGCCACTCTTCCTCCCAAAGGAGAGCATCATGTGACCTATTGCAACTGGCACTGCTTAGTGATTCATGTGAACAAAGTGGCAGATTTATCAGCTATGACATTTCTGTGTATCACTCCCAGGAAGTGATACCTGTCAGTATGGTCATGCTGTGTTAAATGTTATTTCCATTCTATGGCTGCATCAACATGACTGTTCCAGAAGACCGTCTAGCATCCAAACCAGACCATGTCTCAGAATAAACATCATGTTTCTTAAAATCTCTCTTGCTCAGTCACTCGCACAATCATCCTTTTTTCTTGGAGAACCAGAAGGAAGAAACACGCTGGTAATCTCACAGAATAATCTGCCTTTTAACAGCCATGACCCCTCTGAGACACAGAAAATAAATATTAATTTTTAATTAATTAATTAATTAATAGATTTGTATCCCACCCTTCCTCCCAGTAGGAACCCAGGGTGACAATTTTATAAGTCCTGTCCATGCAATATATGAAGCAATGCATTCCAATCAATCAAAATTTATAGTACAGTCACAAACCCATTTAGAAAATGAATTTTCCAGCCTTTGTGCACTTAAAGCTGTAAGAAAACTACACATGTGCAAATGTGGATGCCGATGACATTGTGTCTGTGCTGACTCCTGAAATGGTTAAAAACAATCTCCCCCCCCCAAACTCCCTCCCATTGAAATAGATTCTCCAATTTGCCATCTGCAAATGGTAGCTCAAGCCTGTTCCAAGCTGTTTCACTCTTTGGTTATCTGATGGACGATCAGTGGTTCTGCTGCCTGTCATAGGAGACAATTGCTTCCAAGATACTCTGCTTGTATGATTGTAACCAAAACAAACCTCCAGCGTTGTGTGTCATCTTATGAAAATGGAACCCTGTACCCCCGGATATCTCTTCAATCTGAGAAATGTGAGGATGCTTTACATATTAAATAAGTATACTATTATTATAAAATAGTTTCATGATTATTACATTATAATGTTTGTGAAAGTACTGCAGATATTCATTAATAGGCAAAAAAAACCCTTGCAGTTTAGAACATACCTATAGCCAACATATATTTCTATCTAACTTTTAAAAGCACAGCAATTGGGTAGCTATAGAGAATGCACCAGGGGAACAGCAGACTTGACCTCCTCTCTGAGATATTGCACTGCCCTAAAATTTGTAAAAATACAAACACAATTAGGGTTGGTCTTTCACAGTTCAATCCACTTCCTGTATAGCTTGGAATAATTTGGTAATGTGCCTCTGAGCATATGGCGGTGGCAACACCTGCCATCCCCAAAGATGAAGAATTACATTTTTTGTATTTTGTTGGCATTTTTACTTTGCTCCTTTCTTGTGTTATTACTATTTCCACAGAGAATTTAACCTAGTAAATTATACTGCCTCATTATTCATCCTAGAAATGTGTCAAATTTATTTTCATTCATTTCAAAGCCTTTTTATTGATCAATGTCATATGATGATGAAGACAGTCTTTTGTGTTTCAAACTGGACATTACGTTCTATTTCTATTTTGGGTTCATTAACAATTGAATCTGAAACTGCAGTTAGATGTAAAATCAGACTAATTACAATATGTTGCTACTTCAGCAATGAATCTAGCTGTTGGAAAAAACAAACTTGGCCTGTCTAAGATGCATGTTTTCAGCCTGCTATGCTTAAACTACTCCACTTAAGGAAAGGTGGACATGGCCAATTAAAAAACAGAGTACACAGAAATTCGCTAGACTATATTTCACCTCCCACTGTTTTATCTTGTGCAAACTGAGACACTCCTCATGTCCACTGGAGACTATTCTGCAGAGTAGTCAGTGCCATTATACCATAATAGTTTTGGAGGATTTTAGTGTAAATTATGCAAAGTGTTGCTGTACTTCACATATTCACAGAAACAGAAGCAAAAGAAAGTGATTTACTATAGGAAACTAGTAAAATTGCAAAGTAAATCAAACATATTTAAAATGACTATGTGAACTCTATCAATTGTTTTAATATTGTTGCTTCCTCCCTGCTAAAACAAGATCAGAACAGCACATATCGTCTTTCTGTTATTTTGGCTGATTACAGGTGTTGCTACCACTCACCATTTGTTCAGGGACACATGTTACCAAATTCTTCCAAGCTACACAGGAAGTGGATTGGACTGTGAAAGACCAACCCAAATTGTGTTTGCATTTTGACAAATTTGCAGGGCAGTAAATATCTCAGAGAGGAGGTCAGGCCTCCTGCTCCCCTGGTGCGTACACTATAGCTGCCCAATTTCCCTGCTTTTTAAAGTTTAATAGAAATATCTGTTGGCTATAATGGAAATGTACTGCCTTCAAGTTGATCCCGACTTATGGCGACCCTATGAATAGGGTTTTCATGGTAACCGGTATTCAGAGGGGGGTTACCTTTGCCTTCCTCTGAAGCTGAGAGGCAGTGACTGGCCCAAGGGCACCCAGTGAGCTTCATTGCTGTGTTGACGATAGGTTTGTTCTTAAACCACAAGTTTTTTTCCCCTATTAGTGATTTTCCCTGCTTTTTAATCCAGGAGGTAAGAACAGGATCCTGTGCAAGTTTGCTGAGAAAGGGTTGATCATTTGCATGCCTATTGAGTTCAGTGGGATTTACTCCCGTGCAATTATGCTTAGAATAGGTAAAACTGACCATGGAGGAGGAAAGAGGGAGGGGAGAGGGGAGGGGAGAGGAGAGGGAATGAGAAAGTGAAAGGGGGGAGGGGAAGAAGGGGGAGAGGGAAAGAGGAGGAGGGGATGGATAGGGGCAAGATGGAGGCAATAGGAGGGAGTAGAGAAGGCAGATTAGATCATTTGCATGTTTTTTTAGTTCAGTGGGATTTACTCCTCTACAATTAAGTTTAGGATAGGTGAAATTGACCTGGAGGAGGGGCAGGGGGAGGAGGGGGAAGTGAAGGGTAGGGGTAGGGAGGAAAGTGGAAGGGAGCAGGACAGGGAGGAGGAGGGTGGGCACTGGGCAGAGAGAAAGCCCCTTTCCTTTCCAAAATGAAAACACTGTGAGCAGTATCCCCAACCTTTTTATCCTATAGCAGACACATGTAGCCTCCCACCCAAATTTAAACCAAAGCTGTCCCTGGCCACATTCGTACCAGACTTTTATTACACTTTAAACAGTCCTGGCTTTCCCCCAAAAAATCATGGGAAGTGTAGTTTGTGAAGGGTCCTGAGAGTTGCTAGGAGACACCCTATTCCCCTTACAGAGCTACAATCCCCAGAAGACGGCCTGACTGTTAAACCACTCTGGCCACTGGAGCTCTGTGAGGGGAATAGAAGTCTCCTATGAACTCTTAGCACCCTTTACGAACTACACTCCAGGATTTTTTGGGAGAACCCAGGTTTGCATAAAGTGGAATAAACACAGCATGAGTGTGACCCTGAAACAACTGTGAGGCTGATTTGGTTCTTACTTACCATGTCCATGCTTATCATTGACTCCAAAGTTAAATTTCTTAAATTAATTAAAAATCAGCCAGGCATTTTTTAAACTTTTAAACTGCAGAAGATGAAGGTCAGAGTATGGGGCAAGCTCAGTAATAGGATTACAGGTACTCTGTGAACATGACTGATTTTTAATTACTTTCAACAAATTATGAGACCACTAACAGAAAGAAGTCCAAAAGTGGTCTGGATTCTTTTCTCTTGTTTTACACTTTGAACTCTTGATTCTCTCTGACTGTTTTGTGTATCACCATGAAAACTTAAAAGAGTTGTTAAACAAGTGTTTCTGAGTTCAGGACTATAAGTTTTGTAAGATTTTGTTTTGAAATGAGCTTATGGTAAGCAGCAGAATGGCATGGGTGTATTTTCCATTTAACATGGCAAAATGCAAAAAATGCATGCTGGCTACAGTATACAGCCACTCTTGTGGCTGTATAATCAAAGTGGGATCAGACTAGAAACTTCCACAAGTTATTATAGCTGACAATGATACGTATATGTTTTTAACCAAACATTATGAACTGTAACTAAAATATTAGTAGACTCTTAAATGCATAATGATCTCGTTCCAGAAATGACCCAAAAGAGGTATACATGTTTGTTTGTTTGTTTATTATTTGATTTATATCCCGCCCTTCCTCCCAGCAGGAGCCTAGGGCGGCAAACAGGAGCACTAAAAACACATCAAAATTTCATAAAAACAGACCCTAAAAACACACCAAAACAGAACAACTTCAAAACATTTTTTAAAAGCTTTTAAAACATCTTTAGAAAAGGGTTAAAAAACATTATGTTTTAAAAAATATATTAAAAAGCAATTCCAACACAGACTCAGACTGGCATAGGTCTCAACTTAAAAGGCTTGTTGAAAGAGGAAAGTCTTCAAAAGGTGCCAAAAAGATAACAGATATGCGTAATGATATGTTTTCATTTACTTGATACTTATCAGTATGATCTCATCTCTGATATCCATAGTACTAAGCAGGCTTACACCATTTAAGCTCTTTATGGATCACATATAGCTTTCTTTTTTGCTATCTTCTAGTTTTGCAAATGCTGCAAAACTCTTTTCAGTATGATGGATGCTATTATTGCCATTCCACTATGCAGCAATACATTTTCATCTCTACCAAGGTGTTACATCTTCAGATTTTATATGTATCCTTAGTCCAAGTCACAACAACCCTAAAACAATTGGACACTCATCTTCATAGCTGAGAAAGAAGTGTTGTCACAGTGACTGGTGAAAGACAGAAGAGACTAACACATATCATTCCATTTCATGAGAGAGAATTATTGGACTTTCCAGAATGATCTTCACTTTATTCTGATGACCCGAAAGGTATTCTTAGTTCCATATTAGATTTTCTGAGATATTCTTGACCAGTGTGCCCCATTACTTCATCAAAATCATAAAAAAAGTCAAGAGGAAAAAACATTTTTTTTAAAAAAGATATAACTTCCATAAAAGTTAGAAATTCATTGCTCCTTCCCACACAACTGACCTGACTTTATCAAAGGATTTCTGTGCTGGCCTGTGTAGGTACAAGAAGAAGAAATAAAAAGATGTAGGTATAGAAAATAAATAAAGTGTCATACAGGCATGTTCACAGGTATTCAACAAATTTTATGTTAAACGGAGTGGTTTGTAAGCAACATTTTCATACAGTCACCTGTCTATATATATATATGATTTTAATCACTCCAGCAATGAGGATGAGGACATTAATAGGACATAAAAAGACACTCAATAGGATGTATGAGAAGACCTGCTCCTTCAGAGAGGACTCTTCTGAATCCCCACCCAAAAAATAAAACGGCTGCTCATCATTACTGTGATTAGTTCTGAGATTTGTCACACAGTCATGAAGGTGGATAATAAGTTTCTTATGACAAGATAATGGATTTATTAAGTGCCGAAAAAGCAAGCAAACAGTATGCAATTAAGTCACATGAAGCTGATATATACTCAGGGGTGTAGTTGTCTGGGGTCTCAGGGGTCTTAAACTCCTTACGTTTTGGGAAGCAGGATCCCAGCCAGGCCCCTATGTCTCCAGTGTCCTATGAGCCAATCAGAATGAAAGGAGAGTGTGTTAGCCACTAAGAAGAACCTTCTGAAATGCTTCCTTGTCCTTTTCTGTTGATTGGAACCAATCAGAGTGAAAGTAGGTGAGTCAGCCATTGAGAAGACTCTTTTCAGTTGCTGACACACTTCCCTTTCATGCCGATTGGCTCCTAGGAACGTCTGCTATAGTGGGAGAAAGTGTACGTGGGAGAAAGGACTGAGGAGTGTGGAGATGATGACAGAAAACAAACAAGCGAATGAGAAGGTGTGGCTGTGGGTGTGTGTGGCATCATGAAGAGACCCTGCATTTCTGAATTTGCCACCATGCTACTGTATATATTGAGATCATTTGCTATAAGTTGCTTTGAGATGGTTTGGCGGAAAGCGACAAATTAATTAATAAATAAGCCCATCTAGTCCAGCAGACAGTCTCCAAGGTCTTAGGCACCTATCTTTCTCAGGCCTGTAACCTGAGATCCTTGAACAGGAGAAGTTTAGGACTGCATGTGCTCAACTATTGAGCTATGTGTCCTCAAAGGAAATAAGACTGATCATTCAATCCTAACCATGACTATTCAGATGTGAGTCCCACTGAATTCATTGTGACTCCTCTGTCTACTTAGTAGGCTCAGGATTGCCACATTAAGCATAATTGCAATTTTAAGAGTTGTAGCAGTTGTTGCTGACTTTTAGGTGCAGGAAAGACAAAATAAACTGCAAATGCTTTGTAGAGGTTAAAATATCGTCTCTCCTCTGAAAAATATACCACTCAAACTTCAAAGACAAGCAGTCATTACTTGTACATGCCTATTGCAGTTCCATGGCTACAAAACGTCATTAAAAAAGATCACAATATGGTGCCTAATCTGAGATCCAGAGGTTAGCTATAGATTAAAATATGTGAAATTCTGCAAACTAAAGTAATCTCAACTAATCTTGCAGCACCTAATTTTGCTGGTTCAAGAGCAACCTAATATACTTCTTTGTGAATGACTCTAAATACATTACATATCTTACTATCTGCACTCAGGTGACAAGGCATTTCAAAAAAGTTTCAAATATTCTAATTTTGCACTGTTTCCCAAAACATGCAGTCACAGATGACAGGAAAGGGTAAAAAGTGTTTGGTAGCTGCCCTCTTAAAATAAACAACAAGCTGAAGTTTGACAACCAACATTAAAATGGATGCTCTCAATCCCCACATAAATATGGAAAACACGGTGGGCTATATGAGGAAGACCTACTCTTTCCTGTTCTTCTTCATTGGAGCTGAAGGTAGATCAGTTGTTAACGAGGACCCGCTGGTCTGCGCATATAACACCTGTCCTGGTCCGCCTGCACTGGCTGCCTATTTGTTTCCGAGCCAGATTCAAGGTGCTGGTTTTGACCTATAAAGCCTTACACAGTGTGGGACCACAATACCTTGTGGAACGCCTCTCCCGCTATGAACCTACCCGTTCACTTCGTTCAATATCCAAGGCCCTCCTCCGGGTACCAACTCATCAGGATGCCCGGAGGATTGTTATTAGATCTAGGGCCTTTTCTGTGGTGGCCCCCGAACTGTGGAACAGCCTACCTGTGGAGATACGCCTGGCGCCTTCGGTACTTTCTTTTAGGCGCCAGGTTAAAACCTGGCTATACTCCCAGGCATTTTAATGTTCAATGTGTTTCATTTAATTTTTTTTTTCATTTAACTTGTTGCTGATTTTATTGTAATTTTATTGTAATATTGTATTTTAATCTTGTTTTGTTCACCGCCCAGAGAGCTATTCGCTATGGGCGGTTTAAAAATGAAATAAATGAAATGAAATGAATCTGCTGGCTGTACTGTTCTGAACCAACTTTTTCTAATCAGTGGCTTGCAAAACTATCCCAAAGATACATTGCCCCTAGACACACTATAATTGGCTTTATAAAACACACACATTTACAGGCACAGAGCACAGACTCTGCCAAATAAATATAGTATTATACTAATGCACAATAACACAAAGATGTCAAGTTTCAGAGTACTTCCCAGAGCCCCAAATAAACAAGGAAGATGCAGTAATTTCCTTCTAGAGGTTGCCCTGCTGGCATTATCTGTGCATATTCTAACAGGGGAAAACTTCTGAACCTCCAAGATAACATAATTAATTTTAAAGGAGGAAAAAAGTTTGAAGGTCAGCTATAGAACCTGCAGGACTGATTTAAAAAAACACACCTCAAAGTATGATCTTAGCATTTTTTAAAAATTTTCAAGACCCAGTTGCAATATTCTAAAAAATGTAGTGTGAACTATCTGGCAAAACACAAAACAAGCAATAAATAACTCACATTGTGCTTATGTGGTAGGAGCATGTCACACCCTCTTGTAGTAATGGGAATTACACAGCCATACACAGGGTTTTGGGTGAAGTAGGGCCACAGCTTTATTGATTAGAGCAAGTAAAGTGGGTTGGCATGGCAGCAGGGCAAGGATCTGCTTCATTCTGGCAATCCTTGCTACATGAATGTTGAGTCAACCCAACAAGCAGTTGGGAACTACCCGCTTTAGACCCAAGTGGGGCATCAACTCAAAGCACCTGTAGTCCTGCTGACTAACCAGTGGGAGGGTTGTGAGCTGGATGAGGTGACGCCCCTCCTGAACTAGGGGTGTGGCCATCGTGTACCTCACTGGACTCATATGGGATGCTGTATGTTCTGCCTTATGGCATGTTGCTGGAGCTCAAGATGGGGGATCCTACTGGGCCTGCCCTGTGTATGCTGGTGATTATACTTATAAAATCAATGTGGCTCAGCACTCTAATACCTAAAGTTCTTAATGCTACCACCCTTCTAATAACAATCACAACCACCACCACAATTCTAATTAGAAGAAGAAGAAGCTTTATCTGTCTTGCTCAAAGTTAGCCCAGGGTGGAGCAACCCTGTTAGGCCTGGCCTGTGCAGGCTGGTGGCCAGCGTGCAGCCTAGGAAGGAGAGGACCCAGCCTCTTAAAGTGGCTTCGTTTATTAAATGGGCCACTGTCTATCCATATGTTCATGGGGGAAGCTTCTCTTCCTGAAGAGTCCTGGAGTGTATCTGGAGCCTTTTGTATGGAAAGGATGCTCCAGATAAAGCTGCAAGGGGAGGGGAGGGTCACTGCCTAAAAGGAGGAAGAGATGGCTGCCGGTGAGGGGGTTTCTGCTTCCCCCTCCAGTGCCCCAAGGAAAGAGCCCATTTAAGGGGTGTGTGATGGTGGCCCCATCTGCAGATTCAGAGTAAAGTTCCACCAACAATCCCCACCTTGCCCATGAATGGGGTTAAGCCATTTCCTGGCTCTGCAGAGCCCTCCGCTGAGCCCTGGCTCCTGGAGGAAGGAAGCCACAGAGCTGCCACCAAAGAGCTCTTTACCACACCAACCGTGCTACCCACGTGGTTTTCTGATGATCTGGTCCAGCAATATTCTTCCTCCAAAGCCTGCACAAGAAGAAAGAGGCCAACTCTCAGCAGACTAGGGCCTGGCTCTGCCCCTTGGCTGCTCTTGCAAGACTGCCCACAAGAGCTGAGGCATGGACAGGAGGATACTAACTTCTCCCTCCCATTGTTGTCTGGGGTACTCTCCACCCCACAATTAACACCCCGAGGAGAGGCTCAAGGCTTGGCTTCCAGTCAAGCACATTATTAAATGGAAGTACTAAAATATAATATAATAGCTAGCCAATCCATAGGATTTGCTGGAACAGAATGATGTTCTACAGGCACTGTTCTACCTACAACAGAGGGATCAGCAATGCGAAAGGTCCCTTGTCCCTAAGATGCCATTCCACTGGTAAAACGGTAATTGAGGGAGGTTACTACTACAACTCTGTCCCATAAATAACTCTACCTCATAGTTGTTCATGTCTGCAGTAACACACCCTGAAGCTATTTGCATGCATATCTTATTTACTGTTTCTTCTCCCCATTTTTACATCACTTTCTGTGTAAAAGTTAGCAATGTGCCGAAAGCTGCCCTCCAATGAAACTTTTCTTCCCTTGAAAAACAGCCTTGTTCTGCCTCTTTCTCGAGGTGCTTTAGAATTGCTTCAGAAGTTTGGCAGGTGTGAGGTTGAGCTTACTTTATTGCTGCAAGGGAGCTGTGGGCGGTGTGTGTTTTCCATTAAAAAATTATCCATCATTCTGCAGCCTCCCTGTCTGCCTATGCTTCCTGATCTGAAAAAACCCTCACAGAAGAAGTTGCCCCATGATGTCTGGCCCTGAGCCTTAATTCAAGCATGGGAAACTAGGGGTTTGGCTATAGACCACGTGAGATTGGTGCACTGATTTGTTTTTAAAAAGTAAAAACATTGTACTTAAAAAAAAAAACAGCTGCCATGCACATAGTAGACATCATCTGTCTATACTATGTTCACATGCTTACAGGGAAGCCCAGCTGAGGATATTATATGGGTTTCAGGATCCTAGGTTTTCCAGAAAGGCTGCACGGAGCAGATTACTAGAGATATGATTTGTAGAATAAAATATGCCTTTGTCACATTGAAAGTAAGGTAAGTGCACAGACACACACAAAAACCCATGCATCCCACTTATGATAATTTCACCATAACTTTCTTTCCCTTTTGATAATTTTCAAATGCAGTTTATTTTCTTATTAACTGATGGAGCATGGTCAAAATTTTGTGCATAGCACAAGCAAAAGTGATGGAAAATTACAATATGGGGCAGCTGGAGGAGAGCAGGGCTGGGCTTCGGGGATTAGGTTATAATACTAAGGTGTGACTCAGGCATTGGTAACCTCCAACCTGCAAACCTAATTAGATGTAGCAGAGGCCCCAGTTTGGCCTGTGAAGCTGCTTCCCAAAACTATGCCCACCTGACATCATATGTGATGTCACATGTGGGGCAGGTAGAGACTAATACACAATCAGGTGCCTTAAAGTGTGTTCCCAATTGTTCCCTGGCAATGGAGGCTTGCTGTCACCACCAATCTGCTTGGAAACTCTATAGCACAACAGACCCCTGTCAAAAGCAGGGTCTGAAGTCAGCACCTCTCAACTGATAGGCAATGACTACAAGCCTGCTGGGATTGGCTGCACTACTGAGTTCCCCCATGGGGAACTCTGTAGCACAGTTGCCCCTGCCCCAAGCAAGGCTTGAAATCAGCACTGATCAGCTGATTGACAGTAACTTCAAGCCCTAATTGGCTGGCCTTGGGTATTCTTTTATAGTGCAGTTTATCATATTACAAAGGAAAAAATGGCTTATCTGCCATCCTAGCGATACCAGGTGATTGACAGCTAGGCAGGGCCCTGCCCACCTATCAAACTATCAGGGGTCAACTGGTAATGAGGAAACACAGGATCCAGACCAGTGGCCAGATCCAGTTCCATACCTCTGTAATGTATGTTTACTGGCCATTTATGAACTAGCCCACAGTGATACTCCCAACAGAAAAAAATAACCTATTACTAATAGATAAATAATCATCAGGTGCTGGTATTTTATTATTTGGAACAAAATAGAAGTAGCAATTATTCCATTAAAAACATCTGACTTATCTGAAGAAGCAATATTTAATTGATCACTTATTCCTAATCTTAACTGTAACTTTTCCTTGAAATATAGTAGTATACATGCTTGTAGGACTGAAATTAATTATTTCCTTTTCATGGTGTGAGATCACCGCTTGCTGAAGTTTAGGCTTACAGCCGCCCTTTCCCTCTGCAAGGGTGGAGGACCTATTAAGTGGGTCCGACCTCGGAGACTAATGGATCCTTTGGGTTTCCAAAGGGCTCTGGGGGATTTTCCGGCTGATAAGACAGGCGCTCCTGTTGAAGCCCTGGTCGAACTGTGGAACATGGAAATGACCCGGGCCATGGACACGATCGCTCCTGCGCGCCCTGTCCCATGCAGAGCTCATGCAGCCCCGTGGTATACCCCGGAGCTGAGAGCGATGAAGCAAGAGAGGAGAAGGCTTGAGTGCAGATGGAGGCGTACTCCTGACGGATGCAATTATGTCTTGGTAAGTGCCTCTACTAAGTTGTATACAGAAGCGGTGAGGGCAGCAAAAAAGCGATATTTCGCTGCCACTATTAAATCATCTCTCAACCGCCCAGCGGAGCTCTTTAAAATTGTCCGAGGGCTTTTACATCCTAGCCCTCAGGAAATTATAGAACCTTCAGATATCCGCTGTAACGAGTTCACTGGGCACTTCCAAGATAAAATCTCATGCATCCGCCGGGACTTAGACTCCAGTATTATGGCAGTTGAACCTAATGAGGTATCCGGAGCACAGTCTTGTCCTTATTTATTGGATGAGTTTCAGTTGGTACAGCTTGAGGACGTTGACAAGGTGCTTGGACTGGTGCGTGCAACCACCTCTGTACTGGATCCTTGCCCCTCTTGGCTAGTGAAAGCTGGCAGGGCTGGAACAGCCGGCTGGGCCAGGGAAGTGATAAATGCCTCCTTGAGAGATGGAGTGGTCCCTAGTTGCTTAAAAGAGGCAGTAGTGAGACCACTCCTGAAGAAACCTTCCTTGGACCCAGATAATTTGAACAACTATAGACCGATAGCGAATGTTCCATTCCTGGGCAAGGTCTTAGAATGGGTGGTCGCCAGCCAGCTCCAGGTGCTCTTGGATGAAACCGATTATCTAGATTCGTTTCAATCTGGTTTTAGGCCCGGTTTTGGCACTGAAACAGCCTTGGTCGCCCTGTTTGATGACCTATGTCGGGAGAGGGACAGAGGGAGTGTTACTCTGTTGATTCTCCTTAATCTCTCAGCTGCTTTTGATACCATCGACCATGGTATCCTTCTGGGGAGACTCACGGAGTTGGGAGTTGGAGGTACTGCTTGGCAGTGGTTCCGCTCCTACTTGGTGGATCGTCTCCAGAGGGTAGGGCTTGGAGAACATTGTTCGTCACCCTGGACTCTCCATTGTGGAGTCCCGCAGGGATCCGTCCTGTCCCCTATGCTTTTTAACATCTACATGAAGCCGCTGGGTGCGGTCATCAGGAGCTTTGGAGTGCGTTGTCATCAGTATGCTGATGACACGCAACTCTATTTCTCCTTTTCATCTTCTTCAGGTGAGGCTGTTAATGTGCTGAACCGTTGCCTGGCCACGATAATGGACTGGATGAGAGCTAATAAACTGAAGCTCAATCCTGATAAGACCGAGACGCTGTTGGTGAGTGCCTTCTCTGACCAGATGGTGGATGTTCAACCTGTTCTAGATGGGGTTACACTCCCCCTGAAGGAACAGGTTCGTAGCTTGGGGGTTCTTTTCGATCCATTCCTGTCTCTCGAGGCGCAGGTGGCCTCGGTGGCACGGAATGCATTCTACCACCTTCGGTTGGTAGCCCAGCTACGTCCCTATCTGGAAAGCGATGACCTCCCTTCAGTTGTGCATGCTCTGGTAACCTCTAGATTGGATTACTGCAATGTGCTTTATGTGGGGCTGCCTCTGAAGACAGTTTGGAAACTACAGCTAGTGCAAAACACAGCTGCTAGACTGCTGACGAGGACTAGGTGGTCTGCACACATAATACCTGTTCTGGCTCGTTTGCACTGGCTACCTATTTGTTTCCGGGCCAAATTCAAAGTGCTAGTTTTGACTTATAAAGCCTTACACGGCACGGGACCACAATACCTAGTGGAACGCCTCTCCCGATATGAACCTACCCATTCACTACGTTCAACATCTAAGGCCCTCCTCCAAGCTCCGACTCACAGAGAAGCTTGGAGGGTAGTAACAAGATCTAGGGCCTTTTCAGTGGTTGCCCCCAATTTATGGAACAGTCTGCTGAATGAGGTGCGTCTGGCGCCTACACTTTTATCTTTTCGGCGCCAGGTTAAAACCTTTTTATTCTCCCAGGCATTTTAATTCATTTGTGTTTTTAATCTATATCAGGTTGTTTACTTGTTTAATAATGTATACCTTGCTGTTTTTGTGATTTTATTGTATTTTATCCATGTTGTGCACCGCCCAAAAGAATTAGTATTTGAATTTAAATAAACCTATTCATTTCAAATAGAAAGTTGTTCTTTGATAATTGTGTGCCATTTTTACATTTTGTTTTCTCATTTTTTCAAACTTTCATCACTTTCTCTCAGTGGTTTTACAAAGCTTCACTTCCTCTCACTACTGAGCTACTTCAATCTATCTACATTTTGAAAACTAATAGAATTATTTGCAGTTAGGAAAATCTCAAAATGTTCATCTCTATAAAGTCAATATTTACCTGTGGTCCAACTAACCACAGCTTAAACTATGATTTGAGAATCTGAAAAACCAACATTTATTTACTTTCTGCTTTAGTTTTAGTATGTATATGCAACAGAGCTATGTTAGTACACTCTGGGGCAAAGTTTCATTTATAAAACATTATTGAAAATTTACTGTTTCATATATTGCTTTTGAATGTTTAATGTCAGTCTTGTTCCTTGCAATAAATATATTGGATCTGCACATCTTCTTTGATAGCCTCAGTGTACATTATCTGCATCTCAAGAGATTCAGAGTCAGAATCAACTGGCAATTTATGACCTCAACGGACAAAATTTGAAGCCAAGTGATAACTATACTCTGCCAATATACGATTTCAGTGAGCTCAAGTTTGCCGAACTCTGTGCTGAATTGAGGTCATAATGGAAAGTGACCAACAGTGGGAGTCTAAACATGTCTACTCAGAAGTAAAGCTCATTATTTTAAATGGAGTTTACTCTCAGCTTTGTGTGTATAGGATTGCAGCCCAAAGCCATAATCTGGAACTCACTTGCAATGCTCTGTTCATTTTCACTTCTTCTAGTAAGGCTTTAAAGTTTTCAAGTACCCGCATGATTGCATGCTATTTGAGAATAGTTTTGTTTCAAATGAATATGGCTACAGCAGTCAGTGCATTATTACTTGGGAGCAAATACAATTGAAGGCAGAGGAACTTACTTCCAAGTGAATATAGACAGGATTTCATATTAATTAAAAAACCAGCTACCCATAAATTAAAGAATTTGGGACTTAATGCTTTGATGAACACATCATTCTCAATTTTTTTATTTAATTATATTTATAGCCAGCCCCTACTAAATTTAGGTTACACAAATTTATAAAATAGCTATAAGATATCTTACATTCTAGTTAAAACAGCTAAGCCACCATAAAACTCCTAGCCTCTCTACTTGTTTACCTCAAACCATTAAAGGTCTATCAAAAATACCACACAGTACTTCTGAAATGTCATCAGATTTTATTCCAGTGGTCTGACTTGATATAACACAGCTTTTTATGTTTCTCCCATTGAGTCTTCAGGAACATGGGATGCTTCACAGTAAGGGATAGATAATTAGAACTAGTTCCTGTGTATACTAGCCTTCCTTCCTTAGCTCTCAGATTACATTGCTGAAATCAGTATGTGCTCTCAGTATATGGGACATAAGGCAAGGTTGAAGTCAGCACCTTCATTGTGCATACATGGCAATAAGAAGCAATGCAACTGTAAGAATATTGAGGGGCGGTCCCAATAAACTACTGTATCCTGTCAAGAAGCAAGCTACTGTGCTCCATGAACAGGCATTAAAGGTGGACCTACAGCAGGGATGGGGAACTTGTGGCACTCCAGCTGCTGCTGAACTCCAACACCCATCAACCACAGGCAGTATAGTCAAGGGCCACAGATAATGGGAACTGTAATCCAAAAGCATTTGAGGAATCACAGGTTCCCATCCTGACCTACATTTATTTTGTCTCAATCTGCTTAAAAACATTTTATTTAAGACATTTTTATACCAGTATTCATTAATTCCAGGGCAGTTAAAACAAATATTAAAAGTTTGGTATTAAAAACAGGCAAATCCTTGGGTAAATTAGTAGGTCTTTAATAAGTGTCTAAAACCAATCAAGGTTGGTGTCTTGTATCTGGGAAAACAGTTCATTCCAAAAAGCTGGGCAGTACAACAGAAAAAGCTTTCCCTTTGGTTATTGCAAGATGGATTTGCGCAGGCTGCGGAGCAACCAGGAGGGCCTGATCTAAAGACCTTAATGGGTAGTTCTAAAGAAGGCATTTTCTCATGCAACTTGGTCCTGTGTTGTTTAGAGCTCCATATCTTGAACTTACCAAAGCATGGATCACTGTGGCAGAACATTAAACCAATAACCCCACAATGAAACTTTAATTCTATTTTTTCCAGAAAATCATAACAAGAAGGTGCTTCCTTTACTGTAAACATAGCACTAGCATAGCTTTAAAATATTCAAGTATAGCTATATAAAGTATTTAAAGTAAAAGCTTGACTATGTGGCTTCAGCACTCTATGTGTTCTGGGGGATCCGAGGTTCCTCAGAAGCTAATGAAAAGTTCCTCAGTGAAAAGATCAGATGTAGTGGACAAGCTTTTCAGAAAGATGGCTTGTCCACCACCAGTTTTCTCCTGCAATTCCCAGCTTCTAGGGTGAACTCTCAGTTCACGTTGGTTAGCATCCTGCATAAGCTGAAGGTATAGCTTAGAACCCTTCACAGAATCCTCTGCCACAAATCTGCAAATCTATGTGGAAAAGTTTTCCTGAACCTAGCACATTTGAAAACTGCAGCTGTACTTTATCTCATGAAATTCTGATACTGCACACAAAAATTGTGCTTAGTCTAAGGCCTAGTTCTCACTGAGATGGAAAATATGTATCACTTCAGATTGGCGGATTGAATGCTCTTCCATAGGAAATAAGATAATTTACTGAGGGAATGAGACGACAGGGAGGCAGATTCTAGAGTCTAACCTTCTGTCTAGCATTTCACTTTTCTATGTAGAGGGACATTTTTTTAATGGAGGAGTGCTCAGTCATGTGAGCTTACACCTGCACTCTGAACGGATACAGTTCAACAACTTTAACACCTCTGGTGAGAACGAGCATAAGAAAATCATGGGAATAAAGGGCCTTAAGACTCAGAGAAAATGAGGCCTTAGGAACATGAGCAAAAGAAAGGTTTAGAGCTCCAGTTGTGCCAATGCTAAGGGAGATTTGCTTCATTAACCTCCAGATGACAGAAACCATGGGTGACAGCAGAAAAAGTAAGCTGAAACAGCTCAAGGAAAGATGACAACACGTCAGAAGCAAGATGAGATATGACAGGAAAGAACTGAGGAAAATAGGGAGAGGGGGAGGAAACATGGAAGACAGAAGATGCAAATAGGAACTGACAGCAAAAAACTGCTTGGGATTGTAAATGAGCACAGTGGAAAGAGAAGAGGAACACTCATTGAGCTGGAACCATTGAAATTATGGAATTAAGCCCCCAGAACTCTTAGCATAGCTGTACTGTCTCCCAGTCAATAGATTAAGCCTCAATTTATTACACTGCACATATCTCTCTGCCTTTCTCAGCCTGTCCTTGTAGGATCCTTGTCATTGATGCTGACTAGAAAATTAACCAACCCCTTTCTCTCCTTGTCTCTTCCTCTCTTTGTTAAATTAGTGAGAAAATGTAAATGTTATTGTCTCTCTCCCTGTCCGTCTCCTCACTGAATTGGTGACACACTAGATGCTAATAGTGAGAAGATTTAATTCTATCGTTTTCTCCTCTCGCTTTGGAGGCTGGTGGCCCTTTTCAGGTGCTAATGGACTCTCTCATGCACACATGTCATCAAGCAGCAGTGCAATTACTTTCAGCAGTTTCCTGCCTAGCTTGTGCAAAGTACACAGAGAAATACTAAACTTGAAAGGGTGGTTATGATATCACAGTTAGCTGTTGCTTGCTGTCCAAGTTCAGTTATGAAGCTATACTCAATTCATTTCCATTTTGAAGTAATGACAAAACTGAGAACATGTGGGAAGGATGGAGTTCAGCCTCTGGGGCATACTGTAGAATTGTGAAGGTGTATGCATAAAGGTTTTCCTTGAACTTTTACATGAAGATGTTGATTCTCTTTTAGGAACTTTTGCTAAGCCGCTGTATGTCTGAGTTGATTTCATGTGACTGGCCAATAAAATAAAATAAAAATAAAGGCCTCACAGCTCATATTTATCTCATGATATGTAATTTTTTAACCTAGACATTTCTTATAACTGAAGGAAGGCAAATGTATGTATATATACAATAATCAAGTAGACCTAGATTCTTCAACACCTGGTGAAAAAAAACACAGGATAGGTTTGAAAATTAACTTTCATATTTGGTAAAGTTGTGGTTTCCTTTGCCTGTACCATTTTTGTATGGAACCGTCTTCTGTTCTTGTGATTTGATATTTTCTGGAACAGCTGAATGGTCAGGGAAATGCAGCATATGGTTTTGTTTTGTAGCCCATACTCTATACATTCTTGAAAGGAGCTACTCAATTGTAAGAATGACTATGTTCCAACCCAAGGCTTTGATTAGCTGCAGAGGTGTTTTGGGTAGTCCAGAGGCTAGTCATGCCATAAGTGTTGGATGGTCCTCTGGAGAACACAGTGACATGCTGCAAGCAGTTTGCATGACACTTTGAGGATAAAGTTGCTCAGCTCCAAAGAGACTTGGATGCAGCAGCAGTTCCAAATCAGTCGCAATACCCAATGCAGCACCTTCCCATCCACTCCTGAAGAAACCCACCCTTGCCCCTGTGGTTTATAGTAACTACCATCCTGGCACATATACCCCATTCTTGGGCAAGAGGGTGGAAAGAGCGATGGCAGAGCAGTTGCAGGAGTTCCTGGAGGATATGGACTACCTGGATCTATTTAAATCTAAGTTCAGGGATGATGATAGTGTCCTAACAAATAATAAATGAGCCCCATTGAACATAGAAGGACTTATTTCTAAGTAAACATGTATAGGACTGTGTTGTCTTTTTCTTATTTTAAAAAGTGAAGAATCCCTTTCTTTTCCTCCCTAAAGGCTTTTGCAGACAAGAAAGAAAAGCAACAGAACAATCTGTTAACACTAGATTTGTGCCAATCTAGCAGCACAATTTAATGTTTCTGTGATGGATATGGATGCTAGTAGATTTTATGCAGGAAAGAATAGCCCGGCTGCAAGGAAATCGCCTGATTTCCACTGTATATACAAACACTTAAAAAAACCCTACAGGATATGTATGGGCCAAAAGGACAATGTAGAGGGGCTCATTTAATGGAGTGACAGTGGTGGAAATAAGAAGCCTTTTTGATGCTAAGCATCATTGGTTTTAGGCTTACTACCAAAAAAAAAAAAGATTTCAAAGTCGTACAGCCATAGTAACTTTCTTAGGGTAGGATCCAGACTACAATGCAATTCTACAAATGTTGACTCAGAAGTAAACTCTATTCAGTAAAATGGGGCTTACTCCCCATTAATTTATCCAGGTGTGAGGAATCTTTGACCCTTCAGATGTTGCTAGCCCTTGGCCATGCTCACTAGGGCTGATGGGAGTTGTAATTGAGCAACATCTGGAAAGCCAAAGGTTCCTCACTCCTGATCCTAACAATGACTACTCAGAAGTAAGCCCTATTGTATTCAAGGGGATTATTCCCAGGAAAGTGGGGTTAATATCACAGCTTTAGTCATGACTGGAGTAGACCCACTGACATCAATGACCAAGTCTGGAGGCAGCATACAATTTGCAGCAGCACTCTGCATCTCAAACAGGAAAAGGAAATCAATATTTTCTTATTTATAGTATTTATATACCACCCAATAATGAAGATTCTCTCAGCAGCTTACAAGTAAAACATTAAAACCATAAGATATTTTTTTAAAAAAAACAACAACCTCTAACTGCCCTTAGTAGGGTTGCCAGGTTCTTGGCTGAGAATGATCCTGTATCTTTAGGTGAAGAGAGTCAGCCAAGTGCAGGTGTTTTTGCAACACTGTAATGAGAAAAACCACAAGGTGGAATTCTCCCTCCCCTCTCCACAACTTTTAAAGATACAGAAGACCTCTTGGTTGCCAGGCCCGGCCTCCAAGAGGTCTTCTGTATCTTTAAAAGTTGTGGGGGGGGAGGAGAATTCCACCTTGTGGTTTTTCCCATTACAGAGTTGCAAGAACACCTGCACTTGGCTGACCTTCTCTTCTCCTAAAGATACAGGATCAGTCTCAGGCCATGGACCTGGCAACCCTAGCCCTCAGTCATCAGGGATTTTGGTGTTTGTCTGGTGATAATCACAGGTGAGTCATTGTCCTAGTAAAATGACAGGCTTTACTCTGCCTATTGCCTATCTGTGTGAGACTCTATCATGTTCAGAAAACTAGAGCTGTTCACTGTAATTAGCACACATCGCTCCGCCCTTTCCTCGTTCTTTCTGTTTGCAGCTAACCAGCCATATCAGTGAAAGAAGCAGCCTTAATGCTTACTTGCCCTGGGGTAATGTGTGTCTCAAGTGGAGAATGAGGGTGTTTTTCAGTTGTTTGTTCATCTGTCCATGAGGAAGGGAATGAAGGAGTTGCAGCTACCAAATGCTAAATGACACAACACCTTCCACCTTCTTTGGCTGCCACTGTTAAATAACAGTGCCACCAACAGCACAATGGCATGATATGCAGTGGCCGGGACTTCCTCCCTGGAGCAAATAAATTAAATGAAATCAGACTTTTCTGTTTCTTTTCTGTTTTAACTGCAGAGGTATTAGTGCTTTCTTCTTACTTTTATAGCCCCACCAAACATTTTAAAAAGCTCTCAAGTCTCCTGTAGTCTGAGTCTACAGCTGTTTACTCAGAAGTAAGTCCCATTCTGTTAACAAGACACACCTCTTGACCCTGACCATTAACACCTAAGATGTGTGTTTTCTTAAGTAAATCTGCACCAGAATGCCACTTCATACACCCTGTTGGCCAGCAAGAGTCTCTGCTCAGTAACTCAGAAAAGGCTAAATTATCTTTTAAATTATACAGCCACAAGAGTGGCTGTATACTACAGCTGGCACAGATTTTTTGCATTCTGCAATGTGAAAACCGCCCTGGCCACATACCCGACGTGACCGCATGTTTTATGGTTCATGGTTTTAAAATGTCTATTTTGCCTACTTTGTTTATTTTGTACTGTGCAATGGCCTATGGCTACATGCAGATAAAGAACTCAAACTCAATGTTAAATGGAAAATATCCCCCAGGCCATTCTGATGCTTCTCATGAGCTTGTTTCAAAACAAAACCTTACAAAACTAATAGTCCTGAACTCAGAAATGCTTGCAAAACAACCCTCTAAATTTTCATGGCGATACACAAAACACTCAGAGAGAATTAAGAGTTCAAAGTGTAAAAAGACAGACAAAAAAACCAGTCCCCTTTTGGACTTTTTTCTGTCAGGTTTCTAATAATTGGTTGAAATTAATTAAAAAATCAACCATGTTCACAGAGTACCTGTGATCCTATTACTGACCTTGCTGCATGCTCTGACCTTCATCTAGTGCAGTTTAAAAGTTTTAAAAATGCCTAGCTGATCTTTAATTAATTTAAGAATTTTAGCATTGAAGTCAATAATAAGCCGGGGCATGTTCAGTAAGAACCAACTGTCAGTGTTCTAAAAAGCCACACTCACAGCTGCTGGGCTTGCCTAATCAGGGGGCCACACCTACACCAGACCTTTATTTCACTTTAGACAGTCATGGCTTCCCCCAAAGAATACTGGGAAATGAAGTTTGTGAACGGTGCTGAGAGGAGACTCCCATTCCCTTGACAGAGCTTCAGTGGCTGGAGTGGTTTAACAGTCAGCCGTTGTGATTGAAGCTCTGTGAGGGGAATAGGGTGTCTCCTAGCAACTCTCAGCATGCTTCACTAACTACACTTCCCAGGATTCTTTGGAGGAAGCCATGACTGTCTAAAGTGGAATAAAGGTCTGTTCCCACAGAGCCATGAAGCTCATTGGGTGACCTTGGGCCAGTCACTGCCTATCAGCCTGGCAATGGTAAACCATCTCTGAATACCGCTTACCATGAAAACCCTATTCATAGGGTCACCATAAGTTGGAATTGACTTGAAGGCAGTCCATCTCATTTTCAAGCATGATTGCACGGGAGTAAATATAATCGAACTCAGTAAGTATGCAAATGATAAAACCTGCTCTCCCCTCCCCCTCCCTTTTGCCCCTTCCCTCCCAATTCCTTTGCCCCTCCTTATCCTCCTCCCCCATGGTGAGTTTTACCATTCTTAAGCATGATTGCACAGGAGTAAATCCCAATAAACTCAATAAGCATGCAAATTATCAGAGCTGCCTTTCCTCTCCTTCCCATCACCTCTCCCTTCCCCTCCCCTTTTCCTTCTCCGCCCACTCTAGCCCTCCCTCCCTCCCTCCTTTCCTCCTCCCCCCCATGGTCAGTTTTACCTATCCTAAGCATGATTGCAGGGAGTAAATCACACTGAACTCAATAAACATGCAAACAATCAATCCATTCTCAGCAAACTTGCACAGGATCCCATTTCTTACCTCCCAGATTAAAAAGCAGATAAATGCACTAATAGGCAAAAACCTTGCAGTTTAAGGACATACCTATAGCCCACAGATATTTCTATCAAACTTTAAAAAGCAGGGAAATTGGGCAGCTATAGTGAATGCACCAGGGGAGCAGGAGACCTGACCTCCTCTCTGAGATATTGTACTGCCCTACAAATTTGTCAAAATGCAAACACCATTTGGGTTGGTCTTCACAGTCCAATCCACTTTCTGTGTAGCTTGGAAGAATTTGTTAACATGTGTGTCAGTGAACATGACTGATTTTTAATTAATTTCAGCAAATTATGAGACCACTGACAGAAAAAAAGTCCCACAGAGATCTGGATTTTTTTCTCTTTCTTTTTACACTTTGACCTGTAGATTCTGTATTTTGTGTATCGCCATGAAAACTTGGAGGGTTGTTAAGCAAATGTTTCTGAGTTTCGGACTGTAAGTTCTGTAAGATTTTGTGTTGAAATGAGCTTATGGGAAATGAACGTAATGGTTCAACACAGTCCAATCGTCTTCCTGTGTAGCTTGAAAAAATTTGGTAACGTGCCTCTGCGCATATGGTGAGTGGTGGCAACACCTGCAATCAGTCGAAATAACAGAAACAAGTCATGTTTTGGTTTAAATTTGGGTGGGAGGCTACATGTGCCTGCTGTAGAAGAAAAAGGTGAGGGAAACCCTGAAAACCAATTATACTGTTCACAATATTTTCCTTTTGGAAAGGAAAGGGGCTTCCCCTCTGCCCAGTGCCCACCCATCCAATCTCTTCCCTCCCCTCCCTCCTTGAGAACTTCAACAGAAAAAAGTCTAAAAGGGGTCTGTATTTTCTCTCTTTTTACAGTTTGAACTCTCAATTCTATCTGTTTTGTGTATTGCCATGAAAATTTAAAGGGTTGTTTTGCAAGCGTTTCTGAGTTCAGGACTATAAGTTTTGTAAGGTTTTGTTTTGAAATGAGCTTATGGGAAGCAGCAGTATGACATGGGGGTACTTTCAATTTAACATTCAAGAATGCGAAAAATCCATGCTGACTATAGTATACAGCCACTCTTGTGGCTGTATAATAAATAATAAAAAGTGAAATATAGGTTGGAAGTTGATATTCCAGTTTGGTTCTGGGTGTGAAGGAGTTCATAAAACATTTGAATGGTTTCAGTTCTAAAATACTGTTCTCAAGTATCTCTAAAACATCCCATTGTTTTTGGCATCATATTTATAAAGGGACCCATCTGGCCTGTTCCAGATTTTACATTGTTCCTGGTATGGAAGACATTTTCACCTAGGCTAGAAAGGTCCTCCCGCCCCTGCCGCTTTTACTGTGGTATTTTAATTGGTTTGGCTTACTGAAGAGAGCAATCTGGCCTGTTTAGTGAATTTGTTGATTTATCCAGCAGCAACCTTGTTAAAGCTATGTCCTTTTGTTCTGTTTTATGTTTGTGCCATGATTGTATTTGGAATAGTCAGCCGCATCCACTAGTTTACCACACTATACCACCTAGGTGTCCATAGCAATGTTCCTTTTTTCCCATCTGTGAAATGTTGGGTGATTTTGAAATAGTGCAGTCATTGGTTACAGCTTGTGGTTAGTCTGGAGAGAGGTTAACCATGTCACACTAAGCCAAATCTTGGCTCAGCCCAGCGTGAGCTGCGCTCTGGGAGCCTGCTAAGCCAAAGTTCGCCTTAATATGACATGTGAAGGTCCAAAGGTCCAAAGTGTGCGTGGGAAAGGTTCCATGTGATCCAGGTCTATAGGAAACCAGCTTGTAAAACAGTAATATTTAGATCGGTTCTCAGTTTATCTTAACTTCTATTTGAAAGTCTGCATCTGTGTTAGAATTGCTTGTTAATATGTTTTTTTAATAATGTTTTAACCCTTTTTTAAATGTTTTAAAGCTTTTTTAAAAATGTTTTTAATGTTTTGTTTTAATGTATCTTAAGGACTGTTTTTATGATGTTTTAAAGTGTTTTTAGTGCTTCTGTTTGCCGCCCTGGGCTCCTGCTGGGAGGAAGGGCGGGATATAAATCAAATAATAAATAAATAAATAAAATATTAAATGACCTACGGAGAGCAATCTTAAGATGGTATTCTAAATTTCTGTCTCAGATGTTGGAATTATTTTCTTTTGTGCAATGTAATTGCTTCTTTACTAATACCTGCCCCATTTCTTAATAGACAACTAGTTTTTAAAGTCATAATAAGATACCATACTAGAAGGGCTTTTTGATTTATTAAAAAAGTTAACCTAGGTTTGTTAAATAAAATCAACAGCCTGCATATTTTAGATAAGTAATAGGCCAAGATAATGAAGTTTCAGAGGCAGCTCATGTATGTATGATAATGACTTTTTCATGGGGATTTGTTTTTAGTATGCAATGTGCTACTGCTGCCTGATATTTTTTAACTATGAAAGCCTTCACTGACATGACAGATAGTAGGTTTCTTTCTTGAGACTTGCCCTTGGATTAGAAGTCTCTTATTTGTTCACATTGATGTGATAAATGATAATGGTTCTTGAAGAACTGGTATTGTTTATTGTGTCTACTGAGTCTTCCCTTTGCATTCACTTTTAAAAGAAAGGCAAACACAAACAGGTATTAAATCAGTGCTGAAAATCTTAAAAGCAGAACAACTAAAACTGTTTCTGGGTTCTGGGTTCTTGTTTTTCTCTTTTTTCTACAGTGTATGTTATGCAGTAGTGTCAGAGTTGCAGCATTGCTCACCTGACTTCCCAGTGGTGTGCATTGCTGCTGGCTATCGAGAGTGTAAAGGCCGAGGTGGCAGGATGCTTAGTATAGCAGCGGAGCCAATCTGATGCTCTTACTGCTGCACCAAGCACCCCAGTGCCTCACTTCTCTCTCTCAATAACTGGCAGCAGCATGCAGCATTGGGAAGCCTGGTGAGCAATGTTACCGTGCCTGCACACTGCTAATGGTGTTAGGGCCCAACAGGGCATGCGGCAGCTTGCTGTCATATCACAGCATTGCAAAATGGACAAGACCAAATCCAGATTCCCAATTCAAGAGGAACTAAGGAATACGTGGTTGAATACACTACCCAAGTTAGTGCAACTTGTAATAGGATCACACTGAAATTGAGGTGAAAACTTAATCATGAAAAGGATCTAAGAGCAACTAGCTTGCTCTACATCTAACTTAGTACAAACAACAAGTGTGGCCAGCTGCAAATTGGATTGGTTTGGTTGTGGTGATAGTTGAATTCTCACTGAAGTAGTTGTCCAATTGATCCAGCACAAGCACAGATTGCAGGCTGCTGTGTCCTCAGGCAATTCACAGTACAAAGCAGCTAGAGAGCTATTTCCATGAGGATGTTAGATGGTGGTATTTTAGCTTGTTGAATGGTTTTATTCCTCTTTGTTTTATGTTATTGTTGGGTTTGTTGTAATGTTTCTATAATTTTAAAATGTATTTCTTTACCACCCTGTAATCCATTCTTCAATGAAGGGCAGTTTATAAAATCTTAAAATAAATAAATTCACCAAGTGCTCTGTGCACAATACCCTAGAACCAGGATAATGGACTGATTCACATCACATATGTACTTGCGGATGAGCGGTGAAATAAGACACAGACACAGCAGTTTGGGTTGAACAAAGGGCCGCTTTATTAACTATCACAAAAAAACCCTTTAAAGTGACCTGCAGAGGGAAAACCTACGTGCGGGAACTGTCTATCAGCAAGTAGCTTGCCATACAGCTCTTGGGCGACAAGCCCCTGCTGGGGCAAGGGCAAGCCCATCTGCTTATCCCTTACCCCAGCCACACCCTGTAGGTGAGTAGGGGGGCCTTTCCACACCACCACCACCCGGGGCCAAACAACTCAGGGTGGATGAGGTAAGTTGGCCCCAGAAGCCGTAAAGCCCTGACAGACAGGCCTCTGGAACTGCCAATCACCTTTGAAGGTGTCTAAGGGGGCTACCTAGCTGTCCTTACCTACTTCCCTTCCCACACCTTACAAATCTCTATTTAGTCCCCCTTTACCCTACTGCCGAGAAGCACTTTTCGCAGACACCCCTGCAGGTCGCCCAAGAAGATGTCGTTCCCTGCATCTGACAGGTGAACGCCATCAGCCCTATAAAGCTCAACCCTCGAATGCTGTATTTGGACATGCAGAATAGCCAACCCCCCATGCTCAAGAAGAGCCAGCCTTCTTTCGTGCCCGATCAATCCCCCTGATATCCCATACACCACGCCAAACCCTGCATGGGAGAATGTCTGACCACAGCAGATGCACTGAAGGCCAACGTTGCCTTATCAACTGCATGTCCTCACATGGCTGAACACTAAGGGCCTTGCCCTTCATCAAACCAAGGTCATTCCCACTGAGGTGAATGACCATAACTTGCGGAACTGCCCGCACTAAACCGTGCTGGAACAATGCGGGTAGGAGCCCATCCCAACACATTCCTCGCCGGCCAAACTACTGCACTGCAGCCCATTGACTGAGGCCCAGCTGTGAGCCCATGCTTGATTTCGCGGCCCTCCGGCCTTCCCAGAAGACCATGCTGTGGCTGCATATTAGGATGTGCATCTATTCCATCTCCGTCCAGCAACCTGTCAAAACAAATTATAACTCGTTAGGCTTCTGAATTCCTGGGCCCACCAAAAGGATGAATATAGCCCTTATAAGCCCCAGAGGACCAGCGTCCAACAGCCTGCAACCTTGCCTGGGAAAACCCAAGACCTGCTGCCGTAGAAGCAGCTCCAATCCTAAAAGAGTGGGTTCCAAACCCTGAGGGGTCCTGTCCTAACCCTCGCAAGGCCCGCTTCGTGAGTGCCCAAAACTGATATTTTGTGAGGGAATCCCCATGTTCGTGGATGAACAAATATCTTCTCCCTGATCCCCTGGCCCAAAGAAAAATGTGTAAAGCCCGCACAGGGCAGAGGTTCGGTACCGAGGAAAGGGATAAAAACACGGTCCATCCCTTGCACCTCTGATCAGTCTTGGACCTCCTCAATTTAATGCAGGCACAACCCCCCTCCATGCTGACATCTGACAGCAGGAGGGCGTGCTGAGAAGGGTCTAGCTTGGAGTCAGCCACCACTTCTCCTATCCTAAAAGCTCCAAAAAAACAACATGAGTGCTACTGGCTGGAACAGCCTGGCTTCATAGCTCGATGAGCATACTTTCTCCCACTGGCCCACCAGCATATAGCAACTTGCCGTTGTATCACAGCATTGTAATTTAGCAAACATTATGTAATTTGGGAAGATTTTCTCCTGGTTCTTCTCACCCTGTAGGTGTTACAATTAATTACAGAAGTGTCTTCTGTTTTGCAAGTACTATTATCATTAATGATGATTGGTGTAGATAATTCAGTAAGACTCCCAATAAGGTAGCTTAGGGCTATCACTTTGATTTTGAAGTGTTGATAGTTTCTTATCTAACTTTGAAAATGAGATTAGATACATTTAAACCAATGTTTCTTCTATTGTCTAACTATGTAGATTTATACGGTAATTTATAATCTGATAAGTTGGAGTGACATAATACAACCATAATAGCTGACACATTGGAGAGAATTACATTCAGTTTTGCTCAAACTGAGGAAAAATTACTACCGAATGGTGAAGAACCGTGCTGAATAGAGGGGAAATAGTACTTCATGCGATTTGGAAACTATACTTCTGTTAATGTAGCCTAATATAGCATTTGTCTCTTTTGCAGCCACATCACACTGTTGGCTCATATTCAGCTTGTGATCAATGACAATTCCAAGATCCTTCTCACAGGTCGTACTGCTGAGCCAAGTATCCCCCATATTATAACTGTGCATTTGGTTTCTTTTTCCTAGGTGTAGAACTTTGCATTTATCCCTGTTGAATTTAATTCTGTTGTTTTCAGCCCAATGCTCCAGCCTATCAAGGTCCCTTTCAATTTTGTTTCTGTCTTCCATGGTATTAGCTATGCCCCCCAATTTTGTATCATCTGCAAATTTGATAAGCATTCTTGTACCTCCTCATCCAAGTCATTAATAAAAATGTTAGAGAACACTGGGCCCAGGGCCGAGCCCTGTGGTACCCCACTAGTAACTTCTGTCCAGTTTGAGAAGGAACCATTGATAAGCACTCTTTGAGTACGATTCTGGAGCCAACTGTGTATCCATCTAATAGTTGTTCCATCCAGCCCACATTTAGCTAGCTTGCTAATCAGAATATCATGGGGCACTTCTTTGTGAAAAGCTTTGCTGAAGTCGAGATATATTATGTCCACAGCATTACCACAGTCTACCAGGGAGGTTACCCAATCAAAAAATGAGATGAGATTAGTTTGGCAGGATTTGTTCTTCATAAATCCATGTTGGCTCCTAGTAATCACTGCATTGTTTTCAAGGTGCTTACAGGCTGACTGCTTTCTAATCTGCTCCAGAAATTTTCCAGGGATTGATGTTAGGCTGACTGGTCTGTATTTTCCCGGTTCCCCTTTCTTGCCCTTTTTGAAGATAGGGACAACATTAGCTCTCCTCCAGTCATCCGGCACTTCACCAGTCCTCCATGATTTTGCAAAGATAATTGAGAGCGGTTCTGAGAGTTCTTCAGCCAGTTCCTTCAGTACTCTAGGATGCAGTTTATTCGGCAGTACCGATTTGAACTCATTCAAAGTGATTAGGTATTCCTTGACCATTTGTCTATCAATTTCAAGGTCCAATCCTGACCCTTCTACTTCATGTTTCCCCACCTTGTTATTCTACAGCAGGCACATAGACTTCCACCTATATTTAAACCAATGCTATCCCTGGCCACATCCACATCAGACCTTAATTTCACTTTAGACACCCATGGCTTCCCGCAAAGAATCCTGGGAAGTATAGTTAGTGAAGGGTGCTGAGACTTGCTATGAGAGGCCCTATTCTCCTCACAGAGCTACAATCCCCAGAAGAGGGGCTGACTGTTAAACCACTCTGGCCACTGGAGCTCTGATTAGTCAAGCCAAACAGCTGTGAGTCTGGCTTTTAGAACACTGACTGTTGGTTCTTACTGAGCATGCCCGGCACTATAATAGACTTTCATGTTCTTAAATTAATTAAAAATCAGCCATACATTTTTAAAATTGTAAACTGCAGAAGATGAAGGTCAGAGTATGGAGCAAGGTCAGTAATAGCATTACAGGTACTCTGTGAACATGGCTGATTTTTAATTAATTTCAACAAATTATGAGAACTCTGACAGAAAAAAGTCCAACAGGGGTCTGTATTTTTTCCCTCTTGTTTTACACTTTGAACTCTCGATTCTCTCTGTTTTGTGTATCGCCATGAAAATGTAGAGGGTTGTTTCCTTCAACCATTTCTGAGTTCAGGGCTATAAGTTTTGTAAGGTTTTGTTTTGAAATGAGCTTATGGGAAGCAGCAGAATGGCATGGGGGTATTTTCAATTTAACATTGTGGAATGCAAGAAAATGCATGCTAGCTATAGTATACAGCCATTCTTGTTGCTGTATAATAACAAAGATCCAATGTATACTTACAAAATAAATGTCTCCTCTATTCTGTCTGCCACACTGCAGTTATTGCAAATGAACAGCATGCTAGGCACTGGACAAAGGGTAGGAATAATGCCATCCCAGTGTATAAGGCTTACAGTTGATAACAGTGCAACCATAACATTTTATTGCAATTAACAAACCATTAAAAAGTGCACAACTGGATAAATACATAATCATAACATCAAAAGAGCAAAGGTGAAGATTGAAGAGCTAACAATAATTGAATAAAAGATATTATTACATTCAGAAATATTGCTACCTGTTCAGTAATGAATTTCTTGGATCCTTCAAGGAAAATACTCAGAATAAGGATTGACTGGGAAACTGCCTCAAAAGGGGGTAGATTGTATGTTGTCTGACCCCTTGATAAAATCTGCAGCAAAAACACACACACACACACACACATGGGAACCTTTTTCAAGTTCCAGTTGACTACAAGGACTGTACCTATCCTTAGTAGGAACGTTAGCAAATCTGCCCTCTAACATCTTTGAAGGTAAAATGTTGAAATGTGCCTGCAAAACAGTTCCTATACTGGTATTGTTAAAAGGTATAGGTATGGTGTATATTGATTAGAGGCAGACCAAGTCAGGCCCAGTGAGCATGATGAATAGGGACCATTTGTGAAGGCATGTAGCTCTTGGTTATCCATATATTTTATTCTGTTTAACAAAAGATGACGTAGACCAGGTGCTTGCAATGATGAGGCCAGCAACGTGTCCTCTCGACCATTGCCCTTCTTGGCTTATTAAAGCTTGACGAGGGGGTTTGACCGAGTGGATCCAGAGTGTGGTCAATGCATCATTGCGGGAGGGAGTGGTTCCAGGTGCCTTGAAAGAGGCGGTGATCTGAACACTCCTGAAAAAGCCCACCCTGGACCCATTGGTTTGTGACAACTACCGACCTGTTGCAAATACCCCCTTTTTAGGGAAAGTGGTTGAGAGGGTTGTGGCGCAGCAATTGCAAGTACTCTTGGATGAAACAGATTATCTTGACCCATCCCAGTCTGGGTTCAGGCCTGGTTATGGGGCTGAATCGGCCTTGGTTGCCCTGATGGATGACCTTTATCGGGAGAAGGACAGGGGGAGTGCGACCCTGTTATTCTTTCTTGATCTCTCAGCGGCTTTTGATACCATTGACCATGGTATCCTTCTGGACAGACTTGGTGAGATGGGCATTGGAGGAACTGTTTTACAGTGGTTCCGATCCTATCTCCAGGGTTGCTCTCAGAGAATAGCATTAGGTGACTATCTTTTGGCCCCCTGGCAGTTGTGCTGTGGGGTGCCGCAGGGTACCATCTTGTCCTCCATGAATATGAAGTCCTTGGGAGCAGTCATCAAGAGATTTAAGGCAAGGTGTCAGCAGTATGCTGACAATACCCAGCTCTATTTCTCCATAACATGTGAATTGGGAGAGGCCGTGCAAGCCCTGGACCGCTGCCTGGACTCGGTGGCGGGCTGGATGAGGGCCAATAAACTGAGTCTGAATCCTAGCAAGACGGAGGCACTGTGGGTTGGTGGTTCCTGAGTTAGTCAGTTGCCTGCTTTGGATGGGGTCGTACTTCCTCTGAAAGAGCAGGTCCATAGTCTGGGAGTGCTCCTGGATCCACCTTTGTCGCTAGAGGCCCAGATGACCTCTGTGGCTAGGAGTGCCTTTTACCAGCTTTGGCTGATAAGACAGCTATGGCTGTTTCTGGACTGGGATAGCCTGACCACTGTTGTCCAAGCACTGGTAACCTCCAGGCTGGATTACTGTAATGCGCTCTATGTGGGGCTGCCCTTGAGGTTGGCCCGGAAGCTGCATTTTGCACCAGTGAGACTGCTCACTGGGACAGGGTATCACTAACTTGTCACCCCGCTGCTGAAAGAATTGTACTGGCTGCCCATTTGCTACCGGGCCAAGTTCAAGGTTCTAGTTTTCGTGTACAAATCCCTATACAGCTCAGGACCAGGATACCCGAAAGACCGTCATACCCCTTATATACCCAGTCGATCACTGCACTCTGCAGGTGAGGGCCTCCTGCAGATACCATCTTATCGGGAGGTTCATTTTGTACAATATAGGAAATGGACCTTTAGTGTGGCGGCACCTACCCTGTGGAATTCTCTCCCCTTAAATATGAGGCAGGCGCCATCTCTGCTATCTTTTTGGTGAATTTGAAGACTTTCCTCTTTCAACGAGCCTTTTAAGTTGAGACCTATCCCAGTCTGCGTCTCTGTTACAATTGCTTTTAATATGTTTTCTTTAATAATACGTTTTAACCTTTTTTAAAAAAAATATGTTTTTAAAGCTTTTTTAAAAACGTTTTTAACGTTGTTTTGTTTTAATGTATTTTTAAGGTATTTTTATGATGTTTTTAAGTGTTTTTAACATTTCTGTTTGCTGCCCTGGGCTCCTGCTGGGAGGAAGGGCGGGATATAAATCAAATAATTAAATAAATAAATAAATAGAAGATTTAGCTTGCATGAGGTCCAAGGAGAAGAGATAAGAAGGATATAGCCATATTGGTCCACTAAACAGAAATCGAAAGGTCGCAGCAGAGTAATACCTTCTGGCTGCTCCATACAACTTGTTCTGAGCATTCATTCATTGCTTGCGCAAAGCTTGGACAGAGGTTAAACAATGTCCACTCTTTATTGGGCATTTGTTCTGGTGTGTTTGTGCAGAGATTATATGACAATGAACATTCATTTTGATTTCTTTGCATGGAGGTTATAAATTTTCCTGTCTATTGATTATCCCACACTTTCCTCATTTCTTTCCTAACAATAACAAAATCCATTTTTTTCAAAAAGTAGATTTATTGTGGCAGACTGTTTTAATCCACTTTAATTGTGCAAGCCTAAATTTCTGATATGTGACTGAATATCTCCCACAAGATCTTGATAGTTTGGAGGTGTCACAAAATAGAGAGCAAGCTTTTGAGTTCTTGAGGATTCTTTTTCAGGCTGGATGTTAAGCAAAATGCAAGGAGCAGAGAATTGGCCATGTTGTTAAACCCCAAGTCTGCAGTTTGCAACACCTAAGAAAGAGCATAGAAAGTATCGGGCAGGCAATTAGGTTAATCTCTGCTGGATGCAAAACAGATTTGAAGCTGAGCAGAAGGCTGCTGGGAGAAAGAAACAATGTCTTTTCCCCATTAAAAAAACCCACAATCTAACAGTTGATAAGTGGCATTCTTGCCAAAGCACCCAATATGTCATACTGACTATGCATAAATGTTGTCCATGATGGATAGGTCGTAATAGGTAAATGTAAGAAAAATATTTTCCTATTTGCACTGCATGTATATGCAGACCCCACTCTTTGTGTCAAAAGGAGCATGTTTTAGGACTTTCCAGTATCCCAAAGAGTATGTGGGTCAAGTTGTTTACAACTTTTTGGCCTGGCATTCTTCAGCACAGGCTAGTATTGATTGTGTTGGAAGTTCTAACTCAAGCAGATAGTGCAGTTTGCACATTACCAGTTGTGCCGTAAGTAACCTTTCCCCATGCAACAAATAGTTTCTCTTTGTTCTTCTATCTACTAGCATTCATAGTTTTTCCAGAAAGGAGTCCTGAAGACAAAAATGAATACACTGTGCACATGACAAACCATGTGCCTTTCAACAGCTGTCTCTTCTTTCTCCTGGATACCAGAAATTTCTGTGATTTATTTAGTTATGTAATCCACATTTTATAACTGAATTGTAATAAAACAGTATTATAACCATTGTTCTTGCTGCTTTTACATCTTCACAGTAGACTGCAATAACATTAGACAGTTATGTTATATTGTTTTTTCTTACATCTCCTTTCAGGCTGTTCATACTGATTAGTCAAGATAAAGATACAGTGTTAGAAGAAACAGTATCTCTCTGTTTGGGAGGAGAGCACAAATTAATAAGAGTTTAAGGCTTCATTCCTCTTTGTTCATGCTTGGTAACTGCATGAAAGGATGGCTCTAGGAAGGGAAAATTTGGCATGAATAAAGTTTAAAAATTATATATGGAAAACTACCCTCCTTACACATTTTGGGCATTCCTTAAACAAAGAAGTCATTTATGCATGGCATAAGATTTGAAACTTTGATTGGAATCTCTCAGAGGCTATTTCTAACCTGAAATATAATTTCAGTTGTTGGGGATGAGGACTAAAATGTTAGGACAAAAGTAAGTTTTCAACTGGGATCTGAAGGGGGTGAGGGAAGACAGAACAATACGTTGTTTTTCTAGGACAGAGTTCCGGGCTTGAGCCTTTCATAACTTCATGTTAGTGGATGTTACTAGAGTACCATAGTGATAAAAGGCAGATGATTTGAATGTGTACTCAAATCATACAACTTATAAAAGCTGCAAAATCTGTCTTCAGTCCAAGGCCTGCTAGAGTTGCCAAGTCAGAAGTATCCCAAACCCTGAGATTTCAGGGGTGGGCCCTAGTGATGTCATGGAGCAGGCCCTTGATGATGTCATTAAGCATGATACATTAAAGCATCAACCACAGTTGCTTGGAGCATACCATTCAAACAAAAGCATTTCTCTGATTGGAAATTAAGATAGAAATATTAGCTAAAAGATGGTGTTGCCAGATCCAGCTGAAGTGATGGAATAATTCCTTCTCACCTGCTTAGGGAGCCTGGGTAAGGAACATTTAATCTAGACAACTTGCTTCAGGCAAGAAGGGTTTAAGTGCCCTCAGGACAGGACAGTCACCAGAAGGCCATTGCAGGAAGAATGGAGCTTAGTGTTGTAGAGATGTTAGATGGGAGCACTCAGGAGTAAAGATGGAGCCGCTGAAAGCTGCAATTCTAAACAAAATTACTAAGGGACTAAACCGCATAAAACTCAATAGGACTTCCTTCTGATTAGATATGGTTAGGATTGTGCTGTTGGTGAGGCTTGACTAGGGATCCTCTGCAAAGATATCCATATTAAAGCAGGGTTGGCCACCCCCTGCCTGGAACACCCTGACCCTGCCTTTTAACATGGCTGCTCCAAACTTATTTACAGACTTGACCCTTCACTTCAGAAAGAGGTTTGAGAAATGAATAAGCATAAGAAGATTATCTTCTGCCTACCCTGTTGTCAGGATGTATGGTTGGGATTCTGATGTTTCTGAGAATGAGCTAGGAGAGGGGGGCAGTTGGGCTGAGTCGTCTGGAGGGGAGGAGGAGGCTTCCCAGACAGAGGGGAAAAACCTTGAACAGGCAACAGACTCGTTTCCCACGCACTCCCCCCCCTAGGAATGTGAAGCAGTTACAGACAGAGGGGGAGGAGGAGGGAGACGAAGGCCCTTCGGCTGCAGAGAAGGGTAGAAAGAAATCGCCTGAAGTGTTGGGCCAACCCCCCCACTCCCTACCATCCTTTCCGAATCAGAAGGGGAGGAGGTAGCCGCCGCCCCATCGCCCCGCACCCGAAGACAGTTAAAAAGGCGCCAAAGAAAAGAGGAGGGAAGGGGCGTAGATGTGGGCAATTTGAGGCGGAGCGAGAGAATTCGCGCCTGAAAGCCCCCTTGATAAGGGACAGGGAATGTTTGATACTCTGTTCTATCAACTCTCTTCCATGTTGCGGGTTTTGGTTCATGTTAAGAGTTCATGAGGCGGAGAAGCCTATGTCTGGAAATTACTCTAATAAAAACTGATTTGCTTTCATCAAGTGATTCTGTTCTTGGGTCCCAACCCGGGCACGACACCTGTGGGCTGCTATAAACTCACTTTGATAGCCAACCCAATTCCAGTGGATAATAACTGACAGCAAGATAACACACATGGTTTGGTCTACCTTCACAGGCAGTAGCTTGCGAACAACAAAAATTGCAGCCACATTTACCAGTATGTGAATTCTCTTTTACCACTATTGGGCAAGAAACAAACTGTCATGCAACCAACAAGGTGCATCATCAGTGGGTTTAAGGGGGTTGAGCTCAGCACATGGAACCACTGTTGTTGCTTCTATGGATGTAAGACACTGAGGTCAGAGGTTAATGAAATGCAAACAGAAAAAGAAAAACAAAAGGCAGTGATGATTTCCTAAATGCAATACCATACCAACCACAAGATTCCTGTGAGTAAACAGAACATCCAGCATCCCACAAACAGTCAGAGTTCCTGACCAAAACTAAAAAAATAATCCTGGCAGCCAGTTAGCCAAGGTCACAGAAATCCCCATGCTGACCCAGGGGCTGCAGTTATTTCATTTCATTTATTTATTTCATTTCATTTTTAAACCACCCATAGCTAGTAGCTCTCTGGGCGGTGTACAAAAACGGAGTTAAAATACAATGTTACAATAAAATCCATTTCAAACAACAGGAGAATTTAAAACATTCACATAAACATTAAACATTAACATTAAACATTAAAATGCCTGGGAGTATAGCCATGTCTTAACCTGGCGCCTAAAAGAAAATACCGAAGGCGCCAGGCGTATCTCCTCTGGTAAGCTGTTCCACAATTCGGGGGCCACCACAGAAAAGGCCCTAGATCTAGTAGTAATCCTCCAGTTAGTACAGAATGTGGCGGCATGATTGCTGACATGAGTGAGACCCTATCAGCACACAACACCTCTACTCTGAAATATGCACTAGTTGCTGATTTGCTACCAGACCAAGTTCAAGTTGTGCTTTCCATGTTACGGGTGCCAGATAGTATGATCCTTTAGTGTGGCAGTACTTATGCTTTGGAATTCCCTGCCTATTTACATTAGGCAGGCACCTTCATTGTACTCTTTCTGGCAGCTGCTAAACACATTTTTGTTTAGCAAGCCTACCCAGGCATGCTGAAGCTATTATGCTTTTAATCAGTGTTTAACTCATTGTTGGTTTTAATATTTTGAATGTTTTTAAATACCTGTCTTCAAGTGTTCTTGCCAGTAATTTTATTGTTTTAATTTCTTCTGTAAACCACTTTGAGGTTGTTGTTGTTTTATAAGTGGTATATAAATTTTGGAAATAAAATACATAGATTACTTTGTTCCTAAAAGAGGAAGGATACTCAAGGGCCACAGTTACTCTGAAATTTATTTGCCTTATACCGATTCAGAGGGAGGCAATGGTAAACCACCTCTGAATACCGTTTACCATGAAAACCCTATTCGTAGGGTCACCATAAGTCGGAATCGACTTGAAGGCAGTATACACACACATACCGACTCAAGGCATATGGTACCATCTAGCTCAATACTGATGATATTGACTAGCATTGACTCTCCAGGATTCCAGGCAATAGCTTTTTCTAGAGATTGAATTTTTGACCTTTGCATGCAAAGCATATGCCTTACCACTGAGGTTCAGTCCTTCCCCTGCTTAAAAAAGAATCTTTTAAAATTGTTGTTTTCAATTCACTAATGAATGCACATCATACCTAGGGCAGATCCACACCATTAATTTAAAGCACATTCAACACACATTAGAAGCACATGAATTACACCACAGAATCATGGGAACTGTAGTTTGTTAAGGGTGGTGGGTACTCTAACTGGGAGAAAACTACACTTCCCATGATTCTTTGTGAAAGGTCATGCACTTTAAATGTGAGTTGGATGTGCTTTAAATGTACTGTGTAGCTCTATTTCATAAACTTTGCCTGCATGTAAATAGTTTTTATTATTTTTTTAAAATGGAAATCAGCTACAAAATTTACTGGGTGACCATGGGCTACTCACCATCTCTCAGCCTAATCTGTCCCTCAAAGTGAAAACAACAGAAGGGGACCATGACCACCCCAAGGAAGAAGGGCACACTTAAAATGCAGAGGAAATAATAACGTACAAACAAATACTTATTGGGACATAGTATGAAAAAATATTTATATAAGCATAACTGTGAAAGATGTTTATTATTTACCTATAACAGATATTTATAGTGCAATCCTATGCATGTTCACTCAGAAGCAAGCCCCAATGTATTCAATGTGACTTATTCAAACAGGACTGCAACCTCAAGTGATAAGAAACTTCACACACGCAACCCAAAATTCAGAATCATGCCACATTAAGCTGTTTTGCAACTGTTTTATACTTGGATTTATGGTTTTTGGATTTTAAATGGATTTATTTCTTGTTGTGAGCTGCCTTGGTTTCCAATCGGCATTCCTACCTCACAGGGTTGTTGGAAATTCTCCATATACACACACAGGGCATGTAAAAATACATACACCCCATATAATAGTTAATTATCAAAACCAGTTGGTCATTACATAACTCCCCCCCCAAAAAAATATCAGTATTAGTTTCCTACAAAATAAGGAATGACACTAAGAAAGCCTATTGGCTTAAGAAAAGGACTGGAGGGGGAGAGAAAGATTTACAACACAATTCTTTGCTATGTTCACTCAAAAGTCCCATTGATTTACAGCACAATTCTAAGCATGTCTACTCAAAAGTAAATTCTGTTGAATTCCATGGGATTTGTTTGTTTGTTTATATCCCACCCTTCTTCCTAGTAGGAGGCAAGGGCAGCAACTCCCAGGTATGTGGGATTAGCATTGTAGTTTACTCCCAGAAAAGCTAGTATAGGATTAAAGCTTCATATTGGGAAGCTTTTCAAAACAGGCTATGAATTAGACAAATAAACTGCCCTCTTCAACAGCCTAGGAAAATATAGATTTGTTTGACTCCTTATAATTAGAAAAGTATAACACATTATAATGACATCATAAGCTGCAGCATGTACACTTTTTCAAATTTCTGTTCAAAAATTATTTGAAAGATAAAATGTATAATATGCTATTTTTGCCAGTAATAAAAAGCCTGCATGTACACATTTATTATAATCATAACTGAAATTGTTTACTGTGCATGCCTACCAAGATCCTGCTGTGATCTTTTGATCTAGATCTCCTGCACACAGACAGAAAGAGATTTTTGCTACTGCTGAGAGCTATACATTTACTCAATATAATAGATTTTCAGACAAGCAGAAAAAGGTATCTATTTTCTGGACTTGCAAAGGATTCTAGCTATTGCCTAGAGGTCAACAAATCCCTTGTCAATCACAACCCTGACTTCACTTATGGCTACAAACCTGAAAGGGTGGGATTAGAGCAGGCAACTATGAGCTCATTTAACTGATGTTGCCGGGGGAACCACCTAGACACTTAATTTGTTTTTGTTTGTTTTTTAAAAAAAGAAAGTCCAGAGATTGGGGTGAATTACCCGGAGACCAGAGAGGACACAAAAATCTGGAGTCTCTGGGTGAAAACCTGAGACCTAGCAATCCTAAGGCCTGACAATAATAAATTCCCACATTTCTGGACTAAATATTCTCAAACAGATTTGCGAGTCTCTGGACTGAGTATTCCTCATCAATCAAATATCTGCTAGAAGTGACAAAGCATAAATATTGTGTTGAAAGATAAATATGTTGCAGGTTAGGGCTGCACTGAACTGGACTGGGTGTTTTGCAAATGTGTTGCCTCCCACAAAACTAGCATTCTTTTTTCTACTTCTTTCATGGGAAGCAAGGACCTTGCAGAGGTGAGTGTTTACTTTTTTTCATTAACAAGGTGGCTGAGGGATCTTTTTAAAGCCTTAAAGCCTTAGGTAACCCTGCACTTGCTCCAATTCTGCTACTCTAATTCTTTGGCTCAGAAGATTAAGAAGGCCTATTGCTGAGTCTGTCTTTGGAGCACATACTAGCTGCTGTTGGCCATATTATTTATAATTACGAATAAGTCTGGCCAATGGGCTAACCAAACTTTTGCAGTTGAATAATTAGTTCCTTCTCCATACTTTGTAAAAAGTATAGGGCATACCATCTACTCTGTAGCTATTAGCATGCTCCTTATCTCATTGTGAGCAAAAATCCATTTAAAGTTTGACAGCATTCCCAGTGTATCTTCAGCAGAAAGATGTTCACTCAGTATTCATTAGCATTTTTTATACATCTTCATAAAAAAAAAACCATTCAGTGTTCCTCTGCATTCTCCATATGGCCTGAGCAGAGAAAGTTTTGCTTGGCAATTATCTTGTTTTCTGAGTATTTTTCATAAGCGGTTTCCTGGCATCCATCAGTTTTATGTGTATCTTCTTAGAAAGTAAGATATCTGCTCAGCATTCGTTGGCATGCAGAACACAGTCTCGTTACAGGACAGAGGATGAGCTATGCATAAAGTTAAATATCAAATTAGCATTACAGGAAGTTTTTGCTGTGCTCTGAATTTACCATTAGTGTAAGTGGTTAACAAAAACTTCTCCATAACCAGTCATTGTGATAGGTAATTAAGGCTTTTACTCAGTAGCGGCAAATTCAGAGTGCAGAGTCCCTTCATGATAGTCGCAGCTGAACCCCCTCATGGCCACACCCCTTCTAAAATTATACAACCTAATATTATAGAATAACCTGGTCTGAATACAGCTTGCTGCTTCTCTAGCCTTGACAATGCTTTCTCTCACAAGAATAGACATCCCTAGGAGCCAATCAGTATGAAATGGGAGTGTGTTAAGTACTGAGAAGAGTGGGTTCTCAGTGACTGACTCACCTCCTTTCACTTGGATTGGCTTCAATCAGCAGGAAAGGGCAAGGAAATGTGCTAGAAGACCCTTCTCAGTGGCTAACACGCTCCCCTTTCATGCTGATTGACTCATAGGATGCTGGAGACAAAGGGACAAAAAAGTAAAGGGTATAAGCCCCCCTGAGACCCTGGACAGCTACACCCCTGCTTTTACTACATTCCTGTTTTGTGGTAATACAATGTGGCCCATGAATGCCCCATTTATATATATATATATATGCCCCATTTCATTGTATGATGGATGGATGAAGCTACCTTATACTGAGTCATCTCAGGTCCATCCAGCCTAGTATTGTCTGATCTCATTAGCAGCAGCTCTTCAATGTCTCAAGTAAGGGTCTTTCCCATCATGTGTTAGTTGAGATATTAGGGGTTGAAACAAATAGTCTGTATGCAAAGCATGTGCTGTTCTACTAGGGATGAGGGTGAAATTTGATTCAGTTCACATTTAAAGCCAAATTTATCAAACTGGCACTTTCCAGAACAGTATGAGACCATCCTTCAAAATTCATACTTATCCAAATTTTGCGATGCAGGTCTTCAGTGAAATAGCTTTTATACAATTACATATATTAGGGGGAAAGAATGCATAAAAACGAATATATGAGTGAAAGGAACATGCAAATATGCCTTTATCCTAATAATATTAGAATAAATTGCTTGCAAAAATGTACACATTAATCAAACATGCAAAATGTGTTCATTAAGAGAAATTAGCACTAAACTGCTGAAGAATTTTCACGAGGTTTTTTCAAAATTCTCAGATTGCTGCAGAAATATGGAGAACTGAATTTAAGATTAGAAACCAGAAGACCCAAAATCGACTAATTCTTCCATCTCTATCTACCACTCAGTTACCACTTTGCAAATACCACTAGCAGTACCAGTTATCAATCAACAACACTTTTTTTGTTTTCTAGTTTCCTGGCATATCAGCGAAACATATGCACCATTGGCTAACGCTGCATCTGATGATTCAGTTGCCACCAGAACAGCATAGCCACCACTACATCCACAACTCCAGTGCTCACACCAGGGTGGAAAAGCCATCACCTTTGATTTGGTTAACACTGACAACTGTACATTTTTACATAGCACGTAATGTTAGAAACCAATGTATTCATGCATTGCCAATATGTAGCTTCTATACTCTTGGCTTGGTTTTCTGTTCCAAAAGCAAAAGTTGAGATGGAAGCAGTTATAGTAACCAAAAACTAATAAAATTTGCTCTTACTTCCATCACTATGATGGAGAAGAGACATTTCTGAAGTCACTGCCGCGTAGTTAGTGATAACTAAATAATGAATGGAAGTATGGGGCTAAATGTGGAAAAGCAGGAAAACCCCACTCCATGCTGTGCCAATGACTGGGCCTTGTGCTGTCAGGACCAGCTTGGAATCCAATTAATCTCTGGCCAGTTCAGCCCCTTCCCACCCTGGTAACCCCATTTTGGGACTTTCCATGGGCTTCTGCCCATCCAGATTTTTGGCAGGCAGGACATGGAGTTCCATGCCAGAGAAATCACTTCACGCTGGGTGTTGGCAGAACTGTTTTGTACTAGGTGGAGGAAGCCTGTGTTATCCACCACCACCTTCTTAGCCCAATGGATTGGGGGTTTGGATTGCAGCCTAAGCCTTTCTAGCCTTCATAATGCTGGCCACTGTTGCATTCATTTAACATTTTTAACATACATTTTTATAACCAGTCATAATATTTATATATCACTGTAATTGGGAAAAGATATCACCATCTTTTAAAGGTATTTTTATTATTTTTACAACAATTACAAAGCAAAAAATTCATAAATATCACCTTAGGGCAAAAAGGAGGCATAAATATTAATAAGGTTTTAAGGGGGAGGAAGGTGGTGTGAAAAGAAAGTATCACAGAAAAAGAAAATAATAAAGGCCTGGCCAGCCTTTTATAGAAAGTCCCGATTCAGCAGTAGTAAGGAATAGAAACCATTTGCCCAGAATTATTTTAATAAAGAAGGTTTAGAGTCTTCCTTAAGTTGTGGTGAAATTTTATCATCATTTTTGGCACTTTATCAAACCAACTACAAATGACTGGAGAGTATTTTTGTTGCTCCAATTTCTGAAGGTAATAGAGAAGAAAGTCTGTCATTTGCAACTCTGTTTTTTGCCCTTTTTCTGAGATCTTGGTTTTACTTTGTTCTGCCATTTAGGCTACAATTCTGTATGCATTTACCTGAATAAGCCCCAGTGAAAGAGTGGACTCCTGAAAAAGATTGTGTTGCTTGTGTTTTTATTATTGTTATATATTACGGTATAATTTTATTGTATAAATGGAAAGGCAGAGCATAAATCTTCTATTGTTTGGCTGCATTCAAATCCATTTTGACAGGGTTTTGGGGCAGAAACAGCTTTGGCTGATGGATGACTTACACTGGGAATGGACAGGGGAAGTACAGCCCTGTTAATTCCCATGGACGTCTCTGTGCCTTTTGATACCATTGATCATAGTATCATTCTGGATTTCTTGGCTGGATTGGGACTAGGTGGCACAGTGTTACCAGACTTGGAGGTCTTTGAAAGTGGTGGTGAAGACTTATTCTCTTCACATGACCTTTGCTGTATAGCAGTGGTTCCCAACCTGGGGGCCGGGACCCGCAGGGGACCCGCGAAGTAATCCAGAGGGGGCCGTGAACAGTAAAGAAATGAATTATTTATTAATTTTTAAAAAAAGTCTTCACTCCCTCGACACTGTCTGCTTTCCGCTGCCACTGCAGATGACACCTCCCCCTTGCTCCAAAAGAGAGGGGAGGCCTTTTGCTGAAGCGCCAGAGCGTCTTTCAGGCGCACTAAGGGCAGGCATCTGCCTATGAAATACATGGCAGATGCCAAAGGAGGCTGAGGGTGGAGCTACCAGGAAGAAGAGGGGATTACTATCACTGATTCCCGTCTCCTTGCACTGCCGCTACTGGCAATGCCCTTACTTAGAATGAGAGGAGAGGGCTTTTTGTGAAGCAAAAAGAAGCAAGCCAGCAAAGAAAGGCTGCTTTCCCCCTTCCTTCCTGGCAGCCAGCCTGCCTCCCTGGGGGGAGGGGGTCACAAAATTTTTCAGTTTATAAAGGGGGTCCCATGCTCATAAAGGTTGGGAACCACTGCTGTATAGTATACCTTATCTCCCATGCTATTCAATTTCTACAAGAAACCACAGAGTCATCCAGAGGTTTGGGCTGTGGAGTAATCAGTATGCAGATGATAACGTGGTTTTCTATCTACTGGTCCCAAGGGTGCTATGGATTTCCTGGTGTCCAGAAGCAGTTTTGGTGAAGGCGAGCAAGCTGAAGCTTAATTTGGCCAAGATGAAAGTACTGTGTATGTGAAAATCTGCTGATCGGGATGGAGAGAGTCAATTTGCATTGGATGGGGTTGCAGTCTCCCTGAAGAACAAGTTTGCAGCTTAGGATAATTCTGGAATTGCTGCATCTGTGGAAGTAGACAGGTTGTCACAGAATGAGTGACACCACTGACACTTGGAAAAAGGCACTCCTGGATTACCAGTGGTGGGGTGGCCCAGAGCACCTTTTGCCAACCTTGGTGGGTATGATAGGCATGACCCTATCTAAGCAGATCAAATATGCATACACTAGTTACATCCAGACTAGACTACTGTAATGTGCTGCATGTGGAGTTCCCTTTGAAGATGACTCAAAAACGTCAGTTGGCACAGAATGTGGCTGTGTAAATCTTGTTGGAGCTAGATGGTCAGATCATAGTATACCAAATGTGTGTCAGTTGTGCTGGTTGCCAGTGCATTTCCAGACTCAAAGTACTTATCTTGACATTTAGAGCTCTAAACAATTTCGGACCAAGTTATTTGGATGATTCTGCCTATGCTTAAGATCAGCTTTGGAAGCCCTAATTACGTGTGTGCCTTAAGTTCAATCAGGCTGGTGGGCATTAATGATGTCTCCCAGAGCTTGGAAAATTTACTTTTTTGAACTACAACTCCCATTAGCCAAATCCAGTGGCCATGCTGGCTGGGGCTGATGGGAGTTGTAGTTCAAAAAAGTAACTTTTCCAAGCTCCTGCCTGCCTGAGAAATATAGATTGGCTCCATCTGTCCTTGTTTTGAAGAAAGATTTAAAACAATCTCTTTTCCTTGGTTTTTAATTAAAAGGTTTTATTGCATATGTTGCTACTGTTTTTTGTTGGTGTTTTATTTGCGAGTGAAGGGGCGAAATAAGACAAGGACACATCAGCTTGGGTTAACAAGGGCCACTTTATTAAATTATACAAAAACACCTTTTAAAGTGACCTGCAGAGGGAAACCTAGGTGCGGAACTATCTATAAGCAAGCATCTTGCCATACAGCTCACGGGCGACCAGCCCCTGCTTGGGACAAGGGCAAGCCCCATCTGCTTACCCCTTCCGCCAGCCCCACCCAGTAGGTGAGTAGGGGGGCCTTCTCAGGTCACCACCCCCCGGGGCCGCACAACCCTCGGGTGGATGAGTTAAGTTGGCCCCAAAAGCAGCCCATATCCTGCCCCCAAGCCGCAAAGCTCTGACAGACAGGCCTCTGGAACCTCCAATCACCTCCAAAGGTGCCTAAGGGGGCCACTGAGCTGTCCTTACCTATTTCCCTTTCCACACCTTCCCACACCAGTGCCCCAATTATAAACTGCCCTCCTAGGGCAATTAAACTTCGACCATAACAAAATAGCCAAATTAGCCAAATTCACCTATTAATCACAATGCCCCCTAACCTGATTCCATCCCACTCTCACAGTGTGGACTAGGCAAAAAAACCTGCCCGCCAAACAAGGGTGGGCAGGGTAAAAATTCCTACTCGGACCCGAAGCGACCATTGAACACACTATAAGAGAGGGAGGGCAGGGTGGGCGTCACTCGTTGAAAGAGGAGGTAGGAGGGGCGGCCTGGCCTTAAATAGGCCCATGGCCCCTCCCCTCCCTGCCGCACATCACACACACATAACGCTGCGACACACGACGTTGCCCTTAATGAAGATGGCCGCGGCAGCATCGCTCCCTCCTTGCAACTATGCCCCGCTTATCCATGCTGCGCAGGTAAGTGGGGCTTCATTTGCGAGTGAAGGGACGAAATAAGACAAGGACACATCAGCTTGGGTTGAACAAGGGCCACTTTATTAAACTATACAAAAACACCTTTTAAAGTGACCTGCAGAGGGAAACCTAGGTGCGGAACTATCTATAAGCAAGCATCTTGCCATACAGCTCACGGGCGACCAGCCCCTGCTGGGGACAAGGGCAAGCCCCATCTGCTTACCCCTTCCGCCACACCCAGTAGGTGAGTAGGGGGGCCTTCTCAGGTCACCACCCCCTGGGGCCGCACAACCCTCGGGTGGATGAGTTAAGTTGGCCCCAAAAGCAACCCATATCCTGCCCTCAAGCTGCAAAGCTCTGACAGACAGGCCTCTGGAACCGCCAATCACCTCCAAAGGTGCCTAAGGGAGCCACCGAGCTGTCCTTACCTATTTCCCTTTCCGCACCTTCCCGCCACAAAAAGGGGACAAATCTCTGTTTAGTCCCCTTTTACCTACTGCCGAGAAGCACCTCTCGCAGACACCTCTGCAGGTCTGCCAAAAGACATTACCTGCGTCAGACAGGTAAACGCCATCGGCCCTGTACAGTTCACCCATCCAATGCTGAATGCAGGGTGTGAAATAGCCAACCCCCCTGCCCCAGAATAGCCAACCGAATTTGCTGGTTGACCTTTCGCGCTTGGTCCATCCCTATCGGGCTCCAGACACCACGCCAAACCCTTCGCGGGAGTATGTCTGACCAAAGCAGACGTACCCAAGGCTGACATTGCCTTATTAACTGCATGCCATGCATGCCTGCCAAACTGAGGGCCATGCCCTTTCGTTGCAACTGAGGGCCATGCCCTTAAGTAACCGAGGCCATCATTGCCTCCTGAACTGCATGTCCACACATGCCTGCCAAACTGAGGGCCATGCCCTTCCATTGCCTCCTGAACTGCATGTCCGCACATGCCTGCCAAACTGAGGGCCATGCCCTTCCGTTGCCTCGCCAACTGCATGTCCGCGCATGCCTGCCAAACTGACAGCCATGCCCTTAAGTAACCAAGGCCATCGTTGCCTCCTGAACTGCATGTCCGCACATGCCTGTCAAACTGAGGGCCGTGCCCTTAAGTAACGAGGCCATTGTTGCCTCCTGAACTGCATGTCTGCACATGCCTGCCAAACTGAGGGCCATGCCCTTCCGTTGCCTCCTGAACTGCATGTCCGCACATGCCTGCCAAACTGAGGGCCATGCCCTTCTGTTGCCTCCTGAACTGCATGTCCGCACATGCCTGTCAAACTGAGGACCATGCCCTTAGGTAACCGAGGCCATCGTTGCGTGCCGAACTGCATGTCTGCACATGCCCGCCACCTGAGAGCCTTGCCTCAAATACTGAGTTGGGAATGACCACCACATGCGGAGATGTCCGCACTGAACCAAGCTGGAACAAAGTGGGTAGGAGCCCGTCCCAAAGAATTCCTCGCCAGCCAAGCCACCACACTGCAGCCCATTGACTGAGGCCTAACTGTAAGCCCAGGATAGGGTGCGCAGCTGCTCCATCCCTGTCCAGCAACATTGCCGGTCCATCAATGTTATACAGGTACAACTCCCTTCCATGGAGACATCTGATTGCTGGAGGGCCCGTCGAGACAAATCTCCCTTGGATACAGCCACCACCTCACCTATCCTAAAAGCTCCAAAAACCAGCATAAGGGCTGCCGCCTGGAATAGTCTGGCTTCATAGCTTGAGGAGCATACTGTTTTTCACTGGCCCACCATACTCAATAAAATGTCCCGTGAGAAAGGGCAACGGGGATCGAGGGTGGCAGGGTGTTCTCTAGCCCACCCAGCTAACATACGGCGGACTCTGAAGTCCCTGGAATAAGTGGGAAAATCATCAGCCTTTACCTCGAAGTGCTTGGACTGAGAGGCCCAGTCTCCAGCCATTCACTAGGCAATCCCAGCAGGTGACTCACTGAATAGGCCACTCTGTTGCATAGCCCTTGCTGGCCCAGAAGTCCTGGGGAAAACCCCTCCTGCGTTCTGATAGCTGTTGAGCATGCTGGGGCAACAGACCGGCTTATGGCCATCTTTGACTCTGCTCCCCAATCTCCCAATGTGCAGTTGCACAGCACAGATGAACCGCTCCACCTGAGTCTACCTTACCATGCCCCAAAAGAAAACATTAAGATCTGGGCACTAGAGAACAAAGGAACAGACAAGGGCCATAACCCTACCTAAAATGGACGGGAGAGTTCCCAAGCCTCACTGCCTATAAGTCCAAGCCTGCAGCCAGCACAAAAACCCGATGCATCCACGGACTTCCAGTTCTACCTCCCAGCCCTACCTAGAGATGCTATGGACCTTCAGCCTGCAGTTCAGAGGCTCTAGCCCTGAGCTATGTCACGTAATTCTACAGCAAGTTAGTTAGTTCTTCCCCAGGAGTGTGGGAAAACTAGACCAAATGATTTGGGCAAGAATATAAAATGTAACCTGCAGTTTGGCTCTAATTTCTTGATCAATATTTGATCACAACAAGCATTAAATTATTATACAGCCACAAACCTGAACCTGTAGTAAGGCTGTGGAAGCCCTGCTACGACCTCATAAACCACCAGAAAATACCTCTAATACCTGGAGGGCAGACAAGAAACACTTTCTTGGCCTAACTGGCATGAAGCCATTACTGACTGACCACATGAGTATGATTGGTGGTGAATTAGGTGGTATGCCCAGGAAGGTTAACACCGGGCAGGATGGTCCATTGACACAGCCATTAAGATGAACCAGTTACATAGCCATTCCATAATCTGTGACATCAGGTGTTAACTGTTGAGCACTCAGGAGCATAAGGAAATGTGTGTTTCCATAAAGACAGTGAAGAACTTGCTATTACAGGGTTAAACCAGCAACCAAGACGTGCCAAGGTCATAGGCAGCAGATGTGCCAGGCAAGGGCACTAGTTATGTATATATTGCTGGGGAAACCGAAAGCAAGTGTGGGGGTTGTGGTAGATGTCTGGAGAAGCTGGAAAGAATACTTTGTGTCAGTAAAGACTCTTAAACTTTCGACTGCCTGAGCCTGTTTCTTATCTGGGAACCTGAACCAGTTCTGTATGCTTTAGCCACTGGGCTACGCTACTTTTCGCATCACAACAGGGGTTATGGGCCCAGCCTAAGGCCCAGTCTAAGGTTCGGTTCTAGTCAAGGTGGTTCAGAAGCAAGCGAGACAGAAGCTTGGGGACGTGGCCGTGTGTTGGAGAGGTGAGCAGAAGTGTGTTGCTGGAAATGGCTGTCACGTTATCAGCCGGGCTGCCTCTGGAACGGCTCACGGAGAAGAATTATGCCAGCTGGAGACTTCGTATGCAAGCATTCTTAACGAAAGAAGACCTTTGGGAGGTGATTGATGCAGCCTCACCGGCGGCTCCGCAGCTTGCGTGGACACGCAGAGATGAGAAGGCAAGATCATATATCATTTTGGCGTTATCTGACTCTCAGTTATTGTATGTTCAAAATGAGCCAACAGCGAAGCGCATGTGGACAGTTTTGAACGGGGTTCATGTGAGACAGACAGCGGGAAGTAAAATATTTCTGGCAAGAAAACTTTATCAGATGTGACTGGCTGAGGAAAACACCATGTCTGAACATTTGCTGGAATTTAGGCGGCTGTTTGCTGAACTGCAGGAGAGAGGAGTGGAACACTCACAGCTTCAAAGGGTGTATATCATCCTGTCTTCCCTGGATGACACCTGGAATTCTCTTGTCACGTCTATGGAAGCGATGCCTGATGCGGGATTAAGTGAGGAATATGTTGCAGGCAAACTTCTTCAGGAATGGGAAAGAAGAAGAGAGGCCGAGAAAACGGAGCCAAAGAGAAGTAAGACGACGAATTTCAAAGACACAGTTAATGGACTGAAAGCCTGTTATTCCTGTGGTGAGACATCACATTTGCGGAGAGACTGTGCAGCCAAGCGGAGAGGACGAGGCTGGAAGCCTTCAAGCGTGAACTTAGTGAGTGCTGAGACTCATAAATCTGAAAATGCTCAGTGGGTGCTGGATTCGGGAGCAACCCATTGTTTGGTCAGAGACATAAGCTTGTTTAATACTTTAAAATCCGTGCAGGAAGTTGTTGTTTTGGCCGATGGATCAAGACGGGACATTCTGGGACGAGCAACCGTCAAGTTATGTAAGCTGAACACTATCATAACTGATGTATTATATGTGCCACAATTAGAATGTAACATATTGTCTGTTAAGAAATTGAATGACATGGGTTACACTGTAACATTTGCACATGGAAAGTGTAATGTACAAAAGGGTAATGAGGTCTGTATGCAGGGGTGCCTGAAAGACGCTCTATTTGTCATTCAAAGCAAACATGCAGGGTGTGCGACACTAAATGCAAACAGACAGACACATGAGAGCTGTATACATGAATGGCACAGAAATCTAGGACATGCAAACTATGACACTATTATGAAAACTCCAAAGCATAGTGAGGATATGCAGCTGAAGGAGTGTGGGCAATTTTATGATTGTGATGCATGTAACAAAGCCAAAGCCACGGTAGCACCCATAAACAAAGAAGCAAAATGCACTACAGACGCACCATATCAATTAATACACATTGACTTGTCAGGACCATTGCATAGTTCGAAAGGGGGTGCGAAGTACTTTATGGTTATAGTGGATGACTTTACGAGGTATTGCACTGTTTATTTGCTTAAGAGAAAAGACGAGGCAGAGAAGAAACTGCGTTTGTTTATTGAGAAAGTGAAAGTGCAACACGGTGTCACTGTAAAGCGAATACGTTCTGATCAGGGGGTTGAATTCACAGGCAAAGCATTGCAAGAATACTTGGAGAGTAAAGGCATAGAGCAAAACTTTACTGCCCCATTTTCATCATTTCAGAATGGGACCGCAGAGAGAAAAAATAGGTCACTTCAAGAGGCTACAAGAGCCATGCTGAATGATTCAGAACTGACAAACGCGTTTTGGAGAAAATGCATCCTGTATGCTGCACATATTCAAAACAGGTTGTTGCATAGAGCCCTTGGTATGTCACCTTATGAGAAGCTTACAGGAAAGAAGCCAAGGTTGACTCACATTGCAAGGTTTGGGGCAAGGTGCTGGGTGCACGTACCTAAAGGGAAAAGGCAAGGGAAACTAGCCCCAAAGGCACAGAGAGGAAATGTGCTTGGTTTTCAGAACACAAATTACAGAGTGTGGGTTCCTGATCAAAGGCAAGTTGTGCTTAGCAGAAGCATAAGGTTCCAGGACAGGAGTGGGAACAGAACCAAAGTGTTGAGTTAAATGGTTCACAAAATGCACTAACACAGGAGGTGAAAGAAGAAGATGAACTGACAGGTTCTAGTTCATATGGTAGTGGCACAGGGGAAGCTGAGCCTCAGATACCATTAAAAGAAGCTCTGAATGAGCTCATTTGGGGTAAACACAAAGAGAAGAAAAGAAAGGCTGATGACCTGGGATAATGTTATAACTCTGTACCTCAAGTGTATGTAAATAAAGGATACCTGGAAACCTGGAAATGTAAATGTAACTGTAATGTAAATGAGAAATGTAAAATGAGAAATGCTCTGTAATTGAAAGAAATGTTATTTGGTATAACAGGTATGACAAATTAAATGTAACTGTCTTTATGGAGGTGGGAGCTGTTGAGCACTCAGGAGCATAAGGAAATGTGTGTTTCCATAAAGACAGTGAAGAACTTGCTATTACAGGGTTAAACCAGCAACCAAGACGTGCCAAGGTCATAGGCAGCAGATGTGCCAGGCAAGGGCACTAGTTATGTATATATTGCTGGGGAAACCGAAAGCAAGTGTGGGGGTTGTGGTAGATGTCTGGAGAAGCTGGAAAGAATACTTTGTGTCAGTAAAGACTCTTAAACTTTCGACTGCCTGAGCCTGTTTCTTATCTGGGAACCTGAACCAGTTCTGTATGCTTTAGCCACTGGGCTACGATACTTTTCGCATCACAACATTAACATGCATCCAAATTTTTATTTTTATTTTTTTTTACCCTCTCATCCCAACAGCCCCTTCAAGGAAGGAGCTGAAGCGCTCCATGCGAGAATAGAGCAGCCTATATGTAATGCTCTACCTCATAGAATTGACTGAAAAGGCAAAAACCCAGCAGCTATAAATCCCCTTGTATCTCCACAGTAGATGAAAAAACAGATTAGATGTCATACTTTCCCATAGGCAGTGCATTAACTAACTGGTAGGAAGCCATTACTGATTGCCATTGCGTCTATGCCCAAGACAAATTTAAGAGCGCAGGCCCTTAAGGCAAGCCCTGAGACTACAATATGGGATCCAGAAACTGAAAGAAAACCCCATAACAAAACACACCTCCCCAGGAACTGGGCAGTCTGCAAGCAAGGTCCCAGTACCTCGAGCTTAACAGGGGAGGAACGCTTTCCTTGAGCAGCTACTGCTGGGTGCTTCTCACCGCTGTGAGGGCCACTGGCCTCATATTTCCCTGTTTCACATAAAGAAAGGAGATAATTTATGAGTAAGCACACTTTCCCAGCCACCATTTTAGTGCAGCTAACCCAGTTCCCCAAAGCACAGACACTGGGGATATGGCGCTGCCACCCATATTTGGCCCACTACAGCAGCCTCCCCCTTGTAGGCTTCCAAACACCTATCATAATAGATGTCCAAAATGCAAAATTAACATCCTATATCCCTTTCTAGTAAATGATATCATAAATCCAAGAGCAGCAGATGCTGAGGATGTGTTGCTGTCACCAATATGTGGCTGCACTATAGCAGGTTTTCCAACACATATCTAAATAGATGAGCCAATGCAACAGTTGCACGCTATATGTAATTCCAGATAATGATATCAGAAGTCCTAACTAAAATGTAATTTCAGGTAATGATGTTTCGCTGTTGGTGCCACAATCCTCAGTAAAGGGGGGAAGAGTCTGCCTGGACCTTAAAAGGCAGCCCTATGTCAATAAGAGTCTAAGATCCTGTGATATGAGGGATCTCTATTAGGCAAATCAGGCTTTCCTCTTTATTCCTATTCCCCAATCAATATGATTACCATCTGCTAAACTTTCCATTCCTAACTAAATTCAGGTAAATGCCTCTTCTGTCTCAGAGTGAACAAATAGCCTGAAATTAACACTTGGAATGCAAAAGGACCGCTCACTTAAGATAGAGCGATTTACACATTTTCTAGCAAACTGTTATCTCCGCCCTTATTATCATATAACTATGAAAGGCCCAAAGGCTAAAAAGGCTCACTAGGCCCCACCAATATACTAGTATGTAGTATAATAATCATATAATTGAGTACTTCAAACCTCATACATGCCCCGGCCTAGCAAGAAGTTGTACCTATGCCTGGGCCTAGCAAGAAGTCATAAGCCTCATGAAAGGGCTCTGCCATCACATCATGCATCCACCCTATAATACTATAATAAAGAACCAACCTGTGTATATCATTAGGGGGGGCTAAGCTGGATAACCTGCGGGGGTGGGCAATCCTCCCCCTATGTCTGGGCCTAGCAAGAAGTCATAAGCCTCACAAAAGGGCTCTGCCATCACATCATGCATCCACCCTGTAATAATATAATAAAGAACTAATCTGTGTATATCATCAGGGGGTGCTAAGCTGAACCTGTTGGGGGGAGAGTGCTCAGAGGGAACTTAAACTAGAAGGATTAGACACAATTTCTTTTGTTCGTCCCTTTTATTCTGATTTATTTTTAATTTCCCTTTATGCGCATGAGTTTGTCTTTAACCAGTGTATTAGCATGACTATATTTAATTTTGTTTGTATATCCAGTATAGTCTCATTTATTTTTAAACTTCCTGTGTCTTTCTTTTAACCAGCAGCAGCACTAACGTCGCGCTGCTCAATAAAAAGCCTCAATCAACCCCTCCACAACTGCTAGGTGGGGGGGTATCGGACGTGCCGCTGCTAGGCCCCACTATGAGGCCCACTGGTCAGGCCCCTTTATGAGGCCTGCCCCAGTCGCAGCCACGCCGCAACGCTACCACCCACAGCTGTTGGGGCTCCCAAAACCCCCTCTGGGGGTAACCAATTAGGCCTAATAGGCTCAACCAACGCCGACTGTCCTACCGCTTTCTCTGCTATGTCCCTCATCGTCCTCTCGTCGCTCGTTGAAAGAGGAGGTAGGAGGGGCGGCCTGGCCTTAAATAGGCCCATGGCCCCTCCCCTCCCTGCTGCACGTCATGCACACATAACGCTGCGACACACGACGTTGCCCTTAACGAAGATGGCCGCGGCAGCATCGCTCCCTCCTCGCAACTATGCCCCGCTTATCCATGCTGCGCAGGTAAGTGGGGCTTCATATTATACTAGCAGCCTTGAACTTGGGAATTCTAAGAAACCAAAACATCAGTGTGTCGTGGTAACCTCTTCTTCAGGCAGTTGTACCCCAAATTGCATTACTGTTCCTAGTACAATGGTTCCCTTTTATAAGCAAGGCCTTATAAAAGAGCCTCCAATACCTGGGTCTCCATCTCGCAAGCCTGGGTCTGCATCTCGCAACCAAGTTAGAGAGAGAGCACCCTTACAATCTAAAAAGCTCCTTATATATCTGTCTAAAAGCCACCTCAACATAATAATGTCACTACATACTGCTAATGATATTCCTGTAAAAAGTGGTTAATAATACACTGGTTTCTTTACCTAATAAGCCAGCAAATCACTAAGATTAAAAAGGTTCTATTTCTTAGAGTCAAGCAGTTTGCTGTCATTCGAAGTTCATCTTGCAGTTCCTGCATAAAGCTAGCATAATACTAATCCAGCTGTTTCCTGCTTTTCTAAAAAGTTGCTACCTCAAGCAGGACCACATTATTTCCTGTTAGATCTGGAGTTTCTGAAGCTGTTTTTTATATTTGTTAGCACATCAACCCTTTGGGCGGGGGGAGGAGATGACAGTCTGGTTTGGTTAAAGGTCATGCCCGAGGTCTGATATGCTCCTGCTACATATCTTCGAGATGTTCCAAATCTAGGATTTGTATTGGGGAGAATCACAATAGTTTCTGGGTGTGTGTGTGTCTGATTAATCCATGCCTGCATCTCTGATCTTTTTACTGGCTTATTTGTTAAAGCAGGACAAGTTTCAGACATATTTTTACCACTCTCCCGTGACGTGCAGCTTTGAAATCGGTGGTTACAGAGTCCTTAAATGGCAGTATGATCCAACTTTATTATAATATTTCTGATAGTGCTTTAAACTGTTTACAAATACAATATAACCTATTATGTATAAAATACCTACATCAGTAATCCTTAAAAGGTAATTATTTGATGTTAATCTAGGACAATTTTAAGGTGAAATTGTGGTCAATATTTCTGGCTCAGGATTGGCGCCAGTATAAGCTTTCTGTCTTTTTAATATAAATTGGATCGTTGACCCAGACATGGGAGTCCAATAATTTATAAAAAGGAGAAACAGCACTTTTAACATATGGTACATCTGCTTTCAATAAGATTTTCAAAGCTTATGATATCTATATTATATATTGAAGTAAATGTTGTATTTGGCAGTATTGGGATTTATGCATTATCAGATTTAGCCTATAGTTTCTGTTAGGGAAAAAAGGAACCTTGTAGAATCTTTGTGAGTGAGTTCTTTTTCAGACAAGTGAATGAGACTCTGATATAGTGTCTTGCTAAAAGCCATACAGACTACAGTATAGTTTCGAATTCCACAACTGCCAAAATATCAGGATCTGTAAATACATTAGATTTCATTGGTTGTATTAAGGGCCTGTTTCTGCATTACTTCAGAGATATGGGAGTCAGGGTAACATGGCTTTATCCCATGTAATGCAAGGACCATAAATTCACCTGACAGGAATTAAAGACATGGGGAGATGTTAGTCATACTCTGAGTAGACCTAATGAAAGCAATAGATTTGTCCATTGATTTCAGTGAGTCTACTCTGAGTATGAGTTAGTTATATATTACCCCATGGGTACTTCCCACATGAACACCACCATGAAGCCTAGGAGGCAGTGACACTGCTATTGCTACAATATTGACTCCTCGAGTGGCCTTTGGATTCTTACATTACCAGAACAGTATGGGATTTAATGTACAAATGGAATCTTCATTGTCTAAATTTCAGGTGTACATAACTATAAAAACTTTGGTATTAATTATTGGTACTGAGCTTATTATCCTTATTACTAACTAGACTTGTTTTGTTTGCCAAGCATTTGCCCTGTATATATGACTAAATGAATATTCACTAATAAGCAAAAAACCTTGCGGTTTAAGAATGTATCTATAGCCCACAGATATTTCCATCAAACTTGAAAAAGCAGGGAAATTGGGCAGCTATAGTGAATGATGCGCCAGGGGAGCAGGGGAACTGACCTCCTCTCTGAGATATTAGACTGTCCTACAAATTTGTAAAAATGCACACCATTTGGGTTGGTCTTTCACAGTCCAATCCACTTCTCCATCTTTGGAGATGGCAGGTGTTGCCACCACTCACCATATGCTCAGAGGCACATGTTACCAAATTCTTCCAAGCTACACAGCAGGTGGATTTTTGCCTATTGGTGAATTTTTCTGCTTTTTAATCCGGGAGGTAAGAAATGGGATCCTGTGCAAGTTTGCTGAGAATGGACTGATCATTTGCATGTTTATTGCGTTCAGTGGGATTTACTCCCCTGCAATCATGCTTAGAATAGGTGAAACTGACCACGGGATGGGGAGGAGGGAGGGGAGGAAGGGCAGAGGGGAGGAGGGGGAGGGGAGCAGGCAGGAGTGGTTGGGGAGGGGAAGGACAGGTTTGATCATTTGCATGTTTATTGAGTTCAGTGGGATTTACTCCCATGCAATCATGCTTAGGATAGGTAAAACTGACCAGGGGGAGGGAGGGAGGGCTGGAGTGGGCATCGGAGGAGGAAGAAGGAAGATGGGAGGGGAGGAGGAAGGGAGAGGAGAGGCGAAGGAGGGGAAAGGCAGTTCGTCATTTGCATGCTTATTGAGTTCAATGGGATTTACTCCTATGCAATCTTGGTTAGGATAGGTAAAACTGACCATGGGGGGGAGGAGTGGGAAGAGGAAGGAGCGTATTGGAGGGGGACAAAGGGAGGGGGAGGGGTGGGCAGGATTTGATCATTTGCATGCTTATAGAGTTCAATGGTATTTAATCGCATGCAATCATGCTTAAGATAGGTAAAACTGACTGTGGGAAGGAGGAAGGGGAGGGGGAGGAGGGAGAAGGGGAAGGAGGGTATTGGAAGGGGATGGGGATGGGGAGGGGCAAAGGAAGGGGGAGTGAAGGGGCAAGAGGGAGGGGATAGGAGGGAGGAGAAGGAAGGGTGGGTTTGATCATTTGCATACATTTTTAGTTCAATGGGATTTATTTCTGTGCAATCATGTTAGAAAATGGAAATGGACTGCCTTCAACTCAATCCCAACCTATGGCAACCCTATGAATACAGCTTTCATGGTAAACGGTATTCAGAGGAGGTTTTACTATTGCCTTCCTCTGAGGCTGAGAGGCAGTGACTGTCCCAAGGTTACCCAGTGAGCTTCATGGCTGTGTGGGGCTTCGAACCCTGGTCTCCCAGGTCATAGTCCAACACTGACCTGGGGGAGGGACAGGGAGGAGAGGAGGAGGAGGGGAGGAGATTGGGTGGGTGGGCACTATGCTGAGGGGAAGCCCCTTTCCTTTCCAAAAGGAAAACATTGTGAACAGTATCATTGCTTTTCAGCGTTTCCCTCATCTTTTTATTCTACAGCAAGCACATGCAGCCTCCCACCCAAATTTAAAACAAAGCTGTCCCTGGCCACATCCACACCAGGCCTTTATTTCACTTTGGACAGTCATGGCTTCTCTCAAAGAATCCTGGGAAGTGTAGTTAGTGAAGGGTGCTGAGAGTTGCTAGGAGGCACCCTGTTTCCCTCACAGACCTTCAGTCAGAGTGGCTGACTGTTAAACCAGTCTGGCCACTGGAACTCTATCAGTGGAATAGGAGTCTCCTCTCAGCACTCTTCACAGAGTACACTTCCCAGGATTCTTTGGGGGAAGCCATGACTGTCTAAAGTGAAATAAAGGTCTGGTGTGGGTGTGGCCCCCTGATTAGGCAAGCCAAGCAGCTGTGAGCTGACAGAACACTGACAGTTGGTTCTTACTGAGCATGCCCCGTGTTATCATAGGGTGCCAGCCAAAATTTCTTAAATTAATTAAAAATCAGCCAGGCATTTTTTAAACTTTTAAACTGCAGAAGATGAAGGTCAGAGTATGGGGCAAGGTCACTTATAGGATTACAGGTACTCTGTGAACATGGCTGATTTTTAATGAATTTCAACAGATTATGAGAAATCTGACAGAAGGGATCTAGGGTTTTTCCTCTCTTTTTAGACTTTGAATTCTCTATTCTCTCTGACTGTTTTGTGTATCTCCATGAAAATTTAGAGGGTTGTTAAGCAAGCGTTTCTGAGTTCAGGACTATAAGTTTTGTGAGGTTTTGTTTTGAAATGAGCTTATGGGAAGCATCAGAATGGCATGGAGGTATTTTCAATTTAACATTGTGGAATGTGAAAAATCCATGCTGGCTAGAGTATACAGCCACTCCCGTGGCTGTATAATACAGCATTTATAATTAAATCTGATGATTTGAACATTTAAGATAATTCTCTGGTTAAGCCAGTGTCAAATTTGATTATGTCTCTTCTTTGGTTGATCTTTAGCTTCAGAAGGTTCACTGGCCATAGGGAAGGCTAATTAAATACACTTGAGATTTGTTCAGCCAAAATGTATATCCAATGTTCTATTTCTGTATTTTAGGAACATCCTGCCCCTCTCTGTTTATATTTTCATGTAGAGCAACAAGTTAATTTGGTGACATGATCGCAGCACACGAACGTGGGGGAAATCAGTAAAGGAAGATGACTTTTGCATTATTTTTAAGCATTATTTGGTTCTCTGAGATTAATACCCTGATCAAAGCAACGCAGATTCATCCTTATTACCAACCGTCAGCTGCTTAGGAGGGCCACTGTCTCTTAGAGCCCCACAACACAAACACAGCTTGTTGGCCAATATTGTTCTCTCAGTTAATGTGAGCAACTGCTTCCAAAAAGAATATAGTCATAATAGACATTCACTAGTAAGGCAGAAGGCACATTTGACTATTGAATACGCAAGCGGAAAACAGCAGGGATCTGCACATAAATTTAGCAACTCAGAGAAGAAACTATGAAATTCAGGATCTGGCAAAGTAACTGAAAAACAATGCAACATAAACCTGACCTACAAGAAAATGGGAAAACACTTGAGCTTTAATGAATTACACTTTCCCAATCCACTTGAGTTTGCCACCATACATAGTCTAGTATTGTCCAATAAAATACATTGAATATTTCTTATAATGCTGACTACCCATCTTCCTGAAATCATTTAGTTGACCCAGTGTTACATGTTGTCACAATATTAATACCAGTGCTGTGTTGATAGTGTGTTACTATTTAAGCAAGTTCTATGAGTCTAGGTGGCTTCAGGTATAGTGGTTTTAAAAAAAAAAGTGCCCCTGGGCCATGTCAAATTACTATTGAAACTGACGGAAATAGTTTCAAAGGGGAAAAATGAATATATTTATCAAACCACGTACAAATAGGTGGTGTTCACCATTTATTTAATTTAGTAATATGGAAAATAAATTATGGTGGGCAATGACAACTAATGATGATTAATTTGTATGTATATGGTGCTTTAGAAAGTCTCAGGAATTTGCAACAACCCTGTAAAGTAGGGTTTTAGATGGAAGGCTGAAGCTTACAGACAGTGAGACACCTCAAGACAAAGTACATTAATATCTGAAGCAAGATTTGAAATTGCAGCTTCCGGACTCATTGCTCAGTTATCTGAGTGAATTCATCAATTGTTTTCTCATGTGGGAGCCCCAAATAACTCAATGGCATGCTCATATGGAAGAGTCAAGACATGCAATTAAGTTTTGTTTCTGAATTATGGGGGTTTTTGAGCGAAATGTGGAGGAATAAAAGAACATAAGAGAAAACTGTAAGGGTACAAAATATCTCATTAATGTGACAACCTTTCATTATTTCAATTTTCTGTGTTTGTGATAGCTCTGCTCAAGTATGTGGACCTTCATTCCATCTCTATATGAACATCAGATGCAGATTTGTGTGAGTGACTGGTGTTCTGGAGGTGCCATTTCCCCAAATGAAAGGGAGTGTTTAGTGGTTCCACTCCACAAAGATGATAAATATCACTTTCAAAAGGATACCAAATTTTGATTTAATAAAGTGTGTACAAAAATGTGCAACATTAATTCCCATTGTTCACTCCACTGTTTTTTAAGTTTAGAAGGGCCATTAGACATTTTCCTTCATTTGCTAGATATCTATAATTAAAGAAAGCATGGTATCATTATTACTGTCTCTGGAGCCTGCAGTAAGTATTACAAAGTGCCCTCCACATTTAAAATGTGACGAATTACACCTATCAGGTCAGGTAACATGCTATAACTGCTCTAATTCACTTTGCAGCCCACTAGTCCAATGCCAATTCAGAAGCTCTGCAGAACTCAGTAAATCAAGCAGAAACCTCTGCACAAGACAAAATGGTCCAGGGACATAAATCTGAGGAAATGCGTCTCTAAAAACTGACTTCATAAAAAAAACCTCTTCATTTATCTCTCTCTTTCAAGGTTTTGGGGATCATATACGCTCAATTTTCAAGCAGAATTATACCTGTTTGGATTTCATGCTATAGTATGCAATGCAGCCTATTATGTCTTTGTAAGTTAACAGTAACCTGGGGAAGGGTAGAGACATGGGGAAAGTTTCATCCATGTTAAATGTCTACTAGTTGCCATTTGAGGGAAGATGATAAGTGGCCTGGAGCTATGTGTTCTCAAACTTCAAATAATCAAAGGGAATAAGACCTTCCTGGGCTTAATTCAGAGAAGATATGTTACGTGAAACTAAGCCTTATTTATTTTGTGTTTTATTATACAACCACAAGAGTGGCAGTATATTATAGCCAGCATGAATTGTTCACACTCTGCCATGTTAAACTGAAAATGCCCCCATGCCATTATGCTCATTTCAAAACAAAATCTTACAGAACTTACAGTCGGAAACTCAGAAACGCTTGCTTAACAACCCTCCAAGTTTTCATGGCGATACACAAAACACTCAGAGAAAATCTACAGGTCAAAGTGTAAAAAGAGAGAAAAATCCAGATCTCTGTTGGACTTTTTTCTGTCAGTGGTCTCATAATTTGTTGAAATTAATTAAAAATCAGTCATGTTCACAGAGGCACTTGTTAACAAATTCTGCCAAGCTAAACAGGAAGTGGATTGGACTGTGAAAGACCAACCCAAATTGTGTTTGCATTGTTACAAATTTGTAGGGCAGTCCAATATCTCAGAGAGGAGGTCAGGTCTCCTGCTCCCCAGCTGCATTCAATATAGCTGCCCAATTTCCCTGCTTTTTCAACTTTGATAGAAATAACTGTGGGTTATAGGTACATTCTTAAACTGCAAGGTTTTTTTTCCTATTAATGAATTTATTATTAAATTTATGTTATCTTTCCTCCAAGGAGCTCTAGATACAATACACAGTTCTTACACATACCCATTTTAACCTCACAACAACCCTGGGAGGTAGCCTAGGCTGAGAGAAAAAGAACAGCTGCCCAGCAACACCCACTGAGCTTTATGACTGCTTGGGGATTAGAAACTATATGTTTTGGAATACAACTGCTGGATCAGACCAATGACCCATCTAGCCTAGAATCCTGTTCTTACTGTGGCCAACCAGATCCCTATGGGAAGCCTTCAGGAATTTCTATCAGCCTCAAACAGTCCAACAGATGGTACTGGTACAACTGTACTGGCTAGAGCTGATGAGAGTTGTAGTTCTAAACATCTGGAGGGCACCAGGTGGGGAAAGCTCCTCTAACCACTACACTATACTGTCTCTATTATTTATAATCCTTTGGAAGCTCCTTCTGCTTAGAGAGAAGCATATTGAAAAACGAAAGATGGAACTGAGAGCACACCACTCTTTAGAGAAACAACTTGTCAAACATATAGGGATAGATCAAAGGGAAAAGGCATAAAATTGATTAACATGTCAGAGAGATGTTATCTCTCCATAAGTATATGAGATGTAGAAAAATAGGATTAGATTTACCTGTTACTGTTATTTCTTGACCGAGTAGCCCTCTGTATAGTTATATATACACATTTTTGAATGTGCAAGCCCAGCCATTGGAACCTTTTTGAAAACCCATCTCTGGCTTCCCATCTTCTGAATTTAGAGAAGCGAAGCTATGCACCAAAATAAATGTGTGAACTGTCTTCCACTTTTTTTTTTGCTGCTAACAAAGAAAAATGGGTCTTCCATTGTCTCAGTCAGTCCTAATCCATATGACATACATTATATCACTTCCTATAGCTTGCAGTCAACAAATACCAGACTGGTTTACTCTGTCTGTCCTTTCTACCAATTCACCCCCACCCCCTGGCATGTAAAGAGAGTTTCTAGAAGACACCAGAGTTTCATTACTTTGTATAGCAGCATGGAGAAGAAAAGAAAAAGCAAGAGTCTCTCTGCTGTTTTGTTGCTTAGTCCCAACTAGTGTGGAAGTTAAAAGACTCTACCTTTCTCCTGAGCAACCTGGCAAGCACAAGGGGCTTGGAAGAGTAATGGAGCCTTCTCTACATGGATGCAGATGTAAGATAATAATAGCCAGAGAAATGCACACTGTTTTTTTTAGTAGGCAAACAAATCTCAGTGCAAGAAAAAAACCATCTCTCTTCCAAGCCTTCTTGGAAGAGGAGCTGGAGGAACGACCAAGACTTTTCTGACTTGTAGGAAACCTTGGAGAATGACAAAACAAGTGGGAGTAGGGTTGCCAGGTTCAATCCCTGAGACTGATCCTGTATCTTTAGGAGAAGAGAAAGCCAGCCAAGTGCAGGTGTTCTTGCAACCCTGTAATGGGAAAAACCACAAGGTGGAATTCTCCCTCCCCCCTGCACAACTTTTAAAGATGCAAAAAACCTCTTGGAGGCTGGGCCTAGCCACTTGGATGACTTCCTTGTCTCCTAAAGATACAGGATCAGTCTTAGGGATTGAACCTGGCAACCATAAGTGGGAGGAATGCCTGCTGTTTCTTGCAAGTCCAAAAAGTGTTTGCATCTTACTAAAGCAAACATGGAGGACTGGAGAGAGAGGTGGAATTTGCAGAAACCTTTGGTGAAGAACAGAAACCACAAAAGTGTCTGTTCCATTTTCCAAAGCTTCCTGCAAGTCAGATATGATCCTGCCTCCTACAATGTCTGTCTGTTTGATGAATGGATGTGAGCAGTTCCAGTGATAGATCTCAGCTGTGGTGGGGAAAGGAAGAGATATAAAGGCATGTAATGCATTTGTCCTGATGCGCAACCTATACTCTGCACAAGACGCTACTGTAAGAACAGAATATGGAGAAACCGATTGGTTCCCCATCGGAAAGGGTGTGAGACGGGGTGTATTTTATCACCCTATTTATTTAATCTATACGCAGAACATATCATACGGAAAGCAGGATTGGACCAAGATGAAGGAGGTGTGAAAACTGGAGGGAGAAATATCAATAATTTAAGATATGCAGATGATACCATACTACTAGGAGAAACCAGTAATGATTTGAAAAGAATGCTGATGAAAGTTAAAGAGGAAAGCACAAAAGCAGGACTATAGCTGAATGTCAAAAAGATTAAAATAATGACAACAGAAAATTTATGTAACTTTACAGTTGACAATGAGGACACTGAACTTGTCAAGGATTATCAATACCTTGGCATGGTCATTAACCAAAATGGAGACAATAGTCAAGAAATCAGAAGGCGGCTAGGACTGGGGAGGGCAGCTGTGAGAGAACTAGAAAAGGGCCTCAAATGCAAAGATGTATCACTGAACACTAAAGTCAGGATCATTCAGTCCATGATATTCCCGATCTCTATGTATGGATGTGAAAGTTGGACAGCGAAAAAGGCGGATAAGAGAAAAATCAACTCATTTGGAATGTGGTGCTGGAGAAGAGCTTTGCGCATACCATGGACTGCGAAAAAGACAAATAATTGGGTGTTAGAAGAAATTAAACCTGAACTGTCACTAGAAGCTAAAATGATGAAACTGAGTTATCATACTTTGGACACATCATGAGAAGACATGATTCATTAGAAAAGATAATAATGCTTGGAAAAATAGAAGGAAGTAGAAAAAGAGGAAGGCCAAACAAGAGATAGATTGATTCCACAAAGGAAGCCACAGACCTGAACTTACAAGATCTGAAGAGGGTTGTTCATGACAGATGCTCTTGGAGGTCGCTGATTCATAGGGTCGCCATAAGTCGTAGTCGACTTGGAGGCACATAACAACAACAACAACAACAACAATATACCAAGGATGGGATGTTGATGGACTCCAGTTCCCATCAGCCTCAGCCAACATGCCCAGTAGTCAGAGATGATAGGACTTATGGTCCAACAATATATAGAAGGCCATAGGTTCCCCAGCCCTGATCTGTACAGAAGGATCTAGGGCGGTGCAGTGTGGAAAAGTACGGGCAGTTTTTTGTGTTCCTGCCTTTTAGAATTTTAAAGAGTTTTCATTTGTCACATTGGGTTTCAGTATTGGTGGCTGATTTGGTGGATATAATGTTGGCTGTTGGAGTGACAGTGATGTGAGGCCAGATAGGGTGGTGATTTTAATAGACCCTTTGTCAGTACTAGGGTTGCCAGGTTCAATCCCTGAGACTGATCCTGTATTTTTAGGAGAAGAGAAAGTCAGCCAAGTGCAGGTGTTCTTGCAACCCTGTAATAGGAAAAACCACAAGGTGGAATTCTCCCTCCTCCCTGCACAACTTTTAAAGATACAAAAGACCTCTTGGGGGTGAAAGAAATAGCTGTTCACAGTTTCCGGGATTGTCTTGAGGTACAGGAATGAGAGGGAACTGAAGGAGTTGGGTGTTGTGATTTCATCTGTAGAGACTGTATTTTGGGATCAAAATATTGGGGTCCAGTGCTGGCAATTCTGTGGAAGTTCTCGTAGGTTACCAGAATTCATGATGGGCTGTAATTGAGAAGTCGGAAAGAAGGGCAGAAATGGGGAGAAATGACTGCTGTTTCTAATCTTATCTAAATGGTTGTATTGGCGAGAACCTGTCCTAGACTGGTGTGGTTCTCTGATCAGGAGACATTTGCACTTGGCAAGCAGGTGAGTCTGCCTGTTCAGTCTAACTGTTCAAAGGGCCTACATATTTTATGACCTAACCTTTTTATCTTAAAGTTCAGAATTTTCATAAAAATTCTGTTTTTGCCCTGTGCTAATTATGAATATTCCTACTGAATTAGATGAAAAGCCATTCTAGTCTGGCATTCTGTTCTCATAGTAGCCAACCAGATGCTTATAAAAGCCTGGCAAACAGTGCTCTTCTAACTTGTGGTTCCCAACAACTGGGAATCAGAGGCATACTGCCTCTGACAGTGAAGGCAGAATGTAGCCATTGTGGCTAGTAGCCAATACTAGCTATTGATAGCCTTCTTGTTGCTGAAAACACAGGAGCATCAGGAAGAGCCAGGCTATGGTATTTTTTCACACACTTATTGGAATCACGCTGTGCCTATGTGCCTAATACAGTGGGGAAAAGTGTTTGCAACAAGGCGGGGACCCCTATTACCTATACAAATTTCTGTAAAAGTAGCACAAGAATAACGACGCTAATTAGTGTAATCTAGGATGGTACTTCCATCTGCGTAACTAAAGAATGAGCCACTTTTATTGTTAAAATATATACATGAGTAAAATTTCAGTCACAACATCCAAGGGCCTACATATTTTATGAGCTACCATTTTTATCTTAAAGTTCAGAATTTTCATAAAGATGCTATTTTTGGCCTGTGCTAACTATTAAAATATTCAAATTTTGTGCATAGTTTGCAACCTTATACAGCTGAAGCTGTATGGGAGTAAATGAAGGGTGCAGATGCGCTTCGTAACAGAGAGATGGTATGAATAATCAGCCGTACACAAAATGCATAGCAGATTTACAGGGGTGGGAGCAGGAGAAGTGGAGAGAAAGATATTGAATAAAAATGACAACTCCTATTTTTGATGCTTAATGCAATAAAAAGGACCTTCATTCTTTTATAAAAATGGTTCCTTAAAGGAAAAAAAGTTTATTTGGTGCTAATTATAAAGTCAATGCAACTTTTCCCTGTCAAACTCTAATTCTCTCCTTGTCAAACTCTAATTCTCCCTGAGCATCCATAACTATTTAACATACATTTCACTCCAGGCTCTTTCTGAATTACTGGTTTATATATTCCATTGATAGATTTTTGAAATGACATCTTTTAAAAGACCTTAAATTATGACTCTTAAAAAACTTATTAAAATTATATTGATGGATAAACATTCTGACAGTTTAAACATGGTTTAATTGAAAACCATAAATTGAAAACCATAAATACCCTAACTATTCTCAAACTGCCATCAGATAATAGATAAAAGAGTTTTCACGGATTTTGACACTAGAAATGGCCGTCAACAGTTAGGAGAATTTCTAATAGAATTCTCCCTACAATAGGTATGCAGTAATTCTGCTGCAATTAAAATTATTGTAGATACTTCAGGCTCATTCCACTTTCCCTTTTTATTAAGGACAGACTGTTTTTGTTTTGTCTTAGTGGAAGTGCACATTAATCTTGACTTTAGTGCATGTGGATGTAAACGCATATAAAAAGATACTCTACACCAGTGCACTCACTTCTTTCCCTTTGTCCCTAAATAGTAAAGGCTTATCCACATGGGAGCCTAACTCCATACAAAAGATGGTGCTTTTACTACTGTAGTAGATTTTCAAGGTCCACACTTCTTGCTTCCAGTCTGTTATTTTCTATTCACACAAGTAGGAGTTCCTCTGGGAAGGATTAGTGTCGCTGTTTCCTTGTGGCCCTGCCCCAATTTTTCATGTTTACTCCCTCCGGAGTATCGATAGAAGGCAACAATTTCCTCAGTTTCAATCCTCGTGACTGTTCGGGCTTCAAGGCTGAAGTGAGGAGAGCACTTCGGCATGCAATTGACAAGAAACCGTGAAACTGACTAGACCCCCCCTCCCCTTCTCCATTGACCAAGCCTGCGTGAAAGGCGGATGGGGGGGGAGTGAGTGAAAGGCAAAGTAGGCAGTGGCTGCAGCAGCTTTTGTGGGTGGCAGGTGCAATGAAACATCTTCAGGAAGGCTGATTTCAATAAACTCAGAACAATTGTAAGCATGGTTCCATGGCAAATGACCCTAATGAGAAAATGAGTCCAAGATGGGTGGGAGTTTCTAAAAATGGAAATTCTAAAAGCGCAATGGGAAGCAATTCCAACAAGGAAAAAAGGGGGGAAACAGCAGAAGAAGCCAATGTGGCTTCACAAAAAGCTTAGAGATGACCTGAAAACAGAAAAGGACACATACAGGAAGTGGAAAGAAGGCCAGGCCACAAAGGAAGAGTACAGGCAGGTATCATGGAATTGCCGGGATGGTGTCAGGAAGGCTAAAGCTGAGAAAGAGCTGAGGTTAGTGAGAGATGCTAAAAGCAACAAAAAAGCTTTCTTCAGGTACGTCCATAGTAAAAGACAGAGAAAAGAAAAGGTGGCACAGCTACTCAATGAGGATGGCAAAATGATAACAGATGACAAAGAAAAGGCAGAAGTGCTCAATTCCTACTTTGGCTCAGTCTTCTCCCAAAAAAGGGTCTATGACCCTCCCGGGAAACACGAAGTAGAAGGGGCAGGATTGGAGCTTGAGCTTGACAGACAAATGGTCAAGGAATACCTAATCACTTTGAATGAGTTCAGATGGGCAGGGCCCGATAAACTGCATCCTAGAGTATTGAAGGAACTGGCTGAAGAACTCTCAGAACCGCTGTCTATTATCTTTGTGAAATCGTAGAGGACTGGTGAAGTGCCAGATGACAGGAGGAGAATTAATGTTGTCCCTATCTTCAAAAAGGGCAAAAAGGAGGAACCGGGGAACTACAGACCAGTCAGCCTAACATCAATTCCTGGAAAAACTCTGGAGCAGATTATAAAGCAGTCAATCTGTAAGCACCTTGAAAACAATGCAGTGATTACTAGGAGCCAACATGGATTTATGAAGTACAAATCCTGCCAAACTAATCTTATCTCTTTTTTTGACTGGGTAACCTCCCTTGTAGACTGTGGTAATGCTGTGGACATAATAGATCTCGACTTCAGCAAAACTTTTGACAAAGTGCCCCATGATATTCTGATTAGAAAGCTAGCTAAATGTGGGCTGGATGGAACAACTATCAGGTGGATCCATAGCTGGCTCCAGAATCATACTCAAAGAGTGCTTATCAATGGTTCCTTCTCAAACTGGGCTGAAGTAATGAGCGGGGTACCACAGGGCTTGGTCCTGGGCCCAGTGCTCTTCAACATTTTTATTAACAACTTGGATGAGGAGGTACAGAGCATGCTTATCAAATTTGCAAATGATACAAAATTGGGGAGCATAGCTAATACCGTGGAAGAGAGAAACAAAATTCAAAGGGACCTTAATAGGATGGAGCATTGGGCTGAAAACAACAGAATTAAATTCAACAGGGATAAATGCAAAGTTCTACACTTAGGAAAAAGAAACCAAATGCACAGTTATCAGATGGGGGATACTTGGCTCAGCAATACGACATATGAGAATGATCTTGGAATTGTCATTGATCACAAGCTGAACATGTGTCAACAGTGTGATGTGGCTGCAAAAAAGGCAAATGCTATATTAGGCTGCATTAACAGAAGTATAGTTTCCAACTTGCGTGAAGTATTAGTTCCCCTCTATTCAGCACTGGTTAGGCCTCATCTTGAATACTGCTTCCAGTTTTGGTCTCCGCACTTCAAGAAAGATGCAGACAAACTGGAACAGGTTCAGAGGAGGGCAACAAGGATAATCATGGGACTGGAAACCAAGCCCTATAAGGAGAGACTGAAAGAACTGGGCATGCTTAGCCTGGAGAAGAGAAGACTGAAGGGAGATATGATAGCACTCTTTAAGTACATGAAAGGCTGCCACACAGAGGAGGGCCGGGATCTCTTCTCGATCGTCCCAGAGTGCAGGACATGGAATAATGGGCTCAAGTTGCAGGAAGCCAGATTTCGACTGGACATCAGGAAAAACTTCCTAACTGTTAGAGCCATATGACAATGTAACCAATTACCTAGAGCGGTAGTGGGTTCTCTGACACTGGAGACATTCAAGAGACAGCTGGACAGTCATCTGTCAGGAATACTTTGATTTGGATTCCTGCATTGAGTAGGGGGTTGGACTTGATGGCCTTATAGGCCCCTTCTAACTTTACTATTCTATGATTCTATGATCTCAGGGAAAAGGCTGGGGAGAAAAGAGGATTCTGCACCTGAGAAAGTGGGGACACGCACCCCCCTGCAGGATGAAATACAATGGCAATTCTGATTAGATACCTTGGAAACTGAGACCATCGCTGGTTACAAGGAGTGAAGGAAGGAAGTTTCCTGGGAGAGAAAGGGGGAAAAGAAAGGAGGGCTGCAGAAGATGTCTATGGAGGTAGACAGAGCAGTCAGCTGGAAGTCGCTGGTTAAGCCACCGGAAACAAAAAGGAATTCATGGGACAGTTACAGTGGGCAGAGAAAGGGGAACAGCTGAAAGTGAAGATTCACCCACCCACTAAAAAACATCAAAGCAAAGCACCTACAAGGAGGAGTGCAGCTGAGACGGTTTTTTCTCCCCTTTTTGCATTATCAGCGGATTGCATTAATAATTTAAAGGGGAAAACTGTATCCTAGCTTGTGCTTGCCTGCAACGTCATGTGAACCATGCAAATTAAAAGGGGATGCAAGTAGCACCAAACACACAGTAAATCACCATGTGGATGAGCCCTAAATATTGCCAAATGTGTTTGACTAAACAGCTTTCTTAAAAGTAAAGCCACATCCCTTGTAAAATTAAACATTCTTAAATCTGAGTTTGTTTTCATTAAGGGAAAAGTTTATGGGTCCTTTTCACACGTTACATGAGTGTACAGACTGTGTACCTGGGTACACAAGTAGTTGAGCTGTATACTCATAGTTATTCACAGGTAACAATCAAAGAGTGTACAGTCTCCATTATATACACATTTGCTGCCAGGAGAAGAAAATGGCTTCAGTGACACTTATTAAATGCACCACTGAAGCAATTCCCTTTTACTGGCAATAAGGCAAGTCGTGCTGGGTCTGTTATACTTCCTGAAACTGTTTCCTGTCAAGGCTTACATTCAATAGAACGAGTTTTGGCAGAAAGGGGAGTGTAGTGACTCTTCATTTTTCCTGCAGATTTTTAAGCTTTAAAATTAAAACACCAACTTTTAAAAAGAAAATACCAACTTCTGTAACTATCATAATTATAGCTATTAAAATATTGAATTTTTCATTGCCTGTTATTCTTAAAAACAAATCCCTGGGCTAAGAAATATTTAATTCTAAGCGTATATATTTTTGGCTTGCTCTGGTTGGTGGATCTTGGGTTTTTGTAATCATCATCATCATCATCAGAAGTCTAACCATCCTGATCTACAGTATTACAACCTACAAGGCAGGTTTGTGTTACCATGCTTCTAGTAGCAGTTTCTAATAGAGGCAGCCATTATCAAGTATTTGACCATCTGGTGTGTCTAATTTTGATGCATGACACTTGATGCAGAAGGTGAGAGGTGCATAGAGATGAGCAAATCCACAATGGTTTTTTTCTCAGTTTCTGGGTACACAGTAGAAAGGTGACACTGCTTTTTTGAGAATGCCTTTTTTGGCAAAGTTTTGAAGTCTTACTTCTGCCCTTTTAGTTTCATTCTTGTAAGCACTCCTTTGAACCATTTTAGTGCAGGCATGGCCAGAAGGTAGATTGTAATCTATTTGTAGTCAATTGGCAAGAGCTTCTGGCTTCCAGTTGTTTAACAATAGCAACAAAAGGATACAAATTTGTCTGGAAACTTGACAACTGAAATTAAGAGTGCTTGTGGAAACTAGTAATAGATCTGTGTGTGGAAAGACTGTGAGCTGATCTCAGTTCTGATAACCCTGTGCTCAGCAACTTCTCCAAAGACATCATGCTCTTTCATACTAGACATATGTCTTTTCTTTTGCAGCAGGCTTTAGTTGGTGGCTCTTGGGGTTCTAGTAAAACACAGGGTAGATCCCAGACTCTGCAACAGCAGTGTTCTCTCAGTAATGGCAGCATTGCCATTCACTGAATGGGGATGGGACAAGGTGCCTGCAAGTTCAGGGCTGGTGGCACCACCATCCTGCAGCAGGTTGGCACACACCTGCAGGCTTGTGCTGCATTCCACCAAAGTAACCCCAACCTTGCTATCTCTGTGCCACTGCCATTCTCCCCCCCCATATCACTGCTGACCTATGCCATCAAATTATTGGAAGAGTCGTGGCCATATTTCTCTCTCTTGACCTTTAGGAGGAAATATAAAGCACACAACAGAATTTACATTACCATTGATTTCAATAGGTTTTAAAAGACCAAGGAAGAAAAGTATAGTGCGTAATTTATATTGGATTTATAGAGGTACTGTAGTGTACAGGTTCTGCAAAAGCCAGTGTGGTGTAGTGATAAGAATACTGGGCTAGGGCTTGGGAAACCTGGATTCAAATCCTCATTCAGCCATGAAACTCACTGGGTGACTTTTGGGGCAGTCACCTTCTCAGCCTAAACTATCTCATAGGGTTATTTTGAGGATATATTGGGGAGGTGCAGGACCATGTATGTCACACTGAGCTCTTTGCAGGAAAGCTGAAATATAAAGGAAACAAGGCATTAAATAAAATTATAACTACAACCCTATGCACATTTACTTGAGAGTAAGTTCCATTGAACTGTGAAAGTTACTTTTGATAAACTTGCTTCGGCTTATGTTGTTAAGATACTAGGGATAACTATTACCCGAAGTTTCTATTATTTATTGATAACTATCATTTCTGAGCAATGCATTATCTAGCCATTAAGTTATTTTATTATTGCAGTTGTGACTGCAGCTATTATTCATTATAACCCACAGGGGGGTTGGAGGAAGTTTAAAGCAGATTTTTTGGAATCTATTTGTGGCACTATCCTGAAGAGTAGGTGTTAGGGTTGCCAGGCTCAGGGCCTGAGAATGATTCTGGCTGGGCCTGGCAACCAAGAGGTCTTCTGTATCTTTAAAAAGTTGTGCAGGGGAAAGGGAGAATTTCACCTTGCATTTTTTCCAATTACACTGTTGCAAGAAAACCTGCACTTGGCTGAATTTTCTCTTCTCTTAAAGATGCAGAATCATCCTCAGGGCCTAAGCCTGGCAACCCTAGTAGGTGTACTGCTCGTAAGAAGAAACAATAAGAGTCACATGATGACACTTTGAACATTTAACAGACATTATACATTTTATAAAATTTATTGATAAATCACCTAGTGTTTAAAGTAAAGGATTGAATTTAGAACTTAACGGCTGTAATTCTATGTTCACTTTCTCTTCAGGAGTAAGATGCAATAAACTCAATGAAACTTACTTCTGAATAAACATGGTTAGGACTGCACTGTAACTTCAGATTCATAAGTCTTTCTCCCCATCCCCTTTACAAGATTACTGGTACATTCTCCCACCTTCTCTCCAGATAGCAATTTGCACTTGTCTGAGCCCACAGGGGCCACACAAGTTCTGCTTCAGTGTCTTAGGGTCCTCCCCCCAAGCCTTTTCTCTCTTCATTACCTCTCTGTTCTTTCACCTCTTCCTACATTTCCCTCAAAATGATGCTGAAATAGGGTTGCCAGGCTCAGGGCCTGAGACTGATCCTGTATCTTTGAATGGAAATGGACTGCCTTCAAGGAAAAGAGAAAGTCAGCCAAGTGCAGGTGTTCTTGCAACACTGTAATAGGACAAGGTGGAATTCTCCCTTTCCCCTGCACAACTTTTAAAGATACAGAAGACCTCTTGGTTGCCAGGGCCGGCCTCCACCTTGTGGTTTTTCCCATTACAGTGTGGCAAGGACACCTGCACTTGGCTGACTTTCTCTTCTCCTAAAGATACAGGATCAGTCTCAGGCCCTCAACCTGGCAACTTTATGCTGCAGTCCTATCCCAACCCCACTTACCTGGGAGTAAGTTCCACTGAGCTCAGTGGGACTCACTTCTGAGTAAACATGGTTAGGACTGTACTATGAGCAGACACACAGGCAAACTCCCCTCCCTTTCTCTACCCCCTAACTGTTTCTACTAAGGGGCTGGAATCCTAATCCTTCTTACCTGGGACTAAGTCCCACCAAACTGAATGGGATTTACTTTAGACTAGGTTTGGGGTTAGGATTGTACTATGAATGTAATCAAACTTAATTTTGTAAAAATTAACAATGTAAACAGTCCTTGCCTCGCTCTAGCTTCTCTAACAGAACTAGTGCTTTTTTAGGCACTCCTAACTCCATTTACCTGCAAGTAAACCCCATTGAATTAAGTGAGACCTACTTCTGAGTAGACATTTTTCCTCCTTGCTTCCCTCAAGCTCATTGCTAGCACACAGAAGCTCCACTCCACCTACCTGGGAGTAAGCCCCACTGAACTCTGTGGGATTTACTTCTGAGTAGACATGATGAAAGTTAAAGAGGAAAGCACAAAAGCAGGACTACAGCTGTACGTCAAGAAGACTAAAGTAATGACAACAGAAGATTTATGTAACTTTACAGTTGACAATGAGGACATTGAACTTGTCAAGGATTATCAATACCTTGGCACAGTCATTAACCAAAATGGAGACAATAGTCAAGAAATCAGAAGGAGGCTAGGACTGGGGAGGGCAGCTGTGAGAGAACTAGAAAAGGGCCTCAAATGCAAAGATGTATCACTGAACACCAAAGTCAGGATCATTCAGTCCATGATATTCCCGATCTCTATGTATGGATGTGAAAGTTGGACCAGCGAAAAAGGCGGATAAGAGAAAAATCAACTCATTTGGAATGTGGTGCTGGAGGAGAGCTTTGCACATACCATGGACTGCGAAAAAGACAAATAATTGGGTGTCAGAAGAAATTAAACCAGAACTGTCACTAGAAGCTAAAATGATGAAACTGAGTTATCATACTTTGGACACATCATGAGAAGACATGATTCATTAGAAAAGACAATAATGCTGGGAAAAACAGCAGGGAGTAGAAAAAGAGGAAGGCCAAACAAGAGATGGATTGATTCCATAAAGGAAGCCACAGACCTGAACTTACAAGATCTGAGCAGGGTGGTTCATGACAGATGCTCTTGGAGGTTGCTGATCCATAGGGTTGCCATAAGTCGTAATCGACTTGAAGGCACATAACAACGGAAGACCTCTTGGAGGTTGGGCCTAGCAACCAAGAGGTCTTCTGTATCTTTAAAAGTTGTGCAGGGGGAAGGGAGAATTCCACCTTGTGGTTTTTTCCATTACAGAGTTGCAAGAACACTTGCACTTGGCTGACGTTCTCTTTTCCTAAAGATACAGGATCAGTCTCAGGCCAAGAACCTGGCCACCCTAGTACAGAGTAATGTATGAATACCCCCTTCAAGGGACTGGTACACATGGTGATTTGAGAAATCACCACGTATATACTCTTTCTCAAGAGCAGCTGAACCCAGGTACAGAGGGCTTGTACCCAGGTACAGAGTAAGGTGTGAATACTCCCCTGGTCAATTTACTTACATATTCCGTTTCAGAAGGCAATGCAGCACAGGCTGTTGACTATCAGGCACAGTAGGTAGAAAAAGCTTTTAGCAAAGTGAAATAATGAAAAGAGGTAAGACTTGAGCAGTATTCCTTGGTGTGAGGCTAAGAGTATTAAAATATACAACAAACTTTTCCATCTGTGAAGGTTTGGAGGTATATGACCAGGGCTTAAAAGCAAATCACATGAGGAACCTTAGCGCTAGAAAAGTAGAGATGGGGAGGAAAAACAACCTTTGGGCCACCCCCTGAGACTAGACCAGTGGACCTGGCCTTCACAGAATAGTATAACTTACTACATGAAACTTAAGACCCTGTTACTGTTGATAGGAGGGCCACTTTTCTGACCTAGAATACCAGTGTCTCATCATGGCCTGCATTCCCCCATCTGAAATGTTCACATTTTCTTTCTTTTATTTTTGTCAAACAGCAGGTAGCCACTTTGGAAGGTTTCTCGGAGAGGACCCAATAATGAGTGATGACAGGTCAGTTTCCTCATGCCTATCCAAAGTGACCAAAGTAAAATGTCTCAGGGAAATCCTGGGATAACCTTTACTGCATGGGGAGTCTTCACAAGTAGACAAGGCTACCTGCTTTAAAATGTATTTATTTTAAAGAAATAACATATTGAAAAGGAACTTCACATCTTGATCCTAAAATACTTGCATTTGTGTGCCTGCCTGCAGTACTCCTTAATGTTCCTCCTGCACAAGCAGAACATCACTATGTTGTTATCTGGCACTCTGCACCAAACTGAGCTCCTGGAACAAACTCAGTTCACTGAGCACATGTTCACGTGTTGCCACTAGTAATGGCTAGTTCTGACATTATAGATGTGACTAGAAAGGCAAACAAAAATGGCAGGGAATGAAGTTGGAAAAGTGACATGCAAATTCACAAATGGAAACAAATGAAATCTGTATACCTAAAAAGTAGGAAGCTACCTTATACTGAGTCAGGCCATTGTTCTGTCTAGCTTGGTGCTATGCTAATTGGCAGTGGCTCTCTTACGCAGGTGTCTTTTGCAGCCTTTCCTGGGATGCCATGGACTGAACCTGTGACCTTTGGCATACAAAGCATATACGCTACTGAAGTATGCCCCCTTCCCTATACTTGTTTTGCTTTGTTTATTCCTTACACTTATGTCTCACTTTTCTTCCAAGGTTTAGAGTGACATTCCATTTTATATTGTTGCGTGCCTCCTGAAATCTCAGAGGGGTGAGATTTTGGGGGTCCCTGCGCCCATCCAGGGCTTGGTTTCCTTTGGGAAGGTCAGCGGAGCCTGCAGTGTCTTTATGAAATATGGTTTATTTATTTACACACATTCCAACCTGAGCTCAAGGATGGAGGGGTTGAATGCATCAGCTGTCCAATATCCAGCTTTTCCATCTGGGTTGCAGGAGGCACCCCAAAGGCCATGGTGCAGAGAGCCAGTCTCTCTGCCTGCCTTCCAGTTCCCAGCCAAAATCTCTAGACACAACTCAAATTACCAGCCTCTGCTGGGCTCCAGGAAGTGGAGGATCCTTTGCTGAAGAGTTTCAATGACAAAAGGGTCTCCCTGGCCCATTCACCATTGCTAGGCAACTGATCAGCCCATTATCTTACGTGGCCAATCTATTTGGTTAACAAAGGAGATTCATCTGGCTAGCAGAGCCAGCCCCCAGGCATAGGATTCCAAATCAGAGGCTGGAAAGGTGACCCATAGGAATCATCCATCTCAACCCCCATGATCATAACAATATCCTCACAACAACCCTTTGAGGTAGGTTAGCCTAAGAAGGTGTAGCTAGCTCAACACCACCCAATGAGCTTCATGGCAAGCAGTGTTTCAAACTCAAATCTCCAGCATGGCTGGGGCTGATGGAGGCTATAGTCCAAAACATCTCAAGGGCACCAGGTTGATGATGGCTGTACTACACTGTTGTAGTTCAATTGTGCAGTTCCATGTGTCAGACTTACTTTTGACCTCTGATATGCTGAAGGCCCTGTTTCTGTGCAATTCCATATTCTTTCATGGTGTGAAACGGAAGCCTTTCATGAAAGAGGTGTTTTTCAAAAAATAAAATAAAACCCTAGTTTTTCAGTGTGAACCTGTGAAACATTTTTAATAGAAATACTGAAGACAGACAGCACAGGAAGAAGGGATAACTTAATCAAAACTCTCAGATGAAAAGTTACTGATCCTAAAAAAAGTCTAGTAACTTCTAGTTCCTCTCTGATCTGTGTGTGACTTTTCTATTTAATTTGCTTAAGCTTGGCAAAGGTGGACAAGTAAGAGAGGTTTTATGAGAGAGATTCTTTTACAGCAACACAACCAGATTCGAAACATTTGGAAAGCCTTAGCTTTACACTGTGGGAGTATTTCTGCATTAGATTCCTCTGCAGAAAAGGCAGCTGTGTAACTTTTTGATAGCTTTTAATAGAAGCAGAACAATTTAGCCAACGCTAGAAGGGACAAGCTGTACCATCAACTGCTCCTTGTTCTGTCTAGTCCAAAATTCTGTTCTCGCAGTGGCCATCCATATGTCTATGGCGAAGCCCACAGGCAGGGCATGAACACAATAGCAATGAACACAAAATCAAAATGGCCATAACATTCTTGTTTCTTGACCTACGGTCAGGACATTTGGAGACATGGTAGCTGCTGTATAGGGGATTAAACCTGCCAGATTACAGGAGGATAGCTCCATGAGTTTTCATGCTAGCCACCTTTAAATATTTTAAAATTAAAATGGACATAACAGTTTTGGTTTTTTCACACATGGACATGGAATTTGGTAACTTGCTCGTCCCTATAGAGGGAATTAACCATGCCAAATTTCAGGTGGGTAGCTCTAGGGGTTTTTATGCTAGCCACCTTTAAAGTTTGATTTTTCCAAGAAAGATTTCTTTTTTTTAAAAAATGAAAAGATTTAATCTGAAGCAAAATACATTTGAAGGGGTGGTTCAAAGAAGGTCCAGGGAATCAACCTTCCATATCTAATCTGATCTAGGAGTGTTATATAACCAAAAGCAAGTTTCTATGTGTGGACTTGCTCTTCTGCTGTTGTGCAGGGGAGAGGGGTAAACTGTTATACAAGAGAAAGGAGAATCTAACATCTTTGGCACAGGTAAACAATAGATAATCAGAGCTATCCACTTCTTAAAGGGAAGAGGGAGGGAAGTGCCATATTCAGACCCTTTCCTATACATGTTTTCAACTAAATGGTGGTCCACTTAGCTAGAAAGTGTTGGGGTGGGGCTTTCCATAGCATGGCAATCAATTTCCACTTTTCTGCTATATTCATTGTTTCCTGGATTGCAACTAGTAATTAAAAAACAACCAACCAAATGTATTGGTACAAGTCACTTGTCATTATAGGAAGCAGTTGATAAATATTAAGCATAAAAGAAAATAGCTGGAAGATGTTTTTCTTAGGAAAGAAAAGTCCTGGATGTGGGTCTTGTTTTTCTGAATTTCACAGGCACAAAGCAGCAACACCTTTGAAAAAAACTGTAAGCCTCCTGCTGTCCTTGATATGTGTCTGGATTCTAGCCTGTAGATAAATCAAGAGCTCCAATATCCAAATATGTCTTAGAAGCTGCACAACAAGAATAATGATGGAAAATGTCTGCTGTTCAGTCGCTGATCACAAACACTGAAACCAACAGTCCATTCATCTGTCACGTACTAATATTGTTCCAGCAATATTAAGAAGGGAGAAAATGATGTACTTTCAGCGAAATTAATATGTACATCCACTGCTCATGAAGAACAGCAAAGTCCTCATGCCCTGGAATTAGTTGTCAAAGCAAACAAGATAGGACAGGCAAGCCCAGTTCCTTATGCAATGGCCAACAGTGCTTGCCCATTCCCCCTGATGTAGTAGACAAATACATTAAGTAAAACAGAAATGAGAGGGGCCAAAACATACAGTGCAGATATGGGATACTGTAATGCTGTTCAAGCTCACTGAACCTTTAACATTGATGTAACTATGTAGGTGATTTGTGACATAAGAACATAAGAAGAGCCTGCTGGATCAGGCTAGTGGCCCATCTAGTCCAGCATCCTGTTCTCACAGTGGCCAACCAGGTGCCTGGGGGAAGCCCGCAAGCAGGACCCGAGTGCAAGAACACTCTCCCCTCCTGAGGCTTCCGGCAAATGGTTTTCAGAAGCATGCTGCCTCTGACTAGGGTGGCAGAGCACAGACATCATGGCTAGTAGCCATTGATAGCCCTGTCCTCCATGAATTTGTCTAATCTTCTTTTAAAGCCGTCCAAGCTGGTGGCCATTACTGCATCTTGTGGGAGCAAATTCCATAGTTTAACTATGCGCTGAGTAAAGAAGTACTTCCTTTTGTCTGTCCTGAATCTTCCAACATTCAGCTTCTTTGAATGTCCACGAGTTCTAGTATTATGAGAGAGGGAGAAGAACTTTTCTCTATCCACTTTCTCAATGCCATGCATAATTTTATACACTTCTATCATGTCTCCTCTGACCCGCCTTTTCTCTAAACTAAAAAGCCCCAAATGCTGCAACCTTTCCTCGTAAGGGAGTCGCTCCATCCCCTTGATCATTCTGGTTGCCCTCTTCTGAACCTTTTCCAACTCTATAATATCCTTTTTGAGATGAGGCGACCAGAACTGTACACAGTATTCCAAATGCGCCCGCACCATAGATTTATACAACGGCATTATGATATCGGCTGTTTTATTTTCGATACCTTTCCTAATTATCGCTAGCATGGAATTTGCCTTTTTCACAGCTGCCGCACACTGGGTCGACATTTTCATGGTGCTGTCCACTACAACCCCGAGGTCTCTCTCCTGGTCGGTCACCGCCAGTTCAGACCCCATGAGCGTATATGTGAAATTAAGATTTTTTGCTCCAATATGCATAATTTTACACTTGTATATATTGAATTGCATTTGCTATTTTTCCGCCCATTCACTCAGTTTGGAGAGGTCTTTTTGGAGCTCTTCGCAATCCCTTTTTGTTTTAACAACCCTGAACAATTTAGTGTCGTCAGTAAACTTGGCCACTTCACTGCTCACTCCTAATTCTAGGTCGTTAATGAACAAGTTGAAAAGTACAGGTCCCAATACCGATCCTTGAGGGACTCCACTTTCTACAGCCCTCCATTGGGAGAACTGTCCGTTTATTCCTACTCTCTGCTTTCTGCTTCTTAACCAATTCCTTATCCACAAGAGGACCTCTCCTCTTATTCCATGACTGCTAAGCTTCCTCAGAAGTCTTTGGTGAGGTACCTTGTCAAACGCTTTTTGAAAGTCTAAGTACACTATGTCCACTGGATCACCTCTATCTATATGCTTGTTGACACTCTCAAAGAATTCTAATAGGTTACTGAGACAGGACTTTCCCTTGCAGAAGCCATGCTGGCTCTGCTTCAGCAAGGCTTGTTCTTCTATGTGCTTAGTTAATCTAGCTTTAATAATACTTTCTACCAGTTTTCCAGGGACAGAAGTTAAGCTAACTGGCCTGTAATTTCCAGGATCCCCTCTGGATCCCTTTTTGAAGATTGGCGTTACATTTGCCACTTTCCAGTCCTCAGGCACGGAGGAGGACCCAAGGGACAAGTTACATATTTTATTTAGCAGATCAGCAATTTCACATTTGAGTTCTTTGAGAATTCTCGGGTGGATGCCATCCGGGCCCGGTGATTTGTCAGTTTTTATATTGTCCATTAAGCTTAGAACTTCCTCTCTCGTTACCACTATTTGTCTCAGTTCCTCAGAATCCCTTCCTGCAAATGTTAGTTCAGGTTCAGGGATCTGCCCTATATCTTCCACTGTGAAGACAGATGCAAAGAATTCATTTAGCTTCTCTGCAATCTCCTTATCGTTCTTTAGTACACCTTTGACTCCCTTATCATCCAAGGGTCCAATTGTCTCCCTAGATGGTCTCCTGCTTTGAATATATTTATAGAATTTTTTGTTGTTGGTTTTTATGTTCTTAGCAATGTGCTCCTCAAATTCTTTTTTAGCATCCCTTATTGTCTTCTTGCGTTTCTTTTGCCAGAGTTTGTGTTCTTTTTTATTTTCTTCATTCGGACAAGACTTCCATTTTCTGAAGGAAGACTTTTTGCCTCAGAAATGTCCTGTACAGCTTACAATGGGATTGGAGGAAAAATTTGGTTCAGTTTTTATTTACAGGGCCAGCTCCAGGCATTCCGGGGCCCTTGGGCACCAGCCTGCCCCGGGCCCCTCCACTACTCTTCTGCGATCCGTGGTGGAGCCGCCCGCCATCCCCCCGCTTCACTAACCTTTCTCTGCTGTTTTTTTTGTGGCTGCGTGCACTGCGCGCGCTGGGTTGCCATCAATGAAGATGACAGCAGAGGCTTCAGCCCCTTATAGAAACCTCGGCTGCCATCTTGATTGATGGCAACCCTGCAAGCACTGCAAAAAACAGCAGAGAGAAAGGTAGGTGAAGTGGGGGGATGGTGGGCGGCTTGGAAGCTCCTTCTGTCCTGCAATCTGCTGCTCCTGCCGCAGATCGCGGAAGGGGAGCAGAGGGGCCCCTCAGGGGCCCCTGTAGCTCCAGGGGCCCTCGGGTCAGTGCCCCACCTGGCCGCCCTTTAGAACCGGCCCAGAGTGTTCCGAAAATAATACATGGACTAAAACTTAGCTATTCTTTGAAATTTGCACTTCTCTAAATTTTGTGATGCAGTTCTCCAACCAAAAAATGTGTACAAAAATGTATATATTAGGGGAAATAATGCTAAAATGAATTTGAGAAAATTGCTTGCAAAAGAATGTGAGTAATAGGAGAAATGTACACTAAATATGAAATTTCACTGAGGACTTTAAAAAAACCTTGCAAAGTGATGCAGTTATTTGGTAAACTGAATTTAAGATTGGGAAAACAAGACACTGACAGAAATCAGCACTGATTTGTCCACCCCTAATTCAAAGGAAATTATTCCAAAGAATAAGTATGCATAAGATCATGGTTTCATGCATTGTCCTTAGTTACATTTGCTCCGCAGATAAGTCCAACTAGACAGGACAATGTTTTTGTCCAAGCAAGGCTACTTAGGACTGCAGCTTCTCATTCTCAAGGGGTTTTGCCTGGAAGGGAACAGAACTGCCGCCTCTGGAGTGTACCAGCATCTCATTCTCATTATTAGGAGTGAGTTGTGAGCTAATGGTCTAGCTTTGTATTACGTGTTTGGTGCAACAAGGTGATGGCAGGAACACTATATTGAAAGATCCCATTTTTCCTACTCACTATACTGTAAGTACCCTAATCCATTTTGAGGCTATAAGGCTTTTTACATAACATTGCTCAGTGGCACAACATGGTGATTAACCTCTAAATGACTTGCCGCTGAACATGTAAGCCTAGTTCATGGAAAAGCATTATGTTTGAAGATGATGCACAGGCTATGGCTGTGGTGTTTCACACAATTCATACAATAGTAAACATGGGATGGGTCTGATCCATTGCAGAAGCCTGGGCAGGGCTCATAGAGAGGCTTTACCATTTGCGCCCAATGCAATGGCAATCAGGATTCTCTGTACCTATTACTGGCAATGGTATGAATGGTTTTTAAAGACTATTTAGTCTTTAAAAACCATTCATACCATTGCTAATGAGCTGTGATATGGAAATGTTGCCCATTATATTGCAATCCTCAAAGTCTGTTGATACAATATGATTTCATTAATTAGTCTTCAGAAACCTCTACTTCCAGATTTTCCACAGTGCTGCACCCATAGTGTAGATCCGTAAAAATGATCCCTAGGATCACTGAAAGGCTAGATCCTACCTGACCATTTTATCAGTATCCATTCATCAGGTTGGAAGGATTGAGAATATATGAGAGATTAATACAAGGGGAAAAGACAAAGATAGCAAAAGAGGGCTTAGGTCAGGGACCTAGATGAGCACTGGCAAGCTTGATAAAGCTTTTTAAATGGAAAAACAGATAAGCACCAGGAATCCATTGAGGGTTAAATGAGGACACTTTCCTATAGCCCATGTGCCCCAGTGCTTTCCATTAGCTAACAGGTTGCTGATGCAATTGTGTACATGTTCACGTGTTAGAAAAAAACTGCCCAGTGTTCCAATGCACACAATTGCTTGTGTGCATTATTTTTATGGAGGCAAGAGGGAGGAAATCACAGCAAACAATGGAAGTCATGGAAAGCTGCAGCAATTGCAAACTCTACAGAGGCAGCAATGATTTCGAGATCCAAAAAGCTGTGCCGAAAGAATGACAGATTTTAAAAAATGCATAGGTGCTATTCTACAATTAAATGTAATTTAGAACCCAGAATCCAGGGGAAAATTTAGATAAAGGGAATTTAAGAAGTATATCTCTATATATGTGTGGCAAACATTTTACTCTTATTATCATCTTAATTTCAGACAAACAAAGGGTGAGGAATCTGACTAGAGCAGCGTTTCCCAACTAGTGGGCCACCAGATGTTGTTGGACCACAATTCCCATCTTTCCCGACCATTGGCCATGCTGGCTGAGGCTGATGGGAGTTGTGGTCTGTGAGGCGTCCTTCCCTGGCTCTCCCTGTCAGGTTCCTACCTGCTCGTGGTTACTGCCTGTCTCTAGGCACCACCAGGGACTCCACCAGTCCGGACCACACTCTCTTATGGTTTACCTATCCGCTCTAGCACAGATCTCAACAGATCCCCCTGCTAGGCAACCACCAGTAACGTCCCAATACTAGTATTCCCAGAGACTCTGAATACTGGTATTGTTATTCTCTTCACCGCTGCCACCATTTGTTACAGTTCCCCTTCAGCCTTGGTCATTACCTTACCCTCCCTTCTGGTCTGTGAAACCCCAGCCAAGGATCAGGCCTTTGGTAAACCAAATTAAGTATTTATTAAAGATAACAAAGCTAACAAGATTAACAAGATTTCTTCTTAAGGCACATAAGCATATGGTTTTACTCAATACTAATCTGAACTCCACCCCCCTCCTTCTTCACTCTCTCCTGGCAAACAACTCTCTCAAACCCCACCAAGCAATCCACTCTTTCTCTTCTCCCCCCCAGATTCGACTCTCACTCTTCCTTTTATACATTCAGCCATTTTAAACACTCAGCCAATCATCTCGCATTCTACTGCCCAGTCACTCCCCCTCCTCTTTCACTCCACTTACCATGTATCTTCTAAAACAACAACACTTACCATATATACATTAATATAGGAACATCACATGGTCCAACAACATCTGGTGGCCCACTAGTTGGGAAAGGCTAGACTAGAGCCACATAGCGACTGTGTGTGGTAGAATCAGGATGAGACTTCACAGATGCTGTATCAGGAAGACTTGGGCGTCCAGTTCAGCTCAAAATACCAAGAGAGAGCCACAGATAGAAAGCATTCAAAGCCATTCTCTAAACATATAGCGTACACACATATGCACCCTTTCCCAATATGCTGATCAGCTTCCTAATCATTTAATAAATAGCAATGCCATCTGCAAAGACATCTTGCTTTATTACCAATATATTAGCTTGTTGCCTTGTCTGGGTAAGCACAGTGTATTTGTTAAAAGAGTGTCTGAGAACCGCAAGGTAATTGCTCTTTACAATGACTGGCTATATCTGGTGAAAATGAATCAGTGATCTCCATTATAACAGAAACTATTTAAAAAACTGGAGAGTACAGCTAGTCTCTTTGATGCTGAAAAGGAAAAAATTCAATAGGCAGTCTTATCAGGCTGTCCAACAAAGCAGAAATAAGGGCTGCAGGCAGGAGCAGGCCGATATCATGGGTCACTGGGAAAATAAGTTGAATGTAGCAACACATGGCTGTTCAACTGGTAGCCAGTTACCTAAGCAGTGGTTCTTAACCTTTTCCACTGTCAGCACCCCTTGGATTTCCAAAATATGCTCTCGCACCCCCTGAAAAAATACAGTTCATTTTTAACTTTAATTTAATTTAATTTAATTTTAATGTGTGTTTTAGCCTAACTTAGCTAAGATTAAATTAATTTTTAAAATCTCTTGAACAACGCCTCGCACCCCTAGAAAAAGTGTCTCGCACCCCCGGGAGTGCATGCACCCCAGATTAAGAACCACTGCAAGAGGATAGCAGAGTGTGGCTGTAGTTGGGCTTTCTAAACATACAGATGTTTTGATAAAAAATATAGAGAGTTCTAAACTGTGCCTCTACCAGCTTAAAACTGTTTGACTCTTCTCAACGTAACTGGGAATCTAATGTGCCAAGGCCAGCCTTCAACATTTTACTACCTGAGCAGACCGGCAAACTGAGTCCCTTCTCCTGCCAGTATAAGCATAAAACACAAGTTATTTGGGCACCTGAGGCAGAAAATCCCACAAGCACCATCAGCTCGTGCTCCACTTAGTGTAGGCCTCCTTGCCTTCTGTACTACCAGCCCTCATGGGCATGAGCCGCTACTGTTTGCCTGAGGCATCTGCCTCATTGTCTAATGGTAGGACTAGCCTTGTGCCACTGAGCACCCGGATAAACAACTGCAGCTAAACTGAGAGACACAGTACCTGGGAATTAAGGCAGAAAGTTGCTGGTTTTGTCTTTAACACGTCTTCCTAAAGGAAATACCTGTGCAACATAACAATAGTTTGCCTTTAATCTCAGAAGACAGAAAGGCATTTTATGTAATCACTGGAATCAAGGATTTTCCTTGTTTACCACTTCTGGGTCCGCATATGTGTGCATGAAGATGGGGAGGAGACTGTATGTTTGAGAATGTTGTCGCGTATAAATCCTTCACCGATGGAACGTAGCACAGAAGACAAAAGGCTAGACTGAACCCTTCTTCCTGATGTGCTACTTGTATAAGTATTTTTATAGTGTTTTTAGAAGTTCTTAATGTTTTTAATTTTTTAAATATATTTTTATTTCAGTTTTAATCATGTTGTTTTGTTAGTCATTTGCTGCCCTGGGCTCCTTTGGGAGGAAGGGTGGGAAAGGAGTTAATAATAATAACAATAATAATAATAATAAGTAGTAGTAGTATATTTAATAAGAGAGGAATAGTTAAACATTCTGTTTCCTGACTCCTAACTGAGCAGAGGGAGCTGTGTCAGCTGGTCCAGAGGAGATACAAGCGAGCCAGCTCAATAGCGAGCAAACAGAGGGAGCTAACTGGAGTTCGGCAGGGGAGGACAAAGAGGTGGTCCCTAAAGAATTTTTTTTCCTTTGTACAGAACACCACATACATCCTATTTACCCTGAAGGGGGACAGGACAAAGCACAGGGCATTCCAATAAGTACAAGTAGAAAGAAAGAAACAAAAGGCAGTAGAGACTATGGATGGGAAGGACACTCCAGTGTTGGTGACCTGCAAGGTGTGTGCAATGTTTGTGTTCTTGCCTGAGAATAACATGGCATACATATGCAACAAGTGCAAGCTGGTGGAGCTATTGGAAAAAAAAGTGAGGGGCCTGGAAAGGAGGGTGGCCACACTGAAGAGTGTAAAAGAAGATGAAGAGTTCTTAGCTAGAACACTGGAACAATAACAGCAAAGAGAAGAACAGGAGGTAGAAATTTCCAAAGTATTGGTTCCCCTCTATTCAGCACTGGTTATGTCTCATCTTGTGTATTGCATCCAGTTCTGGACCCCACACTTTAAGAAGGATGCAGATAAACTGGAACAGGTTCAGAGGAGAGCAACAAGGATGATCAGGGAACTAGAAACAAAGCCCTATGAGGAGAGATTGAAAGAATTTGGCATGTTTAGCCTGGAGAAGAGAAGACTGAGGGGAGAAATAATAGCACTCTTCAAGTACTGGAAAGGCTGCCACACAGAGGAGGGCCAGGATCTCTTGTCAATCATCCTAGAGTGCAAGATATGGGATAATGGGCTCAAGTTACAGGAAGCCATATTTCAACTGAACATCAAGAAAACTTCCTAATGGTTGGAGTGGTACGACAATGGAAGCAATTACCTAGGGAGGTGGTGGGCCCTCCAACACTGCAGGCATTCAAGAGGCAGCTGGGCAGCCACCTCTCAGGTATGCTTTAATTTGGATTCCTGCTTTGAGCAGGGGGTTGGACTCAATAGCCTTATAGGCTCCTTCCAACTTTATGATTCTATGATACTATGAACTTGCAGCACACACATTGTGCACATGTACATGCATATTAAGACTGTGCACACACACACGCCCCAATCTGATTTGTGGCTCCTATTTGTAAATACAGATCAGGCTCAATCTGGTCTGGACAGATTTGGACCTGATCAGGATCTGAATCCAGATCTCCATCCAGATATTACAAATCTCTGGAAATCCAACTGACTTACATTGCAAAATCAAAATGGCCATAACATTCTTGTTTCTTGACCTACGGTCAGGACATTTGGAGACATGGTAGCTGCTGTATAGGGGATTAAACCTGCCAGATTACAGGAGGATAGCTCCATGAGTTTTCATGCTAGCCACCTTTAAATATTTTAAAATTAAAATGGACATAACAGTTTTGGTTTTTTCACACATGGACATGGAATTTGGTAACTTGCTCGTCCCTATAGAGGGAATTAACCATGCCAAATTTCAGGTGGGTAGCTCTAGGGGTTTTTATGCTAGCCACCTTTAAAGTTTGATTTTTCCAAGAAAGATTTCTTTTTTTAAAAAAATGAAAAGATGTCATCATATGGGGACATATTGCCAACAGCAGGGAAAAGTAAAACTACTGTTTAATATTAATAATATTCACTGTGGTTAACAATTGGAAATAACAACAACAATATACACAAGCTGAACATATACCACCCAACCCCCATCAAATATTTCTAAGAGACAGAATTTACAAAAGATGTCTACATTTTAAGATTTCACCCCTTCCAAGCACTGTGACTAGAGAGTGTTAGGTGGGGTAATAGCATTTTAGCCTTCTTCCCTCTCTCTCCCACCCTCATGTTCTCCTTATATGTTGTAATTGCTCCATTTCAGAGATACCTGATCTAGATTCATTGGAGACTGTTTTGAGCTTCAGATCTGTACAAATCTCTACAAATCAATTCAAGACTAGCCAATCCACTCTGTACAGATTTGTAGCTCCTACAGCCCAATCTGGACAGGATACAAATCAGCCTGAATTGAAGCAATTCTCCAATGAGGAAAGGTCACAATGTTTCAGGATTTATGGTTTAGGAAAAAAGGTAAAGGAGGAAGTGTAAAATATTATGAAGGAAGTGGATAGAGAATTTTTTCCTCACACTCACATGGCACTAGAACACAGGGCATCCAATGAAGCTGAATGTTGAAAGAATCATGACAAAAGAGAGCATTTCTTCATAAAGCATATAGTTAAACCATGGAATTTACCTCCACATGATGCAGTGATGGCTACAAACACAGATGGCTTCAAAAAGGGATGAGACAAATGTATGGAGGATTAATCTATCAATGGCTACTAGCCATTGTATTTCCTCCAGTATCAGAAGCATTATGCCTCTGAATACCAGTTGCCGGAGATCATGACTGGGAGAGTGCTATTGTGTTCATGCCCTGCCTGTGGGCTTCGCCATAGACATATGGATGGCCACTGTGAGAACAGAATTTTGGACTAGACAGAACAAGGAGCAGTTGATGGTACAGCTTGTCCCTTCTAGCGTTGGCTAAATTGTTCTGCTTCTATTAAAAGCTATCAAAAAGTTACACAGCTGCCTTTTCTGCAGAGGAATCTAATGCAGAAATACTCCCACAGTGTAAAGCTAAGGCTTTCCAAATGTTTCGAATCTGGTTGTGTTGCTGTAAAAGAATCTCTCTCATAAAACCTCTCTTACTTGTCCACCTTTGCCAAGCTTAAGCAAATTAAATAGAAAAGTCACACACAGATCAGAGAGGAACTAGAAGTTACTAGACTTTTTTTAGGATCAGTAACTTTTCATCTGAGAGTTTTGATTAAGTTATCCCTTCTTCCTGTGCTGTCTGTCTTCAGTATTTCTATTAAAAATGTTTCACAGGTTCACACTGAAAAACTAGGGTTTTATTTTATTTTTTGAAAAACACCTCTTTCATGAAAGGCTTCCGTTTCACACCATGAAAGAATATGGAATTGCACAGAAACAGGGCCTTCAGCATATCAGAGGTCAAAAGTAAGTCTGACACATGGAACTGCACAATTGAACTACAACAGTGTAGTACAGCCATCATCAACCTGGTGCCCTTGAGATGTTTTGGACTATAGCCTCCATCAGCCCCAGCCATGCTGGAGATTTGAGTTTGAAACACTGCTTGCCATGAAGCTCATTGGGTGGTGTTGAGCTAGCTACACCTTCTTAGGCTAACCTACCTCAAAGGGTTGTTGTGAGGATATTGTTATGATCATGGGGGTTGAGATGGATGATTCCTATGGGTCACCTTTCCAGCCTCTGATTTGGAATCCTATGCCTGGGGGCTGGCTCTGCTAGCCAGATGAATCTCCTTTGTTAACAAAATAGATTGGCCACGTAAGATAATGGGCTGATCAGTTGCCTAGCAATGGTGAATGGGCCAGGGAGACCCTTTTGTCATTGAAACTCTTCAGGAAAGGATCCTCCACTTCCTGGAGCCCAGCAGAGGCTGGTAATTTGAGTTGTGTCTAGAGATTTTGGCTGGGAACTGGAAGGCAGGCAGAGAGACTGGCTCTCTGCACCATGGCCTTTGGGGTGCCTCCTGCAACCCAGATGGAAAAGCTGGATATTGGACAGCTGATGCATTCAACCCCTCCATCCTTGAGCTCAGGTTGGAACGTGTGTAAATAAATAAACCATATTTCATAAAGACACTGCAGGCTCCGCTGACCTTCTTCCCAAAGGAAACCAAGCCCTGGATGGGCGCAGGGACCCCCAAAATCTCACCCCTCTGAGATTTCAGGAGGCACGCAACAATATAAAATGGGATGTCACTCTAAACCTTGGAAGAAAAGTGAGACATAAGTGTAAGGAATAAACAAAGCAAAACAAGTATAGGGAAGGGGGCATACTTCAGTAGCGTATATGCTTTGTATGCCAAAGGTCACAGGTTCAGTCCATGGCATCCCAGGAAAGGCTGCAAAAGACACCTGCGTAAGAGAGCCACTGCCAATTAGCATAGCACCAAGCTAGACAGAACAATGGCCTGACTCAGTATAAGGTAGCTTCCTACTTTTTAGGTATACAGATTTCATTTGTTTCCATTTGTGAATTTGCATGTCACTTTTCCAACTTCGTTCCCTGCCATTTTTGTTTGCCTTTCTAGTCACATCTATAATGTCAGAACTAGCCATTACTAGTGGCAACATGTGAGCATGTGCTCAGTGAACTGAGTTTGTTCCAGGAGCTCAGTTTGGTGCAGAGTGCCAGATAACAACATAGTGATGTTCTGCTTGTGCAGGAGGAACATTAAGGAGTACTGCAGGCAGGCACACAAATGCAAGTATTTTAGGATCAAGATGTGAAGTTCCTTTTCAATATGTTATTTCTTTAAATGTATAAAATAAATAAATTTGATCTTGTACTGCTTTGCATACACATAAAATAGAGTCATTGTACTACAAAATAGTGTGAAAACAAAGTCAGCACCCTTGTATTTAAATGAACAAAGTACATATGAGCTTTGAATCCTGTAACTTCAAGCCCTGCTGGAATTAGATATTGTGATTGACAAGCTACCTTAACACTAATTTTTTAAAGTTAAAGTGTCTAATGCGATTAATTGTTGTAGCCTGAAGGAAACAGTTCAGAGCTTGCTAAAAATCACATTTGTCTGAGCAGATTTTAGAACTTGCTTGGACTAATTTACAACTGGCAAATATATCACTGTCAGCCAATTCTGTAAAGTTTGCATTTGCAATCTTTTGAACTATCAATACAACCCAAACATCACAGTGAAAGACTTAGGGAATAATGGAAACACTGATGCAAAGCATCTAACACCTCCTCAGCAGTGATTCTCTTGATAAGGATGTATTACTATGGCTCTCTTTTGTCTAATTATACTTATTTGGAGTCCACCTCAGGAAGACAGGGAGAATAGAAGTACTACGTCAGACTAAAGCAAGAATTCTCCAAAGTGAGAAACTGACAAGAGCTCAAACATGTACATAATTTCAATTTAGCAGTATGAATTCATATTTCCCCCACTGACATCTTCGGGTGGGGGTTAATTCAGGGTCAACTGCCCAAGGAACCCTGCTGGAGTCAAAAGTCCCCATCACAGTTTCCATTTTTTGCAAAATGGAAAAGCAAATCTGTAGCCCTTGTTGCACTTAGCAATGCATGAGCAGCCTTGTTCAAGTCTCAAACCAAAGGCTTTCTGTTGATTGGGGGTAAGGTGTCTGTAGCCTGGCTGTAGATAACTTTGTTAGAAGATGTTTAAAGAACCAAGAGCACTTAAATAAGTCCCCAGCAACCTGGTTTCCTTTCAGACTAGTATTTGGGCTACAAGCAATCATTGTTTTGCAATTCTGCACAGTAGTGTAATGGCATATTCAGAAGTGCAGGGTTCCTTCATGTTAGTCACAGCCATGCCGCTTCCCCTTTTTTTGCTGTTGGGTTGAGAATGGGATCTTTGTTCATGCCTTCTCCCACAACAGATGTCCCTAGTAGCCAATGAGCATGAAAGGGAGGAGTGCTAGCTACTGAAAAGAGTTTTCTCAGTGGCTGACTTTTTCCCCTTTAACTCTGATTGGCCCAAATCAGCAGAAAATGATAAGGAAGCATCTTAGAAGACTCTTCCTTTCATGCTGATTGGCTCGCAGGATGCTGGAGACTTAGGGACCCTGCTGACAGCCTTCTCCCAAAAAAGTAAAGGGTCTAAGACTCGCCAACATTATGGATGACTACACCCCTGATTCTGCATGTTGACTTGTTACTAGGTTCTTGGTTTAGTGTATTAATTTTGCTTTTGTTTTTTTTTTTTCAATTAATTTTTATTCTAATTTTCAAAACCAAAATAATACAAAAAGAAAACAACACAAATCAATAACTAATACAATACAAAAAAAATACATATATATAAAAATATTGACTTCCGATTTGTCATAGTTCAGCTATAAATCTATAATATATAACAAACCTATCGCTTAATAGATTATAAAATCACCTTCCTCCAGCGGTTATCTTAGTTGGTTTCAAATCTCATTAACATCATATCATTTTAATATTCCACAAAAAGTCAAAGAGAAGTTTCCAATCCTTGAGATATATATCAATCAATTTTTTGTTCTAAATAAACATGCCAATTAATCCAGCTCATCAAATCTACTAAATCCAGTAATTTCAAAACACTATAATTCAACTATAAATCTATAATATGTAACAGACCTATCTCTTAATAGATTATAAAATCACCTTCCTCCAACAGTTATCTTAGTTGGTTTCAAATCTCATTAACATCATATCATTTTAGTCTTCCACAAAAAGTCAAAGAGAAGTTTCCAATCCTTGAGATATATGTCAATCAATTTTTTTTTCTAAATAAACATGCCAATTAATCCAACTCATCAAATCTACTAAGTCCAGTGATTTTAAATCGCTCTTCTGTCATTATCCATATTGGGTCCATCTTCCATCTTCCATCTTTACGCACCCAAAAATCTTGCTGTCATAGTCATATAATAAAAGTCTGATAGGAATTTCCTCCATCACAGATATTTTCTTGCCATCAAATCCAAACGTATCACTGAAGTATTGTTGCAAAGCCGCATCTCTGTTCCTCTTTTCCACGTGATACACTAGTACATCTCTTGAAGGTTTTTCCATTGACACAAAACAGGGATTAATTCTGTTAACTTTCTCCATTTCAAGTTCCATCAGATCCTTCCAGTCCAAGAATTTTTTTGAACCGATAATATCTTTATCTCCAATCTCTTCAATTCCTTCAGGGACAGCGCTGAATTCCAAACTGTAATATTTGTCTCCAGGATCCATCACAGCCAGGAAATCCAAATCTTTTTTCATGTCCATAATTAAGCCAATCTCCATAGTTTGAACCTTGCCTTTAATTTCTCTTTCATCTTTTTTTTGTTTTCCAGATCTATCTTTATTCTCCTTTCTCATAGAATCCTGAGTTTCTTTCAGCTCCTGTCTCATTTCGTAAGATTCAATTCTCCACGCTTGTCTATTATTTCTCAGTTCTTGTTTTATTGAGTTAATCCCATTCATTATTTTCTGAAACATGTCTAGAGATAAAGTCCCTTCTTGTACATCCATGGTCTTCTTAATTGTCGTTCTTAAAGCCAAAGGAACAAAACTCCTTCAATTTTCAATGTCCCAAACAAAGAGCAGCTTATTCCTTTAACCAGTTACAAAGGAGTTAATTTTTCCAACAAACTAACGTCACACGCTAGACAGCCCTTATCTCTTATCTGCCTGAAAATGTAAGAACAGCTTTAGTTCACAGCGTCGAAATAGCTAGTAGCAGAGAGAATGAGCAGATTCGTCAAAAAAAAAAAAAGTAGATCAGAAAAAGTAGTCCCGACCATAGATCAAAAAGATTTCTTATCTCCTCCAATCAGAAATCTCTCGCCCGTTGTAATCTTTAGAATGCCATTTTCCATGTCAGCTTTTTGCAATAATAAAAAAAGATAAGCTATTTATATTTTCTTCCCCCCTAGCTCCGCGAACAAAAAAAGGAAAGTCTTACCTCACCTAGGTTATCTCAATTGCTGTTACTTTGACAAATCTCTTTGGCTGTATAGATAAGAAAATGATGAATGTAGACAGGAGGATGTTTGCCTGTTAATCCGTATAAAAAAAAACGGGTCACTTATCCAGCTGAGCTAGCATAAAAATCCTCGCTCTGTCTGAGCTGCTGGAAGACAGACAATTCTGACGAATTCCAGACTCCAACAATCAAAACAAAGCTATGTGGGAAATCTCACGTTTCTTCTTTAACCGGAAGAAATTATTCCCAGTCAGAAAAGAGCCTTCTGACTGAATTTAGGCTGGATAAGTTTCATCCAAGACGGGAGCCCGTCTCAGAGGCTGCACAGGCGTAGGGATCCTCCTGGGAAGTCCTTAATTTTGCTTTTGTTAGATGTTGTACTGTCTGTTGCCTTAAGCAAGGCTTTTAATTTTTCAATTAAATTATGAATTTTAGAATAAAGTAAAAGCAAAAAAAGAAGAGAGCTGAAACTTTATAAAAGGCAATCCCCCTAATGAGTAAGACTAACTTTAAAATGTCAGTGAGGAAAAGATATTGATTCAGAAAGATTTTTTAAAAAGGGATATCCAGCACAGTGCCCTGCAGGTGTTGTTGGACTTCCATCAAGCCCAGCCGACATGGCCAGTGGTAAGGGATGATTGAACATGTTGACCAACAATATCTGGAAGAGCATAGGTTATCCACAATTTAAAAACAAGGAACTGCAAAGGAACTGCATTTGAATCTATCAGTATTTAGTGATACATGGTTAACATCTGCTTAAAGAAACATTAATAATACAAACAAGAAATATTAGGAAATAAAGACTTAATGTGCAACTGAGCACTGTATGGAAGAGCTCCTGTACATGCTGACTGTCCCTTTCATTAAAGTGAATGGGAAAACCCATGCAAGCAGTAGAGCTTTGTATATTCATTGGGGCCTAATGAAAATGATAAATTGCTGGATTAGTATTTCATAGTTCTTCAAAACAGTGTCGATTCCCCAACAAACTAAATACTTTTTCTAATTTTGATTGAAGGATCAATGTGCTAAAATGTTGTTATTTAGGTTTTACTGTGATCTATTGAACAAGTTTTATTGTATGTTTAATTTCAGTTAATATTCCGTTCCTATCTCTCGGACAGGCACCAACGGGTGGCATTGGGAGATGAGGTTTCAGACCCTTGGCCTCTCAATTGTGCCACAGGGTTCTATCCTCTCTCCCATGCTATTTAACATCTATGTAAAGCCGCTGGGGGCCATCATCAGGAGATTTGGGTTGCAGTGCCACCAATATGCGGATGACACTCAGCTCTATCTCTCATTTAAGTCCTCACCAGAGTTGGCTGTGGATACCATTTCCAAGTGCCTGGAGTCCATAAGTGAATGGATGGGAGGCAATAGGCTGAAACTGAACCCCGACAAGACCGAGGTACTGCTTGTGGGAGACAAGAGAAGGCTGGGAGATATTGACCTGGTGTTGAATGGGGTAAGATTGCCCCTGAAGGACCAGGTTCGCAGCCTCGGGGTCATTCTTGACTACCAGCTGTCCATGGAGGCTCAGGTTTTGGCAGTGAGCCGGGCAGCTTGTTATCAGTTACATCTAATACAGAGGCTGCGACCCTACCTTCCTGTCCATCTGCTCCCACGGGTGGTACATGCCCTGGTCTCCTCTCGCTTAGACTACTGTAATGCGCTCTACGTTGGGTTACCCTTGAAGATGGTCCGGAAACTACAGCTGGTTCAGAATGCGGCGGCACGTTTGATTAAGAACAGCCGCCGCCGTGATCATATCCCTCCAGTGCTAGAAGATCGGCACTGGTTACCAGTTGTTTACCGGGCCCAATTCAAGGTGTTGGTATTAACCTTTAAAGCCCTACATGGTTTCGGTCCAGTTTATCTAAAGGAGCACCTCCAGCATCATCAAATATGCCGCCTGATGAGATCAGCCTCACAAGACCTTCTCTCGGTCCCGCCAGTTAAAACAGCTAGGCTGGTGCGGACCAGAGAGAGGGCATTTTTGATTGTGGCCCCCACCCTCTAGAATTCTCTGCCCTATGACATCCGCCATGCCTCCTCCCTGGCAGGTTTCCGCCAAGAATTGAAAACCTGGCTGTTTTGGCGGGCCTATGGGACTTTTGGGTAATCTCGTTTTATTCTGTAAAGATGTGGGTGGGTTTTGATTATGTAGAGTTGCTGTTCATTTGTATTTATATGTTATTTTATTCTTTTGTACGTCGCCTAGAGTGGCCGTTTCATACGGCCAGATAGGCGACTTAGAAATAAAATTTATTATTATTATTATTATTAAGATGGTTTGTGTATTTATTTTTAATACATTTTTATACCAGAAGCTCAAAATAATATATATAGTTTCCTGTCCCATTTTATCCTCACAGCAACTCTATGAGGTAGGTTGGGTTGACAGACAGCGACTGGCCAAAGGTCATCTAGTAAGCCTCTTGGATGTCTGGAGATTTGAACCCATGCCTCTATCAGGCTGAGGTTGTTGTTGGCTCTCTGATGTATATGCATGTTTGCCATACTGAATTTGTTCTGCACTAAGCTTTGGTACTCAATGCTGCGATGGTGGTCTTGCTAAATGGTGGTAGATCAGTATATGCTTACTAGACAGAGAGTCAGTGTGGTGTAATAGTTGTTGGACTATGACCTGGAGACCAGGGTTCAAATCCCTAGTTGGCCATGAATTTCACTGGGTGACCTTGGGCAGCTACTATTTCTTAGCCTAACCTAATTTACAGGATTGTTATGAGGATGAAATGGAGAGGGGGAGAGCCATATGCACTACTTTGAGCTCCTTGAAGGAAAGGTAGTATATAAATGTATTATTATTATTATTATTATTATTATTATACTATAATAATAGTAGTAGTATTCCCAGGAGTTACTTTCCTATGAATACACCCATAGCACTAGTGATGTAATTGAACTTTTCTCCCATAAATTCTTCAGCAGGTCAGGTGCTCAAAGACATCTTACTCAAGATAAAACTCTTGTTGATATAAGAACTGCAAGGCGAGATAATTTTATAGGTCCATGTGCAGATGCTAACCTCCATTCTCAATCAAATGCCAACTGAGTGGTAGGAACTACCTGGCCAGACTGTTTGACCTTGTTTTATTGAATATCCTCTCTCTTTGTCTTTATTTCTTGCAAGTGCATCATATGGTAGACATTCTCCAATCAGATCTAAAAACAATCTTGTTCCTGATGTGTGTGTCTGGAAAAAAGACCTTTTCTCAGTTATGGTGCCCAGGATGTGAAACAGTACAGGAAAGGTACATCTGGCCTCTTCTCTGCCTGGTTTTCGGTAGTCAGTGAAAACTTGTTTTATTTATTCAGGTCTTTTTGGAACCTTATTGTGTCTTCCGCTACTTTTAAAACTGTTGTTTGTTATTAATCAGTTTTGGTTTTGCTTGTTTGTTGGGGGGTTATTGTTGTTGTTTTTGTTATACAGTTGAGGTAGTACTTAGGAGAAATGTTGGGGTATTGAATTTCCAAGCAGCTCTCTACCATGGCTGATACTGTAGGAGAGATGCAGAATAAGTGAAACAAAACGACACACCCAGAGGACAATATAGTAATGTTCATGCATATAACACTGCACATGCAGATATCCCAACATTGTGGGCTGGGATAAAATTCCTGGAAAGCAGATGAGTAATTTCCCCCTTCCCCAATGCTTGCTGTGAAAGCTTGTAAATACTGCATAAATCCTAAACTAATCACTACACCAGTAAACTTGTTCTCAGCCTAGTGGAACAGAAGTTGGAGTTGGACTAGGGATGGAAAGTTTTGGTGCTCTCGGTTTCTCATGTTTCCAATCTTGAATTCCGTTCTCCACATTTCAAGAAAATTCTCCAGCATTTAAGTGTAAATTCCTCCTAATAAATATACATTTTTGTAGGCAGTTTTGACTAAAGTACACATTTTTACAAGCTGTTTCTCGTCATACAGTGCATTTTTGCATGTTATAGTCTTTCTTATCCCTAAGTTGGACTGATAACTAGTTCTGCATCCTGAGAAAGTGGAACCTAAAAAGCTGCAGAAATACATTTCAAAGCATCACTTGTATGGATCACATTTAAAATAAAGTATTGTAATGAAAATCCTGCTTACCTTTTAAGGAAATCACTGCTTAATGATAGAGATTTTCAGGATCTTTCTCTGTCCCCCCCCCCGAGTAGTAGTTACAGAGTGTTTGTTTGCTCATCGTGAAAATAGTTTCACATGATTTGAATGGTATTCACTGCAATTCTGTAGCAGTAATCAGGAATACCATGGAGTAGGGTTGCCAGGTCAGAAGCATCCCAAACCCTGAGATTTTGGGGGAGGGTCCAAGTGATGTCATGGGGTGGGTCCAAGTGATGTCACAGGGCGGGTCCAAGTGATGTCATGGGCGGGTCCAAGTCATTAAGCATGATATATTAAGCATCAACCACAGTTGCTTGGTGCATATAATTCATACAAAAGCATTTATCTGATTGGAAATTAAGATAGAAATCTTAGCTAAAAGATGGAGCCTGAGCAGGGAACATTTAATCTAGCCAATTTGCTTCTGGCAAAAAGGGTTCAAGTGCCCTCAGGCCAGGCCAATCACCAGAAGGCCATTGTAAGAGCCTAATGTTGTAGAGATGTTAGATGGGAGCACTCAGGAGTAAAGATGGATGCCCCCAAAGAGCTGCAATTCTAAACACACTTATGAAGGGACTAAGCCCCATAGAACTCAATAGGACTTACTTCTCAGTAGATACAGTTTGGATTGTGTTGTTGGTAAAGCTTGACTAGGGATCCTCTGCAAAGATATCCATATCCAAGTAGAGTTGGCAACCCCCTGCCTGGAATGCCTTGCCCCTACCTTTTAACATCCAAATTTCTTTACAGATTATTTATTTATTTTATTTTATTTATTGCACTTGTATACCGCCCCATAGCCGAAGCTCTCTGGGCGGTTTACAGCAATCAAAAACATTAAAACAAATATACAATTTAAAACACATATTTTAAAAACAATTTAAAACACAATTTTAAAATTTAAAACAATATAAAAACAATTTAAAGAGTCTGTATTTCCTTTGTTCTCTAACAGAGGAAAGAGATCCAAGGGCCACAGTGACTCTGAAATTTATTTATGTATTTTACTTACAACATTTATATACCACTTTATTGTAAAAAACCTCAAAGCAGTTTACAGAAAAAATTAAAACAATAAAATTATTGGGGAAAACATTTAAAGACAGGTATTTAAAAACATTCAGTATAGTAAAATCAACAATGAGTTAAAAACATAACAACATAAAAACAGATTAAAAACATAATAAATTCTACATGCTTGAGTAGGCTTGAGTTCACTTCAGAAAGAGGTCTGAGTAATGAGTAAGAAGATTCTCTACCCTTTTCTGTCTCACCTGTGGGCTGCTATAAACTCACTTTATCAGCCAACCCAATTCAAGTGAATATAACTAACAGAAAGAAAGCACACTTGATTTGGTCTGCCTTCATAGGCAGCAGCTTGGGAACAACAACAATTGCAGCCACACTGCCCAGTATGTGAATTCTCTTTTACCACTATTGGGCAAGAAACAAACAACAAGGTACATCATCAATGGGTTTAAGAAGGTTGAGCTGAGTGCATGGAACCACTGTTGTTGCTTCTATGGATGAAAGGGAGTGAGGATAAAGGTAAATGAAATTCAAATAGAAAAACAACAAAAGACAGTGATGATTTCTTAAATGCAATACCATACCAACCACAACAAGATTCCTACAAGTCAGGCAGAAAACTAAGCATCTCACAACCGGTCAGGATTCCTAACCAATACCCAAAAATATGAAAAATGAAGAAATATTTGTTTACGCATGACTATCAAATATATTTATTATTTACACAACCTGTAAAGATATTTATAGTGCAATCCTACATTTATTTTTTCAGAAGCAAGTCCCAAGGTATTCAGTGGGGCTTACTCAAACAGGGACAGAACTGCAACCTCAAGTGATAAGCAACTTCATTCACGCAACCCAAAATTCAGAATCATGCTGCAGTTTTGCAAGTGTTTATACTTGTTTTTATGGTTATTGTATTTTAAAGGGATTTATTTATTATTGTGAGCTGCCTTGGTTTCCATTCTGCAACCCTATCTCACAGGGTTGTTGGAAAGATTCCTATATACACACACACTGGAGATGTAAAAATACATACACCCCATATAATAGTTTATTGTCAAAACCAGTTGATCATTGCCCAACATTAAAAAAAATCAGTATTAGTTTCCTACATAATAAAAACAGTGATACCTAAGTAGGCCCTGCCTAATTGCTTTAAAAATAGGATTGGAGGGGGAGAGAAAGTTATACAATACAAACACAATTCTTTCCTATGTTCACTCAAAAGCCCCATCAATTTACAGCACAATCCTAACCATGTCTACTCAAAAGGAAGTCCTATTTAATTCAATCTGACTTACTCTGGGTATGTTTACTCTGGAAAAGCAAGTACTGGATTAATGTTCCAATTTGAGAAGTTTGCAAAACACTGCCCTTTTCAAACTTTAAACCTGTCTGACTCCTACACACAAGAGAGAAAAAGACTGAAAGCTTACAATCAATCTGTGAGATGTTCAGAAAAGCAGGAAAAAGCACATTTTTTGATCCTTGGGCCAGTCACTGCCTCTCAGCCTCAGAGGGATTGGAACCCCCTCTGAATACCGCTTACCATGGAAACTCTGTTCGTAGGGTCACTATAAGTTGGAATCCACTTGAAGGCAGACAATTCAATTTGACTCTACCTTTTTGGCTCTATAATTCCTTGTCAATCACAACCCTGATTTCTTATTGGCTAAAAACCTGAAGGGCAGGGATTAGAGCAGAATTTAGAGCAACTAAGAAGTTGTGGGGGGGTGGCTGATGTTTTGGTGTATATCTCTGGAACCAGACCATCTAGAAACCTTTTTTTTAAATGAAAGCTGAAAGCCTAGAGACTAAGGTGAGTCACCGGTAGTCCCGAAGGGGACCCCCAAAAACCAGAGTCTCTGACTGAAAAACAGAGGTCTGGTATCCCTACCATGGAGTGAGGGCCAAACTGCAGGTGATGCTTAATACACCATTATTTTTCTTCTTTAATTTCAGATGTGGGGTGATATTAATTGGGGTAGAAGGGTGTGGTGAAGTTTAACCCTCCCCTCCTCAGCTGTGATCTGTATGAAACCCTTGTGTGGCTGTGAAACTTAGCAAAAAAAATTCTCATTGGTGCCGGGCTCAGCACTTTTCTTCTTCTAAGCCTCAAAGCCACATAAGGATAGTTTTCATCAGGATCTCAGCTAGGACAGGAAGCATTAAACCTTTTCTCCCTGCGCAAACAGGCCTAGTGAAAATTACCCAACTCCTGTAATTAAATATTAAAAATCTCTCAGATGAATGAGGTGTTATATGCAGTTCAGGCCTCAAATTTGCAGCAGAATAAGTATTCCAGGACACCAGTCTCGTTTGTGCTGGCCCTTCCCCACAGTCTCACTTGCTTTTTAACTCCAGGGCTGGAAACTCCAGGATCATTGCAAATGTTGGTAGAATACTTGTGAAGCTTTCAGAAGAATAGTGCAGGCAGTAAGATTGGTCCATTGCTAACAGTGGTCTTACCAGCTTCAGAGCATCATTTGGTCAATATATAAGAATGAATGTGTGTGTGTGCACTCAGGGCATATATTTAAATCACAAAGGTGATAGATTACTTGATTTATTTTTTTTCATAAAAGTCTCATGTTCACTGCTGGCTGGAATTCCTTGTATCAATGTGGTGCTGTTCAAATATACAAAAGCTAGTTCCATACTTTGAATATATAATATAATATATAATAATTGTATTTGTGTACTTCAGTGATTCCCTCCTTATGTCCATCATCTAGTCAGTCACTTTGGGGCAAATGAGAATTGATATTTGGTCTGATTAATCTTTGTTGTCTAGTGATTACTTAGATGTAGGGATGATATCTGTTGTCCAGTGTTGGTTTGAAAGCATTCTTTTGACCTAATAGGCCGGTATCGATTTGATTTCATTCTTTGTCCCCTAGCTGCTGCGCCTTTACTGATCCATTTTCCCTCACAAAAAATTGAGATTAATAACAATATTTTGAAAGGAAATATTGATAAATGAAAGCAAATATCAATCACATTATTGTTTTTAATATTAATATTTTGGATATTTGGAAAATAGTCACAGAAAATTGCTCCATAAAAAATCTGATCAACAAGTATAGGGAATAAGCGAATTAATGGAAAATTTGGTACCAAATACAAATTGGGCAGAATTCTAGCATATCCCCACTTGGATGACAGGCTCCAAGGGATTAAGGCTCACCTCCTACCTACCCATCATTCTTATGGGGATTTTTGCTAGTTTCATTTAATTATTAAACATGGCACCATAACAATTATTAAAAAATAGTTAACTTCTTGGCCAATGCAGGAGTGGAGTAGACAGCAGAGGACTAGCTCCACTTCCATAGATGGCAGGGCCAAATTTGAAAAAGCTGTATATCCTCCTGGGAGAATAGGAAACCTCTCAATCCATGGCTCTGCCTTCTACATAAGAGCAGGATGGTTTTCTGCTCCTCACTTTTGCTTGGGAATAATCCTATTGGTCTACTCTTTGCTTCTTATATGGTTCTAATATTCCTTTTCACAGTCGTTTCTGCAAACAGGGGCAGAAGGGAACACTAACTTTTGCCACTCCTGAGCACATGGCATATCAACAGTAATCTCTGAGCTCGCTACATAGTGCTTTTCACTCGTCAGTTTTGGCTGGTAACATTTAAAAGAAAAGGGAGATTAAAAGAGGGAGTTTGGATTCTCTGAGGGGACAGGTGGCTCAGAGTGCAGTCACCATTGTCTGGTTACAGCAGCGGAAGTTACAAAGGGACTGGTGGACCACTCTTTGTCACTGTTCTTTATCACACACACTTGGTCCATTTGACTGGGAAAGGGAGGTGGCAAGGTTCCAATGATGGCACTAGTGGTGCATAGCCAAGGTGGTCTACAGGACAGGGCTAAGTAGATATAGTAATTATGTTTCTCACTGTAGGGGGTGGAGACTACATGCATGTGGGAGACTTGACAATACCACTGTGTCTGCCTTTTCAAGGATGCACCACCCAGATGATAAGCTCCAGATGTCAGTGTCATCACACAGACCAGAATGAATGAAATAGTGAGGAGTGCTTGAGAATCACATGCTTTTCTCCCCCTCCCCATTGGGGTGCTCTCTCCCATCATGATCTCCTTAGCTGGTTTAACCATATGATTGTGAAGAAGAGCGCAGCATCTTTTCCCAAGAGATGAACCCACAGCTCTCATAAAAGGAGAGGAGATAGGGACTCCTCTGTCTCATCCAACAATCCCTCTCCCTCCCCCTTCTTCCTGGTCTCATTACTGACACAAGTCATAAAGGCAGAGGCGCCACCACATCCATTCCAATCACAGTCACTCTTTGTGCCCCCTCCCTGGTTCCAACAAGCCTGACAGCCCCTGTTCACTATTGATCAGCGAGACAGAATACCTCTTTGGCTACCAACTCACTGTGGCAGGCCCAAGCAACACTGGCATGGCTTCTGATTGGAGAGGAGATGACTGTGGTCCTGATTCAGTCCACAAGGCTGAATGTAGTTCAGAGTCTAACAAGGAAGAATGAAAATTCTCAGAAAGGATGTCCTTCTTCTTGTACCGTAGCAACACAGGTTGTTTGAACCTGAGGCCTTACTCAATAAGACTATAAAGAACCAAGAATTGGATCTTCTGTTCCAGTGAAAGTCAGTGAATCTATGGAGTTATTCCCCTGTAGCATATCCTCTGACTTAATAATGCCATTCCCACAGTTCTTCACTGATATTCTCCACAGTGCATGGCAAAATCCAGGCAGACCAAGGGTAACTTACTCTCTGAACATGATGGAGTCTGTCAAAATCCTCTTCAATGCCTTCATGAGACCACCTTCTTTTCTCAGAGCAGCCACCGCCAACACCATCTTGGCTTGTGCCTCTCTTCTGTGAGCTCATGATCCTTTACCAGAGGTACATTCCGGTTCTGAGCATCACTGGGAGGAGCTCAACAAACTGCCCTGGGCACCATCGTGGATATCTTCCGAAGAAAGATCGTCCTGTTATAGGAACAGGTGAGCAAACTCAGAAGGCCCTTTCAGTGGAATCATCAACACTCCTGAGTCTTGCCCAAATCAGCTTGGTATATTGGGCATGATTCCATACCAGGCTATTACAGTGGCTCCTTCTTCAGTATTTTTAACAGATCATCTGCAACACTCACATGAAGATACAAAATTCTCATGCTATAGGACTATTTCTTCAGTGGTGGCTGAACCCCTTGTATCTGAGCAGAGGGATTTCACTACTGATGTCAGTCTCATGAGATGTTGGAAGTGGCAGTCGTAAGTGGCATAGGTTCAGTGATCAGAGATAGAGGCTGCTCACCAGATTAATTGGGTAGAATTGTATGGGGGTAGTTATTGCTGTATTTTATTTTTGTTTTGTTTTATGTGTTACATATTATTTTGGCTTTTAATTATGTTGCAAGTCGCTTGCAGAGCTTGGGGTAGCAAGCAACTACTACTACTACTACTACTAATATGGACATTATGCTGAATCTTGCTGTCTTTGTTGTTATTAGTCTGTCACAAGCATTTAATGGTAACAATTAACAGTATAACCACAAAAGCCCATATCAACCAGTAGGGAGAGCACTTGCTGCAGCAGTCTCCATGCAGAACTGAACATTTGCTGCCCCAGGCAGAAGACCATCTGGTCTCAGTTCTGGCACAGTATGTCCATAGAAATCCAGAACATTCAGGTAGACTGGCTGAGTCAAGAGTGCATCAATGAGAGAGAAGGGTCTCTCTGTCTGGAGATATTCAAGGAGATCATCAACCACTGGTTGATCAGCCTATTCATTATAAATTCCAACAAAAAGTAGCCCAGTTCTTTTTGAGGTATCAATATGTGAGAATGAAGGCTATCAGTATTCTGTCAGTCCAGTAGCCTTAATGACTTCTGCTGTATATACACTTCTGCCTCTTCCACTAAAAGCAAAAAAAAAAAAAAACTGTGCAAGATGGTGGCTCCCTATTGATCCAAGCATCCATGGTTTTTGGAGCTCATGGACCTCAGCATATCCCCCAGTGTGCTGGACTTTCTAATTCAGGGCCTGATTTTCCACCCAGGTCCCAAATGGCTACAACTATGCTTCTGGAGGTTAACATAAGAACATAAGAACATAAGAACATAAGAACATAAGAAGAGCCTGCTGGATCAGGCCAGTGGCCCATCTAGTCCAGCATCCTGTTCTCACAGTGGCCAACCAGGTGCCTGGGGGAAGCCCGCAAGCAGGACCCGAGTGCAAGAACACTCTCCCCTCCTGAGGCTTCCAGCAACTGGTTTTCAGAAGCATGCTGCCTCTGACTAGGGTGGCAGAGCACAGACATCACGGCTAGTAGCCATTGATAGCCGTCCTCCATGAATTTGTCTAATCTTCTTTTAAAGCCATCCAAGCTGGTGGCCATTACTGCATCTTGTGGGAGCAAATTCCATAGTTTAACTATGCGCTGAGTAAAGAAGTACTTCCTTTTGTCTGTCCTGAATCTTCCAACATTCAGCTTCTTTGAATGTCCATGAGTTCTAGTATTATGAGAGAGGGAGAAGAACTTTTGTCTATCCACTTTCTCAATGCCATGCATAATTTTATACACTTCTATCATGTCTCCTCTGACCCGCCTTTTCTCTAAACTAAAAAGCCCCAAATGCTGCAACCTTTCCTCGTAAGGGAGGCACTCCATCCCCTTGATCATTCTGGTTGCCCTCTTCTGAACCTTTTCCAACTCTAGAATATCCTTTTTGAGATGAGGCGACCAGAACTGTACACAGTATTCCAAATGCGGCTGCACCATAGATTTATACAACGGCATTATGATATCGACTGTTTTATTTTCAATACCTTTCCTAATTATCGCTAGCATGGAATTTGCCTTTTTCACAGCTGCCGCACACTGGGTCGACATTTTCATCGTGCTGTCCACTACAACCCCGAGGTCTCTCTCCTGGTCGGTCACCGCCAGTTCAGACCCCATGAGCGTATATGTGAAATTAAGATTTTTTGCTCCAATATGCATAATTTTACACTTGTTTATATTGAATTGCATTTGCCATTTTCCCACCCATTCACTCAGTTTGGAGAGGTCTTTTTGGAGCTCTTCGCAATCCCTTTTTGTTTTAACAACCCTGAACAATTTAGTGTCGTCAGCAAACTTGGCCACTTCACTGCTCACTCCTAATTCTAGGTCATTAATGAACAAGTTGAAAAGTACAGGTCCCAATACCGATCCTTGAGGGACTCCACTTTCTACAGCCCTCCATTGGGAGAACTGTCCGTTTATTCCTACTCTCTGCTTTCTGCTTCTTAACCAATTCCTTATCCACAAGAGGACCTCTCCTCTTATTCCATGACTGCTAAGCTTCCTCAGAAGTCTTTGGTGAGGTACCTTGTCAAATGCTTTTTGAAAGTCTAAGTACACTATGTCCACTGGATCACCTCTATCTATATGCTTGTTGACACTCTCAAAGAATTCTAATAGGTTACTGAGACAGGACTTTCCCTTGCAGAAGCCATGCTGGCTCTGCTTCAGCAAGGCTTGTTCTTCTATGTGCTTAGTTAATCTAGCTTTAATAATACTTTCTACCAGTTTTCCAGGGACAGAAGTTAAGCTAACTGGCCTGTAATTTCCAGGATCCCCTCTGGATCCCTTTTTGAAGATTGGCGTTACATTTGCCACTTTCCAGTCCTCAGGCACAGAGGAGGACCCGAGGGACAAGTTACATATTTTAGTTAGCAGATCAGCAATTTCACATTTGAGTTTTTTGAGAACTCTCGGGTGGATGCCATCCGGGCCCGGTGATTTGTCAGTTTTTATATTGTCCATTAAGCTTAGAACTTCCTCTCTCGTTACCACTATTTGTCTCAGTTCCTCAGAATCCCTTCCTGCAAATGTTAGTTCAGGTTCAGGGATCTGCCCTATATGTTCCACTGTGAAGACAGATGCAAAGAATTCATTTAGCTTCTCTGCAATCTCCTTATCGTTCTTTAGTACACCTTTGACTCCCTTATCATCCAAGGGTCCAATTGTCTCCCTAGATGGTCTCCTGCTTTGAATGTATTTATAGATTTTTTTGTTGTTGGTTTTTATGTTCTTAGCAATGTGCTCCTCAAATTCTTTTTTAGCATCCCTTATTGTCTTCTTGCATTTCTTTTGCCAGAGTTTGTGTTCTTTTTTATTTTCTTCATTCGGACAAGACTTCCATTTTTTGAAGGAAGACTTTTTGCCTCTAAGAGCTTCCTTGACTTTGCTCGTTAACCATGCTGGCATCTTCTTGGCCCTGGCGGTACCTTTTCTGATCTGCGGTATGCACTCCAGTTGAGCTTCTAATATAGTGTTTTTAAACAACTTCCAAGCATTTTCGAGTGATGTGACCCTCTGGACTTTGTTTTTCAGCTTTCTTTTTTCCTCTTTTGAAGTCAAATATGACCGTGTTGGATTTTCTTGGCAATTGGCCAGTTACATGTATGTTTAATTTAATAGCACTGTGGTCACTGCTCCCAATCGGTTCAACAACACTTACATCTCGCACCAGATCCCGGTCCCCACTGAGGATTAAGTCCATGGTTGCCGTCCCTCTGGTCGGTTCCATGACCAACTGGTCTAGGGAATAGTCATTTAGAATATCTAGAAACTTTGCTTCTTTGTCATGACTGGAACACATATGCAGCCAGTCTATGTCCGGGTAGTTGAAGTCACCCATTACTACCACATTTCCTAGTTTGGATGCTTCCTCAATTTCATATCTCATCTCAAGGTCTCCCTGAGCATTTTGATCAGAGGGACGATAGATCGTTCCCAGTATTAAGTCCCTCCTGGGGCACGGTATCACCACCCACAACGATTCTGTGGAGGAGTCTGCCTCTTTTGGGGTTTCGAGCTTGCTGGATTCAATGCCTTCTTTCACGTATAGAGCAACTCCGCCACCAATACGTCCTTCCCTGTCCTTCCGATATAGTTTATATCCAGGGATAACCATATCCCACTGGTTTTCTCCATTCCACCAGGTCTCCGTTATGCTCACTATATCAATGCTCTCCTCTAAGACCAAGCACTCCAGTTCTCCCATCTTGGTTCGGAGGCTCCTAGCATTAGCGTACAGGCACTTGTAAGCAGTGTCTCTCTTCAAGTGTCTTTGGCACTTGTGGTTTGGCCTGTGGTAATTTTGCTCTTCTGAATTTATATCCTGTGCCCCTGCTCTCACAATGCCTACTTCTAGGCCTATCCCTTTTATCATTTCATCATTTCTTTGGTTTTTATCCCAGGGGGGAGGTTTATTCCGAACCGGACCTTTCTCAGCTCCTGTCGGGTGTCCCCCCTCAGTCAGTTTAAAAGCTGCTCTGCTACCTTTTTAATTTTAAGTGCCAGCAGTCTGGTTCCATTCTGGTTCAAGTGGAGCCCATCCCTTTTGTACAGGCCCGGCTTGTCCCAAAATGTTCCCCAGTGCCTAACAAATCCAAACCCTTCCACCCGACACCATCGTCTCATCCACGCATTGAGACTGCGAAGCTGGGCCTGTCTGGCTGGTCCTGCGCATGGAACCGGTAGCATTTCAGAGAAAGCCACCTTGGAGGTCCTGGCTTTCAGCATCCTACCTAGCAACCTAAATTTTGCTTCCAGGACCTCACGGCTGCATTTCCCCATGTCGTTGGTGCCAACGTGCACCACGACCACTGACTCCTCCCCAGCACTGTCTACCAAACTATCTAGACGACGGGCGATATCCGCAACCTTCGCACCAGGCAGGCAAAACACCTTGCGGTCTACACGCCCATCACACACCCCACTGTCTATGTTCCTAATGATCGAATCACCCACTACAAGGATCCCTCCACCCCCTGGAGATATATCCTCGGCACGAGAGGTTGATCAGTGTCTGTTCTTAGACTCAGGTCTCACTAAGGGTAGTTCATGCCATCTTAGTATCCTGTTAGTCCTCCACCAATAAGAACAATGTGATGTGGATGTCTTTGCAAATATATGCTGATGCCATCAAGTTTTGCCTGCCTTTGCTCAGATTCCAAGTATTTTCACCTTCCTGCATAAAATTAGTACTGAATACCTTCATTAGATAGGTGGCTACCATAGGGAGTCAAGGGCATTGCCCCCCTCTCCTGCCATCCCAGTGTTAAATATTTTCTTCAGAGAACCATACGCATTTTCTCAGTTATCTATAAGTTTCTAAGCTGGAATCTTCTATTAGTCCTTTAAACTCTTATAGGACCACCCTTTGATTCCATGTATTTCTCTCCGGGAGTTCATATGGAAGGTGACTTTTCTGGTGGCACTAACAGCTGCAGAGAATTGGGGAAGCTGGAGCTTTGTTGATTCATAAGAAACTCTGTGTCTTCTATCCCAATTGGGTAGTACTATGACTACACTTCATTCAACTTGATTTTTCATTGGACTTAGAAGCTAATACTTCCTGGCTTTCCCCTAAATCATTCCAATCCTGGAGAAAGGAAATAGCACAAACCCTTTGTATGGTGTCCTCTCTGAACCTACCATAGACATATTCTGGATTCCTGTTGCTCAGAGTTTTTGATTGTATCATATCAAGTGGATATACATGTGAAAAAAGTGTCCAGATCCATAATCCATAAGCAGATGAGATATCTCTAGCCTACTACACCAAGTCCTGTCCTCCTCCTGACATTGTTGCATGCTTTGGACAACAGTGCTTACTTAAAATGATATCTGTAGGATAGCTTCCTGGGCTTATCATGCCACCTTTAAATAGCACTGTAAGATACACAAGTTCATCTCAGCCAAAGCTAGAGGAGCAAAGTCTTGCAACAAGTACTATGATGAAGTTTCTAGGGATACTGCTGTTGGGCATCCTATTATTGTCTGCTCCACTCATGCACTGATTGAGAATGTTGGAATTAAGTGTTCTTTTCATCAGTGTGGAGTAGAACAGACAGTGTTGCCCACTTGAAGTTGAACCAGAAATTAGGAGGAGTGGGTCGCATTCATACAGTAATCCTCCATAGTTTCTAATAGGGATTCTATTAGAATTCTTCTTACCTAGTCCTTTGTATGAATCTTCTCAATTTACATTGTTCTATCCTTGATTTTTTGTATGTTTATAAAGAATACCCCACACTTAAGTCATGTGTCTGTGATGTTCCCTCCACTTGAAGGAAATAGGCTGGGCTGTGTGTGTTTTTAATTGCCCCTGCTTTCTACAGAAGAGGAGCTAACTCTTTGCTATCTTGTTACATGTCCTGCTGAACTTCATGGTAAATCCAACTTTTCACTTACATTTCACTTAAAGGTTGTGTTATTAAAACAGCCAAGAATTTTAAATTAAAAAGACACTGAATCAAAATGATAACTTCTCTACTGTAGAATATTGTTGTCAATATAATACTGCGCCTCCTCTTCCATTTGTTATAATCACCAGAGCGGATTGTAGGTTATTTTTATCCCTAGTTGACCAGCATAATCAGATTATACCTTAATCCCAGCAGTGGCAGTACAATATACTTGTTACTATCAGTAATCAGCCGTCTGAACAGTTTTGTCAGGAGCCATTGGATCTAAAACCAGGAACCTGAAGATCTACCCTGCGTGTTATCTTGTGGTGAACTCAAGGCTGTAGTCTTGGGTTTCATCTACCGGGGGGGGGGGCTGTGATGTTCCACAGGCTCTAGGATCAGCCTACATTTCAAGGAAATCTGTTTGTCTCCCCTGAACTAGCAGGGCAACCTTGAGATCACTGGTTATGTTTTCAACTGTTATTAGAATGCTTTAAACTGTTTTTAGATTTTTTTAAAAAAACGTTATTGATGTGTTTGCCACTGTGGGTGCCTTCAGGAGGGATATACATTAATTTATTATTTGATTGATAGAATGAATATAAACATCTGGCTAAAAGTCTTTGAGTTTTGTCTGGGCAACGATCAGTTGAAATATGACTGACCGGCTCCTCTTTCCGCCTCTTATTCCTGTGCCTGCTGGATTGCTCTCAGTCCCGTTCCCACACACTTGTGCTTTTTGCTCTCCAATCCTGTTGCTTTTTGGGTTGCCTGTCAGCGATGTAGTTGGAAATTCAGAAGTGCAGGGTTCCTTCAAGATACCCACAGCCACACACTCTCCCTTTTTCTTCTTTTTCTGCTGGGTTGAGAATGAGATCCTTGTTAATGCCTTCTCTCACAACAACAGATGTCCCCAGGAGCCAATCAGCATAAAATGGGAAAGTGTTAACTACTGAAAAGAGTCTTCTCAGTGGCTGTCTCACCTCCTTTCACTCTGATTGGCTCCAAACAGCACAAAAGGACAAGGAAGCAAGTTCAAAAACTCTTCTCAGTGGCTAGCATATTCTCCTTTCATGCTGAGTGTTTCGTAGGACACTGGAGATAGAGACCCTGCTGGGACCCTGCTCCCAAAAAAGTAAAGGGTCTAAGAACCCCTGAGACCCTGGACAACTACACCTCTGTTGCCTGTGTCCCAGTATTATGACCATGTACCTTGATAATGATTTGGAAACGGTATAATGGTGTAAGGGTCATCAGTCATACACACAAACAGAAATAAAACCACACACTCCAAAACATACATTCACTTCATAATTTGTCATGTCCAAATGCCGCCCTCCAGCTGTTTTTGACTATAACTCCCTTAAGCCCCAGGCTGGTGGTCAGGGATGATTGGAGTTATAGTCCAAAAGAGCTGAAGGAGATCTGATTGGGCAGGGCTGGTGCAGACTATAAGTACTATGAACAGGGATTGTGTCAACTCTGCTTTTTGTGCTCTGTCCAGCCACAGCATAGTAGTTGATCCAGGATATGTGGATAGCGGAGATGTTGCAGATTGGCCAAGTGAGGTCTGTAACAGAGGTTGGCTAGTTTACTGTAGGAATGCTCAAGAGGTTCTATATCTGACCTGTTACTTACACTAACATGATCCTTCTATGCCAACAGCTTCTCATTTATACCTTTTCGATTTGGGGCATAGTAATATAATTGATCCTTAACCTTAGAATGTATAAATGGAATGGAAAATCAGGGTTCTAAAACATGTGGAGAGCTTAGTACAAGTACAGAAGGCTCCATTTCTCCATTTCAGAAGATCCTTCATAGTTTGGAGGGTGATAGAAATTGTGTTGGGGAATTTAGCTAGCATGCTCATCCCCGCTTTCCCCCTCATGCATTTATTTAACACTTATAATGCTTGGAGAGGGCTTATCTTGATTAACCTCATTTTTTTAAATAGGGGTGGTTTTAAGGGATTATTTTGGAGCATTCCTGAGGGTCATCAAAGGCCTTGATCCAGGTGTACAGTATGTAATAAATCATGTGTCAGATTTTTACCAAGATACAGGCATACCCCGCTTTAACGTTCGCAATGGGACCAGAGAGTATACTTTAAGTGAAAACCTACTTTTAAGTGAAGCAATTGTCTTCACTTGTACTGCATGCAATCACCACTAGATGGCAGCGGCGTCATGCCAATAAAATGTACGTTATTGCGAAGCGCGCGAACGTTAAGCAGGGTATGGGGACATATGGAGCATGTACATTATAGCGAGGCAACGTTAAGTGAAGCAACGTTAAGTGCGGTATGCCTGTATTTCATCTTCTCTCACTTCTGCCGCCAATCCTGAAACCTGTTATTTAAATGCATTTTTAAAAGCAGTTGACAGTTTAGCCAAGATAATGGATAATGTCTGATAGGCACACATAAATCACCACCTTTGATTACATCACCAACAAGTTTGTTTGACTGTTTTATATGATATACAATAAATCCTTACTATATACACAAAGATTTACAAAATTTTAGTAGTTACACAAAAGAAGGGGATCCTTATAAGCCACATCAGGTGTGCCTCATCAGTACTGGTATATCACATGTGGTTTATCAGAAATAGTTCTTCAGTGTGGACCACAGAGGAAACACAGAAGTTTTCAGCTGAGAGTAGATCGTCCATATATTTGCCAATACATGTTCAAGACATCTTCATCACCAAATTCGTGAGTTTTCAAAAAAGTATTAAATGAATAGACACTTCAGTAATGTCCAACAGATAACTAAAATTGAATTTTTATTTTTTTAATAATACTTAAGACATTTCTCTGACAAGACTTTACTGAAAGATGAAGTGCAAATGGGAACCCTGTAGAATGTTTATAAAAATTGTACATGACATTTCTTAAGCGTCACGAAGTACACATTGAATACTCTGTAAGTATATAGGCATAGCAACATGCAAGTGTCATGTACCTAATGTTACAATATGCATTTTGTTTACTTAAAATTATGAAGAAAAAAAAGTAAAGAAACTGTGCTTCCATTGTCAGTGCAACATGCTTAATTCCCCTGGGAATGGATTAAGTGCTGAAGTGTCAAAAAGATTGCCATGAATTCAGGTGATGGAGTTGACCACACTGTAGTTCTCAGGCCATTGTAGCAATCTTGCAGTTAAGCTACACACCTGGGACTAGTAAAATTGTGGCTTTTAGTGAGTGGCTTACCCGGGTGCGCCTTTCTAGCAGACCTGGAACAAATAGCCACAAAACGTGTTGTGGGCTTGTAAATGTTGTGTTTGTATACTTAAGGCAGCAGTATCGTGGTCAAGGTTGCAATCCTAAAATGACTGAATTAGGAACAGATGAACTAAATTTGAAATCTGTGGGACTACTTCAGTAGAACAGTTGGATAACTGGAAGAGGTTTATTATATTTTCCTGAATGCACTCATATTTACTCAGTCAAACGCTTTCCTGTGTAGAAAATGAGTGGTCAAAAGAAGGAAGAAACAATTATAGGAGTCTTTGAACATCCTAGTTTTTGGTGAAATTATAAAGTGCATTTTGGATTTAAAAGGCTGGAAAGCAATTTAGTGCATAGGTAGACTTTTTTTTTTTTTTTAAATGCTGCTTCCTTATTGTCTTCCATAGGAAATGTGTTGCTGCTAATAGAAAATGGGGATTCATTGAATTTATACCTATTCTGTTCCAAGAGAAAGCAAACCTTTGGCATGTCTGCATATGTATGCATGCATGGAAGTGCGCAATGTACAGAAAATATAATTGTAAAATGTATTTACATATTATTGCCAAAACTACTCAGGTACTGGTGGAAAATATATTTTCATATAATATGGTTGGAATATCAGTGTTTCTAGGCAGGATCAATATTTATATTTCATGTTCAATAGTTCATTATTTTTACAAAGAACATTTTGAATTTAAACCACTTTTCAGTTTGAAAAACTACATTAATGCACAGTGAATTGATGATTACCATGCCAGGCATAAATTTTGTGCTGAGGTAAATGGACTACACTTTGTGCAAGAAAGATTTCTCTAAGCCCTGCATCCATGTGAAAATGCCTGTAAATTGATGTTAGTGTTTTAGCACATGAAATCTTCATCAGAAATGTTTACATCTTCTCTTTATGTCAAGTTTAAAGGATCATGAAAAGTTTATTATTTCTTTGCATTGGAACCAGAACGTGTGATGTAAGGGATTTTCCTTTTCCTCTTTCTGCACAGCCTTCTGCTCATGCAGTGTAAGAGATCTGTTTGTGAAAACCTGTTTTACTGTGTGATTACCCCACACTGGGCTGGAATATTAGTGTTTATTATTCCTTGTACTTTTGCCTTCCTTTCAGTGTTCTGCATATTTTTCTTTTGGGACATGAAATGACATTTGGAATAAACAAGTAGAAGTATTCTGATCTGTCTCAGCCCTGGATAAAAGTGTCATGCCTATTGGAGAAAAATAGATTGTGATCCCAGAATTCTCCACACTATTAATTTATACTTTAACTTAGTTTAAAATGAACTTTGCAAATTCTGCCTGCCTAAACAGCCTGCTCTGTAATTTTTGCTTCATGATTAGATTGTTTGCCTATTATCTCATAAAAATATTAAGATGGAAGAATATGAGTTGAATTTCCTAGAATCAAAATGATTTCATTCAATCTTTTTGACTCATGCTGTAACCTCTTGCCTACCTAGAACTCCACTGTAGTTTTTATCTCTGAACTCTTTGCTTACCTATGTAAGCTAAGGGCCATAGTTCAGTAGTAAAGCATCTGTTTTGCATGCAGAAGGTCCCAAATCCAGTCCCCAGCATCTCCAGGTAGAGGTCGAAATGTCCCCTGCTTGAAACCCTGCAGAGCCATTTCCTGTCAGCATAGGCAATAGTGAGCTAGATGGATTAGTGGCCTGACTCAGTGTAAGGCAACTTCCTATGGTAACTTAAGTGCGTAAAACATGTTTAGATCTACATTTCATCTGCTGCATTTCTATTTCCAGGAGAGCAAAGAAAGATTTTGAAAGGGGTTTAAGAGAAGGAAACTTGGTTAAACTATTGCTGCTGCCACCATGGGCTCCTTTATGAGGAAAGGCAGGATATAAACTGAATAAATAAATAATAAATAGCACTAACATAGTAAGATGACTACGTAGTGAAAATATTGTCAAAGCTTCAAAACAGTTGTATAAGGGGTAGAGTACTCAAATATGACCTAAAGTTAAGTGTTTTGCAGTAGAAATTAATTATTTAAGCATTGCTGACATGTAGGTGATAAATTAGACTTAAGACAGTTCATTGTTTAAGAGTAACTTCAAGAGACTAAAAAATAATACTTCTAAACTGTCACGAGGTTAATATAATCAAGGAAAACACATGAAGATAAAGCAAATACTGAACTTTAAGTCATAACCGTAAATGTAAATAATGTCACTTTTAATTGCTTATCAAAGCTCCTTTTAAGTTAGATGTAACTGGCAAAGGTCATGAGTGTGGGTCTAACAAACTGAGCAAATTCAGATAAAAGCCTAGGAGGCATTGACCCCTCAGCCCCTCACATCATCTTGTCCTATCCTCCTTTGGGATGAAGTGTTGGGGCATTGGCATCAGCCTCCACCATCTTAACAGGAAAAGAGAGCTATGCTGGATGCAATGGCGACTATTCTTAAATTCTACAATGGCTAACTGTAGTGTGGAGATTTCTTGCTAGTTCAGCAGCTTCTTGTAAAAGAAGGGGTTCCACTAATATTCAAAAGAAACAGAAGCACATACAAATGTAGAACAATCTATTATTTGTTGAAAGTGGCTTCCTTTATAATTTTTATGTTGACAGTACTCTTCCCAAACAAAAGAGCTAGAATGACTGGTAGAGAAGGTAGACTAGCTGCAGGGGGTTTCATTCACCTTTTAATTCCATACATTCAGGAATGTTGTAATCTGTGGTTTAAATGTAAAATGCATTTCATTCAAATAATTATTTAAAATACGGAATAATTATATTAAAAATTCATTTTGAAATGAATGTGATATTAACATTTGTATTAAAAACTAAAGGCATCGTCCACCACCCTTGTGGTCACAGCTGTGATGTGAGGGAATTAGCATAGGACTCAGTAGAGCTTCTTCCTCCCTCCCTCTCCCCAACAAGCTTATGGCCACAGGTGAATTAATACATATTCACCACAAAATGCTGGTCATTATTTTTAATGGGAGACACATTTGCTTCCTATATAGATGTCAAATCATCATCTTCCTCCCCAATGCCCCTGCTATCAAGCAACTCCTACCCATAGCACAGTGCCAGGAGAACCCAACATGGGCTCCTGTGCACATAAGCTACTCATAGATCATATTTCTCAACCCTAGATCAGAGTGTACTATAAGTAAGCAGATGGGTAAAGATACATTGATGCTAAAAACTCTGAATGCTTAAAGCAACTCCAGAGCATAATACACATACAGAGAGAGAGAGAGAGAGAGAGAGACAGACAGACAGACAGACAGAGCGAGCAACTCTAAACCAACAAAAACTGGCCCAAATACGCCACACATTTATTATGGGAACTAGTTAAAATTGTGCAACTGAAAGCAGATTGAATGCCTTGGACAATACTGATAGTGCTTCACACAGAGAAGGAAAACTATAGTAGGAGAGGCTCGGGAGTTTTGCAGTGTTCAATTTAACAATATTTCTTGGGTCTGTGATTGTTCTGTGTTATCTTACTACTTTCAATGCATTGCTTTTGGAAGGGTATGATGGAAAAAATGACGAGATGAAAAGGATCAATGATATAAAATTTCATGTTTGGAAAAAAGTTAACTTTATCATTAAAGGCATCCTCTGTAGTTTGATGGAAGCATTTTGTACTCACAATGTAAGATTACCTGACGTTATTGGGAAATAAATAGCAGAAATTTCAGGTGAGGTGCTTCAGTGAAATAGGGGTCAGGAGAATGCAGTTCTCTCTGTGGCTCTCTTTCCATTGCTGAAGCTAAAAATACTAGGGCAAATGGCAATACTTTTCAACATCTTAGCATGCAAGGCTCCCGCAAGGAAGATAAAAAGAGCAACCTTGTACTGGTGGACTAGAAATAGATTACTGAGCAGTGTTCCCAGACAGAATGCTGGCAGCAAAGCTATTAGCAGCATTGAAGTCTTTGCCCCAAAGGTGTTGGGAAGGACTCCCATGGGACCCAAATACGAAGAGAGACACAATGGAATGGTGGTTGGGTTTCAAGGAAAATATGGCTTACAATAAAGTAAATATTATTTGGAAGTGGTAGGGATTATACATGTATTTAAGGATAAATGCTCAGTATGTATTTTTGTAGTTCATTCTTGAAATTGCAAACTCATCTCCTTCCTTATAAACTAATCAAAATGCATATTATAAATACATGGTTTTCCAATATCCATACAGTGAAAGTACAAGATACTTACATGTGAGTACACTGTAGTCACCTATATGTTTGCATAGTTTTTAGTGTGTACTTTGTGCCACTTAACCCAAAGTATTACTCTGGTTATTTCTGTATATTGAGGCAGCCTGTTCACAGAAGTTTTGCGTAGCTGTTTTCTGTTTTTTGGTATGTTCATTAAAAATTACCAGTTCGAATGAATGAGAAGCTAGGATCCTTGGAGGACTCAAGGAAAGTTTTGGAGAAAATTGTAGCTTGACCATGACAATTCTTTGTAACCTCATGTTTTTAGGTTTATCAGAATTACCTTTACTCAACAGAATGGTAAAGGTAAGACCTCTATTTTCCTTTTGGTAACACTTTATAATAAGTGGCACTAAATTACACTATAACTGTGATGTTACATGGAAGCACATGTAACCATATTGTCACGATCAAAATACCTAATGTACGTCTGCGTACATGGTTCAGTGCTTTTACAATCATAAATTATATAAGCTCCCATCCTTTCTTCTTGCTGAAAGATGTATATAGATAGGTAGATATCCTACATCATGACGAACATATTCAAAAAGTCCACTTCACCGGTTTATTTAGAAAAATGTGTTTTCCTCCTGTTTCCTTTATAGCAGAAATCTCAGCGCAAGATGATCTGCCTTCAATCAATGTGAACAAAATGGTAAATGTTTCATTTTAGGTTTCTTCACCTGCTTCTTGGATTTGCTAATGACATATAAGAATGGAAAGATGATTCACCCATAGATTGTGAGATGCCACATTGTATTACTTTTAAAAATAAAAATGACAGCAAAAGAAAATAACAAATATTAAAGAGAAAATTGGCAATAAATTGATACCCTGGACTGATGATAAAAAATACAATCCTAAAGAGAACTGTCATGTTCCACAGTTTCCTTGATTGCTCCCATGGGGCCTTTATTATTTATATCTGTCATTTATTGTAAATTAAGCAATCACTTCCATGGACCTTTGGTGCCTTGCTCCCAGTATATTAATCTAAACCAGGGGTTCTCAAACTGGCATCAGATGTATACCAACAGAAAAACTTTATCAGATAATATTGTATTGTACTGCCTTCAAGTCGATTCCGACTTATGGCGACCTTATGAATAGGTTTTCATGAGGCTGAGAGGCAGTGACTGGCCCAAGGTCACCCAGTGAGCTTCATGGCTATGTGGGGATTCAAACCCTCCCAGGTCGTAGTCCAACACCTTAACCACTACACCACACTGGCTCTTATCAGATAATACTGACTACTAAAAATCTGGCAAAAAATGTGCATTTGTAACGCCTGTGAATCTGTGTTCTTCTTATGGCCTAATTCACCAATACCAGACACCCAACTTATGGAAAGGGTAAGCTTCCATCCCCCAAATAGCTGAGCATTTATGTTATGTAGCAAGCTGGAGGCTAGCCAAGAAGAAAAAACTATACCTTGAAGTTTTTAGTAACAACAAGCCACCTCCCACCCATTTATACTGGACTAAAACCATTTTGAGAACAGTGATGGGGTCTCCCTTCCTTTTCTCCAGTTGGCTTCTTCATGCTTTTTCCAGTCTCCACTGGTAAAAAAAGGCACTAAAAGAGGGAGCAGAATTAATTGGGATCTGCTCAGGTGCTAGTGCAAAATCCACACAGATCCAAGGATACCGGTGCAAAGAGTGTTTGTGGCAGCATTGCTAGAATTATACTCTGTGTTTAAGAGATTTTATATTGGGTCACTGAAGTCAGTTAGGTTTAAAACTGTAATAAATTATATTAAAAATCTATCTGTATTGGAACATCCTGGTACAATATTGCTTGAATTTGTGCTAAAGATAGGGCTGGAACATTTTATTAAAAGTCTGTTTTATTTATGGAATGTATCATTTGTTAGAGAAGATATTGTTCTCTTTCAAAAGCCCCCTTTTTCTCTGAGAAGTTTGAGAACCTCTGATTTAACTGGGTGAATGCAGATGATAGACAGTGATGGTAGGCCAGAATTATCCATTGACTTAACACCACATGGTGTACCTCCACACTATTTTTGGCCTGTTGTAAAATACATCTCAAGGTGCAAAGCAGAATATATATTTTAAAAATCGACTGCAACTGAGTACACAAGAAAAAGTTAACAGTCCATTTCCTATCTACTGTACTATTGCAAGTTCCAGTGCTTTCTTTATGCTACACTGACAAGACATTTTGAAATGGTTACATCTAAAGATGCCCAAATGTTTGAAAATCTCACTTCACAGTGATGAGCAGGCGGATAATGTAGGCAGTATTTCTATATAATTGAAGCAAAATGGAATTTAGTGTGAATACAGCACTAACGGGCATGTGACTTCAGTAAACCTAATCCCAATGCAGCAAGGCATTTAAGCACAGAGTTAAGTGCTTTGCTGGCCTGGACATTAGTTCCACAAATCAGTTTTTGAAATAGTAGTTACAACTAACTTCTGTGATGAACACCTTTTCTTCCTAGAAGTAGTAAGCTTAATTCCTGTTGCCAGTTTTAAAAAAAATGTATTTCTTGAAAAGACATGACTATGTTGTAAACCTATACTAGCTTCAATGTGTCTAGTAGATCCTACCTGATTCTCTCAAACTACCATACTATATTAGCATATTATTGCATTTTTTTCCACAGATGATTTGGAGTGAATGGTAAAAACAAGCATGCAATCACATCAATGCAGACGTATTTCTTTAAAATGTCATACTGTATATGATTTATTATGTTAACACTCAACCACATCATATTATTTATGTTCTGTATACTTTGAAAAAGTGCTGCTTGATTGATGGTCTTTCTTTTTTCCCTCTCTCATATAAATTAACAAGGTAAATGCTCTTTTTCCAACAAAAACAATTTAAAAACTCTACTATTGTCCTTAAATGGTGTATACTCTTCTGATAAATAGTCTGACACAACAGCTTTGATTTCCATTTACTGTGACACATGATGTCATATTCAAATACTACCCTCCCTCCTCCCCTCTCCCTGACGCAAAAAATAAATCCCAGGAGATAACCCTTTACAATAGGCCATTATGCTTTTAGACTTCAGCAGTAGTAGCATCCATATAGAAATATTTCTTCTTTTTTAAGGTGCAGCACTTAGGAGATGAACAGCATTATTGTTTTGAATTTTCTGACATGGGACCAGTAAGCTCATCTTGTGATGTTTTGCATTTTTTCTGGAAGAGGAATCAAGCCAATCAGCTTACATTATGGTAGATTTAGAACCTGTGATTATTATTTTTAAGATGTCATTTTGCTCCACATTTTGAGAGTTATCTCAAAAAGAGGTTGTTACTGTGGAGCTAAAAGCATGGCAGATATTCTGTATCATTCACCGTGACATAAGTTTGTACCTCACAAAATGCATAGACAGGAATTTAATATAAAGAATTAGTCCATTTACCGTATACACAAAACATAGAACTTTTTGTTGTAACACTTCATTGTTTGTGTTTTGGCAAATCTAACATTGATAAGCAGCTCTAGAACTGCCAAATTAGATACTGAATATTTTAGCAACTTAATCGTTAATCATTAATGTGGTTGAAATTTAAAACCTGAGGCTGTGCACTGGTTGTTAGCTTAAAACTACCTTTCCATATAACATTGTGCTTCCATTGTATAACAAAGAAAAAAATAACTGGAACTAGAAAAGTTTGCTGCTGAACAGTGCTAGGACATACAGACAAAAGTACTAATACATGTTATCTACTCAGAATATTAATTTAAGTCATATCTAAAGGGATATAATGGACATTAGAAAATGCTTACTTGTGACCGACTTACCTACAGTCCCAAAAGTTAAATATGTATCAAATAATGTTTAATTGGATTTATTATATGCACTATATACAGATACTAAAATGCCTTGCAATTGTGCCCCGTGAACATGTCCAATTTAAGAAGGCAGGTGAGCCCATGTGAATAAAATAAATTAAAATAACAACAGAAATTACAGAAATAGATATGGAAGATTTATGATCCTAAATGCAGTTAAAGAGCTGGACAAACATTTTCAAAAGGGAGCTACATAATCCATCTCTGTGGATCTGTATAGACAGACTGCATGATGCGGTTGCCACCCAGAAGTTGCTTTAGTACCAATGTGCCATTAAAATAAAAGGTCTGTTCATATCCCTTTGCTATCATTTGCAAACACACAAGAAATTATACTAGAATGCTTTCAGTTGGTGTTTCTTAGGGCATAATGTTTCAAAACTAGGCTGCTTTTGAATTATAGACATATATAAAACATTGTTTGTAAACCTCTAATTTTACTTGTAATGTTTTATGTAAGTACATTTGGGTCCTCACCTTAAGAACAGTTGCTATGAAAATGGCCTGGTGCAATACAGGTAAGGACCATGATAAAATAAAACAGAAAAGAAATGCTATGTGACATTTTTTAAAAATGTAGAAAAACTTAACAACATGAACAGATGATGATTAAAATTGTTAAGGCTGTATATTCAAGCACTGTATGTTAAGAGAGCAATGGATATGATGATTAGGCAATAAGAAATGTCCTGCATTATGAATGGTACCATAATTAAAGAAAAATGCTGTCCATGGCTGATTGTTGGTATAAACTGGCTACTTGAAAGCAATTGTGTACATTAATAAAGGTAGCAAAAAAGATGGGGAAAATTAATTCTGAAAGATGAGAGCCAATTTTCTCCAGCAGTCAGCATGGTGAGTAATATTCAGAGAACCTAAGTCTGCATCTATATGAAATATTCCTTCTTCTCTTCTGCATTGACTTGGCTGCCTTCTGCATTTATAATGGCTGTATCCGCATCAGGTGCATCTTCAGCTCCTTTAGCTTCATTTGTTAAGTATGTTCCTGCGGGAAACAATGTATTAAAAGAAAAATGTTAGGGTATGATACTTTTCACATGGTTCTCTGATGAGTCCTGGTGAGGTTCAGGGTAAAAAATCACTTCTTTACAGCGGAATGAACTTTTACAGTATGCATGATACTCTAGTTTGGGGAAATAGTAATTGTAGATCATAGCCCTTGTATGATGATAAAGTATATACAAGCAGCATAGAAAGGCATGTTGCACTTTCAGCTATCAAAAATTCATTAACAAGAAGCTTTGGGGGAAAATGCCTCTTAATTATTTTGCTTCTTTCTCATAAGGAAATTTTATTTATCTCTACAATTCAACCAAGCAGTAGATTCTGCAATTTCAAAACTAGCACTCTGAAGTCTGATTGATTTTCAGTGGAGCAATGTTAATTGTGCAAAACTTTTCAATTGAAAGCAAGAGATTAAAGATGCTTAATGCAGAATGCATTGTGCCCTACAATAGCTACACTAGGTTTGCCCATTGCCCATTCCCACTTACATTGGGAATATTAAACCTGAGACACCATTCTTTAATATTTGCGGCAATATATGCGCATACACTGCTGTTGTGCTACATTCTGTTTTGTTCTGTTACACTGATCCAGTAGAGGGTATTCTGTTATAAGGATTTATTTGCCAGTAAACAAATATTGGATCTGTACTGCAACATATTCGTAGCCTGTGGTGTCTGAAACAGCCAATTTTAACTGAATGGAAAAGTGTGTTATTTTGGAGCTTGGGATATGTGTGTTGCCCTCCCAAAAAAGAGTTGAACACAGGTGTCATATTTTGCATAGACTGTTCAAATGACAAATGTCTTTTCCATGGAAGATAACTCATTACATTTTTTTTAAAAAAATATTTATTAATTTGTATGAATTAGCTGACACAACAGCCTTTGCAAATCTAGGCTAAGAGCTTTATTGTACGCAATATTCTAAATATCAGAAGAACTTGGGAGCACACTTCAGTAGCTGTCTATGTCAAAGTATATGAACCTTTCTCCTAATAATACAGATTACATTTAATAGGGAGTGGAGTGATCATGAAGAGAAATGAGAACGCAATAGTAATAGCCAAACTGTACAATTTTTTGCAAACTTAGTTTTAACATCTATATAGGAATAAGATCTTAATACATGTTTGAGGCCTAAACTGAACAGAGCAGAGCAACCACATGTATATATGTGTATGTGCCTAGTCAATTTATGTATAAAGATTTGTGTGTAATTTTTTAACTTGTTTATAAAAGCATTTCTAAACCATTTAATATTTAAAAATCTCTAAGCAATATATAAAACTGCAACATAAAAATAATAAAGGTATCATAAAAACAGAGATACAACATAAAAATTAAAATAGTATTATAAAAACAGAAAAAAACATAGGAATTCAATAATAACAGGGTCCACTCTTTCGGGTCAGAGAAAGCCTAGACAAAAATGCATGTCTTTACAAGTTGTCTGAAGCAGCTGATGGATGATGCTACACGTGCAGCAGAGAGAAGGGCATTCAACAATTCAGGGGCAATAGTGGAAAACGCCTATTTTTCAGGTCACCATGTGGATTTTCTGTAGGGTGTGATGGCAGCCTGAAAACAATTTCCCTAGACAATCTATGTGATTTTACAGCTCTTTACGGGGATAGAGGCAAACTTTCAGATAACATGGGCCCAGGTTATTCAGGGCTTTATGTATGTTAGCAACAAGACCTTGAACATGGCCTAGTAGCTGATTGGCAACAAGTACAGTTCCCTCAGCACACCTGCACATATCCAGGTGCTCTACCTACTGATGTCAATTGGCGGCTGCTGTGCAAAGGTGGGACGGCTGGACCCCACCTATCTAAGATGAAGCAGACAAAGCTGGGCATGCTGCAGGCAGTGACGAAGAAACACCTTGGCAGCAGCAACTGAGGTGCTGGCAGCTGGCTTATCAAGGAAAGAAAAAGTGAGGTGAGCTTCCAACATCTTGTTCCCTGCCCTTCGCAACTGCAGCTACCGTGTAAGACTTTTTGTCTGCACAAACTTAATGGCAATTTGGTACATGGGGCAGTGTTACTTAGCTGTCGCTGTGCAGAGGTGGGACAGTTGGACCCAACTCATCCTGAGACTGTGTTTCCAGGACAGGCAGAAATAAAGCCGGGCATGCTGCAGACAGTTAGAAAGAAACACATCTTGACAGCAACAGCAGAGGAGCTGGCAACCAGGTTATCAGGGGAAAGAAAAGGAAGGTGAACTATAATCATTTTACTCTCTGCATTTTATAACTGAAACTACCCTCTAAGACTGTTGATTTTATTTTTTAACACTAATTTGGTTGGGATTTCACGCATGGATGGTGTTAGTTATCTGCAGTTGCTGTATCGAGGCAGACAAATTGGACTCTATCCACCCTGAGGGTGTATTTCAGGATAGGGAGAGAGAAGCTGGGCATACTGCAGGTAGCGGGCTGCTCAGTGATGTGCCAGTGACAGTGGGGATCACCTCAAAGGGAAGACCTCACAGGGAACTACCCCTTTGTTGTCTTCCCTTCTTGGATGCCATTGGGGGGCCAAGAACTGCACCCACAGGAAAGTGGCACACGGAGGAAGGACCCTGAGTGAGAGGCAGGGAAATGGAGATCTCCCAGGTTATAAAGACTGAAAGAAGAAGAAAGCTCCCAGGTGAGAGCTGGGAGGATCTGTCATTTTCTGTGAGGGCAGCCGGGGGGGGGGATTAAGAGCTTTGTATAGAGAGGATTGTGTACTTGTACATTGTGTTTAACTTTATATACCCTGCTCCTGATTTTCCCCTCTTTTATTTCTTGGGTTGTTTCTGTTATAGACATATTATGTATTGCAGTTGTACTTGTGATAAGAAGGCATTAACATATGTTATCAGACTTTGTACTTTATTATGTATTTCTTCTTATTATAAGAAGAGTTTTTTGTACTTATGTATTAACATACATTGTTATGTTCTATGTTGGAAACCACCCTGGGGTCTCTTGACAAAGGGTGGTATATAAATATAAGAAATATATAAACAATCAGACCACATCATTTTGCATCAGCTGCAGCTTCTGCTCCAGTCTCAAACAAAGACCCACACAGAGCTCATTACAGTAGTCCAGTCATGAGGTTACCAACACAAAGATCATGGTGGCCAAAGCTATTCCTGTCCAGGAAACGGTCTAAGTGGCATACCAATCTAAGTTGATGCCATGGAGGTTACCTGGGCTTGTAGTGACATAGGTAAATCTAGGAGCACCCCCAAATTACATGCCTGTTCCTTCAGAGAGAGCGCAACCCCATCCAGAACTGATAAACTATCCTGGACCTGGGAACTGTTCATCCAGAGTCACTGTCTTATTGAGATTTCATTCTGTTGGCTGCTTCTCATTCAGCCCACCACTGCATCTGGGCACTAGTTTAAAACAGTCACAGCCTTTCCTGATTCAGATGTAACATGGCTCAAATCTCCTAATAACATCATATGAAAAATAGCACATGGAGCAAAGAAACTAAGCCCTCTCCTGTCATATTCCACTGTGCTCGGTTGTTTGAGCACATTAAGGAAAGAGGGTGGAAAGGTTAGAGAAGGAAGAGGGTCTATTTCCATCACCTGTATGCTCTTTTTGTGTAATAAGTAGCCCTGTTTTTTGTCCTTAAATCATCGGGCGGGGGTGTCTAAAATCTACATGCCCATTAGCAGTACACTTTTTCCTAGAAGGGTTAAAAGCTTTGTTAGGACTTCAGAATTTAATCCTCAATATTTTCCCTGACATGATTTTTTTACAGCTATCTGCCTCTTATCTGATTGCCTATTTACATAGAATGTGGATCTGACAAACTTGTTCAATTAAGAAGCTGTGGAAGTCTGTTGTATGGCATAGCACAATATCCCAACTGTCTTTTCTTTTGTCTGATTCTCAGAATTACTGCCTCCCTTTGTGACCTTGGGCAGATTGCTAGACGTCATTTTACCACAGTTAATCCAACTGTAAAATTGGGTAAAAATCAGGATCTCACTAAAAATCCTGATGCTGCAACATCAGAGCTGAGTTTTCCTGGAGACTAGAAAATATATTTTTAAAAAGTGTTGCAGGATAAAACTAATCACTAAGAAATATTGCTACGGAAGTTGACTGCATTGTGATTAAATCTAGCCTACCTTTATGTCTTGCCAGATATCGACCAAGCAGAATTATAGAACATAGTGTGACAAAGACAACTACAGCCACTATCCCTCCTATAACAGCGTGGTCCGGTCCAGTCTGTCCAGCCAAAGCATTGGGGTCTAGGGGGGAAAAATAACAGTATGACAGATTATTCTGATACGATGTGAAATGCAAATATCCTGATGATGGGGTATAAAACAACTGTTTAGAAAAAAATCACTTTAGAAATATTTACAAAAGTTATTCCTTCAGTCCATTCCCTACTCTCTTATCAGTAAAATAGCACTGCTTGCATCCCTAGATTTTTAAAACACTGAGAATGTCACAGTATGAAAGGAGAGAGGAACTCTTTAGCAGGGATTACTAAATGGGAAAGGTTTCTGGTTTTGTCCTAGTCATTTTTCAACTGGAAATCTGGCCACAGATATTTATAGAAACAAAAACAAGGAATTGAGAATTGGGGATCAGATAGAATCAGCAGAATAGTGTCTGCATAATATATAACTGATAGAGCTGAATCTCAGTGGGGATCCCTTATATATTCTCCTTTTGTCATCCGCATCCTTTTGCAGCAGAAATAAACAAGGAAAGAATGAGAGATAAAGTATAGCTGAGCAAATTCTTCTGCATACGGCCAAGTCTGCATGAATTTGGTCAGATAAATGTAAATGCATACTTAAAGAACATCATTCATTCTCGTGTTAGTTTGTGAATTCAAAACAGTTATCTGATTAACGCTTAAGTGAGTAAATTCATAGTTTTTAATTATCTATTAGGTCCTTTGCTTTATTTTCTGTACCCTGAACATTAAGAACACTGAAGGATTTAGGCTTATCAAACTGGCCATTTATTTTGCAGGGGGCTTGCCCGGCGTAGAAAAAGGCAGCAACCAAAAATAACATCACTTAAGGGTCAGAAATTCCTCTGTGGATCTGATCAATTAAGTGGTAACCTTCAAGTGTCAGTTTATCAAAATAAGCAAAAGAGGGAGATAAAGAAAAGGATTTGGTCCTAAAGATAATGCTAGCATTTATTTCTTTTTATATGAAAAATGCCTCAGCTACAAATGAAGAGCAGCTCTGCCAATATTAAATGCATTGCTATTAACATGCTCACAATGTATTAACGGGTTCACACACAGTGATTTATGAACATTCCCTTTCAGGAGTTATCTTCTGCAATTAGTCTGCAAAAATCACTATCTGTGAAAAGAGAACACAGAAAAAAATAAGCCAAATCTACGGGGGGGGGAAGCAACTGTTTGGGGAGGGTTTCTTTTGGGGTGTTTGTGCAAAACCCAAGTAGAAAAAGGGAAAATACCATTTCTGAAATGGTGCTGCTCTGAAGTTATGCATCATAAATGGGCACGTCCATAGCAGATAATCACAGTAGATGCATACCTGCTCATCAAATGAGAAACTTATTAATAATTTGGCAATTGCTATAATCCATACCTGTATCTTCCCTATTTATCTTTTAACTTTGCATCACATTGTCACCATGTTCTCAAACCATCTAGATCAGTTTTACACGAAGAATATATCAAATAGAACACATTGACCTGATTAACTGCAGTTCTATGCATGTTTACTTGGAAAAAGAATCCACTGTGTTCAGTGGGATTGACTCCCATATAAAGTGTGTACAGATTTTCAACATCAGTATGGCTGCAGGTTTTTCATATGCACACTAAAAATGAATACTAAAAGATTTCACATTGCAAGGCTGCGATTTAAAAAATAGTTAATTCTTAAGTCTCCCATGAATTCAGTTGAGCTTATGACTAGGCACTCTTATAATTACAGTCAGGGCCAGCGCCAGGTTGGGTTCTGGCTGAGGGCCCTGAAACCCAAAGGGGGCCCTCCTTAGGGTGGGACGGTGAAGCTCCCACTTAGTGATCTGCAGGAGCATCAGGCACGACAGTGTTGGGCTGCAGGACTTAGCAACCCGACACTGCCGTAGGTTGCAAAGAGGGATCTCCCATGGACCCCTGATATAGATGGTGCAGGGCTTAAATAAGCCCACCTGCTCCACTTACTTGTTCCATGAGCACATTAGCATGAACAGGTTGCGAGGGTGTCCCTAAGGGGTGAACATCCTGGGTGATGACAGGCATCTGCATGGATGCGCTGATACAACAGATAGGTGGAGCAGGTGGGTTTATTTAAGCCCTGCAGCACCTGTATCGGGTGGCAATGTTTGGCTTGATGGGGCTGTGGGCCTGGGGCAGGCTGGTGCCCAAGGGCCCAATCATGCCTGGTGCTGGTCCTGATCACAGTCTTAATAAATGAAATATTTTGAACTTATTTAAGGTTTTTAGGGCACATTCTTATGGTCTCTGGGGGGGGGGAAGGGAAGGATGGAAGCGAAGCCCCTCTTTCTGATCTCTAGGGCCATAGGATTTTGCAAGCAGAGAGGGAGACACATGGACAGAGCAAGAGGTTCAGCCATGGATGCCTCCATGTTGTAAAACATGGCAGAGAGGGCAAAAAGGAGGCATTCCAGGGTGGACCAGGAAAAGGCTTTGGAGCTACTGGAATCAAAACTCTCCCAATCCCCTGGAATAGAGGAACAATGGAAAGGGAAAACTTTTTTTAAAAGGTGAAGAATAGAACCTTCACCTTCCACCCTACTGACATGGTATTTCCTCTACTTTGGGGGCTCCATCTCCAATCTACATAGGATTGCTCTATAAAGAATTACTTTTACTGTCAATTTAAAGACACTTGCCCAGTTTAGATATAACAGTGAGGTATGTCTTAGGTTTTAAGAACCAATTATGCCAGAGTTTCTTGGATTGGCTATCACAAGAAACTGGGGGTTCACAATCCCGGTTAAAAAGGACTGAAGTCCGGTACATGAGGATTAGCGGTATAGGGAAGGACAAAAAAGGAGTATGGACACACAGCTTGTTCATAATCCAGTGTATTAGACCATTGTTTAAAAACTGACCCAGGTCACTGGACTAGATGCTTTATTTTTTCATCAAGCCAAATAATGATATAAAGATCAGTCATCCTAGTTTGTCTGAGATATACAGTAGCTAAGAATGAAATGTAGAATCACTTTGCATTTTAAGCTAAAAAGCTGCTGTGTATAAGTGACTGGCACGATACTGTTCAAAAGATGGCCGGGGATAGGCAAAGAAGAGAAGGATGGAGGGGAAGCGCCTCTTTCTATATCTTTCATTACAAACACAGGCAAGTTGCTGGGTCAGTCCAGAAAAGAGAGAGAGTTGGACTAACAATAAATAGCATTGTCTTTCATGTGTTCTTGAGATTGTCCATTTGTTGTTGTTGGCTGGACTGGTGCCTCCCTTTCTCTTTTGTCCTCTAACTGGACCGGTTTCCAATCCACATCAACAGGTGTTGGGCATTCCTATCACCAATAGTTGCAGCGGTTCTTGTATAGAAGTGAAATGTATAACAACAACAACAATAATAATATCGTAAAGGAGGTCTGGGCAGCAAACATAACCGTTTAACAAGAAGAAAAAAATACTAAAAACAGTTAAAAATATTCCAAAGCACAATTTCAATTAAAAATATTCTAAAACTACAGTTAAAATATTATAAAACAGTTTAAAATATTATAAAACACAGCCAAAAACATTCTTTTATCAGTGATTTTCAGGTTACCAGTAACAGTTCTCTTCAGACATTGAATGTCAGGGTAAACAGGAATGTTTCCACATTCCTCCTGAAAGTTAATAGTGATGTAGATAGATGCACCTCAGTGGGGAGGACATTCCACAAATGGGAAGCCAACATTGAAAAGGACCTGTCATAGATCATCACCAACTGGGCTGCCCTCAGTGGTGGCACCACCAATAAGGTCTCTCCTGACAATCATAGGGTCTGATATGGTTGATATTGTGGAAGACACTCTTAGATACTTGTGTCCCATGTCATTTTGGGCTTTATATGCTAGTGCTAACAACCTGTTGGGACCAGTAGCTAACTGGAAACCAGTGCTGCACTTTCAGGACCAGTGACAGATGGTCCCATGGGGCTGCCTCACTTACCAGCCTAGTAGCCGCATTCTACACTAGCTACAGCCTCTGGACCATTTTCAAGGGCAGCCCCACATACAGCACATTATAGTAGTCCTGATGGGGAGTCACCAGATCATGAACAACTGAGGCCAGGCTATCCTGGTCCAGGCTACCCCAGTCCAGGAACGGCTGTAGCTGACATCAGTGTTAGCTGGGCATAAGCACTTCTAGCCACAGAAGCCACTTAGGAGTCTAGTGACGAGCTGAAATTCAGAAGTACTCCAAGACTACAGGTCATACACCTAATTCCCAGACATGGGAACCACCCACCCACAGCACTTGTCTTATCAGGATTCAGTCTGTTTGTTGGTCCCTATCCAGCCCATCACTGCCTCCAGACACCTGTCCAACACCTTCACAGCCTCTCCTGATTCAGATGGACTGGTGACATATAGCTGGGTGTTATCAGCATACTGATGACACCATACTCCAAATCCCTGGATGAGAGTTCCCAATGGTTTACATATAAGAGACAGAATAGTTATTTGTGGGACTCCACAGCCCAAAATCCATGGAGCTGAGCAATTTTGTGTTACTACTTTCTAGTAGCAGTATGGCAGTTAGGAGTGGAACCACTGCAGTGCAGTACTGTGATGTTCCATGCTATATTGTAAATGCTTGATGATGTTTTATTATCATATATATGGCAAGTTATGTTTAAGAGGTTGTTATGGTAAGTGGTGAGTGTTGGGAGAGGGGGATGAGTGGGTGAAATGTTGTGTATGCTGCATGTGATTGACGGTGAATGTGGGATGACTGGTTTATATTTTGAAGGTTTGTCAGTTGATCGATAGGGTTGGATGTTTGAAAGAGATAGGTATTTGGTCTCTGGAGGTAGCATGGATGAGAGTTGGGTTGTAGTGGGATTGTATAGGCAAATTTATCTTGGTTCTGGTAACTGAGATAATGAGTAAGATGATGTGTGAACCTTATACTTGACATGTATTACAGAAACCTGGTTAGATGAATTAGGCGGGGTGAACCTTGTCGATCTCTGCCCTCCAGGTTTCTGTGTACACCAACAGGCTAGACCTGGGGGTCGGGGTGGGGGAGTCGCAGTGGTCTTTCGTGACTCCATTCCTATTACCAAGTACCCTCTTCCGCAAATTCCAGGATTAGAGTGTCTTTATTTGAAACTCGGTGGGTGGACCAAAATAGCAATTTAACTGGTGTATCGACCTCCCCACTGCCCAGCAGTCCCTCTATCTGGACTATCCAAATTGATCTCCGACCTATTATTGGAATCTCCCAGGATGTTGATTCTGGGTGATTTCAACATCCACGCAGAGTCTTCACTTCATGGAGAGGCCTGAGACTTTATAGCAGCAATGTCTACTATGGGCCTATTTCAACTAATAACAGGCTCTACTCATACAGCGGGTCACACCCTCGATCTTGTTTTTTATGCGGGACAGGACTGTTGAGCTCTAGTCCTGCCCAGGCAAGGCAGAATTAGCTTGCTGCACAGGACACAGAGGTTTACAGCCAAAACAGTTCCAGTAAGGCAGCAAACAGGAATGAAGAACTCCGACACAGTCCAGCTTCGTGCCAGTAACAGAAATCTTTATCAACGTGCAGTTTATCAAATACAAATACATTTACCAACATTACATGCTCCTACTTTCCCCCCACACAGCCTGGCTCTCTAGGCTTCTAATTTATAGCCAGTAGATTAGATCAGTTGCAGCTGTGTGTCCTTGACTAATTGCATAGCTTTTAACCCATTCCCAACATGGGGAATGACTCAGCTTAAACATGAGCCAACAAGGACGACAAGGTTCTAGGAGTGGTAGATCCCTTGATAACCCCGTTGTCATTGACAGACCATCACCTAGTCAGCTTTAGGCTAACTGCAACTCATACCCACCGGGGGGAGAAGGGACCTATTAAAATGGTCCGCCCCAGGAGACTGATGGATCCTGATGGTTTCCTATCAGCCCTTGGGGAATTCCCTGTCTCCCAAGTAAACGATTCTGTCGATACTCTGGTCAATCTCTGGAACAGTTCTCTGACCAGGGCGATCGACACAATCGCTCCCGAGCGTCCCCTCGTGCGTTCCAGAAGAAAACCAGCCTTATGGTTCTCAAATGAACTGATGGTGATGAAACGCACTCGTCGGGGGCTAGAGCGACGTTGGCGGAAAACTCGAAGCGAATCTGATCGACTTGTCATTAAAGAATTTTCAAAAATTTATTCAACTATTAGACGATCTACTCAAAAGGCCTTTTTTACAGCTTCCATCTCATCAGCCATTAACCAGCCGGCTGAATTATTCCATGTGGTTAGAAACTTGCTTAACCCAGCTGACCCTGGGGATAACAGGGATTTTTCCCCAAATCGCTGTCAAGAGTTTGCCTTTTATTTTGCGAATAAGATCGATCAGATCTGCTCCGACTTAGAAGCCAATTTCAATGCAGTCTCAATGGATGTACCTTCGGCCTCTGTCTGTCCAATTAAAATGGATTCCTTTCAACTTGTTCAACCTGAAGATATAGACAACCTCCTTGGAGGAATGAGACCTACCACCTGCCCACTTGACCCTTGCCCTTCATGGATTATTAAACAAGCCAAAGGAGGTCTGGCTCAATGGGTCTGTGGAGTAGTTAACGCCTCACTCCAACAAGGCTCCCTACCGGGATGTCTGAAAGAGGCCATCGTGAGACCGCTCTTGAAGAAATCCTCCTTAGACCCATCATGCTTGGGCAATTATCGACCAGTATCCAACTTACCTTTTCTAAGTAAAATCGTGGAACGGGTGGTGTCTAGTCAACTTCAACGCTTCCTAATGGAAACGGATTACCTTGACCCATTCCAATCTGGGTTCAGACCTGGCCACGGGACCGAAACGGCTTTGGTCGCCTTGGTGGATGACCTTCGAAGGGAATTAGACAGGGGGAGTGTGTCCCTGTTGATTCTCCTGGATCTCTCGGCGGCCTTTGACACCATCGACCATGGTATCCTTATTAATCGCCTCTCGGGGATGGGGCTTGGGGGTACTGTGCTTTGCTGGCTCTGCTCATTCCTGGAAGGTCGATCTCAAAAGGTATTAATTGGAGACTCTTGTTCAGCCCCCTGGCCGCTGACCTGTGGTGTTCCACAGGGTTCCATCCTGTCTCCATTGTTATTTAACATTTATATGAAACCACTAGGTGAGGTCATCCGGAGGTTTGGAGTTCGTTACCACCAATACGCTGATGATACTCAGCTTTACTTCTCCTTTTCCCCTGAAGCCAAGGAAGCCATTCGTCCCCTAAACAAGTGTCTGTCCTCAGTGACGGATTGGATGAAGAAGAACAAGTTGAAATTAAATCCAGACAAGACAGAAATACTCCTTGTCAGTCGCAAGGCTAACCTGGAAACGTGGAATGTACCTGTGTTAGACGGGGTTACACTCCCCCTGAAGACCCAAGTCTGCAGTTTGGGTGTGCTTCTGGACTCGGCTTTGAACCTGGAAGCACAGGTTGCTGCTGTGTCCAGGAGCGCTTTTACCCAGCTAAGACTGGTCCGCCAACTGTGCCCATTTTTAGAGTTATCTGATTTGATGAGGGTAACTCATGCCTTAGTTACATCCCGGCTCGACTACTGCAACACACTCTACGTGGGGCTGCCTTTGAAGACAGTTCGGAAGCTTAAACTGGTCCAACGTGCAGCTGTAAGAATGCTAACAGGAGCCAATATTCGTGCTCACACAACTCCTCTGTTGCAACATCTGCATTGGTTGCCGATCTGCTTCCGGACTCAATTCAAGGTGCTGATGTTGACATTTAAAGCCCTTTACGGCTTGGGCCCTGTCTATCTATCCGACTGGCTGTCTTTTTATACCCCCCCCGTTTTCTTAGGTCCTCCGATAACTCCCTCCTTAAGATACCCTCTTCCACCCAAGTTCATATGGTAGGAACCAGAGACAGGGCGTTCTCAGTTATCGCCCCGAGACTCTGGAACTCCCTGCCTATAGAGGCACGGTTAACCTCCTCACTCCCTGCATTTCGTCGCCAGGTTAAAACATCTTTTTTGTCTTGCTTTTAACCCGGATTAAGGATTAGGAAATCTTTTACCTATGAGATGATTAGGATCATTTTATTGTATAGGGCTTACTATCTAACGTTGTTTTAAATGGGTATTCTTAGCTGCTACTGTTGTTTTTACATTGTATTTTTTATCACGGAATTGTTCGCCGCTCTGAGCTTCTTCGAAGATAGAGCGGCATAGAAATGTTTTAAATAAATAAATAAATAAATATGAATGAGGAACATATAACTGAAACCACATGCTTAAGTACCTCAACCCAAAGTAATCTTACTAAAATAAAATCTATTTAAATAAATCTGTTTGCTTTCAAAAATGCAACTGGTTCTTGCCCAGCTATTAAGGGGCATATAAGGTGGCAAAACATAAACAAGAGTATAGTATAAAGCATCAAATGGTGGCAGTGAAAAGGACCTCTGAGTTACAGTAACCAGTGAAGGAGGCTAACCCATAGCTGTAGCCTTAGGAAAAGAACATAAGGTGAAGCTTGCCTGGTATTTATAACATGGGCTGGGGAAAGAGAGCAGCTTTGCTATACATAAAGGTGTACTTAGGAAGTACAGATAATGTACTCCCCTCATCTGGTACTACAGGCAAGGTGGAGGTGGTGAAGGGTCATTCCAGAAGAACACCACTGTCAATGGTGTCAAAAACCACAGAGAGCTCAAGGAGATCCCAAAGGGTCACATTGGCATATCTCTCTCCTGATAAAGGTAATCAATCAGGGCCACCAAGGCTATTTCTGTGGCAAATCTGAGCCAGAAACCGACTGGAATGGATCTAGATAATCTCCTCCTCCAGGCATGAATGCAGCTGGCTGGCCACCACTCTCTCGATCAGAATATTACAGACTGGACAGTAATTTTCTAAAACCTCTGGATCCAGGTAGGACCTCTTCAAGAGGAGTTGCATCAATGTCTCTTTCAAGGCAGTAGGCATAATCCCCCCCCCCAGTGAGGCATTTACAACTCTCTGGATCCATCTAGTCAATCCCCTCTTACTAAATTTAATGAACCCTTAATGGGCAGGGATCACGAAGGCACGTAGTCAGTCTCATTGCTGCAAGTGTCCTATCTACATCCTTGGGCTGCAACAACTGAAACTGATCCTCCAAGGTATAATCCAATGGTGCTCTAGAGACCTCCAACAAGCCTGAATCAATTATCACACCAATTCAGCATGAATCAGAATAATATCCCCCTCAAATTGATTCGCAAATCTCTCACAACAGGCTACTACTGAGCGGTCCATTGTTGGATACCACACTAGTCTGGACCAGCTGGTTTACCACTTCAAACCCAAAGATTGCCTAAGTGAGTTGTCACTATATCTGTGCCTGAGGATTGTGCACTGAACTCTATGCAATTATTGTAACTGCTGGCAAGAGGAGAAACATACTCCCCACACGTAGAGATCAGACAATGAGACAAGCTGAGTAATTTTCTGGGTATTTCTCAGAAGCACCATGGATCCTTTTTCTCCTTGCACACTGGGGAAAGAATCAGCAGATAAGTCTTTCCCTGCTGAAAGGCAGCCTAGCAAAGCTGCTTTTTTTCTCCATACATAACTATACCTGGGATAGTTTGGTTTCTTCACCCCTAGCAAGCATTAGATGTTCTGGGGTATGCATCCCAGAAATTCATTGTAACCAAGATACGTAAGTTCCCCCTTATTCTTCACATATATGATAAAATATATGAATTCAGGGTGTAAAAATGGAAGATTCCAATTGTACAGCTATTTATAATGTTTTGAGTAAATCAAATCAGCTTCTATCAGAAAATATGCATCAATCGTCTAGTTTATTGAAATGGTGTCATCTCAGTTTGAAAAAATTTTTTTACACAAAATATGGCAAACCAGAAAGCTCTCCCTAATGTTAAAATATTAAATACAGAAACACACACACATATATAGATCAACATGCTATTTTGCAGCAGTTACCAACACAAGCACAATCCCTTGAGTGAACTACAGTACTGAATTTACTTTCTGTTATTTTATCTATTACTATGTCTGGGTAAATGCTTCAGGAAAAGTTGCTAAAAATCAAGAGCAGCTTCTTGCCTGAAAAAAAGTGGGCATTTTCAAAACTATGTTATTATCTGGAGAAAAAAGTACAATTTGGGTGCACACGTAAGAAAAAAGGGATACTGAGCTAAGAACATAAATGAAGACTAGCATGCAGATGCAAAGAAGACTCCATCCCCATTGTTAAAGGCAATGAGCACATGAGCCCCCTCCACCTCAGACTGATCACAACATTGCATTAGAAAGGATTGTTTTCAAACAATCATGTGCATATGCACATAAGCAAATAGTTTTATAAATAAATAAATCCTTTCCAATGCAGCTTTCATTCTTTTCACACTAAATTATGGGGCTGAAAGGGAAGTGTCTTCATTGCCTTGGCAACAGGGATATCTTCCCTCATTCTTCTGCCTCATCTTCAGAGTGAGGGCAATGAGAAGTCTTCACTTGTCCTTAGTGATGTCCCAGTAAATTCTGTTTGGACAGTGACATGTTCCTACTGAGAACAAATGCATACTTGTGGAGAATCCCTCTACTACTCCATATTTATGGAGGGGTGTCTCACACACAGTAGTGCAGTGGCAAATTCAGAAGTGCAGGGTCTCTTAATGATAGTCACACCATGCCTCCTTACAGCCACACCCTCTTTTCCACTTTCCCTCGTCTCCCTTGCTGTCCTCCACTACAACAGATGTCCCAAGGAGCCAATAAGCATGAAAACGGAGGCTGTGTGATAACTACTGAGAAGAGTCCTCTTGGTGGCTAACTCATCTCGTTTTACTCTGTTTGGCTTCAATTAGCACAAAAGGATAAGGACTTTTCTTAGTGGCTAACATGCTCTCCTTTCATGTTGATTGGTATGTAAGGAGAGCCCTAGCTGGGACCCTGCTCCCAAAAAAGTAAAGGATCTACAACCCCCTGCAAACCCAGACAACTACATCTTTGCTCACACATTAGTTTTTTCCCCTTAGCTATGCATTTTTAAAATATTTCCTAACCCTTTATTACTGATGCCACCTCTTATCTCAATACCATTCATTTTCAACCTCAGTTTATACACTAGTAGCTCTGGATAAGCATGGGATAAAATAGCACAGAGATCTAAATATTAAAGTAAAACCAAAGTAAACTATGTTTTTCTTAAAATAGTTATTACTGCTAACAGACAACAATGTTTGTATGTACTGTTACTTAATAAACTAGATCAGTGTTTTTCAACCTTTTTTAATCTATGATGGCTTTTAGCTAACATAAAAATTTAATGCCGCCCTGCAAACCTGGCTCTCCTAATTATTTTATTTGAATTTCCAAAAGGTTAGAAATATCATGAGTTTTAATGATAAACATAATGCTGTCCTTAATAAAAATGAATTGAAGTACTTAACATTTTTTAAAAATATATATTCAATTTTTTAAAAAATCCACATGAAATTTAAAATGTCAAAAGAGTCAGCTTCGGTTATCATATGCTGCCTGCTCATGAGATCATGCCTAACTACTGCACTCCCACAATGGCATGCAAATTAAGTAATAAGCTGTGTACAATCTTCTCACTGTCCAAACATAACAGTTTATATTTTAATATTGTTAAATTTTTACTTATAATGTACAGATTTTTGGAAACACATCCCTCACACTGGTTGAGAAACAATGAACTAGATGGGTACCTTCACTGTATTACCATTGCTTTAAATAAGAATGCTTTAAATAAGAAGTGTATAGCATATTTCACCTTAAGAGGATAGTAATACAAATTTCAGTTCCTCCCCTAATCAGACTAAAGCCATTTTCCCTATATCACTCCTCCCCATTTAACACTCATCAAGTAAGCACTAGCAGTTTTCAATTCGTCCACAGCCACTTCTCTGCGAAGTCTCTTTAGACGTCTGCTGCAGTCTTCACCCTAGTTCAGCAATCTCTGTTGCCTCAGGTTCTCAGCCTCTTGAGACCCAAGCTCTCTTCCTAATTTTTTTCAGTTCTAACCAGTGATTTCAGGTCTTGGCTTTTCTCAGGTTTCCCAAGTCTGTTGTTACTGGCAAGAGTAGCCCCTTGCCAGTGAATGCACAGGGTCGAGGGTTCTTGCTTTCTCCCTTCCTCCCTGTCAACATAAAGTCCTTGAATGTTGAATGTTAGGTCACCTAAACTCACACATTATCAACAGTAATCGTCTAGCGTAGGTGGAAAATAGAGGAGACTCCACTCAAGAATTCTTGACTCTTGGGAGGTACCAGAATTTTTCTATTTGGGAATCAGACTTCATACAGCAGAACAGTCTTTATAATATATGCTATTTATTTATATCTTGCACACTACAACTAATAAAATTTTATTTATTTGTTTGTTTATTTATTCGATTTATATCCTTCCCTTTCTCCCAGTAGGAGCCCAGGGTGGCAAACAAAAGCTCTAAAAACACTTTAAAACATAATAAAAACAGACTTTAAAACATATTAGAACAAAACAACCATTAAAACATATTAAAACAAAACATCTTTTAAAACATTTTTTAAAAATCTGTAAAAATAAAAAAGGTTTAAAATTATATTAAAAAGCAATTCCAAAACAGACTCAGATTGGGATAAGGTCTCTACTTAAAAGGCTTGTTGAAAGAGTAAGGTCTGCATTCTAATGCATTCTAGGTGGCCTTAGCCATCATTGCAGAAACAAAATAAGCAGAAATATATATCAGCATGAAAGAAGTTGCTGGATATCCATTTAACATCAAAGTATAAGACTCTGAAGGCACATCTTAGTTAAAACAGGTTACAATAGTTGAAGGACTGGGTTAAACTCTAAGTCATATCACAGAGCCAAAATTACAAAGTACATGGACATACATGTCATGTACACCATCCATCAGATGTCATGGATGTATGGTTCTCTCCTGCTTTCTTTGGCCCCCACTCCAACACAGCTGAGCGGGTCCTGAGTGCTATAAAACCTGGCTCTTTATACACTTTTTTTTAATCTACAGGAAAGCAAATTCCCTTGGTCTTATCTGCTTTTTGCTACTTCTCATCAGGCTTTCATCAGATGCTCCTGGTGAGTCTTTCTTTCTTCACTATTCAGCTTAACCTCACCATATAAGGATTTCCTCTTACTTCATATCGACAGTTAACATGACACATTGGCTGTCTGCTCAGACCTGTTAACTCTATGTCTGTTGTAGTTGTTTCTCAGGAAAAGTACAGCTTTAGTCAGGAGATGGAGAAAAAAGGGGGCAGTTTTAAACTCTCATTTTACTGTTTGGATCTTATGCATAAAGCAGATTTATATACTATTTCAATAAATCTTAAGCATCTAAGCAAATCCAAGCATATGTAAATGTTTTCAGCATATTTTACGCCATTATCTGGGCTTTCCCATTACACTGTGCAAGCCACTTCCAAACTGTCTGACTTCAGCTTCCAGCTCTTCCTTCAACTGCCTAACCACCTTTCTCAGCAGCTGTCTTCTCTCTGTCCCACTTCTCCTCCTTCTTCTAGGGTGTATTGTTGAATCAAGGCTAAGCAAAGGGTCTATTATTGCCACCTACTTGCAACAGTATCCCTCTTCATTCACAGCCTTTCATGAAGCCCCACAGACTTCACAAACTGCCATGAAATCTCTAACACCACACCCCAGAGATTCTTTTCCCAAAGGACAGTCCCCATTGACAAGTCTGTAAGCTCCAAATCACTAAACCTACAAAGGAGAGGCTCTCTGTGTTCTGCATACCACAAACAGTCCCACAGAACATGATCAACTTCCACCTCACAAACCTCACAACACCCAGAATCAATCTTCCCAGCTCTGCACAAACCATTCAGAAGAGTACAATGCCCAGCCAAGATTCTGAACAGACTAACCAGCCTCTGCCGCCCTTTCAGTTTAAAAATTCCTCCAATAATGGACAAAAAGAGAAAACCCTCCTTCCTTCAGAACTCACCTAACACTGTCTGTTTAATCCAATTTTCAACATCCAAACACTATGTGGCAACACAAGGTCAGTGTCCCTATGTTCCATAGCCTTCCTAGTCATTTGATCTGCAATCTTGTTCCTAACAATGCCCACATGAGCTGGAACCCAAGAAAATCAAACCAGAGGACCCATTAGCTGCAGTTCAGTATTCAAAAGCCAGAATTCATTCACTGGGTTACATTTACATCTCATACCTCCAGTCTGGATAGACAACAGCCCTGATAGGAAATCTAGGAAGAAGCGTATAATGTATATATTGCATAAGTGTAAAGCTCGCTTGAATCTGATGAGGGGTATTTCTGGTGGTGCATGGACTGCAGACAGAACGATTGTGTTGCTGTTCTAATGCATGTTTATTTGGGCTGTTATGTAATATGGCTGCTAGGCATATGCAACTGTTGCAAAATCATTGTTGCACGAAGTTGATGCGTTCAAACTAAAAGTTTGAGAATATTATGTGGAGTTTTCATCACTTCACCAACCATGCAGTGACTAGGGAATTGCCCAGAGATTTGAGGTGGGTTTTTCTGGATCTTGCTTTTTGGGATAGAAGGGGAAATGCTCAGAAGGAACTTGGGAATCATATCTATGGGGACTGTTGAGAGTTTTCTGCTCCTGAGAAGTTGATAAGCATGCCCCTCATGTGATTAGGGTTTGCACTTGGTTGAAGACCAATAAGCTGTATGGTTTGAGTGTTCCTTGACTGTCGGTTTGCTGGCCTTAAGGATGGTTGTGGATACCTCTTCTGGTTGATCTCAGTTGTGGGGGAGCAACAAAAAGTCAACTTGGGTCGTTAAGGTCTAAAAGTAGAGCAGTGGAGTATATTATATCAGAATGGGATCACTGATATGCAATTCATAGAGATGGGTCTTGAGACCCTCAGGGTGGCCATGCAGATGCAGCCTTTTGTGTTCCAGCTTTTTGGGTTCAAAAGACTTATTGGTTGTCTGACTGGATATCAATAGTGATTGCTGAGATAATGGGTATGTTGTTGGCTTTGGAATGGGTTAGGGATGTGAGGCCTCACAGGGCAGTTGTGTCCCACTCCTTGGCCAGAGCCTTAGCCAAGTGGGTGCACTTTTGCTCCATCCTTGGTCTATCACTATGATCCAACAGGATGAAGCAGAATGTCCACCAAATGACCAAGTAAAATTCACCAGGTTTTGATCCATTGTGTCTATATATAAAGAGGCCTCACTCTTAGAACTACCTTTGATTTAACACATTGTAAATGACAGTTAAACTCAGGTCCCCTGCTGCTGCGCCATAGGCGGTATTCAACTAAAGAGTGGTAGTGCAAAGATAAGCACTTGTGCAACAGGACTTTCTCCCTCTTCTGCTCCCTCCCCAAATCTATTCTGGGGGTTCACCCAACCGTGTAGGATACACACAGGGGGAGAAGGGGGGAAATCATGTTGTGCTAGCACTAATCCTTGCACTAGCTTTACTATTTAGTTGAATACTGCCCTGTCTCTCTATAGTTCCCTGAAGAAAGTCACAACAGATTACAGACAGTTAACCCTTTATATTCAACTATGTATAAATCCCATTGTATATTTTAAAAATAAAACTTTGTTGGGCTGGAAGGGAAGTGTCTCCATTACCTTGGTGACAGGAATATGTTCTCTTACATCTCTCATACCTCCCATTCAGAGTGAGGGCAACAAAAGGCCATCACTTGCCCTTAGTGATGTTGTCACAATAAATTCTGATTGGACTATGTTACAATCTAGGACAAAGTATGCATGTTGCACCAGAATATATGTGATGGGCCACTGGAAGGGAGAACCTCAGAGTGGTCAAGGAACTGTGGCAGTGTAGCTATTGCTTTTAATGGCATAACAGCTAATGCTAATGAATGGCCCGTGGCTGTTAAATTAAATGGTCCGAAAGACCAATGTAAAGGATGGAAATGGTGTGAAAAATAGGCTTGATTAGAAGGATTTCAAGTGTGTTTAAAACATGTACTAGGACTATTTTTACAATCAGTTCAATGCATGCAATGCCATGAAACCAGTAAATTCCTTTTTATTTCAAAATATATAACTTCATCTTAGTCCCTGTGAAAATTAGTCCCTGTGAAACATTAATGGTTTAGTAAATTTAGATTGCAGGCTCAGTAACTGAACAAATGCAGCTCCTCCCTTGAAAATGCTTCTAAGGCTTTTTCTAGGAATGCAGAAAGGAAAGAGTCCTAAAATATTATATACTTACGCTTCTGACTATTCCTGACTTTTATATAGCATAAAGAATAAACCCAGTGATTGGGTGGAGGTGGGAATCTAACATAAAACAAGAACAAAAGGTTTAAGATCACTCTCAAGCACATTTAAATATATCTTCTCTTCTGTGCTTAATCTATTGCTGAATATGTTCTCTTATTAAAATGTTTGCTGATATACAGTGTGTTTGTTTATATCCTGCCCTTTCTCCCAGCAGGAGCCCAGGGTGGCAAACAAAAGCACTAAAAACACTTTAAAACATCATAAAAACAGACTTTAAAATACATTAAAACAAAACATCTTTAAAAATATTTTTAAAAAACTTTGAAGAAATCTTTAAGAAAGGTTAAAAACATATTGGTTTTTTAAAAAGGTTTAAAAACATATTAAAAAGCAATTCCAACACAGATGCATTCTGGGATAAGGTCTCAACTTAAAAGGCTTGTTGAAAGAGGAAGGGCTTCAATAGGAGCTGAAAAGATAACAGAGATGGTGCCTGTCTAATATTTAACAAGATTGTTATTCTTTGAGTCATAGAAAGAAAAGGAAAAATTGTCCAGGTTAAATTTAAATTTGTCTGATAATAGAGCATAGCCGTTGAGTTTTATTTATTTATTTACATTTCTCTCCTACCTTTCCTCCAAGAAGCTCAAAGTTACGTACATGTTTCTTCCCCTCACCATTTTAATCTCACAACAATCTTTGAGGTGGGTTAAGTGGAGAGATGATGACTCGCCCAAGGTCATCCAGGGAACTTCATGGCTGAATGGGGATTTGATCCCTGATCTCCCAAGTCCTAGTCCACACTGGCTCTCAATCACCCTGAGAAGAAATGTTGTATGTTGACTGTCCATTTTTTTGTGCTTTGAAAAAGATTTCTGTGCCTCTGTTGATGTTACAGTGTAAAGCACAAAAGTTTGAGTCCTTGTGCTAGCTACTACTATGTTGTAGGCCTATTTAGCGATAGCTGCTTGGTGACAGGTCCTGAAAAGGAGGGGAGAGACAATTGCTTTTAGCATTTATAGATGGGGCCTAGATCAGGTAAATTAATTTTGATTAGTCTGAGGAACAATAGGCTCTAGCTGGAGATTCTGATCAGTGAAGAATGGGCAGTTAACTGTCAGTTGCAAAGTCAGTTGAAGGTGGAGGTGTGAGGCAAAGACCAGAGAAAGCTGAGGTGAAAGTGGATAGAAGCCTGAATATGAAGCTGTTCTTCCCTGGTGCGGTAATTATATTTTGCTGGTCAGATCAGAAGAGAACCAGTGGCTGTGTTAGGCTAAGAGGCCTCCCTGTGTAAAGGTCTTGCCAAAAGGAGATTACATAAGTGGGTTTTAAAAATCAGCTAAACTACCCAAGCAGTCAGAAGTATGACTGGAGGACCTCTGGTGTCAGAGGCAAATTGTACCCAGATGTTGGACCAGTTTGTGAGTATTGCTAGTGTCAGCAACCAGCACTACAGTGTCTCTTCAGTTCTTAGACACTATAATCAGGCATATGTAAGACCCCAATTTAAATATTATGTACATATTATTAAAATATGCCTTCAATAACAGTCATAGTTAATAGTTCGTTCTGTCTCTGGTGTTGTCACTCTCAAACCTAAGCCTATTATACCAAGCTACAAGGAGATTTTAAAAGCATTTTAAGGGATGGGTGGCAGTGAGGGTGTGTGTGTGTCATACTGAGGAACTCTGAGATGGCTGACAGATATTTGGGAACAGCTGCACAAAGTGCTTTGCAAACCCTGTGCTACAGCTGCACAAAATGCTTTGCAAGCCCTGTGCTCAGCAGTTGTCAAGGGCAAAGCATAGGACTGATAAAGCTGCTTTCTCCCTGGATGATCTCTGGCTCCACTTAGCGACCATAGGCAGGAAATTACAGCAGAATTGCTGGGAGTAGGTCGGCTAGCACTTGACCTCTGCTGTCTTTTCCTGCCTCATCGACCTAGGCGGTTGATTTTTCCTTACTCTTCGTTGCTTTTTTCTCTCATAGTGGTTTCCTACCTCCTGTTTCTCTCTCTTCCACTTTCCTGCTTGTTTTTGTTGTTTTCCTCAGTGAGTTTTTCCCTTTAAAAACAACAACAACAACAAAACACTTTTTACAGATCCTCATCAGTTTCTCCCGCTCTCTTTCCTCCCCCCTCCACTTCTACTTCTTGCTGCTGGGGCCGATTGAGACAGGAAAAGGAGACCTGACTGGATTTAGCCAGGTTCCCCTTTGGCTGAATTAGAGCCTTTCCCCTGTCATACTCGTTAACCCTCCGCACCCCAGAAAGGTGCATGTGCGTGAGTGGTATTTTTTCCTCAGACAAACGCCTCTCCCACACCCCAGCAATGTGCGTGTGCATGAGGGAGAGCGATGGAAGAATCGAGCGCCTTGGCTTGCGCTCCCACCCCTGTAACAACTGAGTGGCCAATGGAAAACCCTGCAGTGGCTATGAGGGAGGCTGTCCCAGCGCCTCGTCAGGCATCCAAGACTGCAAGGCAGACAAAACTCCTCCCCACCGCTACAGCGCAGCCAGCTTCAGCGCCTCATAAGGCGCTTAAAAAGACAAACCATGGGGAACCAACAAGTGTGCTATTATCAGGCAGTGCTTGCTCCTCCCGCCCCCGCAATGCTGCAAGTTCCCGCCAAAAGGAGATCTGCCGGTTTGAAATCCCCCTCTGCCGCAGCTCCCTGTAAAAAGCATTCCATGGCTGCCGCTTCCTCAGACACTGATGGTAATATAGGGAGGTCTGGCATCACCCCCATATCATGCCAGGTCCCAGTACCTTCTGAGACACCATTACCAGCACCTTCCTCTTTGGCACCTAAGTCTAAAAAGTGCCTTCCTCACCACTGCAGCTCTTGGCACCAGAGCCACTCTTCAGTCATTTCCTCTGTGAGTCACCATAAACCTCTCCCTAAGCACACTCATTTGTCAGAGGATGAGCCAGTGACAAACTTGCCTGGGGCAGTGAAGGGGAAATTTCCTCAGAGAACTGTCATCATGGTAGCTCCTACCAATTCGCAGCACAAGAGGCAGCCGTGGCCCCTGCCCTGCCATTCCAACAAACGCCAGAGGTGCTTACCCAAGTCAAGGAAGCCCTCATTGGAGTACTGTCCACAGAGATCTTGGCTCCTGCTTCCTCACAGCCCAGATCTGCTCTCACAAGGCCTGTCTCTAAAAGGCAAAAATCTAGGCATCCTCAGAGTAGGCTGCCCAAAGAGTTCGTGGGACGTTCCTCAGAGAGTGATGGCTCTTCCTCTCCTGAACCTTTTGCAGCGTCCAGGGGGCATGCCACTTTTAGACCATATGCAGACCCTTTAGATCCATTCATAGACCCAGATGATGAAGATGATGAATGGAGCGCAGGTTCGGAGCTGGAAGATGCCCCATCTTCAGCATCCTCCGCTTCTCATAGACTGTTCTCAGCCAATCATTTTTTGCCCCTCCTCTAAAAATCCTTGGTGGCTTTGGAAATTAAGCCTGCAGGGCAAGACCTGTCTCCAGCCTCTTCCAGAGCAGCTTCAGTGTTGCAAACTCCCATACCTAAGCTGGTGTCTGTTCCTGTGCCAGACATGTTTAAGTCAATAGCCCAGGCTGAGTGGCAAGCTCCCCTTCAGAAACGGCACCCTCCTTCCTTGGCAGACCGTTTCTACTCCCTCGAACCAGTCTTTGGATCTGGGCCCATAACCCTTGTTGACGTGTGTGTGTTGTTGCGTGAAACAGCATACATTACGTTGGAGTTAAGTTGAGCAAGAAACTTCTTCAGAGCATTAGAGCATGTTAAGAGTCTTTATTAAAAGACATTAAGGCCAACAGGCTTAAGAGTAAATACATGTAGAGTTTCTTCATTCACCCCCCCTCTTCTGTTACATCTCTCTCCAAAGATAAACACAGAACACAACCTCTCAGTTCAGAGGCATGATACAGAAGACACAGCTTAACACAGATAGCTGCTAGAACTTTTCCCAGTCTATCGCGATGGTTACCATAGCAACAGCCTTGGCAGTCCATTCCCAGACTGGGCAAAGACATAACTCCCCCTAGTTACAGTTTTTCAGACTTGATGGAAAACAGACTCAGTGACAGTGTGGTTCAATGGTCAACAATAAGTCCCTGGGGTGGACGGTCGCATTTCTTCTCTAGTTTCTCGTTCTCTGTTGCCAAGAGAATCTGAAGCCCAGTTTAAGGATATTTATTTATTTATTTATTTATTTATTAAATTTATATACCGCCCGACTAGCAATAGCTCTCTGGGCGGTGAACATAAAACAACATAAAAATACAATAAATAACAAAACAATACTAAAATACAAGCAACAATCCAACACAATAAACATTTTTAAAATTAAATCAGTATAACTTAAAATGCTTCAGAGAATAGGAAGGTTTTGACCTGGCGCCGGAAGGAGAGCAGAGTCGGCGCCAGGCGTACTTCCTCAGGGAGACTGTTCCATAGTTCGGGGGCCACCACTGAGAAGGCCCTAGATCTTGTCATCACCCTCCGGGCCTCCCTGTGAGTTGGAACCCGGAGGAGGGCCTTCGTAGCAGAACGTAGTGCACGGGCCGGTTCATATCGGAAGAGGCGTTCCGCAAGGTATCGTGGTCCCGCACCGTATAAGGCTTTATAGGTTAATACCAACACTTTGAATCTAGCCCGGAAACATATTGGCAACCAGTGCAAGCTGGCCAGAACAGGTGTTATATGCTCGGACCGCTTGGTCCTTGTCAGCAATCTGGCCGCCGCATTTTGCACTAGTTGTAGCTTCCGAACTGTCTTCAAAGGTAGCCCTACGTAAAGCGCATTACAGTAGTCCAAACGTGAGGTTACCAGAGCATGTACCACTGATGTAAGGTCCTCTTTACTCAAATAGGGACGTAGCTGGGCTACCAACCGAAGTTGGTAAAACGCATTCCTAACCACCGAGGCTACTTGAGCCTCAAGTGAGAGGGAAGAGTCTAAAAAGACTCCCAGACTACGAACCCGGTCCTTTAGGGGGAGTGTAACCCCGTCCAGGACAGGGTATATATCCACCATCTGATCAGAGAACCCGTCCACCAACAGCATCTCAGTCTTGTCTGGATTGAGCTTCAGTTTGTTAACTCTCATCCAGTCCATTGTCGAGGCCAGGCAACGGTTCAGCAAATCGACAGCCTCACCTGAAGAAGATGAAAAGGAGAAGTAGAGCTGCGTGTCATCAGCATACTGATGACAACGCACTCCAAAACTCCTGATGACCTCTCCCAACGGCTTCATGTAGATATTAAAAAGCAGGGGGGACAAAACTGACCCCTGCGGGACCCCATATTGGAGAGCCCGCGGTGTCGAGCAATGTTCCCCAAGCACTACCTTCTGGAGACGACCCGCCAAGTAGGAGCGGAACCACTGCCAAGCAGTACCTCCAACTCCCAACTCCGCGAGCCTCTCCAGAAGGATACCATGGTCGATGGTATCAAAAGCCGCTGAGAGATCAAGGAGAATCAACAGAGTTACACTCCCTCTGTCTCTTTCCCAACATAGGTCATCGTACAGGGCGACCAAGGCTGTCTCAGTGCCACAACCGGGCCTAAAACCCGATTGAAATGGATCTAGATAATCGGTTTCATCCAATAGCGCCTGGAGCTGGCCAGCAACCACCCGTTCCAAGACCTTGCCCAGGAATGGAACATTCGCCACTGGCCTGTAGCTGTTAAAATTGTCTGGGTCCAAGGAAGGCTTTTTCAGGAGTGGTCTCACCACTGCCTCTTTCAGACAGCCCGGGACCACTCCCTCTCGTAAAGAGGCATTTATCACTTCCTTGGCCCAGCTACCTGTTCCATTCCTACTAGTTTTTATCAGCCAGGAGGGGCAAGGATCCAGTACCGAAGTGGTTGCACGTACCTGTCCAAGCACCTTGTCCACGTCCTCGAGTTGAACCAACTGAAGCTCATCCAACAAAACAGGACAAGACTGTGCTCCGGACATCTCACTAGGATCTACTGCTATAACTTGAGAATCTAGGTCCCGGTGGATACATGAGATCTTATTCTGGAAGTGATCGGCAAACTGATTACAGCGGGCCTCCGATGATTCCACCGTGTCCGGAGGGTTTGAATGGAGAAGCCCCCGGACAACTCGAAAGAGCTCCGCTGGGCGGCAAAGAGATGATTTAATAGTGGCAGCAAAATGATGTTTTTTAGCTGCCTTCACTGCTCCTACATAGAGCTTAGTCGAAGCACTAACCAGCGCATAATTGTATCCGTCGGGAGTTCGTCTCCATTTCCGCTCAAGCCTCCTCCTATCTTGCTTCATCGCTCTCAGCTCCGGAGTATACCATGGAGCTGTATGAGCTCTACACAGGAGAGGGCGTGCAGGAGCGATCGTGTTTACAGCCCGGGTCATCTCCGTATTCCACAGAGCGACCAGGGCTTCAGCAGGAGCGCCAGTCCTATCAGCCGGAAAATCCCCCAGAGCCCTTTGAAAACCTTCAGGATCTATTAGTCTCCGGGGGCGGACCATTTTAATAAGTCCCCCACCCTTGCAGAGGGAAGAGGTTACTGAAAGTCTAAACTTCAGCAAGCAGTGGTCTGTCCATGACAAAGGGAGTGTTGTAAAACTCCCCACATCCAGATCACTTTCCCCATGCTCAGTAGCAAAAACAAGGTCTAGAGTGTGCCCCGATACATGTGTTGGACCACTAACATATTGAGACAGCCCCATGGCTGTCATGGAAGCCATGAAGTCCTGAGCCGCGCCAGACAAAGTGGTCTCGGCATGAATGTTGAAATCCCCCAGTACTATTAGTCTGGGGGACCTCAACAATATATCCGAGACCACTTCCGCCAGCTCAGTTAGGGAAGCCATTGGGCAGCAAGGTGGGTGGTACACCAAAAGGATTCCCAGCCTGTCCCTCTGGCCCAACACAAGGTGCAAACACTCCAGGCCAGTAACTGAATGAACATGGTGCTTGGTGAGTGAGATGGAACTCTTATAGACGACAGCAACCCCACCTCCCCGACCCTCAGATCTACCATGATGCTGAACCAAGTACCCCGGTGGGCAGAGCTGAGAGAGACCAACTCCTCCCTGCTCACCCACCCAGGTCTCGGTTATACATGCCAGATCGGCTGCCTCATCCACAATCAAATCGTGGACGAGGGAGGTTTTATTATATACCGATCTGGCATTTAATAACAGCAACTGGAGATCTGAGAGTTGGCTGATAGGACTACCAACGACCTTGCGGGTGTGGGAAGGACCGGAACAAGGCACAGCCACAACATGTCTGGACCGCGTTCCCCTTACCTGGCACGTCCTTCTCACAGCGCCATACCTTCCTTTGCCCGTCACTACGGCAATTGGGGCCCCCTCAAGTCTCCCCGCCTGATGGATAAAACTCTCTCCGAAGCACATAATACAACTAAAATATACAACAATTAAACGTATAAAAACAGCTATATATACAGCCATATATACAGCATATAAACTTTCTTTCTCCTGCAGGGCCTGGGTCTCCCAGGCCACCTCAGCCAGCCGGCTTATGTATCCCTCCAAAGAGGGACAGGTGGTAAGAATCAGTCCTGGCTGGCTGGGTACCTGGGGCCTGGTCCCGCCAGGCAGAAGTCCCTCAGGGAAGGGTGGTGGAGATGGTGGTCCCACAGTAGCAGCAGCAGCACAGCAGCAGCAGCACAGCAGCAGCAGCACAGCAGCAGCAGCCTCTCCTTCCCTTGGGGCGATGCTTTCTTTCTCCTGCAGGGCCTGGGTCTGGATATATCTGAGTGCCGCCTTGACTTCTTCATAAAACCCACGAGGCGTCAGCCTTGGCAGTCAGAGCTTCTTGTGTGGCATTTATCTTTTCACGGGCCTCATTAGTTTGGCTAAATGATCTCCTGGAGCCAACAGCTCAAGACATAACTCATGACCCTATTAGACTGCGCAAGACCCTTCTGAAGCTTCATGGGGCTGCTGCCTTTGTGGCGGATGCCACACTAGACATAGTCCAGTATTCTGCAAGGGCGATCGCTACACAGGTTGTGGCTCGACGCACCTTATGGTTACGCCATTGGGACGCCGACCAAGTGCCAGAATCAATTTGTCGACAGCACCGTTTGCAGGTCTGAAATTATTTGGTGAACAGGCCCTCCAGGAGGTTCCCATGGACCCTAAAGAGAAACGCAAGCCTTTCTTGGCCACTCTGCATCGGGAGGGCCGCAGATCATCGCGCAGGTTCTCTCCTTATCAGCTTCCTGCTCAACCTTTTCAGTCTCAGTTTCACCCTTTCCAGTCCTTTTGTTCCTCACGCTCATCAGGCAGAGGCCGAGACTACTGTTCAGGTCAGCCCAACTGGACCAGGGGCCGGTTTTCAAGAAGATTCAATACTCACGGGGGAAGCAGATTTAATTCCGCATCTTCTGGACCCAAGAGTAACAGGTCTCACAATTCCTCACATCAGTTCTGACTCGCACCCTCCGCCAGTAGGAGCTTGACTACTCCTTTTTGCCCAAAATTGGGAGCATTTAACAACAGACCTCTGGGTACAACAGGCAGTTTGGGAGGGCTACGCTATAGAGCTGGAAAGTCTCCCACCAAACTATTTTCAACCATCCCCCGTGTCTGGTTCGGAAAAACAGTGAGCTCTTTCAGACGCCATTCTTCATCTTCAAATTGGGGCAATAGAGCAGGTCCCGATCGCAGAGTGGTTCTCAGGGGTCTACTCTGTTTTCTTCGTCATGCCCAAACGCGACAAAACCACCTGGAGGGCAATCCTGACTTGAAGTTCTTAAACCAGTTTGTCCGACATCGGAAGTTCAGAATGGAGTCCCTCTTGTCCATTTGGTAAACCCTGCAACAAAACGATTATCTAGCCTCCATAGATCTCCAAGAGGCTTATTTACACGTACCCATTCACCCATGACACAAATGATACCTCCGCTTTGCCTACGACCGGCAGCACTACCAGTACCGTGCCATGCCGTTGGGTCTCTCTTCGGTCCCCCGGGTGTTCACAAAGATCATGGTTACCCTGGTGGCTTTTCTCCGCTGCCAGGGAGTTCACATCTATCCATACTTAGACGACTTGTTGATCCGCGCGGAAACTCTTCTTCATGCAGAAGCAGCGGTTCGCTTCGCTCTAGAAACCTTGTCATCCCACAGCTTCCTCATAAACTACGCCAAAAGCCATCTGCTTCCCACACATCGTCTACAGCATCTGGGAGCAATTCTAGATACCCAAGAGGCCACAATCCGTCTGTCCCCGGAACGTGTACAAGCCCTTCAGTCCACCGCAGCATCTTTGATTGCCTCCTCCACCGTAGATTTTATGGTTTTGGCCAAAGCCATGGGCCTTTTCATCTCCGCAATTCAGATAGTCCCTTGGGCAAGGTTCCACACTCGTCCATTGCAGTGGTTCCTGCTTCCCTTTCAGCAAAACATCATGGCCTGCAGACATCATCAGCTGCACATTCCCACTCATCTCTGCAACTCATTTCAATGGTGGACGATTTCTTCAAACCTCAGGATGGGTATGTCCTTCCAGGATCCACCACGGGTCATCATCACATCCGACACCAGCCTGTCTGGGTGGGGTGCGCACTGTTGCTCCCTTTGCATCCAGGGGCAATGGTCTTCAATGGAGTCCTGACACAGCATCAATTGGTTGGAGCTCCGGGCGGCTCGGTTCGCCATTCAGTACTTCACTACCAGACTCAATCTTTGTCACATCCTCCTTGGAAGGCTCATATCAAGAAGCATGGGGGAATGCGCTCACGCCGCTTCACCAGAAAGCCGCACTTCTCTTCTCTTGGGCCAAGTCACACCTGGAGTCCATGTGTGCAGAACATCTCAGCGGAGACGCCAACATGGAGGTAGACTGGCTCAGTCGTCGACAACTTTGACAGGGGGAGTGGAGACTCAATCCAAGAGCGTTTGCTCAGTTACAATGTCAATTCGGCAACATGGTGGTGGATCTCTTTGCTTCTCCCAACAATCATCACCTGCCTCGGTTCTTCACTTGGTATCCGTCTCCTCAAGCGAAGGCCGTGGATGCACTGACAACCACCTGGGGTCTCCTCTACACTTTCACCCCAACTCCGTTGTTAGCCCGCACTCTACAGAAGCTGAGGAAGGAACGTGCGGAAATTGTTTTGATTGCACCCTTCTGGCCACGCTGCCCGTGGTTCTCAGTATCCCCGCTCCATGCGTCAGTCTCGGAGATCCTGGCCTTTCTTCAAGAAGGATTCAACAGGGGCCTTACGGCTAACACCTTGCGACGACAGGTCTCCACCCTGTCATCGGTGTTATCCCTCTGTCCTTCTGCGATTACTGGTTGCAATCCTCTCATACGGCGTTTTCTCAGGGGCACTACCACCCTTTGGCCACCTGTGGTTCATCGCTATCCCTCATGGAGTCTCCAAACAGTTCTCGCGGTGCTCCAGAAACCACCTTTCAACAACGTTACCCTTCGCCTACTGTAATTCAAAGTGCTTTTCCTCGTGGCCATCGCCTCCACCAGATGCATCTCAGAGCTTAATGCGCTGTCCGTGGCTAAACATCTTTGCATTTTTTGTAAAGACTGTGCTGTCTTGAGACCGGATCCGTCTTTCGTGCCTAAGGTGAACTCGCTTTTTCATCGAAAACAGATCTCTCTTTCTTCATTCTATCCGAATCCTACTGGGCCATGGGAGAAATCCTGGCACTGTTTAGATGTCCGCAGGGGATTGAAGGTGTATCTCAACCGAACTAAAGACTTCCGACTGTCAGATTCCATGTTTGTATCTTTTCACCCTGCCTGTTTGGGGGAAAGAGTTTCTACTTCAACCCTGTCGTGTTGGCTACGAGCATGTATTAAGCTAGCATATGAGGTTCAAAATGTGTCACTTCCTAACAAGATAATGGCACATTCTACTCACTCAGCTTCCACTTTGGCGGCTTTCTCAGTTAATGTTCCTCTAGAAGAGATCTGCCGCGCGGCCACCTGGTCATCTACTAATACTTTTGCAGCACATTACAAAATGGTTTCTCAGGCTTCAGCCGAGGTTACCTTTGGCCGAAAAGTCATGCAGCATGCTCTTAAACCTTGAGCCACATCACCCTCCCTATTTTTTAGATGGGGACTGCTTTGGTATATCCCACGTGATGGACTATCATCCAGGGAGAAGAGGACTTTGGTCCTTACCTGAAATAAATTTCTCCTGGATGATAGTCCATCAAGGCCCACCTCTTTGTGGATGCCTTACTTTTCTAAGTTCTTCTTTTGGTCCAGTGTGAACCTACCAGTCAACCTAAAGAATTGTTACAATGAGTAGACACCAGCACATACATGTTTTTTCTGCTTCATTGTTTAATCTACTTATTACTAGTAACAAAATTTTCTACATATCGTTAGTTATGACAGCTTGTTGCCTTTGTTTTTTCGCCACATGTTTGTAACAACTCCATGTTCAATGCCGAATTTTCTCTATTGTTTATGGTTCTTCTTCAATAATACTTTTAACTTTGAAGTCTTCTTTTGTGGTGTCAGTTTTTTCCATTTCAAGGGAGTAGGTCGCCGCCAGTTACACTTCAATTTTAGCTGGCAACCTGATGTTTTCATTTCATCATGAAAAGACTGCAGAGGTCACATGCTAGCCGACCTACTCCCAGCAATTCTGCTGTAATTTCCTGCCTACGGTCGCTAGGTGGAGCCAGAGCCCACTTGATGGACTATCATCCAGGAGAAAATTATTTCAGGTAAGGACCAAAGTCCTCTTCTACAGGCATCAAGTGATTCCCAGCTGCACAGCCAATCTAGGAGGCTTGAGGATGAGATGGGGAGTGATAAGCTTGAAACTGCACTTAGACAGTTAAAAAGAAGGGCGGAGGGAGTGGAGTGAGAAAGGAAAAGCGTGACCTAATGGAAAAGTACTGGTAATGTGTGCAACAAGTCTGAGCATGTCACAGCTTGAAATTCATAGATTGGTTCAAAGTGGTCATGTGGGTTTATTGGCAAAGAAAAGAGTATATAAGGCGGAGTTGCTGAATAGAGAAGAGCTTCTCCTGTACCACTGTTTTAGTTCCTTGTGATTGTAAGTAAAATAAAACAGCTGTATTTAGCCTTCCACCTGTGTTCTGCCTTGTTCCTGAACAAAGAACTGAGTCGCTGGGGTCCATTTCTCCACAAGAATTTGGTGCCATGACTTGGATACAAGGTGCTCTGCCAGAAAAATGGTTCCCATTTTAACGGCTGGATGGCGCGCCATTTGGTCGAGACCCCTTTTGGCCTCCCAGCCCTGACAGGCGGGAACCCTTCCGGTGGCGGTAAGTAAACGAGCAGTTACGGGTTGAATTTGTGGGACTAAATTTGGCCTCATTTCTGGAATTTCTGCTGGTTTATGCCTAGCCATGGGTCTCCCTTAAGGAATTTGTCAGTGGTACTGTTCCTCTGTCCTGTCTTCCAGGGATGCCCAGTTTCCTCTTTCTGCTTTCTCTCTTTTCTTGACCACTAGATAGCCCACAATGGGGTCAAGTTTCTCTTGCCCCAATCCTGGAACACCCCTGGGGTATATGTGTAAGCATTATGGTACCTGACTGGGCCCAAAAAAGGGACAGAAACTGGTTGACTTGGCACACTGATGGAATGGGTTCATGTATGATAAACCTGACTTGCAATTTCTGGACACGGGTACTTTTGATCTGGATAAGTTAAAGTATTTGTGGGGCATTTTAGAATCCACTCGCCTCCACCAGATGGAATTTTGGTATCTTTGGGAAGAAGGAGAAAAGTGTAGGATGCAGTCAATAATGGCTGGCCTCAGGGACACAAATTCTAAATTAGTGGCGGGAAAGAATTAGAATCCAAGCTACCAGAGCTCACGGGCCCCACCCAAAGTTCCTGCGCGAGTGCATGCCAACACTTATATCTAGTGCTGTCTGCTGGACCACCCCTTATGACCCAGAAGATGTTAGAGGGCTGGACCCCTTCCCCATTGCCTCTCATTCCTGCTAGTACTGCTGACAATTCCAGCCCACTTGTGAGTGATCCCTTCATCCCAGATGAAACAATGCCCACCCCATCTTGGCTAGCCACTCCTAAACCCCGAAAATTAGATTTAAATCCTGAAGAGCAGTCTGAGGCAACAAAACTGCTCCCTAAATTTACTATCCGCCAATTGACCAATAAGCTCCAGTCTGACCTCCGCGAACACGATGAGGTTGTAGAATCAGGCCTGAGCTCCCAAAGGACCCCCATCTGCCATATTCATAGGCGGATACCCTTAGACCAAATTGGGCTGCCTCCTCGCACACTCCCTGTGTTTTATGACCTCCCATTTTGCCACCAGTACTTTCTGGCAGCTTTTGAGGACCTTGGACTGTAGCGCCATTGCGAGAGTATCCCTCTCCCACCCAGGCTGGGGCTACCACCTTTGTCCATGTCCTCTGGACCACAGCTGATCATATGTCTTGGTTCAAAACATTTCCTAGGCTAAGGGAGGCTCCTGTGGAGTTTTCTGAGCAGCTAGAACAAATCTTTAATGTGTATAACCCCACCTTGGCAGATGTAAATCAACTCTTCTCTGGGCTATTACCAGCAGAACAACGCCAGGGCGTTATCAGCCAGACCGGCCTGGGGGACAATAATGGACTGCTCACTTCACCTACAACTGACCCTGACCATGACACCCCAGAGAAAAGAGCACATTTAAAAGATCTCTGGGATCGCCTTGTGAAGGCATGCCTTGAGGTCCAACCTCTGAAAATTGACTGGCAACAGGTCCGTCTTTGCAAACAAAAAGATGGGAAGGAACTGGCCGATTATTATGGCTGTTTGTGTAAGATTCTTAAACACCATGATCCTAGCCTGCAGGGACTTTTAGTGAATGTGTTTGTGGAAGGCCTTTTACCACCAGTGCAAAAACATCTTCAGTCTGTTGCCCTGTGTTGGGAAGCCGATTCTATTGCTAAAATTGTTACCATATTGGGCCAGATTCTCTGACAGCAGAAGGCAGACAAAGAACAACTTGCAGCTCAGAAGACCAAGGCCAAACTGGACTTGATGGCACTCCAGACTAAAGTGTACCGGCAACCACCCCCATGGATTGTTCTCCTACACCTTGGCAGCCTCATCCACCACCAGTACAGCCTAATTCCCCACTGCCCTCATGTGGGCAAGGCCAGGCTGGCCCATCAGGGGGGCGGAGATTTACTGCTCCTCCTCCAGGACGTGGGCGCTCCCCCGTGATGTCTGCACGTACTGTAGTCACCCTGGCCACTGGAAGGTGGAGTGCCCAGTCCACCCACAAGGGAGCGCACCTACTGCATGAGATACTCTGGAGCAAGACAACATTGGGATCCTAGTGCCAGCTTTGACTACCAGCCCATCTGCTATGTTAACTATATCTGTTAATAACCACTCTCTTCCTTTTCTCGTTGATACAGGGGCCTCCTGGTCAACTCTTCGTGTTTCTGATGTACCAACTTTACCTTCTACTTCTGATTCTGTCCTGGCTGTTGGCGTAACTGGTCAACCTGTTCAATATGCTTTTTCGGCTCCGGTGCTCATACAATTAGGACACTTATACTCTGCACATTCTTTCCTTCTCTCACACCATTCCCCTATTAATCTCCTGGGACTGGACCTCTTACAGAAGCTTGGAGATACTATACATTGCTCTTCTGAAGGTCTCTCTGTTTCTCTAACTGCACCTGCGGTGCCAACCTTAATACCTTTTTCGTGCCCTTCACTCCATTTCTATTCCATTAGGTGATCTCAATCCGGCACTGGCTGATCTGCCCACTACTCTTTGGACACAAGATGTCAATGATGTAGGCCTCATGCTGTCAGCCAAGCCAGTTCAGATCCAGTTTCCTCAGGATTGGCCATTCCATTCTGTACCACAATACCCACTAACTCCTGAGGTGGTTGAAGGTATCTCTCCCGTCATCTCTGCACTCCAATCTCAGGGTATCCTTGTCCCCACTCAATTTCCCTGCAATACCCCCATCCTCCCGGTCTGGAAGGAAGGTCGCTTTGATGGCCAAGGCCACCCACTCTATCACTTTGTTCAAGACCTCTGAGTTATTAATTCCTATGTTGTCCCTCTATACCCCACTGTCCCCAATCCAGCTACTCTGTTAACTGCAATACCTGCCTCTGCTGCCGCCTTTACTGTTATCGATCTTGCATCTGCTTTTTTTACTGTACCTCTGGACCCTGATTCACAGTTCCTCTTTGCTTTTTCCTGGGCTGGAAGGCAGCTGACTTGGACCCAGCTCCCTCAGTGCTTCAGAGATCCGCCGATCTTGTTCTCTCAGGCCCTGCATTGTGACTTGCCTTCCCTCACCTTTCCTGCTGGTTCTACCTTTCTTCAGTACGTTGATGACCTTCTCGTGGCCTCCCCCACTCCATGGGTGTGTCATGAAGATTCTCTTTACCTACTCCAGCAATTGGCCCTGAAAGGCCATAAGGTCTCAAAGACTAAACTGCAATTTTGTCTCCCCAAGGTATAATATATAGGACACAAACTTTCTGCAGGCTCTATCTCCTTACTGAAGGATCGTGTCCAGATTGTCTTGGATATCTCCAGTCCTCAAACCAAACAACAGGTCCGCGCCCTGCTGGGAGCAGCCAACTGTTGCCGACACTGGATCCCTAATTTTTCCCAGATGACTAAACCTTTGATATCTCTCACCACATGAGAGATTCAGGGTCCTGTTGCCTAGACTGCTGATGCTGATGCAGCCTTCCTCTCTTTGAGGAACACTTGGCCCAAGCTTTCAGCCTGTATTGTCATGAGAGGGATGGGTATGCATCGGGGGACCTCACCCAGAGCTTTGGATCTCACCCCTGTCCAGTAGCCTATTACAGCTCTGAATTGGACCCAGTGTCTAAGGGCTATCCCCCATGCCTTCGGGCTTTAGCTGCCACTGCTTTGCTTTTTGAGAAATCCCAGGATATTGTCCAATGCCACCTGTTTACTGTATGCCCCTCATTCTGTTCACACTCTACTCCTCCACCGTCATACCCAGTTTCTTTCCCCTCAGCACCAATCCAAATACGAAACCCTTCTCCTAGCCCCTTCCTATGTTACCCTTCCCCGCTGCTCTCCCCTTAAACCAGCTTCCCTCCTTCCACTCCCCCCAGATGGTATCCCTCACACCCTCTCTCATGACTGCAGTCTGCACAATCCTCTCTCAAACCTCATCCTGACCTATCCGATACCCCTCTCTCCTCTCCTGATCTGGTACTCTTTTCAGATGGATCTTGCTTTTATGACGGCCCATCCTCTGCACTGGCTATGCTGTCTGCTCCTCTACCGCTGTCCTGGAGGCACACTCATTGCCTACTCTTTGTTCTGCTTAGCCTGGTGAACTTGTTGCACTAGCTAGAGCTTGCCTGCTTGCTTCTGACTACTCTGTCAATATCTATACTGACTCTTCCTATGCTTTCAAGGCTACTGGAGCTCTGTCAGAGGAATAGGGGTCTACTAACAACTCTCAGCACCCTTCACAAACTACACTTCCCAGGATTCTTTGGGGGAAGCCATGACTGTCTAAAGTGAAATGAAGGTCTGGTGTGGGTGTAGCCTCCTGATAAACCAAGCCAAACAGCTGTTATTCTGGCTTTTAGAACACTGACAGTTGGTTCTTACTGAGCATGCCAGACATTATAATAGACTTCAATGTTAAATTTCTTAAATTAATTAAAAATCAGCGACTTCCGGGAAGGGTTGCTTTGCCTGTGCTGCCTCTGAGTCGAGCTCTCGTCTCAGAAGAAGCTTTTTCAGCTTTAAAATCAGTCAAAACGTTCTTTTTGACTGGTAAAGATTTTCTCCCGGACAGGGAGAAACGTAGAGATTAACCACAAAGCCTGTTTTTGTGGGGAGGACTGGATTTCATTTATTTATGAGAGAAGGTTCAAACTGCAATGCCGGATGGACTTTCATCAAGCTCTAGCTGATTACAGCAACACGTTTATCTTTTCTTCAAAGAAAAACGGACTCTAACAGGCAGATAAGCATCCTTCTTTCTATCTTCTTTTTTCACTTGGCTTAAATTGTTGCAGCAAAAAAGAGATTTGTCAATGAATCAGCTGTGAAGAACTTCTGGGTGAGTTATGGCTTTTCTCTTTCACTCACGAAATTAAGGAGGAAAGAAATCGAAAAAGCTTATATTTGTTTTTATTGCAAAAAGCTGTCCTGGAGGTGCATTCTAAAGATACCAATGGAAGAGGGATTTCTATTTCGAGGAGGGGAAAAAAAATATATTTTTTTTAGTCTATTTCATTTTGATGAATCTGCTTGTTCATGACGCCACTAATTGTTTTGATGTTGGGAACTAAGTTTGTTTTGTATTCCTGAACACATAAAAGATAAGGCAGGCTGTATTGTCTACACTGATGTCAGCAAGCCTGGAATATTAACCCAATTGTGGCTGAAATAATTTTTGTTTCTGTGGTTTTAAGAATGACAACCAGGAAAGTGATTGAGACCATGGAAGAAATTATGTTTCAGAAAATAATGGGTGAGATTGAGATAACGAAACAAACCCTGAGACAGGGTAGACAGGAGATGAAAATTGAATTTAACAAAATGACGCAGGAGCTTAAAGAAATAGGGGATTCTGTGAGAGAGGTGTTTGATGAGATTAGAGATGAGAAAAGAAAAATTAAAGGGAAGCTACAAGCCCTGGAGATTGGAACAAATGTGAAATTGGAAAAAGATTTGGAGTTTATGGATGTTAGAAATAAAGTTTACTGTTTGGAATTCAACGTTGTCTCTGAAGAAATTAATGAAGATTTTGGTGGTAAAGTTATCAATGTCTTGGATAATTTTCTGGACTGGAATGATGTGATGGAGCTTGACATAGAAAAAATCTATGGAGTTGGCTACAGATATGTGACAGTGGAGAAACTCTTAAGAGATGAGCCAGTGCATTTTGTAAAAAAGAAGAACAGAGATATGACTTTGCAGCAGTATTTCAGCAACATATTCAGAATTCTTGACTGGAATGATGTGATGGGGCTTGACATAGAAAAAATTTATGGAATTAACTACAAATATGTGACAATGGAAAAACTTTTAAGAGATGAGCCAGTGCATTTTGTAAAAAAGAAGAGCAGAGATGTGACTTTACAACAATATTTCAGCAACATATTCAGAATTGATGGCAAGGACATATTTGTGATGGGGGAAATTCCCATCAGACTCTTGTTATATGACTATGGCTATGACAGCAAGATCATCATGGGATACTGATAATGGATGAATGGATACTGAAACCACTGGATTTAACAGGACTATTGAAGATGGAAGATGGAATTAATATTGATAATGGAAGAATGGTTATGGAAATTATTGGACCTAACAGATTTGACGAGATGGATTAATCAATTTGTTTATTTGGACTATGGCTATGACAACAAGATTATTATGGGATACTGATAATGGAAGAATGGCTACTGAAATTACTGGACTTAACAGGATTATTGAAGATGGAATTAATACAGATAATGGAAGAATGGCTATTGAAATTATTGGGCCTAACAGATTTGAATCAGATGGATTAAGCGACATGTTTATTTGGAGAAAAATTGAAAGATATATCTCTCAAGGAATTGAAACCTCTCTGACTTTTTGTGGAAAGAATAAAGTAATGTTTATGAGATTTGATGATTAATTAAGATAACTACTGGAGGAAAGTGATTTTATAATATAATTTTAGAGACAGGATTGTTATATATTGTAGACCTATAACTGATCTGCGACAAATCGGAACTCAACATTTTATTTAATTGTTTAATTGTTTTTGTTTTGTCTTGTTTTTTGTCTTTGAAAATTTGAATAAAAATTAATGATAAAAAAAAATTAATTAAAAATCAGCCAGGCATTTCTTAACTTTTAAACTGCAGAAGATGGTCAGAGTATGGGGCAAGGTCAGCAATAGGATTATAGGTACTCTGTAAACGTGACTGATTTTTAATTAATTTCAACCAATTATGAGACCACTGACAGAAAAAAGTCTAACAGGGTTCTCGATTTTTTTCTCTTGTTTTACACTTTGAACTCTCGAGTCTCTTTGAGTGTTTTGTGTATTGCCATGAAAACTTACAGGGTTGTTAAGGAGGCATTTCTAAACTCAGGTTTTGTTTTGTAAGGTTTTGTTTTGAAATGTGAAGCAGAATGGCATGGGGATGTTTTCAATTTAACATTGGGGAATGCAACAAAATACATGCTGGTGATAGTATAGACAACAGCCACTGTCGTAACTATATAATACCAGTTTATCTGGGGTTAATCCCCATTGAACTCATTGGGATTTACTTTTGAACAGACATGAACAGGATTACATTGTTATACAGAAACAGTATGGGGAAAAAAATGAAAATTACAGATGGCATTTCTCCCTGCATATTAGCATGTATAGGTATCCCTATTTCAAGGGTTTTGTTTGATTTGTTGAAAAAAAAAGTCATTTCCAATGGGGCAAAAAATCCCAAATAGAAAGAAGAAGCAATTATTTGACAATAGATTTTAATAGTTTTTTCCCTCATACTAAATTATTTTGAAATGTCTAACATAACTCTTTCTATGTCTAAAGTGAAAACAGCCAGTAATGTCATAGTTCAATAATAGCATATTTCAAGGAATTTTATGTCTTGAACCAAATTCCCTTTGAGAAGTACATTTTATTTTATTGTTTAATCTGTTTCTTTTTTGTTTTGTTTTGTTTTGTGTTTGAAAATTTGAATAAAATTAATGATAAAAAAAGAGAAGTACAAGCTTTGTTTTCTCCTGTCTCTTTCTAATTGTCTAAAAGTAAAACACTACCCAATATTAGTTTTCTATACTCTCTTAATAATGTTTATTGGGGTTATTGAGACTGCCAGGATTGAAGCTGATCTTTGGATTTCTAAAGGCTATTTATATGTCTAATAAAAAGCTGAGCAGTTGTCGGTTCATGGCTTTCCTTATCCCTCACTGTGCTTTTTTCTCAAGTAGGACTGAAAATCCCTGTGTCAACACACTGCTGGAGAAAAAGCATCAGAATTCTGCCTTTCCATGCTGCATCTATACCATAATACCATTGACAGACTCATTCCCCGGTTTCTCTGGAGACAACAGTAAGGACTCATATCAAAAGGTCCACTGTAATTACGATGTATATTTCAGATTAAATAAATCTGATAAAAGCTTCCATCTGGCTGTTGATCAAACATGCAATGGGAAGCTGATTTCCAATGACATATTACAATATGTCGCTTGCAGCAGTCTCTGATGTCGTCCTGTAAATTACTTACATTTGGGATTACTTGACTAAGGCAGGCAGACATATTACTCACTTCTTAAATGCTGCCCACTGGGAGAAAGTGAGATATGGTCTAATCTTGAAACTGTTAGACAAGCATTACCAAACAATAGCGCTATTTCATTTTAGTAAATTACAACTGTGCTGAAATATGTTTACTCAGTTGTGTAGCATGTTGTACTTTGAATAATAAGGGATCGATACTGAAATTAGTACTGACCACTTCCCAAATCTTATTATTTAGCATCACATTTTAACAAGGTATGAAATATATGGCTGATGTATTCAAAAATATCCCTAATAACATTATAGTGTAACACAGTGTTTCCCAACCTCTTTTTATTTTTTTGTTGCTGGACTACAACTCCCATCAGCCCCAGCCAGCATGGCCAATGGTCAGGAATTATGGGAACTGTAGTCCAGCAACAAAAAAATTTAAAAAGGTTGGGAAACACTGGTACTGTTTAGGAAGAAATGTGCTTTAAGCACAGGGCTTAAATTAAGAATCCAGGCCCCCAGCCTTTGAATATATGAAATAATAATAAAGAAGAGTCTGAGTATATACAGTGTGCTTCCGTAAAAGGGAGATAGATTTAAACTTTTCAAGTATAGATAACCAAAATCCATTTACACCTAGCCAGTGATTCATTCCCCCTTTAGGATGCACACCTTAACATGGTGAAGGAGTTTGAGAGTGTTGAAGAAGCTGACAGCAATGCCGTCAGGAGGCTAGACCAAGAGGCTAGACTCCTAGCAGGGGCACCCAAGGCAGAATGGTCAAAGCTGAGACACCAGACTAAGATGCATCCAAACTCAGAGGAAGGCAATGGTAAACCATCTCTGAATACCTCTTACCACGAAAACCCTATGAACAGAGTATCCAAAATGCAACACGAGATACTGCTGGAAGATGAGACCCCCAGGTCAGAAGGCACTCAACGAGCTACTGGGGAAGAACAAAGGACAAGTACGAGTAGTGCTGTGACTAATGACACAGCTGGGTCAAAGCAGAAAAGAAGCCCAGAGACTGATGCGCACAGATGCGAAAGAAGAGTCCGGAGCTGTAGGACACACACAATAGGAACATGGAATGTGAGAAGCATGAACCAGGAAAAGTTAGAAATTGTCAAGCAAGAAATGGAATGTATCAATATTACAATACTTGGCGTGAGTGAATTAAAATGGATGGGAATGGGACATTTTCAATCAGGCAACTACAAAATATTTTATGCAGGAAATGATAAATTATTTATTTTATTTATTGTACTTATATACCGCCCTATAGCCAAAGCTCTCTGGGCGGTTTACAGTAACTAAAAACATTAAAACAAATAAAGAAATTTAAAACATCTTTTAAAAACAATTTAAAACTTAAAACAGTTTAAAACAAAAAAAATTAAGAAGAAATGGGGTTGAATTAATAGTGAGAAGTGATATAGCAAAAGCAATTAGGAGCTACAATGCAAGGTCTGAGCAAGTGATATCAATGAGATTAAACGGGAAACCTATTAATATAACCATCATCCAAGTCTACGCTCCAACGGCAAACGCAGAAGAAGAAGAACTGGAGAGATTTTACGCAGAAGTACAGGAGGAAATTGATCACACACCAAACAAGATGTGCTGATAATCATGGGGGATGAGAATGCAAAAGTAGGGAAGAGAGAAGAACTACGAATTGTGGGGAAATGGGACTTAGGAGACAGAAATGAAACAGGAGACTTAATGAATTTTGTGAAGCCAATGATTTGTTTCTTGCAAACACATTTTTTGAGCAACCAAAAAGACAACTGTACATGTGGACATCACCAGATGGTCGATATAGGAATCAAATTGATTATATAATTGGCAACAGAAGATGGAGAATTTCCATACTTTCTGCAAAAACAAGACCAGGAGCAGACTGCAGTACAGATCATGAACTGGTCGTATCGAAAATCAGAGTAAAGCTACAGAAGAAGAACAAAGCATAATGCCAAAATACAATTCAAATAACATCCTAGAAGAATATAAAGATCAAATAAGGAACAGATTTGAGGCTTTCAACTTAGTTGACAGAGAACCAGAAGAACTACAGAGTGAAATCAGAGACATTATCAGGGAAGAATGCAAAAAGACAATACCTCTAGTTAAAAAGAGAGAAAGACCTCAATGGATGACTGAAGAAACTCTTAAAATGGCTAAAGAGAGAAGGAAAGCAAAAGCAAAAGGAGACAGAAACACAGAACCCTAAATGCAACAATACAGCGACTAGTACGTAGGGACAAGGAGAACTATTACAATAGTTATTGTATAGAAATAGGAGAGGACAACAAAAAGGGAAGAACAAGAGCCCTATTCTTGGATTCTTCAGTATGGGGTTCCGCAGGGGTCAGTTCTGTCCCCCATGCTGTTCAACATCTACATGAAACCATTGGGTGCAGTCATCCGGAGCTTTGGAGTGCGTTGCCATCAGTATGCTGATGACACGCAGCTCTATTTCTCCTTTTCATCTTCTTCAGGTGAGGCTGTCAATGTGCTGAACCAGTGCCTGGCTGCGACAATGGACTGGATGAGGGCTAATAAACTGAGGCTCAATCCAGACAAGACTGAGATGCTGCTAGTGGATGGTTCTTCTGACCAAATGGTGGATGTCCAACCTGTTCAGGATGGGGTTGCACTCCCCCTGAAGGAGCAGGTTCGTAGCTTGGGGGTTCTCCTAGAATCATCTCTGTCACTTGAGGCTCAGGTAGCCTCGGTGGCACGGAGTGCCTTCTACCAACTTCAGTTTGTGGCCCAACTACGTCTCTATCTGGACAGGGATAACCTGGCTTCAGTGGTCCATGCTCTGGTAACCTCCAAATTAGATTACTGCAATGCACTCTACGTGGGGCTGCCTTTGAAGACGGTTCGGAAACTGCAGCTTGTGCAAAATGCAGCAGCCAGATTGGTAACAGGGACCAGACGGTCCAAACATATAAAAACGATTCTGGCCCGCTTGCATTGGCTGCCTGTATGTTTCCGAGCTCAATTCAAGGTGCTGGTTTTGACCTATAAAGCCTTACACGGCTTGGGACCACAATACCTGATGGAACACCTCTCCCGATATGAACCCACCCATACACTATGTTCAAGATCAAAGGCCCTCCTCCAGGTGCCTACTCCAAGGGAAGCTGGGAGGGTGGCAACAAGGGAGAGGGCCTTCTCAGTGGTGGCCCCAAAATTATGGAATGATCTTTTTGACGAGGTTAAACACTGTTATCTTTTCGGCGCCAGGTCAAGACTTTCCTCTTATCCCAGGCATTTTAGCATGTGTTTTAAATTGTTTTTAAAATGTGTTTTAAATTGTATATTTGTTTTAATGTTTTTGATTGCTGTAAACCGCCCAGAGAGCTTCGGCTATGGGGCGGTATACAAGTGCAATCAATCAATCAATCAATCAATCAATCAATAATCCAAAAGATTAGAGAAATGAAAGGGAAATTTAAACCATGACTAGGGATGTTGAATAATCAACAGGGGAACATGCTGACTGACCAAGATGAAATAAAAGGAAGATGGAAGCAATACACTGAATAACTCTATAAAAGAGATGCAAGGATAACAGATTCATTCATGGAGGAACCATATGATGAAGAACCAGAAATTTTAGAATGTGAGGTGAAAGCTGCTCTTAAAATACTTGGAAGAAACAAATCACCAGGAACAGATGGCATACCAATAGAGTTGCTACAAGCTACTGAGACTGAATCTGTCCAAAGTTTGAAAAAAATTTGTCAAGAAATATGGAAAACCAAACAATGGCCCACAGACTGGAAGCGTTCAATATATATCCCAATTCATCCCAGGGAATGGAGTAATTATCGAACTTTTGCCTTAATATCCCATGCAAGTAAAGTAATGCTCAAGATTCTACAACAAAGGCTCTTACCATATATGGAGTGAGAAATGCCAGACGTCCAAGCTGGATTTAGAAAGGGAAGAGGCACCAGAGATCATATTGCGAACATACGTTGGATAATGGAATGGACCAAGGAATTTCAGAAGAAAATCACCCCGTGCTTTATAGATTGCAGCAAAGCCTTTGACTGTGTAGATCATAAAAAACTATGGAATGCTTTAAAAGAAATGAGGGTGCCACAGCATCTGATTGTCCTGATGTGCAACCTATACTCTGCACAAGAGGCTACTGTAAGGACAGAATATGGAGAAACCGATTGATTCCCAATAGAAAAGGGTGTGAGACAGGGGTGTATTTTATCACCCTATTTGTTTATTCTGTATGCAGAACATATCATACGGAAAGCGGAATTGGACCAAGATGGAGGTGTGAAAACTGGAGGGAGAAATATCAATAATTTAAGATATGCAGACGATACCATACTCTTACCAGAAACCAGTAATGAATTGAAACGAATGCTGATGAAAGTTAAAGAGGAAAGCACAAAAGCAGGACTACAGCTGAATGTCAAAAAGACTAAAGTAATGACAACAGAAGATTTATGTAACTTTAAAGTTGACAATGAGGACATTGAACTTGTCAAGTATTATCAATACGTTGGCACAGTCATTAACCAAAATGGAGACAATAGTCAAGAAATCAGAAGAAGGCTAGGACTGGAGAGGGCAGCTATGAGAGAACTAGAAAAGGTCCTCAAATGCAAAGATGTATCACTGAACACCAAAGTCAGGATCATTCAGACTATGGTATTTCCGATCTCTGTGTATGGATGTGAAAGTTGGTCATTGAAAAAGGCGGATAAGAGAAAAATCAACTCATTTGAAATGTGGTGTTGGAGGAGAGCTTTGCAGATACCATGGACTGCGAAAAAGACAAATAATTGGGTGTTAGGACAAATTAAACCAGAACTGTCACTAGAACCTAAATTGATGAAACTGAAGTTATCATACTTTGGACACATAATGAGAAGACATGATTCATTAGAAAAGATAATAATGCTGGGAAAAACAGAAAAAGTAGAAAAAGAGGAAGGCCAAACAAGAGATGGATTGATTCCATAAAGGAAGCCACAGACCTGAACTTACAAGATCTGAACAGGGTGGTTCATGACAGATGCTCTTGGTGGTCACTGATTCATAGGGTGGCCATAACTCGTAAGCATGCCTACTGTGTGGCGATGAGGACAGTGAAGAAGGCTCTATTCTCTGCCTCCATCGCATTCTCAAATTGTCATCCAGTGGAGCTTTTCCTATTGTTAGGGGTCTGTTGACATCAACTCCAGGAAATGCAGATTTAGACCCTTCAGAGGCCCACTGCGAATTGTTGCAAGGAACTGTGAAGGTAAAGTTGCTCGCCTCCATAGCAATCTTGATGCCCTATCCACATCTACTGTAGTCCCCAGTAAGGTGTCTAGTTCAACATCTGCATCAACTTCTTGGGATAGCTTTCAGTTGATACAGCCTGAAGATGTGGGCAAGGTGCTTGTGACAATGTGACCAGTAACATGTCCTTTCGACTCTTGTCCTTCTTGGCTTATTAAAGCTTGCTGAGGGGGTATGACCAAGTGGATCCAGGGTGTGGCCAATGAGTCTTTGCAGGAAGGAGTGGTCCCAGCCACCCTGAAAGAAGCAGTGATCTGACCACTCCTGAAAAAGCCCACCCTGGACTCATTGCATGGACCCATGCATGTCTAAGTACACATGGGCATTACAGTGAAATTACACACATCCCAATCCTCTAATACCACTCCTTGCTCCCCACATCTGCTGCCAAAGGCAGCCACCTCATTTGGCTTGATGGTAGGACTGGCCATGAGCTATACACTGCAGGGGAAAATTGGTAGTGATTTGCAAGGTGACTTTTGAGAAAGCTTCCCCTACATTGCTGACCTTAATGATGAACCCTTAATAAGCTTCTGAAGATAGGGGTGGCTAGGTAAAAAAGAGGACAGGGCTTCTGCCCCTTTAATAACTGTGTAACTGTGGTATACACTCCAGTTGAGCTTCAGTTATTAAAAACACAATAATAGACGCTCAACTATAGTGTATGCTGCAGATCAGGAAAGGTACCATCAGGGCCAAAAGGTTGCCAGCATGGTTAACAAGCAGAGTCAAAGAAGCTATTAGAGGCAAGAAGGCTCTTTCAAAAATGGAAGTCTTGTCCACATGAGGAAAATAAAAAGAAACACAAACTCTGGCAAAACAAATGCAAGCAGACAATAAGGGATGCTAAAAAAGAATTTGAGGAGCACATTGCTAGGAACATAAAAACCAACAGAATAAATTAAATACATTCAAAGCAGGAGACCATCTAGGGAGGCGACTAGACCCTTGGATGATAAGGGAGTCAAAGATGTTCTAACGCAGGATAAGGAGACCGCAGAGAAGCTAAATTATTTTTTGTACCTTTCTTCACTGCAGAGGATATAGGGCAGATCCCTGAACCTGAACTAACATTTGCAGGAAGGTAGGCTGAGGAACTGAGGCATATAGTGACGAGAGATGTTCTAGGCTTAATAGACAAAATAAAACTGACAAATTGCAGAGTCCAGATGGCATCCACCTGAGAGTTCTAAAATAACTCAAACGTGAAATCACTGATCTTCTAACAAAAATATGTAACTTATTCCTCAGATCCGCCTTCACACCTGAGGATAGGAAAGTGGCCAATGTAACACCAATATTTAAAAAAGGATCCATGGGGGATCCCAGAAATTACAGGCTGGTTAGCTTAATGGCTGTCCAGGAAAAACTGGTAGAAAGTTATTAAAGATAAATTAGCCAAGCATATAGAAGAACAAGCTTTGCTGAAGCACAGCCAGCATGGCTTCTGCAAGGGAAAGTCCTGTCTCACTAACCTATTAGAATTCTTTGAGAGTGTCAAGCATATAGACAAAGGGTACTTAGTGGACATAGGGTACTTAGGCTTTCAAAAAGCTTTCAACAAGATACTTCACCAAAGACGCCTGAGTAAGCTTAGCAGTCATGGAATAAGAGGAGAGGTCCCCTTGTGGATCAAGAATTGGAAGCAGAGAGTAGGAATACATGGACAATTCTTCCAGTGGAGGACTGCAGGAAGTGGAGTCCCCCAAGGATTGCTATTGGGACCTGTGCTTTTTAACTTGTTCATAAACAATCTAGAATTAGGGGTGAACAGTGAGGTGACCAAGTTTGCTCATGATATTAAATTGTTCAGGGTCGTTAAAGCAAAAAGAGTTTGTGAAGAGCTCCAAAAGGACCTCTCCAAACTGAGTGAATGGGCAGTAAAATGGCAAATGCAATTCAATCTAAACAAGTGTAAAGTTATGCATATTGGAGCAAAAAAAATCTTAACTTCACATTATCTGGTGGTGAGTGACCAGGAACAAGACCTTGGAGTCACAGTGGATAGCTTGATGAAGATGTTGACCCAGTGTGCAGCAGCTGTGAAAAAGGCAAATTCTATGCTAGGGATCATTAGGAAAGGTATTGAAAATAAAACTGTTGATATAATGCTGTTGTATAAATCTATGGTGCAGCTGCATTGGGAATACAGTAGGGCCCTGCTTTACGGCACTTTGCTTTATGGCGCTTCGCTAATGCAGTGGTCCCAATTAGATGCAATTAGACTAAACTCCACTCATATGGCGCTTCTTCTGCTTTTAAGGCAGGTTTTGGGCATCACGCACCATTCTATTCAATGAGTTCCGCTTTACAGCTGTTTTCATTTTTCGGCGGGGGTCTGGAACTTAACCCACCGTATGAGTGGGGCCTTACTGTACTGTGTATAGTTCTGGTTGCCTCACCTCAAAAAGGATATTGTAGAGTTGGAAAAGACTCAGAAAAGGGCAACCAGAATGATCAAGGGGATGGAGCGACTCCCCTATGAGGAAAGGTTGCAGCATTTGGGGCTTTTTAGTTTAGAGAAAATGCAAGTAAGGGATGACATTATAGAAATATATAAAATTATGCAGTGTATGGAGAAAGTGGACAGAGAAAAGTTTTTCTCCCCTTCTCATAACACTAGAACTAATGGGCATCCAATGAAGCTGAATGAATGAATGAATGAATTTATTCATACAGTCAGAGACCAATACAAAGGCATCAAAAGTACAGTATTAATATAACCAATAAAAAACATCAAAAATACAGTATTATACTGCACAAGTTAAAACAAGACACACGTTCTAGGGAAGGCCGGGACCACCTAAAAAGGCCAGCGATCAGGACTGTGTGGGCTTTTGACCTAGCAATGTTCTACATTGTGTAATTGCTGCAGCACAGACTCTCGCTACTTTGCTTGTAACTTGGGGTTTTTGATCTGATAGGAGATATCTAACATAAAATACGTCGTCCCTACCCGGGAATTGTTGGATGATAGGGGTGATGGTTAAAATACGGTCACGATAAAAAATACAAGCTAAAAGTACGTGGCCAACAGTTTCCACTTCACCCGCACCACAGGGGCATAAGCGCTTGGCAAAAGCAATCTTTTGGAATCTACCATCAAGAAGAGCTGACGGTAGTACATTAAGCTTTGCCAGCGTAAATGCCTTTCTGAGCCGAGAGGTGGGAAGAGAAGTTAAATAATACGCTGGAACAAAAGCCCCGGTGGTGTGCATAGGGCCAAGGTTGGACCCTATCTGGGAGAACAATGAAGCTGAATGTTGGAAGATTCAGGAAAGACAAAAGAAAGTACTTCTTCACACAGCACATAGTACAGAATTCATTCCCACAAGAGGCAGTGATGACCACCAACTTGGAAGGCTTTAAAAGGGGATTAGACAAATTCAAGGAGGATAAGTGTATCAATAACTACTAGCCATGATGGCTCTGCTCTACCTCCATAGTCAGATGCAGTATGCTTCTGAAAAACAGTTGCCGGAAGCTGAAGGAGAGTGCTCTCGCACTTAGGTCCTGATCGTGGGCTTCCCATGGACATCTGGTTGGCCACTATGAGAACAGAATGCTGGACTTGATGGGCCACTGGCCTGATCCAGCAGGCATTCTTATGCACTTATGCTAAAAGGAAATTTCAGCAAGTGCACTTTGCATGACAAGCTATACCTTCTGAAATCTTCTCTTGCCCAACTATTGAGTAGGTGCAGCAGCCCTGTTCTTGTTTTTGACTGGCAACCCTCAAAGTTCGCCAAAACGCTGCTTGAAAAACACACATCTAGAAACTCCCCAAACTAACCAAGTTGGCATCTTAGTTTAGAGATTAATTCAGCTCATATTCCTTAAACATGAAATCCTTAACACACCATATCGCCATATTTTAAGATTAAAAACAGATTTTATTGCAGAAATTTATAGCTTGTTGACAAATTTTCTAAACTGCTAAAATTTTATGGGATCCTGATAGGAATGAAGTACATTTAAAAGCCATTAAAAAGTTTTCATTTACACACTGCTGAGGAAGATTTATTTGCAGTAGATAAAACAGAAACCCTTAAAAATAGATTCATAAAACTTACTTTAAATGAGTATCACATTATGCACTAGATGTTCAAAGCCCTTCCTAGCCATAACACAGCTGTCCTTTGAAATAACATCTGCTTTTCTACTTTATTTACCTGCATAGTAATACTCAAATTACTATAGGTTTTACATAGAAAAACAAAAAAAGACCACACTCATCCCCCCCCCCAAAAAAATATCCAGTGTCCTCTCATGGCATAGATATAGCAATAAATTGCTAATCTGCATACACCTGTCAAATGTACACAGAGGAGAATAAACTCACCCAAGCAAAAAGTTATAGGGTGGTTAGCATATAATGTTTACTAAAATAAATCCTGTAATCCTACAACATTTACATTGCAGTAACATTGCAGTCCTGTACATGTATACTTAAAAATAACTCTCACTGAGTTCAGTGGAGCTTAGTCCCACTGGTTATAGGACTGTAAATGGTTATGGGATTGTAGCTTAAATCCACTGAACATAGAGGATCTTACTTCTAAATAAACATACACAGGATTATGCTGTTAATTCACACCATAATACTGGTAGAAGTAGATAGACTTGAAGTAAGTACAGAGCTTGTGACTCTGTTTGCAACACTGTGCACATTTTCTTGGGGATAAGGCTCATTGAACACAGTGGAATTTACTTGTGAGCAGGGCCAGTTCTAAAGGGCGGCCAGGTGGGGCACCGGCCCAACAGCCCCTGGAGCTACAGGGGGGCCCTTAGCCCCTCTTCTGCTCCCCTTCCGCGATCCACACCCCCCACGCCCCCAACTTACCTGTCTCCTGTCTTTTACCATTGCCCTTAATGAAGATGGAGGTCACAGTTTCCCTAAGGTACTGAAGCCCCTGCCGCCAACTTAGTTGATGGCAGAGAAGCGTGTGTGTAGCACGCACGCGTGCCATCAACAAACATGGTAGCGAAGGCATCGTCCCCTTAGGGAAACCGCGGCCACCAACTTTGTTAAGGGCAATGGTAAAAGACAGGAGAAAGGCAGGTGGGGGTGGGGGGGCCTTGTGCGTGCGTGCTTGCAGGCGTGCGTGCACACACACGCTGTGGCCCAGGGCAAGCTGATGCCCAAGGGCCCCGGCATGCCTGGAGCCAGCCCTGCTTGAAAGTAAACATGTGTAGGATTGTGTTGCATGATAGGGCCAAATTCTTATTTCCATGTTTTATTGCTGTGGTATCCAGTCATTTAAATGGCAATTACTTATTTATGCATATTTGATTTGTTTTACTACTTGCCTATCCATCTTCTATCCCAAATGTCTGCAACTATATGATAACTCTGTGGAATGGACATCTTCCACTTGTCAAAGGCAATTATTTCCAGTTTACAACATACTATGTGAATGAAATCAGGATGCTTATCCTCTTCTAGGCTCAATTCAAGACAGATGGAAATAATATGCCAGTTAGATCTCTAACATATAATTTTTACGAGAAAGGTCATGGGAAAGGGTGCATTGGAGATATCAGGAAAATGGCACAGGGAAAAAGGAAAAAAATGTTAAGCCTTCATTCTTCAGTGCCATAGTCCCAATCTGAATATATATATATATATATATATATATATATATACACACAGTTTTGAAAGCAACAAACAGAACTTCACCCAAGCTTGCTTTACATCCATATAAGGATTCTGTTAATCACCTAAAAATATATGCACATATTTGTGATTAACAAAACAGAGGTTTTTATTGTATTACCAAAACGTTTCAGCTTCCGCCTTCATCAGCTGCTAACATACAAGGTGGCAGTTATAGAGCATTAAGGATGTTCTCCAACAGATCCAGCAGCATTAACTAAAAGGGAGAACTTTTGAATATACTCTCTGGACACATTGGCACCACATGGCCTGAACCTAGAGGACAGTACCACCACTATTTAGCTTCTGCAAATGAAGCCCTTCTGAGCATTCCATTCTGAAAGCTCTATAACTGCCACCTTGGTAACAGCATTTGTATGTTAGCAGCTGATGAAGGTGGTAGCCGAAACATTTTGGTAACAATAAAAATCTTTGTTTTATTAATCACAGTTACATGCATATATTATTCGGTATTATAAAAATACCAGAGAGAAATAGGAACTAATTTGGTTGGTCCTATTTCTTAGCAGAGATATAAAAATACAAGCAGCAGAATGAGAATGTAAACCAGGCCCACCTTTCTCTATATAAATAACAACAGACACAACCTTCTTAGGTAAAAGATAAAACATTTACTCACAAATTCTTCATATGTTCAGAAACATAGGCTCTAGCTTAGATGAAAGAAAATAGGAGTCTCAGTTCATTTTAGTGGTTTAGTATTGATGCTCTCAGAGAGAGCATCTGTGCCATGCAGTCTCTCTCAATGGTGGATAGATCAGCAATGGAGAATATTCAAAAATCCCCCAGGACAAAGGAGGAGGAAGTCAGGAAAGTAACCCCACCCATTAGGAAGTTACATCATGGTAAAACAGGTACATGGGATGTTCCCCAAATATCCCTTAAAGGGAACATGCAACATTTGCTTATTCCAACATATATATGCAATTTAAGAACCTCCCATCTGATTAGAAATCCTCATCTCACATATATAACATATGGTGGTTTATAACAGAAGCTATTGGAGGTCACCAATCCATAGGGTCGCCATAAGTCATAATCGACTTTAAGGCATATAACAAATAAAATTAACTATAAATATTCATTATTAATACTAACAGCCCAAATAAAGTAAATTTATGTTACAGCTGGTTCCCATCATTCTTCTGTTTTTCTGTAGTCTCCAATATAATTTTCTTAAGATGACAATTTTATTAAACTATTCACTTCTGTTGATTTTGGGAAAAAGTTTTACTGCCTTGCATATTTTTCAGAATCTTTATTTTCACATGATTAAGTAACCATAGTAACAGATCAAGAACAATTTTATTAATATTTAATACATATTAATCAATTAACTGAAAAATTCATTAATATTTTGTTGCTCTTTTACATCTCCAGCTCATATGGTAAATGTCTGCTCTTTGCTTTTGACAGTGCCAACATTCTCCTGTTCAAAAATTATATGCTTTATAAATATTTTTCATGGTGCCATACTTTTAGATTTTTCAAAATAGAGGCAAGAGGTAGAATTGTGGATCCCCTTATTCAGGCCGATACGGTTACCTTTAATTGTTGTCCTGAATGGTAGGACTGCCTGGATGGTACCACTATCATCTTTTCAAAATAATAATTTAAAAAGAGCAGGGCAGGCACTGGGATATGGATGGCAGTGAAGACTAACAAACATTTTTGTTACATTTTCAGTGCATGCTAAGGACCTTTCTATTCCCCCAGATATTTGCTCATTATCAGTTCAATGGTTTAGATAGAACTGGCTGATGATTGTTGCATATTGTTGTATTTTAACTATTACTACGGAAGGACAGCATAGAAATGTTTTAAATAAATAAATAAATTCTGATTCAGAATCCTGTAACTGTGCTGGATGAAGGGATTGTTGTCTTTTCCAGTACTGCATCTATGTAAAGTCCCAGTAGACTGTTTTTTATTTCCTTGGGAGAAGGGCAGTTTTTATATTTATTGTTGTTATGGATGTGTATTGTATTTCATTGGAGAAATTCATTGTAAAACTGAATAAAAATGTTAATTGGAAAAAAAGAACATCAATCAATCATAACTCTGCCACTTCACAAATGCTTACTAATATAGACAAAACTGCTTGGAACTTAAGTTACTCTGGCTGACACAGTAATTAAAAAGACCATGACTGAGGTAGGGAAGTGAGAAGGGTGCAGATGCATTGCCCTCTCTAATGGAGTTTTATATTTAAACCTATGAATTACCTTTGGCACCACAGACAACTATATTTTAGGAAGTTTAATACCTTTGATGGTTTTGTCTGTACACTTGGGACTCCCACACAGAGACCCATGTTGTCAACTATCCAATGTGTATATGAGGCACATTGTGATGTTGTATAATATTCTCAGGTACACCTCAAGTGTGTCATACTGAAATGATGTTAATTCTGTACACTGTAAGGCCCATTAAATTCTGTGAGGCTTACTTCTGAGCAGACATGAGACAGTGCACTGTAAGAAAACTATTTGACTTAGGTGAGATCAGACTAAGTTAATGCTGCCCCAGCCTGGAAAGTCTGTATGTTTTAATGGATTTCATTCAAAAATAGAAGGCTAATTTGGAATTGAGAAAGTCTAGATCTCCCCCCCCCAAAAAAAAATTCAAGTTTTTCTCATAATGGCATTCACCACTTCATTTCAGCAGCTTTCCCTGCACTTTCTCTTTGTAAACAACCACTTCACCTATACTTAGGAAATGGAGATGCAGTAACCAGGGGCAAGAAGGGTTCAATAGCCAGAGCCGGTGCCAGGCAGAACTGGGCCCTTGGGCACCAGCCTGCCCCAGGCCCACGGCGCCTGCCTGACCTTACTTCTCCCGCTGCGGTAAATGCTAGCTGCACTGCATGCACATGCCTGCCATCAACCAAGATGGCGGCAGAAGCATCAGCCCCTTAGGGAAGCCTCAGCTGTCATTTTGGCCGATGGCAGGCATGCACGCAGCATGGCCAGCATTCACCCCAACAGGAGAGATAGGTGGGGTGTGCAGGTGGGCGTCGCAGGCCTACATGGTTGTAGGGGGGTGCCTGGGAGCTCCCTCTCTGCAATCCCCGGCAGGGTTGGGAACCAATGCTGCTGTGGATCGTGGAACGGGAGCACTACCCACCCACCTTAAGGAGGGGCCTTTTAGGGGCCCTCAGCCAGGGCCTGACCTGGCTGCCCTCTGGCACTGGCCCTGTCAATAGCAACAGAAGAGGCCTTAAATAAAATGGAATTCCTGGGTATGCTCTGGAACATTATATCCTATCAGGAGCCTTGGGATTTGTATTTTCATCTGCCTCCCAACCTGAATTTGGAAACAGAGAACACTGCACATCTCCTGCTTCCTGGTTGTCAATAACACCATTTCCAGTTAAGGAGAAGCTGGCGAGGCCTCTCCTGTTTCCCATGACCCATCTCCTTTAAAAAAGAAGAATAAAATAAAAGCTTTCTTTGAAGAACTCAAGGACTGTAGGATTTCTTAGAGAATGGATCCCAGGGCAAGCCAGGGAGAGGAGGAGAGCTTGCTCATCACCATTTAACTGTTACTGGAGATAATTTGGAAGCTACAACTGGTGGATGATATGGCTGTTCAGCAATTGGAAGCTCCAACACGAGAGATGTACCCCTCTAAGGAGTACAGGTAGTTGGCCCTAATTTGCCAATAGGTCTGTGGAGGGAATGGTGGCCGTGGCAGTTGAACTTGCTGGCAGTCCTCTTTATAGTGAAAGGGTGATATGTCAGTGCCCATGACTAGCTCCTCGAGGTAGCCTTCCATAAAACTAGGTGTTGACCAGGGCTTAAAAGGGAAACATGCTATGAGGAACTGTATTTTATTTTTGTACTATAGTTACTTATTTATAGCTGTTTATAAACAATAAAAACAATACTACTGTTTATGTTGGCACCATTTTGGTTCATTAATTATCATATGCATGCATCAAGTAGCCTTTGTATACTGAGCTCATTTTGGAAATAAAAGTATTAAACAAAAGATAAGACACCTAATCAAAATCTAACACTGCAATTGTTAGCAATCAGCAAATATAACACACAATGTGATCGTTTAAAAATAAATGTATCTCTTTATAGTATTAACTATACAATTGATCCTGTCAAAAGTACTTTGTTAAATGTCCTTTGTGACCTTTCCTAATAACACTACATTCATCTGAGACATGGTGAACAGGGTTACTTTTCATAACTGCACAACCAACAGAGCACATCTTTCTTTCCTGTGGTAGAAGTAACATCAGTGTGAAATAACCAGCTGTGCATGCAAAACAAAATATCCTTGCAGACAGCTCCAAGAAAGCCTGAAGATGTGAAAGAGATGATAATTATAATGGTACAAAAAGTAATGAGCTCTTAGTATGTGTTTGTGTGATGATGAGCAGAACTGTTACTGTAAATCAAAAAATCGAACTCCATATTCAATACAGAACATTATTTAGTGTAACATTTTTAAAAGCAGAATCTACACCTAATTTATACAGAAGGCCCTTCATAATGATACCATGGAAACAAGCCGAGTCATTTCAATAGGTTTGTACCTATAGAAATTCTTTAAACTTAAAGTATATTTATTTATTTATTTATTTCATTAAACTTATAGACCGCCCCATAGCCGAAGCTCTCTGGGCGGTTCACAAGACAAGAAACATCAAAAATACAATAAACATGTAACAATATAAAACAGATTAAAAGTTTAAAATGTTAAAAAGTTAAAACAATGTCAAACGCATACTAAACATATTAAAAAGCCTGGGTGAAGAGAAAAGTTTTAACCTGGCGCCGAAAAGATAGTAACGTTGGCGCCAGGCACATTGCAGTTCCTCCATGTGCAACATTGTGCAGGTAGATTAGTTTTCATGAGTCATCTTGAGCCATACTAAGTTTCATCCGATTGAGCTAACACAAAGTTACAAGTGCATCCCAGTGAACTCTTATTTAATAAGGTGATTTTGTTCTTAAATTGATGAGCTTGAATCTTTCTGGAAATGCAAAAGGAGTACTTATTTTATTTGAGGCAGGATATGTTTACTGGATAGAAACCATTCACTTTCAAGGGATGACTGATGGTCAAATTATAGGTGTTGTCTGTATTAGATATGACACCGATCTCTGTGCGATTTAATTATGCTTATGCAACCAATTCCTGCTTGGCTGGTACATATGGATCAGGGTTGGCTGCAACAAAGACACTCTCTGTGTACCACAATGACATTACTCACAGCAAAACCAAATAACACAGTTTCAGCTGAAATGACCTACTCCTTAACACATCAGCTGTATATGTGTCAGGGGGTATGGCGGAGTGGCATACACTGGGGAGAGGAGGAGGGCTAGCTGGTGTCGTCTCCATTGCCCCCTCGCACATTCAGTTAAGGCATGAAGGGTTTTCTTTGAAAAGGGCTACTATTGCCTAAAAACATGCACCTTAAGGCCTATGTGCTAATAAACTTCAGTATTCCATTTTTCCCCCAGAAGAATGTGGCATTCTGTGACACTGACCCACTCATGGAGGGTTTTTCACATCTCTTATATTTATGAGTTCATCACCATAAACTTGTAGTGCAATGTTCCAGCAGTTCCTGAGCCTAAGGGCTGGTTCATAGTACTGTTTTTCTTGAATCTCCCCTTCATACTTTACATCACACACACTATAGTTCACAAGGGGAGAGTTCTTGCTGGATAAAATGTGAACATTTTGTTAGAGGAAATTGTGCAGGACAAAACAAAATTTAAAACCAAGTGCTGTGTTGTAATATTTCTTTTGCAACAAAAGTTACTATTAACAAAACAAACAAAAAAATGAACAATACAATCCATTCCTTAGTCATGGTCACAAGCTGATGTTTTAGGTCTCCAGTGAATCAGTATTCAAGCTTACCAGTGAACCATACAGCTCATTTCTACTCATTATGAATTATTACTTGAGAAACCAAAAAATATCAAAACTACTAATGATGAACACTGCTATTATGCAGATTTGTATGGGCAACAGCTCCTTTGCAAGTTGCTGGAATCAAGCCAGTATTCCAATCTCTGCCTGAAGCAAGCAGGAACTACTGTTGAAAGGGGATGAAGTATAATGTCTCTATTGAAAATTAAATGTGCCTTGTGCCACTATTTCCCCTCTCCAAATGGCTGAAAATGTACTTCCTAGTCTCCTTTTCATTATCAAATAGAAGGATTTTCCCATAGTCTTAGTGTAGAATGTTGGCATTGGCCCAGGCCACCTGGGTTCAAATCCCTAAGGTCACCTACTGAGTTCATGATGGAGGTGAGTTTTTAACAAGGAAACCTTGTCTGATACCTGATTTCCTGGCCACTAGGCTATACTTTGTCACTTGGCAAAGTGTGACAAAGACAAAGCTATTAGTTATGGAGGTAAAGGCTGGATAGATTGGAAAGTGTGAGTTCAGGATAAGCAAGAACTGGGACGAATTAAGAAAAAAAGACGAAGAGTTTTTGTCACCACTGAACTGTGGACAAACCTATCCCCCCCCCTTCAAGAAATAAGAATATATGGGGGAAATTACTGAGATAGTGGGGGGAAATTAAGAGATTAGTTGGTGGATGTGCTTGTATTATATTTAAAATGTGTGAAGATCTTCTATGATCCAGCCAAAGGAGTAGGTAGGTGGGAGACTTTTTACAATTTATAACAAACCTTCAGAACAGGGAAGTTTTGCATCTTGAGTAAAATTATTAGCCAGTAAGCCCTCTGGATAGGTAAAAAATAATAGAAAAAGGCAGGCTTAGGGAGCAATCCAAACCCAAGATCCAGCAGGATTAGGATCTGGCAGTTCTCCGGCTCAGCTGGGGCTATGTCAAGATTAAGTTCCCAACTCAGCTGGAGATACACCAGCCTACGTCCCTCATCCCAGCTCAGCCAGCTCCACTGAAGCCAGTGTAAATCCCTGAAAACGTTCCAGGAATGTGGCAGGAGGGGACTGAATGGGGGAGAGACAAGCTGGATCCTAACTCCATTCAGCTCAGTCATGCGACCTGGCAACCCAGCAAAACTTATGCCAGCAACAAGGGCAGTATAAGAAACTATTTTAAAGGCTTGTTTTCCCTCTGCCAGGCTTAGAACACCTCAGCCGGGATTTGGGTCTGGCATAATTTACACCAGGCTAATTTAAGATGGTATTAATTCTTCTGGCTTCCCATAGTAAGGATTGCTCACTTAGTGAGCTAAAGATTAATTTATTTGGTGGTTCACATAGTTAGGCTGCAATCCAATACATGCCTACTCAGAAGTAAGCTCCATTGGGTTCAATGGGAATTACTCCCAGGTAAGTGCATATTGCATTGCAGCCTCAGTTAGTATCAATAGTACTTAATACTAAATTCCTCTAATGTATCAAGTATTAGAGATGTTTGGTACCAGTACGGTTGAAGGGTGGACTATACATTGGTAAAAAAAAAAATAGTATTGGGCTCTTCTCCTCCAAATAGATTCTCACTATTTTATTAAAAAAGGAAAGTCAGAGATAGTATATTGTAAAAAAGGAAAGTTAGAGATAGTATATTGTATCCTGTGTGAATGGGATACAGAATGTGTTACTAATCTATTCTCTCCCTTACCAGCCCAGAACTCCCAAAAAGTTTCTCCAGAGGGTTGTGTGTTTGTGTATGTTCCTGAACAGTATGGACTGTGTTTCAAAGTTCTCTTCCTCAGTTCAGGCAATGTTCCACTCTCCTACTGCAGTCCTGTACAATTTATTTATTATTTGATTTATACCCTGCCCTTCCTCCCAGCAGGAGCCCAGGATGGCAATATAGCCTACACTGTTTAGGAGCCCTCGCACCAACCCTCTGGAGAAATTTTTTTGGGACTGCAAGGTCTATAGAGGGCTATAAAGGGAAGATAAAGCTGAATTGTGCCAGCTGCCTTCTGCTTGTGCAGCCTTGTATGAACTCATAGTTTTTAGCTGATGTAAGCAGAATTACAATTGCAGCCACAGTTGGGAAATGAAGAGGCAAGACAAGGTGAAGTCTGGGTTAAACAAGGGTCCAGTAGTATAGCGGCAAGTTCAGATGTGCAGGGTCCCTTCATGTTAGTTACAGCCACACCTCCCTTTTTCTGCTGCTGGGTTGAGAATTAGATCCTTGTTAATGCCTTCTCCCACAACAACAGATATCCGTAGGAGCCAATAAACATGAAAGTGGAGAGTGTTACCTGCTGAGAAGAGTCTTCTCAATGGCCAACTCACCTCCTTTCACTCTGGTTGGCTCCAATCAGCAGGAAAGGACAAGGAAGCATATTAGAAGACTCTTCTCAGTGGCTAACACATTCCCCTCATTTAGGGGGTGGAAATTCCTTGGGCATGTCACTTTTCTCTCATTGCAAGGGCCCGCACTGGAATTATGACAGTTATGTGCCAAAAGGTAGAGAAACTCTGAGGGCCCAATTTGCAGTGATTGCATCTGAAATATTTTTTTCAGTTGCTGAACAAAATATTTTTCAGGAAGTTTAACTGTTACAGTTTTTTCACAGTTTGCTAATTCAGACTCTGTTCTTGTCAAGAGAATCAGTGGTGATAAGAAATTGACTAGATCAGATCACAAGCCACATCTGTTCTAGTCAATTTCTTTCTCCTGAGAGTGCTGAAATACACACTATCCAATAAAACAAAATAGTTCTTTGTCTCTCTGTATGACTTTTAACAAGCATTATTATTGAAAGGGTAGTATTATTGTGGGGGAGTGGACAGCCTTGCAGGATTTTTTTTCCTTTCTAAAGGGCAAAATGAATGCTCATACATACATTTTGGGCAGAGAAAAAAGTTTTGCTCGTCATTAGTAATGTCTCAGTACTGCAATAGCATATTACAACAGCAGTTCTGAGAGCTAAATAATATTTTTTCGAGGGTACAGGTTACAGTGCTATAAAATGTCAAGATAGCTTTGAACATAGAACATGAAAGAAAGAAAGAAAGAAAGAAAGAAAGAAAGAAAGAAAGAAAGAAAGAAAGAAAGAAAGAAAGAAAGAAAGAAAGAAAGGTGTGTATAGTGTACAGTGGGAAATTCACATGAACCTTCTGCTTGTGGCAAATTTCACTTAGGCTGTAATCTACACACCTATCTGAGTTTAAGCTCTATTAAACTCAGAGAGGCTTACTTCTGAGAAGACAAGTATAGGACTCCACTGTTAGAGACCTTTAATTTTCAACCTGAGCCTCAAATGTGTTTGTGGTGAATCATTCAGTTGTGCAGTAGAACATAGTCACAAATATCACCATTTTGGATACCAACACTTATAGTAGGGGAGCAATTGTAATTTCATGACAGAATCAGTGAAAATAATGTGTGGTTGGTTTTATTTGATAAGAAACTACCATTAGATACATAATTTCCACTGTGTAATTCTACAGTGTTTGGTGTATAGTTTTGATGATGTCATCAAGAAGGCCGCCATCAAAATTCACAAAATCATGAATATCTCTGTAAATAGTGGATGGATTTTAATTTATAAGATCTCATTTTGTAGGCATTTCACAAAACTATAAATGTGATCCTTACAACTTTCCTTACAAAAGTCAATATTTTTATAGATATTTGCTTATTTATAATATAAACCCTATTTCTATATTAGTTTTTTTGTCATTAATTATTTTTTATTCAAAGTTTCAAAAAACAAAACAAAAAAAACAAATTAATAACTAATACAATAAAATAAAATGTTGACTTCCGATTTGTCGCAGATCAGTTATAGGTCTATAATATATAACAAACCTGTCTCTTAATATATTACAAAATCACTTTCCTCCAGTAGTTATCTTAATTAATCATCAAATCTCATTAACATCACTTTATTCTTTCCGCAAAAAGTCAAAGAGAGGTTTCCAGTCCTTGAGAAATATATCCATTGATTTTTCTCCAAATAAACATGTCGATTAATCCATCTCATCAAGTCTGCTAGGTCCAGTAATTTCAATAGCCATTCTTCCATTATCAGAGTTAATTCCATCTTCCATCTTCCATCTTTGCATCCATAATAATCTTGCTGTCATAGTCATAGTCATATAATAAGAGTCTGATGGGAATTTCCTTCCTCACAAATATTTCCTTGCCATCAATTCTGAATGTGTTACTGAAATGTTGTTGTAAAGTCATATCTCTGTTCCTCTTTTTTACGAAATGCACTAGCACATCTCTTGAGAGTTTTTCCATTGTCACATATCTGTAATTAATTCTATAAATTTTCTCTATTTCAAGCTCCATCACATCATTCCAGTCCAGAAATTTTTTTGAAACATTGATAGCTTTATCTCTGATATCTTCATCAATTTCTTCAGGGACAACGCTGAATTCCAAACAGTAATCTTTATCTCTAAGGTCCATAAACTCCAAATCTTTTTCCAGTTCCACTTTTGATATATCTGTTCCAATCTCCAGGACTTGCATCTTCCCTTTAATTTTTCTTTCTTTTTCTATTGCTTGTCTAGTTATATCTCTGATCTCATCAACCTCCTCTCTCATAAAATCCCCTATTTCTTTCAGCTCCTGCTTCATTTTGCCAAATTCAATTTTCATCTCTTGTTTGCCATGTCTAAGTTCTTGTTTCGTTATCTCAATCTCATCCATTATTTTCTGGAACATATTTACTTCCAGGGTCTCAGCCACTTTCTTAATTGTCATTTTTAAAACCAAGAAGAAGAAAAAAACCCTTCAATTTCCAATATAGCACTATTCCCAAGCAAAGAGCAATTTATTTCTTTTTCCAGCAACAAAGGAGTTAATATTCCAAACCTGATGACATCATAATGTAGACAGCACAAACTGCCTTATCTCTTATGTGTCCAAGAATGCAAAACAAATTTAGTTCACAGCTTCCAAATAGTTAGTGGCATAAAGAACAAGCAGATTCGTCAAAATGAAGTAGACCAGAAAAAATAGTCCCAGACATATAATACTCAAAAGTTCATATAAATCAAAATTTTTCTCCTCAGATTAGATATCTCTCATCCGTTTGTATCTTTATAATTCTCAATTCCAGGCCAGCTTTTTGCAATAAAAACAAAGATAAGCTATTTCGATTTCCTTCCGCCTTAATTCCGTGTATAAAAGAGAAAAGTTATAACTCACCCAGGGATTCTTTACTGCTGATTCTTTTAACAAATCTCTTTACTGCAACAATTTAAGCCAAATGATAAGGGTAGAAAGAAGAATGCTTGCCTGTTAGAATCTGTTTTTCTTTGAAGAAAAGAAAAACGTCTCGCTTAATCAGTTTGAGCTTGCTTGAAATTCCTTGGCTCCATCCAATGTTGCTGGCTGGTCCTTCGTTCATAGGCAATCCTAATGAATTCAAGTCCCCCAACAAACACAACGAAGCTTGTGGATGATCTCTTCGTTTCTCCCTTGCCTGGGAGAAAGTTTTTACCAGTCAAAAAAAACCCTTTTGGCTGGTTTTAAAACTGAAAAAGCTTCCTCTGAGACGAGAGCTCGTCTCAGAGGCAGGCACAAGCGAAGCAATCCTTCCCAGAAGTCCCTATTTCTATATTAGTGTAACACTCAAAACCTATTTCTATATTAGTTTTGAGTGTTACACAGGTAATAAAGACAGAACAAAAAATTTCCTTCTAGAATTTATTTTTGTGTGTGGTTAAATTGTATATTTAATACCCAATAGGTAAGTATTTTAATAGGTAATAAGTTTAATAGGTGACTTTTTTTGCTGATAGTAATATGTAATATATGACAGATGCTCTTGGAGGTTGCTGATTCATAGGGTCGCCATAAGTCATAATCGACTTGAAGGCACATAACAACAACAATATATAATATAATTGCAGTAATATGTATAAAGTATAAAGTCATTCACTATTCTTTATTGGAACTGCATTACTCAACATGATCACCATTATCATCACCACAATCATTTTCATTGTCAGAGTCTGAGAGATCTGGTCCAATGTGAGAATCATCAGTATTATTACTATTATTACTATTACTACTACTACTATTATTATTATTATTAGATTTATATCCTGCCCTTCCTCCCAGCAGGAGCCCAGGGTGGCAAACAAAAGCACTAAAAACATTAAAACATCATAAAAACAAACTTTAAAACACATTAAAACAAAACATCTTCAAAAACATTACTTTAAAAAAGCTATCAAAACATCTTCTAAGGTTAAAAACATTTAAAAAAAGAAAGTTTAAGAACATATTAAAAAGCAATTCCAACACAGATGCAGACTGGGATAAGTCTCAACTTAAAAGGCTTGTCACACAGGTCATCATTTCCTCCACATTCACACGTCTGTATATGGTAGGTTGCTAGCTAAGCATTTGCAGGGCGGACTGCATCTGTTCTTTACACATGAACATCTGATCAACTGCAGAAATGAATCTGGTGCGCATGGCATGTCAGAGAGAATGGGAGATATCTGTCTATCCTCCATGCTCCATTCATGTTCAACAGGAGATGTAATTTTTGGACATACTGGTCTTCTTGGTTCCAAATCATAACTTGGTAGTTAGCCTTCTTAATTGCAGGAATAAAAGCACCTTGTGTAGGTGGTAATTCTTTCCAGTTTGTCTGTTTCCTAGAAAACATGGACCAACTTAACTCTGCAAGAGCAGTTATCCTGGTTCTTGGCTGATAGACCTGGCAAATGCATTCTTCCAATTTATCAAATACTATGTGTGGGACTGTATCTTGTGTTCCTAGTGAGTTTAAAACAAGAAGAGTGTATTCAGTTGCTGTAGTGAATACTTTCCAGTATGAAATTTTATCTTTTCCTGACAAAGGTCTTGTGCTACCAGATCAAGACAAGGCATGGAATGCAGGCAATGCAGAAGCCTTCAAAGTGATTGAAATATATTCTCAAGTGATATAACATTTTTTGAAGAAGGAACAAAGTAAGACTCATGAGGAAGTCATGGGTACCTTCGTACAGCAAGAACCAAAATATCAGTGTCCTGTGCAAATGTATAAAGTTTTTAGCTCCCCTTTCCGTGGCATTGATAGCATGTAGAAATATCTTGGTATCTGCTCCTTCCTGGATACTATTCAATGTGAGGCAGCCACATCTCTACACTATGCAGCTACGAAGCCTTTTCTGGTCATTTTTGCATGCTGAAGCATCTTATGAGCTAGGTACACAATTCACTCATCTTTGCTTGCTGATGTGTGAAAGTAGCTTCATAGTAACGTTTGCTATGTTTGTGCTGTCCATGATTTTGTACTGGGTGGGTGGTATCCCCTGGAGTCTCTTAATGGAATTGTCTTTATACGTGTCAAACACCAGGTATATTTCAGCATGCTCCCTATACGTGCTCTGAATTTTTTTTATGAATACATCAGCCAGATAGTTACATGTTCGAATATATTTTGATTTCTCTACAGCTTGTACTTCTGCCATACCATCAATAATTGCAACAGAAAAGATGTTTTCAGTTGTGATGCTAACTATTTTAGGTGTTTTGCTGGTTGTGCCAGTACTTTGTGTTGTTGGTGGAAGTGACTTCAAAAGTTCAATTAATTTACTTTTTTGCTGACATGGATGCATAGTCCCATAGGTATTAAACAGTGCTCATGGTACAGCAGAGACTTCATAGTGTTCCAGTGTCTCAAGTAAATCAACTTGTTGCTGTGATCTAGCTACAATCAGTAGTTGGGCAAATAGTGATCTGTCTGCACTTAACCCTTTAAACAACACCGGCCACATTCATTTTTACTTTCTTCTTGGCACTGAACACAGATGTAATTTGTTCTTGTTGATTGGATCCCATATATTCATGGTACTAGTTTCTGAGATGAGTCTCTGTGTTTTGAAATCTTCATACAATCTGGCACCGAGAACAAGCAAGTGCCTAACATCCTTTGCATTTTTTTCACTGAAAACTGCCTTGGTTGCAATGTTAATGAGTTCAGACCCGTCATATGAAAATGGATTTCCAATCTGTTTCAGTTCAATACGGAGTTTATTTCAATATATTGTTTACTGACTGCTTCTTTTGAGTTCTGATGATGCCTGTGCAATGTTGCTGGCCCTAATGGCATACCTAACATGCCTGACATCTCTTCAGATATTTGATCAAGTATTGGTGCTGTTAAAAACAATGGGCCAGGGCCTTAGAATACTGTGTAATACCTACCAAGCCTCCTGCAACCTTCAAAGCTCTACTCTGTTCAAGTGCTTCATCAGCTCCTAGGCACAGAATGGCACTGCAGTTTTCCTAACACCATATTTCAGGATCAGATTCTTTCAAAGCACATACTTCAGCAAGGTAATACGCCATTATTCCGGAGTAACTGTGTAGATCTAATGCAAAGAAATACCCAGTGACTGCTTCTAGAGATGAAATGTGCACATTCCAGTCACAACTCGTAATACACCTAATTACTTGCAACAAACACTTCACCACTGCAGTGTTACTCTCACATTATTTTAAATGTTGGGTTTGACTGTCCTTGGATCCCCTCAAATTCCCTTATTTGTCCAGAGAGATTACATTTCTCAATAGTGGTTAACAGATCTTCAATATTGCTGCCTTTGGTAAAATCAGATTTACCTACTAGGTTTTCAGCCTTCTTATGAATTTCTTCACATGAATACTTCTTACAGAATTTTTCTAGGTAGCAGTTGTACAGTGCAATGAGTGTACATGTGTGACCTTCTACAGCATGGAGAAGGTGTTTCCTCACAATAATGTGATGCACAGTGCTCTCACTGTACCAAACACCCCACATTTCAGGAATACCAGATCCATCAGTGTAAGTGCCAATTGCATGAAGTAACACCATGCATATGTGCAGTTCACCAGGCCATAAAACAAATTGATCATGAAGACAGTGTTGAGACATTATTAGTTGCTGTACAGGCTTATAGAAACCCAAATCTAATGTAACAACACATTTTGATTTTGGTCCACAAATGTGTTCAAATAAATTTTCCAGTTGGCGCAAGAATGTCAACCAAATTGAATGATCTGTTGGGGTAGCAGGTATGATTGGCAGAATACATACACGTTTATTTGCTTAGGAACTTCTTGCAATGTTGCATTGAAAGCTGTCTAGGTCAGAATATGTGGATGAGCACTTTGTTACTCAGCTTCATTAAGGGTGTCTGTCATAATTGTATCTTCATCCTCTGTTCGTACATTGTGTACTCTCAATGTGCAAAATACTAGGTTTTGCTATACTTCATCTTTTGCACAGACACCAAGCCAAGTCTGTATTTTGGAATATTTTCAAATCCTTTGCTTTCCAATTGACAACAGATTCCTTAAAAACTGTAATCTTTGGTTTTAGGATTTTTGGACTATTGTAAGGAATGAATTCCGTCATGTTGTAGGGTAGTTCTTATAGTAAATGGTTATGCATATTTGCCTCAGAGAGTGTAATGGGCTATAATTCACCTTACTAATGACATACAGTGAAAATTATTGACTTTTGTAGCTTACACTTATTATTTTGTAGCTCTCTGAATTACCTTTAAACTGAGACCTTAAAAATTAAAGTCTATCCACTAGTTATGGAGATACTGATGATCTTGTGAACTTTGATGGAGGCCATCTTGATGACATCATCAATATTATGCGTCACACACCAGCTACACCATGGAAATTGTTACTTTTTAGCTCTCTGATTTATCTTTAAACTAAGACCTTAAAAATTAAAATCTGACCACTATCTACAGAGATATTCAGGATTTTTTGAATTTTGATGGTGGCCATCTTGATGATGTCATCAAAACTATACACTACACACGGTAGAGTTACACCATGGAAATTATGCACCTACAGGTAGTTTCTGATTAAATAAAAGCAACCACAAATTCCTTTCACTAATTCTGCCACAGGGCATGATTCTTCTACATATGCTCCTGGAATAACTATTACCATTTTAGGAAAGTTTCAGTGCTGTGCCAATAACAGTCCATGATTATGAAGAAGCACAAACATTTTGCTATAGAATTTTTGAGGAGTCTGGAGTGAAAACTATTGGACTTTCCACAGGCAGGAGGCCTATATGAACTGGTCTATCATTGCACTTAGGCCAAGCACGAAAGGACTTGCACAAATAGTTTCTACCTGTTTGATCTGGTGACCAAAAAGCAGTGATTGGTGTCACTAGCTGCCATAACTAAAGTGGTTTAACTATTCAATATTTGCCAATACCAGTTATAAATAGGTACCAGTTGTGAATACAACACATGAGACACCACTAGTCAGGGCTGGCGCCGGAGGGCGGCCAGGTCAGGCCCTGGCCAAGGGCCCCTGGGGCCCTTTCTTAGGGTGGGTGGGTAGCGCTCCCTTCCATGATCCGTGGCAGCATTGACTCCTGACCCTGCTGTGGATTGCAGAGAGGGAGCTCCCAGGCACCTTCCCTACTTCCACGCAGGCCCACAACATCCGCCTGCATGCCCCACCTATTTCTCCCTTGAAGTAAATGTTGGCTCCACTGCGGGTGCAAGCCTGCCATCAACTAAGATGGCAGCCAAGTTTTCCATAAAGGGCTTCATTGATGGCAGGTATGCACGCGTGTACCATGCAAGCATGCCATCAACCAAGATGGGGGCGGAGGCATCAGCCCCTTAGGGAAGCCTCGGCTGCCATCTTGACTGATGGCAGGCATGCGTGCACAGCATTCACTTCAAGGGAAAGGTAAGTAAGTGTGGTATGCGTGTGGGTTCCAGGGCCCAGGGCAGGCTGGTGCCCAAGCATGCCTGGTGCTGGCCCTGCCACTAGTAAGCTACTTGGCTACTTTAAGAAAAGTTTTACTTCCTAGAGGGAAGCAAAGCCCTTTACCTCTATTGTTCACCTTCACAAACATTTTAGGTGAACTGATAGTTTAGTACCCTTGAAAAATGAAGGCTTTTGCAACCTTCATGTATGTGGGCACTGTTTCCAATGCCACAGAGCTTGTCTACTGTTACTGATACATCAGTTTGCTCTTGATTGTTGAAAGAATGGAAAGAATACATATAAGTATTGGTCTGCATCGGTGAGTGCCTGACAGGTAGTTCATCACCTGATGGCTTTGCACATCTCCACATTTATTTTTAAAACAACAGATCAGGCTGCTGTATGTCAGATACATTAAAATCAAACAAACTAAAAATGACAAAATGTTTTCTGTTTGCATATGTGACTGTATTAGGTAATGGAGTGGGATCAGAACTGTCCATACGCTTTCAAAAGACAGAAATTCTAATAATTGCTCTAGCTGATAAAAGAGCTTTGCATTTTCAACATATAGTACACACAGCAGTAAACTGAATTTATCTGCCTGTTTCTATTTCCCTCTGTCCAACTGACAATAAGGTGAGAGCTAAAGCCCAATTTTCACAATAGGTTCAATAGAATTTAGCATCAGAAACCACTGGGCTATTTTGAAAGGCCACTGCCCTAATGTGCCCTGAAGTAAAGAAGTACATGTCTCAGTCACACTCAAACTATTAGCAATTTGATTTCCTAAGAATTTGCTGCCAGCAATCCCAACAATCCCACTATGCTTCAAGAGACTTATTACACAACCAAAAGTCCCAAAGGCGCTAGGAGTCTATAATAATTCTTGGAAAGTATTTGGAAGAGTTGCAGGCAATGGAGCAGAGCCAGTTCCCAGTGGCAATAAAAGATTCATTTTTTTTCATCACTCCAAGCCCCGGAAATATTGGGAACACATGCTTTAAAGAAAAACCAGAAGCTACAGGATCCAAAACACTTTCACAGACTTTGGTAATTTGGAGGTGTTTAAAATGGATCAGCAATGCATGAGAATGCGACTGCACTCTAAGAAGCAAAGTGCTGACTTCAATTGCCCAGAAGAAAGCCATGCATAGCAATTTCTGACACAGTGTCCACTCTGGTTGCTTATTCTATGGAATGGTGGGATGTAGGTTGAACTAGGCACATTCACACCAGACATTTATTCCACTATTATTCCACTTTAAACAGTCATGGCTTCCCTCAAGAATCCTGGGAAGTGTAGTTTGTGAAGAGTACTGAAAGCTATTAGGAGACTCATGTTCCACTGACAGAGCTACAGTTCTCAGAGCTTTCTGGGAAGAGGAAATTGACTGTTAAACCACCCTGGCAAACTGTTGGTCTGTGAGGAGAACTGGGGTCTCCTCACAACTCTCAGCACCCTTCACAAACTACACTTCCCATGATTCTCTGGGGGAAGCCATGACTGTTTAAAGTGGAATAAAAGTGGAATAAATGTCTGGTGTGAATGTGACAAAGCGGTCTTTACAAAGGTGATACACAATTATTATTATTACTTTATTTATACCCCGCCTTTTGGCCAAAGGCCCTCAAGGCGGCTTACAAAAAGCACAAATATAAAATACAATATAAAAATGCATCAATAAAACAATACCAAATACAAAATATAATCAGCAAAAGTTAAATAACAATACACATAGTAGCTCTTGATGGTAGCTTTATCCCTGGTACAAGTAACTGCATTTTCTGCGTTAAATTCCAGTCTCCTCAAAGCCAGCTGAATTGCATTTGCCACCAGGTCTATAGTTTCATATCGTTGCGCACCTCCCCCAATCTCCAAGCGGTGAGATTTCGGGGGTCCCTGCGCCCATCCAGGGCTTGGTTTCCTTTGGGAAGAAGGTCAGCGGAGACTGTGGTGTCTTTATGAAATATGGTTTATTTATTTACACACATTCCAACCTGAGCTCAAGGATGGAGGGGTTCAATGCATCAGCAGTCCAATATCCAGCTTTCCCATGTGGGTGCAGGGGCATCCTATAGCCATGATGCAGAGGGATAGCCTCTCTGCGTGCCTGCAGCCCCAGCCATTCTCTAGAACACACTAAAAACTACCAACACACTTCTGCCAGCTCCCAGAAGAGGGGGGAGAGACTGTCCTCCAGAAGAGTTTCAATAAGAAAAGGATCTTCCTGGCCCATTTCACCAGTTGCCAAGGCAACTAAATAGGCCCATCATCTTACCTGGCCACTCTATTTGATTAACAAAGGAGATTCATCTGGCTAGCAGAGCCAGCCCCCAGGGCGTAGGATTCCATATCAGAGGCTGGAAAGGTGACCCATAGAAATCATCCATTCCAACCCCCCCCATGCTCATAACAATAAGTTTGTTGTTGGGAGGGGAATGTCCTGATTTTCTTGGGTGTCCAGCTGCCCTGGCGAGGAGACAGAGGGTAAACCCACTGCCCCTCCGGGGACTCCAGGGGTGCCTTGTGTGGAACGTCCTCCTCCTCCTCCACTGTCGCCATCGCTGCTCACGTCGCCCACATCTTCGGGCAGCATCAGAGTCTAGCTGGACAGGGTGAAGTCAGTAAACTTGAACTCGGACCTCGGACTCAGAGCCCTGGGTCTCGGCACCCAACATTTGTTCCATGTCACAATAATAGGACAATTGCAAAGTGTGGGTACAAAATGTATGTCAGATGCAAAGAAATTCTGCTGACATGATGAGATCAATAAAGGAAAGGAAATGGAAATGGACTGCTTTCAAGTCGATCCCGACTTATGGCTACCCTATGAATAGGGTTTTCATGGTAAGCGGTATTCAGAGGGGGTTTACCATTGCCTCCCTCTGAGGCTAGTCCTCCCCAGCTGGCTAGGGCCTGCTCAAGTTGCCACAGCTGCACAAGCCAGGCCCTTCCTTGTCTGCAACTGCCAGCTGGGCGGCAACTGGGCTCCTTGGGACTATGCAGCTTGCCCATGGCTGGCACAGGTGGCAGGGCACATAACCCCTTAGCCACTCACTGTGGGGGTTGATCTTTAGCTCTCCCTTCACACCCAGGAGACATGAGCAGGGATTTGAACTCACAGACCCTGGACTCCCAGCCAGGCTCTTCTCCCCACTGTGCTAAATTAAACTAGTTTTCTTTTACATCATGTTACTTCTTAGTTTAGTTTAAAGCTGCTCAAACTATACCTTGAATTAAATTAGAACAATTCAATATGAATATGCATTTAAACTTGATCCTCCATAACAACAGCCCAAAACATTGAATATAACCTAATAACTTATTTGTTTTTTGAAACACGTGATATAATGAAATAAATTAGTCAGAGTTTTATTTAGGTTAAATTTGGGGGTGGGGATGAGGAAGAGCAGATATCCAGGAATCAGTGGCAGAAAGGCAATGAGAAACCTTAAAGAGATCTAATGGAAAAGAGGTCAAGAGCTACAGCTGCAGATCATCCTCATAAGGACCAATCAAAAGACTATATAACACTACAAAACATAAATAACTGAATAATAGTGTAGGTAACTCCTTTATTGTTATAACAATCCTGTTGATGTGGATCAGGCTGAGCCATGCTTCTCTGGTCTTAATCCAACACTTACGCTTCTACACCACACTAGCAATCCAATCCTATATATGTTTACTCCAGTGGGACTTGATCCCTAGAAAGTGGGTTGATGACTGTAGCCTGGAATTAGCAGGTTTAACAAGTCTGCAATTTAGTTAGTAAGCTTAGGACAGGCCACCCCACTAAAATACAAATAAGACTGGAAAAGATCATGACAAAAATTAATTAAAATAAATTAACAGACCAGAAGAACAGTGTGTTTAAGGAATTATAATTACACATAGTAAGGGAGACACGAGGTGGCAATTACTTAAAGAAGATGACTCAAAGGAGCTTAAAAGCACACACAATTGCAGAAACTTTGGCAGAGGAATGGAAAAGAGTTAACTCATATACTAGGGAGGAAAGGAAGGATTTTTTTATAGCAATGTAAAGGGGGGATTCTTGATTAAAGGGACAATCAATTCTACACCTCCCTCTAAACTGATGTTATCCTATTCACAGTAGGGTTAGATTACTTATAATAAAATTTTGCAAATGTTTCATAAAGTCCACAATGTAATTTTAAGGAGATAAATTCCATGCCTACAACAGTTTTCATAAGATGACCTGATTGTGTTACACACAGACACACACACACACTTCCTCATGAAAAACTGGGCTTCTCAGTAGGAATTCTCAAAATAAGACATTTGAATAGGGGAGGGGCCATAGCTCAATGGCAGAGCACATGCTTTACATCATTTTGAAAAAGTGCTGTGGGTACCAGTCACAAAATAGTTGCCATAGGGGGCTTGACATAATAAAACATGATTGCAATGGGGTGTGGCATAACACAAAATCAGAAACAGTACAGCCATTGCTGTTCTCCCAAACCCGGAGAGCCTCAGGTTTACCATTCAAAGTCAGCTATGTCCTGCTGGTCCTGATTTCTCTCTATACACACAATAATGCTGTTGATGTTGTAACAACAGGGAACATTCCTAGCACCAGGAAAAATAAGCAATCTGGCCACACCATATTCACTAACTTATGGTCACACATGCACTCACTGCATGCATACAGATCACAGACACATGCATCTCTCATTCACACATACACACACACACATTTCATTCATATATCCCTCTCTCCTGAATTGCTCTCTCACGGATGGCACATACACACATACCTCCCCTCCTCTCTGTCTCTCTTTCACACGCAAACACGTATCTCCCTCACACAGACCACACACACACACAATATGCGCTCTCTCTGTCTCTGTCTCTGTCTCTGTCTCTCTCTCTCTCTCTCTCACACACACACACACACACACACACACACACACACACACACACACACACACACACACACACACACACACACACACACACCCCTCCCTGTCTCTCCTGTGCATCACCAGGAATTTTTCTGGGGCTGGAGCAAATAAAACACCAGAAAGGTGGAGCCAGGAAATTTCTCACAAAAATTTAGAAGAATGGTGTCTGCATGGTTTGTCTCACATCTCAGGTTCTAAAAATGCCGGGAACAAACTTTTTCAAAATGAAAGCTGGGAATCTGCAGATTATGATTCATCCCAGGGATGCCAAAGAAGGCCTTTGTGGGTGAGTAATACCAGACCAATTCAAGCATTATATAGCAGTATTCTTACTAGAACAAATATTTAAGGTTTTATAAAAGAGAATAATTTTGACTTCATATTATTATTAGTAGTAGTAGTAGTAGCAGCAGCAGCAGCAGCAGCAGTATGCACCCTTCACCATGAGGACCCATTTTTTAAAACAATTTAAAATACATTGGTAAAATTAGTTAAAATAAGAAGAGTTAAGTATAGTACTGAAAGAAAAACATGGATATGGTTGCATAAATTTGATGCAATATCTAACAGTCACATCTTGTCTTAGTAACTAAAACAATACAAATCACATTCCTCAACTCTTAATTATACAGGTTAAAAGTATTGTACTTGAAGCACTATCCTATACACCTTTACTCCCAAGTAAGTCCTATTCAGTTCAGACTAAACAATATTGAGCTAAATGGACCACTGAGTTCAGTGTACCTTACTTGCCAGTAAGTATGCATAGGATTGCAGCTTCAGTTATACCTGATTAACATTTTGTGTGATTGTAAGACTAAATGGAACATTACAACTGAAAGTATTTGTTCAATTTTTTTTAAAAAAAATGTAGTTCACAACTAGGGATGGAAATATCTGTCTGCTTTGGTTCTCTCAGTTTCTAATTTTTTCCAGTGTTCAATTCTCTACATTTCTGCAGTGATCTGCAGTTTTTTTAAAAAAAAATCCTCATGAAAATTGTCCACCATTTTAGTGCGAATTTCTCCAAATAAACACATTTTTTCTGGGCAGTTATGACAAAGGTACACATTTTTAGAAGCCATTTGTCATCATTTCATGCCTTTTTGCATGTTATTTTCACTCGTGTGTACATTTTTATGCACACTTTCCCCTAATATATGCATTTTTGTAAATGTTGTTTAGTTGGCAAACTACATCCCAAAATTCTAATAAATGCGAATTTCGAAGGACAGCTCTGTTTTGGTTCTCATATTGTTTCAGAAATTGCAAATTTGATAAATTCTGTCTGAAATGTGAACTGAACAGAAATTCTCACCCACCCCTATTCACAACTGAAACAAGTTTCCCAAAGTTAACAGAAGTGAAATATTTTTGCGTGATCTCATCTGCATATAACAGACCATAGTTTAGCACTAAAAGCACGAGTCACAGCAAGCTTTGGGCTCACATACTCCCCTCTCCCCCATTCTCTGGTGCAGCCACAAGGCAGAGTTGACTTTTTGCAATTTGTTGTGATGGCACAAAACCTTAAATATTTGTTCTAGTAAGAATACTACTGTATAACACTAGAATTGGTCTACTATTTTTAATTGACAAGTCTGCTGCAAAACTTTGTCAAAAGCTGTAATGAAAAGGTGTATTTCTGAACCAGTTTGTTAGTGAAATGAGGCTATTTCATTTGAAGAGTATTGTACAAAGGACGGGACAATAAGAAATCATCACTGAATATTATGCATTTGAAAAAAGCAGTTCAATCAACAAACAAACCTTGTTTGCCGTAACTTTCTTTACTAATAAAGACAATCAAGGTCACTCTGTGTGGGCATTGTCTCGGTATTTTTGTTCTAGGGGCTATTGCAACAAAGATTGTATCAAGGTCATTTTTCATCCAAAAACATAGTATACTTAGTATTAATTCAGAATTTCATCAAGCTCACCCTGGAAGTTATTAACAGTGTTTCAAGTGGAGTGTGAGTGTAACCCATGCTTCAGTTATTGTTTCCAGTATTGTTAAAAAATGATAAATACAGCATGCCTGTGTTTGCTGGCATTGGGTGTGGCTATTACCCTCCCCCTCTCTTTCTAGAACCAGCTGTAGGAGCATGCTCAGTAAAGTAACCTTCAGGGTGGGCTGGCTTCTCTGAGAAGATTCTAGCAGACCAGCCCAACTCAAGAAGAAGGAGCTGCTCCAGAGGGGATGGGAAGGCCAGCAAACTCTGTGTTATTCACAGGCCTGCTTTGATTGTTTTTAGGAACCAAGCAGCAACAAGAGAAGATTTTGTCTCCTGCACAAGGAGCTAGCAGCAAAGCAAAAGGACTGTGAACGCATTGTTCTGTTTTGGGGTTATTTTTCTTTATATCCTGTTAATTGTTGGAAAAGAGAAATTATAACTTCTTCACTGCTATGAAGCAATAGCAGCCAGACTGTTAAGAATATTAAGATTATTATTTATTTGTTCTGATAATATATGAGAACTAATTTTCTTCAATATATATATATATATATATATTTTTAATCCTTGTGGGTTGGTTTTTTTTTTTTTACTGCAACTGTGGAAGGGAATCACACTGTCAGAAAAGACTGAACCCGCCCACTTCTCCTATTTAATGTAGGGATAATTGTGGGTTACATGAGCACAAACAAAGGCAGACGCAATTATCTTTCTGGCTTCAAAGACACAAATGATAACTCAAGCTGGCTGGTAAAACAGGATCATTTTTAATATTAAAAGAATAAAATAGAAATAAAGGTATCCAAAACATGGATTTTCTCTCTTTAGTTCATTTCTTTTGTCATGTAATAGTAGCAGGAAACATGTAATGAAATATATAACAAATATTGTCACATCCCATAACTATGACAACGTTGAATTAGAAATTTGTCCTTTTAATTACCCTATTTCACCCTATTTCAAGAGCCAGTTTGATGCCACAAATGCAGAAACAAGGATTCATCAATATATATATAAATAAATAGAAAAGCCACTAGGTGCCTGCCCAAAAAGCATTCCATTCACCAGGAAGGAGGAGAAGGAAAAAGGGAGGGTGGGAGTTCTTCCCTCCCCCACCCCAGCAGCAGCAGAAAAGGGAGTGGGAGTGGGAAGGAGTTCTTCTGCATCAAGCAGAGGGTTGGACTAGAGAAACTCCAAAAACCCGTCTAACCCAGTGATTCTATTAAATTAAAAACCAAGCTGGAGAAGGACTTGGTGTGATAATATCCACTCTCATACTGAAGGCAAGTATTGTGAGCCACCAAATCCCATATTCTGAGCCTGAAATTTATGAACTTCTGCAACGTTTCTACTTTCCTAGGAGTAAGTCCTGCTGAACTCAATGCGGCTTTCTTCTGAGTAATGATGTGTAGAACTGGGCTGACATGCTTTAACCCACAAAATCCATGAGACAGAACTAGCAGAATGAATTGATCCACCCTCTATTTCTTGACTCGGCTGAAGCACCTTTCACTCCTTCCATCCACAGGAATGGAAGGGGGACCAGGACTGTACCTAAGGTTTGAAGGCTGTTCCATGCAATCAGGGAGCCTATACAATCAGGGTTTCCATCACATGAAAGACACTACATGCATGGAGGCCCATTTCACACTTCCACTGACTGCTGCAGTTGGACCTGGGAATACTAGATGGGATTCTGCTTTCAGTTACAAGTGGGAGAAGGTTTGAAAGGGACTTGTCTCTTTTCTTTGGCTTACAAACCCAAAATTCATATAAAATCAGAAACCCATATCTGTGATAAATTAAGTTTGCCCATGATCAAGAAGCTGCAATCCTAACCTCACTTTCCTGGGAGTAAGCCCCAATGAATTCAACAGGACTTAGTTCTGAGTAGACATGGTTAGGATTACCCTGCTATAATTGCCCAAGTTACGATTTGAGGCATCAGCAAAGCTGTTTTAAGGTATTGCTGATTAATTGTTTTGTTATCACAATAATAATAGTAACAAAAGCTTAGCTCATTCTATTTCCATCTATTGCTCAGTATATACATAACTAAAATATATCTGGATAGGCTTAAGGAAATAAAAAAAGTTGTTAGCAGGCATCTAAAACATCTGCTAAAACATGTATAGGATTATGGATATGTATAGGAGTGCAGCTATTGCAAATATCACTAATCACTAGTTCTAGTGGCAAGGAGGCTATGGGGAAAAGATGGACTTAGATAAACAGGAAAAAAGTTAAAGAGCAAAACTGTAAGCAAGCTTATAAAAATAATACTGAGGGAAATTAGAAATGCCATATCTGTCACAGAGGTCAAAGCAAGACGGCATATCATTTTAATTAATTAGCTAACAATGATACAGTTATGAAGTATGCCATAAAATAGCTAGCTGTTTAACATGCTGCCGAACACAATATGCTTTAAAGGTTAGACGCTGATCACTCCATTTATTAGCAGTGTACACATGAGTAACCCTATAAGAGCTACTACTTCCTTATCTCAGGCACCATTCACCAGAGCTGGCCTCTCTTCTCTTTGTATGGCTTTGCTGCTGCTTTGTACCCAATTTCTCTCTCAGTATCTCAGAAGTACTGAGGTACTTTAATGAGATCACACAGAAGAAAAATTGGAGTCACAGGCAAGAAACCTGGTGTTGTGGGATACATTTCAATATCAAAGGAGCCGGGAAACCATACCACTGCCCAGGTAATTCCTGCAACTTCCTCTAATGAAAGGGATGTTTTACTTTTTACTTATCCATACATATAATATTTTTCTTAGGCTGCCATTAAGCTGTAATCATGTGATGACAGCTTTCTAAATGCAGTGGGGTCATGGCAGTGGCAGCAGGCCAGCAAGTGAGAGAAGGAGGGAGGCAGGCCAGCAGTAGCGGTGGCAGCAGGCTAGGAGGAAGGGGGGACTAAGCAAGGTGGCGAGGGGCTGGGTGAAGCTAGGTGGTGGTAGGGGGCTGATTTAGGCGAAGCCACACAAAGGAGACTTGAATATCATGGGAGGGGGATCCTAAAGCCACTTCACTTGGATTTTCAAATGCTTACAAGCGTCAGACTGGATTCCTTTGTGTGCTTGTATATCCACGTTTAAGTGTGCATATGTCTATGGACAAGGACATACTGAAATGCATATGTGTATGAACATACAGAGCATCCAGACAGTGGCACTTCTGATGAATACTTCTTCTAATAGTCCTCTCAAAGGAGGATTGCAGTAAGTGAATTTACAACAGGACATCTCACCACCTCCATGTAAGCATGCAAAAAATTGGAAAAGAACAAAGAAAGTGCTGACACTGGAAACGTAGCCCAGTCATCTTGAAACAACTGCCAAATGCTTTTTCGGACTGCTCAGATTAGATGCAGTAGCTCACAGCTAGGAGTGGTAAACTCATGACACCATGTTGCTCCTATGATAGGGGCAAAAGCCTGATTGGGAGCTGTAGCAACCTTTGCCAAAGAGCTGCTCTTACTGTGAATGATCATTGGGCTTTAGAGTTGGATGGGGGTTGTAGGCCATCTTGTCCAACCCCCTGCTCAGTGCAGGAAATCCAGAGCTAGAATTATCCCCAACAGATGCCTGCCTAGCCTCTCCTTGAAGACCTCAAGAAAGGAAGAGCCCATTACTCTTCTAGGTAATTGGTTCTATTGTCAAAGTGCTCTTAACGGTCAAGAGACTTCTATTAATGTTCAGTCCAAATCAACTCTCCTTTAACGTAAGTCCATTACATCTGGTCCTGCAGAATGCAGTATGTTGGGGGGTCTCGCAGGGTATGATTGTCAATACTAGTAATGGAAGAGAACTGTACAAAAAGGCCCACTGTCGCCCTGATACTTGTTATGCCAAATGTATGTAATTTAGGAACTGTTACATGTTTGAGGCTCTCTTAACTGAAGACACTGAAAATCTGAAAAAGCCTCTCTGTAGCATTCCATTGCAATAAAGGACAAGTACTGTGGGCCAGTATCAGCTCCTATCAGTGGAGGTATGTGCAGTATGCACAGAAATAGGGCCCTGTGTGAATGAAGGCCCCTGAGACATATACATCTTATGTATATTTATTAATCTTTTTTTGAAAATCCTTTCATTCATTTTGTTCCTTTAAATAAAGTAATGATAACAGAAAATTTATGTAACTTTAAAGGTGACAATGATGACATTGAACTTGTCAAGGATTAGCAATACCTCTGCGCAGTCATTAACCAAAATGGAGACAATAGTCAAGAAATCAGAAGAAGGCTAGGACTGGGGAGGGCAGCTATGAGAGAACTAGAAAAGGTCCTCAAATGCAAAGATGTATCACTGAACACTAAAGTCAGGATCATTCAGACCATGATATTCCCGATCTCTATGTATGGATGTGAAAGTTGGACAGTGAAAAAAGCAGATAAGAGAAAAATCTACTCATTTGAAATGTGGTGTTGGAGGAGAGCTTTGCGCATACCATGGACTGTGAAAAAGACAAATAATTGGGTGTTAGAACAAATTAAACCAGAACTATCACTAGAAGCTAAAATGATAAAACTGAGGTTATCATACTTTGGACACATCATGAGAAGACATGATTCACTAGAAAAGACAATAATGCTGTGAAAAACAGAAGGGAGTAGAAAAAGAGGAAGACCAAACGAGATGGACTGATCTCTTCCATAAAGGAAGCCACAGACCTGAACAGGGTGGTTCACAACAGATGCTATTGGAGGTTGCTGATTCATAGGGTTGCCATAAGTCGTAATTGACTTGAAGGAACATAGCAACAAAAACAAGTAAAGGTGAATGAATAGGACCCCCCCAAAAGGGCGTTATGCAGTCCCCTGCAAAACATAAATCAGCCACTAGCTCCTATATGAAAACTACACAGCAAAACATATGAAGCTGCCTCTACTGAGTCAGGCCATTGGTCCATCTAGCTCAATTTTGTCTACACTGACTGGAAGCGTCTTTCAAGGATTTCAGACAGGGTTCTCCCCCAGCCTTACTTGGAGATGCCAGGGATTGAGTCTGGGTCCTTCTGTATGCAAAGCAGATGGCTCTACCTCTGAGCTGTGGCTCAGAAAATCTACAACAAAAGCCTATTGAGGCATTGAGATTTTCCTGTCTTTTGGTTCTTTGGTTTTCTTCAGTCTACTCATTTTGACAATACTTTTGTTGATATGGTTGTTAATATTTTTCCAGACATACAAGCCAAAATATTTTAAAAGTCTATTTCTTCCCTACACTGAATTGCATTTAGATTTCTTAAATTAATGGGTAATATAGAAATACAAAAAATATCACTTAATAGTTACAGTGATTGAAAGTTAAGAGCAAATGTGTGTCTGACCAAGTGAGCAAAAAACTAGTCTAAGGAAGCCTTTCATGAAATGCTACTGTTAATGATCCAAGTAGATTTAGTAACTTTTCAAGGTTGCTTTCTGATCGTTATGCAAATGAAAGCATGCCTGGATTGCAAATCTTTAGAGTCAGCTGTAAATGTTACTTTCCTGTGGAATATATAAGCTGTAGCATAGGCTGCAGTATCATAAGGAATCACTTCAGTGTGAAATGAGTTAATAGTTAAGATGGGAGCTCCAAAGCACAGTAGCTGCATATTGTGTAATATATATGTATTGAAATAGTGCCTTTTGTGACTGTATATGGAATTCTAGAAAGACAAATTTAATGGCTCTTGAAATACAAGGATTATGATAAATGATAAATGATGACAATGCAAATTGAGAGACCCCATATGAAAATGAAAAGAGGTCATGAATTGCATCTTGCTAGAAGTGGTCACACATCTTTTACAGCTTTTGCGGTGGGGAGAATTAGATTATTCATTTCCAACAGCACAATTCTGTGATATTAGTTTTATGCTGTGACTTTCTTTAAAAATATTTCGGAAAGAGGCCAAACTGAAAATAAAAATTATTGTAGAAAAAGCTGTGTTCCAAAGAACAAGCAGCTCTGAACATAGATTTCATACTCAACCATACTCAGAAACAGTAAAGATGATGGTATAACCATAAAATGCCAGATATTTCCTCACGTGCTTATGAGGAGCAAACTGCAACCTAGCTGTTCTAACTAGTGTTTGGAACTTCTTTTCATAATGAGTCTCTCTCTCTCCCACACACACACAGAGCTACTACATATAGCTACTATTAAGATAACTGAACTAGCTTCCTCTAATTCCCATAGGGAGTTCTTATTTCTTACGTTATGTACAGTCATTCTGTCACCACAAGGATTTACACTTATACAATGGAACTTTCCCCCTCTCCTTCACGTGTGACCTCAAATCTTCTCCAGAGGGTTGGGGGAAAACCCAGAACAGATTTAGGCAGTGCATGCAGGGAAGGAAGGGGGGGGAGTTCCATTGCACAAGCATAAAACCTTGCATTGACATCACCAGTTAGTTGGATACCCAATATTAGCAAGAACACCACCAGATGGTGGGAATGTGTATGAAAAGGAGACTATGGGTGCACTGTAACTGAGCAGTTGTGCTGTAAGAAACAATCATTCTGCAGAACTACAATCTACAAACTAACTTGAGTTACAACAGGTCATTCAAAAAGATCTACTTTCATAAGAGCAACATATATGTTCTCTCAAGGATATGGATGAGCCTGTTAGGCAGTGGAGGCTGGTCCATTAGGAAAAACCAGGGCATTCCCCTACCAAGGGGAATTGCAAGCAAAAAATGTAAACATTTCCCCCAAATTTACAAAAATCGAAAAGCCACAATCTTTCCAATCTCTGATACAATCATTATCATTCCATTTGAACTTAAGACATTTATGTCATTCTCCTGTTCTCTGGCCAATCAGCTGTCTGCACTGCTCAGCCATTTCCAATCCAAAACTACTATTTTATTTATTTAATTTGTATCCCGACCTTCCTCCCAGCAGGAGCTCAGGGTGGCATGGCCAGGAGGTCCATCCTATCTGTCTCCAGGCAGAAGAAACAAAAAAAATAACATTTTACTAGTGTTAGCACCAGCAGTTTCACAGGTTCCTGCCCCCTCTTGTTGTCATGACAGCATTGCAGCCAATCAGGAATTAGCATACAGCCATAGCACACATATATAGTCATAGCATTAGTAGGTCTACCTCAGGGTAGACTTGTTAGACCTATCTGAATCATAGATGTATTCCGGGCATGCTCAGAGCTGTTTCCTGGAATGTTGCCCCTCCTCAACAGGAGAAACAGCAGGGAGTGTTAGTGTCTGTTTTGTGATTTTGCACATGTGCACATGAGAGACCAAGCAAGCAATGGTGCACACAGTGAGAGTCTCTTTCTAACAGTATTTATCTATTTTCTACTTTACTGTTTTGCATTTTTTTTCTCTGAATGAGGGGATTGGGAAGAGAAATGATGGATGGTTTGTTTGTGTGTTGCTACAAACTTTGTATTAACCATTTCTCTGCATTCACTCATTATAAGCTACAACAGCTGCTGGGTAGCACAGGGCAGGTTGAGGTAAGCCCAAAGCTTGGAAAAGTTACTTTTTTAAACTACAACTCCCATCAGCCCCAACTGGCATGGCCACTGGATTGGGCTGATGGGAATTGTAGTTCAAAAAAGTAACTTTTCCAAGCCCTGGGTAAGCCATATGCAATTCCAGAGTATTTTTCAGAGTGTTTCCAGAAAAGGTGTGTGTGTGTGTATCTGCTTCCAATACTTTGCTCTTTCAATTTAGAGAGAGAAGTGTTTTGGATAATGAAAAGTTAAATTGGGGGGGTATAGCATGCAACTAGAAGCAAGTATTTGTTTAGGTTTTTGGCAATGGATGTGTAGGTGTAACAATACATTAATTCAAAAGCTTATGTCATGTGATATGGCTTAATTTCTAAATAAGATGCATGGAGTCAATCTTGTCTGAAAATCATACTTGGACCCTCTTTCATGGAAGTTCTTCCCATGTCCATAGATGTACATATAATTGATGTTTTTCAATACGGAAACAATGGCACTCTGCACATGTGTAATGGCACACTTTCCTAAATTAGTGTTGTACAAGTCTTGTCAGTAAAACAGCAAGGTTAAAAATTGTAGCCCCACCAAGTCAAAATGTCACCAGTTGTTGCTGCTCTTAGGCCTTGGTGTTCCACATACAAATTACAATCAAGAGAATAGGGTGGGTCCTATTTTCAGGTGTCAAAGGCCAGGGTAAAGTAGTGCGCCTTCAGTATATGACAGAAATATATAATGAAAGTGCCAGACGGAACTCTGCGCGGAGGCAATACTACACCTTAAGGGCTGCCACAGAGAATGCCCTCTCCCAAGCCACCAGCTCCCAAAAGTCTGAAGGCAGTGGAACTAACAAGAGGGCCCTGTCTGCCAACATTAACACCCAAGAGGGTCTGTAGGGAAGGAGGCAGATATTTGGTGCCTGAATCATTCAGGGTAGGTGTTCCCAAACTGTGGTCTGTGGAACACCAGTGGTCCACGAGCTTCATTCAGGTGGCCTGTGTCATACCCACATTAAATACTCATATTGATTTTTAGTTGTATTTTAATTGTTGCTTTTATTTCTTATATTGTATTTTACTGTATCACAATTTAAGTTCCATGGAATGCAGATTGTAAAACAATAAAATACAACATAAAAATAAAAGCAACAATTAAAATACAATTAAAAATCATACAGTAGCACAGCACATTAAAATTGCTACAAAAATCAGTAAGTAGTCAGAAAGACCCTCAGCAGTTTCCAAGTGGGGGGGAAAGTTTGGGAACTACTCATTTGGGGCTTTAAACACTGTAGTAGACTGCCTTAGGAAAGGCAGAAAAAACCTGAGAACCAAACATCTATTCCCAGAATATCTTGAAAATTGCTGCAAGCTTCAAAAATACGTAGTAAAAGTTTGCAAAGCTAAGGAAACAAAAACAGTGTGCTTTAGTTTGCCTCTGTTTCAGCACTAGTTGCATTGTATTTTGTCTCCATATATTGGGAAGATGGAACACTCTTGTTGCAGCAGGGAGATGCCTCAGCCATTTGGTATACAAGTAGTCATCCACTGAGTCCTCCTGGGTGATCTTGTATATTGTTTTAAATGCTTATCTATGTACTATGAACCATTTTCCAAAATCAATAACACTATGTACTGATGCCGACTATGACTGGAGAGAGCCAGGTTCAAGCCTTCACTCAGCTGTGAAGCTGAAGGACTAATCACTATCTCAGAGGAGTAAATTACTTCACAGAGTTGTTGAAAGGATAAAAATGGAAGCAGAGGGGGCACGTATGCTGCCTTGAGTTTATTGGAAGAAAGGTGGGATATAAAGATATACATAAAATATAATTTGCGCAGACTGTTAGTGAGAGCTGTGCTTAAGTCACCTATCACCAATCCTGGGTCTCATCCTTGTCACTCCAAACGCTGTATCACCTGTGTGTACCTCAGGGAGATAGCCACTTTTACAAGCACTAGGACAGGCAGGACATATTACATCAAACAGAACATCACCTGCAGGTCCTGCAATATAGTTTACATCATCGAGTGCAAAAGACCAGGATGTCATATCCAATACGTAGGAAAGACCATAAATGACCTACGCACTCGCTTCAGGAACCACAAGTCGGCAATTTTGACAAAAAAAGTGGAGCAACTAGTTGCAAAGCATTTTAACATCGAGGGTCACAGCCTGTTGGACTTTTCCATTACAGCGATAGAGATGCCAGCAGATCCAGCAGCATTGACTAAAAGGGAGAACTTTTGGATTTACTCTCTGGACACATTGGCACCACATGGCCTGAACCTGGAGGACAGTACCACCACTACTGAGCTTCTGCAAATGAAGCCCCTCTGAGCATTCCATCCTCAAAGCTCTATAACTGCCACCTTGGTAACAGCATTTGTATGTTAGCAGCTGATGAAGGCGGAAGCTGAAACGTTTTGTTAATACACTAAAAACCTGTTTGGTTAATCACAATTACGTTCATATATACACATACACACACACACACACACACACATATATACATACATATACATATATACACACACATATATACATATACATACTCACAAGTGTATGTGTGTAACAAATATTACACATGTATACACATACATCTACAAAATATACTCTCTTTTGTAGCTTAATTGTTTATTTAGTTGTAAATTAACATATATTAGTGGTTATGTTGACCTGTCAGTATGCATCATTATTTAGAAAATATGAATTAATAATTGGAAACTTGTCTCAAATTTATGAATTTAATCAACTATTTTTCTTGGTTGGTTAACAGTGCAATCCTTTAACGTCTACTCAGAAGTAAGCACCACTGAGTTTAATGAGACTTACTCCATTCTGCAGCCTTGTCCAATCAAGTACAACTTTCCCACATCCAGCAAAGAACTGGTTGATTGTGTGAAGGTGTTACTAATCTCCATTAAAATCACTAGTCCAGCCATAGCATTGTGACTTATAACAAATGGATTGCTGAGTGGGTGTGTGACTGCTGTTCCACAACACCACCATCACACTGCTAGAAACAGTAATTTTCTAATAAAAGAAGCATTACTTTTCAAAATGTGATCTTGATTCTCAATTGCAGCTGAGGGACAACTATAGATTTCTAGGGCAAAATAACTATGCTCCAGAAAGGCCTGTTAGATATCGCCAGAAGGAAACAGAATTAATGAAAAATTAAACTATAAACACTAATAAAACAGTTCTAAATAAATATAAGGTTAAATCCAAATCACTTACACATTCACAGCCTATTAGCAACAGAAAAGCTATCATTTTAAGAGACAATGTTAATTTAAAATTAAGTATGTTTCCTTCTAATTCAAGTTTAATGTGATTTTAAAGGAAGCAATTACTTATAAAACCAGCTAAACACACAACATTCATAAATATCATTAGACAAAAATGCACTCATAACTATGGTAATTGCTGACAATTAAATTAGACTTTCCAAAGTATAGTAAACTGAACTTTAAACGTGCAATATTCACATCCTCTCTTTAGCATTTTGGTCATACTTAGTGTGCTTATACCTGTGGTTGCCTATTGATACTGTGATTTGCAGGCCATAACAAAGAAGCATACTGTACCTCGTGTGTTGATGGCCGCTGCCGATGGGACTGTGCTTGTTAAGGCTACAGTGGTTGTGACTGTTGCAGTGGTAAGGGAGGGGATGACAGTGGTGGGAAGCAAAATGTTGGAAACATCTGGTGAGTGGAAAAAAATATAAAATAAAATCATATCATGCAAACAGGGGGAAGCAGCATAACAATGATTCAATTTGAAAATACACATGTGTAGAAAAAATGTTTAAATTAAAACATGCTTAGCACAAGCCAACAAATGTACAGGAGTATACTCTGAAATTCTTGACATTAGATCACTCTCTCTTTTGTTACGTTCAAATAGCAACAGTCAGAATTTTAAACAATAAAAGACTTGTTCAAATGACTCAAATTTCCACAAATAGGAGAGTGAATCTGTAAGTGACAAGAATCCTTCTCTTCACTAAGCCATTTTAAAATGCCTCGTACAATAATAAAGCAAATACAGATGAAACAACATGCTGTGCCAGCGTGGGAGATGAAAACACAACACCATCATGCTAAAATAAACACACATGTTAACAAGAGATGGCTGTATGTTAAAGCACCTACTTTCAGACAGACTCAATTAAAGAAAACGGGTGAATGGCTACTAACTCTAAAAGCTGCTATTTTGGATTTGCTTCTCTTCTTCCACATTTTGTTATAGGCAACAGCAGTCTGCCAAGATCCAGAGCAGAGAATACATCAAAATATTTTCTCTGTATTCACTACCATTCAACTTACTATGAATAAGAGTTACTTCACATAAAACAATAATTCATTAACCTTCGTTGTATTGTCTGGTGACCAGTTGTACAAACGATCACAGTAAGTTGTTACTACATGTATGACTCATACAGAAAGATCACTAACAGAAACAAAACCCAAAGCATCATCAGCTTTTAGATTATATCTTGAATTGAGTAAGTACACATTAAGCTTAAAGCCACTGCTGCTAAAACACATCATAAATTCCTTGTAGCAAAATCTTTTGTGATTTTAATATATAGAGGACAATAAAGAGACAAGTAGGAGGGAAACAGAAGAACACCTCTAAAATCTGCACTGCCTAGAGCACTGGAGATTAACGTTTCTTTGTCTAGTTAGACAATGAAAATAAGAAAGAAAAGGCACTGAAGAAAACAACTTCGAATACTGTGAAGCTCAGTTAAACATGTAGGAGCCTACATATTTAAAGCCAAGCTTCAGAGGAGAGTGGTTGCACATACCACACAGGTACAAACACTATTACTACAGGAGCAGCTAACGGTGGCATCTGTGAAACAAGACTACAAAAATTGGAAATGCAAATCAGAATCACAACATTTATTTCCTGGGAAAATTAGTATCATACAATACCATCCCTTCTCTGGGAAGAAAAAGATATGCAGCATCTCACATAAGGTATGCAGGACCTCAAACTGTTGAGTCCTAAAGGGAAGCATTTTCAGAACACATCATGCTTCCATTCACAATGATAAGTTTAGCAGACTTTTGATTTTACATGTATTTCTACTTTTCATGCATGTCAGATTGTATTGCAATTTGAAAAGATTCCTACCCTTTCTCCAAGACAACAGATAAATTAACCCAAAATTAATAAATAGCAGTATCAGTCTCTCTTGAGTCTATACTTGCAAAAAATTCACAGCAAAATATCTATATAAACTAGGGCTTCCAGGACTGGTTTTTGCCTGGAGACTGGAGCTTTGGGATCCTTTCTGGGTCTCTGGGTAAGTCATTCCACTCTTTGGATTCGCAGCTTTCATTTTTTTTAAATTAAGTTTCTAGGTAGCTTAGCCCCCTCTAGGATGCACACCTTAACGTGGTGAGGGGGTTTGAGAGTGTTGAAGAAGCTAAGAGCAATCATGTCAGAAGTCTAGACCAAGAGGCTAGACTCCTAGCAGGGGCACCCAAGGCGGAATGGTCAAAGCTGAAACACCAGACTAAGATGCATCCAAACTCAGAGGAAGGCAATGGTAAACTACCTCTGACTATCTCTTATCACGAAAACCCTATGAACAGAGTATCCAAAATGCAACATGAGATAGTCCTGGAAGATGAGACCCCCAGGTCAGAAGGCACTCACCAAGCTACTGGGGAAGAACAAAGGACAACTAAAATGGACAGGAATGGGATATCTTCAATCAGGTAACTACAAAATATTTTATGCAGGAAATGAGAAATTAAGAAGAAATGGGGTTGCTTTAATAGTGAGAAGTGATGTAGCAAGAGCAATTAGGAGCTACAATGCAAGATCTGAGCGAGTGATATCAATGAGATTAAACAGAAAACCTATTAACAGAACCATCATCCAAGTCTATGCTCCAATGGCAAATGCAGAAGAAGAGAAATTGGAGAGATTTTACGCAGAAGTACAGGAAGAAATTGATCACACACCCAAACAAGATGTGCTGATAATCATGGGGGATTGGAATGCAAAAGTAGGGAAGAGAGAAGAATTAGGAATTGTGGGGAAATGGGGCCTAGGAGACAGAAATGAAGCAGGAGAAAGACTTATTGAATTCTGTGAAGCCAATAATTTGTTTCTTGCAAACACATATTTTGAGCAACTGAAAAGACGACTGTACACGTGGACATCACCAAATGGTCAATATAGGAATCAAATTGATAATATAATTGGTAGCAGAAGATGGAGAAGTTCCATACTTTCTGCAAAAACAAGACCAGGAGCAGACTGCGGTACAGATCATGGACTGGTCGTATCGAAAATCAGAGTAAAGCTAAGGAAGACCAACAAAGCAATCATAATACCAAAATACAATTTAAACAACATCCCAGAAGCATATAAAGATCAAATAAGGAACAGGTTTGAGGCTTTAAACTTAGTTGACAGAGAACCATAAGAACTATGGAATGAAGTCAGAGACGTTATCAGGGAAGAATGCAAAAAGACAATACATCTAGTTAAAAAGAGAAAAAGACCTCAATGGATGACTGAAGAAACTCTTCAAATGGTTAAAGAGAGAAGGAAAGCAAAAGCAAAAGGAGATAGAAACACAGTCAGAACCCTAAATGCAACTATACAGCGACGAGTACATAGGGACAAAGAGAACTATTACAATAGTTACTGTATAGAAATTGAAGAGGACAACAAAAAGGGTAGAACAAGAGCCCTGTTCCAAAAGGTTAGAGAAATGAAACGGAAATTTAAACCAAGAGTAGGGATATTGAATAATCAACAGGGTAACACACTCACTAACCGAGATGAAATAAAAGGAAGATGGAAGCGATACACTGAAGAACTCTATAAAAGAGATGCAAGGATGACAGATTCATTCACGGAGGAACCGTATGATGAAGAACCAGAAATTTTAGAATGCTAGGTGAAAGCTGCTCTTAAAATTCTTGGAAGAAACAAATCACCGGAAATAGATGGCATACCAATAGAGTTGCTACAAGCTACTGAGACTGAATCTGTCCAAATTTTGACAAAAATCTGTCAAGAAGTATGGAAAACTAAACAATGGTCCACAGACTAGAAGTGTTCCATATACATCCCAATTCCAGAGAAAGGGGATCCCAGGGAATGCAGTAATTATCAAACTATTGCTTTAATATCCCATGCAAGTAAAGTAATGTTCAAGATTCTACAACAAAAGCTCTTACCATATATAGAGCGAGAAATGCCAGAGGTCCAAGCTGGATTTAGAAAGCGAAGAGGCACCAGAGATCATATCGCAAACATACATTAGATAATGGAACGGACCAAGGAATTTCAGAAGAAAATCACCGTGCTTTATAGATTACAGCAAAGCCTTTGACTGTGTAGATCATAAAAAACTATGGAATGCTTTAAAAGAAATGGGGGTGCCACAGCATCTGATTGTCCTGATGTGCAACCTATACTCTGGACAAGAGGCTACTGTAAGGACAGAATATGGAGAAACTGATTGGTACCCCATCGCAAAGGGTGTGAGACATGGGTGTATTTTATCACCTATTTATTTAATCTATACACAGAACATATACAGAATGCAGGATTGCACCAAGATGAAGGAGGTGTGAAAATTGGAGGGAGAAATATCAATAATTTAAGATATGCAGACGATACCAAACTCTTAGCAGAAACCAGTAATGATTTGAAACGAATGCTGATGAAAGTTAAAGAGGAAAGCACAAAAGTAGGATTACAGCTGAATGTCAAAAAGATGAAAGTAATGACAACAGAAGATTGATGTAACTTTACAGTTGACAATGAGGACATTGAACTTGTCAAGGAATACCTCGGCACAGTCATTAACCAAAATGGAGACAATAGTCAAGAAATCAGAAGAAGGCTAGGAGTGGGGAGGGCAACTTGAGAGAACTAGAAAAGGTCGTTAATGCAAAGATATATCACTGAACACTAAAGTCAGGATCATTCAGACCATAGTATTTCTGACCTCTATGTATGGATGTGAAAGTTGAACAGTGAAAAACGCAGGTCAGAGTAAAATCAACTCATTTGAAATGTGCTGCTAGAGGAGAGTTTTGTGCATACCATGGACTGCGAAAAAGACAAATAATTGGGTGTTAGGACAAATTAAACCAGAACTGTCACTAGAAGCTAAAATGATGAAACTGAGTTATCATACTTTGAACCCATAATGAGAAGACATGATTCATTAGAAAAGACAATAATGCTGAGAAAAACAGCAGGGAGTAGAAAAAGAGGAAGGCCAAACAAGAGATGGATTGATTCCATAAAGGAAGCCACAGACCTGAACTTACAAGATCTGAACAGGGTGGTTCATGACAGATGGTCCTGGAGGTTGCTGATTCATAGGGTTGCCAAAAGTCGTAGTTGACTTGGAGGCACATAACAACAGCAAGGTAGTCTAGTTCAAGAGATATACACCAAAATGTCAGCCCCTCCCCCCGCAACCTCTGTTAAATGAGCTTGGAGCTGGCTGCTCCAACCTTGCCCTTTTAGGTTTGTAGCCAATAAATGAAGTCAGAGTTGTGATTGACAAAGGATTTGTTGCCTGCAGGCAATAGCTAGAACCCATTGCAAGGCCAGAAAACGGTTGACTTTTCCTTGTTTATAGCTTTGTCTTTGTGTGCAGGTCAGGAGATGTAGAACAAAAAAAATCAGATCAGTGTCTTGGTAGGCAATCGTTTACTGTAAACAATTTTTGTTACAATAATATTGTACATGAAGGGTTTTTTAAATTACTTGCAAAAATAGCATGTTATAAATGTTATATTTCAATTACTTTTTGCACAGAAATTTAAAAGTGTACATGCAACTTGTTTAAATTTTCCTGGGCTGTTGAAGAGGGCAGTTTATTTGTTTAATTCACGTTTTGAAAACCTTCCCAATATGAAGCAGTAATCCTATAGTTGCTTTTCTGCGAGTAATGCTGCAATGCTAGTCCCACATACTGGAAATAAACCCCATTGAATTCAATAGGATTTACTTTTGAGTAGACATGGTTAGGATTGTGCTATAAATCAATGGGACTTTTGAGTGAACATAGCAAAGGATTGTGTTTGTGTTGTAAATCTTTCTCTCCTCCTCAATCCTATTTTTTAAAGTAATCAGGCTTACTTAGCACAGTTTTTATTTCCTCAGTTTTTATTATTATAGGAAACTAATACTGATTTTTTTAAAAAAAATGTTCTGGAATGACCAACTGGTTTGATAATAGACTATTATATGGGGTGTGTGTATTTTTAAAACTGCAGTGTGTGTGTGTGTGTGTGTGTGTGTGTGTGTGTGTGTGTGTATGGAGTCTTTCGAACAACCCTGTGAGGTAGGGTTGGAAACCAAGGCAGGTCACAACAAGAACTAAACCCATTTAAAATCTAATAACCACAAAACAAATATGAAACAGTTATTGCAGAATAACTTAAAATAACTTAAAATAACTTAAAGTAACATGATTTTGAATCTTGAGTTGTGTGAATGAAGTTCCTTATCACTTGAGGTTCTAGTCCTGTGCACGCTTCCCTGTTTGAGTAAGCCCCACTGAATACATTGGGACTTGCTTCTGAGTAAACATGCACAAGATTGCACTATAAATATCTTTACAGGTTGTGTAAATAATAAACATATTTTACAGTCATGCTGATATAAATATTTTTTCATACTATGTCCCGATAAGTATCTGATTTCATACTATGGTTCTACATTATTATTTCCTCTACATTTTAAGTCTGCCCTTCATTGGTCATTGCCCCCTCTGCTGTTTTCACTCTCAGGGACAGATTAGGCTGAGAGATGGTGAGTAGTCCATGGTCACCCAGTAAACTTTGTAGCTGATATCCATTTTTAAAAAGTAATTAAAATGATTTACATGCAGGCAAAGCATATGAAGTGGATCCACACAATACATTTAAAGCACGTTCAACTTGCATTTAAAGTCCATAGCTTCCCCCAGAGAATCCTGGGAAGTGTAGTTTCCCTTCAGAGTTATAGTTCCTACCACCCTTAACAAACTACAGTTCCTATATTCTGTGGTGGGATTCATATGCTTCAAATGTGTGTTGAATGTGCTTTAAATGAAGGGTGTGGATCTGCCCTAGCTATGCTGTGCATTCACTAGTGAATTGAAAAGCACAATTTTAAAATATAATTTTTAAACGGGAAGGGCAGTAGCTCAGTGGGAGGGCACATGCTTTGCATGCAAAGGTCCAAAATCCTATCTCTGGAAAAGATTGTTGCCTGGAATCCTGGAGAGCCAATGCTAGTCCATGTCATCAGTACTGAGCTAGATGGTACCAAATGGCCTGAGTCAGTATAAGGCCGCTTTCTTTGTTCCTAAAAGAGGAAAGAGGCCCAAGGGCCACAGTGACTCTGAATTTTTTTTACTGTATGTATTTTATTTACAACATTTATATACTGCTTTATTGTAAAAAAAAAAAAACCCTCAAAGCGGTTTACAGAAGGAATTAAAACAATGATTTTTTTTGCAAAAACGGCTAAAAACAGATATTTAAACGCCTTCAAAATAATAAAACCAACAAAACAGATTTCAAAAATAGCTTCTACATGCTTGGGTAGGCTTGCCTAATCAAAAATGTTTTTAGCAGCTGCCAAAAAGAGTACAATGAAGGCGCCTGCCTAATCTCAATAAACAGGGAGTTCAAAAGTGTGGGTGCTGCCACACAAAAGGATTGATTTCTTAAAAGAGCAGAAAAAGTACTATGTGAAACCCATAACATGAAAAGCAGTCCTTGAACTTGGCCTGGTAGCAAATTGGCAACCAATGCAGATTTCAGAGCAGAGGTATTATGAGCTGATAGTGTCTCACTCATGTCAGCAATAGTGCCACAGCATTCTGCACTAACTGCAGCCCCTGGGTCAGGTTGTTCCGCATGGGGATTTCTGTAACATTAGCTGACTGGCTGCCAGAAGTTTTTTAGTTTTGATTAGGAAACCTGACCTGTTGTGGGATGCTGAGTTTTCTGCCTTACTCATAGGAATCTTGTTGTGGTTGGTATAGTATTGCATTTAGGAAATCATCACTGTCTTTTTCTTTTTCTATTTGCATTTCATTTACCTCCCTCCCTTACATCCACAGAAGCAACAACAGTGGTTCCATGTGCTCAGCTCAACCCCCTGAAACCCCCTGATGCCTCTTGTTGGTTGTATGACAGTTTGTTTCTTACCCAATAGTGGTAAAGGAAAATTAACATACTGGGAAGGATGGATTCAATTTCCAATCAGATAATTTTTTTGTTTTGTTTGAGTGGTATGTGTTGGAATACGTGGTTCAACTCGAACTGGTGGGTTGGGTCTGCATGGTGTTAAAAAGAGGTAGAGAAAAGACCTCTTGATAGGCTATACCTATCCTTTGATCTCCTGCTAACTCTTCCTTCCTGTGTAAACTCTCATTCTTAGGATGCTGACCACATCTTCCGGCTTCTTCTTCGTTCTCTTGAGAGAGAGAGAGAGAGAGAGAGAGAGAGAGAGAGAGAGATGGGAATCTCTTTGTCTGTCTCTCTCCTCACTGGATGAGGGCAAATTATTGGGTTAGTGTTTGCATCTCCAACTTTGCTAGTTATTTATTTATTTAATTTATTTATTTAATTTAATTTATATAATTTAATAATTTAATTTAATTTTAATTTATAAAAAGCATTCTGTGCCACCGAGGCCACCTGGGCCTCAAGTGACAAGGAAGGATCAAAACGAACCCCCAAGCTACGCACCTGTTCCTTCAAGGGGAGTGTAACCCCATCAAGAACAGGATGAACATCCTCCATCTGGGCAGAGAAGGCACTCACCAACAGCGTCTTGGTCTTGTCTGGATTGAGCTTCAGTCTGTTAGCTCCCATCCAGTCCATTATCGCAGCCAGACAGCGGTTTAGCACGTTAACAGTCTCACCTGAAGAGGATGAAAAGGAGAAATAGAGCTGCGTGTCATCAGCGTACTGATGGCAACGCACCCAAAACTCCTGATGACCGCACCCAGCGGCTTCATGTAGATGTTGAAAAGCATGGGGGACAGTACCGATCCCTGCGGGACTCCACAATGGAGAGTCCAGGGCATCAAGCAATGTTCCCCAAGCACTACCTTCTGGTGGTGACCCACCAAGTAGGAGCGGAGCCACTGCCAAGCAGTACCCCCAACTCCCAACTCCGTGAGTCTTCCCAGAAGGATACCATGGTCGATGGTATCAAAAGCAGCTGAGAGATCAAGGAGAATCAACAGAGTCACACTCCCCCTGTCCCTCTCCCGACAAAGGTCATCATACAGGGCGACCAAGGTGTTTCGGTGCCAAAACCGGGCCTGAAACCGGATTGAAATGGATCAAGATAATCAGTGTCATCCAAGAGCCCCTGGAGCTGGCCGGCAACCACCCGTTCTAGCACCTTGCCCAGGAACGGAACATTCGCCACAGGTTTAGAGTTGTTCAGGTTATCTGGGTCCAAAGAGGGTTTCTTCAGGAGCAGTCTCACAACTGCCTCTTTTAGGCAGTCAGGGACCACTCCCTCTCTCAGAGAGGCATTTATTATCTCCTTGGCCCAGCCAGCGGTTCCGGTCCTGCCAGCTTTCACCAGCCAAGAGGGGCAAGGGTCTAGCACAGATGTGGTCGCCCGCACCAGTCCAAGGATCTTGTCAACATCCTCAAGCTGTACAGACTGAAACTCATCCAATAAACAAGGACAAGACCGTGTTCTGGATGCTTCATTAGATCCCACTGCCATAATATTGGAGTCTAAGTCCCGGCGAATGCATGCGATCTTATCCTGGAAGTGCCTCACGAACTCATCACAGCGGGCTACAGATGAATCCCGAGGGCCAGAATGTAAAAGCCCTCGTACGATTTTAAAGAGCTCCGCCGGGCGGGAGAGTGATGCCTTAATACTGACAGCAAAATATCTCTTTTTTGCTGCCCTCACTGCTACTATATACCGCTTAGAAGAGGCACTCACCAAGGCATAATTGCATTCGTCAGGAGTTCGCCTCCATCTGCACTCAAGCCTCCTCCTCTCTTGCTTCATCACTCTCAGCTCCACGGTATACCATGGAGCTGTATGAGCTCTACATAGGAGGGGGTGCATGGGAGCGATCGTGTCAACCGCCCGGGTCATCTCCGTATTCCACAATCCGACCAGGGCTTCGACAGGAGCGCCAGTCTTCTCAGTCGGGAAATCCCCCAGAGCCCTTTGGAAACCCTCAGGATCCATTAGTCTCCGGGGGCGGACCAATTTAATAGGTCCCCCACCCTTGCAGAGGGAAAGGGTCGCTGTGAGCCTAAACTTCAGCAAGTTAGCTAGATATAGAACTCTTTCCTATCAAGTATGTACTTCCAGAATAAAGTAGTTCTTTCTTATTTTGAAGCTTAAAAGTCTCTGTGACTAATTCCAAGGAAGGTGTAATATTTATCAAGGATTCAAACATACAAAGCTCACTCAGGTGCTTTTTGCTACTCTCCAAGCAACTGTGGTTGATGCTTAATGTATCATGCTTAATGACATCACTAAGGCCTTTCCCATGACATCACTAGGGCCTGCCCGTGTGTCATCACTAGGGCCTGCCCCTGAAATCTCAAGGTTTGGAATGCTTCTGGCTTGGCAGCCCTAATATAAATGCATGCTTTCATCCATAGTATACTGATGCTTGCATCTGTTCTTCAATAATTGATATTCCCTGGCCAACAAAATTAAGGCAGACTTTTAAAAATGATAATGTTGCCACATTAATCACAAGGACAAACTGCAACAGTGCCTGAAGTTCAACTGCCATCACTATTAAACAGAGTTGACGTTAGTCAATACTGTTAATGTAGGAACATTTTTTTTTAAAAAAATGACTTATGCATCATTTCTATACAGAAGATAATTAATTTTGTTAATGGATATGGTAGAGATCATAGAAAAGAGAAGAGAAAAAACACTGGTCACCGCAGAATATCATTGCCTTATAAATGTACTCTGTTAAATATCCAACACTGGAGGCATTCAAGAGGCAGCTGGACAGGCAACTGTAGGGTGTGCTTTTAGTTGGATTTCTGCATTGAGCAGAGGGTTAGACTCAAAGGCCTTATAGGCCCCTTCCAACTCTACAATTCTATGATACTCTCTGTTTTCAACCAGGACAACACATTGTAGAGCTCTGGTCCTAGCACAAACTACACACAAAACTATCTCAGATTCAAAGAAGCCACTTCTCTCTCTCTCCTATATCTGTCTATGACAGTAAAGCTGCATAGTCACAGACCTACTCGCTGGATCGTCACCTTGTAGTGGTGAGTGGACTTGCATATTCCAGTGAACCCTATCAGTGATGCCGTCGGGAGTCATGTACTCCCAGCAGGGTCACCCATGGCGGTAAGGTCAAGGGAGAGGAACCAGACAAAAAACGATCCAATAATGTTCTCAAGTGCAGAACAGGCAGAGGATAACAGTGTGTATGTTACTATGGCTGTGAAGGCGGATGAAGGCTGCAGCAGATAAAATACTTCCAATCATCGTGGTGTCCATGCCATTGGGTAAAAGCCTTTTCCTGCCAAGACTATGTGTTGATCTTTGTGCGCCGATCTCCCCACCTAAAACAAATTCATGCACAGGCGTCTTCCAACCAAAACAAAACAAAACAAAAGTCCAATGGTGATCGGCAAATGGCAACAGGGGCAGGGCTGTGAAACCCAGAAGCCTCTAGTCATGGACCAACACATGGGTGATGGATACAGACTCAGTTGTCCTGGCTCAAGGAGGCAGTTGATTAGTTCAGCAGTTATATCCACGACTGAGCAGTCCTATTCAGGATCAACTCTGCTCACCCCGTATGGGGAGGAGGGTAGAAAAGGTGCCCAAACATAGTTTGCCTCATCTTTCTCCCTGACTGGATTACCATGTCCAGTGGGGTCACCACTTAGTGGTCGCAAAAGGCAATTGAACTTTGGAACGTGGAATATACGGACATTGCTGGACAATACAGATAGTGAATGTCCTGAATGCAGGACTGCCATCATTTATTTATTTATTTATTTATTTATTTATTAAATTTATATACCGCCCGACTAGCAATAGCTCTCTGGGCGGTGAACATAAAATAGCATAAAAATACAATGAATAACAAAATAATACTAAAATACAATCAACAATCCAATACAATAAACATTTTTAAAATTAAATCAGTGTAACTTAAAATGCTTCAGAGAATAGGAAGGTTTTGACCTGGCGCCGGAAGGAGAGCAGAGTCGGCGCCAGGCGTACTTCCTCAGGGAGACTGTTCCATAGTTCGGGGGCCACCACTGAGAAGGCCCTAGATCTTGTCATCACCCTCCGGGCCTCCCCGTGAGTTGGAACCCGGAGGAGGGCCTTCGTAGCAGAACGCAGTGCACGGGCCGGTTCATATCGGAAGAGGCGTTCCGCAAGGTATCGTGGTCCCGCACCGTATAAGGCTTTATAGGTTAATACCAACACTTTGAATCTAGCCCGGAAACATATTGGCAACCAGTGCAAGCTGGCCAGAACAGGTGTTATATGCTCGGACCGCTTGGTCCTTGTCAGCAATCTGGCCGCCGCATTTTGCACTAGTTGTAGCTTCCGAACTGTCTTCAAAGGTAGCCCTACGTAAAGGACATTACAGTAATCCAAACGTGAGGTTACCAGAGCATGTACCACTGATGTAAGGTCCTCTTTACTCAAATAGGGACGTAGCTGGGCTACCAACCGAAGTTGGTAAAACGCATTCCTAACCACCGAGGCTACCTGAGCCTCAAGTGAGAGGGAAGAGTCTAAAAAGACTCCCAGACTACGAACCCGGTCCTTTAGGGGGAGTGTAACCCCGTCCAGGACAGGGTATATATCCACCATCCGATCAGAGAACCCGTCCACCAACAGCATCTCAGTCTTGTCTGGATTGAGCTTCAGTTTGTTAACTCTCATCCAGTCCATTGTCAAGGCCAGGCAACGGTTCAGCAAATCGACAGCCTCACCTGAAGAAGATGAAAAGGAGAAGTAGAGCTGCGTGTCATCAGCATACTGATGACAACGCACTCCAAAACTCCTGATGACCTCTCCCAACGGCTTCATGTAGATATTAAAAAGCAGGGGGGACAAAACTGACCCCTGCGGGATCATTGCGAGGGAGTTGAGACGTTTTACTATTGACATAGCAGCACTCCAAGAAACTTGAAGAGCAGGAGGAGGACAACTGAAGGAAGAAAAAGGAGGTTACACCTTCTTCTGGAAAGGACTGCCTGAACAAGAATGACAAATACATGGAGTAGGCTTTGCTATTAAAAATAAGAGTGTGAAGATCTTGTCAAACGTTCCTACTGGCGTTAATGAACAACTCTCAGCTCTCCAGTTAAAACTCGCCAAAATCCGGGACTTCCCAGGAGGATCCCTCCGCCTGTGCAGCCTCTGAGACGGGCTCCCGTCTTGGATGAAACTTTTTCAGTTTTAAATCCAGTCAGAAGGGTCTTTTTTGACTGGGGATAATTTATTCCGGATAAGGAAGAAATGTGAGATTTCCCACACAGCTTTGTTGTGATTGTTGGAGACTGGAATTCGTCAGAATTGTCTGTGAAAGAAGGTCTTCCAGCAGCTCGGATGGAGCGAGGATTTCTAGCTAGCTCAGCTGAATAAGTGACCCGTTTTTTTTTCAAAGAAAAACTGACTAACAGGCAAGCATTCTCCTGTCTATGCTTATTACTTTCTTATCTATACAGCTAAAGAGATTTGTCAAAGAACCAGCAATTAAGAAAACCTGGGTGAGTCAAAACGTTCCTTCTCTTTTACTCACGGAACTAAGGGGGAAGAAAATAAAAATAGCCTATATTTTTTTTATTGCAAAAAGCTGGCATGGAAAATAGCATTATAAAGATTACAATGGATGAGGGGTTTCTGATTGGAAGAGAAAAGAAAAATCTTTTTGATTTATAAGACTTTTGTGTAATATATGTCTGGGACTATTTTTTCTGATCTACTTTTTTTTTGACGAATCTGCTCATTCTTTCTGCTACTAGTTATTTGGACGCTGTGAACTAAAGCTGTTTTTGCACTTCTGGGCATATAAGAGATAAGGGCTGTCTAGAGTGTGACGCCAGTTGGTTTGAAAGATTAACTCCTTTGTAACTGGATAAAGAAATAAACTGCTCTTTGCTTGGGACATTGAAAATTGAAGGAGTTTGGCTTTAAGAATGACAATTAAGAAGATCATGGATGTACAAGAAGGGACTTTATCTTTAGACATGTTTCAGAAAATAATGAATGGGATTAAGTCAATAAAACAAGAACTGAGAAATAATAGTCAAGCGTTGAGAATTGAATTTGATAAAATGAGACAGGAGCTGAAAGAAATTCAGGATTCTATGAGAAAGGAGAATAAAGATAGATCTGGAAAACCAAAAAAGGATGAAAGAGAAATTAAAGGCAAGGTTCAAACTATGGAGATTGGATTAAATATGGACATGGAAAAAGATTTGGATTTCCTGGCTGTGATGGATCCTGGAGACAAATATTACGGTTTGGAACTCAGCGCTGTCTCTGAAGGAATTGAAGAGATTGGAGATAAAGATATTATCGGTTCAAAAAAATTCCTGGACTGGAAGGATTTGATGGAACTTGAAATGGAGAAAGTTAACAGAATTAATCCCTGTTTTGTGTCAATGGAAAAATCTTCAAGAGATGTTGTAGTGTATCATGTAAAAAAGAGGAGCAGAGATGCGGCTTTGCAACAATACTTCAGTGATACGTTCGGAATTGATGGCAAGAAAATATCTGTGATAAAGGAAATTCCTATCAGACTCTTATTATATGACTATGACAGCAAGATTATTGGGTGCGTAAAGATGGAAGATGGAAGATGGAACCAATACGGATAATGGAAGAAGAGCGATTTGAAATTACTGGACTTAGTAGACTTGATGAGTTGGATTAATTGACATGTTTATCTAGAAAAAAAATTGATGGACATATATCTCAAGGATTGGAAACTTCTCTTTGACTTTTTGTGGAAGAATAAAATGATATGATGTTAATGAGATTTGAAACCAATTAAGATAACCGCTGGAGGAAGGTGATTTTATAATCTATTAAGAGACAGGCTTGTTATATATTATAGAGTTATAGCTGAACTACGACAAATCGGAAGTCAATATTTTTATATATTTTTTCTTTTTTTATTGTATTAGTTATTGATTTGTGTTTTTTCTTTTTGTATTGTTTTGGTTTTGAAAATTTGAATAAAAATTAATTGAAAAAAAAACTCGCCAAAATCCATCAGGCAACTATTCTAAGTGCTTATGCACCAACATTACATGCTGATGAAGACACCAAGGAAAAAAATTATACCCAGCTGGACACCATCTTATCAGAGATACCTAAGGAGAATAAAATTATCCTCCTGGGCGATTTCAATGCAAGAGTTGGGCATGATTTCAATTTATGGTCAGAAACCATTGGGAAAGGAGTTGGCAATAGCAACCTAAATGGAATTCTACTTCTGACTAAATGTGCAGAGCATAATCTTCTTATTACAAACACACTCTTTCTCCAGAAAAATACATTTAAAACATCATGGAAGCACCCTCGGTTGAAATACTGGCATCTCCTGGATTACGTAATTGTCCGTGCCAGAGATCATTGTGATGTACTCCTCACTAGGGCCAAGACGAGTGCTGATGACTGCTGGACAGATCACCGATTAAGTTGATCCACTATGGCCATTAATATTGTTCCTCAAGGTAGGCTCCAAGGAAGAAAACCAAGGCATAAAATGAACATCCACGCCCTTCAAGATCCTATTAAGAGAGCTTGCTTTCAAACTACTCTCAAGAAACATCTACCTACAGAACTCCCTGAAAATGTTGAGGAACACTGGATTAAACTGAAGACTTCCATTACTGCAGCATGTAAACAAACTACTGGATACCAAACTAAGAAACATCAGGATTGGTTTGATGAGAATGATATGAGATTGAACATATCATCGACAAGAAAAGGAAAGCCTTCCAGATATGGCAGGAAGACATTAACTGTGCTGCTAAGAAAAACATCTATGCCAGTGCAAAGGCTGAGGTTCAAAGAAGAACTAGAGAACTTAAGAACACCAGGTGGACAAAGAAAGCTCAAGAAATCCAGCACTTTGCAGATGCTCATGATGGACGGGTTTTTTTTAATGTCAGAAAGGCCATCTATGGACCAACAAATTATGGTACATATCCCTTACATTCAATGGATGGTACCAAACTTCTTAAGGATAAAGAGTCTATTGCGCTGCGTTGGAAATAGCATTACCATGACCTCCTTAATCGTAACTCTATCGTGGCTGGTGAGGTTGTCTTGCAAATTCCACAACAACAAACTAGAGATGAGCTTGCAGTATCCCCTAATTTAGATGAAGTCAGTAAAGCCATTAATCAAATGAAGAATAACAAAGCTAGTGGACCTGATGGGTTTCCTGCTGAAGTCTTTAAAGAAGGCGGGCCTGAACTTATAACAACTTCAAAAGCTCATTGAAAAAAATCTGGATGAGGGAGGAGATCCCAGAAGATGGCATAATTATCACCCTTTTAAAGAAGGGTGATAGAACATACTGTGAGAACTATCAAGCCATCTTTCTTCTTGCTACTGCAGGTAAAATCCTTGCAAGGATCCGTGCAAATCGTCTCCTACCTACCTCAGAACATGTCCTCCCCAAATCCCAAAATGGTTTCCGCCCTTCCAGGGGGACAGTAGACATGATCTTCACTGCACAACAGCTTCAAGAAAAATGCCAGGAGCAGAATCAATAAATAGCAGCCACTGTCTAACCTACCCACAAATTTGTGAAAATTCAGAATGAATGTTGGATAACCCACTTTATTTACTTATTTTCAAACTCAGGTAGAAAACAGGAAGAAAATCAGAACTGAAGAGAGGCTATTAATCTTTCCCCCCCAGAACTCTGTAACTTTAGAAGAGTGCATTAGAAAAGAATCTCACCAATTTATGTATTTCTGGTATCCTAGAAAGCTTCCTGTTTTTTTTTTTAAAGAAAGAAATACAGATAAGATCAAACATGTGTATCTCTCATTTAAAAATTCTGCTCCCTAATAAATCCAGTAAAACAGCAACAACAATCATGCAGTGTATCACCCCCTTTATGCAAACACCAAATATTTGATGGGGAATGCAGGACTGTACCTGCTGACCATGCTGCCCAATGGCTGCAGCCACATGAGGCAGGGCCAGAAGGTGTCTCGGGGCATGACCCGCCACAGTGAGAGTTTTGCTTACCCCCTACACATTTGGTGTATGAAGGTGATGGTGGTGAGTCTGTGTGCCATACAATTTTACAATAAACATATTTCATAGTTTCCATGAACTATCTCAGCAGTAATAAACAGAACTCATAAAGATAATTTAAGAAAATGTGATTAACTGCCCGTACACAAAAACTGCAATTTTATTCAAAGGATAAGCAATCTAACCATTTAATCATAGTCACTATTGCCAATAGATTGCATTATGAGATGTATTCAACAAGGGAGATGATGTGGTTGTTTTAATAGAATGTATTACTTATTGCAATCCATTTTTTTTCTTTAGAAGCATTGTATTGCAATAAATATATACTGGTGTATGGTGTTGTTAATGTTTAATAGAGATAACAGGCTTGATCCTCAAATCTGTCAGCAGAGGTATGCCTGCAGAATGGGATGAATCCATCCCCTCCTCTCCATTGCAGCAATTCTTGCCTTCTGCTATTCCTGGAGGTTGGGGACCCCTCTTCTTCAGAGTATCATTCAGTGCAGTGGAGGGAGCTGGAGCTGCAACTGCAGGGAAAAACTTGGTGGAATGTGTCTCTTGCACAAGCAGAGGTGCCTTCCTGTTTAGCTACAGATCTATTGAAGAGAATACTATTTATTTTATATATCTTGGTGTGCTTCCAATACTAGGGTTACAACTATCAAAAGACAACATCCAATTATTCAAATTTATGGCTGTTCCCCTATTTGCTCACCCATCCCTCATTCAATTTCTCCATATATAAAAATGTGAACAGAATTTGCAGGTGCCTGCTAAAGCAATTCTGCACTTGTGCCATTTATTTAAAAAATGTACCAGGAAAGGAATACATCAGTTGGACAATAGCATCTCTAAGCAATATGCGGGGCTTGACCTCACTCAGAATTGAAATGAATCAATTTCCAGATGCTCTTCCCACACATTTTCTATACAGTACTGTGTAGCTCATTGACCTGTAACACTCAAATATCCTTTGATGGTTCATCCAGGAGTGCAGTAGCTTACTTGGGCACCACAGTACTTCCATAGAGGGAGGGACGGTGTGTGTGTGTGTGTGTGTGTGCGTGTGTACAAAATAACATAAAATCCTTGGGGGTGATTTTTTTCCCCAGGATACTTTTTTCTCTCTGTAGCTTGCTGAACAAGTGAGGAAATTATTCCTGGACATTTCAAAGCAAAAGGGGTGTAGGCGCACACAAGAGTCTAGTGCCAGTGCATAGACATTTTTTTAAAAAATGTGAACAATATCAGTATCTTAAACCAGTAAATGCTGTGTTTCATATTGCATAATTACCCCGGATTTAAAAGCATATAAAACGAAATAAGGGATTTATGGCTCTGATTTTAAAACAAATGTTATACTAATCAGATTAAGAAGTTATTAGAAATAAAATCAGTTTTTCAAGAGGAGTGTGGTATTTTCCCTCCTTTTCCCTTCCTTCCATCCCACAAACTTCCTGGATTGATGAAAGCTGACACAGCTCTGCAGCCTCTCTATTAAAGCTTCAAAGTACCTGGGATGAGAGAAGGGCTGCAGCAGGTCTTCTTGGGCTTGACTCTATCATCTCTGCTATTACTTCTCTGCTAGAACTGGGGAAAATGGGCTTGTCCACACTGGAGTTCAATGTGGATTTGAAACTGCCTGAGACTCTTTTTGTTTGTTTGCAACATCCACATGATGCCCTCCTAATCCAACTTGCAGCTCGCACTCTTCCCCCCAGCTAAATTTGGATTTTCCCAATCCACATATAATCTAATAAAGCAATAAAATCTAATACAAAATTGCATGTTACCCAATTGTGGACACACTGAAGCACTTTGTGTGGGTGAGCTTTTTTACATGTGTAGTGATGTTTCACTGGGTGACATCTATTGCCACACTTCCTACTTCCATTTTATTTCCATCAGCCCAAAGAAAAGGATGTAGCCTGCCCTTCTGGTTCAGCATCTGATTGTTGCTCAAAACACCTTCATGGTATTTTTATTTTTAAAACAGCTTTTTTGTGCAGAATTGCTCTTGCACCTATATTAAAAATAAAAAATGCCCTTGAAGCTCCAGGAGGTGGGAAAGGACAAGGGGAGGAAAGGAAGAAGCAGCCTTTCATTTAAGCAATTCCAATTCCTTGTCTGGCTTGGAGCAACACTTTCCCCCCCCTACTCTTTTGTGCAAATCTGGTATATTGAAAAAGTTGTATTTCAAGCACTCCAACTTCCGCAGGGACTAGGTCAAAAGGAAGGGCTAAGATTGTAGTTTCCCACTCACAAATGCCAAATTTATAGGGAAAATCAGATTTCATACAAGTCATCTGTGAGAGCTGCTCTACAACCTGCTCTCATACATTATTTGATATACTTATAAATTAGCACATCTATGGAGCCAAAATGGATTATACTTTGTTAAAACTGATTATGAATTATTTTTGGTAGGTTTCTGTTAAAGTATCTAAGGATTTTCATAAAATGAACCATTCAAACAAGGAAATGAACAGCTGAATTATCTAGGACCCTTTGTGGCATCCCCCTCTGAGACTGGGATCCCTCTGCTGATCCCAGAAAGCAGAAGGTGAAATTTGGATCCAACCCAACATATTTTTCAGTGTGCACTTCAAAAACAAAAATCAGATGTATACTAAATTAATTGCTATAACCCCAAATTTTAATTTTTCTTTTAATCTTCCTCTGATTGCACAATTTCAGCATTGTGCAATAGCAGCAATATTATTTTTTAAACCAGTTAAAGCTCCAGTTTTTAGCAGTTACATACAGGGCTGGTTCTAAGGGGCAGCTAGGTGGGGCAGTGGCCTGACGGACCCTGGAGCTACAGGGGGCCCCTCAGCTGCCCCTCTGCTCCCCTTCCACGATCTGCGGCCCCCACGCCCCCACCTACCTGTCTGCTGTCTTTTACCATTGCCCTTAATGAAGATGGCAACCGAGGTTTCCCTAAGGTACTGAAGCCCCTGCCGCCATCTTAGTTGATGGCAGAGATGCGCGTGCACAGCATGCACTCGTGCCATCAACAAAGATGGCAGTGGAGGTGTCATCCCCTTAGGGAAACAGCGGCTGCCATCTTCGTTAAGGGCAATGGTAAAAGACAGCAGACAGGTAGGGGGGTGCGTGCGTACGTGCGTGCACACACACTGGGGGCCAGGGCAAGCTGATGCCCAAGGACCCCGGCATTCCTGGAGCCGGCCCTGGTTACATATACACTAACAACGATAAGGATGAACGAGCTAGATAAAGGCCTCTCAGTGACAAAGGAAAAAAAATCCTTCTAGGGGTCTTTCCTAGGCTGTGAACACACTAGTTGCCAGAGCAAAGTGTTTCCATTAGCCACACCTGGAGGGGGAATGGGTTGATTTGCTGATCAGTTGCAAAATGTCTTTGAAGCTGAATTAAACAACAACAATACTCAAGCTGCTCCCACCAGGTTTTGCAGTAAAAAAAGGGTAGGGTTTGACTAGTGTTGTGTGTCCCTGTTTTCAGAAGAGAGCAGTGGAGATGCAGTGGAACCGGCAGAACAGTGAGTGTGTTTCTACCTTAATCAGGCAAACTGCACAGGATCACAACTGTGTTCTTACAGAAAGTCAGACAGATCAAGAGGAGAAACTTTTAAACTTTCTTTTAAAAGTCTTTTTAATAAAAAAAATATCTTTAAACAGATTCCTGGAATACAAATGCAGGAAAAAACATGGATTCTGGAGTGAGTTACTAGATTAGAACCCATAATCTCCAGGAAAGTGGAACTTCAATGTCTGAAGAGGCAAAATCTAATAATATTAGAAACCTGAGGCAACAGTGTGCATCAGAGATGGAAATATTGCATACATTCAATGCCCCAGTGACACAAAAATATATAATAATTTCATTATTTATTTATGTTTTAGGCAATTGAAAACAACCTGCTGCTGAAATGCAATGCAAATGCCACTATAGTAATTCAGTCAATTGTTAAGCAGACATTGGAAGCTTACTCAACAGGATGTAGGAATGTTGAAATTAAGGCTTTATTTTATTGTCTGTCATTAAAGTATTTTAATCCAGCAAAAATAGTTTTTTAATTTGAGATTTAACACAGTCACTAATTAAATCAATTGGAGAGACAACAAGCTGATTTCTCCACATACTGAGAATAAGTTTACAAGCATATTCAATTTGATACTGGTAGCCTGCATTGGTGACTGGTGTGCTTCTGAGCCCAACTCAAGATGCTTACATTGCTGTAAAAAGCATTAAACAACTTGGTCCCCAAATATTTGAAGGGGACCTCCTCCCATATAGACCTGTACAGGTGTTGAGACATACAGAAAAGGGCCTGCCATGTTCTACCACCATGTGAAGTTCGTGGTGCAGTGGTGCATGAGAGGGCCTTTTCTATTCAACCTCAGCTCAAGATGCACCTTACTTGCACAGGTCTTGGGAGTGGAAAATGTAACATGGTTTCATTGTACTGTGATATATGTAACCTGCCTTGGGACTGCATGGTGAAGGAGGAGCTATAAATGCCTATGAATGAATGGAGACTGCATGACTCTTTGTGCTTTGGCCAGGAAATGCCTGATTCCCCATGAAAACACAATTTTAGCTGACATCACCACAGCACACATATTGTCCCAGTTCATATGTCATGATATCAATTTAATAAGCCATTGCTTAGAAACCTGGAAATGAGCTGAGTAACTATGTGCTACTTCTTCACCCTTCCACTACCTTGTCTCATATCTTCATTTGGAGGAAATGCTTAAACCAAAATTTTCCAGTTGTGGAAAACTCCTGGCACTTACTTCTTACTTATCTAAAAGCTTTTTAGAGTTCCTAACTCTGGAAATCAAGGGTAGGGAGCTCATGGCCAACATATAAAATTGCATAGAGCCCCATGTAACTCCCCCCTTAACTTTTAGTTAAATGAAAAAGAGCCACTGAAGGCTGCAATCAGGAACAGAGGAAAGAAATGTGTGAGAGTGGTGCTTAACCCTGCTAATAATTCTTCCTCTCACAATAGTCTCTCTCCATCGGCCTTTCCAGCCAGCAAGTACGTGCTGCTTCTCTACTCTCAACCACAGCTTCCAAGGACTGAAAATAATAAGTTGAGGAAAAATTATACAGACCTCTACATAAAGTGTGGTTTGACCCTCATTTAGTTGCTCAAATTGGGATAAAGTAACCATCCCCAGAAATTTTCATTTTGAAACTATACCTAAAGTAACTTGCAGGTGAACCCTAACTATACAAAGTAGTATTGATTGGAAACAGAGTATAATTAAGTAAGGAGAAATTATTTTAGATGTTCACTGTATGTCTATAGGAAAATTCGAAAGGTCAGTAGTTAACCCTGCTTGAAACAAAGTATGAGCTTTGTAAGGCACAACTGTTTGGACTGTTTTCTGCTTCAAGTGTATTTTAGCTTGCATTCAGGTGTGTTATTAGTATTTGTTAGTACTAATGGGCGCTAAGAACATGTAAGACAAATATATATTTAATCATCAAAAGCAGTTTACAAAGCAATCCAAAACCCCAATCTGCTATTCTGGAGGTGGTTTCGGTGGAGCAGAGGTATCCCTCCATTTACCCCTGTTTGGCTTTACCAGCCAGGGAGGATCCACTGTTGGTGAGAAATCCCTGACACTGAGGAGTGTCACAATGCACCCATCCAAATGGTGCATGTCTGCCAGTGGCAACCAGCAAAATCTCCAAAATGGGGTGCTTGGAGGAGGGATGGGGATGGAATTAGCCAGTTCACAATCCAGCAGATTTAGGTACTTTCACATGATAGCAATAGTCCCATTCCGGACTGGGAGGTGGTGCAGTGAATCGCTGTATTTCCTGTCTCCCCCTTCCTCTCCTGAACCCCAGGGCTGTAGACACAGCACTGGTTGCGCTGCACCATCAAGTCCCACTGCTGCCAGCCAGGGATTAGGATTTCAGCCATAGATATGCTTAACAGCTGGCTACTTTTATATTTTTATTAACTAAAAACACATACATTGCCCTTAAGATCAGGTTTGTTTACTTCATAGTAGAGAAAGAAGCATAAATTGATATTTCACGTTAGCAGATATTGACTGATAAAGCTATTCTAACCCTCAGATCCATTGGATGGAGGGAGTTAAGATTGCCAGTGGAGGGGCACTACAGAGGACTCTGCTTACACCTGTGGTTGTTTCACTGGTTGTAGCTAGAGTTAAGTTCCATAGGGGATGGATTCCAGGGGTGAGATAAAGGTGGTCTTGGATCCAAGGCGCAGGCCAGGGAGAGGGAAAAGTCATTGTATAAGAAACCCATTGATTGAACTCTTATCTAGCATCTGATGGCCACCATCCACAGTACACCAGACTACAATCTCCCATAAGGACATTTTTTTCAGATCATACACAATTGTTCATCAGCAAAGGACTTCAAATGTGAGGCTTCCATTCTGTTCACACGCTTGCACAATAGAGGATATCAAATGCCAGTGTTGGAAATGGCAAAAGAGAAGGCCACTAAGAGAAGTAGATTGGATCTTCTGGTCCCCAGAGCCCAACCCTCAGAAGACAGACTTGTTTGTAGTCTACCATATGATCAAATCTACAAAAGTGTATGCAACATTCTCAGGAAATACTGGCACCTGCTAGATGTAATTCCAGAATGTAGAAAACAAACTCTATTCACATTCAAATGAATAAGGAATCTAAAGGATTAGCTCATTCACAGTAACAGCAGCCTTCTCTCTGGTCCCCAACAGCCAGTTCTAAGGGGTGCCTCTGTACCCACAGGACACCACCTATGCAGCCACTGCAGATTCTGCAAGTACACCTGTAGGTGTTAATGTTCTTATGCAATTTAGTGTAAAAAACTTTACACAGGACAAACAAAAAGTCCTCTAAAATGCATCAGTGAACACTTGAGCAACATCCGTAACAACAGAGTGGGCTCTCCTCTAGAGGCCCAATTTCAGGCCCATAGACACCAGCAAACTGGTGTTTGGGGCTGCAGAAAAAGTGCATAGTGCAAACGATAAGATCTTATTTAAAAAGGGAGCTGTTTTGGATACTTCAGTTAAAGAGTTTATTCCCCACTGGCCTGAATGAAGACCTAGGAGTGGCACCTTTGTTGTAGTAAGCTTCTGTATATAATTCTTAGAAGCATCCACTACTAACAAAAACAAAAGGACAAACTTATTCTGCTTTTGTTTTGTTAGGTGGCTTCTTTGCAGGATCTTGTTAGTTTACTCACAAGTATACTTCCAATTCTGTCTGTAACTGGAATAAGTATTATGTGCCTTTAAGAACCCACAGAATGAAATCACCTGTAATGATTTGCTATACAGTACGTATTTGAATGAAGGTGTCCCTTTATTGCATCATTCACCAGAGTTAGATGCTCTTTTGAATTTTACCTGTCATATTTACAAGGAATTAGGTTTAAGCCTTCTCAAGACAAATGGGGTTTTCTTTTAATAATGTCATTCTTTGGTTGTCCCCTTCCTGTTGTTTTCTAATGTATCTCTGCCAGCACAATGCAGTGTGTTGTTTTGTGAGTTACTCTGAATCTGGTTCATTCTGAAATATACATGTAAGCTTATAATGTTTATATGAATTTTATTCTGATGTTGTCTTCATTCATTTTTGCAGATTGTCCTTGATAAAGGGTTGTATCTTAAACTGAAATGTGTTAGGCTACAATAAATCATTAATTTTTCAACCCTGCATTTTGGTTTGGTTTGGCACCTGAACGACTTCCCCCTCTCCCTGGCCTGTATGCATATTTGGTGGTTCCCCACTGTTCCTATCCATTGGATCAAAGTCCCCATCATTCACTGGGGAGGCCACAGGATTGGGCTCCTCATCTACACCAACATGGAACTGGTGAAACTAGTTTCTTCCAATTGGAGCCAACTTGGGGGGGATTAGAAAATACCGAGATACATGCAGGAAAAATGCAGTGAGTTACACCTCCTTCCCTGGTTGGCAAGGGCCAGCTGGTCTTTACTGCATATGTACCTGGTGATCCACCATTTTGCACACACACACCACATCACAACTTAGTGTTGCACCAAAAGACTGCAATCCTATTAGGGTTTCCAGGTGCCTGGTTTTCGGCTGGAAACTCCGGCTTTTGGCAGTCCTCTCCAGATCTCCCAGTGAGTCACCTTAATCTCAGGACTCTCAAATTTAATTTTTTAAAAAAAACATTGCTAGGGGGTCTGGTTCACAAGATATACACTAAAACATCAGCCCCCCCCCACAACTGTTAAATATGTTTAACAAATCTGTTAAATCAGCTCCTAGCTCTAACCCTGCCCTTTCAGGACTGTAGCCAATAAGCGAAGTCTGGGTTGTGATTTGTTGACCTCCAGGCAGTGCCTAGACCTCATTGCAACACCAGACAATAGTTGTTTTTTTCCTGTTTATCTGAAAATCTCATAAATTGAGTGAGTAGATAGATTTCAGTTTTTTCCCCCTCTCTTGTGTGCAGGAGTCAAACCCTGGGATGTTGAAGAGGGCAGTGTTTTGGAAACCTGCCCAATATGAAGCTTTAATCCAATAATCACTTTTCTGAGAGTAAAGCTACAATGCTAATCCCACATACCTGGAGTAAACCCCATTGAATTCAATAGGAGTTACTTTTGAGTAGACATGGTTAGGATTGTGCTGTAAATTAATGGGACTTTTGAGTGAACATAGCAAAGAATTGTGTTTGGGTTGTCAATCTTTCTCTCTCCCTCCAATCCTATTTTTTAAAGCAATTAGGCAGGGTTTACTTAGGTATCAGTATTTATTACGTAGGAAACTAATACTGATTTTTAAAAAAATGTTCTGCAATGACCAACTGGTTTGACAATAAACTATTATATCAGGTGTATGTATTTTTACATCTGCAGTGTGTGTGTTATACAGAGGCTTTTCAACAACCCCATGAGGTAGGCTGGAAACCAAGGCAGCTCACAATAAGAAATAAATCCCTTTAAAATCCAGTAACCATAAAACAACTATAAACAGTTGCAAAACAGCTTAAAGTAGCTTGATTCTGAATTTTAGGTTGGGTGAGTGAAGTTTTATCTATTTATTATTTGATTTATATCCTGCCCTTCCTCCCAGTAGGAGCGAAGGGCGGCAAACAAAAGCACTAAGAACATTTTAAAACATCATAAAAACAGACTTTAAAATATATTAAAATAAAACATCTTTAAAACCATTTTTAAAAAGCTTTAAAAACATCTTGTTTTAAAAAAAAGAAAGGTTTAAAAACATATTAAAAAGCAATTCCGACACAGACTGGGGTAAGGTCTCAACTTAAAAGGCTTCTTGAAAGAACAAGTTCGTTATCACCTGAGGTTGCAGTTCTCTGAACACTCCCCTGTTTGAGTAAGCCCGATTGAATACATTGGGACTTGCTTCTGAGTAAACAAACTGGTTGTGCTGCATGGGGATTTCTGTGACCTTGGCTGACTGGCTGCCAGGATTTTTTTAGTTTTAGTTCTTGGTTAGGAATCCTGACTGGTTGTGGGATGCTGAGTTGTCTGCCTTACTCATAGGAATCTTGTTGTGGTTGGCATGGTATTACATTTAGGAAAGCATCACTATCTTGTTTTTCTTTTCTATTTGCATTTCACTTATCTTTAACCTCATCCATAGAAGCAACAACTGTGGTTCCATGCACTCAGCTCAACCCACTGATGATGCATCTTGTTGGCTGCATGACAGTTTGTTTCTTGCCCAATAGTGGTAAAAGATAATCCACATATTTAGAAGTGTGGCTGCAATTGTTGCTGCCTGTGAAGGTAGACCAAACCATGTGTGTTTTCTCTCTGCCAATTATTACTCCCTGGAATTGGGTTGGCTGTCAAAATGAGTTTATTGCAGCCCACTCCCGAGTGCTCCCATCTAACATATCTACAACACTAGGCTCCTTTCTTCCTATTATGGCCTTCTGGTGATTGGCCTGGCCTGAGGGCACTTAAAATCTTCTTGCCAAAAGCAAATAGTCTAGATTAAATATTCCCTACCCAGGCTCCATCTTTTAGCTAAGATTTCTATCTTAATTTCCAATCAAAGAAATGTATCATGCTTAATGACATCACTAGGGCCCACCCCTTTAACATCACCCTGTAACATGCCACCCCATGACATCACTCGGGCCCACCCCCCTGACATCACTAGGGCCCATCTCTGAAATCTCAGGGTTTCAGATGCTTCTGACCCGGCAACCCTAAATCCTATACCTACTATCTTGGAGAAAACCCTACTGAATTCAGTTAGGCTGAATAGAACTGTATAGACTGAGCTCTAAAATACTTAGGTTGCTGTTTATCTGCTGATAGATGTATTGATTTAAGTCACTGTAAGAGAATATCACACAATACTGCTCCATATTCATATACTTTGGGAGAAAGTGATTTTCCTATATTTTTATTTTTAGACTGTCCCAATTAAAGCATCACAGCATTCATCTTGTTTGTATAATTATTATGAATAAACACTATGCTTACTCTTAATCTCCAACTATGATAAACTACACATTTTCATTTAAGTCAAGCCTCTGCTTGTGCTAAAGCTGTCTGAATCTCTCTTGAGTTTTGAAGATAAATTTGGAAATTGAGGGAATTAGCAGATAGGGTCCCACTGAGAGAAGTATTCACAGGAAAGGGAATAAAAGATAGATAGGCAACTCTAAAGTACTCGATAATGAAAGCTGGAAGGAAGAAAAACTGCTGTGATTGAAAATAAGGAAGATTGTCATGTGGAAAATGTGTGCAAACATTAGAGCACAAATTAAAGAATAAAATGTAGGACAGATTCTGTTGAAACTTCCTTCATATTTTGAGAGAAAGAGAGGGGTCTTGCTCCATATTCTCAGATTCACACTGGGGAGAAGTTGTAGAAACCAGATGAATCCCAACACACTTGCATCACAAATGAATACAATTTTCATTTTCCTTCTAAAAGGCTTACACTTCTACAACACACTCTATCAGTACAGAAGACCAAAACTTACGAGAATCAATAGAACCCAACACTCACATTTTTATAAGCAATCAAGAGGCAGAGCCAATACAGAGAGACATAGGGTGTCCCCTGGTTTTGCTCGTTGCTTGTGTTTCACAAAGGATATATAGCTGTTTACATTGTTAGCTACCCAGATGTTATAATTTGGGTCCTAATAATGCTGAAATTAATTCAAGATAAATTCTAAATTATTTTAAGTTTCTTTTTGGTGAAGAAATTATATAACACTCAGTTTTACTTTCTATGACCAGTAGGGATGGAATGTATCCCTCAAACTGAAGCACTCCAAGCTGAACAAATAAATGTGGTCAAATAAATATATCAAGGAAATATTTTGGCCAAAAGTCTAATTCTTGCTAAAAATCAGCAGTTGAAATTGTCTTAGTTCAGAGGTTCCCAAACTGTGGCCCATGGACCACCAATGGTCCATGAGTTTTATTCAAGTGGTCTGTGTCATGTCCATATTAAATATTCATATTGATTTTAACTGTGTTTTTTATTTCTTATATTGAATTTTCTTATACTGCAATTTGAATTCTATGGAATGCAAATTGCGATACAAAAAGAAGCAATAAAAGTACAATTAAAAACCATACAGCATCTAGCGCAGTGCATTACAACTGCTATAACAGGTAGAAAAATCATTAAGTGGTCCGCCAAGGCCATCAGCAATTTTCAAGTGGTCCATGGGGAAAAAAGTTTGGGAACCACTGCCCTAGATTGTTTCTGTGAAGAACAGTTTATAAGTAGAAGACTTATAAGGGGCTTTAATGCAATAAACATCCTTTATCAGTACATGTTCACCTTTTGAAGAATCCACCCATTGTATTCCTGTTTTTTCTTCTTAGTACCACATTTATCCAAACAGAAACTAACAACCTGAAGCAACTGCACTCTCTAATTCTCAGCCAAATTGTGAGCCAAAGAAACAGTGCTTATCAAACTCTAATCGATTTCTCCACTTCATTCTCACTCAGGTTATACTCCCTCCCATTCACCCAACTTTGTCAGATCAGCCAGACACAACTGATAAATCTGTGAAAATTTTGCTTCCCTAATGCACTGTCGAGAGCCAGTGTGGTGTGGTGGACTACGACCTGGGAGGCCAGGGTTCGAATCCCCACAAAGCCGTGAAGCTCACTGGGTGTCATTGGGCCTGCCTCTCAGCCTCAGAGGAAGGCAATGGTGAACCACCTCTGAATACCAGTTACCATGAAAACCCTATTCATAGGGTTGCCATAAGTCGGAATGGACTTGAAGGCAGTCCATTTCCATTTTTTAATGCACCATCATGTGACCAACTGGAAAATGATAAGATGTGTAGCCCTAATTCTGCCTAACCCCAACAAAAGTTCTTGGCAATTCCTTTCAAAATATAGTTTCATTCTGTTGTGCTTGGTCCTCTTAAACTGAACTCACAAAGGGGAAAAGACCATCATAAATTCCCTTACCCAACCATGGCAGTTATTAACTCTGCATTGGAAGAATATATTAAACGCTAGAGACAATTTTTGTGCAAAATGAAGATAAGGAAATATATGCCCTCTATTAAATAGCATAACCCTTTCTTCCATTTTCAAACTGCAAAGTCAGAAAAGGGGGGGAGTTCTGTCCCACTTGGTGCACCTAATAACGCTATGTATCTAATCTCATTGCTCAAAAGTAAGAACAGGAAATTGTCTAAGATTATCATTTTAATCAAACTACACTGAAGAATCATTTGATATCAAACATTGCTAAACAGTGAAACTTTTAAAACTGGGAACATTTGACATTATCTTATTTTAGAAGGCTTACAGTGCTATTGAACTCAAATACATATTTCTGCAATTACCCTCTGCAGTTCTAAATCTATATTTGCAGAAGTTTAATTAGGGTAAACCTCCAGTATCCATTATAGTAATAAAAAATGTCAGTAAGGTCAACTTTCAGCTAGATAATATTAAAGATATGCAGGCACAGACAATCAAATAATCAAATTTAGAAACAGAAACTTGATAATGAAGAATATGTCTGACTCACATTGAGCTGGATAATCAGATCAATAGGGTCAGGGGCTGCATGCCAGTGGTGGGTGGAGCCTGGAATAAAGATTTCTTTAATTTTCACCATTGCTGTCTCAGATTAAAATTCTCTACAGGGTTGGAATGGTGTTCTTTTTTGGGTTTTTTTTTTAAAGTCAGAAATAATCAGGAGGAAATGAACAGGAAGGAAGAAACTGTGATGGGATGGAAGAATGGGGTAGTTTCAGGGGTATCAGGTGCCACATCAAATGAGGTCAGAGCCACATGTGGATCCTGGGTTGCAGGCTTCTCCCCCTATGATTTATGAAAGACAGTAAAGGGAGACTTAATTTATTCCTTGCTATTAGCAACGGCAGCCATTGAGTATCGTGCCTGCTCCTGTTTGCATAGTCTCATCACTTAATCTCTAAAATCCATTTGTGAATTTTACTTCGTGGTCAAATAGAGTATGGTGAAATACCAGAAATTGGCATTTTTTTTTGTATTTTTCTAACATTTATGCTGGTTGTGGCGGCTTTATGTTTTGCCCCACTATTTTAATTTATTCAGGGTGTTTTGGGGGCCTTAGTATGTACACCACTTTATATATTCTTTTTCTTTTTAATCGGAAAGCAGTATAGAAACTTTGCAACTAAATAAAAAAAACTTTCTAAAGGGAACAGATTAACATCTTTTTTTAAAAAGTTTTTAACGTTGTTTTGTTTTAAAGTTTTAATTTAATGTTTGTTTTAATGTATTTTAAGGTCTTTTTATGATGTTTTAAAGTGTTTTTAGAGTTTCTGTTTGCTGCCCTGGACTTCTGCTGGGAGGAAGGGCGGATATAAATCAAATAATAAAATAAAATAAACATCTCACACATATTACCAGCATATGACAGTGGACTTCTTTCATAATATTTGAGGATCATAATGTGGGTGGTGTAGTGGTTAAGGTGTTGGACTATGACCTGGGAGACCAGGGTTCAAATCCCCACATAGCCATGAAGCTCACTGGGTGACCTTGGGCCAGTCACTGCCTCTCAGCCTCGTGAAAACCCTATTCCTAGGGTTGTCATAAGTCGGAGTCAGCTTGAAGGCAGTACATTTACATTTAATGTGGGTGGAGGAGGTAAACGAATGTTGTTTTATTATTACATTTTTAAAAAAGTAAGCCTGAGGAGTAAGTTCTCACAATTTTAATGAGCCAGTCTTTACCTGTGTCACTAATCCTAGGTAAACTAATAATAAATTTCACAGGATTTATCTAGCAGCATGAACAGCATTAATCCATGGGGTTGTTTTGATAAATTATAGTTCAACAACAAAGCCAAAAATGACTAATTAAAAAGTTGATAAGAGAAATACTTATTGTAAATGTAGAATAACTGCATAAAAGTTACATGACCACCTAGTGAACTATGCTGCTAGTGACCTTGCACAAAAGAAATAGAAAAAAAGAAAATTCTCCATATGAAGTACAAACAAAATTAAATTAAATTAATATTGCTCAGCTATTTCATTTTTACTTGTCACCTTTATGTTGCTTTTTAAATGAAGCAATTCTGAACAAAGATGCTTGATTTTAAAACAAGGAAATTTAGGAAGGTGTTTCAGTTGGTCTACTCCATGTATGACTAGCATGAGATACAACACAGTGTTCTTTCCTAACTAGAGCTACGGTAACTGGAGCCACTGTGTTTCTGAATTTAACACATTTCAGTATTTATGATGAAATATTGCCAGCCATGTGAGTGTTGCTTCTTATCCCCCAAACCTCCCCTTTCTAAATGGAGGGAAGCATTATGTATTTCTAGATTCCACCTCATTCTGGAAATTCATGAGATTTAGGGATAGGCCCCTAACTAAAGAAAATTTGGGATCTTCTGCTTTGAATCACCACAATATTTTTGATATTGCAAAGCACACCCACCCTCCTTTGCAGGTATAGTCACAGGGATCCCTTCAAATACAAGAAGCCAACAGCTTGATTAGAAAACAGCACTGAATGATCTATAAAATATTACATTTTGGACTTTTTAGTAAGCTACTTTGTGGTTTCATTACAATCAAGCGGTATATACATTTTGTTAAATAATAAACAGACAACCATATAATACTGTTACTTTTGTAGTTCCCATCTGAAATGTTCCTTTCAATAACTTTGGTGGTAGTAATCTAATAATATGAAAATTACATTCAGTTCATTGTCAGAAAAAAAGCTATTTTATTTCATCCAGGGCTTACAATTAGACATTTTTCCGTCACTCACTCGATTTGTGACAGCAACTTCCATCAAACATGTATTTCCTGATATATGGTCTCAGCCAGCAGACTGACACTTAATGAAACACTGGAGACAATCAATATTTTTGTGATTAGCCAGGGTTGCTGGTTTACTGTGGTTTACTATGAACAAGCAGCATGCTTATCCAGGCATCTTGGTGACTTCTGTTTCGCTCTTCCCCAGGCATGAACAGGAGAAATAAAGGCCCAAACTTCATACACCAGCACGCTGTTCATCAAGGTAAGCCACAAGAAGCCAAAAACTCTGGCTCACCAGGATGTGCAAATGAGGCCACTACTAATGATACACAGCCAACTTTGTTTTGGGAGAAAGGTAGGGTAAAAAATAATGCTAAATAAAAACAAATAAATCAAAGCACATAACAATGCACACCATTATTTAAACGACAGAGAAGGAAGTACTCACCATGTATAATCAGAACATACTCTGCGCTGTTTAGTCCAATAGAATTTGCTGCTTCACATCGATATGTACCATTGTCCGTTTTATTTAGGACATTAATGTTTAGCTCCCTACCGGTGACAACCATTCTTTCTGGATCTGGTAAATCTCCACCATCCTTTGTCCATAATACTGGATCTGGCCTATTAAATAAAAATAAATAAACCAACTTAGCATTATTTTCAAAATATCATGCCAAATAAACCCAGCATGGGTTCTTTATGTAGCAAACCTTAAGATCAATAAAAAATTAAGCAATTAATAGACATTAGAGCTAAACAACATCATTCACCATTAAATATTATTTTTCAGTTATATGAAATGCTGGAAAAGTAATATTCATTACTTTAATTGCCTTAAAACTTGTAATGATTTCCAATCCAATTGTTGAAACGTTCATGATTAAATTTCCTATAAAACGTTAATTGTGTTTTTAAAGTATATCTCTGGATACTTTCTTTTTGAAAAATTCCTCCAAGTGATACTTAATCAGAGAAAAAATTATCATTAATAGGGTATCTGAGGCAGTTTTGTAAGGGTATGTTCTTGTCCATTATGTTAATTACATATTATTCTTTTAAAACTATGCTTATATAAACAGAGGCCAATCTCCAAGTGCCCCTTCTGGCAAAAGTACAACAGGTGATGACAGGTGGGTCTTTCCATTGGTGGGCTCCCTGCTTATGGAATGCTCTCTTCAAACAGACTCAGTTGGCACCTCCATTATCACCTTCTCAGCACCAGGCCTTTGAATGTTTTTTAGCAATGTTATTGCCATTGCTCTTGAGTATTATTTTAGTTTTATTAATTTTACTCGTGATTGTGTTTATACCGCTGTGGAAGGTGGTTCTGAATGCTGTGGTGGTTACTGTTTTTAGTGGTTCAACTTCTTGTGTTGTTTTTATATTTCTTACATTTAATTGATTTGTTATTGAAGTGTAATGGTTATTTTTATTGTAAGTCACCTTGAGACTCTGGTGTAAAACAATGAAAAGAACTATAATAATAATAATAATATATCATCATCTAGCCGCTTTGGGACAATTTGAAATCTTAACAGCAACTAGCCTTATACTAAGCATACATACATAGTTGTACCTTGCCAAAGATTCCTGAGTAAGCCTAGCCATCATGGAATAAGAAGGGAGGTCCTCCTGTGGAACAGTAATGGGATAAGAAACAGGAAACAGATAGGAATAAATGCACAGTTCTCCCAATGCAGGGATGTAGAAAGTGGCATCCCCTAAGGATCAGTACTGGGACTTGTACTTTTTAATTTGTTCATAAATTATTTAGAGTTAGGGGGTGAGCCTGGAGGTGATCAAGTTTTCTGGTCACATCAAATTGTTCAGGGGAGTTATAACAAAAAGAAATTGTGAAGAGCTTCCAAAAGATCTTTCTAAACAGAGTGCAAAGTGATGCACATGGGACAAAAATATCTTAATTTCACATATACACTCATGAGACCTGAACTGGTGAAGAATGACCAGGAATTAGACCTTGGGGTCATAGTGGATACCTTGATGAAGATGTTGACACAGTACGTGGCAGCCGTGGAAAAGGAAAAATCCATGCTAGGAATCATTGAGAAAGGAATTGAAAATAAAACTTCCAATATAAGTGCACAATCACACTTGGAATACTGTGTACAGTTCTGCTGGCCTCATCTCAAAAAGGATACTATACAGCTGGAAAAGAATCAGAAAAGTGCAACCAGAATGATCAAAGGGATGTAGCAACTCTTCTATGAGGAAGGGTTGAGCTTTTTAGTTTAGAGAAAAGACAAATGAAAAGAGATGTGCTAGAGGTGAATAAAATTATGCATGGAGAAAGTGGATTGAAAAATGTTTTTCTTCCTCTTTCATCACTCAGGAATATCTAACTAAGCTGAACGATGGACGCTTCAGGACAGACAAAAGAATTCTTCACACAGCACAACTATGGAATTTGCTCACAGAAGATGTAATAATGGCCACCAACTTGGATGGCTTTAAAAGGGATTAGACAAATTCATGGATAATAAGGTTATCAGTGGCCACTAGCCATGATAGCTATATTCTACTATTGGAGGCAGTATTCTTCTGAGTGCCGGTTGCTGGAAACCATGAGTGGGGAGAATGTTGTTGTACTTAGGTCCTGCTTTCAGGCTTCCCATAGGCATCTGGTTGGCCACTGTGAAAACAGGATGCTGGACTAGCTAGCCATAGGCCTGGTCTAGCATGCTCTTCTTATCATAGAATCATAGAATAGTAGAGCTGGAAGGGGCCTATAAGGCCTATACAGCTTGGTGCCAGAATACTCGAAAGATCTTATATACCCAATCAATCGTTGTGCTCTGCAGGTGAGGGCCTCCTGCAGATAATATCTTATCAGGAGATCCATTCTGCACAGCATAGGAAGTGGACTTTAGTGCTGTAGCACCGACTGTTTGGAATTCCCTTCCCTTAAATATTAGACAGGTACCATCTCTGTTAAGTAGAGACTTATCCCAGTCTGTGTCTGTGTTGGAATTGCTTTTTAAAGATGTTTTTAAAGTGGTTTCTTAAAATATTTTTAAAAGATGTTTTGTTTTAATATGTTTTAAAGTTTTTTAAGATGTTTCAGAGTGTTTTTAGTATTTTTGCTTGCTGCCCTGGGCTCCTTCTGGGAGGAAGGGTGGTATATAAATTTCATTTAAAAAAAAATAAAAATTCTGTGAAGGGATATACATGTTTAACATATAGTGTGACTCCGCTCCCTTTCTATTCCTCCTGTTCTTTTTGAACACATTATATCCTTCAATTGCTGTATTCCAGTCATGGAAGTACCTTTGTTGTTGTTATGTGCCTTCAAGTTGATTACGACTTATGGCGACCCTATGAATCAGTGACCTCCAAGAGCATCTGTCAGGAACCACCCTGTTCAGATCTTGTAAGTTCAGGTCTGTGGCTTCCTTTATACCTATCAAGTTGTATTTACTCTCCTGTATTAAGAATTCAAGTATATCCTATTTGTTTCCCATACTCTTAGCATTAGTATACAAACATTGTAGACCATGTGATTTATATTCACTCAGGCAAAAAAACCTTGTGGTTTAAGGATGTACCTATAGCCAACAGATATTTCTATCAAACTTTAAAAAGCAGAGGAAATGGGCAGCTATAGTGAATGCACCACAGGAGCAGGGCACTTGGTCTCCTCTCTGAGATATTGGACTACCCTACAAATCTGTCAAAATGCAAACACAATATGAGTTGGTCTTTCACAGTCCAATCCACTTCCTGTGTAGCTTGGAAGAATTTGGTAACATTAGTGAATTTGCCCGCTTTTTAGTTTGGGAGGAAAGAAATGAGATCCTGTGCAAGTTTACTGAGAATGGATTTATTGCTTATTGAGTTCAGTGGGATTTACTCCCCTGCAATCATGCTTAGGATAGGTGAAACTGACCACAGGAGATAGGGAGGGGAGGAGGCAGGAGGGGGAGGAGGAGGGTAGGTTTGATCATTTGCATGTTTATTGAGTTCAGTGGGACTTGCTCCCATGCAATCATGCTTAGGAGAGGTAAAACTGACCATAGGGAGGGAAGCCTGGAGTGAGCAGGGGAGGAGGAAGAAGGAAGAGGAGAGGAGAGAAGGGAGAGGAGAGGGGAAAGAGAGAAAAGGCAGGTCTGATCATTTGCATGCTTGTTGAGTTCAATGGGATTTACTCCTGTGCAATCATGGCTAGGATGGATAAAACTGACCATGAGGGAGGAGGAGGGAGAGGGGAGAGTAGAGGGAAGAAGGGGAAGAGGGGAGCAGAAGGAGCGGGAGAGGGAAGGAAGGGATTGGCAGGGGAGGGGGAGGGGGTGAAGGAAGGGAGAGGGAAGTGCAAAAGGGAGAAGAGAGGAGGGAGGAGGAGGGGAGGGCAGGTTACATTATTTGTATACTTATTGAATTCAGTGGGATTTACTCCCGTGCAATCAAGCTTGAAAATGAAATGGAGTGCCTTCAAGTCAATTCCAACTTATGGCGACCCTATGAATAGGGTTTTCATGGTAAGTAGTATTCAGCTGTGGTTTACTATGCCTTCCTCTGAGGCTGAGAGGCAGTGACTGGCCCAAGATCACCCAGTGAGCTTCATGGCTGTGTGGGGATTTGAACCCTGGTCTCCCAGGTCGTAGTCCTAGGATAGGTAAAAATGACCATGCAGAGGAGGAGAGGAGGGGGAGGGACAGAGAGGAGGAAAAGAAGCACGAGGGGGAAGGATGGGATTGGAAGGGGATGGGGGAGGGAGGGGGCAAGAAGGTGGGAATAGGAGGGAGGGCAGGTTTGATCATTTGCATGCTTTTTGAGTTCAGTGGGATTTACTCCTGTGCAATCATGCTTAGGATATGTGAAACTGACCTGAGGGAGGGGTTGGGGGATGAGGAGGGCAGGAAGGGGTTGGGGAGGGGAGTCCATGGATCTTCTCGGCATACTTGGGTTTCAATCCCTCACAGCAGGGAGTCTCCCACTCCTCCTCCTCCTCCTCTTTCTACTACTTTTTCTTGTTGTGGGGCGTGGTTTCATTGCCTTTGCTTGACTGAGCTTCAGCATCTCACTTGCTGTTGCACCTGTAATTCTTCCTCTGTAGGCTGTCCTCCAATCTCATCCTCAAATGCCTGAAAGCAGTTCTATAGTTCCACCAGTGCAGGGTGTCTTCTAGCTCTTCTGCTCCTAACTGTCACTCCTTTTCAATGGAGTCCTCAACACTCTCCTCTTCTGCTTCAATGTGCTGTTGTTGCTCCACCTCCTATCTTCTCGTTGTTGTTGTTCGAGCATTCTGTCTAAGAAGACTTTATCTTCTCTCATACTCTTGAGTGTGGCCATCCGCTGCTCTATGCCTCTCACTTTCTCTTCCAACAGCGCTACCAGCTTGCATTTGCACATGTATGCCATATTGTTCTCAGGTAAGAAAACAAACATTACACACACCTTGCAGTTCACCACCACTGGAGTGTCCTTTCTGTCCATAGTCTCTATTGCCTTTTGTTGCTTTCTTCCGACTTTTATTGGAATGGCCTGTGTTTTCCCCTGTCCTCCTTGAAGAAAAACAGGAGAATCCCACTGATATGTGCTTCGTGCTACAAGATTTTTTTTGTTAGGTACCTCCCCTTTGACCTCCCCTGCTGAATTCCACTGCCAAACTCCTGTTAGCTCTCCCTAGTTGCTCGCTCTGTTTGCTTGCTCTCTGAGAGCTGGCTCACTTGTATATCCTCTGGACCAGCTGAGATAGCTCTCTCCGCTCTGCTCAGTTAGGAGTCAAGAAACAGAATGAAACTCCCAGCGCACACAGCTGCTATTAGTAGCAGTCAGTAGTTACCAGGCCTATGTCCCTTCAGTCAACAGCTATCAGGCCATGCCTCTTCCACTCAAACTGCTATGGAGCCCTTCAGCCTTTCCATCCTTATGTACTTATGTTCACTATCATGCGTATGCTTGCACAGAATGGAGTACCAGTGTGATACAATACCACAGACCACAATGTCATAGTGACCAGAGCTTGGAAGTAACTAGTTACAAGTAACGAATTACTTGTAATTCATTACTTTTTCGAGTAACGAGTGGGTAATTCCTTTACATTTTGATTGTAATAGAACTAGGTGTAATTTTACTACTTTTGTGGAGTAATTGTAACGTTTCCAGAATTACTTTTGGGCATTACTTGAGGGGGGGCAGGGGAAGTCTTCTGCCCCTCTGATTTGTGGATGAAAATAATGTGTCTCAAATTGGGCTTCTGTGCAGTATTGCTCTTTCCTCATGCTCTGTGGATGAGTAGGAGGCGATGCAGGAGGCGGCGGAGAGTGAGATGGGGTGGAGTGGAGAAAACAATTATTTTACAAAATGGATAGTGGTGGTGAAGAATGGAGTGGAGGGGAAAAGGATCTGGAGGTCAAGAACATGGATAAAGGAGGAGGAGGAGGCAGCAGCAGAATGGAGATAAAGAACTGTGGAGGTGAAAGATGATTGTGTGTGTGTGTGTGTGTGTGTGTGTGAGAGTGAGTGAGAGAGAGAGAGAGAGAGAGAGAGAGAGAGAGAATACTGTGTTTGCACTTGGCACACTAAGTGGCCTCCACCACCCTCTCTGGCTACTGTGCTGCATTTGTAGTATTTTAACTTTTTTGCATCTCAGGGGAAAATGTTTGCTTGAGTGAGTGTTCCTTAGTTGGTGGCAGGGCAGGGTCCGGGAGGTGGTTAAGTGAGAGAGATTATGCTGGCTGGCTGAGTGGAGGGGTTGCACTTGGTTTGGCATGCAAAGATCTGAGTAGTGGCCTCAGCCTCCCTTCCCACCACTCTTACCAGCAGAGAGACCACCATTGCTATCTTATGAATAAAAATAATTATTCTACTACCTCTGTATGTGTGTGTTTATTTTTACTGTTGTTTTAGGCTACTTACATGTGCAGCAGCCAAGGCCAGCACCTTGTAGGCTTTTTTAAAAAGTAACTGAAATGTAATTGTAGTGATTACTTTGGAGGAAAAGTAAAGTAATCAGTTACTTTCAGAGCAATTGTAATTGTAACAGTAATTACTACTTCGTTTGGCCATGTAACTGTAACTGTAATTTATTACTTTTTAAAAGTAATCTTCCAAGCTCTGATAGTAACATTATAGGAATAAAGTTATACAGGCACATATGACTGTTCCACTATTTAAGACTTGGATGAAAACAGTAAGCTTTTACAAGGCAATAGAGTGTGTAGGTAGATCATCACAGACTGCTAAAAGGTACAGAGAAAGAAAAGCTAAAGAAAGGTGAGCACCAGATCTTCATAATAGTAATGAGGTGAAATTAAAATGCATGGGGATAAAAATGGAAGTGCAATAAAACTAGGCGAACTGGGACATACCAGAGAATTGGGGAAGAGAATGAATCTTTAAAGGTTTGGTGAGAATAAAGTCATCCTCAAATAGGAACTATGGAGAACCAAAAAGTAATTAATAAGAAAGATTTGAGATAGCTTGGAGAATTCTATGGTAGTGTAAAATTCTAGAGCATTTCTATTTTTTATATTGCTTTGTCCTAAAGCCTCAGGATGAAAGCAATATAAATATAAAATCTATTTTTACTAATATAACAAAAAATCTAACAATATATAATATTTTAATGCCGTAGCATATTAAATTATAACATTCATAGTAAACGATGTGAGAAATAAACAGAAGCCCCAAATATTAACCCACAAATCACTACCCATATGACCCCAATTCAACTTTTCATTCAAATGAAACTCCAACAATACTGCAGATGTTTTAATGTGGCAGGTTATGAAAATAAAAGAATGAAAAACCAGAAGAGCTGCTTTAGTTTTTAGTGTGCAAATGTGTGATGTCATATCATATGCATGCATGATAAAAGGTGTACGTGAGGGAGTGGCTGCTTTTTAATGCACATTCTAGTTTACTGCTAACTAGAGAATGCTAACCAATTGCAAACTGAAATTGTGCCTTACACAGTTGTGTCTAGTCTTTGAACTCTTACCTTCCCTATTCAGATGAAGAAGGGAAGATGACAGGCACACTCTAGCAAACAGTAAACTAGCATATTTTTTATTGACATCCAAATAGTATGTTTCCTGGTGTAACCAAAACAAAAACAAAAAACCAAATCAATCTCAAATGCCCATGCACTGTAAGATATATCTGCATAAATTTTACAGAATGGCAAGAAGAACGTTAGGAAGAATATTAGAATATTAGAAGAATATTAGGCAGGTGCCATCTCTGCTATCTTTTTGGTGCCTTTTGAAGACTTTCCTCTTTCAACAAGCCTTTTAGGTTGAGACCTATCCCAGTCTGCGCCCGTGTTAGAATTGCTTAATATGTTTTTTAATAATGTTTTTAATCCTTTTTAAAAGTTTTTTTTAAAAAAATGTTTTTAACGCTGTTTTGTTTTAATGTAATTTAAAATATGTTTTTATGCTGTTTTAAAGTCTTTTTAGCGCTTTGTTTGCCACCCTGGGCTCCTGCTGGAAGGAAGGGCGGGATACAAATTGAATAATAAATAAATAAATAAACAAGATATGCATTATCTGCCCACCACTTAACAGATTCATGACCATAATTTTTAAAGCATCTTTTAGAGATGTTTTGGAAAACTATGTAACACATAAATTAAACAAGTAAATTATCCTAGATGTGAAACCTCACACAAATACAAATAATCAAAACAATGATAGAATTATATGGATCTGTTTCAATCTGGGTTCAGGCTGAGTTTTGGGACTGAATCCACTTTGGTCGCCTGATGGATGACCTGTATCAAGAACAGGACAGGGGGAGTGTGACTCTTCTTCTGCTTCTTGATCTATCTGAGGCTTTTGATACCATTGACCATGGTATCCTCAAGAAATGGCTCTGTGGGATGGGTATTTGTGGGCACTGTTTTATAGTGGTTCCACTCTTACCTACAGGGTTGTGTCCGGAGAGAAGTGGGAGACTGTTTCAGCTCCACAGTCTTTGTGCTATGGTGTACCACATGGTACACTCTTATCCCCAATGCTGTTTAACATCTTAAGCCAGTCAGTGCGATTATCTGGAGTTTTGAGGTAAAGTAGAATCAGTATGCTGATGACATGTAGCTCTACTTCCCATAATATATGAGTCAGGAGAGGCTGTGCGTAATCTTGTTTGTTGTATGGGCACAGTGGTATACTGGATGAGGGCTAATAACCTATGCTTGAATCATGGGAAAATGACAGAACTGTGGGTTGGTAGTTCTCATGTCTGGGAGACTGGCCAGTTGCCTGTTTTGAAGTGGGGGTGCAGTCTGTCTAAAAGAACAAGTTTGGACTCTGTGGGTGCTCCCATATCCATCTTTGTTGCTGGAGGCTTAGGTAGCCTCAGCCTTTTACCAACTACGTATGGTATGCCAACTATGGCTGTTAATAAGAACAGCCTGTTGGATCAAACCAATGGCCCATCTAGTTTAGCATTCTGTTCTCTCAATGGTTAACCAGTTGCCTTTGGACAGGGATAGTCTGGGTCATAATGATTCATATATTGGTAACCTGAAGACTTCATTATTCCAATATGTTATATGTGAGCAACCCTTGGCCTGGTCCAGAGGCTTGAGCTGGTGCAAAATCCTGTGGCTAGACTGATGATGGTGACAGACTATTGTCAGCACATAACTCCCATGCTCAAAAGCTTGCACTGGCTGTCCATATACTACAAGCCACGTCTGAGGTTCTTGTATAATTTACAAGGTCCTTATCAACTTAGGATACCCGATCCCTTATATCCCATCCCAATAATAAGCTCTTCAGGGGAGTCAATGTTAGTGGGTCCTCTCTTGGTATGAACCAGGAATCATGCATTCAATATTGTGGGCCCAATTTTAAGGAGCTGCATTTCAGCTAAGTTCAGACCCCTTCCCTGTTGAACTTCTGGTGCTTACTGATGGCCTTTTCATTCTGGCAGGCTTTTAAATTGAATTCTGATTTTATAGTTTTAACTCATTTTTAGTCATTGAGTCTTGGGTATACTGCTTAGAGATGACTGTAATTAAGTAGTATATAAATTGCTGAAATAAATAAACAAATAAATGTTATTATCATAGAGAAATAACAATGATGGGCACAGCAACATTAAACCCCAGATCCATTGGCTGGAGGGGGTTATGAAGGAAAGGAGGTACCTCTCTGCTGGTGGAGTAGATGTTAATTATAGCAACCACAAACATCTCTAGAATATTTCCAGGGCCCCTCCAAAGTTCTCAATTCCCATGAGCCTCACCCAGCACAATCAAGTCCATCAATATCTGGAGTGCCATAGGTTTCCCAACACTGCTCTGTGATGTTATGTGCTATAATTAACAATTAAGCATGAGAGATGCATAAAAAAAGAAGTTTAAAGTTTCAGAACGAAGCCTTACAAACATAGTAGATATATATTTGGAACCTATGAGTCATATATTGCCTGCCCACGCTTTAGCAGATTCAAGCTCATAATCTCAAAAGCACATCTTAGGAGAATTCTGCAACAGTCAAACAAATAAAGTAATGTATGAGTGAAAAGTCCCACAAAGGCAAATCATCAAAATGATAACAAAAAAATTAGCATAACAAATGATAGGTAGAGCAATCCTAACCCACAGATCTGCTGGCTAGAGGGAACTAGGAAGATGCAGAAGTGCCTCTCCAATGGCAGAGGTTTGCTGGCAGAGGGGGGCATCAGCTGTGGAGACCCCTGCTGTACCTGCAAAGAGATCGTGCTTCTTTGGATCCAACATGATAGTTTTGTGTTGCTCATGCTTCTTTTCTCATCCTGCTCCTGCTTATTGGATCCAACACAGTATTTCCCTTATTCATTCAGGGATATAAGATAAGCAGCTCCCTCCACTTTGTTGTCAGGAGAGCAAAATGCTACCACCGTTATATGAGTGAATCCTTTGCACTATGGCTCCAAATGGTTCCATTTTGACTGGTAAAAAGAAAGTTGTGTAAAGAGTTGGCTGCAATGGGAAAATGAAGAATGTTTCTCTGTCAACATGGAAAAGGGAGTGGCTCCATCCACTTTACACCTAAGATGTGTGCAATTTGTTTTTACTGTCTTTAATACTGAATTTTAAATTGTTGTAACCTGCCCTGGGACCTACTGGTGATGGGCAGATTAATAAACTGAACTGCTGCTGCTGCTGCTGCTGCTGCTACTACTACTACTACTACTAGCATGGGATCTCCAGACCCTTGACAGCTACCACCCAGTTCCAAGCTAATAAAATTTTAGTGTTCTTAGTCCTGAGGAGGAAAAAAACTGAACACAAAGTACTATATGCACTATAAAAAAACCAAGGAAAAGCCAGTCATTTAGAACCACCCCCTTTTGTGAGTTAATGAGGTGCCTTCCAGGACCAGCTCTTTTGGGTACATCTAGCCTCTGACCACCCAAGTCTATAATTGCCCTAGCATGCTAGGATTTGCCTCAGTTCAACACTTCACCATAGGAATTCCTTCTTCCCTCCTGGCATTTATTAGAGACATTTACGGGACAATCTAAGAATCTGAAGGATTGGCTTGTCCATAGTAACACCAGCTTTCCTTCTGGCTCTTGACAGCCAGTCCTAAGGAATGCCTCTGCACCCATAGGGCACCACCCCTGTGGTCACTGTGCTTTCTGCAAGTACATCTGCAGGTGCTAGTCTTTTCCTAATCCTGTTGACAACGGGTCTATTTCCTTCATCACTTTTTCACATGCAGTAGTACTAATTAGGGTTGCCAGGTCCATGGCCTGAGACTGATCCTGTATCTTTAGGAGAAGAGAAAGTCAGGCAAGTGCAGGTGTTCTTGCAACACTGTAATGAGAAAAACCACAAGGTGGAATTCTCCCTTTCCCCTGCACAACTTTTAAAGATACAGAAGACCTCTTGGTTGCCAGGCCCGGCCTCCAAGAGGTCTTCTGTATCTTTGCCTATTAATGAATTCATGCAATTGAGTGCCCTCGTAAAAAACTGTAGATAGGACAAACAAAACAATCTTTTAAAAAATGTGTTAGTGAACACTTGAGGAATATCTGAAATAACAGAGTTGAGTCTCCCCTAGTGGTCAATGCCAGCGGACATGCTGTCAGCAAATTGGTCTTTTGGACTATGCAAAAAGTGCACTGTGTAAATAAAAAGATCTTATTAAAAAGGGACCTGTTTTGGATACTCCAGTTCAGAAGTCTGTGCCCCGCAGCTCTGAATGAAGACCTAGATGTTATGTGCTATTGTAGGGAGCACACAGTTTTTAGAAGCAACTACAACATAAACAAAACATGACCAAAAAGTTCTTCTGCCTTAGCCTTGGCAGCAGGCTATTTTGCAATACCATGTACATTTAGTTATGAGTATACCTTCTACTTTGCTTGTAAATAAACATAAGTACATTGTGTCCTTAAGAACCCAGAAAATGACATCATCTGGACTGGTTTGTTTTATCCACATGAATGAATATGGTTTTACATTGCAGCATCCTCTGAAACTAGTTGCTTCTTCGAATCTTACCTTTCAATTTTATGAGGAATTTGTCTTATGTATCCATAAGGTATGTGAGTTTTCCTTTTAATATTGATGATCTTTTGGTTGTCCTCTCCCTGTTGTTTTATAATATGTATGACAGTACAATGCAGTGTATTGTTTAGTGGAATATTTTTTACTTGGTTTGTTAAGCATTAGTATTTGTTCACAACATTGTAACAGTTTCAATAATTTTAATTTGAGGGTGTATTTATTTACTCTTTCAGATTACCCTTGAATCGCAGTTGAATCACAGGAGGTATCCAGAGCACAGCCTTGTCCTGATTGTTTGGATGAGTTTCAGTTGGTGCAGCTCGAGGATGTTGACAAGGTGCTTGGACAGGTGCGCGCGACCACTTATGCTCTGGACCCTTGCCCCTCATGGCTAATAAAAGCTAGCAGGGATGGAACAGCTGGTTGGGCCAGGGAGGTGATTAATGCCTCACTGCGAGAGGGAGTAGTCCCTGGCTGCCTAAAAGAGGCGGTAGTGAGACCACTTCTGAAAAAATCTTCCCTAGACCCAGAAGATTTTAATAACTATAGACCGGTGGCAAATGTCCCATTCCTGGGCAAGGTTCTGGAACAAGTGGTTTCTAGCCAGCTCCAGACACTCTTGGATGAGACCGATTATCTGGATCCATTTCAGTCGGGTTTCAGGCCTGGTTTTGGCACGGAGACAGCCTTGGTCGCCCTGTATGATGACCTTTGTCGGGAGAAAGACAGGGGGAGTGTGACTCTGCTGATTCTCCTTGACCTCTCAGCGGCTTTTGATACCATCGACCATGGTATCCTTCTGGGGAGACTTGCTGATCTGGGAGTAGGAGGCACTGCTTGGCGGTGGTTCTGCTCCTACTTGGCGGGTTGCCTCCAGAAGGTAGTGCTTGGGGAACATTGTTCGGCACCCTGGGTTCTCCAGTATGGAGTGCCGCAGGGGTCAGTTCTGTCCCCCACGCTTTTTAACATCTATATGAAGCCGTTGGGTACGGTCATCAGGAGCTTTGGAGTGCGTTGCCATCAGTATGCTGATGACACGCAGCTCTATTTCTCCTTTTCATCTTCTTCACGTGAGGCTGTCAATGTGCTGAACCGTGCCTGGCTGCGACAATGGACTGGATGAGAGCTAATAAACTGAGGCTTAATCCAGACAAGACTGAGATGCTGCTAGTAGGAGGTTCTTCTGACCGGATGGTGGATGTTCAACCTGTTCTGGATGGGGTCGCACTCCCCCTGAAGGAGCAGGTTCGCAGCCTGGGAGTTGTTCTTGATTCATCCCTGTCACTTGAGGCTCAGGTAGCCTCGGTGGCCCGGAATGCTTTCTACCAACTTCGGTTGGTAGCCCAGCTGCGCCCCTATCTGGACAGAGAAAATCTCGCTGCAGTTGTCCATGCTCTGGTAACCTCCAAATTAGATTACTGCAATGTGCTCTACATGGGGCTGCCTTTGAAGACGGTTCAGAAATTGCAGCTCGTGCAAAATGCAGCGGCCAGACTATTGACACGGACAAGGCGGTCCGAACACATAACACCGATTCTGGCCCACTTGCATTGGCTGCCTATATGTTTCCGGGCTCGATTCAAAGTGCTGGTTTTAACCTATAAAGCTTTACACGGCTTGGGACCACACTACCTGATGGAACACCTCTCCCAATATGAACCTACCCGTACACTGCGCTCAACATCGAAGGCCCTCCTCCAGGTGCCTCCTCAGAGGGAGGCTCGGAGGATGACAACAAGAAAGAGGGCCTTCTCAGTGGTGGCCCCCGAATTGTGGAATGATCTTCCTGACGAGGCACGCCTGGCACCAACATTACTATCCTTTCGGCGCCAGGTTAAAACTTTCCTCTTCTCCCAGGCATTTTAGCATTTTAGTATTTTAGTATTTAGTATTTTAATATGTGTTTTCATCTGTCTTAAAATGTTACAATTTTGAAATTTGGATGTAGTTTTAAAATTGTTTAAATATGTGTTTTAATTGTGGATGGAAGTTTTAGTTTGTGCACTGCCCAGAGAGCTTCGGCTATGGGGCGGTATAGAAATTTAATAAAATAAATAAATAAATAAATAAATACCCTTGACAAAGGGTTTGGTGATAACCCAAAATGTGTTGGGCCAGACTAAATTATCTTTAATATTTCAACACCTCTGCAGTGTCATTTGGCCTCAGCACCTTAAGGACTCTCCTCTCCCTGGTTTGTGTGCACATTGGTGCCTCCCTGTCATTCCTGGAGGAACCCTGGAACTATTACTTCACTTAAACCACCCAGTAGCCCATGAAATTTCAGGGACATGCTACGGAATAGATCCTCCAATCTTCTGTCAAGAGCAATATCTAGTCCTGTTTTCATTGTGTTTTCAGTACATTCCCTAAATAGTAGCTTTCCCTGATCCTCACCTTGTTGAATGACAAACCCTTTTGAAACTAAATTTGATCTCAATAGCAGTTTGTGTTCTGGTAAGGAAGGGTCTTTTTGTTGTAAGAATAGCTTATTGGATAATGAGAATAACAATTAATGATAATGCTTGGAATGAGACAGCATACAAATAAAAAATGCATGTTTAAATAAAATATGGATGTGCCTTTAGGATTCTCAGAGGTAAGAACTCAATTTTTTTTAAAAAATGCAGCTGTATTTTACTTCTACAGTTTGAAAGGGAAGGTAAGATAGAATGATGTTCCCCATCATTATATAACATTCTAAGAGATTTTGTCTGCCTTTGGGAGAATAAAAGGAAAAGAGAAGAAGCAAAGTTTATTTAGCTTCCCTGTCCCATCTCCTGTTAATATCTCTGAAAGAAAGAATGGACAGGATGGCATCTCCCACATTTCCTGTACAGAAGCCAATTGTACTACCTGTTGAATCTTACTTCAACACTAGTGACGAAACAATATCATCCACCTGAGGCATCAGGCCAGATTAGGGAGCTCAGGAGAGGCCATGTGGCAAAAGAGGAGAATGGCTGGGAAAGGGGGTCAAGAAAAAGAACTGGGGGTTCCTTCCTAGTAGGGTCTGCTACTCAAGGCAGTCACCTCACTTTGCCTAATGGTATACTACAAGTAACACTTATCACACAGTTGCCTTTTGAGTACAAGCTTTTTCTGTCACTAATTGCCAGTAGGGGGACCTCATCTGGATTGAGACCCTGGCATGGGGATGGCTTGACTCTCCAGACTGGGAATGCATGAAGGAGCAAAGGGTTAATGATCCCCTATCCTATGTCAGGATCCTGATCTGGTTCAGGTACACTGTGCTAGCAATTTGTGAATGAAAAAGTTTGCACTCAAAGGGGCAACTGTGATAGATATCATCACACGTAGTTTCACCGTTAATTTAGCCCTGAGAAAGGAGCTCTTGTCACATCACATGGATTATACCCACCTGTACTGATAGGGGGTCAGGGACACTGCAGAGCTCAGATAGTCTCTAACACATGGAAGGAAAGCTGCCTTGTGAGGATCTATCAGATGGATAAATTTTCTGTGAATGTGTGTCAAACGCAATGGGAGGGACAATATTTTGTGTGTTGTGTAGAATGACAAAGTGCCTAAGGCTTTTTGCAATGATTCTATAACCTGCCTATATAGATTTTCTACATTATTTAAACCCAAGCTAAAGCAGAATGTTTCCTTATCCTACCATGCTTACAGCCAGTCAGTGTTTCTATAATTGTAACACAAGCAGGAATTGTGCCAGCTGGATCAGACAACAGGTCTGCTGAGTCAGATATAAGAAAGAGCAATGATGGGACACAGCATAGAATAAAATGTCTCATGTCTGAGAAATGTCACCATAGGAACTGTCCCTGTGAGACTGCTGAACTCAATCCCTAAGTGAACTTGGCTTGCATCTTGCACTTTTGGCTTTTCCTGTGCCTATTTATTTTTATCTTCTCCTATTTCCTATTTTAAACTCAATTACATCACAGTACCATCAGGACTATAGGAATAAAATGAAGGTGTCCTCCACAGGAATACAACAGAGGTGCTTTCCACTGTACAAATGTGAAGCACAGTTGCTTGGGAGTAAGATCATTTTGTTATAAAAAGGAATAATATATTTTTAAAGTGAAAATAATAAAAATGAGCATTTGTAACCCAGCCTGATGCTCTCTGACTAAAAAATGTTTTTTTACATAAGAAGAAAGGATGTTGCAGTGACCAGAGTTGCAGTGACACCTATGCCAGCTTAACGTCTGACACAGGGCCTATTTGCTACTGCACCCATCATTTGCTGCTATCTGAGTAATCATTTGGGGGCTTCCTTGGCTATGGGGCCCTAGACTTTGGTCCTGAGGTCCAGCGCTAGCTGTGCCACTGACTGATAGCAATTGTTCCCAGCTTGGGTAGGAAAACAGACAGGTAAATTATACAAGCTATCAGTTGTATTACTCACAGAAGTGGAAACAAATATTCCTTCAGTGTAGGCTAGCAGCAATTATGCTTCCGTTGACATCAAATGTCTTCAGGAGGAAAGGAGTCTAGTTTTACTCTCTGTTTAGTGATTTATATTAGCATCCAATGAGCTCATTTCCCCAATACATTTAGTAAAAAGGAGAAAAGCAGAGTTCGTTCACAAACTCTGGAGCAAAGGGGAATATGGGCTTTATAACAATGACTAGGTTTAGTAAAGATTATCTAAAGCCAGCAAGCTAATCTTTTACTGCTTTCATAGTCCATTGGGTGGAGGGAAAAATAATCTGAGTCTGAGATCATGATGTAACAATAGTCCTATTTGGCTTTCCATTTCCCTCACATGATTACACACACTTGCCAGCCCTCCCCACTTCTGTGCATCACAGTCACCATACTTACATGAGCTGCAGTGCATTTTTCTGAAGAAAGGAGCCTCCAGTACTCTGATTATGCAGATTTCTAAATCATGGGAGAAGCCTCTACAGGAGGCTCCCTACCTAATAATAATAATAATAATAATAATAATAATAATAATAATAATAATAATAATAATAATAATAATAAATTTATGTTATTGAAGACTATAAGTATGGAGACTGTGAGGTGTTGGAAGGGGTGGGGCTTGTCGCCAGTGCCCCTCTCCCTGACTCTCCTTCATGTTTTTGTAGTCACATGAGGGAAATGAACACCTGAATAGAGCTAGCAACTAAGGGCCAAACTTTATGCGACTTTTAAGAACATTATTAAAAAGCATGCTTAGACTGATTGTGTGTCTTTGTTTACTAAAAAGCAGCCTAGGGAGCCCTAATCTGGTTTAGGGGCATATACTGTGCATGTGTGTGAAACCCTTGTTTCCTGTGCTTTTTTTTTTTTGCCAAAAATTGCCCCTTTGAAGCTATTTCCACTGATTTTAAAATAAAATAAAAATTGATCAAATCGTTTGGGAAAGGACAAATGGAACTAGCGGAAAAGGTTACCATCCCCCCGTCCTGTGATCCTGACCTGGATTAGCTGCTCTTGTGCTTTCTTTTTTGCACGCAGCCAGTCTAAACATGTTTTTGAATCATTTGCTTAAAGATATGACTTAAAGGCTACTCACTCTAATGATTGTGTCTTTAAGCACTTTTTTACTCTGGCCTCCGACACATAAAGTGTATGTTTTCGGGATTGGAATCTGCTTTAATTGTTTTTAACATTGAGTTTTAAACTGTTGTAACCTGCCCTGGGATCTGCTGGTGAAAGGCAGGTAGTAAATTTAATGATGATGATGATGATGATGATGATGTATTACACTATAGGATCTCTATAACAAAACAATGGCTATTTTCTACATGAGAGCAATGAGAGCAAATGAAAATCCAAAGTACTAAGATAAATAAATAACAATAGTCATATTGAAAACCATTCAGAGGTTTTCAGTAAACCCATGTATAAGTTATTTCAAACTACTTCTTTCTGTTTCCTTCATACATCCTCTCAACACCAAGGGCCTGTTCACCAACATTGCAGCATTATTGGAACTCTTAACCACAGTGACAGGGAAACCTCAGTGCTCCAATTATGCTTGCATGCTGGAATCATCTGGGCAGGTCAGTAGCTACACCTCTGCCTAATGTACTTCAGGGGGGTGTTGTAAGAATAAAAGGAGTGGGGAAGAACCTTTGGATGGCCTTTCGATAAGATGATGGATGTCTTCCCTCCTCTGCATTGCTGTTCTGTGCTCTTGTTTTGTTATTTTGACACTGATTATTTCATGGTTATATTTTGTTTTTAATGTAAATTATAGCCATTCTAACTAATATTTTTGCAACCCACCATTCAATGAAGGCTGGGCTAAACGTACAATAAATAAATAGCATCATGCTCAGTCTTTATGGTACTCTTTGGATGAGTGTAAATATATGGCTGTTGCTTGTCTCTCTATGGTTCAAGAACTGATAAGGGCCCACATGATCACATTTTCTGCTCTGCCTTTCCCCATAATTTCTGAACTACAAATTCCTGCTGCTTGTCTTCATTGTGGTTGAGACTCACAGGGTTCCTACATAACCATAACTTGAAGTTAATTTCAAACCCTATTTTCAAATCCTAGTTAAGCAGTAATCTTGAATAGTCTTTGCTTGTAGTTAATGCTATTGTGAATATGTCACACTTAACATTAATTAATCAATCAATATTGTCTTGTGTTGTGTTGCTATTGCTACAACAATCTAAGGCCGTAGACCTATCCACACTTACATGGAAGTAATCCCTGCTGATCAAAGCAGGATTTACATCTGAGTAAGTACACATAAGATTTTAATATAGCTACTCTTCTGAAATATCCATTTGTTGCTTAATATTGTCTTCATCTCAGTACATTACTACTTTAAAAACTGAACTGTGCATACCTTTGTTACTATAATATGTGTGGTTGCAAAATGTAAATGATGTTGATAGTTTATAAATAATTTAACTAGTATTGGGGTATGTAAAAAGGGAACTATAAAGATACAATTTTTCAAGAGACCCTTGAGGCAAAAAAATAGAACAACCAGCAATAGAAATGTCATTGTAATAGCATGACATTGTAAATCACATACACAAAAAATGTGCATTTGAAAAACAATGCAGCTGTAATCCTTTAAACAAAGTTTTAAATCGTATTTAAAAGTTTAAAACATGTTTCACTCTAGAGGATGTATGCCTTGCAAGAGTGGGTTAAGTAGTGCTGCCATTAGAAATTAACTCAAAGAAAAAAAGGTGCTAGATATATAGTACAGGGAACAATTTTATTGAAGCACAGAAACTGAGGAAAGGTAGAATAAGGTTGCTATAGGCCAGACATTGTTCCTGCTCTTCAAGGATTCCCTTTAGTTTTCACATTGCTTTCTCACTATGAATGCTAACCAAATATCTATTAAGAGGGCAGATCACTTCAGTCATTTGCATGACAATCTCTCAGCCTTCTGCAAAGGAGGGGGTGACTATGAAACTCGTTTACCTATTCCAAGAATGGGGTGTGGACGAACTAGCTGAAAAAAAGCAGTTCACAATTTGGCCAGGAAAAAAAAAGGCAAGTTAATAATAAAATACCAAATGGACCAGAGCAAAGGTACATTTAGCCCGGCCTCCCATTTCCCACAGTGGCCAGCCAAATGACTTGGGAAGTTCACAAGCAGAGCTCAAAAACAATAGCCTTCCCCAACTAGGGCAGAACAGATAAAGCATCTGCTTTGATGTAGAAGAAGTCTTAAGTATAATTTTAGCTTCCAGTTAAAATTGTCTCAAATAACAAGACTGGGACAGATCTCTTACCAAGATTGTAGAGAGCTGCTTGCAAGTCAGAGTGGGCAGTAGTGGTCTACGTTAGACCAATTCATTCAGCACAAGGCAGCTTTATATATTCAATGTATAATATAGGGGCCATCATTCAGTGCTTTAATTCAGTCAAATAGGAGGTGGAGGAAAATACATCTTCCTGAGATGCTGGAGAATAGATGATACTTGTAGTGTCTGCCTACAGTAGTGTCTGCCATTTGCTTGTTTCTGAACCCCCATAATATTTACTCAAGTGTACACCTGTACAACTGAGACAGAAACACAGAAATCCACAGAAAAAGGCATGAACTACAAAAGTAACGGAAAATGACAGTGTCATCTAATGCGGTGGGGGGCGCAGAATCTAAGGATTTAATGAACGAATGTATTTAGAACAAAAGTGTGCAAACTGTACAACTCCTCTCTTACATCCCCAACTGCATTTCATTAGCATTAACATGGCTCTCAATTAATCTCAGTAATTTGTAACAGCTATTCTGATGCACCCACTTGAGTGTTGTATTATCTTGATACTGCTGACATTTGCATGTCTTTGGGAAAAAATATTTATCGTCCTTGAAATATGCTGAATTTTTTTCATCCTTTGTTTTGCATGTTTTAAGAAGAGACAAATTCTCAAGGTTTTTTCTTCTTCTTACTGTAGCTGTTACTGAATAACAGAAAGAAGCAAAGGCCTTGATCCAGAGAGCACTTTTATGGGACTTATGGGCTTCTCAGTGCACAACAGTGCTGCTGTCTTTCAAATGAGGCATACCCACTCCCTACTTTTCATGACCACATTGAAAATGGCTTTTAAAATTAGATAAGACTCCCCTGCTATTTTCAATGAAGGGTAGCTGGGCTACAGTCAGAAAAGGCAACAAGCTGTGTCACAGTGGCAGTAACCATATCACTAGCTACAAGCAGCAACACCCCCAAACACTCTACATGCTTTAAACTGAATTACATCCTCATCCTTACTTTTTCATCTCCTTCATGTTTAAACCCTGTATTTTTACAGCCTGTGTCTTCCTCACATAATAATGATTCATTTATCAATATTCATTAACAAAAAGCTTCACTAATCCTCAAAAGATAAATGCTAAATACCTAAGAATAGCAGAAAAACAGCACACCAGTTGAGTCAGGAATGAGATCAAGCTGGGCTGAGTGTCAGATCAAAAGGATAAATCAGTAACGTGCTGAGTTCAGGCAAGGTGGTCAAATGCTAGGAGATCTGGAAATTAGCCAGCAGTCAAGGAAACAGAGCAAGAATAGAACCAGGAACAGGTGTCCAAAGCTAAAACAGTGAAACGAGAAGAAGAACAGAGCAAGATGGTAGAAAAGCAAGGAGCCAGAAGCCTGAGGAGTCTGAGGACAGCAATAGTCAGGGAAGAGACTTTGTTACTTTATAACTCTGTTGTGGAGTAGGGGTGGCTGCTTACTCATGGCCAAAAATGAGGATTTATTTGCATCACCAAAAAGAGGAGCACACTGATTTGTATAAACTAATTTATATGCATAGATGCACATTTAAATTATGCTAATTTAAATATAAAAAAACCAGACTGACGACAAAGGCTCCCAAAACCAAAGAACTGAGGTGGGATCAGACATAAATATTTGCCATAAACTGAATTTATGTATACTTTCCCCCCCACCCCAACAGCTATCAGTGCTTGCTTCTTTCTCCCTTAGTCACACATAAACATGCACCCACATCATTCATCTATTACCCACACATGTCCATGTGCACGCACACAAACACACACACTGTACTGGCTCAGGATCCTGCTGCATGACATGGCAGATAAGATGCTGGAAGATGGGAGGAGGAAAACTTTTTCCTGCAACAAGTATTAACCTTATCCCTGCCTCCAAATTGTTCTCTTTCTTGCCTTTCCTTGATGATCTGGAAGCTACTGGAAGGTCCTTGTACTTCTAGTGTTTCCTGAGGTTTGTAGTTTGGTAAGGAAAATGAAAGATGGAGGGTGACAACACCAGCTCCCAGAAAGCAGTCCACTCCAGAGTTATTTAAACCCAAGACACACCCAGCTGCACACAAAATATCCCTCTAGAATTCCAGAATTGAGGACAAATTTGGAAACCAGTGGAATCTTGACATAACTTTAAAATACTGCACTGTCTGGGATGAAAGAGAAGTCCTGGCTAACCTATGGAGCCATGCTGTCCTTTTGTGTGAATGCAAGGTCACACTAGCTACAAAGGAGGGAAATAACAGACAGGCCCACTGATTAGCAGAGTGGGAAAAGACTTGAACAGGGGGCCCAGCCTTCTTAAAAAACTCAGAAGTGGCAGTCAGGACAGAACTACCAGATGCAACACTCCTAAGAAGTTTTACTGTGCACTGGCAAAATAAAATTACCTGAGTAATCCTACAACTACAGCAAACAAGTATACTGTAGGGAGCAGAAAAGCCTACAGGAGGGTTTTTGGGGATAGAGGGGAGACTGTAGAGACCTTCCATACCTCTACACAGATGTCATTCTGAGTACTCATATATCTTTAAGAGCCTTCCACTCTTCAGAATTGAGAGGCTGTAATTATTTTTCATGGCTGGAATTAAATTGTGAGAGATTCAGAAACAAAATATAATGATAACGTTATTAGGAGCTAAAAGCAATTGGTTTAATGGTGTTTAGCTCCTAATAAGCCTCTTACATTTCCATGCTAATATCAGTTATTTAGTCACCACAGCTGGTTCCTGTATATTGTCATGATTTTTTCCTGCCTACACATGTCATGGGACACTTTCTTCTTTTTCTTTGCCCATCCTCGCAAAGACAGTTTTAGAAGAGTATCTGCCAAACAGAAGATATTTCAATCAGTAGGGCTGTTAGTATATGAAAATTAACAGGCACCTCAACTCATATAAATAATGTCAGGGCTTTATTCTGCTCTGTTTGTGTGTGTGGCTTTATTATAAACTGCAGTTAATTTTAATTATTTATTAACAATATGTGATAAAGTTTTCAACCTTTAGGCTACAATCCTATACATCCTTATCTCCCAGTAAGTCCCGCTGAACTCAGTGGTGCTTAGTTATAAGCAGACATGTATAAAAACTACAATAACAAATATAATCAACATAGAATCAAAATGGTTAAATCTGGTTTGGTTCTTTTTTATTTTATTTGGTTTGTTTATCTGCATTATTGTTATTACTTCTTTGTGTGTATTCAGTAATTGAGTGAAAATAATAATTAATGACAATAATAAAGTAAGTGAATGGAGTCTTCTGTTTCTCACATATTGTTGTTCTAGGAAGAGGACCTTTTTGATTTGGACTACAAATACAAAATGGTTTCTCAAAAACTATACGTAAGAGGATATTCTCCCATTCAAAAAGTTGCTAGAATGTTAATTTTTAATAGTATGTTTCTGTATCATATTTAGCATATAAGAAGTGTCAGGATAAGGGAGAAATTAGTGATTGCAGAAGTTCCATGAATTGGACATGGAACCTTGTCAGTCCTGTAGGAGAATGTGTTTGGAGGGGACAAATTTTAACAGCAAAAGTGTCACATCATGAGTCTCTACCCCTTCTCCTGTGTTTTTCACCCAGCCAAGATCAGTTGTTGGAGTATTAGGAGTTGTTGGAGCTAGAAACTTCAGCTCTGAATACAACTGCACTGAGCCACAGAACTGTAGGATGTCTGGACAAGGAAATATTCTCAAATTCTGGACTAGTATCACCAATCTTACATGGTCACTGGGTCCTCATAGATAGGAAGGCCTATAAAAGGCTTCCTGTTTTGACTGTGACATTGCTTTACAACAATGGTGTTCCTGGCTCTGGCATATTTTGATAGATTGTTGGCTCAGATCTCTGGCTTCCCTTTTATTGTTGCTGATGGTCCAGCTCTGCAACAGAACTCTGCAGAGGAGAAATGTACTTGGAGAAAGGAGCTGTGGGTCGGTAAGCTATGGGTGGGGGAAACATTCAGTAGTTCTCACTTATAGACTCTTTGCTGTTTAAATCAGGCATTACTCTCACTGTTGATCTAGATTTGTCTGTCACTGGATATTGCTTTGCTACTACGTGTGATGTATGTCACTGAATTTCTGTTGCTTTGAAGCACATGTCCTATTTTACAGATACACATCAGAGGACAGTCTTCTATTTAAAGGGCTTTCTAGCTCAAGTTTTCCAGTGGGGGAGGAGACAAAATAAATCCTCCAGACAAACGTAACTAGCATCACTGTTTGCCGCCCTGGGCTCCTGCTGGGAGGAAGGGCGGGATATCAATCAAATAATAAAATAAATAATAAATAAAATAAATCACAGAACCAGTCTTTCAGGCAGATCTGGTGACTAATTGATGATGTGGTCTGAGTAGACCTCGTCTTGGAGAAACTTGCATATTAGATTTTCTCTTCAGTGGGTAGACGTGGCATCTGCTCCCTTGCCCCCTCCCCCATGGATGCCCATGGTGCCTCATCTTGGGCCAATAGCTGTCAGTCTAAAAATATTCTTAACATCATGTATACCATCCTGAGCTCATTGGCAAAAGGGCAGATTGTACAAACAAAAGATAAATAAACATCTGACAATCAGCTGAGTAACACCTCTTTACTGAATAAATAGCTGCTGTTTGTTAGCATTTTGAAGGTGAAGGGATATGATAAAACCAAATTCAAGCCATGAAAAAGACAGCGCTTGGAAAAGTTACTTTTTTGAACTACAACTCCCATCAGCCCCAGCCAGCATGGCCACTGGATTGGGCTGATGGGAGTTATAGTTCAAAAAAGCAACTTTTCCAAGCTCTGGAAAAAGAATATTACAAATAACCTTATTTCTTTCCAACTTCTGAAAGGCTGAATGCCTAAAATATATTTTATTATACTTTCACATATTCTAACTTCTAGGCTTAATAATTGCTACACTGATGACATTGTTGTACTACTGCCTTTGTTAGTTCTAAGATGCAGACTTTTAAAACCATATTTTTGTCTTGCATAATTTCAAGGAAGGGGAAAAAGCTGCATTTCAATGATGTATCTCACATGCGAGTACTTGAGATGCTGCAGTTAGATTTTTTGTTCCTTCCCACTGTATTTTTTTCTGCACCATTTTAGGAACAAACACTGCAAGAAAGGCAGTTGAATCTAAGAAAGCTTTTTACTGAATAGAGCCTATTAAGCCATCTGATCACTTTATAGACCACTAAAAGAGAGTTTGTTGGGTACTATAGTGAGTTTTATTGTGAAGTGTAATTTATAAATGGGCTGTAATGCTTCTACCTGTTTCTTCCCATGACACTTTTTATGACACCAATTTTACTGCTTTGTAGGGAAAAAGGGATTCCCAACCGGAAAATGAAAACTAGTTGCATGACAGAAAATCTGTTCACTGCAACTTGAAATTTAATATATTATTATAGTATGTGTTTACACTTTAATAATATATTATTATAGTATGTGTTTACACTTTAGTAGAAAAGATGCATTTCTCTTAGCCAGTATAACTTTCTGTATAATACTATATTACCAGTCCTAAGTCTTACATTTATTGAAATAATTGTGAATAAGATTAAAAGCATAAGAAGAGCCTGCTGGATCAGGCCAATGGCCCATCTAGTCCAGCATCCTGTTCTCACAGTGGCCAACCTGTTCCCCATGGGAAGCTCGCAAGTAGGACCTGAATGCAAAGAGCACTCCTGCAGTTTCCAGCAACTGGCAATTGGAAGCATACAAAACTAACATTTATATTATCCTGCAAAACAATTGGCCTTTTTTTTAACAAAGTGCCTATCTGAGATGGTTTGCTAAATATATTCTTCGAGCGTAATTAGGTGTGACCTCTATAAGAAAGTTTATTTGAACATACACCATACTGCAGATGTTCAGTAAGTAAAATCAGCACCAATGACTAAGGGACAAACAGTCCCTTTCCCTTCAAAGCTATCCAGCTTCAAAGGAAATAATATACAGCAGGCAGCTGGAGAGATTAAAAATTATGATGGCAGCAGACAAAAAATGGTATGTCAAAAATATTGAAAATGAAAATTGAGTACAATTTTTTTAATATAATATTTATTTCATTTCATTTATATCCCACGTTTTCTCCAAGGAGCACAAGGTGGCATATAAACATGGTTCTCCCCCTCCCAATTTTATCCTCACAACAACTCTGTGAGGTTAGGCTGAGAGGCAGTGACTGCACCAAGGTCATCCAGTGAGCTTCATGGCTGAGTGGTCCAACACTCTAACCACTGCACCACACTGGCTCACCACTACAACACACTGTATCATATTTCAGACATTCTTCAACTCCCTGGCATGTATCCCAGTGTACTTCAATGATTTGCTTACTGCAATACTTAGATTGATTCACGTCAGCTTTGATAGATCAAACAGCAGTTAAAGTCTTTGTTTTCATCTGTAGTTAGGACAGCTATGAATAAGGATTAAAACAGTGTTCTTTATATTATTCCTATTTACTCTGCAATATTTCTGTAGTATACTTTTTCAGAAATTACTACTCTGGACATTAGGGTCAGAGCTTGGAAGTAACTAGTTACAAGTAACGAATTACTTGTAATTCATTATTTTTTCGAGTAACGAGTGGGTAATTCCTTTACATTTTGATTGTAATAGAACTAGGTGTAATTTTACTACTTTTGTGGAGTAATTGTAACGTTTCCAGAGTTACTTTTGGGCATTACTTGGGGGGGAGCAGGGGAAGTCTTCTGCTCCTCTGATTTGTAGAGGAAAATCATGTGCCTCAAACTGGGCTTCTGTGCAGTGTTGCTCTTTCCTTATGCTCTGTGGATGGGTAGGAGGCGACGAGGGAGGAGGCAGAGAGTGAGATGGGGTGGAGTGGAGAAAACAATTATTTAAAAAAACAGATGGTGGTGAAGAATGGATTGGAGGGAAAAGGATCTGGAGGTCAAGAACATGGATAAAGGAGGAGAAGGAGGCAGCAGCAGAATGGAGATAAAGAACTGTGGAGGTGAAAGATGATAGTGTGTGTGTGTGTGTGTGTGTGTGTGTGTGAGTGTGTGAGAGTGTGTGAGAGTGTGTGTGTGTGTATGTGTGTGTGTGTGTGTGTGTGTGTGTGTGTGTGAGAGAGAGAGAGAGAGAGAGAGAGAGAGAGAGAGAGAGAGTGTTTGCACTTGGCACACAAAGTGGCCTCCACCACCCTCTCTGGCTACTGTGCTGCATTTGTAGTATTTTAACTTTTTTGCATCTCAGGGGAAAATGTTTGCTTGAGTGAGTGTTCCTTAGTTGGTGGCAGGGCAGGGTCTGGGAGGTGGTTAAGTGAGAGAGATTATGCTGGCTGGCTGAGTGGGGGGGTTGCACTTGGTTTGACGTGCAAAGATCTGAGTAGTGGCCTCAGCCTCCCTCCCCACCACCCTTACCAGTGGAGAGACCACCATTGCTATCTTATGAATACAAATAATTATTCTACTACCTCTGTATGTGTTTGTTTATTTTTAATGTTGTTTTAGGCAGCAGCCAAGGCCAGCACCTTGTAGGCTTTTTTTTAAAGTAACTGAAATGTAATTGTAGTGATTACTTTGGAGGAAAAGTAAAGTAATCAGTTACTTTCAGAGCAATTGTAATTGTAACAGTAATTACTACTTTGTTTGGGCCATGTAACTGTAACTGTAATTTATTACTTTTTAAAAGTAATCTTCCAAGCTCTGATTAGGGTTCCATGCTTTTCAGAACTTACAGTGACTTTTTTTTTCCAGGTAGGTGTAAGATCTTCAGGCTGTTTGATCTTAAACGTAAGTGCCTGACCCACATCTTGCATGGCTAGAACAAGTGTCATGGAAACAAAGTGCTTTGCCTTGGCAAAGAGTCCTGAAGTTCACAGCATCCAATGCATTTTTTTCTCCACAAAGAAAATGGAGTAGCTTACCTGGAACTCTTCTGGGAGACTGGTCCACAGTGTCACACATATGGATGACTAGGAAGTGCTTCCTGCAAGGAGGGAGGGTAGGAGCATGTGCTAAGTGGCTAGCCATGCAACCCTAGAAACACTTATCAGTCATCATAGGATCTCACCTGACCCAACCTAATGTAGAAACCATCCTAGTTAGTTTCCAGTGCTAACACTTTTCTAGGAAGAATAGTTCAGAATGTCTAATCATGTCTAACTCAGATACAGGCATGCTGAGTTAGGGAAATATACTTGTGCCTCACTTGCATATGTATTTTTTGTACAAGTCCTCCTTCTGTGTTACAGTGTTAGTCACAGAACCACCTTGTGCAGGTTCTTCTGTAATACACAGCACAGGGAGCAGCAGCTCTTATCCAAAGACAATAGGCATTCTTGCTAGCAGTCCTTATATTATAAAGAAAAGAGAAGGCTGAATGATAAGCACTCTCAGTTTGTGCAGGATGGTTTCTCCTTCCACCACCCTATCGACACCTGATTACATTCATATCCACAGCAGCATCATTTCTTACATTTTGTTATCTATTCCAAGCTTAGTACTAGGATTGTTAAAAAAAACAAAACACCACATCTCACTAACAGGAGCTTTTCACATTCACTGTTGTATTCAGAAATGCAGGTCCGACCTACTGAACTTAATTGACATAACTAACTTAGGTTATCAACAAAAATTAGAGGAGGTCTTCCATGTTTTTAAAGGGGGAAATTGTGATTTACACAATGGTGAGCTCTTCACAGTAGACTGTATACACACTTACGCACAAAAGTGCCCTAGTTTCCTTTTCAGGTGCTGTGGTTTAATTATGGTCTATAAAAACATACAAAGAAAGTGTGGGTGATGGGTGGGGACTTGGGGTTGCTAGCTTTTTGAAGTCAACTGCTTTTTAACAGCCTTCAGATAATTAGATGAACATATCCAAGAAGGTTGATCTCCAGTTCCAGCGTCTTCAAAATATATAGCTATTCATGATTTTTCAAGATTACATTATTCATACAACTAAACTGTATGGTCAGACTATTTGGAAATGTTTGCTAAGCTGCTTTTCTCCCTTTGAAATTCCTCCAGTCCACAACTTTGCTTGTCTCAAGATAATTAAAAGTAAGCTAAGGTATTGTGACTGCATCAGTCTCAAAAGAGTTGAATTTCAGCTTGTCCTTTGGTTGCATATTCCACAGAAGATTAAAAGAAATTTTTTATCTTTCCTTGAATGGTGTGCTTAAAGTAGCATATCTTCTATATGAACTATAGAACTATATAAGGATTTCATACCTTGTATGTGATTTTTTAAAAAAAATAAATGCTGTGCTGTGTGAACACAGCAAATCCCTGTGAAGTAGTCTTAACAACATACATACTAATGAGATGGGAGTTTTGTTAAAAGAGCAGAATTTCTACACTTTGTTGTTCAGCTTTTAGTATTATTTAGTATGCTGAATACTTTAGAATGTATTATTCAGTGTGCATTGCAAAGTGCTGTACAGATTTTAAAAAATCCAGAGAGATCCTGTAATATATCATTCAGTTTACTTTGACGTATCTTTTTGGAGAGGCTGTATATGAACAAGCAACCACTACAATGTCATAGATTATGTGGTTATGTTATGCTACACATGACATCTGTGTTTGTCTTTTAGCCATGCAAGAGTATATTGATTATATTGGTCGTGTTGCATGTTGACACCAATAACAGTCGTGAGGTCCTGCAAGCAAAATTAAGGTTGCTAGGTAGGATGTTGAAAGCTAGGATCTCCAAAGTAAGTTTCTCTGAAATGTTACTGGTTCCACATACAGGACCAGGTAGATAGGCACAGCTTTATAGTTTCAATGGATGAGATCATGGTGTCATGAGGCAGGGTTTTGATTTGTTAGGTGCTGGGGAACATTTTGGGACAAGACGGGCCTGTTCAAAAGATATGGGATCCACCTGAACTGGGATATATATATAAGCAGACAATACAGGATGCTGAAAAAGAATTTGAGAAGCACACTGCTAAAAACCTAAAAACCAAAAAAAAAATCTTTACATACATTCAAAGCAGGAGACCATCTAGGGAGGTGATTGGACCCCTGGACGACAAGGAAGGCAAAAGTATGTTAACGAAGGATAATGAGATTGCAGAGAAGCTAAATGGATTATTTGCATCTGTCTTCACAGTGGAGGATATAGGGCAAATCCCGCCTGAACTAACTTTTAGCAGGAAGGGAGTGTGAGGAACTGAGACAAACAGGCTTAATACACAAAATAAAACTGGGGGGGGGGGATTGCCGCGCCTGGATGGCATCAACCCAAGAGTTCTCAAGGAACTCAGATGTGAGATAGCTGATCTTCTGACAAAAATATGTAACTTGTCTCTCAGGTCTGCCTCCATTCCAGAAGACTTTAAAAAGGGGTCAGGAGGGATCCTGGAAATTACAGGTCAGTTTAATGTCTGTCCCAGGAAATCTGGTAGAAAGTAGCGTTAAAGATAAAATAACCATGCATATAGAAGAACAAGCCTTGCTGTAGCAGAGCCAGCATGGATTCTGCAAGGGTAAATCTTGTCGCGCCAACCTGTTGGAGTTCTTCGAGAGTGTCAACAAGCATATAGATAGAGGTGATCTGGTTGACACAAGCAGCAGGAAGCAGAGTAGGAATAAATGGATAATTCTCCCAATGGAGAGGTGTAGAAAGTGAAGTTCTCCAAGGATCAGCATTGGGACCTGTGTTTTTTGACTTGTTCATAAACAATCTAGAGTTACGGGTGAGCAGTGAGGTTACCAAGTTTGGTGATGATACTAAATTGTTCAGGATTGTTAAAACAAAGATATTGTGAAAAGCTTCAAACTGAGTGAATGGGCAGCAAAATGGCACTTGCAATATGTGAGCAAGTGTAAAGTTATGCATGTTGGGGCAAAAACATCTAAATTTCACATATATGTTCATGTGGTCTGAACTGGCAGTGGCTGACCAGATGGGGTTGTACAGGATAGCTTGATAAAGATATCGACCAGATGTGTGGCAGCTATGAAAAGGGCAAATTCAATGCTAGGAATCATTAGAAAAGGTACTGAAAATGAAACTGCTGATATCATAATGTTGTTATACAAATCTATGGTGCAACAACATTTGGAATACTGTGTACAGTTCTGGTCACTTCATCTCAAAAAGGATATTGTAGAGTTGGAAAAGGTCAACCAAGGTTATCAAGGGATGGAGTGACTCTCCTATCACGAAAGGTTGCAGCATTTGAGGCTTTTTAAGTTTAACGAAAAGGTGAATAAGAGGTGACATGATACAAGTTTATAAAACTATGCATAGCATGGAGGGAGTGGATAGAGATACTTTTTTCTCCTTCTCTCATAACACTAGAACTTGTGGCCATCCAATGAAGCTGAATACTGGAAGATTGAGGACAGATAAGAGAAAGTACTTCTTCACATAGCTCATAGATAAGCTATGAAACTTGCTCCCAGAGGAGACAGTGATGGCCCCAAACTTTGACAGCTTTAAAAGAGGATTAGACAAATTCATGGAGGATAACGGTATCAAAGGCTACTAGCTACGATGGCTTTGTTTTGTCTCCAGTCGGAGGCAGTATGCTTCCCAATAACAGTTGCTGGAAACTGCAAGTGGGGGGAGAGTGCTCTTGTGCTCAGTTCCTGCTTGTGGGCTTCCCATGGGCATCTGACTGGCCACTGTGGATGCTGGACTAGATGGGCCATTGGCCTGATCCAGCAGGGTCTTCTTATGCTCTCTGCATATGTTCCTATGAATGCACTGTATGATATCATGAAATATATAACATAAGTTATTTAGAAATGTTGTTGCCACTGGGAAGGTTAATAAATATTGTGGTACACATATATCTAGTCCTGTAGCTACTGTTCTTGTAAGATACAATGTTCTATACATCAAACTGATGTTTCTAGATTCGTACTGAATCTGTTTCTGATTATTATTTCAGAATGGCTGAAGTTCTCTAAAAGTCACAAAGGGATTAGATTCAAACGTATCTTCTAGATCATTTAAATCAGGCAAGTTAATAGTAGAATTCAAGAAGATAATGCATTATGATGACTTAGTATTACTTGACACAAATAATAAAACTCGTGCTTTAAAAAGACAAAAGAAGAGACAAGCCACTTATTTGATGTCAGCCCAAGTACTGCTTCTGAATAAGACATATAGTCAAAGAAAAAAATTAACTCTTGTCTGACACCTGTCAAATATAAGGTCTGTCTGGCTACGAGTTCTGCACACAATGACAAGAAATTTATTTTTTAAAGTGTGGCACCTGCTACTAAGGAAGAAGACTGCACGAAAGAAGCACCAGACTTTATATTTTTTTCCTGGCGGAATATGTTTACAGGTTCTAAAAGAATATTCCTATACCACTTCTGTAGCATGTTCATTATTATTTTGCCTTGAAATGTTACAGGTGTTAATTGATGTGGACTATGCATACTACATTTGCAGATCAAAATATTTGCTCTTGCATACTTTCACTTAGAGAACTACCATTTGCTGACCTACCAAGCAACATTGCTTAGTAGCAGTGAAAAGAGAAAAAAAACACTCTTTAAGTAGTACACAAATTCTAAATATAAATAATATCATGACAAGCATCATTACCATAAAAACATCATATCCGTGCTTACTCAGCACATCAATTCGTCCTAAACTAGACATACCCTGATCTCAGCCCATGTAGGTTCTGACAGGCAAATTAGCATGAAAGTGAACCCATACTGGGCTGCACTTTCCAAACAACCCAAGATGCAATAATGAGTGTGGTGGATACCCCAACATTCCATTTTATTCCAGAAAACATTCTGCCAACCTCTAATTTTGTGTTAAATTCTTGAGGGATTAAACATGTGCATATATTCAACAGGGAAGTCTAACAGCCCACTTCTTGTAGCTGCCTGCATATCTACATTTGCATTTCTGCAGTTCTCACAGAAATGGCCATGTGTACAGGATTCCACCATGCTCACATATGAGCTGAGTTCATGTGGTGGCACTGTGTGTGTGAAAAGGTGCCTCTGCACAGGGGACTGAATGCAGTGCCATATTTTCAGTGTAAGTTGTGAGAAAGTAACTCCACGAAATTACACACAGACTCTGATCAACAGGGCTTCCCTCCCCTTCCTCTCCATTGCAGCCCCTGTACCTCTTGAAAGTCTTTCATGGGAGTTGGGACCCTTGGGAAAGGTCTGGAATGTGACACAGAGGGATTAGGTTGAGGGAGGTTATATTGGCAAAAAAAGGTGTTAGGTCCGCTGAACTCTAGATTCGATATTGTTGTTTCCCATTATGGTCCAGCTCACACAGTCAATTTTGCCACCATGTCATGCTCCTGCATTTGTATGAAACAGGATCATGGTGGCACATTTTGGAGCTACTTATATGGAAATACACTTTCAGGAAGTGACTACATTATCTGCTCAAATTCATTTGTCTACATAAATGAAGTCTTGGGAAATGTTACATGGAGTGAAAACTGATTGTGTAAATCCACTCAACTAAATAGTCATTGTCTGGGGAGGAGCTATTCACTGAAAGTGGGGTTCAGTTTTACTTCTGCTATTACTATTATTTTTCTTGCAAATCTTCCTTTCACATGCCAGGTTGATAAGTACTTCAGAATGGATCCACATAGGACACATGTATTTGGAATAGGATATAGTTTCTACATTAATCACCAGTAGAGATGGGCAAATCTGTCAATTTTGGTTTCTCTCAGTTTGTCATTTTTCCAGTCTTAAGTTCAGTTCTCCACATTTCTGCATGAGTTCATATTTGTTTTTTAAAGTCCTCACAAAAATTCATCAGCATTTTAGTGCAAATTTATCTGAATGTACACATCTTAGTATGCAATTCTGCCTGACACAAAATTTTTACAGACATTTTTTGCTAATATTATTCATTTTATATGTTATTTTCACTGATACGAATTTTTTATGTGCACTTTTCATTAGGATGCACATTTGTGTACATACAGTTTCATTGGAGAACTGCATCACAAAATTCAGAGACATACAATCTTTGAAGGGTTGCTGTGTTTCTGTTCACATATTTTTTGGGAAAGTGCAAATTAGGTAGGTTCACATTAAAATCCAAACCAAAAAAGCTGAACCAAATTTCTCCTCCCTCCCTAATTACCAGTGACCTTTGGAACAAAGTAAATTCATAGTTATGTCTCTTACGTTATAAAGTCTGTGTCATCTGTAAATGCATATTGTGTATAATACTGGGGTTGGATTAAATGGGGTTTTGCCCCCCTACCCTGTGACTCTGTTTGTATAATGAGTCTCTGAAAGAAATCAAACCCCATGGATAAGCTTAGCCTGGTACATTTCCTTTGGTTGGAAGAATAGGCCTTTGCATAACTGAAGAAATGGGCAAATACAGAAGACCTAATGGTCAGAGATCCTTCTGGAAGGGGACATGGCTTTCTTTCCTCCTCCTCTGACTGTACGTGCCATTAAGATTTATCTGTGTGAAAGTGGACAAAGAGATGGACAGTGGTGAAACTGCATTTGTAAGACAAAGAGAGAGGCCTGACTTCCTCTCTGGAAAAATTAAAGCTAACTCTTTGGTGCCACCTCCACCCCTAAGATGTCTGACAGAGAGAATTATATATTAGTGTGTCAATGCTGTGTTGCAGAAGTCCAGCTGGCCTCACCTAGAAATCGGGCATTTAGTGTAGCTGGTTCCATGCTGTGTAAAACTTTTCCATCAGAAATTAATCAGGCATCCTCGCTTTTGACTTTCAGGCATCTCTTAAAGACTTTTTTGTTCTGACAGGCTTATGCAGTTGTTTAAAAGTGTATTGAATAGCCAATCATTTTAATGTTTTGTATTGCTTTTAAAGGTTTTTTTTAATGTTGCTGAACACTACGCCTTGATATTTTGCAAGAGGGTGTTATATAAATATTTTTATAAATAAATAAACAAGTCTTCCATTTTATGCTCAGTCTACATGTACATAAACTTGTATGAGTCTCCAGTGAATTTCATTCCATGAAAACCAAACCCAAACATCCTGGGGCACACTCGCCTCACCTCTCAGAGACTTGGTGCACATCACTGGTGGTAGCAGTGGGATTGCGTTTTCTAGAAGATGAACTGTGAGCCAAAGAGTGTCTGAGATAAAATAGAGGAAGAAATGGCAATGTTCCTGGAGCACATGACGTTTGATGTTCTAGCAGCAAATCTAAAAGCTGGAAGAATATTAACAGCAACAACATCAGCAGCTGTTTGAAGGCCTTAAAAGAACTGGGAAACTCACTGTGAAGGCCTCCCACATGCAGCTGATATAGGTTCTGAAGTCCCTAAGTGATGAGGTGATAGCTCTGTCTGATCAGGAATCAAGATTGACCAGAAGCCCAGAAGGAGAACACCCAGACCAGAGTAGCTAAGGAGACCCAATGCATGGATGGATAGCTGGAGTGCATGGAACATGAAGACTTGCACTCAGAAGCAGAGAAGCAAAAGACTTTGTCCAGAAGACTACCTGAGTCGACAGGGCAGCAGAAAGCTTGAGGAGAAGTCCCAAGCGTGGAAAAATAATGAGCAGCAGAGGAAAGAAGGAAATGCCATGGAGATTAGACAGCTACAGTCTTGAAGTAAGAAGCTGCTGATATATTTCCTCACAACATGTGCACCAGCTGTGGAAGAAAAAGTGCAGGAAGAGGGGAAGCTGAAGGCATGTGGATCAGAGAAGCAGCCAGACAGGGTCTGAAGAACTGGTGTCACCTATTACAGACTGATAGTAGGTAAACTCCAGTAGAATAAAGACAGAGACACAGTGGTGATTCCCCTAAAACTAAATTCCTCTTCTAATTATTTGTGTTCTGGAAGGGCTTACTCTCCTAGACACAGTAATTTGCAGATATGAGTTGAAACATGTTTTGAAGAAACAGCATGTCATGTTGGATTAAATACCAACTTACACTCAGTGGAAGTCCATTCACACATTGCTCTGCTGAAAGGAGAGGACCTTCTGAAACACCATGTGAGATGGCAGTGGGAGCTGCAAAGAGAAGAGGGAATTGGCAAAAAATGCCTCCCGCTCCTTTCCTCCAATGGGAGTCTCCTAGATTCAGGTACCATCCACTAATAGAAGTCTGGATCCAACCCACAGTTTGTATTTGATTGTGAACTGCCCTGAGGGCTATTCAGCTACAAGGCAGTACACAAATATACTAAATAAAAATAAATAAAGAGTTTATGCCTGGGAGACCTGGAAGGCATTTAATGTAATAGAGGAGTGAAAGTATTTTGAATTCTCTCCTCAAATGACAGATTCTATGTAGTAGTGGTGGTGGTAGAACAACAAAAACAACAGCAACATATTTTCAAGGTGAGTTTAAGGTTTGTTAGTTATGAAAAAAGTAAACAAATTTCTAGTGAATCTGAAATATACACAGCTTCACTCTTTTAATGCTATTTTTAAAAGTGAGATAGTTGAAAAGACAATTTGCATATATCATTAAATTTCCAATTACCATGTAAATGACAACCAAAGCAGGCAGAGAGTTCAACACTTTGCTTGGGAAAAAAAGTGTTGATTTCAGAAGTTTTTTCATCAGATGTGAGGCTCTGAGAATATGTACCTATCATCAGTCAGATGACATGAGCAGCAAATAAGCCTGCAATCCTTTCAGGTTGAAATAGCTTACTTTTTTTAAAAAAAAGTGCACAGCAGGAATCCTTTCCCCAAACTAAAATAAATGACAAAGTAAAAGACCAGTCTTCCATAGGCACTTAATGAAGACATGCTTCAAGGGGTTTTCAGAACCAGAGATCACTTTACACCCCAGGACAAGAGAAAAACAGTAGAGTTTTGCAGTCAGAGGCTACAATCAAAGGAGAATAAAGAAAATAACAAATGATATTGCTTGTTAAATCACTTACAGTGGTTTTCCTTTGGATTCACAAATCAAAGTTATAGATTGTCCTTCTTCCGGCCATATTGTGGAAGGTATTATTTTAACTGAAGGAACATCTGTAAAAAGATAATATTTACTGAATTAAATTAAAACTGGACACCAATTGGACTATGCAAATTATTTAAACAATGTCAGATTCCATCCTTGGACTTTAAGATGCTAATAAATATTGCCCTTTGCAAACTCTGGACCAGATTGTGCAGTAATTTGCTGGTGAACTACAGCTTCTGCCACTGAATAGGGATGGGAACCTAATGCCCTTACAGGAGAATGTTGCAACGTGACAAAAAATGCTGTCAGGGCTGCCTCTAGAGCTAGAAATTCTAGCAAATGCTTGGTACAGGTGGTATCAGTGGCTTCTGACAGTTGTTGATAATCGTGCATCTGCACACACTGCTGAATTAGCAGCCCTGCTGGCTCCACTGCCATCTTGAAATACTCTCTGGGAAGAATGCTGAATCTCCTTCTCCCATTCAACAGCACTGAGCGCTGGAACCTGTAGTCTCCCTATGAACTGCTGAACAAGTAACAGCTGAGTTTGAGTGGAAAAGAAATATGATCCTACATCGCTATGGGAAGTGCTTGGAGTGCATGACTAGACTGCTAGCATTCACGAGTTTGAACCTGATATATAAAATATAAAAATGAATTTACTGAAAATGTATACCAAACATGCCACACAACTCCGCTCCCCTACCCCCCGGTCTGGTGCTGAAAACTGTATGGAGGTGAGCCTATTTGTGGCAGGACCAGAAGATTGGCAAGAAGCCATTTCCAGCACAGTTGCCAGGGGGTGGAAGGGGTGGGCTGAAGGACACAAAGGTCCTCCAGGTCTCCTTCCCTCATTGCTGTCAGGGCTGGGAGACCTCTCTCCTCAACTTAAGGGTATGGCAGGGGGGAAGAGCTGGAACTGAGGTCAGCATGAATCCCCCTGCAGGGTAGTCTTGCCCAGGATGAACTGATCTAAGAGCCTTAATCAGGTTGACTGGGATTTCCTGCATATGGTCTCATTCCCCTATGCAGTTTAGTTATTTTCTGTTTTGTGAGTGTAGTTCATAAAGTGGCCTTGGTTTAAACACATACATCTGTGTCTTGTCTCATTATTTCTAGTTCCTGTCACAACTCTTTCTTTGTAGATGGATATGAATGCTATTAGAAAAAATGACTACATTAAGATTACATTCAGATGATATTTACTGGCATAATAATCTGAAATCATAATAGAAGGCCTTCAATAACATTAGATTTTTTAAAAGCCCACATTACAAAGGATGTATTTTCTAGAATGCAATAGTACTTCCCTCCAATGACTGAATATTCTTTTTGCTTTTTTTCAAAAAAAACCTTTGCAACCACTTTATGGAAACATCAGATAAAATTACCACACAATTGTATATAGTCTATGCTAAACTTTCAAATATTATTTCTGATTGATGCAATCAACTTTAAGTACACAAGTCAGTTATGTCACAGCCTCAGGTGATTCTTGTGCCATACCAGAAAAGGAACCCAGATGGAACTTGCAGGTGAAAGCACATTCAGACAGGGAATGGCTAACCCCTCAGTAGCTCAACTGAGTTATATAAAACACTGTAAGTGATCAATAATCCAAGACACAGCTGAAAGGGGAGAGGAACCTGGCTCATGCCTAAGTTACTGGAGTTGGGGTTCATCCGCCATCCCAATTGTTGTCTCCAGTGCATTCTTTCTCCCATACAAGCAATTGGCTGGTATTCAGTCCTATCAGAAAAAGAAGAGTCAGCATGGTGTAGCATTAAGAGTGTCGGACTAAGAGTGGGGAGACCCAAGTTCAAATCCCTACTCAGCCATGAAGCTTCCTGGGTGATTTTAGGCCAATCTTAGCCTGACCTACGTCACAGGCTTATTTTGAGGATAGTATCCAGTGTGAAAATTATGTATGCCACCTCGAGCTCATTGGAGGAAAGATGAGATTTAATTGCAATAAATGAAAAGAAATAAACAGTCTTCCTTGAGGACGACACCTGGTGCCTACGTAATACTGGGTGATCTGGCTTCCACCAACAGGAATCATCTGGGTGTATTCTTAGTGGAAACATTACTACAGGGCTAAATATGAACCCCACACTGTCACTGATTGATTGTTCCCACTTATGGATAATCCATGAGGTATGGGCGCACAGTGTGTCTATGCCAAGAGCAAAGACATACTGTATCATCCTACTATATGCAGGCCAGCACATATCCCTCTGTGTGGTGCTGCAGCTGTTGCCAGTTACTTATTTTGCCTTCTTTTTGTGTCTTCTGCACCAGGTATATGAAGGGGAAGGGCTGCATGAGGCATTGCCTCTGAGCATGCCTCAGTGTCGCGCCAAGTACGACGCTAAGTGGGCACTTAGCGTCGCACTTGGAGTCATCTTGGGGTGTCTTGGAGAAAGAGGACAATGGAAGAATGTAGTCTTACTGGTTATAGAAGATGGTGGCTAAGTGGGGAGAAGCACAACGGGACAGTAGAGAACTTTGTTTGAGACATATTTTATAACTGTTATTAGATATATTTTACAATTGTTGTTCTCTTTTTTTGTTCTGCTTTTGATGAACTGCATATTGTTTGAGATTTATTGTTTGGTTTATGTTTTATAACGTGATGTATGGTTTTCTTCTATTTTTGTCTAGATATTTTTATAATTGTTCTATTTTGTTTTTTAAGATATGTATATTGCTAGCAATTTATTGTTCAGTTATGTTTATTTAAAATGTGATATATTATTTTTTCTTTTACTATCAATTGTACCAAATGTAACGGTATATTGTTTTTATGTTGTAAACCGCCCAGAGAGCTTCGGCTATGGGCAGTATAAAAGTGTAACAAACAAACAAACAAAGAAACAAAGAAACAAACAAACAAATATCTCACTCATCCTATTGATATATATGCCACTAATGTGAGAAAGGAAATGATCTAAATGGGGTTTCAAATCTGACTATAACGGTTTTTATATTTGTCAGCTGGTGTTCTGTTTTATTTTTCTACAGTTTTTACTGTATTATAATTGTTGTAAACCACTTTGGTTTTTTTGTAATGAAATTGTGGTATATAAAAAAAAAATCACAAGGCAGGCGGGGTTCTGTAATGCAAATGGAAATATTCCCTGAGGAAGAGTTCAAAGCATGTTAGAATATGATGCCTTGAGATTTTGTCTCAGATAAAATACTCAACTACAACACTTTTTTTAATGAACAGCCAAACCTTAAACATGTATCTTTTTACTCAAAGGCTTAATTCTTACAGTTGCCATGGCAACAAGAATATGCAGCCATTTAATTTATTTTTCTAGATTTTGCTGTTGCACATCACTATTTCCTGGTGATGTCTGAACAGGAATAACCATGCTGCTAATCATAGTTAGTGGTAGTTAGGCATGGTCACACCAGTTCAGATGTCATGCTGAACCAGAGTTAACCCTACAATGGAAGAAAAGGAGAAGGTTCAATGTTTTAGGCATTTCTATAGTTCTGAACACCACACTAAGGAGGATGCAGACGAATTGGTACAGGTTCAGAGGAGGCTAACAGGGATGATTGGGACTGGAAACAAAGCCCTATGAAGAGAAACTGAAAGAACTGGGCATGTTTACCCTTGAGAAGAGAAGACTGAGGGAAGATATAACAGCACTGCTCAAGTACTTGAAAGGTTGTCACACAAAGGAGGGCCAGGATCTCTTTTCAATCATTCCAGAGTGTAGGACATGGAAGAATGGGTTCAAGTTACAGGAAGCCAGATTTCAACTGAACATCAGGAAAAACATCTTAACTGTTGGAATGGTACGACAATGTAACCAATTATCTAGGGAGGTGGTGGGCGCTCCAACACTGGAAGCTTCCAAAGGCAGCTGGACAGCCACCTGTCAGGTATGCTTTAATTTGGATTTCTTCATTAAGCAGAGGATTGGACTTGATGGCCTTATAGGCCCCTTCCTACTCTACAATTCTATACCACCCTTTGCTAAACAGTCACAGGGCAGTATACAAATTTAAAATGTCATAAATGTGAAAAACATGAAAACAACGAATTAAAGTAACAATATCAACAAACTAGCAGCACTTCGACAATTAAATAATTCTGCAATACCTATATTTAATATTACAGTTCCTTTCCACCGAAGGCCAGGCCTTTATTTATCTGCCTCCTAAATAAAAGCAGTGATAGAGCAAGACATAATTCTGTGGGGAGATCATTCCAGAGTTTCAGAGCTGCCACTGAGAAGGCCCTACTATGAATGAGCTCACAAGGTGCTCCCAATTAAAGAATTAGGCAGCTGGACATCTTAATCAAACCAGTGTAAGGTGTAGGTGAAATGTTATTTCTTATTTGTCTGGAAGTGCAATGTTTGGATTTTTTTTATTTTTTTTTAAATCTTCTAAAAACTCAACTTATATTTTACAGGTATATGTTTTCATTATTTGTTGCTCATCCTAAATATTTGGGATGTATCAGCCCTTTAAAACCCCCCACTGAATATATAAATACTCTTGCACACAACTCTTCTCATGTGAGATTTCTTGTCTACTCATCAGAAAAATTAAACTAGTCTTCCTCTTCTAAATTCCCACCACCCATTGCCAACATACTTTCTGTTTGGAAATAGCCATTTTCTTTTTCTGGGTAGTCAGCTCCTAGCACTCTGCTCTCTATTAGGAGCATATGTGTTGCTCAGTCATGGAAACTGACCAGCCATTCCTGTATTTCAGGGGTGGCTGCCTGCTGCCCACAGCCCATTGGCTGCATAAGGTCTCTTCAGAAGTTTTCTGTGCTCCCCAAGACCTGCCAAAATTTATCTTTTTTAATGTTTGATTTTTTAAAAAAAAATACTCCTATGGGTTTCCCATTGTGATGCCAAATGTTTTCCATGCCTTCTCAAGGCCCCTGAAATTTTTTTAATATAAATATAAATTATAAATATAGTATTTTTAAAAAAAGTTTAAACAATACATATATATATTACTGACCACTACCACAGGTCCCCTGCTGTCCTATGATGCAAAAGATTTTTGCACCTCCCAAGACCCTCAAAATGTGTAATTAAAAAAAATTGCCATACCCCACTCTCACCCAGTTTGACATGTGGTCCCTGAAGGGTTAACCACGGGTCAATGCAGCCCTCAGCTTAAAAATGGTTAGCCATTTCTGCTTTATTTTGGTGGTTCTCTTAGAGCTGGTTTGGTTTTAAAGCATGTTAGGTTGAAAGACTAATTACTATACTGTGCATGTCCTTCCATACCAGATAGCAAACTGACCACATTACTTACATGGGTTTCAGCAATAACACATCTAACAGCTATCTGGCTTGACATTTATTTGGGTGGCATTTGCTTGCATATCTTTATTTTTTGCAAACAAATCTGTTGCCAACAATTCTTTTCTTGGTATTCTGCATTTGATATTCATTTTTAATTAGAAATACTTCTATTCTTTCACGGCTTGTTAACACTTTCATTTGGGAAGCTCAGCTTTCATTAGACCTGTGAATAATCACTATTCATTGCAGTAAAGTCCATTTCTTGCAATAACCTTGCTCTGACCTGATTACCCGTTAAACTACAAAAACCAGTGTCTAATTAGCCCATCAGTTCATGTTTAAATTCACGTGACCCAGCTTCATTAGCAAGGTCTGCAACATAAATGTCTATGATCTCCCCTGACTACGTCTAAAGAAAACATTTCTTAGCCTTGATAAGCCTATTGGATCATACTAGGAAAAATCAGCAGCACTGCAACCCCCCTTCATTTCTCTGTCAATTCCACTTGGAGAAATGATTCAAGTAGTTTAGTTAATATCTGCCACTACCGCCACTGATGCCATGCAATAATGGCACAAAATAGGTGAGTGCTGGTTACAGATTATTTTCTACTCTTAGTTTTATAGAAAAAGAATAATCTGTTTATAGGATTAAAAGTGTCCTGTAGTCTTTAAATAATTAGAATTCAAAATTCATTGTGAATTGAACTCTCTTCAGGGATTTGGCAATAAATGCATGAAGGGACCATTGGGAATAAGCAAGTTAGTTCCTTAGATGCTGACATGATTGATACACAGTCTCAAGGGCCCCCCATGTGTTATAGCACCTTCAATGGGAACTGGAACCCTGACCCTGTGGAAACAGCTGTACATACACTTCAGACTGATGCTGATCACATGTCAGCATTGTTGGGGGGGTACTCTGCTCATTCCTGATAGCCCGTTTGTAATCAAATACTTGAAGAGGGTTTGGGGGAGTTCATTAAAATAAATGTGTGCACATTAGTGCTGTGGTGATAATTTATCTTGTTTTTTTGAAACCATTCTCCAGCATTGAGAAAGTTGTGTACCCCTAACTAGATATTTAGTGAACAAGTTAAAAAACACTCTTCCCAATGCAAATCTTTGGCAGTTTCATTTTCTACATCTCTCCATTGGGGGAAACTGTAAATTTATTTCTACTCTGTTTCCCGCTATTTAATCAGTGGCTGATTCACAAGGACCTCTCCTCTTATTAAATGACTACAAAGCTAACTCAGGGATCTTTGATGAAGTACTTTATCAAAATCTTTTTGAAAATTTTAAGGACACAGTGTCAACTGGATCACCTCTTTCTATGTGCTTGTTGACACCCTTGTGGGGGTTTTCACTGGCTTAGTAGTGATTATGTTAACTCTTTACTCCATTGGGACTGTAATGTCTGGACTCACTGCTATGCATTATGGATTCACCCATGTACTCAAATGTCTGAATGGAGTCTAAAAAGAACATTGATAAAATATTAGAACAATCATGCTTAATACATTTTTCAACACACAAATGAGATAAAGAGCTTCATAACCTTTTACATGGGATAAATTCTGCTTTGAAGTAGAGAAAATTATCAGTTGAACTGACACTATGCAAGCACATTGTAGTAAGCACTTTAATACAGTGGTACTTCTGGTACACAGGGTAGAGACGGGATGAATTGTATATAGCTGTGGTCCATGTAGCAGTACATGGGCCACAGCTGTATAACAGCATGAAGTATCTGTAACTACCAAAGATTGCTGAGTCTCACTGTGGGGGCAGAGCTGGCCCTACTGTTATGCAGAGTGATGCTGGAATGCAGCAGTACCTCCACCATAAACATTTCCCTTTAATCTCTGTTGGAAGTGGGGCAAGAGCAACTCCTGTTTGGGTTCTTTTGTTTATATTCCAGAAGGAAGATAGAGTTAGGGCTTGCCTTCCTTTACCTGTGCTGTTCTCTATCTAACTTTCTTCTGTTGTAAACTGATATGCTCAGGGAAGCTGACCTGCCTCTCCTTCCCTTGTGTTCTTCTTCGACTCTCCAAGGAGAGAGGAGACATCTTTGTCTTTGCTCTCTCTCCTGAGCCATGAGGGCAATACCCAATACTCCAACCTAGTTAGCTAGTTAGAACTAGCTAAGCTTTTCCTATCTACTATGTACAGTATTTCTATTAATAAAGTAGCTTTTCTTATTTTGCTAAGTCTTAAGTCTCAGAGATCTAAACGCAGGGTAAAAGCCTGCTACTTAGGTAAATACACACACTAGCACACACACAGCTCAGACACTATCTCTGCATATTTCCATAACAATCTCATCCTAAGTTGCTTCTATCCTTCCTTGTTTGCAGCCTAGGACAGCTACTTCTGTCACATATTTACCTTCTCCAAACACATCACAGACAACACACCTTGGAAAAAGTCTCTGACTGAGCAGACAAACAAGGAGGCATTCAGCCCAAACGTGCATTCAACCAGACATCACATATGTTCATGTGGTATTTTGCTAGTATGATGCACATTGGTGCCACCACTGCTACATTGTAGCATTTGTTTGAGTAGGCAGTGAGCAGGCAACAGGGGAAACAGCAAGTAATGGCAAGATGTTTCAGGACAAAGCAGCGTGTCCGGTTTATCTAAAGTAGCTTGTTTGTACAATGCTGCACACCAATATTTCAGACATGGAAAATGGACTGCCTTCAACTCGATTCCGACTTATGGGCAGCCCTATGAATAGGGTTTTCATGGTAAGCCTCCTTCTGAGGCTAAGAGGCAGTGACTGGCCTAACGTCACCCAGTGAGCTTCATGGCTGTGTGGGGATTCGAATCCTGGTCTCCCAGGTCCTAGTCCAACACCTTAACCACTACACCACGTTGGCTCTCTATTTCAGACATAGAACATAGGAAAAACTAAGTTGCAACCCTGGGCTCCTTGAGAAGGAAGGGCAGAATATCAATAAAATAAATAAAAATAGAAAAAATAAAATATTGTCATGACTGCTGCTGATCCTATGTGAGATCCAGCAACACTCTGGCAGTTACAGGTGTATCTTGCTATTGCATACATTTTGCTACCGTATCCATGATTTTCATTTCTGGAACAGCAGGTAAGCATATTGATTAGAGCAACAGATTTTTAATAGTTATTGCATAGAAACGTGTCATTATTGTTATTCAATTATGTGAATTATAGAGAATGGAGAGAATGCTTAATAACAAACCAGTCAGTAACCTTGTGGTGAACTATGCCAGTTAGATCAGATGGATGCACCATACCTAGCTGAGGTGCAAGTATGGTAAGAACTAACAAGTGAAATAAGCATCCTCAAAAATTGCATATAGTGTATATAAGAAACACATATCATGATGGGTTCTGGAGAAAGGAAGTTGTTTTCTTCATTTTTTTTCTGGGCTTCCTGGAGGCAACTGGCTTTTGTTTGATTCAAAACTACCTAATGAACCAGGAGGATATGTATGAAGGAACTTGAGAGTGATAGGCTAGAAACTCTCCAGTAGAGAGTCCAAACCCTGAACACAATCACAGAATGTTAGTCATATGATGGCTAACTTGATTTAAAGAGGATAAAAGGTCATTAAGGCTGCAATCCTATATTCACTAACCTGAGAGTAAGCCCCACTGAACTCAATGGGACATAATCCTGAGTTGACATGTTTAGGATGACATACGTAATATAACCTACACATATCTTACAGGAATTAAAACCATATAGAAAGGTGTGTGTGTATGTGGAAACACAACATAATTTTTACATTTCAAAAATACTTATTTTCTTTTATTCAACTCTCTCTACAAAAATATTTTTTTATTATTACACGGCATGAATATTTATTAGAAAAGCTTTATTTAGTTCTTAGAAATAATATGAATTGCTGAATTCAATTAGGTATTTTCAAGAAAGCTAATATCCTTAATCCCTTTGTGTTCAGCTCTTTAAATGGTTGATTGAAAGTTCTAAGAATGCTTAAATATACACCTGCTGTCTCTCCTTCTGAGACCTTGAGTGTCAAAGCTTGATTCTTCAGACTTTTCCCCCCCATATCTTGCTTCAATACTTGAAACCTTTGGAGATTATAGGTCTTTTATTGTTTTTCAAACTTGCCAAACTTGGAGAAAAATGTCTGTATTGTGTAAGCAAATCCAAGTTAAGCATTGCTAAGGAAACAGGGGAGGGGGCACTAGGCATATGCTACACTTCAGAGAGGCCTTTCAGTGAGGCCTTTTTATAAACTCCTTGACAAATAGTAAAACTAATCCACTATGGTAATGTTCACTTAAGGGCCCATGTTGTGTGGCAGACAAACCAAATCTGTTTAGACGCTCATACAAATCAAACATCAAGCTAGGTCAACATAAACCTTAACCAATGAAACCAGTGACATAGCAATAGGTTGTCTTACTGCTAGTTTGTATGAAGGCATGCAATGCTTCAACTGCATTGCTGTTTCACATCTTTTGCTGTTCAGTTATTGCTCCATTTTGGAAACCAAGATGTTCAGGTATTTACATGTTCTTTAAACACCAAGCTTGGTGTAGACATAGCATATACCACTGGCTTACAATTAAAAGTTCTAAATGTATTGGCAACCACAGTACAGCCTGCCAAAAGAAGCCCTGCTATCACACTTCATCATCCTTTGGCTTATCTTCCTCCTTCATATGAAGATAAGAAAAACATTTGCTGGGTAAGAGCATGGTTCAATCTAGTTCAGAGTCTTGTTTCTAACAGTGGTCAGCTGGATACAGGCTATGAAAAAGTATTTGCCCCCTGTCTGATTTTCTGTGTTGTTCCATATTTTTGGTACTGAATGTTGTCAGATCTTGAACCAAAACCTAATATTAGAGAAAAGGGAAGCTGAGTGAACAAACAACACAAAATGTTTATACTTATTTCATTTATTTATTAAAGAAAGTTAGGCAACACCCAATGCCCCTGTGTGAAAAAGTAATTGCCCCCTATTAACTCAACCCAATGAAAGGGATTATTAGGGCCAGAAGTTTGAATATCTTGGTAAACAATCAGGCCTGCTTTGGGCCAGCCCTGCCCAATATAAATCGGACCAACTTTGGCCCTTGCCATCAGATTGAAGTTGCCAGCACACAGGTTCCACAGCCACATCATGCCATGATCAAAATAAATTTCTGAACACCTCCAGAAAACAGTTGTTGATGCATATCAGTCTGGAAAGGATTACAAAGCTATTTCTAAGGCTCTGGGGCTCCACCAAACTACAGTCAGAGCCATATCGACCAAATGGCGAAGATTTAGGTCAGTAGTAAATCTTCCCAGGAGTGGCCATCCTGCCAAAATCCCTCCAAGAGCAAGGCATAAAATCATCCAGGAAGTCACTAATGACCCCAGAACAACATCCAGGGATCTGCAGGCCTCTTTTACCTCAGCCAAGGCCAGTGTTCATGACTCCACCATCAGAAAGGCACTGTGCAAACATGGGATTCATGGCAGAGTAGCAAGGCAGAAACCACTGCTCACTAAGAAGAATATGAATGTTTTTCTAGAGTTTGCCAAAAAGCACCTGGATGCTCCTCAAGAGTTCTGGAACAATGTTCTATGGACAGATGAGTCAAAGATGCAACTTTCTGGGCGACATGGGCCCCGTTATGTCTGGTGAAAACCAAACACTGCATTCCATATGAAGAACCTCATACCAACAGTCAAGCATGGTGGTGGCAGAGTCTTGGTTTGGGGATGCTTTGCTACATCAGGACCTGGACGACTTGCCATCATTGAAGGAACCATGAATTCTGCTTTGTCTCAGAATTCTACAGGCAAATGTCAGGCCATCTGTCCATCAGCTGAAGCTGAAGTACAGCTGGATCATGCAGCAAGACAATGGTCAGAAACACACAAGCAAGTCTGCATCAGAATAGTTGAGGAACAAGAAATTTAAAGTTTTGGAATGGCCGAATCAAAGCCCAGACCTAAACCCCATTGAGATGTTGTGGCAGGACCTGAAACGAGCAGTTCATGCTCAAAAACCCACAAATGTCACTCAGTTAAAACAGTTCTACATGGAAAATGGGCTAAAAGTCCACCACAGCGCTGTGAGAGACTGATCAGGAACTACAGGAAGTGTTCGGTTGCAGTCATTGCTGCTAAAGGTGGCGTAACCAGGTTTTGAGTCTAAGGGGGCAATTACTTTTTCACATGGGGGCACTGGGTATTGCTTAATTTTCTTTAATAAATAAATGAAATATGTATCAAAATTTTGTGTTGTTTGTTCACTCTAGTTCCCTTTTCTCTGATATTAGGTTTTCGTTCAAGATTTGACAACATTCAGTGCCAAAAATATGGAACAACACATAACATCAGACGGGGCAAAAAAATTTTTCACCGCACTGTACTTCTGGGAAGACAACAAGCAGGGCATGAAGTCCCCAGCAGCACCTCCTGTTTGCTCCCAAACAATTGGTATTTCACCATTATTATTATTATTATTATTATTATTATTATTATTATTATTATTATTATTATTATTAACAACATTTGTATACCACCTCATAGCAGAACCTCTGTGGCCGGTTTACAACATGTCTTACAACCATGTCTTGTGGCAGAGGATTCTACATGTTAATTATACAGTGTGTGAAGTGGTATGACCTTTTTGTTACCCCTAAACCTATTGCCAATCAGTTTCTGCTAGTCTCAATTTATTTTCAGAGACTGAAGGTGCTTCCAGACTAGAACACAGTTGACATATTGCTCTTGTTCAATAAGGTAGAAATTGTATTTGAGCTATATCACAATTCCAATTTTGCAAAGAGGTTAGTACTGCTGAGCTGGGACTGACAATCTTATAGCAAAAATTTTAGTTCGTTTACTGAGCTCCATTGTGTTCAAAGGCATTTACTCCTGAGAAAGTGGGCTTAGAATTGCAGCTTTTAAACCACATAAAAAAGACACCTTTATGGACTCAAATCCTCTCTGCAGCGTAGTTAAAACTGCTCCTTAAACACTTCATGAAATGCTTTTCTTCCACTAGGCACTCCACACCCCTTGAACCACTTCCTCATTCTTTTTATTTATTTGTGCTCTTTAGCTACCTTATATCAATCACCTGAAATAATTAGAGCCAAAGTACCAGTTCCTCACACAAATTTCCTCTACCTTACATTCTTGATGTATTAATTAGTGCCAAACTGACCATTCCTGACCATGTCTGACTTTCAAGATACTTCTTCAACAGAATTCCCAGATTTTGCTGAAAGGAAAAGATGTAAGGGATGAGGAAGTAGAAAGAGATTGATCATTCTGAATTGTCACAAGATCATTTTTATTACAATGGGCATTTGGAAAGCATGATCTGAATATTATCCACTGAGAAAAGAGTTGAAGGGAAGGGCAAGAGAGAAATCAGAGGTACAGGATTCTGTCAAAGGAACTCACAACCTTCCTGCTACTGGGAGGAAGGGTGGGATATAAATCTAATAAACAAACAACAAAATAAAACATTTGTAAGACCTCTCTCGTGGTTTCTCTAAAACAAGTGCCACTGCCGTGGAGAAATCTTAACTCTCCAAAAGGAGTGTGAATGGCATTTGAAGGAGGTTTATAACTCGTGATGACCAGAGGCAGTGTGTGATGCTTGTTACCTATCTCTGAGATCTAGTGTCATTTCTTCTATGAACTCTGGAGACCAGAGACTTAGTGCATTTAGTCCCCTGTTAATCCTAAAAGCAATGTTGTCTCTCACTCTCTTTGGAATCTCAATGCCAACAAACGTTATAGTACCTATCAATCCCTTTTGCCAACCCTGTCTATTGGCTATCTAGCAGAACCTAAGGAGCTGTGTGACTTATAGCTCTTGACACAGCCTATCACATAGGATGGCATGCTTCTCATTGTCTTTCAAAACTATAAATTCAAATTGCTGCCCTGGGCTGCTTCTGGGAGGAAGGGTGGGATATAAATTCAATAAATAAATAAATTCTAGTGTTTCCTGCATAAACTCTCCCACCACCCCTAAGAAGCACTGGGACATAAGGTTATTCTTCAGAATATAGTTTGTTCTACTCCAGCAAATCATAAAATTTTATCAGTCTGGAATGGGAATATGTTTGTATAAATATCCCCAAGCATGATCTACAATTTAGCTTCATTTTTTCCTCTCAGCTCTGGTGATGTACCTCTCCTACTTTCACACATCTAGGCTTCAGAAGTCAAGGCATTCAGGTTATTAAATTTATTACTTCATTCTTTCTGAGGATTCATAATATGAGATGCACAACAGGGCCTTCTCCATGGCAGCACCTATATTTTGGAAAGCCCTCCCTTTGGAGATATATTTCTCCTCCTTGCTGTATATGTTAAGCTGTCAGTTGAATATGTTTTTGTTTACTTGGGCTTTTACAAACTGGGGTTAGGTTGTTTGAATACATAAGAGCTGCAGATTTGTGTGCGCACGCTTTAATGGTACTGAGTTTTATAGCTATTTTATAGCATATTGATTATTGTTATGTTTTATTGATTATACATTGTTTGTGTTTTTACATTTCATTGTACATTAACCCTTGTCTCTCTTGGGAGGAAGGGTGGTATAGAAATGTAATTAATGAATAAATAAAATAAATAATATTAAGATATAAAGATACTTCTAAATGAAAGTGATCAGGCACTTGAATCTGTTATACCCCCATACCACAATTACTGGATGACACCTGTACTGAGCCTTATCTTCAATGAAATCTGCCTCTGTGGCCCCCCCCCGCTCACATAGTCTCAGCAAAAGATTGTTCCAACATATTTTTGATTGGAAAACACATCCCTATTCAGGCATTATTGTTTCAATTCACTTAATATCACTCAGAGTTCCCAATCATGGGAAGAGTCTATGCATGTTCAGCAGGCTTCCCCTTTAGATCAGCCCTCAGAATATGGTCAGTGTGGGGCTGGGGGAAGAATAATGTCCAGATAGGGCTTACACAACTGAGAGTTCATGCTTTTTTTTAAACAAAATCTCTGCTAAGGAAAATACTAATTGAAGGTCTATGGGAAAATTTTACATAACAATCACATTTGGTATGATTAAAACCCCTTTAGGATGCACACCTTAATGTGGTGAGGGGGTTTGAGAGTGTTGAAGAAGCTGAGAGCAATCATGTCAGGAGTCTAGACCAAGAGGCTAGACTCCTAGCAGGGGCACCCAAGGCAGAATGGTCAAACCTGAGACACCAGACTAAGATGCATCCAAACTCAGAGGAAGGCAATGGTAAGCCACCTCTGAATACCTCTTACCACGAAAACCCTATGAACAGAGTATCCAAAATGCAACACGAGATAGTGCTGGAAGATGAGACCCCCAGGTCAGAAGACACTCACTGAGCTACTAGGGAAGAAAAAAGGACAAGTACAAGTAGTGCTGTGACTAATGACACAGCTGAGTCAAAGCCGAAAGGAAGCCCAGAGGCTGATGTGGACAGATGCGAAAGGACAGTCTGGAGTTGTACGACATACACAATAGGAACATGGAATGTGAGAAGCATGAACCTGGGAAAGGTAGAAATTGTCAAGCAAGAAATGGAGTGTATCAACATTACAATACTTGGCATGAGTGAATTAAAATGGATGGGAATGGGACATTTTCAATCAGGCAACTACATAATATTTTATGCAGGAAATGAGAAATTAAGAAGAAACGGGGTTGCTTTAATAGTGAGAAGTGATGTAGTAAAAGCAATTAGGAGCTACAACACAAGGTCTGAGTGAGTGATATCAATGAGATTAAATAGGAAACCTATTGACATAACCATCATCTAAGTCTACGCTCCAACGTCAAACACAAAAGAAGAAGAATCGGAGAGATTTTACACAGAAGTACAAGGGGAAATTGTTCACACACCAAAAAAAAAAGATATGATGATAATCATGGGGGACTGGAATGCAAAAGTAGGGAACAGAGAAAAACTAGGAAATGTGGGGAAATGAGGCTTAGGAGACAGAAATGAAGCAGGAGAAAGACTTATTGAATTCTGTGAAGCCAATAATTTGTTTCTTGCAAACACATTTTTTGAACAACCGAAAAGACAACTGTACACGTGGACATCACCAAATGGTCAATATAGAAATCAAATTGATTATATAACTGGTAGCAGAAGATGGAGAAGTTCCATACTTTCTGCGAAAACAAGACCAGGAGCAGACTGCGATACAGATCATGAACTGGTTGTATCGAAAGTCAGAGTAAAGCTAAAGAAGAAGAACAAAGCACTCATAATGCCAAAATACAATTTAAATAACATCCCAGAAGAATATAAAGATCAAATAAGGAACAGGTTTGAGGCTTTCAACTTAGTTGACAGAAAACCAGAAGAACTATGGACTGAAGTCAGGGGCATTATCGGGGAAGAATGCAAAAAGACAATACCTCTAGTTAAAAAGAGAGAAAGATGACTGAAGAAACTCTTAAGATGGTTAAAGAGAGAAGGAAAGCAAAAGCAAAAGGAGATAGAAACACAGTCAGAACCCTAAATGCAACTATACAACGACTAGTACGTAGGGACAAAGAAAACTATTACAATAGTTATTGTATAGAAATAGAAAAGGACAACAAAATGGGAAGAACAAGAACCCTATTCCAAGAGATTAGAGAAATAAAACGGAAATTTAAACCAAGAGTAGGGATATTGAATAATCAACAGGGGAACACACTGACTGACTGTCCAGAGCGAGAACCGCCAGTCAGAGACGAGGGTGCATTCAATTCTTGTTTTATTAAAGTAATGGATACATCAAAGGCTGTGCGCCTCATAGAAACCCCTGTGCTAACTCACTACAATCCCTAACTGCACTCTAGACATGCTCTGCAACTTGTGAAGAAAGTTGACTCAGCGCCCACTTCTGGGTGCGGTAGCCTCAAATAGGAGAGGTCTTGGGGCGTAACCTCTCACTCCATCGCACACACCCCCTTCTACCTGGTCCGCTTCTCCCAACGTCGTGAGCGTGGTGAGGGGGGGGCGAGCCTCCGAAGGCTCATTGGAAAGCACAGGTTCCTGATTGGCAGGTGGGAGAACCGAGGGCGGGGAAGCGTTGGGCATTTCTAAGATACTGCTTTGTGAAGGAGGAGTGTCTGCTCTCTCAGGAGCATCCCCCAACAGTCCCGTGGGAGTGCTGGGGGGCTGAGCGCTGTCCCATTGAGGGGCAGGACCAGACATGAGAACTGGTGGGGCGGGCGACTTGCTCTCTCCCCCAAGGTCGGGGTTAGACTCAACAACAGCTGGGTCATCCATGTTCCCTAACGGCTGAGGCTTCTGAAACTCATGCCTTCCCCCTCCTTCTTCGGGAAGGACGCTGGGTCCGTCACCCCTGGGCTCAACACTGACCAAGATGAAATAAAAGGAAGATGGAAGCAATACACTGAAGAACTCTATAAAAGAGATTCAAGGATGACAGATTCATTCACAGAGGAACCATATGATGAAGAATCAGAAATTTTAGAATGTGAGGTGAAAGCTGCTCTTAAAATTCTTGGAAAAAACAAATCACCAGGAATAGATGGCATACCAATAGAGTTGCTACAAGCTACTGAGACTGAATCTGTCCAAATTTTGACAAAAAATTGTCAAGAAATATGGAAAATCAAACAATGGCCCACAGACTGGAAGCGTTCAATATATATCCCACTTCCAAAGAAATGGGATCTCAGAGAATGCAGTAATTATCGAACTATTGCCTTAATATCCCATGCAAGTAAAGTAATGCTCAAGATTCTACAACAAAGGCTCTTCCCATATATGGAGCGAGAAATGCCAGATGTCCAAGCTGGATTTAGAAAGGGAAGAGGCACCAGAGATCATATCGCAAACATACGTTGGATAATGGAACGGAGCAAGGAATTTCAGAAGAAAATCACCCTGTGCTTTATAGACTACAGGAAAGCCTTTGTGTAGATCATGAAAAACTATGGAATGCTTTAAAAGAAATGGGGGTGCCACAGCATCTGATTGCCCTGATGCACAACCTATACTCTGCACAATAGGCTACTGTAAGGACAGAATATGGAGAAACCGACTGGTTCCCCATCGGAAAGGGTGTGAGACAGGGATGTATTTTATCACCCTATTTGTTTATTCTGTACGCAGAACATATCATACAGAAAGCGGGATTGGACCAAGATGAAGGAGGTGTGAAAACTGGAGGGAGAAACATCAATAATTTAAGATATGCAGACGATACCATACTCTTAGCAGAAACCAGTAATGATTTGAAACGAATGCTGATGAAAGTTAAAGAGGAAAGCACAAAAGCAGGACTACGGCTGAACATCAAGAAGACTAAAGTAATGACAACAGAAGATTTATGTAACTTTAAAGTTGACAACGAGGACATTGAACTTGTCAAGGATTATTAATACCTCGGCACAATCATTAACCAAAATGGAGACAATAGTCAAGAAATCAGAAGAAGGCTAGGACTTGGTAGGGCAGCTGTGAGAGAACTAGAAAAGGTCCTCAAATGCAAAGATGTATCACTGAACACCAAAGTCAGGATCATTCAGTCCATGGTATTCCCGATCTCTATGTATGGAGGTGAAAGTTGGACAGTGAAAAAGGCGGATAAGAGAAATATCAACTCATTTGAACTGTGGTGCTGGAGGAGAGCTTTGTGCATACCATGGACTGCAACAAAGATAAATTGGGTGTTAGAACAAATTAAACCAGAACTGTCGCTAGAAGCTAAAATGATGAAACTGAGGTTATCATACTTTGGACACATAATGAGAAGACATGATTCATTAGAAAAGACAATAATGGTGAGAAAAACAGCAGGGAGTAGAAAAAGAGGAAGACCAGAGAAGAGATGGATTGATTCCATAAAGGAAGCCACAGACCTGAACTTTCAAGATCTGAACAGGGTGGTTCATGACAGATGCTACTGGAGGTCGCTGATTCATAGGGTCGCCATAAGTTGTAATCGACTTGAAGGCACATAACAACAACACAAAACCTTATTTTAAAACAGAACATACTTAACAAATATTTAGCCCTTTTAAAAAAACAAATTCTTTTCCCAAGCATATTTTAAACAAGGTGATTTCTTTGTACACATTTTTGTACTCATTCTATCATCCAGTTCTGTGGTGTTGAGACTTATAGGTGAAGCAGACAGTGTCCAGTTCAAGTTAAGTCAAAGAGAGACCAAAACAGGACCTTGGGCAGTTCCAGGAGAGGCCCAGCTAGCTGAAACCTTCTCTTCTTAATCAGGGGTGGGGAATCTTGTCCAGCCTGAGGGTTGCATTCCTTCTGGGCAGCTTTCTGAGGGCTAAATACCAGTGGTGGGTGAGACCAAAGGCAAAAGTAAGTGCAGCAACGGATGTGAGTTTTACCATTGTACAATAGGCCAGTGTGGTGCAGTGTGAGGGCCAGCGTGATGTAGTGGTTAAAATCCTGGACTATGACCTGGGAGACTAGGGTTTGAATCCTCACACAGGCATGAAACTCATTGGGTGACCTTGGGCCAGTTACTGCCTCTCAGCCTCAGAGGAAGGCAATGGTAAACCTCCTCTGAATACTGCTTACCATGAAAACCCTATTCATAGGGTCGCCATAAGTCGGAATCGACTTGAAGGCAGTCCATTTTCATTTTCACAATAGGCTAATACACACTTTCACACACCTCCATCTAGGCAAGCAAGAAACATTTTATCAGAGTTCAACGACACATTCCAGCGTGGTAAACACACGCAGGGTTCAAAGCAAGGTCAGTGAGGGGTGTGTTCTAGGAAGGCTTCCAAAAGCCAGACAGAGAGGCTTGGAAGGCTGTATTTGGGCCCTGGGCCTGAGAATCCCAGAAGCTCTCTCTTCAGGAACCTAGACTCACCTCAATCCCAGACCTTGAGTGTGGCAGGGTCCCTGGAGGAGCTAGCTGGCTGGTAAAAGGGCCCTTACCTTTTCATGTGGTATTTGACTTCAGTGATATTGGAGAGACAAAGGCACTGCAGGGGACTCATCTTTTGAGTTATACAGTAGGGCCCCACTCATACAGCGGGTTATGTTCCGGACCCCTGCTGTAAAGCGAAAACCGCTGTAAAGTGGAACCCATTGAATAGAATGGCGTGTGATGCCCGAAACAGCCATAAAAGCAGAACAAGCGCCGTATGAGTGGGGCTTTAGTCTAATTGAATCTAAATGAGACCGCTGCATTAGCGAATCGCTGTAAAGCAAATTGCTGTAAAGCGGGGCCCTACTGTTGGATGGTGGCAGGACTGTTATCTGTCTGGGCAGGTTCCATATAAATTACTGGTAGTTCTCCCTCTGACAAAGTAATCTGAACCTTGTCTGCATTGAAGTCCCCACTGAATACTGCAAGGACTCTCGGCTGTGCCTCATGACACCTATAACTGCACATTTCTAGGATGGTCATGTGTCCTACTTTACAGAGGAAAGTCCTCATTTTGAAGGGCTATCCAGTTCAAATCTGGTTTAAAGATAAAGAACCTTAAGAACAGTGTAGGAGGTATCCATCAATAGTTAACACCTGGGCGGCTGACTAAGGAGACTTAAATTATAGTAATCATTTCTATGTGTGCACCTATACTTCTAAATTAACACATGTACAATTAATGCAAATCTTTGTTTTCTTTTGTCCTATTTTTGGTGATGCATATGTGGCTACGCTCTACATTTCAACTTTGTGTACCACATATATGGCTGAGTTTGGGGGAGAGAGGAGCCCAGCAAAGCAGAACATATATGCCAGTAGTCACACAGACTGGATAATGTTATTGTTTTCTATATCTGGCACCTTGATGGACTGCACAGAGGATCTGCAGTTGCAGTACCTTGTGTGGGTTCAAGTGCGGAGAAATCTCAGAAGTCTGGGGGTGGATCCATGCTACTGTTTGCATAGTTAGTGGTGTAGACTTGTCTGACATCTTCATCTGTGATAAACTAATGCCCACAATATATTTTGGGGTGACATGTCTTCTGTTCTCAAGGACATTCACCAGTTTGTCATAGAAGGCCACAGTTTTAATCTCCACATAAGATTACTTATTGTGTGTGGCCAATACTTTGAGTTTTGTTTTTAAAATCGTGTGAGTTTTAAAGGAAACTCCTCTTTCAATGTTCTGCTGTGATTCTAGTAAAGAATATGGCTTCAGCTTGAAACTGGTCAATTTAGGCCTTATGGAACACAGTTGCTAACTCATCGACAACGTCCCTAATCTCTTTATCTAACCATGGTTCTGCTTCCTTAGATAAAAAGGTTGATTCACTGGGATCCTTCTGACATTCGTCAAACGACACAGTTTCACACCAGTTGAAGAGATAAATGAACAAAGTTGCCAAACTCTATTCTGGACTAGAGGCAGGGACTGGTTTTAAATTTTCTGAAAAGTTCACTAGATCTCTGAGATAGATGACTAGTAGATGCACAAACAGATGTTCTTCACATCTGAGTTTGGAGGGGCTTCAAAAATGTTGGGGAGAGAAGGGCTGTGGTTGTGTTAGAGTGGTCAGGATAATTTATTTAGGGAAGCATCAAGGAGAACAACTTGTCTGTTCAGCATGCCCATCTCAATGGAGATCTAGAGGCAAAGAGGTGGCTTCAACCATGATTTGTTGGTGCAGATGTACACAGTAACCAGAGTTAGTATAAATTATATTTAGAAACCCTACTTCAAACTAAGGGGATTATCCAATGAAGTACAGTGGGGAGGACAGCCTGGCTGGGAGTCCAGAGTCTGTGAGTTTAAATCCCCACTTGTGTCTCCTGGGTGTCAAGGGCCAGCTAAAGATCACCCACACAATGAGTGGCTAAGGGGTTACATGCCCTGCCACCTGTGCAGCCGTGGGCAAGCTGCATAGTCCCAAGAAGCCCACTTGCCCCCCAGCTGGCTGTTGTGGACAAGGAAGGGGCTGGCTTGTGCAACTGTGGCAAGCTGAGCAGGCCCTAGCCAGCTGGGGAGGACTAGCCTCAGAGGGAGGCAATGGTAAACTCCCTCTGAATACCGCTTACCATGAAATCCCTATTCATAGGGTCGCCATAAATTGGGATCAACACGAAGGCTGTCCATTTCTATTTCACTTCCTTTAGGACAAGGATTCTGTTCCAGATGGTTGGGGGAACCACCAAAATAGACTGAGGGACCACATGGAGGGTGCACAGGGAGAGGAGAAGGAGCAGAAGTGCTGTTGCACAGCTAGAAGTCCTTGTGCTAATGGAACTACTTTGTTCAATACACCCCATGTTTCTAATTCTGATTTGTGGCTGATCATGCACTCTGTTTGGGCTAGTTAGACGTAACACCTAATTACAGTTAAGCTTACTTACATATAACTATATATAGTTAAGCTTTCATTTGCCCTGAAGAGTGCAACAACAGAGAGGGAAGAAGCTGTGGATCTCCCAGGAAGTGCAAATGATTTGGGTGTGTTTTTTTTTAAAATATAACCATGCCATACTTATAACATCTGCAGCCAGCCTTAGAGAACAAGTGCTATAGACTTGAGCATGCTAATGCAGTGATTGCTTGTGGGTGAGGTTTTAAAGATCTTTTCAATAGCATTTCATATCCTAGAGTGCACCTGCTCTAATCTTGCCTTGTTGAACTCATTTTCCACTATATTTATATTCCTATTTAATTTTTGTGCAGTCTATTAGCAGTTCTTCTCTGTGTGTCACAGAGCAAATTAGTATGATTTAATCCACCATGTATCCAGTTTTGCTTCCACCAGTTCATTTGAAATAGTGAACTAAAACTTATGTCATATCTTGATGACTTTATGACTTAACGACTCTTGCATATTTAGAGCTTTAATATATTTCTCCAGTGTTTTATTACTATTATTATGTCACTGAACCACAACAACTCTAAAAGAATTTGAAAAGGTTATGGAAAAAAGAGCAATAAACACTTTTCACCACCTGGTACTAAACCCCCACTAAATCAGAGCTTTTATACCATTCCCTGCATAACTAATTCATTTATTATCTTTTGATTAAAAATGTAAAATTATATTTTAGTATTTTCATATTTTACGTGTTTATGGCATCTGTCTTCCAGATTTCTATTGATTCCTCTCCTAGCTTGGTGCCTGTTCAAATTACAGCCCCATTTCCAAACCATCTAAATATACAGCTGTGGGAAAGAAGTGATATAGTCTTCCAGGAAGATGCATTACAAGGGGAAATCCAACTTCTTAGTTTTGCTCCACAAAAAAATAAAGGACACATTGAATATATGTCCCCAGCAATTTCAAACAAGATTCCTAAAATCACTAATCATTGTGGGCCTTTGAGTTGTACATAAATATCCTCAAATCATTACAACTTTTGCAAACATGAATATAAGGAAATCACATATACGAAATGTTTTTATAGCTTTTACATTTCTTTAATTATAACAGGAAACATTGCTTTTTATTGCTAGCTAGATGAAGCATTTGGAATTATTTTGCCTAATACATTATTCTATTACTAATTTAACTTTTAGGCCTATGTACAGGATGTTTCTTCGGGTAATAATAAGAAATGAATTTACTGCAGCACACAGATGATTTTTTATACATCTGAAGGGAAAAAGGATTATAGACATGATTCAGTCAAAGCACACTGATGTCCCACTGATATCAAATATCAATAGAACTATCTTCATTGTCCCATTGAAATTAGTGGAACATGCATGTGCTAGATCTGAATGACTATATAACAAATTATGAACAAAATTAAACAACAAAATACTAAAATGAATAAAAAATAGGTGGATTCATATATTACAGTGCTCACATGATAATAATAATCAATAATAAAAACTGGTTTCATTCATTATCGTCTGATGGGTTACCACTGATCATATAACAATTTGATTTAAGTTAAAAACATCAACAGGACTGCTGACCATTAGGATGCCACTGTATTTTAATTCTATTCCTAATAATGTTTAGCAGTACATTTGCTCTTTAACTTTCTACTACTGATGGATGACTAGTGTTTTTTCCCCACCTATCCCTAAGTAGTAATTATTGTGCATGCACCACACATTTCTGGGAATCCAGGCACATGCACTTGGGGAATGTAATGGATGAATGTAGTGGGTGGAGGAAGGCAATGTACTGCCTAGGCCAGCCTTTCCCAACTAGTGGGCCACCAGGTGTTGTTGGACCACAACTCCCATCAGCCTCAGCCAGCATTGCCAATGGTCAGGAAAGATGGGAATTGTGGTCCAACAACATCTGGTGGCCCACTAGTTGGGAAACGCTGGCCTAGGTAGACTAGTTTTTTTTTTAAAAAAAATATGCAAAGTCAATACATTTGCATTTTAGAAAAGATAATTCTTCACACATAACTATTATTTGGAGGTCACCTGTATTGACATGTTTTAGTTGGCATGTTTTTTATATTGATTTGTCCAAATAATGTTTGCATTAGTGGTTGATATTAATCTGGAGTCTGATAGGTCTGCAGAACCATCAGCTGCAGCAAACCAAGCACAGAGTAGAGCAGCCATGGTGGATCAAAATAGGTAAAATGTACCATTCTCTGTCATTTCTGTGCAAGTTGCTTGGAACTTTGTGTAGAATTTCTCTGACTGCTATCTTATTTATTAATTATGTCATTTATATCCCACCTTTCCTCTTACGAGCTCAAGATCGTGTACATGTTCCTCTCCTTCTCTATTTTATCCCCACAACAACCCTATGAGGTAGGTTAGGCTGAGAGGCAATGACTGGCACAAGGCCACTCAGTGAGCTTCATGGCTGAGTGGGGATTGAACTCTGTCTCCCACGTCATATGAACTTAAGAAGAGCCTGCTAGATCAGGCCTGTGGCCCATCTAGTCCAACATCCTGTTCTCACAGTGGCCAACTAGATGCCTACAGAAAGCCTGCATGCAGGAACTGAACAGAAGAATGGTCTCCCCTCTTGTGGTTCCAGCAACTGGTATTCAGAAGCATATTGCCTCTGACTATAGAGGCACATCATAGCCATCATAAATAGCAGCCAGTGATAGTCTTATCCTCTATGAATCTGTCTAATCCTCTTTTAAAACCATTCAAGTTGGTGGCCATCACTGCCTCTTGTGGGAGTGAATTCCACACCTTAACTATGCACTGTGTGAAGTATTTTCTTTTGTCTATCCTGAATCTTCCAAAATACTCAGATGTTAAGGAAAGGTTTTACTACTACTACTACTACTACTACTACTACTACTACTACTACCCATCCTTAACCTTTAGGTCCCAGGCCAGGTTACAGAAATTTAAAATACAGTATTAAAAACCATTAAAACACATTGCATTCACAGGAATAGGGTGGGTCCTGAAAACATATATCTCAGGTGCTGAAGGCCAGGGTAAAGAGGTGTTTCTTTAGCGTTCTCTGAAAACTGTATAGTGAAGATGCCAGATATACCTTTGTAGGGAGGGAATTCCAGAACTTAGGGGCTGCCAAAGAGAAAGCCCTCTCCCGGGCCACCATCCCCCAAATTCCTGAGCGGTGAAACTACCAAAAGGCACCCCTCTGGTGATCTTAACACCCAAGAGAGTTTATAAGCAAGAAGATGGTCTCTGAGATATTTGGGCCATAAGTTATTTAGGGCTTTAAACACCTTGAATCGGGCCTAGAAATGACCTGGCACCCAATGCAGCTGTTTTAGAACAGGTGTTATATGAGTTCTAAAAGCAACCCCAGCCAGTAAACTGGCTGCTGCATCTTGGGCCAGCTGAAGTTTCCAAGTCATCTTCAAGGGCAGCACCCTGTTGAGCACATTGCAGTAATCTAATCTGGAAGTTACCAGATCATGGAGTACAGTTGCCAAATCATCTCTGTCCAAAAGGGGCCATAGCTGGTGAACCAGCCAGAGCAGGAAATAGGCACTCCTAGCCACCCAGGCCACCTGAGCCTCCAATGACAATGTTTATTTATTTAATTATTTGATTTATATCCCACCCTTTCTCCCAGTAGGAGCCCAGGGTGGCAAACAAAAGCACTAAAAACACTTAAAAACATCATAAAAACAGATTTCAAAATATATTAAAACACAACAACCATTAAAAGCATATTAAAACAAAACATATTTAAAAACATTTTAAGAAAGGCTTTAAAAACATTTTAAAAAGGTTTAAAATATATTAAAAAGCAATTCCAACAGATGCAGACTGGGGTAAGGTCTCTACTTAAAAGGCTTGTTGAAAGAGGAAGGTCTTCATAGGTGTCGAAAAGACAACAGAGATGGTGCCTGTCTAATATTTAAGTGGAGGGAATTCCAAAGGGTAGGTGCCACTACACGAATGTCCGTTTCCTATGTTGTGTGGAACAGACCTCCTGATAAGATGGTATCTGTAGGAGGCCCTTACCTGTAGAGCACAATGATTGACTGGGTATATAAGGGATAAGATGGTCTTTCAGGTATCCTGTTCCCAAGCTGTATAGGGCTTTACACACCAAAACTAGAACCTTGAACTTAGCCCAGTAGATAATAGGTAGCTAGTGCAATTCTTTCAGCAGTGGAGTGACATGTTGGCGATAACCTGCTCCAGTGAGCAGTTTCGCTGCCACATTTTGCACCAGCTGCATCTTCCAGACCAACCTTAAGAGTAGCCCCACAAAGGGCATATTACAGTAATCCAACCTGCAGGTTACCAGAGCATGGATAACAGTGGTCAGGCTATCCTGTCCAGAAACAGCGGCAGCTGTCTTACCATTAAAGCTGGTGAAAGGCACTCCTAGCCATGGAGGTCACTCGGGCCTCTAGCAACAAACCTGGATCCAGAAGCACCCCCAGACTAAGGATCTGCTCTTTCAGAGGGAGTACGACCCCATCCAAAGCAGGCAACTGACCAATTATCCGAACTTGAGAACCACCAACCCACAGCATCTCCGTCTTGCTAGGACTGAGAGTCAGTTTATTGGCCCTCAACCAGCCCACCGCCGAGTCCAGGCACTGATCCAGTGCTTGCACGGCCTCTCCTGATTCAGATGTTACAGAGAAATAGAGCTGGGAATCATTAGTGTACTGCTGACATCTCACCCCAAATTTCCTGATGACCGCTTCCAAGGGCTTTATATAGATGTTAAAGAGCATGGGGGACAAGATGATACCCTGCGGCACCCCACAACACAACTGTCAGGGGACCGAGATACAATCGCCCAATGCTATTCTCTGAAAGCAACCCTGGAGACAGGATCGGAAACACTGTAAAACAGTGCCTGCAACACCCATCTCACCAAGTCGGCCTAGAAGGATAACATGGTCAGTGGTATCAAAAGTCGCCAAGAGAACAAGAATAACAGGGTCACGCTCCCCCTGTCCTTCTCCTGATAAAGTTGACATCAGGCCGATTCAGTCCCATAAACAGGCCTAACCCAGACTGGAATGGGTCAATATAATCTGTTTCATCCAAGAGTACTTGCAATTGCTGTGTCATAACCCTCTCAATTACCTTCCCTAAGAAGGGGGCATTTCCGACCGGGTGGTAGTTGTCACAAACCAATGGGTTCCGGTGGGCTTTTTTAGGAGCAGTCGAATCACTGCCTCTTTCAGGGCTAAAACCACTCCCTCCTGCAACAATGCATTGACCACACCCTGGATCCACTTGGTCAAACCCCTTCGGCAAGTTTTAATAAGCCAAGAAGGGCAAGGGTTGAGAGGACACATTGCTGGCCACCTCGTAGCAAGCACCTTGTCCACATCATCAGGTCACATCAGCTGAAACTGTTCCCAAGAAGTTGCAGCAGATTTTGCACTGGACACCTCAGTGGGGACTACAGTAGATGTGGATGAAGCATCAAGATTGCTATGGAGGTGAGCAACTTTATCCTCAAATTGCCTTGCAAACAATTCACAGTGGACCTCCAAAGGGTCTAAAACTCCATTTCCTGGAGTTGATGTCAACAGAGCCCCTGACAATATGGAAAAGGTCCACTGGATGGTTACTTGAGGATGCAATGGTGGCAGAGAAGTGGGCCTTCTTCGCTGCCCTCACCGCTGCACAGTAGGCACGGTTATGATGTTTTACTCGTGCCTGATCAGCCTCACAGCACTTCTTTCGCCACTAGCGCTCTAGCTGTTGTCCAGCCTGTTTCATTGCCCTTAGCTCACTGGTGTACCAGGGTGCAAACCAGGGTCCACAATGCCGGAGAGGGCACTTGGAGGCAACCGTGTCAAGAGCCTGACATGCCTCACTGTTCCACGGTGTGACAAGGGCTTCAACAGGGTCACCTGCTCTATCTACTGGGAACTCCCCCAGGGCATTCAGAAATCCAGTGGATTCCATTCATCTCCGGGGCTGGACCATCTTAATCAGTCTACCACCCCGCAGGGGAGGATCAGAGCCGTAAGTCTAAACTTCACCAGGAAGTGGTCTGACCATGACAGTAGGGTGACATCCATCACCCCCCATCTCAAGACCACTCCTTCCTCCATTTGGAGCAAAAACCAAATTGAGGGTGTGCCCTGCCCTGTGCGAAAGGCTGGTGACAACTTGAGACAGCCCCATGGTATCCAGGTGGGCAAAGCTGGGTCAGATCAACTCCTCCCAGCTCACCCACCCAGGTCTCAGTAATGCACACCAGATCAGCACCTTCATCCATGATCAAATAATTGGATGAAATATTGGATCGAGGAATAGCACCAAGCGATGAACCTGCTCCTTCTAGGGAAGTGCAACCCCATCCAGAACAGGCCATCTTCCCATCTCCTGCACTCGAGAACTTGGAACACATAACACCTCTGTCTTTTCAGGATTTAGTTTCAGTTTGTTGGCCCACATCCAGCCCGACCTCAGCTCCCTCTCCCAATTCAGATGGGACAGAGAGGTAGAGCTGAGTGTCACTTGCATTTTGGTGACACTTTGCTCCCAAACCCCTGATGAGCACTTGCAGTGGTTTCATATAGATGTTAAATAGCATGGGAGACAAGATGGAATTTTGCTGGACACCACAGGAAAGCTCCTATGGTGTCGAACAGAAGCCTCCCATAACTACTTTCTGGAAAATTCCCTGGAGGTAGGAGAAGAACCATTGAACTCTGAGATGCTCCGGAAGGACAATGTGATCAAGGGGAAGAAGCAGGGTTGCACTCCCCCCCCAATCTCTCTCAACAAAGTTCATCAACCAGGCCAAGCAAGGTAGTTTCAGTGCCATGACCGGGTCTAAATCCAGACTGAAATGGATCTAGATATTCAGTCTCCTCCACATATGCCTGAGCACCTTGCCCCAAAAAGGGATATTTGCTACTGTTCAATAGTTATTTAACACTTCTGGGTCCAAGGAGGATTTCTGATGCAGGGGACACACCACCTCCTCCTTTAAGGCAGATTGTACTGTACCCTCCTCCAGTGAAGCACTGATCATTCCCTGGACCCACCCAGTCAGCCCCCCATGGCTAAATCTAAGAAGCCAAGTTGGGCAAAGGTCAAAGGAGCAGGTGGTTAGCATTGTGTTTCATAATAAGATGGGCTGGAAGAAGTTAGGAGTAGGCTCTATTAACCATGATAAATTGTTGTGATTGATTGCTTTGCCAATACCATGATTAGTTTACGCTATTATTAAAACAGTGCAATTACCATGATTAGTTTGTTTCATTATTAAACCATAGGTGTATTATTTTAGACTATATTACATTACTTTGTGGCTTTACTTTCTGCCAAGTTCAAAATATTTTATTCTATGAATGACACATTGTACACCAGTAGATCAATTGATTTGTGTCAGTTTCAAACTGGAGTCTGTGTTTTTTATTACTGGTTATGTTTTACTCCCTGTAGGAACTCTGTTTCTACAAAGCAAATTTGAACTCTGATTGGAAAACCCGATAAGCATTGGTGAATTGACCAGAAATCAGTGTGGTATGCACTAGTGTTGATTAGAACCCCAAATTAACAATTGATTTGTTGTTCATGGGGCAATGCTGTTGTTTTATAAATTAGATAAGTCCATATTTTGATCCTGATATGTTTAATTCTGGCAGCATAGCTAATTGCTGAGCTGATGCTCCCCGTGAGCTTTCCACTAAATCCCAAGGTCTCATTCCTGGCTGGTCACAGCCAGTTCAGTCTCCAGCATTTATTTGAAGTGTTGATCTTTTGTCTTGTACAGCTTTGAGCTGGTGCTGTTTGTGTCAGTCATGAAATTGTACCATCTCCTTTTTGTACTGATGTTTCTTTATGTATGTGTTTTTAAAACAGTGGATCAATGTAGCTGGCTGCATTTTTGGAGTCTCCTTGTGGGTGTGGTTATAGAAGCCGTTACAATGAACTCCTACATTCCAAATGCTAGTTTCCTAAATGCAAGGAGTTTTTTTTTATATGGGAAACATTCAAAATCATGGTGGAAATAGAAAATAGCAAAAAGGGCCAATTGGTGGTAGTGTCTCATTTGGCTTGGGCCTCAAGCTCAAAGGAGGGCTCAAATTCAGACAAATTAATTTCACAACTTGTGAACCAAAATATGACACACTATCAGTTTAGAGCTGCAAATTTAAGCAAATAAGAGATGTGATTTGGCAAAATACATATTTTTGTTAACTGGCATAGATATTGTCATATTAAAGAGTTTAAGAGTTCAAAATGGTCATAAATATTTATAAACATATATATTGTTTTATTGGCATAAGATTAGACCATAATGAACATGTCCTCTCTGATTAGCTGATTATATAAATAAGCCAATCATAGTGCCTTATTTGTTTTCATGTGTTGTAATTTTTTTTTAATGGCTAGGGGCCTCAAAAGCTGGAAGTAGACCTCTCTGGACCTCTAAGAGAGCCTAATAGTAAAGAGGAGGCATTTTCAGTGTGGTCTTTCTGAACATGTAGCTCAGGTCTCATCAAATAAGCTGCAATTGATAAACGAAGTTGTTATTACATATTTCTTTGAAAGGAATTTCTAAATCTATCTGTAAATACTGTAATATTATTGAGGGGCAGAGCATTCTAAACCCCTGATCCACTAAACTGGAGGAAGTTTGGATAAAGTAGAGATGTCCTTCTGCACAGATCTACCAGCCAGAACCATGTGGTAAAGTTTTGCTTCCAGTGGGGCAGTCCTGCCAGTGAGGAGTGCCCCACTGCACCCACCCAAACAGTGAGTGGGTGGAAGATACTGCTGGCCATATCCCTGATGGCAGCTGCCAGAAGAAACCCCTGATCATGGCATTTGGGGGGCAGGCCTGGGCCAGCATAGGATTTTCTTACTTAGGCAACGAGTCATATCCGGGAGTTTTTGCTGTTCCTGTGAGCTGGCATAGCTGAGAAGCATTCCTCCATCCCACTTTCCACCACTTCATTAAACTCTGCTGCTGCAGCTGACCAGAGGTTTGGATAGCTCCTAAGAAAATGAAAGTTCATACAATCTCTCCCCCCCCCCTAAATCTTTGGTGGCTTTTTAGTTCTCTTTTTTTTTTAACTTTGATTTTTGCTTTTAAAAACAACATGCTGAAGTGGTTTATGCCACCAAGGATAAAGCTCATGGTTTAGCACATCACTGCAAATGCTTCAGAAAGATAACTATGGTAAGCCCAATCAGGAGCTAGATCCACTGTGGCACATTTAGTTGACCACTTCAGCATGGATATTTTAAGTTAGTGGTGAGCAAATATATCACCACAGAATAAAAAGGATCCTCCACAAGTGGAAATCAGCCATCATTCTATCCTTCCCCTTTCATTACATTAGGAACAGTGACACTGTGAGGGAAAATGTATTAGCCGCCCTTTACCATAAGGCCCCAGGCCAGGTTACAACTATTAAAAATATAATATTAAAAATGGTTTAAAACATATTGTAGTCACAAGAATAGAGTGGATCCTAAATATATATATATATCAGGTGTCAAAGGCCATGGTAAAGAGGTGCTTTTTCAGCATACGTTCAAAATTGCATAATGAAGAGATGACAGTTAACAGCAGAATCTAGCTTTTACAGGGGTCAGGCCAATTGCAAATTACGAGAGGTCCTTCTGTGGACATTCTATTCAAAATCAGTAATCCTCAGTTATGAGCCAATGAGAATTAGAATTCCAGTGGATATATGTTGATTGGTTAGAGCAGCCTTTCCCAACCAGTGTGCCTCCAGATGTTGTTGGACCACAACTCCCATCAGCCTCAGCCAACATTGCCAATGGCTGGGGCTGATGGGAGTTGTGGTCCAACAACATCTAGAGACACACCGGTTGGGAAAGGCTGGGTTAGAGGGTTCTAGAAGGGAATATAAAAAAGATTAAACAGGTACATTTTATTTAAACTGTATGGGGAGGGATCCTACAGTGGTGTATAAACAGAAGGTGGGATTTTATACCTAGTGATATTAAGAAATAAAGAACAAGTGAAAATTCCCCACATATAGTGGTAATTAGTGAGATTCTGCAACATAGCAGGGAACCAGAAATGGTGGTTCTCTGCAATGTGGTGGCAGCTGTGGATCTGTAAATACCCACAGGGAGGTCTCCACAAAATGGTGGCAGCTGGTAAGATAGTAAACTCCAGTTGGCCTCTCTCTCTCTGTCTCTCTCTCTGTCTCTCTCTCTCTCTCACACACACACCCCTTATTGTTTTACTTTGCATCATCAGATACATCTAGTAGAAGTGTCCAACATCTTAATACTATCCAGCTTGTAACCAGACCCTGGAAGATTTTTTAAAAAAATAATAAATTACAATTACTGTTACATGGCCCCAAAAAGGAATAAATTACCATTACTATTACAATTGTTCTGAAAGGAATTGATTAATTTACCATTACTCAAAAGTAATCGCTACAATTACACTTAAATTACTTCTTAAAAAAACTAGAGTGCCTACAAAGTGCTGGCCTTGGCTGCTGCACACTAAGTCGCCTAAAACAACATTAAAAATAAACGCACACAGAGATAGAGGTAGTAGAATAATTCTTTTTATCCATAATATAGGAGTGATGGTTTCTCTGCTGGTAAGGGAGGCAGGGAGGGAGGCAGAAGCCACTACTCAGATCTTTGCATGTCAAACCAAGTGCAACCCCCCCACACACACACACTCTTTCAGCCAGCAAACATAATCTCTCTCACTCAACCACCTCCTGGACCCTGCCCTGCCACCAACTAAGGGGCACCACCCAAGCAAACATTTCCCCCTGAAATGCAAAAAAGTTAAAACACTGCAAATGCAGCAAAGTAGCCAGGCAGGGCAGTGCAGGCCACTTTGCATGCTAAGTGCAAACACAGTATTCACACACACACAAACACACACAAGTCATCTTTCACTTCTACAGTTCTTTATTTCCATTCTGCTGCTGCCTCCTTCTCCTCCTTTATCCATGTTCTTGCCCTCCGGCTCCTTTCTCCCTCCACTCCATTCTTCTCCACCACCATCCATTTTTAGAAACAATTGTTTTCTCCACTGCACCCCGTCTCGCTCTCCATCTCCTCCCTTGTTGCCTCCTACCCACCCACAGAGCACGAGGGAAGAGTGATGCTGCACAGAAGCCCAGTTTGAGGCACATTATTTTCATCCATAAATCAGAGGAGCAGAACACTTCCCCTGCTCCCCCCCCCAAGTAATGCCCAAAAGTAATGCTGGAAACATTACAATTATTCCTCAAATGTAATAAAATTACTCCTCATTCTATTATAATAAAAATGTAAAGGAATTACCCACTTGTTCCTCAAAAAAGTAATTAATTACAAGTAATTCGTTATTTTGTGACAAATTACTTCCAAGCTTTGCTTATAACCCATCTGTGAACCATTTATGATACTTTTGTAGGATATAAGACACACACACACAGGCCCGCCCTTAGCATGTGCAGGGCCCGGGGCAAAAGCATAGTTGCCCTCCCCCCCCACATTCTTTCAATGTAACAGCTTTGAACAGCTTACAAAACAGTATCATTTCAAGACCATTCCTGGGAAGGAAAAAGCCAACTGTGGTGCAAATTTAGAAGTCTGACCAAATTCCCAAGGAGCGCGAAATGGTGGAAGACATTCGCTCCAGTTAGCCCCAGCCTTGGGGGGGGGGAGGCGGCAACAACATACAGTGCTTCTGTATAGAACACCTAATAAGAGTTCAACTTTTTTTTTAAAAAAAAATCCAGCGCTCTTATTTTTCACTTTGATTTAAAACAATTGTGATTTTTTTTTTTTACATTATCTGCAGGTTGGGTGTCTGTTGGGGGCTGTTTTAGATATAGGCTTTTGCTTGCCTGCTCTGTCGCAGATTCTTGGGCCTGGCCGTCATGCCACCATCCAATGCCGGGCTCGTTTGGTGCCTGCTGCCAGGAGCCTCCTCACCCTGCTGGGCTCCATTTGCAGATGAACTACACCCCGTCAGCTTGCCCGCCGGAGGGAGGGTGCCGTCTTGCAACCTGCAGTGAGCCGCCTATTCACCTGCAGCCCGCTGCAGTGCGCACGATCCTTCCCAGGTTGCCACTCCCACCACGCTACAGCAGCTGCAGCATAGCGCTCCCAGACCTCCAGCAGGCACCCGAGCGCTGGCGCCACCCAGCCAAGGCTGACCGTGGTGGCGGTGGCAGGAGCGGGACAGGCGGCAGCAAGGTTGTTCCTCTCGAGTGGCTGCTGCCGCCTCCTCCGGTGGCAGCACCCCCTTATTGTTTGTACCTGGGGCGGCCCACTACCCCTCCCCCCTTGGTACGCCACTGTGCAGATTGCCAAGCGCTGGGGCCCCCCAAAGCATGGGGCCTGGGGCAACTGCCCTGCTTCCCTGCATCCCAGTGCCTAGGAGTGGTACTGCACACACACACACACACACACACACACACACAGAGTTCAATATTTCATTATCAGCAAGCTATATTTGAGGATAACTCTTCAGATCATAAATTGTATGATTGTACATTAACTCTTTGAACCCAATAGCCTCTCAGAAGATAAAAAGTTTAGCAGCAAATGAACCTGCATGGTTTTGAATTATTTTGCATTTCAAATATGGAATTCTTATTTTCATCCATCATTAACCTAATTGATCTCATTTAAACATGCAGATTGTGGCACTGAACTTTCATGTTTGCAGATATTCTCTACTGCTTACTCTAAGTATCTTCTAAGTTTCATTGTTTTCAGTATTCATTAGTTTGAAAAGTTTAAATAAGACAATGTTTTCATTATAATTCAGGTAGATAATTATAATTATTTCTGAGTTTGAATGTGCTCATATATTTAAAGGGAAATGTTAGATTCACTGTTCTTGAATACTTCTGACTTACTTTTGAAAACATTGATTTCTTTAGTCTACTACACTAAAAAAAATATGGATCCAGGAATTAGATTTCATGGGTAGTCATAATACAACAATGATCAGTATTAATGATTTTACTTCAGCTTCTCTATTGATGCCATCTTAAGCACTGACCTAATAACATACAATTCTGAATAATTATGTTATTTAACTTTCCCATAACATCATAAAATCAAAATGCTACCAGAGCTTGCATGGCCATAAATGTACACTGCTTGTGATTAGATTATTGACAGTTTTATAAGTCTGATGCTCTTTAATCACACTTAAGAGCTCATTTCAAGGGGCCAGGGAGCATGTGAAAGTTGAATAATTCATTTATGTATGCTGATCTTCCAGATTTGCAATGATCATTCCCCCATTCAAGGCAAACTGTTTTTAGTGGATGTGTTTGTGATCTGTCCAATAAATTGACATGGTCACAACTGTTGGTAACTGAGCTTATCCAAGCTGTCCACCATTGGCTGGCTTGTGAAATGATAACTTCTTACTGTTAACTCTACCCAGTTATTGAACTATGCATTTATGTGACTGAGTTGTAGCCTCCACGTGGGGGCCTTTCTACCTTTATTAGTTGAAACAAGAGGAGTATATCAATAAGGTTCAGCAAATTTACTGATTGTAATTTATATGTGCTAGGTCTGGTGGAAGCTGAACTCCACTCCAGCTGTGCACCAAAGGCCCAAACAAATAATTGTTTTAAGGTGTCACCTGAAGGATAATAAAATGGGGGAAAGACAGATCTCCACTGGGAGGAAATTTCACCACTGGGGTGCTGCCACTGAGAAGGCCCTGTTTTGCATAATTACTTCACAGACTATGTCCACGAGAGGTACCACGAGCAGGGTCTCCTCCACTGAACTCACAGCCTAGGTTGGCAGGTAGTCAGGAAGGAACTCCTTTATGCATTATGTCCCAAGGCACTGAGTACACTAGTCCAACACCTCTAAAAATTGGGCCTGGTACAATTCCACACAGTCAGCCAGTGCAGCACTTAAAGAATTGGTAACACATGATCTCATCTTGCTGCTAGTCTAGCCATGCCAACCTCAAGCATCCCTAGCATACATAACCCAGGGATATATCAAAGAACAGGTTGAAATTCCCACTCAGAGTACTGTTTGCTAGATCTGAGTGCATGTGGGCAATGTTGTCAATTTTCATTTGAAATTCTGTTTGTTGAATTCCAAGATACATATGCAAATAAAAGAAATAAAAAGGAGAGGGATGTTGCATGCCATCCAATAAGTTCAACAGGAGTAGACGTTGCTAAGCTATTGAATCTGACAAAGTATTCAAAAAGAGAATACATCAAATAACTCAGCATAACTGCAGCTTTGGGAAGGGGACATACTGATAACAATGAGGAGAACATGGGGAAATACTCCAAAATGTGTGTGTGTGGGGAAACCCCTGGTTAACTTCTGCATCCTGAAAGTGGGGGAAACAGAAGTCCATAATGATGCTATTTCCATTACAGTGGGAATCACCCTAATACAGAAATCCAGTGAAGTTCCAAAAGAAAGGGGAACAATGCTTGTGCTAATCTAACAAGGTCTTTACAGTTTAAACTCTACTAGCCTACCTGGCCAAGCAAAGCCTGCTATTTTATTTCTAATATTTCAACACTAGTTTTCTATCAAGGTGACTAATTGACAACACCTATACAATTATGATTAAATAAATATCAATAAAATAATTAAATCAGAGATTTTACAAAAACAGGAATATTAGTCAATTGTTGCGCTGCTACTGCAACTCTAGGATAAGGATAAGGCTGTCTTCACAAGGTATCACTTCACAGCCATCCTCCAAATGATCTTAGATGGACCAAGGACAGGTCCTTTTGTGAAATATTAAAGTCACCACAATGAGAATTGGTTCCCAAAGTAAAAAAAAAAGTGATAAATCTTCCAGTTACTAGATGGTTACTAGGACACTGTAACTCTCAGATCTACTTTTACATGGCAATAATCAAATAAATAATGGCCAGTTTTGGTTCTACCCCTTTAGGGGTAAAACCAAATTGAGCACCTCCTTGTTTACTTCTGTTCTTGGTTGATTTGTGCAGGACAAATAGTTACTTGATATGCATTTATGTCCTCATACTAAAACTAGAAAAGGAATTATGAGCTTAGCCAGCATATCCAGACTGAAGACACAGAGAGTAATGGAATGCATTGGACCAGCCTTTCTCAACCTTTGGATCCCCAGATGTTGCTGGACTACAACTCCCAACAGCCAACATGGCCAATGGTCAGGAATTATGGGAACTGTAGTTCAGAAACATCTGGGGACCCAAAGGTTGGGAAAGGCTGCACTGGGCCCATACAGTATATGGCAAGCATACACAGCAGGATGCTCATGATAAAATAGCCTGTTAAAATGCACTGGGAGCAGAAATTAAAGGCTTCATTCTCACCAACCAAAAATGTTCTTGATAACTTAACATTGCTAAATGTTCTAGCTGGCTGCATTTTGGATAAGGAAGTGTGGTGGGGAGGTAGGGAGTTCTTTTTTTTAATAAGAGCTACATAGCACAATAGGAATTAGAAACTGAAAATTATTTGTACTGACTGTGAAGGATGTCTTCCCCAATTCCCAGAAAATATTGCCTATGTACCTTCCTCAAGAGAGCAAGTGTGGCATAGTGGTTAGAGTGTTGGACTATGACCTGGGATACCAGGGTTCGAATCCCGACACAGCCATGAAGCTCACTGGGTGACCTTGGGCCAGTCACTGCCTCTCAGTCTCAGAGAGAGGCAATGGTAACCCCCCTCTGAATACCGCTTACCATGAAAATCCTATTCATAGGGTCGCCATAAGTCGGGATCGACTTGAAGGCAGTCCATTTCCATTTTCATCTTCCTCAAGAGGCCAGCAGGTGTCAGCCCAGGCTGTGTCTCTGTTCCCTTGTCTGGTGTATCAAATATGGAGGGGTGGGAAAGTGTTAGCAGCACACTGTTCTTTATGCCTCTTGGGTAGACAGAGGGATCTGCTGCCTCATTGGCTGCCTCCTTCCCTTTATCAAACCAAGCATGGCAAACTGTGAAGATTAAAGGGACTCTGAACCTTCACAAGACATCTGAGCTTTCTCTAAAGGCCAGCCACGTCTCCATCACCTGAGAAACAGAGCTGCAACCACCTGCATCACTTGGCATCATGACAGCTCTGTTGAGGCCCTTATTGGCGTCTCCTGCCTGTGTGTTCTCTAACATTCTCAACAGGGGTTGCTACCCTGATCATGATGGTATCAGGGATAGGAAAGTCTTTGGATGTCCATGCCCTGGCAAAGGAAGGGAATTCTGGATAGACAGTGGTGGAGAATATAGCATCAGAGATCATAGGCTCCTACTGGGAGAATGGGCAGGATATAAATAAATAAATATGTTTTATGATCAGGAGAATCTGTGTAGAGCCAATGGGAAGCAAACATGTGAAAGATTAACAGGAAATAATTATGGGACATTTGGGAAACCATCTGGTTAAGAGGGGGTATCCCTCAAGCAGCTGAACTGGTTCTACTTTGTAGTGAAGCACAAAGCCAGGAACTCTGATAAAAAAACTCTCAGGGCCAAACTACATATTACATTTAATTCTTTACAAGTTGGACCTGCAACAAAATGTTGCAATGTGATGTATTCCTGCTCAGGGTTCCAGCCAGCAAGCCATTCAGTTTTCCAGAATACTTGATCCAATTCCCCAGTCTTGCATTCCTCCTCTCCACCCAACAGATACTGTGGCTTCTGAGCATGTTTAGTCCTGTATGGGCTGTTTTCCATCTTTGGGTTTATTTTCCCTTGAAGTGTTTTGTACTTCTGCAAACATTGGGGTTCTCTCAAGCCTGCTGATACCTCCTTTTTATACGTGGATGGTACTATTTTGGCTGCATAAAGACTGGCATTCAGAAAATGATTTCCCTATATTATTGCCACCCTGGGCTCCTGCCGGGAGGAAGGGTGGGATATAAATCAAATAAATAATAAATAAATAAATTAGTATATACGATAACTGCTCCCCCACTAGTATTTTGTTTTTTTTAAAAATTAAGAGCAGATGCCTGAGGCTGCAGTCAAGCGTAGAGGAGGGTTGGTCCCCTCCAGCTAATAATTGCTCCCCTTCGGCTATTTTTCTCCTCATAAATGCTGAAGTACCCATATCTTTGGCCTATGGGAGAAAAAGCAACTTGAGAGGTCACCTTGAGAGATGGAAAGGCAGATAGCAGGAAAAGTGTTAAATATCCTGCCCCAACATGCCTTTCATCTGCCCTGGTTGCAGCACCCAGCACTTGTTTTTCATGTTAACAAAATCAGGGTGAAGGTTTATGAATATAAAGGTTTATGAAGGTGTATGTGTAATATATAGGGTGGTCCAAGGAAATTGGTCCTCTGTATCAATTTGACAAGTGGTAAGGTGAATCAGGTGCTTTTGTATAGTATGGTCACCTGTACAGTTGTTTAATAAGTCAGTTTCCTTCTTTGAGGGAAATAGAGCCAATAATATAGGCAGATGCAATAGGCATCAAGCACAGCCATGAAAATCAGCTGTATTTCAAAAATGGCACCTGATGCTGCATGAATTTTTTATCTTAGGCATTTATATCCCACTCTTCAACAAATTCCCAAGGTGGCTTAAACAGAATTAAAATTACAGTAAAAACGAATTGAAAACAGGCTTCCAAACTTGCTGTGACAAGGCCTTCTTCTTCCTGCTAGGTATCTCTTCTCCATGAGTGAACAGACATTTGTGGAGCAAATAATGAGGTTTATGCCATTTGTTAACCCAAAGGAATTGGTGATCTTATAGATCAATATTGTTGTTTGTGGCCTTGTTTAAAATACGCTGACAATGTCTGGTGTCCTTTACTTCTGTGTCTACAATATCTCTCCTTTATTCCTGCACCTACAATATTATGCCAAATTGCTTTGTGACCACACAGTTGTGAAAAGCAGTTTACAAATGCTGAAAATAAACAAATAAACAAAAGGTTAACAATATAACAAAGGTTTATTTTGTATTACACCTATAGCTCTCAGTAGGGATATCTAATAGTGGCAGCTATCTTGGCAAAAGTAGCTTTACAAAGTCATAAGACATATAGTTCCATTTTTATTTTAACACGAAATAACACAGTGTATAAAAGATTTGGGAAGAAATGTCTCAACAGCTTAAACCAGGGGTAGCCAATGTGGTGTCATCCAGATATTGCTGGATTCCAGTTCCCATCAGTCTGCAAAATCAATGATCAGTGATGAAGGCCAACAATATCTGGGCAGCACTATGTTGGCTACTCTTGGTTTAAACAATAGCCTCTACTAGACAAACACGAACTAAATGTTTAGACCAACTTTTGAGTGAATAGGCTGTTGCATCAGATGAAATATTTATACCAGGAATGACTAGTTTGTGGCCCTCCAGATGTTGCTAGTTACAACCACTGCTTTTTTGTGTGTGATTGTACTAGCTGGTACACCTCTTCTTCTTGCTTTTTTTTTTGTCTGCCTATGGCAGCTATTATGTGCTGGCACTCACAACAGTTTTATCAATATTTTAGTACCAGCATCTCATTCTTTTTTTAAAAAGCACTGGTTATTCCTACCATTCCTGACAATACACCATGCTGACTGGGACAGATGGGAGTTGGAGTCCAGCAACACGTAGAGAGCAAGAATTATATCTTTGAATATAACACACGCATCATAGAATCATAGAATAGTAGAGTTGGAAGGGGCCTATAAGGCCATCAAGTCCAATCCCCTGCACAATGCATCTTGAAGTGTAAGGGAAAAAACAAAGTAAAAATGACTATTAAATGTCTTCTATCCCAGACATTTTTCCTTTATGATCAACAAGGTCTGTTGGCCTATTCAACATTGTACACAAATCATATTGTATACCCAACAATATTACTTCCTAATTTCTAGTAAAAAGTAAACAAATAGGAGCTGCTACATTAAACTATGAAAAAAATGGAAATGGACTGCCTTTAAGTTGATCCCGACTTATGACGACCCTATGAATAGGGTTTTCATGGCAAGCGGTATTCAGAGGTGGTTTACCATTGCCTTCCTCTGAGGCTGAGAGGCAGTGACTGGCCCAAGGTCACCCCAGTGTGGGGATTTGAACCCTGGTCTCCCAGGTTGTAGTCTGACACTCTAACCACTACACCACACTGGCTCTCATATTAAACTATAGACATGTTAAAAACCAATCGCAAGAACCAGTCCTCCTGTTCAACTTGCTAAGAAAGATGATAATTTTCTAGCCCATATTAGGAAGACTCTAGCAAGCATTCTGAACAAAAACTATATTCACTAATAGGCAAAAAACAAACAAACAAAACCTTGTGGTTTAAGACTGTACCTATGGCCCACAGATATTTCTATCAAACTTTAAAAAGCAGAGAAATTGGGCAGCTATAGTGAATGCACCAGGGGAGCAGGAGACCTGACCTCTCTGAGATATTGGACTGTCCTACAAATTGGTCAAAATGCAAACACAATTTCGGTTGGTCTTTCACAGTCCAATCCACTTCCTGTGTAGCTTGGAAGAATTTGGTAACATGTGCCTCTGAGCATACGGGAGTGGTGGCAACACCTGCAATCAGAACTACATCTCCAAAGCTAGAAAATTACATTTGTTGTATTTTGTGGGTGTTCTTACTTTTCTTCTTTCCTGTGTTACTACTGTTTCTACAGAGAATCTAACCTAAAAAATTATATTTCCCTCATTATTTATCCTAGAAATCTATGCCAAATTTGTTTTCATCAATTTCAAAACCTTTTTATTGGTCAATATGATAGATGGTGAAGACAGCCTTTTGTGTTTCAAATCAGAGGTTATGTTCTATGTCTATTTTGGGTGCATTAACAGTTGAATCTGAAACTGCAATTTGATGTAAAATCAGAAGGATTACAATATGTTACTACTTAAGCAATGAATCTAGCTGTTGGAAAAACAAACTTGGCCTGCCCAAGATGCATGTATTCAGCCTGATATGCTTAAATTACTCCACTAAAGAAGGGTGGGCATGGTCAATTAAAAACATAGAGCACACCTAGAAATTTGCTAGAATATATTTCATTTCCTACTGTTTCATCTTGTGCAAACTTACACATTCCTCATGTCCATTGGAGACTATTCTGCAGAACAGTCAGTGCCATTATTCCACAATTGTTTTTGGAGTGTTTTCTGTGTAAATTATGCAAAGTCACATCTTCACAGAAACAGAAGCAAAAGAAAATGATTTACGATAGGAAACATCACTAAAATTGCAAAGTAAATCAAACATATTTAAAGTGACTATCTGAACTATATCAACTGTCTAAATATTGTTGCTTCCTCCCTGCTAAAACAAGATCAGCACAGCACATGTCTTGTTTCTGTTATTTGGGCTGACTGCAGGTGTTGGTACCCCTCACCATATGCTCAGAGGCACATGTTACCAAATTCTTCCAAGCTACACTGGAAGTGGATTGGATTGTGATAGACCAACACAAATGGTGTTTGCATTTTGACCAATTTGTAGGGCAGTACAATATCTCAGAGAGGAGGTCAGGTCTCCTGCTGTCCTGGTGCATTCACTGTAGCTGCCCAATTTCCCTGCTTTTTAAAGTTTGATAGAAATATCCATTGGCTATAGCTGCATTCTTAAACCACAAGTTTATTTTGCTTATTAGTGAATTTCTCTGGTTTTTAATCCAGGAGGTAAGAAATGGGATCCTGTGCAGGTTTGCTGAGAATGGATTGTTCATGTGCATGCTTACTGAGTTCAGTTGGATTTACTCCCTTGCTTAGGATAGGTAAAATTGACCTGGGGGAGGGGAAGGGAAGGGGAAGAGAAGGGGAAGAAGGGGGAGGGGAGGGGAGGGGAGAATAATGGGTGTGTACGGGTGGGCACTGGGCAGAGGAAAAGCCCCTTTCCTTTTCAAAAGGAAAACATCGTGAACAGTATCATTGTTTTTCACGGTTTCCCCCACCTTTTTATTCTACAGCAGGTACGTGTAGTGTCCCACCCAGATTTAAACCAAAGCTGTCATTGGCCATATCCATACCAGACATTTATTCCACTTTAGACAGTCATGGCTTCCCCCAAAGAATCCTGGGAAGTGTAGAATGTAAAGGGTGCTGAGAGTTTCTAGGAGACACTCTATTCCTTTCACAGAGCTACAATCCCCAGAAGAGGGGCTGACTGTTAAACCGCTCTGGTCAGTGGAACAGGAGTCTCCTAACAACTCTAAGCACCCTTCACAAATGACACTTCCCAGGATGCTTCGGCGGAAGCCATGACTGTCTAAAGTGGGTCTGGTGTGGGTGTTGCCCCCTGATTATCCAAGCCAAACATCTGTGAGTCTGGCTTTTAGAATCTTTAAACTGTAGAAGATGAAGGTCAGTATGGAGCAAGACCAGTAATAGTATTACAGGTACTCTGTGAACATGGCTGATTTTTAATTAATTTCAACAAATTTGAGATCTCTTACAGAAAAAGTCCAACAGGGGTCTTGTTTTTTTTCTCTTGTTTTACAATTTGAACTCTCAATTCTCTCTGGATGTTTTGTGTATTGCCTTGACAACTTAGAGGGCTGTTAATCAAGTGTTTCTGAGTTCAGGACTATAAGGTTTGTAAGGATTGGTTTTGAAATGAGCTTATGGGAAGCAGCGTAATCGCATGAGAAGGTATTTTCAATCTAACCTTACGGAATGTGAAAAAGCCATGTTGGCTATAGTATACAGCCACTCTTGTGGCTGTATAAATCAATGTTCATATTAGAAGGATATATATGTTGAACCTGAAAATATATTTTAGACCTGGTTTTCAAGGTTTTTAGCTGACATTAATCCTATTTTGGCATAGATTTTTGCTAAAATTCAAGTTAGATTTATGAATGCTGTTGGATACCAATCTGCAAGACAATGTTAGGTTTATCAAAAATGGGCAGAACTTGTTACTCAAAAATTCAAATAAATGAAACCTTCCTTCAGAATACAAGCAACATTTGTTTTATAAATATACTACATAATTTTTTTTACTTACAATGTATTTCTAGAACTTGCATTGCTATCTGAGGAGTAGAATTCAAGGATTCGTGATCTACTCTGCAACTTACAACTGCACCATCATCACTGCGATCTGCTTTGAAATTCATTGTGCTGCTGACAGTATATGTTTTCCGATTTGCATCCTCTTCTTTTAAATATTTAACATCTGCAAAAATAAAGTTTGCTATAGTTTAGCATTATAGTTTGGGATAACAAAGGAGGAAAAAAACACTACAGTACATGAAACCATTTTCAATAGCAAATGATAAACGCACCTTTCATCATGTTTGCTCACTCTTTGAAAACAAACAAAATTCTGTTTCCAGACCTTCCATTATTTGTCTTACAAAACTACCAATGCTGTCGTTCCCAAATGTGCACAGACACAGATGGGAAAAGCAATTTCAATATCAACCAAAAAGCAGAACTGTCAGAATAAGATTCTTCTCCTCATTATCCCTGATATAACCAGATTACAATCCAAATAGTCTTCCCCTGAAATCCATTAAAGAAACAGAATCTCTCTTTTCTCCCCTTAAATAACTTGATTAGGCTTTTCTTTTTTTACCCATTCATTTCTGAAGAATTAGGCCAGAAGACAGTATTTTAAAAGATCAAAATATGTTTATAAAATATAAACAAAATGCTGACTATTATTTGCTTAATCTTTGTTACTAATGGTTTTGAATGAGAGGTAGTAGTGTGAGCTTTGGCAAAGAAGGACTATCCTTACTTAGCTTCAATTTTTCTGTTGAGCTCAGCTCAGTTTTGTTTAGTGTTGACAGAATCCCCCCCCAACTTTAATAATATAATGCACAGGCTATGAAGGGGGTGTCAACTTATTATGATAGTAGAGGTGAATTTTGAGGGCAGATGCATACAATTCAGTAGTACTTGTGTACTCAGGAAGATAAGGAAACAGTGAATATTTGCTATGGTTCACAATTACTGGGCTGATTTCAATGCATTTGACTTTACAAAGTAATGGCAAGCCTCAGGTATCAGGAGATGTGGTTTGAGGGGTTGAAGCATGGAATAAAATGTCTGATGGGCACAGAGGATCCCATGCATCTGGCATTTCCAGTATTGGTGGAAAGAGCGAAAACAGCAGAATAATAATAATAATAATAAATTTTATTTCTAGGCTGCCTATCTGGCCGCACAAGCGGCCACTCTAAGCAGCGTACAAGATCAAGTAAAATACAACATACAACTACATAAAAACCCAAGAACTACAATATAAAATGAAAACGAACCCACCCATAGCTAAAACCAATAAAATTAGGCTACCCCAGGGATCTTGTAGGCCTGCCTGAATAGCCAGGTTTTCAAGGCTTGGCGAAAACTTGGCAGGGAGGGGGCATGGCGAAGATCATAAGGGAGAGAGTTCCAGAGGGTGGGGGCCACGATTGAAAATGCCCTCTCTCTGGTCCGCACCAGTCTAGCTGTTTTGACTGGTGGGACCGAGAGAAGGTCTTGAGTGGCTGATCTAGTCAGGCAGCATATTTGTTGATCCTGGAGGCGTTCCTTCAGATAAGCTGGGCCGAGACCATAAGGCTTTAAAGGTTAGTACCAACACCTTGAATTGGGCCCGGTAAACAACTGGTAACCAGTGTAGATCTTGTAACACCGGAGTGATGTGATCGCGGCGACGGCTGTTCGTAATCAAACGTGCCGCCGCATTCTGTACCAACTGCAGTTTGTGGACCATTTTCAAGGGTAACCCAACGTAGAGCGCATTACAGTAGTCTAAGCGAGAGGAGACCAGGGCATGTACTACCCATGGGAGAAGATGGACAGGCAGATAGGGTCGCAGCCTCTGTATTAGATGTAATTGAAACCAAGCTGCCGGGCTCACTGCCAAAACCTGAGCCTCCATGGACAGCTGGGAATCAAGGATGACCCCGAGGCTGCGGACCTGGTCCTTCAGGGGCAGTTTTACCCCACTGAGCACCAGGTCTAAAGCTCCTAATGTTTTCCTGTCTCCCACGAGCAGTACCTCGGTCTTGTCAGGGTTTAGCTTCAGCCTATTTCCTCCCATCCATTCACTTACTGACTCCAGGCACTTGGAAATGGTCTCCACAGCCAACTCTGGTGAGGACTTAAACGAGAGATAGAGCTGGGTGTCATCCACATATTGGTGTCACCGCAGCCCAAATCTCCTGATGATGGCTCCCAGCGGCTTTACATAGATGTTGAATAGCATGGGGGCAAGGATAGAACCCTGTGGCACACCACAATTGAGAGGCCAAGGGTCCAAGACCTTATCCCCCAATGCCACCCGTTGATGTCTGTCTGAGAGATATGAACGGAACCACCGTAGAACAGTGCCCCCTATTCCCATTCTCTCCAGACGATCTAAAAGGATACCGTGGTCGACGGTATCGAAAGCCGCTGAGAGATCCAGGAGGACAAGGAATGCATGTTCCCCTTTATCCAACGCCCTCCTTAAATCATCCACCATAGCGACCAAAGCTGTTTCAGTTCCATGACCAGTCCTGAAGCCAGACTGGAATGGATCCAGATAATCTGCTTCATCCAAGTGTGTCTTTAACTGTTCGGCCACCACTCGCTCGATGACCTTGCCCAAGAATGGAAGATTAGAAACTGGGTGAAAGTTGTTTAAATCTTGGGGATCCAAGGAGGACTTTTTCAGAATGGGCTTTATTACCGCCTCCTTGAGGGCTAATGGCACCACACCTTCTTCTAAAGAAGCATTCACCACTGCCTTGATCCCTTCGCTCAGTTTCTCTTTACAGCCCAAAATGAGCCATGTAGGGCAAGGATCAGAAAAAAATGTTGGGAAATAGGGACAAAGACAAGAGAGAGAGAAATGCCCTGTTGACATTCAGGAGTCCAATACCACACTTTACCTTTCTTGACTAAAGCACATAAGGCACATACAATCTCAGCACAGTTAGCAATAAAATCCTGTATGAATCCATTGATTAACAGGTGGTGTCCTTCTGAGGCTTACTGTTGAGAACTAAATAGGGCAGCCATCAGCTTGGGCAGAAAATCATAGGTTTTGTCACCCCTAACATTTAGACACCAAAGTGTGAAACAGAGGATGCTTCCAGTACCTACAGACATCCTGCCTTCACAAAAATGTGTTGATAAACCTAGACAAAAAGTTACTTCTTTTAGGTATCATTTTCTTAAGGGACAGTTGGTCCCTTCAGGCATTCATTCATTCTGCACTAGTGGGTGACACATAGTTTAAACTGGTCACCTGAAACCAGTTAGTGTGAGCCTTTCATACTATGGACTATAAAGTCCTTCCTGATTCTTGAAGAAAACAGGTGTAACAATGCTGATTCTCCTCTCTCCTCTTGCAAAATGAAGCTGGAAGCCACGGTGGCTTGAAACACATTAGTTCTGCAACTGGTCAGCATAGTATACTTTAATGATAAGTATTTTCCAACTTTATCAGGGTATTAATCAAAAAGGAAAGAGCCGGAAATGAGCCAGGTTTAGCTCTGGAATAAACTTTATAAATTTCTAAGCAGTTTGACTGCATTTGTTTTAGTAGATATGAGAGAAAGGCATCAAGATGGTTTGTGTGTCTTGAGATTTCAGACTCTGCTCTGTCATGGGCACTGAAACAATACATATTTGTATTTTGAACTTAATTTAGCATATGAATTTATATCACATTCTTTTTTTTTCCTGTTTGATCCCGGTGCTCAAGGACTTTTAAGTTATTTATACTGTTGCGCCACCCCAATCTCCGAGCGGTGAGATTTCCAAGGGTCCCTGTGCTCGCCCTGGGTTTGGTTTCCTCGGGAAGAAGGTCAGCAGAGACTGTGGTGTCTTTATGAAATATGGTTTGTTTATTTACACACATTCCAACCTGAGCTTAAGATGGAGGGGTTCAAGGCACCAGCAGTCCAATATCCAGCTTTTCCATCAGGGTTACAGGAGGCATCCTAAAGCCATGGTGCAGAGTGCCAGTCTCTCTGCCTGCCTCCAGTTCCCAGCCATTCTCCAACACACTTAAACAAAAGCCTCTCCTAGGCCCCGGGGGGGGGGAGGCACTCCTGAAGAGTTTCAATGACAGAAGGACTTCCCTGGCCCATTCACCAGTTGATGGGCACCTAAAAGACCCATCAACCCACCTGGCCACTCTATTAGATTAACAAAAGAAACTCATCTGACCAGCAGAGCAAGTTTGTCACCCCAAGGCACAGGATTCCAAATTGGAGGCTCAAAGGGAACTCATAGAAATTATCCACTTCAACCCCCAAACTCACAACAATAGAATTCATTCTTAGTGTTGAATATTTGGGGGTGTCATGCCCTTTATTATAACAGTCCAGCTGGAAAATGCACAAAACAGATGCTTCCTGACACATATGCCCTCAATGAATAACTTGCTGTGGCCACAGGAGCTTTGAAGCCTTGCTGAAGCAACCTCCAAGGTTTCCTCATTCAGCAGATTCACCTCATCTCATATACAGAGCAATATACACACAGAGCTGCTGGCTGAACTGAAATGTATGAGGCAGCAGTTCTTTACTAGTACATTTCTGTATTTGCAACCCAACACAAAGGTAATAATGTATTTGCAATATGCAGTGGGAATATTTTATTCTCTGTACCACTGTTTTTATTCCTAAGTGATTTTTGTTTATTCCCTCCCTTGTAATATTATTTTCTCCAAGGTCTCAAAAATGAGCTTCAGTAGAGGCATTCACTATTGAAATTGCATGTGTCCTCTGAGGTTTCATCTCTCTCTCTAAATGTAGGCCCTGAATCTGTCACGCTGAAGTTTGTCTATCAGCCAGATGGCGCTGCAACTTACAACTTGATGACCTGGGCAGTGGAGAGTGAGTGAACAGGAAGCACCAGCTGTTGGCCTGGGCACAGGGCTGGCTCCAGGCATGTCGGGGCCCTCGGGCAGCCTGCCCTGGGCCCCTCCGTTTCCCTTCCACAATCCGAGACAGGAGCAGCGGATCGCAGGACAGGAGCTTCCGAGCCGTCCGCCATCCCCCACTATCCCCCCACCTCACCTACCTTTCTCTGGTGTTCTTTGTGGCTGCGTGCACAGGGTTGCCATCAATCAAGATGGCGGCCGAGGTTTCCCTAAGGGGCTGAAGCTTCTGCTGCCATATTGGTTGATGGCACACACGCACACGCATTGCTACCATCAATCAAGATGGCAGCAGAGGCTTCAGCCCGATACGGAAACCTCAGCCACCATCTTGATTGATGGCAACCCTGCACGCACTGCAAAAAACAGCAGAGAGAAAGGTAGGTGAAGCAGGGGGATGGCAGGTGGCTCGGAAGTTCCTTCTGTCCTGCGATCCACGGCTCCTGCCGCAGATTGCAGAAGGGGAGCAGAGGGGCCCTCGGGCCAGTGCCTCACCTGGCCACCCTTTAGAGCCCTGCTTGGGCAACAAGACCTCATCAAACCAGGTAGCTTGGCAACCCATGTGGGGTTGGGTGGGGAGCTTGGAGACCAGTTTAGGGTCTGAGGGGGGGAGCTTGGAGACTCATTTTGAGTGTGTGTGTGTGAACTTGGAGACCCATTTGGGGTGGGTGGGGGGAACTTGGAGATCCATTTAGAATGTGTGTGGGGGAGTTGGAGACCTGTTTGGTGTGTGAATGGAGCTTGGAGACCTGTTTGGGGTGTGTGTGTTTGGGAGCTTGGACACTTATGGGGGATGGGGATCTAGGACAGCCATCTGGGGTGGTGGTGAAGAGACCCATTTGGGGTGGGAGGGGAAGAGCAAGGAAAGCCATGTAGGGTGGGAGGGGAGGAGCTTCAAGTCCCATGTGGGGTGGGAGGGGAGGAGCTTCAAGACCCATGTGGGGTGTGAAGGGCAGTTTGCAGTCCCATTTCGGGTGGGTGGGAGTTTGCCAACCCATTTGGGGTGTTGGGTGGACTTGGATACCCATTTGGTGGGAGCTTGGAGACCTGTCCTGCCCAGAGTGCGAATCACAAAATGGAGGCGAGACTGGAATTAATCCCTGTTCTATTAGAGTAACATCAAAGGCAAGGCGTTTCATAGACTTAGCTATGCTAACTCACTACAGTCCCTAACTAAGCTATCTAGGCATACTCTGCAGCATGTGAAAAAAGTTGACTCAGCAACCAGGTCAGGGGGACGCTGCCTTAAGTAGGGAAGGTCTTGCCTGCAATCTCTGACTCCTTTGAAGTCCCACCTACTTGCGGTATCTCATGCGGGGCAAAGGGGGGCGAGCCTCCGCCGGCTCATCTGACAGTACAGGCTCAATAGATGCCTCAATAGGCAGGAAAACAATTGAAGTGCCCAGCAGGGAATCCTGGGGGGGAGGAGCTGGTGCGCCTGCCTGTCATTCCCCAACAGCTCTGTTGGGGCATCTGTCAGAGGTGCAAAGTCTGCTTTGGTGGGAGAACTGTCTGTGGGAACTGGCAGGCTGTCAACTCCTCCTCCTCCCTCATTGTCCTCGAAAGTCGCATCTACCACTGATTCCTCACCCTGCTCTATCTGAGGAGGCTGGGATTTGGCCGGCTCCTCACCCTGATTCCCCTGGGAGAGCTGGGGCTCAACAAGACCCAAATGGGGTGTGTATGGGAGCTTGGAAACCCATTAGGGCAGGAGCAGGAGAAGAGTGCCACACCGAGGGGGAGAGCAACAGCGAGGCCTGCATATTGGTGACCCATGAGGGGAAGACGATGAAGCTTCACAATCCATTTGGGGGGAGGGAGGAGAAGAGGAAGCTTCAGTCAAGCCAGTTCTTGGAAGCACTGAGAGTATTGTGAAGGGGAGGGTATTGGCAAGGGAGCAGGCTGCCTGGGAGGGGGTGTGTGTCAGGTCCCCACCTGTGTGGTCACCGCCTTATCACAGTCCCACCTCAGGGTCCTGGTCTCTTAACGGTTCTCTCACCAGCTCTAGCAAAGATCTCTCAAGATCCCCCTGCTAGGCAGCACCACCAGACACTCCCTGTAAACAATATTGCCTTGAGACTGTGCATTTGTCTCCTCCTGGCTTATTGCTACATTGTGTCTGGGTGCACTTACAGGCCTCAACCCCCCTGTATCTTTGTGCCTATAAAGATTATAGCCCTGGGTTGCTCTGGATACCTGATGTTGTTACACTATCTCTTCACCACTACCACCATTGATACTGTTTCCCAACCTTGGTATATGCCCTGCCCACCCTTCTGGTCTGTGAAATCCCAGCCAAGGATCAGGCGTTTTGGTAAACCAAGAAATATTTATTTATATACACAGGGAATAACAATATTGGGGTGGGCTAGATTTTAACATCATTGCTTTTAGATTTTAATGTTATTGTACTGATGTGTCATTTTATGCTATTTTGCTTATTTTGTACGTCGCCCTGAGTGACTGGTTAGCCAGCCAGATGGGCGACTGAGAAATCCAATAAAATAAATAAATAAATAAATAACTTAAAGGTTTAGTCAACGAGCGTGTGGTTTCAAAAGTTGCATTACTCTTTATGTTTCTAGTTGTCAATAATCTGCCTCACTACCCGCCTAATCCAATCCACCCGATCCAAAACCCAGAACCAACCAACCAACACCACAAACTCTCCACTGTCATCCTCTCATTTATACCTTCAGGCACTCAAGCGCTCAGCCAATCATAATACAACACTCATCAACATTCCAACCCATGTACTCCCTCTCTCACTCACTCTACTTACCACATATACTCTAATAAACCTACACTTACCATATTTACAGTATGATATATATACAGAGTGCCTGTGTGTATTTGGGAAGCCTTTGTGTGTTTTGAGGGTGCCTGGGTCTGTGTGTGTGTGTGTTTGGCAATGCTGAAGGGTGAGGTGAGGTTGGTGCACAAAGTGTGCAAGGGCAATGCCCCTAGTTTTTATAAATTTTGCTAGGTTCCACTGGAGGAAGATGTACATAACAGTTCCATGAAAAGTCAGTTTTAGAAATCTTAAAATGTAAAACACCTACAATGTACTTGTAAGGTAGTGTGTTCTGTACATGTTGTAGTGAAAGGTCAACCTGGGAGGAGGTGGCAGAAGAGAGAACAGAGGGAGAGAGAGAGGGTGGTGGTGATGATGATTACACCAAACCTATGCATGTTTACTTGGAAATGAGTCCCATTTACAGCTGAACTAATGTTATGAAATTTGTAAATACAATTAGCATGTTAATTGTTATGTAAATTAACTTTACATAATTGTTATGTATTGTAATACTGCAAGAGAGCCTGAACAGCTTTCGCCCTACCCATACTACATGGATAGGGAGAATTTAACCCTTCCCCACCATAGTGCTGGTGAAAATCTCTCCCCTTGGCACCAATGGAGTCTTTTCTCCACATTCAAATAGCAGCTAGAGGCATTGGGGGCACATTTTCATTGGAACTACAGCAGATGGCTGCTGCTTGATCTCCTCTGTGCCTTCTTTTTACCTAAGAAAACGTGTATAACAAGTGTAAAAAGTTAATGTAACAAACCATTCAATTAATGTAGCATCATTCCCATATGACAATTCTCTGGGAATTTAGAAAGGAATGCTACTATGCTTTTGTTGTTTAAAAAAAGAAAACATCTGTCACTCTATAACCCCCCCTTTATCAGATTTCAAGCAACCCTATGCCCTAAAAGCAACTGAAAATGCCTGCACACATTTGTGGGGACCAATACCCCTATGAAAGTGGTGGTAGGAAGATATTTGGTCCAGCACTACCTGATGACTTCTGCTTTTCCCTCCTGGACAGAACACCCAAAATTGGCAAAAATAAACAACTTAGGGTACAATCTAGTACATGTCAGCTCCATTGGGTTCAGTGGGACTTACTCCCAAGTAGGTGTGTATTGGATTGCAGCCTTAGGGTACAAATCTACACAGAGACATAAGGAAGGAAGTGGTACTGACTTCAGTGGAGCTTACTTTGAAGTAAGTAAGTAAGTCTGCATATAAGCATGCATACAACTGAACTCATTAAGAGGATATATATGTGGTCGGGAGAAGGGAGAGGGAATTTACTAGCCCAAACATTAGCTAAAGGTCTTTAGTCTATTTTAAAGGGTTTATTGCTCTCCTTAGAAGTCCTACGATATCACAACCAGACAGTCTGCACTGCTAATACCAAACACATTGGAAGTATCTCTCCTTTCCTCTCACACACAGCTTTCCTGCGGCATCACTGAGGTTCCTTTTTTTTTCATTTTGTTGGCAATTAAATATTTAGAGAGGGAGGGAAGTATTGGTAAGTCTATTAATTAGAATAATCCAGGATTATAAATTAAATATGTTCAACTTCACAGGGTTCTCTGTTAACTCCTTCTGGCTTAAGAGTGTTTTAAAATAGGAGCTCAAATCATTAGTTCAATTTTCAAAGTGTGAAGCATGCAGAACTTCTAAGTAAATAAACAAGCCCAGGAATGTTACACTTGGAATGCTGACTCTTATCAGCTGTATTGCTGCTACTTGTAAAACATAAAATAAAATTTAAAAAATCTCCTGACTGAGCAAGGAGTTTGGATACAAATGCATGCTTTGCATTGGGATTGAGGCAAATGCTCTCAAGAAAATATTTCTGACTTGCAAAATAAATTCTTGGGACAGAAAAAAAATCCCCTCAAATCCCCAAAATATGTGATGCCTGTTCCTTTGTGTTCACAGCCCCGATTAGCTGTTGCTTCATTTAGTGTTTTTTTTTACTCTTTAAATTGTCATTCCCAGTAACAGTGATATTATTAGGAACCATTGTTCTCACTCTAAATTAGCTGTGTTGCTCTCTGTGATGTTACCAAATAGCCAAATCTGATTGGCTATCAGATTTGTTACTAGGATGAAGAGCAATTATGAGGCTAAAGGACAAAAATGAGGCTAAAGCTGTAGCCAACTAGTGTTGCCAAGAGGTTCACAATGCAACTTGCCCCTGAATGTCAGGTATGGAGACAGGGAACAGAGTGTGGGTTTGTTTGTTTGTGTGTGTGTGTGTTCTGAATATCTTCTCTCTGCATCATCTCCCAGTGGAAAAAATGCTGATAATCACATGTCCATGTGTTTCAGGTAGCTGAACTGAGACTTCATATGGCATGCCAAACAGATGATGAACCCTGTCAACTTCAACACAGTTGATCACCTGTTGTGGGGACTGAAATCAGAACCTTTTCCCTCCCTTCTCCAAGAACATGTGATCAGTACTGTTAAAAATGACACTGAGCATTTAATCAGCAGGTAGTCACAGGGCAGTATGTATGTCCTATATTAGAGACTATATGTCTTAGCTTTGATGTAAAACATATCTCTGTGGCCTGATCAAAAGTAGTACCTCTAATCACACTGGCTATTGGGTGCATGCCAGCAACACACCATAAACTGTTATATGGTACTTCTACTTTGTGCACACACTCAGGCACAAATGCTTAGGACTGGATATGAGAAACTTGTTTGAGAAAGCTCTTCTTCACATATTTCACTGAAAAGAAGTCAGAAATGCATGAGATGTGTATGTTGGGGTAAGTTTGTATCAATAAATTAAAATGTAGAACATTCCTATACTTACATTTTGAACTGACAAAAATGAAAATCTGGATGAAAAATGCTTTTTAATTTTTTTTACCTATCTCTTGCCCAAACCTACATTTAGTTCCATGGCAAAGCAAAACAATGCACAGAATGCTCCAGTGCCAGCAATGCCATTGGCATTAGCGCACCAAAAAACGGTAACAGTAGATTATGTAACTATTGAGTGACAGGCATATCATAAACAGAGAGAGAACCCCATTGGAAAAGGCAGCTGTAATGTACTCCACTTATCAAACCACATGCTGGAAAATTGACCATGATCTATCTGTATTTTATACTGACAAGTGTTGTGAAACAATCTTCTGTAAGGAATCTACATAGGTGGGCAATGTGTCGCATTCTGTTAGGAAACGGATCCCTGGGAAATGGGAGGAATGACTTATTGAGTTAATGTTCTGTAAGATGGCAACATCCTGGGAACAGAGCTGTAGTCTACAATATCTTACAAGTAACTAAATCAAATGTGAGCATTATTGCAACACAGGTGGAAATGGCAAAGGAACAAAAAGCCATTTTCACATATTTAGCTCATTATAGCATATGTATCAGAGATATAACTCCTATGGCATAAGACATATAACCTGTTAAAATGAATTAACAAGTACAGTCTGTGGTCAACACCAGCTTGTGTTCATTCAGTCTTTCCATTCCTAGCACCATTTACTAGCTCACTCCTTTCTTAAAACTCATAATATTTTTTCTGCTTATAAAAAAATGCAAGGAAGTGAAAAGAATTGTTGGAAATGTGTACATAAGATAGCCACAGCAAAGTAACAAAGCTTATGGAATAGAGCACTTTGCATTTTATGTTACAGGTTTGTGAAATAAAAAATAACTGCAGAATATCCACAAAGGTGGAAGCGATGGTGCTGTGTTCTCCTAAAAGCTGCCTATATAGAGAGGGTGGGTGGATAGGAATCAACTCCTATTAGATGAGAATGCATTTGGACATTAGCTGTAGTCAGCCATGTTTTGTTCTGTTTGAATCAGTTCTATAAGGACAGAGATTCTAAGCATAGGGAAGAAGAGTTGATGAACGTTCAAAAAAACAGAAATTGTCCATGACATGATCTGTAGCTTGCCCCCACACCCACCAAAGAAGATTCGTGAGACATGGCATTGGTTTAAATGTTATATTTAATAAATATAACATAATTCAAATTCAACATATCCAATCGTAATTAATAACTGCTTATAACCCACGTGCAGGTGAGGAATTGCACTATTCTGGTGGGGATGTAATCCCCCCTCCCAGTCTCCTGGGCATGTATCACAGCTGATAGCTGTGGGCTCTGAAGCAAGGATATGGGCCAAGGCTCCCTCCTTGCCCAGTGAACCTTGGGAGCGGTTTGCCATGCTCATCCTGGCCCTGCTGTACATGTGTTCACCCCAATGCACATGACAATCCATGGGTCACCCGCCAGTTATCTGCAGACCAGAGTCCTGCAAGATTCCTGAGGGGCGTCTGTGATGTTTCTGCTTATATTGTAAATATGGTAAGTGCTGGTTATATAGAAGACATATGGTAAGTGGAGTGAAAGAGGAGGGGGAGTACATGAGCAGTAGAATGCTGGATGATTGGCTGAGCGTTTGAATGGCTGGGAGTATAAATGGAAGAATGACAGTTGAATCAGGGGGTGGATGTTGGAGGTTGAGAGAGAGGTGAAAGAGCTTTTGGTGGTGTTTGGAGGTTGGTGTTGTTGAGAGTGCGTCAGAGTTCTGAGGCAATTAATAAGAAGTAAAGTACATGTCAGAACATATATGAAACCATAAGCTTGTCAACAAAGTTATTAAGTAATCTTGTTATTTTTAGTGTTCAATAAATATTTCTTGGTTTACAAAAAGCCTGATTCTTCAGCTGGGATACACAATCCAGGGGGGATGGCAGAGTAACCAAGGCTGAACAGTAATTGTATTGAATGGTGGCAGCGGCGGAGGAAAAGATGTTGTATCCAGTACCACAGAGAAACCCAGGGCTGTAAGCTTCAGTGCAAGAGGCTGCAGGGGGGTTTGGGAATTACCCATACCCATAGACAGAAGGTATCAAGATAACCAGGCAGAGACTAAGGCACAGTCTAAAGGTTATAAGAGATACAGAGTGTTGGGTAGTAAGGCCTAGCAGGGGGATCTTCTGAGATTTGTGCTAGTGCGGTGAAAGGGTGAGAAGAAAACCTGACAATCTTGTCTGCTGGTAGCCACAAGTGAGAGCTTCACAGGTGGTGCTGGAGAAGGACGTCACAGCATCCTTACCTGTCAGGCCCAGGATGTGACTCAGGAACCAGACCAGCGGTTGTAGTTAATTCATGTTTTATTAGGGTAATGTCCAAACAAAGACTGCGTTTTCTCATGAAGCAATACAGGGATACAGGTCCTGCGGCATTGGGAGAAAGTTGACAGAGCAAGGGACTTCTTCCCGCCTGTTCTTTAAGAAGGGGCCAAACGGGCGCGCAATCTTTCGCTCCTCCTTAACTGCCCCTCAGGTACTGCCCGCCTTCCCCCCTTCTCTCCTGTCTTTTCAGCTGTCTGCGTGTGCGCGGTGAGGGGGGAAGCATCACCCCTCCTCTTCTGAAGTTTCCGATTCCAGGATGGGGGATAGGGGAGGGGCTGATGGTAAACTGCCTCCCCGCTTTTCGGCTGTGAGCAGCCCTCCCTCTTTCCCCTCTTGCTCTGAGCCTGAAAGAGGGGGAGGCGTGAGAATGTCCAGGGAGGGCTCAGGCTCCCCGTTGCTAAGCGACCTTATCACTGGCAGTTCCTCTGTTTCATCTTCGCTCCAAAGGGGGGAAGTTCCTCCCCCTTCCCTCTGCCATCCATCCGAATACTCTTCTCCCAACTCTCCAGGATCCAGCTCCCCGGCATTGGGACCCCAGCTCTGCCTTCCGACATTGCCCAAAAATGCCTCAAAATACCTAACTCTCCCTCCAAAAATTCCTCATCTCCCCGAACTCAATGCCAAAACTGGCCGTCACCACACCACTCCCCTAAAAACCAAACGAATTGTCCCCACAGTATAAAGTAGGTGAAACGTGAAAGGCTCCTAAAAGTGGGGCCCAACCAAAAAATTCCTACTTGGCCCCATTGGCGACCGGCAGAGCCCATACTGGCATAGGGAGGGAGGGAGGGTGGGCACGAACTAACACAAAGACAAGAGTCAGGGAAGTGGAGCATTGTTAAATACAACCTCCCCTCCCCCCCCCACTGAGGCATGATGTGGCCTCACCCTATCAGGAGTAGACCTCCCGAGCCTTCTCTACCTATATGGTGTAGGCAAACTCGCCTCCACTCTATGGTGGGAACGCCATTCCCGTGGTGCAATCTGCAATGTCATTTGGTGTCATTTGGCCCATATTATATTCCCATCGCATGATGTACAGGTCACTGGTCACTGAAAGGAAAGTCTAATCTGAATTAAAATTCAGTGTGTGGATCCCAAGTAGACAATATTCAGAATAAAAAAGGGAAAGGAAGTTGTAGTAAAAGATACTTGGATATAAAAAATGCATATCCATATCCATCTCTACATTGAAAGACAAATTTGTAGTGATCTCTAATGCATAGATGCTGAACCACATCTGTTCATTTTGGGGGTAAGTGGGCATTGTTTGGCTAACTGTGCATGAAGAAATATTGGTGGCCACCAGAAAATGTTGCTGTAGAGCCATATCCTGTTTGCCATGATTTGAGAAGAGTGGAAATTGTGCATTCTTCAAATCATTTTGAATACAAAAAACGGAGAGAATTACACTTCTGGATGCTGAGACAGACTCTCTGCTCTGATTAAGTGGAGTAGAACATGTGTAGACATCACTTAGCTCATTATGTAAAATCAACACTGTGGCACTCTCTGATAAGTGCTGCTTATGGGTGATGAGTTATCCTGTCTGACCAGAATAGATGTAATAGCAAAGAAGAAAGGTTTTTACTTATCTAAATTATTTCATCATAGCTATCTAGAAACCGAAAGACACAAGCCTGAGGTAAACAGACCCATCAGACCATAATGCCGTATCCATTTATCTGAAAGTAAGCTCCACTGCTCAGTGGGACTTACTTCTGAGTAGACTTGTATAGGATTGTCAGGGACCCCAGCATTTTTTAAAGCAGTAAAAAAAGAACTGAGTGTCCTGTCTAAGGATGAGATGTTAATGAGCTAGAAGCATCATTACTGTATCACTTTATCAAGGCAGTAGGAGATCCAAGAGAAAGAAGTCCCAGATTGCTGTTCTTCCTTCTAAAACCACCATTTTCTTATGGAGGGGTCTATCAGATTCTCCCTACTTTTTTTTGCAACTATGCAGCTGTTAATAAAGCAGGATTTTCTGGCCTATTCTCATGTTTGTTAGCATGCTAATTCACAGTTATTGTTCCTCATTGAAAAGCTCAACTGAGTATTGCTTCTGCTTTAAAAGGGAGCAAGTAGCTTTCTTTCTTTTTAAAGCCATCTTACTATTAGGGATGGGCAAGAATTATGCTGAATTTGGTTTTAGTATCAGATTTTTCAATGGTCCACATATTCTCCATCTTTGTGGAGTCATTCTGTTTGCTCTGAACTTCAGTGGCTTTCTCCTGACACCGTTTTTCCGTCTGTCAAATATTTCCTCAAATATATTGTTCTTTTACTGTTTTTACTTACAGCGCAGCACAGCACAGCAGTACAGTTCTTTCTCTCTCTGTCACTCCCACCACTTGAATAATCCAAACTTCAAGCAGGAGGAAAAAAGCCAAGTCTCACCCACATTGACTAGGAGGAGTTGGTGGGGGCACTGAAAGCTGCTTTCCTCTTTTCCTTTCTGAAAGGAAAACAACCAGTCTCTGCTTGCTTACTAATGTGAAAACTGGCCAGTCTTAGTCACAGTGGAGGAGGAGAAGCAGTGAAACTGCTTTCATTTCCTTTATCTATATATTATTTTTCAAAATATTGATTCTTCCAGAATATTTTCTTTCATTTATCAATATTTTGAAAGAAAATATCAATATTAGTATCAATATTTTAGGGGAGGAAAAAATCAGACAGGTAAAAGCAGCTGATAGCGGACAAAGAACTCAAATTGATACTGCCTGTTAGGTTGACGGAAAGCTTTCAAAGTGGTACCAGCTAACAGATCTTATCCCTACTTACTACTGCTCTGGGCCAAGGTATTTCTCACCATACTTTCTAATTCAAAATGCTGGCCAGCTTGATGTAGGACATATTAAGTTGCCTGTTCAAAGTACTAAGTGACTTACTACTCCCCATGGTGCCAGAATCTTGCAAATCCTTCTACATCTTTGCAACAAGCGTAGCCATGTAGTGTTTCTCACAGTAAGGCATAACTTTTTATTTTTAAAAAAATCTGTTGGTTCATTCAGAACACTTATTTTCAGTAGAGCATATGTGTTTTTTTTTACTCTAAAAGCTAGGAATTAGGAAAAATTAGTTGCACCTCTACCCTTGTAAGAAAACTAATACTCATTTCAACCTTGGTCACTAATTGAGAATGGCAAGATTCTTCCTTTTGCTTGGAACCTCCTTCTAATATGCTGCAGGCTAAGGCATATTTTCTATCTCCTGTTCCTATCTCCAGTTTACCATAAGAACTCAAGTACATTTTAATTCTGGCAAAAATAATATTGCTGTCTTTTTCCAATACCAATTTCTAATTTTGATTTAGAAATTGTGAATGATGACAAGGATGTTAAGGGGGATGGATGCGGAAATGTTCTTGACCACCAACCACAGATGTGCTTTTTTGTTTTAAAATTGTGTATGTTGGTATTTGTTGTATGCATTACTCAGATGTTGGCTTATTAGATTATTACTTCTGTAACTTTGCTTAGAGAAACTTCATGGTCAATTCGTGAAGGGAAGGGGCTTCTTGTCGTCTAGCCCGGTCACGATGGCGGACCTGCACCAACTCTCTGATGACACGATTTCTGGTGCCGGGGCCTCCCCCACAGACAGATCCACCTATGCTGAGCCAGCCTCCACCTCTTTCCTCTCCTCTCAGAGCCCATCGTTTCCATCTCTCCCATGGGCAGACCCACCCACGTGGAGCAGGCTTCCATCTCTTTCCTCTCCTTTCCCTTTAAGCCCCTCGTTTCCATCTTTGTAACAACCTACGAGAACAGCCTGTCCAGCCAGGGCAGGGAGATTGTGGGTTGGAAAATTGATTGCTTTATTCCCATGAACAAGTTGAAGTACTGCTTACTGTGGACACCATCTATGTTGGCAAAAAAACTGGACTGCTCCTGCTCCCTTTCCTGTATCAGGACTGGCAGGTGCAGTACCAGCAGGACACTTCAGTGGTACCATGCTTTTATACTAACATTATTGATGTAAGAACTAGTAGACATCATCTAATTATTAGGAAAGTATTAGGAAAGCGTTGCCTGTTACTGTATTGTCATTGAAAGTTGTTATTGCTGCTCTTTAATAAAGTTAATACTGTGTTTTCTAATTTTTGTAAATTGCACTGTTTTTCTTGATGTGCATTCTGTATTTGTGTTTATTTTTTGTAAGCTGCCTTGAGGGCCTTTTGGTCAAAAGGCGGCATAGAAATAAACCGTAATAATAATAACTAATGCCATATAATTCTGACACACATAGATTCTAATGGAATATTTTAAGGAAAGAGCTAGATGGAGGCTTTACTGCAAAGGTGGCATTAAAAATTATAGCTGTAATGCAGCATGATACTCAAGTTTGTGGCAGCAGTGTAAGAAAGAAATGGCAAAACGTGCAAAATCAATATTACATTAAAAAGCACTTTGTATGTTATTTTAAAAAAGTATTATCAGTGTAAAAATTTTAAACCACAGTTTTACAAATTCTAAATGCATTAACTTACAATATTTTCCCTTACAACATGTGTTTTAGTCAGCTATTCATAATCATATACCTGTTAATCTATGGGAAATGTGATGTATATCATGAGATTTGTTCATGGTGCCAGTTAAAATATCAATGCTCTTCCAATAAGCAATGCATTATTATTTATCCATTGATCTAATCTGGATAATTATGAACTCTCACAGAAAAATGCTAACCCTCTGAGAAGCTCTCAAGGGAGATGCATCAACAGTAGAGCAGTGTTAAGACCTATCCAGATGACTATTTCAAATAGGAATTCAATAAACACCTCTCTTCTGCAGACTGTGTATATTTGTGGTGTCTTCATTCCATGTTAGTTTTTAGGCATTTATTTTAACATATAAACTCAGAAACTACACCAAAGAAATCTATTTTCTGAAAATGCTCACAGCAATCAAATGGCCTTTATGTACCAGGGGACACACAATCTTTGGGTAAAAGCACACTAACTGTTGTGCCAGTTCTAGTGCCTCTACCTCTCTTTTCTCAAAACAGGGGGAATACAACAGTAATCAAACTTTGCCCCTTTTTACTCTTAAAACCTCATCTGATCAGCTCCACTGCAGTCTTTTTTAAAATTCGGCTTCAGGGAGGTTTCACAATTGATTGGTAGGTCAACCCCTTTGTCTTCCAGGTATGGCCAATGAAAATACTTTGCTGCAGGCTCAGGCAGAGACAGTGACAGCAACGCTTTGCTGTGGGCAGTCTTGAAAGGTCTGAAGGCAGCAGTGGGAAAGGAAGATGCATCCAACAGAAGGCAGTGTCACTTCAAAATGCAGCCGGAAGTGTTTCAACTCAGTTCTAATGGGCTGATCTGTGTAAGAAGGTTTTGTCTGCTGCATTTGTTACTTTCTTAATGCTTTTATTGTTTTATTGATTTTATGAATTTCTTATGTATTATTTAATGATGAAGAAGTGTTGCCAACCCACTTATAAACTGCTGACCCACTTACCTACTTAGTGGTCAGAAGCACACAATGCAATCCACTGTGCATTGGGCAGAGAGAGAAACAACTTGAGAACAGGCAGGAGGGAAGCAGTAGGTATTACTTTGTGATCTTTAAGTGTGTGTGTGTGTGTGTGTGTGTGTGTGTGTGTGTGTGTATAAAGGGAGAGAGAGAGAGAAGGTGGCAGCCATTTCCCTCTATTGTCCTTATCCCTCGACCTCCATTTTTTCTTCCTTTGTCCTCCTCTTTCTCCTCCCCCCTCCCCACTTGCTTCTGGTCTTTCTCCTTTCCTTCCTTCCTTTTTTCTACACAGCCTGAGAGGTTTTCCTCCACCCTGCAGGCAGCTATAGTGAGGTTAGTCTGAGTGAGGGGATTTGTGTGTATGGAAAAGAGGTGTGGATCACATCTGAACTCTGTTGTCACTGAGCCTCACCATTTTGCCCTCTGTGAATTGTTTGTTGTCATGCATGGTCTTTGTTCTGAGCAAGTCTGACCCACACCACTTTGCTTTTGATAAAATGGATGTTTAAACCTTGTAACAGCAGAGTTAATGAAAAGTCATTTCTATGCTGGAACAGGCTCCTAAAATCTGTGGATTGTCCATTCTTGAGAAAGCTATTGAATATCTGCTGAGTAAATGTACTGCATTGCTTAAGTACCTTTGCAAAGGAGGAGGAGGAGGCAAAACCCAAAAGTAGTTGGCTCTACCTACTGTCAGCTGCCCTGCCCTCCACTCAACCAGCTCCAGTGGGCACCAGCTGCAGAAGGCCCAGCCAGACTCAGTTAAAAGGAGAAAGCAATTTTACTGGTAAGATCCATGATAATTCCCATCAGGAAGAAGTGAAAGGAAGTGAAGTGGTAGCCCCTCCAAGCCAAAATGAGGAAGGAGATGCATTTGCTACAGAAAACAAAAGCGTGGGAGCAGACCAATATAAAGATGGCAGAAGGCATGTATTTGACTGAAGAGGTGACCTTATGTGTTTCTATTCACCCCATGTGCTTGGCATTTGTTAATGTTGGCATACATCATTTAATGTATGTCTGTGCGTGTATGTGTGTTTGGAATTACTGTGGTACACCTGTGCCACAGAAGCTAAGCCAGTGTGGAATAGATGGTACTGATAAATAGAGACCTGCCTCTCCTTGCTATCAAAGAGAGTGGAAGGTGGTTAGCTCTTTTTCATTACAGAGTTTTCAGCAGAGGCTGTATGGTCAAGCATAAGAGGTGCTGTAGTAGCAGGTTTTCTGCATTGGCAGGGACTGAACTAGGTGAACTTTGAGGTTCCCTTCTAACACCATGCTTTTATGAATTAGGTTACCTACTCATATCTCTAGCGCATGAGAAATGCTTAGCATTTGCTTACGGAAATTTGTTTGATTACTCTTTGATTATCTGCCAGGAACTGAACAGTAACGGTTTTGCAAATCAAATCCACTGCTTTGCATGTTTAATTAACAATCGTTTCTTATAAATGAAATATGCAATTCCAAACAATACCTTTCACCTCTTTGTCATTCTTGAACCATCTGATATCTGCAGCTGGCTTACTACCAGACGTTTTGCATGTAAGCTCCATCCTGTCACCTTCCATAACTGGTGAAATAAATCCAGTAATTTGAGGAGTCTCTGGAACACCTAGCAAAATGCACACAAATGATTTATAATGTTGCTAATTAGTTATTTTTAAAGTTTTTAACAATGTAGAGGTAAAATGACATAATTGATTAGTACAATTTTGATTGCTACAGAAGTATATTTCAACAAAATCAGGGTTTATGGCATTAATCTGCAGCATTTTTTCTATGTACAACAAAAGAGTTACATAAAGTTTTCCCCAACTAAAAAGACCAATCTGAACCTTGGGAAAAATTTACATGTACAAAACAGACTTCATTTTCTTTTCAGTTTTGAACCAATTGTGGATTCTAGGTTTTAAGTAAATCATTCTGAGAAGTAAAAGCCATGTACTTTAAAGGCTTTCTTTTTTGTTTTGCTAAAACAAGATTGAGAACAAACTTCCAAGAGACTGGTGCAGGCATTTTAAAAGATCTATACTCTGAACTGAGCTAATATTTGAAAGATCTATGGTATGATCTGAGCTAATAATAAAGAAAAGAGTCCACACTAAAGTTATACTTGTCCCAGTCTAATTCATTAATAACCTAAAATTAACTGATGCCACTGTGAATCCTTTCCATAGACCACACTGTGGTTTTGATCAACCCATGTGATCATAATTTATATCCTGTATAAATTATGATTTCATGGACTACATAGAAAGAGTGAATTTCTATGCACACTGAAATTGGAGTCAGTGTGCAGCTGGAGCTCTGGGACCTTTGTGTACTGTGGAAAGGCAGGTACGCAATTGGAGCAAATCTGGATGAACCAACAGGTTCATTATCTGTAAGGTGATAAAGTGTGGGCCTCAGGGCAGGAGAGATCATGTCAAGCTGAGCCCAGCACTTCCCATTTTCATTGCTTTGTAAACAATTAGAATTTGTATCTACAGAACCTTTTTATTAACTATCTGCCAGTGTGGCTTGTCTCTGCTTTCTATTTTTATTATCTTAACTCCACTTTTCTTTGCTTTTCCCCTCTATCCTCAACTCACTACAAATTGTTACAAATAAATCCTTGTGCTTCCCCAAACATAATTTTCTTGGAGGTACTGAGATATGGAAGAGCAGAAAACAGGGATAGAGCATGAAGAAGCAAACATGGTAGTGAAGGGTTTACCATGGAGCAATATCTACTGTCTTTTTCTGGAAAGCTGTTTCTTACTATGCATTTGGACACCTCTTTAGGACATTGTAACCAAATTTTACATGATGGTTTCTGAGTTTTAGGAGCAGGGTTTTTTTCTATGTTTGGATACATTTGGATGCCGTTTTTCTCCAAAGGTGCTGAGGAATTCCTAGTGAACATCCACCTGACATAAACAGAGATGTTTTAAAACATTCCAGTTTTCACCCATGTGATTATTTTTACAGGGACATTTTCATAGATATCCGACTTTCAGCATTGCTCATCCATTCCCACTGAAAGAAACAACCAGATACTTTCTTATTGGAAAATTAGTTCCTTAAACTCTCTCAGTGAGTTATTTTGTATCATGTTGGACCACTCATAACCATTTCTCTGTTCAAACCTCAGACATGGCTTGCTATTGTGCATAAGCTCACCAGCTCCCATTAAAATGCTAGACCACAGGTAAGTATTCTGAACAGGGCCGGCGCCAAAGGGCAGCCAGGTTGGGCCCTGGCTGAGGGCCCCTGTGGCCCAGATGAGCCCCTGAAGAGTCCCTTCTTAGGGTGTGGGGGTAGCGCTCCCCTTCTGCGATCCTCGGTGGGGTTGACTCCCAACCTTGCCGCAGATCGCAGAGATGGAGCTCCCAGCTCCCCCCAAAGACTGTGCGGGCCCATGGCACCCACCTGCTCCACCTACCTCTCCTCCCTTTCTGTGAATGCCCTGCGTGCTGTGCGCACAGCTACCATCAACCAAGATGGCAGCAGAGGCTTCTTTAACGGGTTGATGTCCCTACCACCATCTTGATTGATGAGAGGCATGTGTGCCTCCACCACCTTCCTGGTTGATGGCAGCAACCTGTGTGGAGCAGTCCCACGTGGTCTGTAGGGGGGGCTGGAAGCAGGGGGGCTGGAAGCAGGGGGCCTGGGGTAGGCTGGTGCCCAAAGGCCCAGTCATGCCTGGCACCTGCCCTGATTCTGAATCATACCATGCTATTGCACATCAGTCCCCTGTTCCAAGAACAGAAGACTAGGTGTTGTGCACTGTATTGTATATAAGGCTGGACTTTTACCTTAATGGTTCCCCAACTAAAGGACAGATTGTGCTGGATTATATCTCATCATGTCCTTTCCCACCCAGCAGATCTGACAACAGTTTTGCAAACCTGTTGCTTGTTGAAAGGTGAAATAGGTAATGAAAGAAAAGAAATGGCATCAGGAAGAAGAGAGGGATGTAAAGGAGTTTATGTGGTGAACATAGAAGAATAGAGAAAATGTGTCACATGATAAACAAAAACGATACAGCAAAAAAGGAGGACAACAATGGTGAGAAGTAGAAAAACAAAAACAAGAGGCATTGATAATGACAGGGGAGACCACGAAGCATCAGAAGTAAGATAAGATAAATTATAAGGTGTAAGCAGTCAAACAGCATATACCAGGCAGAGGAGGCCAGAACTTAGTAACAAAAAGCACCTTCACTATCACCTGTCCCTCAGTGTCTAAAATTAATCCAGACTGGGGATGCCTCTTTCAGGCACAAAAGACGTAACATGTGGTCCACTGCAGCCTTAGAGAATAGCACAATTACAAATATGGGGCCCATCTCACCACATATGTTCACCGCCCAGAGAGCTATCGCTAGTCGGGCGGTATATAAATTTAATAAATAATAATAATAATAATAACATATCTCAATAACACTGAAGGGAAAAAAGTAAAATAAATTTAAAATATTTAGGTAACACTCCCAAGCACATTTACTAGGAAGTTTAACCCAATTAATTCAGTGGTATTCTCTGTAAATATACTAATAGCAGAGGAATACATCCTTTCATTGCCCTTTTTATCCTGCTATACCAAGTAAACAGGTTGACACTATTTTTAGAATGTTTTTTTTGTAATTCATTGACTTTTTTATCACTAGTCAGAAGCCAGATGTAATTTACAATGCGTCTGGTTTAACCCTTTAGCTTCTTTTTTTCTATCTAAATTCATAGGTAACTGATTATCCCTGAACAGTAGTCAACACATGAAACTGCAGAGTTTTTACAATACTTTAACTCCATCTGAGATGTGTGAAATGTTATCCTTAACAATATCCCTAACATTAAAATCTAATAATTCAAAAGAATGAAACTGATATACAGAAATTTCCTATCTTATTAAAAAAAATGGCACAAATGCATTAAAGATTTTTCAACTGATTTGATTAAAAAGTTGGCATGAATGCATTATAGGAGGAAATATTTTTTCAGCTGATTTGATAATTGCTCTTAAACTACCAAAAATCCACAAAAACTCTTTGATAAATGCCTTTTAAACTTTGCTTTTTCTAGAAACAAAATATATGATATTGGGGGTATATTACACACAGGTTTAAATGGCCACCTGCTTTTTATTATCTTATGATATGCTTCTTTAGATTGAAAACTGACCTGCATTTGTCTTTATCCTGGAATATTCTGTTCTGAGTTCGTTCCCCCTCCCCTTTAACGCCAAACTGGTAAAATAGTCTCAGTGGAACTAGCAGAGGCACATATTTCATATCCTAGGCACAAAAGCAATTCCCTGGCTGGATTAAGTTTAATATTACTGGCACACAGAACATTTTACATCAGCCTTATTAAATTCAACTCTCACCTTACTATATACAAAGAGTCAAAAAACAGAGGAAAAACTGAAAAAGGGACAAGTAAGAAAAGGTAAGAAAACATGTCAAACTCAGGGACAACTCTTAGAACCAGAAATCCTCATGCACAATAGCAGTCTATATATAAAATGCTATACACAAAGATCTTGTGTCCCTTAACAGATGGTCAGTGCTGGCAACTTTGACAGTGCTAGTGCATTGGAGGTGGAGAGGTACCTATAATTAGCATCCTCATTCTCCATAGATCCCATCGGTCCAATGGCATACATGCCGTACAGAAGCAGAACGTACACATCTGCACAAACACAGAGAGTTTGTTTTGAAGCATGTAGGATGGCATCCAGAAGGGTAATTATGTACAGAGGCCTTATATCATGTGCAGAGTGCCCTTGCTTGATTAGGGTGCCAATTTTTATAACAAATTTGGCAAATTGGCCTCAATTTTTTATGAATAAGTTTTTTAAAAATTAATCATGCCATTGCCATCTATGGATGCAAATGTTCATAGATTCTCATGAATCTTGATGCCTCAATGTTTTTTCTGGGTCATTTTTCAAATTGTTTGTTTTATAATATTTTCCTAAGTAATGTATAAAGCAACAGCAGACTATTTAGAAGTTAAAGAAACTGACCATCCATGTGGAAATGGGTACTTCCGTTATAGAAGAAAAGGGGCAATGAATAGATGCTCCTTGTACCATATGATTTCACACATGAATTTCTTTCCCTCTGCTCTAATAGTATTATTGTGAAGAAATGAGCACATATAACAAAATAATCCCCTTGGTCCTTGGATTGTAAAATGTATAGTGCCTCCATTCAGGAGCACTTCAGTGAGACAACTGAGGTACAGGAGCTGTTACAGATGAACTTATAGTTTCTGAATCAACACACACAGCAACATTTCAGATTCTGAGAGGCAGTGAAAGATGAATGCATGAGTAACTTGCCCTTCTGGTTTTCACGCTTCTGAGCAATGTCCATGGACTTAGGTCTTTGTACCAGCTCAGGCAATTTGCCCATTTATTCCAATATTGTATATTCTGCCTGAAATACCAGAGATTGAGCCTGGGACCTTCTGCATGCAGAGCATATGTTCTGCTATAGAGCTATCGTCCCTACCTACCCAGTTTCCAAATGACAAGGGGTTATATTTAACATAGCGCTAACACTAAAGTACTATCAGTGCAAGGATTTCTCCTTGCTTGATGGAACAATCTCCTTCTCTCCTCCTCCCCCCACCCCACACCTCCTAAACCTATTCTGAGGGTTCTCCTTACCTTCCTGAGAAGATTTGGAGACAGTGTGGGAGGAGGAGGGGGGAAATCCCCTGCTGCTAGCACAAATGGTTTTCTAATACTCATGTACTATTTGCCTAGAACAAAGGTAGCCAATGTGGTGCCCTCCAGACATTTTCGACTACAACCCCCATAAGGCCCAGAATGTATGACCAATGGTTAGGGATGATGGAGACTGTAGTCTACAACATTTAGAGGGCACCACTTTGGCTATCCCCGGTCTAGTAGATTCACAAGGCCATCATTTACACACTACCCAGAAACATAAAAAGTAGATGTAGTAGTCAAAAATCTAATTTTCAGACACTGCAAAGTATAGATAGTATAAAGCACTAATGACCACCACACCTACTCAACATACAACGGGTGGTTCGGACATAAGGCTAAAGCATAGTTTAGCATTACAACAATGAGCCTAGTCTATCTCCAGACTTGTGTGCTCTACCTTCTCCTCCTCTAGCAAAGCAAAGCAGAGTTTGGAAGCTTCTGCTTCCACATTTTACACAGTTTGCCATGTCATATGAACCCAGACAAACTAACTGTAGTTAATCTTAACTATGGATATCAGAAACAAACTAACATCAAAGCATAGTTAAATCAAGTTGAGTTGTTCTCACTAGACATAATAATTAATTAAAATAAGCCAGTTTTGGGTTCAGATGACATGCTAAACTCTGGTTAGTTTTGAATCTCTTCATTATGCCTGAGGAGGAGAGGGAAGGAGGTAAATATGAGTCTAAGGGAAGGCTAGGCTCATTTTCGTAGTGTTATACCATGGTTTTGCACTTTACCTGAATGCAGTCATATTCTGAAGAATTCTCTAAAGTTCCTAAGAAGTTATAGCAGTCATCTTGTCAGCTGTTCTCTTTGGTATTCTCAACCTGTTATGCTTACCCAGAACAGTGAGGAAAGCCTTGGAAGTCTTGACAGGCATAGTAAATAAAGAACAGGTGTATTGCCCTTCATCTGACAGTGACACATCAGTGACTCTGATGGTTAGTTCATGCCATGAAGCTCGAAGCAGCTCAATCCTATTGTCCCTCAAAGCTGTAAAATAAAAATACAGGCATATTTTCAAAACAATTCACTTAACAAACAAGTAACATCATGTTCAACATAGCAGGTTTAATTTGGAACTGAAAAAATATGTAAGGTGTAGTGTTTTTGTTTAAGTAATATAAATATATAATACAATTTATATCCATGCAGCTTTACAAATAATAGGTTTGACAAAGAGTAGGCAATACAAAATGAAATAATATTTTAAAATCCAAAAGCAAAGAAAAAAAATAAACCAAAAGCTGCAATTTTGCAAAATAGCCTTCTTTGTGGACAACCTGAATTGATTATTATCACAGAACAAATCACCATGCACTTTGCAGTGATACATGACAGCAATGGGTAATGTTCATCCCATAAGAACGTAAGAACATAAGAAGAGCCTGCTGGATCAGGCCAGTGGCCCATCTAGTCCAGCATCCTGTTCTCACAGTGGCCAACCAGGTGCCTGGGGGAAGCCCGCAAGCAGGACCCGAGTGCAAGAACACTCTCCCCTCCTGAGGCTTCCGGCAACTGGTTTTCAGAAGCATGCTGCCTCTGACTAGGGTGGCAGAGCACAGCCATCATGGCTAGTAGCCATTGATAGCCCTGTCCTCCATGAATTTGTCTAATCTTCTTTTAAAGCCATCCAAGCTGGTGGCCATTACTGCATCTTGTGGGAGCAAATTCCATAGTTTAACTATGCGCTGAGTAAAGAAGTACTTCCTTTTGTCTGTCCTGAATCTTCCAACATTCAGCTTCTTTGAATGTCCACGAGTTCTAGTATTATGAGAGAGGGAGAAGAACTTTTCTCTATCCACTTTCTCAATGCCATGCATAATTTTATACACTTCTATCATGTCTCCTCTGACCCGCCTTTTCTCTAAACTAAAAAGCCCCAAATGCTGCAACCTTTCCTCGTAAGGGAGTCGCTCCATTCCCTTGATCATTCTGGTTGCCCTCTTCTGAACCTTTTCCAACTCTATAATATCCTTTTTGAGATGAGGCGACCAGAACTGTACACAGTATTCCAAATGCGGCCGCACCATAGATTTATACAACGGCATTATGATATCGGCTGTTTTATTTTCAATACCTTTCCTAATTATCGCTAGCATGGAATTTGCCTTTTTCACAGCTGCCGCACACTGGGTCGACATTTTCATCGTGCTGTCCACTATAACCCCGAGGTCTCTCTCCTGGTCGGTCACCGCCAGTTCAGACCCCATGAGCGTATATGTATTGTCTAGTATTTTTTAATGTATCCTGGCTGTCTGCTTTCCCAAATCAGTTCAGTTTTTTCTTTTTGTTTTTAAATGCACAGTTTGGCTATCTTTTCGCTCAGGTCTTCCATATTCCATTGTTGCTGCAGGAACAGACCATGAGACTGAATGCTTGGTTCAAGCATTGGTGCCAGATGACTTCATACATCATACGTCTTAAAACAACATCCAAATAACAACATCTAAGATAATTTCCTATGAAAGATGCATTCTCTCACACAGGGAGTGTGAGAAAGTCACAAAAAAATTTCATTGGAGGGTGTGTGTGTGTTTTAGGGAGGAGCTACACACCTTGGGAATTCTTATTTTCTTTAAACATTTTAGAGAAGTCATGCGATCAGGTACCATAAGTAAGCAACCCTCCCCTATCTTGCTCCATTGAAATTTCTCTTCTTTAAGATGAAATTTTACCCCCTCCCCCTTTAAAAAAAAAACAGTTTCACTTCTCATCTCCTTTGAATGTCCAAAAGATCATTTGAAAGTTCGGCACAGCCCTATGTGCAGCAGGAAGGGGGTAATCAGATGTCCTGGAGGCAAACCACATGCAATTTCACATATCTTGTAAGATCTGGTGGTGCCAATCAGAATTACTCTTAGAACAAAGTGATATATTCTATTAAGAATTACAGTCCGAGAGCTCCTTATTTTCTACTGCCATTGTCTATGTACAGAACAGAGGAGACAACAGGGTGTGGCAGCTGACTAGGAGCAGGAAGGTAGAACAAGTACTAAAATAATTAGAGGCAGAGGTTGCTAGTGCTGCTGAAAGAAGTGACAGGCCCAGAACTAGGATGGTCACATGAAAAAGAGGACAACACTCCTGCCCCCTTAATTGTTCTGCAGAAGAGGGAGTTTCAGCAAGTGTAGCTCATCATGCAAGCGACAAGCATTGGAATTCAATTTTCTCCACAGCTATTAAAAGTGCAGGAGTTGTATCCTCTATTTCACACATAGCCACTGCACCTCAGTGGAGGCTGCTGGAACCTAAACCTCATGGGAACCTATGTAGTTCCCATCCTCTTCCCTTACAAAAAAATAGTGGGCACTTAAGCAGTATGGTTCTACAAATGCTTAGCACCTAAAAGTGCCTTACTGTCATTCAGAAAGGGTCCCTGTAGTCACAGTTGCAGTCGTCGCTGCTTCTTCACACACCCCAGATGACCTCATGATTACCATAGCTATGTCTTGCTGGTCCTGATTGTTGGGAGTAAAGCACCAATACATGTTGCAAGTGACCTGAACCAGTGAGGGATGATAGATAGAAAGACAACCTGTTCTTCCCTCTACTGAGTCTTCCTCTAAAGTGTATGAAAGTGTTTGTTGTTTTTGCAGCTTTGTTTCCCCCTTCCTCCCTATTATTTCTGTCTTTTTTCTAAGTTAGTAATGGCTGCCTGAGTGCAGGCCACATGACTGCTTCAGCATGTATTATTTTACCTCTTTGTAGTAATAAGGTTTCTTTATTCTTTCAACTACTAGTCTTAACAGACCAGTTATTTTTCCACTCTGCTGCAGTACATATACCAAAAACCCTGGCGATGATAGTGGAAATACAGCTGTTAAAGGTACAAGAACACTGTTTTCCCCAGTGCCAACCCTAAGCCATATAAAAAAGATACTTCCTCCCTTTCATGTTTGTGGGTCCTCTTTATTCAGTAAGAGAAGGTTTTCTTCAGGCATCAGTTGTGTGTGTGTTTCATTTTGGATTCCCACCCCCTAAGAGGTTGCTGGTCCTGTCAAGACATTTGTTTTAGGGAAAAATTGTTTTTGTTTGTAATTATTGTTGTATAGCCTTAATTATCCTAAATGTTTTGGGTATCCCTGCCCCCCAGCCAAGGTTTGGAAGTCTGGGTATAGAAGTGGTTTATAGCTCCCACCTATCTGAACAGGGTTAGACTTTGTCTCTTCAAGTCAAACATTAACATGCAGTGGTGAGAAGTGTGTGGAAAAGAGGTGCTCAATTTTAAAGTTTATGTTTTATTACTGATTATGACTCTCTAGTCTATTACTGATCTTAGTAAGCAACTCTGGAAACTTTTTTAGGCTAAAGAGGGGTGAAATGCTTTATTTTTCTGTCAGTGGTATAGTATGTAAAATTAAAATATCCATGCTTCAGGATAGCAGGGTTTACTTAGATTCTTGAAGCAATGGGTTGTACTCATGGGTTAGCAAAAATAAAAATAAACTGGAGACAATAAACTAGAAAGAAGCAATCTTTTTTTTAAAAAAAGAGGGATTGGAATGCTGGATCAAGCCAAAAGTCAATCTAGTCCAGCATCTTGCTTCCCACAATGGAAACTACTCCCCCTCCAACAACAATCTCCCTCTCTCCCTCCAAGCAACCTCACCACTTGCATTTAACAGAAGCCTTAAGAATTCTCTTTTCTCCCCACCCAACAAAACAATGCAAACTCCACACACACACATCTACTCTCCCCCATTCTCCCCTTACAGCCCCCAAATCTCAAGAAAGAGCCAAGGATGCTCAAGCAAGCAATAAAAAACAGAGCTTACCTCCTCATCCAGGGAAACCTGTAGCTGATTTGTCTCAGTCAGTTCTCTCCTTTCTCATACACACAAATTAAAAAACCATCCACTCGGTCAGTGGAAATGCATATTACTGTGGGTATCAGTGAAAGACTAGCCTATGGCTTGTATTAAGTTGGGGGGGGGACTGGGGGAACAGAATATTAGGAGAGTTGTGGCCCACTTTACCCTTCAGACCAGCCTCCCCTGCTCTATCTGGAACTTATGTGATGGGCAGAGCAATTCATCTTGTTGGAGACTGGTGGGAGTGGAGATGGAGCTAGCAAAAGAGGCTGCCACATCCAGAACACCTTCAGGAGCCTCTGAGAGGGAAGGACGCAAAGCACAGTGGAAGGAAATGAAAGACACATTTCCTTCTACCACCCCTTTCCCTGGCATGTTGGCTGCCACAGGAAGGAACTGAATGGGACCAGGACTTAGTATACATCCCACCCCCTCAGCCCCTCACCTGATGCACTCCTGGAATGCTCCATTTGGGGCCCTCTGCCAGCTCCCCTTACATCAGGCTGGGCTTCTCCAGAGGATCTCCTGCTGAGGCGGCCACGTTGAAGGACTTATGCCAGCATAGCCTGACTGAGCTGGGACCCAGTCGGCTCGGCTAGAGATCTGCCATATCCAACTCCCCTCAGCCCAGCATAAATAGCAGTTGAATTGCACACTAAACGAGCTAGGCTTCAAGTTTCCAGATTCACACACTAGATCCCAGGGACAGGGAACAGCATCTAAATGACATTATTATTATTTATTATTATTATTATTAATTTCCATTTATAGACCGTTTACTATCTAAAAGATCTCAAAGCAGTTTACAATAGAATACACAAGGTACAATAAAAACATATCAAATTAATTTACAAAGCAAAATATATAAACAATATCCACATACATAAACATATACATAATCACAGTATAAAAGTTAGAATTCACCAAGGGAAGCCATGAGCCGCCCTCCCCACTCTATGAAAGTGTCAGAAAACTGAAATTATGTTGACCATGGAGGAGGGCGACAAGCAAGTAAAAGGTTATTGCTTCCCTGGTGTGGCTTGCTGCCATTTCTCTTGCCTCTCCTTCCTCCCGGGGGAGGGGGTGGGAGCACCCATTGGCTACGAGGCTGCAGGACTCAAACCTCAGCGGGCCTCTGTGTTCATTGTTCTGAAGGTGGAGCATCTCTCCGGGAGGCAGGTTCTGATCAGAGACCAGGACAGGCTTTAGCTTGGAATTAAAGAGGGTGCCCATCATGTTGATGTTGATGGGGGACTGCATGTAACCCCCACAATAGGGAAAATCAGAGGCCCACTCTGCCTTGTCTGCATAGCTCCAGTGACTGGTCCCGGGGCCAGGAGGACCTGCCTCTGAGGGGGCCCCCTCTGAATCTTCCCGTCTGCACCAGCTAGTTGGGCAGCCAGCAGCAGCAGCAAGAGGAGAAGTAGGAGGTGGTGCTGGTGGCGGTGGGAGAAGTCCAACCTCAGCCTCTTCCGGGTGTGCATCCTCGTCGTGGCTCCACGCAGAGTCTCTCCAATCCCGTCGGAGCGTGCGAGCATAATTTTGTGCTGTGTCTCAAGCAGCTCCTCCATCTCCGTGTCCTGCTCTCTAAAACTTCCCACTGTTCCAACTCTCTTAAAGCGTTTCAGTTCTTTTGCAGCTCTTCAACTCCAGCTCTTAAGTTTCTGACTCCACAGCTCTTTCATTTATCACCTTTGAATAATTAACATATGATATGAATGTGACATACTGGTGTGTCTGCCTATGGATACAAACTAAGCAGCCACAAGCATACAGAGCTTGAAGAAACACAAAGGAACTAAACCGCAGCAATAAATCCTCCAGTTTTTCAAAAGGAACATGGGGAATGGTATAAATTTGTACTGGGGAAATTATGGTTGAACATTCAGTCCTCTGAATATGACAACTGTCACAGCTAAGAGAAGGAGTGGACACAAACTTTAGGTGTGCACATTTGAGCCAGGTGTCAGTCTCTGCTGGCTGAGTTGAAATAGTTTCTTGCTGCAGTAAAGTAATTATCAGATAATGACCAGTGGCCGGGCTATAAATCTGTCAGGCTTGAGTTGAAGAGGCCATAAATAGAGCAAACATGGATACTGATTTGGAAGAGTCTAGATAGTGAAGTACAGACAAGCCCTTGGGGAAGTCCAGAGTCAAGGTACTGAAGATCCAATTGGGCTGGGCAGGTTCAAAGGAATGGGATCATGAGCAGAGTTGGTGACAATCTGACATGGAGGTCTGATGTTGTTTCCAGCAAGAGCCTAAGCCACTCATGGCCTTTTAAGCTCAGTGTCTGAGGCCAAGTGTTTGCAATCAGCCTTCCCTCTTTTGAGAGCTTGTGGTTCTTAAACAGGCCAACTGTTCCAACACCTGTTGGCATCTCCTCTCTGCTGTGGTTGGAGTAGCTTCCTGAATCTGACAAGAGGACTCCAGTGGGGTCCTGCTCCTCATTTGATGGTGAAAGATCTTGAGCTGCCTCTCTGCTCATCCCTTCCACTGTGTCTGAGATCTCCCATTCCCCTTTATGGGTCCAGATAATCATATGCAAACAGGCTTCCACAGGAGGTAGAATCCCACATGATCAAGATTTCTGCTCCAGTAGAGGGACTGTCTAGGCACAGGTTTTTTTTTTTAAAAAATATTATTATTATATTACTACTACTACTACTACTACTACTACTTATATTTGCCCCTTCTCCTAGAAGGAGCCCACAATGGCATTTATGTACTAGCGACCTCCCAATTGGATTACTGGGGCTGCTCTTGAGAATGGTTTGGAGTCTGCAGATTATGCAGAATTTAATTAATACATCAAATTAATAAATACCTGCATAGTTTCCTGGACTAAGGCAATCACATCTAATAATGGATATTGAGGGCAGCACTGAAGGAAATCACATGACCTTAGCAGTGGTGGGGCAATAACATGTGAAGAGTACTACAGACAGAGTGAAATAGCAAGCTAGACACTTGCATGTGAAAATATTCTGGGGATCTACATGTTACTTGGTAGAAGTGTCTGCTGTTTACAGCTGCTCATGCTCGACTCGTATATTTGAAAATTAAGCAAATATAACAATGTTTTGAGTCTTAAGTGCTCTCTCATTGAAAGGAAATGAAGCCCAATGAACTCTACCCCTGGAGTTTTTCATCACCTGGGGAAGTGAGGGGGTACATGACTCTTATCTCTCTATCTCCCCATGGGCATTGGTTGGCCACTGTGAGAATAGGATGCTGGACTAGATGGGTCACTGGCCTGATCCAGCAGGCTGTTCTTATGTTCTTAATATCAACTAGCCCCTTCAAAACCAACATACACAAGAATATCTAGTCAGCCTCCAGTGCCAAGATTTTTGATACTTGCAACACAGGTGTATGAACAGTGATGTTTCTGAGATTTCCCTATACTTGCCAGCTGTAAGAATCCTGGTATGAGTTCAGTCCCTCCCTCAGAATGTTCCATTGCCCATCCACCACTATCAAAAATGGACAGATGCTTCATATATTCTCCTGGGGTGCAAGGGTGTAGCCCACCTCACAGTAAGTTCCGCTTTGCATATAAATCATTGGGACCTTGATGCACACAGTACTCCTTCATTAATATCTACAGAAAAATCTGTCTAACAGTTGCCAATAACAGTGGGTTTAGTCTGCTAGATATTGCTTTTTAAAAAATGAATAGTTCAGTTTCCTTAAGAGATCAGCGGACAAAATATAGATGGCTGGAAAAAGAGAGGATATCAAAAGATTGAAATGACATCCTGAGATGGGTGAGGGGGAACTATCCAAAAATATCTAATTCAAAATTATACATTTCTATTTTGGTAAGGACATAAATTAGAGGAAGCAAGATAAAATATTAAATGAATATTCAGGAGTACTAGAGCAGTATTATTGCAAAAATGTTAATACATTCTTCACTCTGAAGGTGTTGTAAATATTTTCCAAACTATGTATGAGGGCATGCAATATTACCTTCCTTTTTATTGGGAGTAGGGGGAAGGTAACTGAATCAATGTCTCAGATACTTCCAGCAACTAAATAGCAGCAAAGATATACAACAGGTAACATATACAAAACAAATGACCTTAGTGCTTTCAGTACACTTTGGGTTTACATAGTTCAATTTATTCATATGAGCAATCTTGATCATCTCTAGTTATGTGCTCACATAGACAATTTCATGAATGAATTGGGTGATCAAAGCACAACATCAACTCAATGTGATATGAAACAGTTCTAATATAGTATGGACGTTTATTTATTTTACTCTAATGGGAAATGACAATAACACAAGCAATACTCTGAAGTATTCTACAATTATGGGTTTTGTTCATCTGTTAGAAAATGGAAATAGATATTGTTTCATGGAAAAATTAAATCAAAAGCCTTGGGGTTTTGGTGATCTTTGGAGGAATAAATTTGGCAGCTGTATAAGCAATATCAAAAAGTGACTAAACAATGACTATGCAGCTGACAGTCTTTTATTACATCAGGCTGTTAGTATGTCTCTGTGATCAACAATGAAAAAAAGCAAACTAATATGAATGGACATAATATATAATGATATTCTTAAAAGTAATGTCTGCTACAAAAACAACACTTCCCAACACACTAGTAAATATGTATCCTTGCTGTTGTTATTAGAGTAGTTTGTGTCTCTTAATAGGGCCGCCCAGGACCCAGGTATCATAAAACAAAAAGGAATGCTAATTGTGCAGCTATTTAATGCTAAGTATATTTGCCTTCATTATGACCTAAGCATGATTAGCTAGCTGCAGGATGATGTCCATCATTTCTATCCAATACAGAAAAATGGAAATCTTTGGGGCACATAATCTTGCATTGTGGTTAATCATATACAACCTATTAGAGTAGTTCCCTCTCAAGCTTGTCCTAACACACACATCATTTTCTCTTGGAATGTTTGGTCTGCAGGTAAGTCATCATACAGTGACAGCAGAGGCTGCACAGTCTGGGAGTGATGGAATAAATAGGTGCATGACAGTTGTGACCTTTTTCATTCAGGGTTACAAGCTTCCAACTCAAGCATTTTAGGGTTCAGACTTCATGCAGAAAGCTATACAGAGATACGGACAAGCAGAGATTCAGGCAAGGAGCCTGTCAGCAAAGGTTCATTGTTCAGAAGAGCAAAGGTTTATTGAATGACATTCTCATGAAGTAAGAGAAATGTAAATTATAGTTTCCAACCAATCATATTTATATTTTGTTTTTGCATGTCCATCATGAACGGAAAAGTTTCATTTCTGAAAAACACTGAAGAATTGTTGGCTGAATCACTGGGGAACCATTTTGCTAAAGACCACAACTTGAGGTATGTCAAAGTTGAAAAAGCTTATATTAATAGTCATACTTATATAGACCTTTGCTGGATTAGAGTTTACAGCATGTCACAAAAAAGTTGGGCCCATAGGAATTTATTTCTACTTAGCAAATAAATGGTCCTTCTCCCTTGGAGAACAGTGTCTATTACAAGGAACCATATAACATTACATTTTACTTTTAGCAGCAAGTGCAAGTCATGATTAGACTTTTGTTTTTGCATGCTCATCATTAACTGAAAAATTTCGCCTCTGAAAAACACTGAAAAATTGTTGGATGAATCACTGGGGAACCATTTTGCTGAAGACCACAACTTGCAGGTATGTCACTTAGGCCATGCTATTTCATTATTTCACTAGTAAACCAATGAAAGTGCATGTGGATTGCAAGACTTAAGGTAGCTGTCTGAGCAAAGGCAACTGCATAAAAGAGGTTTCTTCCCACTCCTTTTTTTGTTTTAAATAATCCCCCCCATTTTATAGGAATTTGACATGAGCCAAATACTAACAGAAGGATCGTCCTACCAAAATACAGCATTAGCAAGTATGTTATTGGTCCATGGTTAGGCATATGCTTCTGAATACTAGTTGCTGGAAACTGCAGGAGGGGAGAGTGCTCTTGTGCTTAGGTCCTTCATGTAGGTTTCCCTAGGCATCTAGTTGGCTGCTGGACTGGATGGGCCATTTGGTCTGATCTGATCCAGCGGGCTCTTCTTATGTTCTTATGGGGGGTGTCAGGTGGGGATATTGCCAAATGCATGTTCTTAAAAGATCAATACTCTCTTTTGAAGTCCTAATTTGTGGTGTTTATAGTATTTGTTTGCTTTTTAAAGCCAGATAGGTCAAGGAGCTTCTCTTCTTACAATAATGTGTGGCATTTTAGTATCTCTGGAATTTGACATTCCCCAAATAGTGAGGTTTCGCTTGTTTTAAACAATCATATCTATAGCTCAGTAACAATACTGGGCTGGATACAGACATGCAGCAGAATCCTATGCATGGCTACTCAGAAGGAATGCCCAGATAACTCTTACATCTAGGAAGAAACTCATACTCTCCTTTGCTGATCTTTCTCTCTCATGGTGGTGGTGATGGGGGGGAGCCAGCATACAAAAGAACAATAATAACAATATAGGTTTTATTCAACTTTGCTAAACATGCCAAAAAGGCAAGGGATGTGGAGAGAGAGAGAGAGAGAACTTAAGAAGGGATTTTGGAAAACACTGGGAATGATCTCTTTCCAATCTGCTTTCTCTCTCCCCTCCTGTACTCTCTCACATTCACACCATTTTGAAGGTTGCTTGCCCCCTCAAGTTCAACCCTATAAGAAGATGCAGCATCATTAAACTGGTTTGCTCTGCTTACAAGAGTAATTTGCCCCATTCCCCAGTTGCAACTGCTTAATTTTAATCTTTAGACACCTGCTGTTTGCTGCCTTTTGAATTGCTGCAGCCAGGAGAGGCATTTAGTACATCAGGCAGTTTGATTGGCTTGCAATGGCCACACTTTTCAGTGGTGGGTAGATACCGAGCATAGCAAACATTTCCATTCAGTAATTGTAAGACAGACAACCAGTTCAACATGTTAAGCACCTTTTCTTTCTCCAGACAGATATTTGCCAGATAAAATCCCTGCATCAGTCATCAGGAGAGGGGGGGGAAGGAAAGAGCTGGGGTTTCTCTCACATGTCTGTCTCTCTGCTGGACCAATGCCTCATCCCCCTCCTGTCACACTTTCCTGAAATCTTGTTGGCTTTCTGGAGGCTGAGAGCCTCAACTCAGACCAGCAGCTGATTCCCTTTGGCAGGGGCCCCATGGCTGGCAGGCTGAGGAGTCAGCAGGCCTAGAAGGTTGCTACAGATCATTCTGGCTGACCTTCCTTGGGCCATCTTGGCCATGTGTCTTCATCACACTGTAATTTGCAGCAGCACCTGTCTGTGGCAAAACAAACTGCAGTGTGATGACATTCTTATAATATTATGTATATACTAGGGGCTATGCCAACACTCACCACTCCCCCTAGAGCTTCCCCTTCACACCCCGTGCAACTATTTAGCTCCCTTTTCACCTTTCCAACCCCATTTCTGAAGCCTCTTCTACTCTGCAACACCCCTGTATTCACCTTCATCCCCATGTCCATGCCTCCTCCTCCGTCTCCTTTTGTACAACTTCCCCTTTCACACAGGCCACCCCACAGTAACCTTTTACACATTGCAACTACTAAGCACCTTTTTTACCTGTCGCCCAGTTATGAAGCCACTATCACCTCCTATGTGGCTCTTCCTTTTGTACCCCCACTTTCATTTTCACCCCATCCCTGTGCTTCCTAGTCCCTCCTTTTTGCAACCCCCCTTTGCACACCCATATGCACCCTCTCCCCCTTTCCTCCCTCCTCCTTCCTTTTCTCAACTCCCCCTTGAACACAGACCACCCCCATTTCCAAGCCTCCTCCCTCCTGTTCTGCAGACCCCCTTGCATATACACCCCACGATGTTACTGTATCTTTATAAAACGAATAGTAAGCCTGTTCAGTTAGAGAAGGTTATGTTCAGTTGGTGGATGTTGTACATATTTGCTTGTCAATAAAATAGTTGCTCTAAATTACTATATTAATCTGGAACTTCATGTTGAAGATAATATATGGTACCAGGAGTGAAATACATTGTGTGAAAGTACTATGGAATATTTGAGGGTACCACATCCTTTATCTTTCTCACATGAGGCAGCTGAGGAATGGAAAAGGCAGAAGTTTGAGTACAGTGAGAAAAGGGGATACCGAAACAAAAATAGTGAGAGACACAGAAAAAATGGTGGTTTAAAACAAAGGCAAAGTTTTGAGTGAAGCAGAGATTGAAGGACACTAAAGAAAACTATGGTTTTCAACAATTGCAGGCATTTGAGTAGAGTGAGCAGGGCTTTAACTACAGTGAGAACAGAGTTGGGAAAGGCCCTATTGTGATTTGTTGTTGTTAATTTATACCACACCCTTTCTCCCAATAGGAGCCCAGGGAGGCAAACAAAAACACTAAAAACAATATAAAACATCATAAAAACAGATACTGTAATATATTAAAAGAAAACATCTTTAAAAACATCTTTAAAAAAAGCTTTTAAAACATCTTAAAAAGCAATTCCAACACAGATGCAAACCGGGAAAAGGTCTCTGCTTAAAAGGCTTGTTGAAAAGGGAAGGTCTTCAGTAGGTGCTGAAAAGATAATAGAGATGGCTCCTGTCTAATGTTTAAGGGGAGGGGATTTAAAAGGGTAGGTGCCACTACATTAAGGTCTGTTTCCTATGCTGTGTGAAACAGAACTCTTGATAAGATAGTATCTGCAGAGCGCAGTCATCAACTGGGTATATAAGCAGTAAAATGATCTTTCAGGTATCATGGTCCCAAGCTCTGTAGGCATTGTATACCAAAACCAGAACCTTGAAGTTAGCCTGATAGCTAATGGGAAGCCAGTGCAAATCTTTCAGCAGCAGAGTAACATGTTGGTGATACCCTGCCCCACTGAGCAGTTGCACTGCTGCATTTTGCACCAGCTGCAGCTTCCAGAACAACCTCAAGGACAGCCCAACATAGAGCGCATTACAATAATTCCACCTGGGAGTTACCAGTGCATGGACAGCAATGCACAGGCTATCCTCATCCAGAAAACCAACAACAAAAAATTCTATAAATACATTCAAAGCAGGAGACCATCTAGGGAGGCGATTGGACCCTTCGATGATAAGGGAGTCAAAGGTGTACTAAAGATCGATAAGGAGATTGCAGAGAAGCTAAATGAATTCTTTACATCTGTCTTCACAGTGGAAGATATAGGGCAGATCCCTGAACCTGAACTAACATTTGCAGGAAGGGATTCTGAGGAACTGAGACAAATAGTGGTAACGAGAGAGGAAGTTCTAGGCTTAATACCAATATAAAAACTGACAAATCACCGGACCTGGATGGCATCCACCCGAGAGTTCTCAAAGAACTCAAAGGTGAAATTGCTGATCTGCTAACTAAAACATGTAACTTGTCCCTCGGGTCCTCCTCTGTGCCTGAGGACTGGAAAGTGGCAAATGTAACACCAACATTCAAAAAGGGATCCAGGGGGGATCCCGGAAATTACAGGCCAGTTAGCTTAACTTCTGTCCCTGGAAAACTGGTAGAAAGTATGATTAAAGCTAGATTAACTAAGCACATAGAAGAACAAGCCTTGCTGAAGCAGAGCCAGCATGGCTTCTGCAAGGGAAAGTCCTGTCTCAGTAACCTATTAGAATTCTTTGAGAGTGTCAACAAGCATATAGATAGACGTGATCCAGTGGACATAGTGTACTTAGACTTTCAAAAAGCGTTTGACAAGGTACCTCACCAAAGACTTCTGAGGAAGCTTAGCAGTCATAGAATAAGAGGAGAGGTCCTCTTGTGGATAAGGAATTGGTTAAGAAGCAGAAAGCAGAGAGTAGGAATAAACGGACAGTTCTCCCAATGGAGGGCTGTAGAAAGTGGAGTCCCTCAAGGATCGGTATTGGGACCTGTACTTTTCAACTTGTTCATTAATGACCTAGAATTAGGAGTGAGCAGTGAAGTGGCCAAGTTTGCTGATGACACTAAATTGTTCAGGGTTGTTAAAACAACAAGGGATTGCGAAGAGCTCCAAAAAGACCTCTCCAAACTGAGTGAATGGGTGGAAAAATGGCAAATGCAATTCAATATAAACAAGTGTAAAATTATGCATATTGGAGCAAAAAATCTTAATTTCACATATACGCTCATGGGGTCTGAACTGGCGGTGTGCGGCAGCTGTGAAAAAGGCAAATTCCATGCTAGCAATAATTAGGAAAGGTATTGAAAATAAAACAGCCGATATCATAATGCCGTTGTATAAATCTATGGTGTGGCCGCATTTGGAATACTGTGTACAGTTCTGGTCACCTCATCTCAAAAAGGATATTATAGAGTTGGAAAAGGTTCAGAAGAGGGCAACCAGAATGATCAAGGGGATGGAGCGACTCCCTTACAAGGAAAGGTTGCAGCATTTGGGGCTTTTTAGTTTAGAGAAAAGGCGGGTCAGAAGAGACATGATAGAAGTGTATAAAATTATGCATGGCACTGAGAAAGTGGCTACAGAAAAGTTTTTCTCCCTCTCTCATAAAACTAGGACTTGTGGACATTCAAAGAAGCTGAATGTTGGAAGATTCAGGACAGACAAAAGGAAGTACTTCTTTACTCAGCGCATAGTCAAACTATGGAATTTGCTCCCACAAGATGCAGTAATGGCCACCAGCTTGGACGGCTTTAAAAGAAGATTAGACAAATTCATGGAGGACAGGGCTATCAATGGCTACTAGCCATGATGGCTGTGCTGTGCTACCCTAGTCAGAGGCAGCATGGTTCTGAAAACCAGTTGCCGGAAGCCTCAGGAGGGGAGAGTGTTCTTGCACTCAGGTCCTGCTTGAGGGCTTCCCCCAGGCACCTGGTTGGCCACTGTGAGAACTGGATGCCGTACTAGATGGGCCACTGGCCTGATCCAGCAGGCTCTTCTTATGTTCTTAAACAGCTGCAGCTGTCTTACAAGCTGAAACTGGTAAAAAGGCACTCCTAGCCACAGAGGTCACCTGGGCCTCTAGTGACAAATATGGATTCAGGAGCACCCCTAGACTATGAACCTGCTCTTTCAGAGGGAGTATGACCCCGTCCAAAGCAGGCAACTGACCAATTATCTGAATTTGGGAACCACCAACTCACAGTGCCTCTGTCTTGCTAGGATTCAGACTCAGTTTATTGGTCCTCATCCAGCCCACCACTGAGTCCAGGCACTGGTCCAGGCCTTGCATGGCCTCTCCTGATTCAGATGTTACAGAGAAACAGAACGGGGTATCATCAGCATACTGCTGACACCTTGCCCCAAATCTCCTGATGACCACTCCCAAGCTTCATATAGATGGTAAACAGCATCTGGGACAAGATGGTACTCTGCGGCACCCCACAGCACAACTGCAAGGGGCCCGAAAAACAATCACCCCATGGTATTCTCCGAAAATGACCCTGGAGGTAGGATAGAACCACTGTAAAACATTGCCTCTGATACCCATCTCACCAAGTCAGCCCAGAAGAATACCATAATCAATAGTATTAAAAGCCACTAGAGATCAAGTAAGTATAACAGAGTTGCACTCCTTCGTCCTTCTCCCAATAAAGATAATCCATCACGGTGACCAAGGCCAATTCAGCCAATTCAGTCCCAAGGCTGATTCAGGTCAAGAGGACACGTTGCTGGCTGCATCATCACAAGCACCTTTTCCACGTCATCAGGCTGCACCAACTGAAACTGATCCCAAGAAGTTGCAGCAGATGTTGCACTAGACCCCTCACTGGGGACAACAGTAGATGTGGATGGGGCATTAAGATTGCTACCAAGGTGAGCAACTTTACCCTCAAAGTGTCTTGCAAGCAATTCACAGTGGGCCTCCGAAGAGTCTAAAACTCCATTTCCTGGAGTTGATGTCAACAGACCCCTGACAATACGGAAAAGCTCCAGTGGATGGTTACTTGAGGATGTGATGGTGGCAGAGAATGGGCCTTCTTTGCAGCCCTCACCACCACACAGTAGGCTCGGTTATGATGTTTTACTTGTGCCTGATCAGCCTCACAGCACATCTTTCACCACTTGCACTCTAGCCATCGTCCAGCTTGCTTCACTGCCCTTACTTCATTGGGTGTACTAAGGTACAAACTGGGCTCCACAATGCCAGAGAGGACATTCAGTGGCAACTGTCAAAAGCCCAATGCCGTCTTTGTTCTGCAGTGTGAGAAGGGCTTCAACAGGGTCACCTGCTGTATATACTGGGAACTCCCCTATGGCATTCAGGAATCCTGTGGACTCCATTAATCTCTGAGGAGGACTATCTTAATTGCTCCACCATCCCTGCACGGGAGGATTGAAGCAGTAAGTTTGAACTTCACCAGGAAGTAGTCTGACCATGACAATGGGATCATATAGAATCATAGAGTTGGAAGGGGCCTTGTAGGCCATTGAGTCCAACCCCCTGCTCACAGCAGGAAATCCACAGCTAGAGCATCTCCCGCAGATAACTGTCTAGCCTCTGCTTGAAGACATCCAGCGAAGGGGATCCCACCACCTCCCTCGGCAGTCAGTTCCATTGCCGAACTGCCCTTACTGTCAAGAAGTTCCTTCTAATGTCCAATCTGAATCTACGCTCCTGCAACTTAAAACCATTAGACCTAGTCCTACCCTCTGGGGCAGCAGAGAACAAATCTGTACCCTCCTCTATGTGACAGCCCTTCAGGTACTTAAAGAGTGCAATCATGTCACCCCTCAGCCTTCTTTTCACCAGACTGAACATGCCAAGTTCCTTCAACCTTTCCTCATAAGACTTGTTCTCCATACCGGCTATCATCCTCGTCGCCCTCTTCTGAACCCGCTCTAACTTGTCTCTTAAAATGAGGCGCCCAGAACTGAACGCAGTATTCCAGATGAGGCCTGACTAATGCAGAATATAGTGAGACTATTACTTCCCTCGACCTGGAAACTATAGCTCTGTTTATGCAGCCCAAAACCACGTTTGCCTTTTTTGCCGCAGCATCACACTGCTGGGTCATGTTCAACTTGCGATCCACTACAATTCCAAGGTCCTTCTCACACGCACTACTGCTAAGCCGGGTATTTCCCATCCTGTACACGTGCATTTTGTTTTTGTGGCCTAAATGCAGAATCTTGCATTTGTCTATATTGAATTTCATTTTATTAATTTCAGCCCAATTTTCTAGTCTATCCAGGTCCCTTTGGATTTTATTCCTCTCTTCCATTGTGTTAGCTATCCCTCCCAGTTTCGTATCATCCGCAAACTTCATAAGGCTTCCTTCCACCCCATCATCTAAGTCATTGATAAAAATGTTGAAGAGTATCGGCCCCAGGACAGAACCCTGTGGCACTCCACTCAAAACCTTCTTCCAGTCCGAAGGAGCCACCGACGACCACTCTTTGAGTACGGTTTTCCAACCAGTTGTGAATCCACCTGACAGTATTTCCATCTAGTCTGCATTTGACCAGTTTGCTAATCAAAAGGTCATGGGGGACTTTGTCAAACGCTTTTGCTGAAATCTAGATAGATGACATCTACAGCATTTCCACCATCTACTAAGCTAGTGACCCAATCAAAAAAAGACATGAGATTAGTTTGACAGGATTTTTTCTTGACAAACCCATGCTGGCTCCTACTAATCACAGCATTGTCATCTAGATAGTTGCCAATGGACTCTTTTATTATCTGTTCTAATATCTTTCCCGGTATTGAAGTCAGACTGACCGACCTGTAATTCCCCGGATCTTCTTTTTTACCCTTTTTAAAGAGCGGGACGACTTGCCCATCTCCAATCCTCCGACACCTCTCCCGTTCTCCAGAATTTCTCAAAGATGATGGCAAGAGGTTCCGAGAGTACATCAGCAAGTTCCTTCAATACTCTGGGATGTAGTTCATCAGGCCCTGGAGATGTGAACTCATTTAGGTTAACTAGGTATTTCCTGACTATCTCCTTATCAATCTCGAACTGCAATCCCAACCCCTTACTGAGATTGCTACCGATGCAAGGTTGCACACTGTTCCCTTTTTGGGAGAAAACGGAGGCAAAATAGGCGTTGAACAGTTCTGCCTTTTCCTTGTTATCTGTCAACATTTTGCCATCCTCATTGATCAGCAGTCCCACCGTTTCCTTGGTCTTTCTCTTGCTTCAAACATATCTGAAAAACCCCTTTTTGTTGTTCCTCGCTTCCCTCGCTAGCCTCAGCTCATTCTGGGTTTTAGCTTTCCTTATGCTATTCCTGCAAGCCCGAGCCGCTCGTCGGTACTCTTCCTTGGTGATGCGTCCTTCCTTCCATTCTTTATACATGCTCTTTTTTATTTTTACCTCCTTCACCAGTCTTCCGTGTAGCCACATTGGATTTTCCCGATGTCTTCCGTTTTTCTTCCTCTTTGGAATTGTTTGCGATTGCGCTTTTTGTAATACATTCTTCATGAACTCCCACGCTTCTTGGGCTCCTTTTTTCTTTAGTCTATCTAGCCACGGGATCCTACCCATCATTTCCCTGAGCTTGCTAAAATCGGCTTTCCTGAAATCCAAGGTCCATATTTGACTATATTCTTCTTTGGCTTTCCCCAGAACCACGAATTCCAGCATTACGTGGTCACTTTCCCCCAAGGTACCGACCACTTTAATTCCCATGACCAATTCGTCCCTGTTAGTTAAGATCAGGTCCAGGATTGCCAATCCCCTTGTTCCTTCTACTTTTTGAAAGAGGAAATTATCAGCAAGGCCCATCAGGAATTTGTTGGAGGCTTTGTGCTTCGCAGAGTTTGTCTCCCAGCAGATATCCGGGTAGTTGAAGTCCCCCATCACTACTACTTCTTGCCTCCTTGAGATTTCAGAGATTTGTTTGAGAAAGGCCTCGTCTACCACCTCTTCTTGGCCAGGGGGTCTGTAGTAGACACCTACTACCATGTCGGTTTTATTTGTTTCTCCATTTATTTTTACCCAAATGGTCTCTATCGGACCCCTTTGTTCGCTCTCTTGGATTTCCATAGAGGTGTATTTGTCTTTGACGTATAATGCTACTCCCCCTCCTTTTCTGTTGCTTCTATTCTTCTATTCATATCCACCCTCCCTATCTCCAGACCACCACTTCCTCCATTTGGAGCAAAAACCAAGTCGAAAGTGTGCCCTGCCCTATGCATTGGGCCGTGACAACTTGGGATAGCCCCATGGTTGTCATGGAGGCCATGACGTCCCGAGCACAAGAGGCAGCCTCAGCATGGACATTGAAATCACCCAGGACTATTGTTCTGGGCTCCTCCAATACCACAGCTGAGTATCAGCGGAGGTTATCAGTGCATGGACAAAGGTGGTTAGGCTATCCTGGTCCAAAAATGGCCGCAGTTGTCTTATCAGCCAAAGCTGGTAAAAGGCACTCCTAGTCGCTGAGGTCACCTGGGTCAGCTTGGTTAGAGAAGCTGCCAGGCAGCAGGGTAGACAATACACCAGCAGCAACCCTAGTTTACTATCTCCTTGGCCCAACACCAGGTGCAGGCCCTCACAGTCAGCTCCAAGACAGAGTGGTTTCCTGGTGACAGAGATGCAGGTTCTATAGATCAAAGCAGCCCCCCATCCCTGCAGCCTGTGTGGTGTTGCACTGAGTATCCAGATAAGCAAAGCTAGGTCAGATCAACTCCTCCCAGCTCACCCACCCATGTCTCAGTAATGCACACCAAATCGGCATCTTCATCCATGATCAAATCATGGATTAGTGTGGTCTTATTGTGTACTGATCTGGCATTAAACAATAGCACACACAGGCCAGTGGGCACAGCAGATGAGCAACAAGGAACCCATCAATGGGAGGAGTGGGAGCAATGAACAAGGCACAGATAGCCTTGCCATTAACTTCTATGGTAGCTCACCACCTCCCCATGGCTATACCTCCCTTTACCCATGATAACTGAAATTGGGGTGGCATCACCCATATCCCTCCTTACAAAGATTCCTCCTAAACACCTGATATGGACCCAACAAGAGCCCACCAACAAAACCTCCCTGAACCAATTATCCCAGTAGGCTTTTGAGAGAACTGGTAACAGTCAGACCCACACAATATCTTTCACACAGGGGAAATCTACTCACCCCCTCTGACATCCAGGGAGGGACAGCCTTCTGTCAGTTACAGACTCCCACTCTGAAGGCATCTGGCGACTTTCTCCTATCATTCAGTTAACTGCACAGGCTCTCACCCCGCACAGGAACACCACAATTGCCTATGCTCTCCCACTACCAATTTCCTCTAGATTGATTGTTAAAAAAATAGAATAGAGTAGTGCCCTCTCCCTAGGGATTCCCTAAGGGACTCCCCAAGGAATTATCCCCTTTGGTGGCAAACCTGTGGCAGCAGACCTGCTGTCCAAGGGCAGCCGGCCTTTTATGCCCCCTGGCCCAGCCAGGAGCTGATACAAGAGGTTGCAAGATTGACTGCAGCCTCTCTCTGGAGTCAGGTTCAGGCAGGGGGTCCCAGTCCTTGCAGCACTTACCAGGGACCTCAGGTGTCTCAAGAGACAGCAACCCAGAGGAGTGAGCAAGCAAGCACCCAGATGTTCAAGTACTCACTCCCAGGGCAGGTCTTCTCCAGTCCCCAAGTGCTGCAGCTGTTCCCAAAGGGCAGCTGAGCTTTTTATGCCTCCTGACCCAGCCAGGAGCTAATGTAAGCTTCTGTGTTGTACCCATCTCTGGTATTACTTTTTATTAATACTTTAAAAAAGCCCCTCAGTATTCCTCCCTTCCTAATCTATTCAGACCTCTTTCATCCACTCTTTTTCCTCTGTCAGTGTCCTCCTTTCTCATGCCCATGCCATGGCCACTGCTGTTGTGAAAACTGCCTTCTCTTTTGCTTCCCTACTCCACCCTGACTTCAGACAGACCAACGATTGTGATGAGGCAATACAAATCCTCCATTGGGGGCTGTGTGATTATTGTCTTACTTTTTACTATATGTAAGACTAGGGACAGCTACCCCTGCTTGCTCTGCTAGCCCACCCTGCCACCTAACCCTCTCACCCAAACCACCACCCCTTCCCTTAGAGCTTACCAAGAAGTCTTTTATGATCCTCCCCTGCTTCTCCTCCCCCAATGCCAGAGGTGCAAAGGAACACCAACACCTCACCAAACCTCCCACTGTCCCTAACGCTTGCCAAACTGCCGAACTCTCTCTCCCTAGATGTAGCCGAGCCTCCTTTTCCACACCCCCTCTACATGTCACCAAGCCTCCTGTCCCCCACCTCTCTGTATTAGTCACCAATCCTCTTTTTCCCCATTCCCACCCCCTCTACAGATTGCCAAGCCTCTTTTCCCTGACAACCCTTCTCTAGGTCACCAAGCCTCTTTCTCTCCCCTTCTACAGGTCACCAAGCCTCCCCCCCCCATTAGACCTCCTGCTGTAAGGAGGAAAGAAGCAGAAGAGGGGAGGCTACTGTTCAAGGGCACAGAAATACTCAGGACAGGACAGGACAGCTCCTCAGTAATCAACCTGCTCCCCGGCTGCTTCCCTCCTCTCCTTGTCCTCCACTGCTGAAGCTGAAACAGTGTCATTGGTGAGGTGGGTGGCAGTGATGGCAGAGCAGGATTGTTGCTGAGGAGTTGCCCCAGCCTGTTGTGACTGTTCCAGTGCAGCACATCTGGGCTGCCCACTGACATTGCTGCAAACTGCAGGATGATGACAGCCTTAGAAAAATATTATATGTAAGATACAGGAAGACACTAATGGAAAGAAGATGGATAGTTCCAGTTGAGTATTTCCAGTTTAGAAATAAAATGGGGGAAAATGAATTTCTGGAGCATTGTCAATATACAATCAATAGTAGACGTGAGGATCAATTGGGGAGGGGGGAAATTAAGGAAAACAATCTTTAAAGACAAACAGCAGCCAAAACTAGACCTGACAGGCTTGACTGATGACATAATACCCTCTTCTCTTGTGAGGGTGACACAAAAATGCCAAAGGACACAAAATTGTCAGTCTTCTTGTTTATTTTCTATCTTAGACTAATAAAAGAATGTGTGTGATTGACAGCACACAGACACGGGCATGGTCCCAAGCATACAGTGTGCACTTTTGTTTGAAAAACATATTGATGGTTTGAGAATTGTCTTATTTATTATTGCCTTTTTCTACCCTAACTTTGCTTTTCCTTTACAACAACTTTTCAGATGCAATCTTACTGATTCTTAAGTACTCATTGTTAATCATAACTGCTACTACCATATTAACATTTCTGACAATTGGGCAACAGTGTGGTGCTACAGCAATGTGGCAAATAAAAATATTGAAATAAGGATCACTGCTTTTTACGCTATCTTGAATAATAAATTACCTTTTTACCAAAAGGTAGGCAATTATCTAGGCAAACAAATCCCAGGAAGCATCTTTTCAACATCAGCAAACAAACAGCTAAAGAAAAAGGAAAATGTTTATCTTTGTGCAGGAAAATAAAAATAGTGGAACAATGCAATATTTAGGGGTACTTAGAACTGGCTAAAAATGCAGTGAAAAAAGAGAATTCTTTCATAAAATGTGCAAAGGCTGCAATCCTATGCATACTTACCTGACAGTAAGCTCTACTAAATTAAGTAGGTCTTACTTCCAAGTATTAAAATAAAACAAGAAATGGGGGGGCCTAGCAGTCAAAGTATGAACAATAAGAAGACACAAAGTATTTTAAAAATTCTATATTGAACTCAGTATATCCCAAACTAAGTAAATATATTGCTATGAAACAATAGGAAGTAATGTAAATCCAAATTAGGAGATAGAACATTGGTAGAACAATCCATTTCAACTGCTTCTTGTCTTTTTCAATCCCCTCTGTTAATTTTCTCAACTGTCCTTGGGAGGAATGATAACAATTATCTGTTAAAGAAAGAAATCCTTCTTGCACTTCTCTAATAAGAAACAATATTTAGATTTGTAGCTGCTTTTGGGTGGAAACTTCTTCACTGTAAGTACAATACATTATTATGCATCTCACATCCTCATACTATAAACATATAAATAATATAAAATTATTGCACCTACCCCAAATGTTCAGTTTCACCAATTGTCCTACATATATTAATGAACAAAGGCATAATATGACATAAATCACACTAACAGATTGACCATTGATGAAACTGAACATTTGGGTTAGGTGCAATAATTGGATATTGTTTATATGTTTATAGTATGATGATGCTAAGAAATTGCCACCAGAAGCAGGTACAAATACAAATATTGTTACTGACTAGAAAAGTGCAAGGAGGATTTATTTCTTCAACAGAGAATTGTTATCATTTCTCCCAAGGACACTTGAGAAAATTAACAGAGGGGACTGGAAAAAAACAAGAAGCAGTTGAAACAGATAGTTCTACCGCTGTTCTGTCTCCTAATTTGGACTTATATTACTTCTTGTTGTTTCATAGCAATATTATACACCCACAACAGTGGCTGTATACTATAGCCAGCATGGATTTTTTGCATTCTGCCATGTTAAATTGAAAATACCCCTCAGTGCCATTCTGATGCTTCCCATAAGCTCATTTCAAAAGAAAACCGTACAAAACGTATACTCCTGAATTCAGAAATGCTTGCTTGTTGTTGTTGTTATATGCCTTCAAATCAATTCCGACTTATGGCAACCCTATGAATCCTGTTTTTGGTTGTATGCATAGGGTTTTCATGGTAAGAGGTACTCAAAGGAGGTTTACCATTGCCTTCCTCTGAGGCTAGTCCTCTCCAGCTGGCTAGGGCCTGTTCAGCTTGCCACAGCTGCACAAGCCAGCCCTTTCCTTGTCCACAACTGCCAGCTGGGGGGCAACTGGGTTCCTTGGGACTATGCAGCTTGTCCATGGCTGCACAGGTGGCTGGGCACGTAACCCCTGAGCCACTCACTGTGGGGGTGATCTTTAGTTGGCCCTTGACACCCAGGAGACACGAGCAGGGATTTAGACTCACAGAATCTAGCCTCCCAGCCAGGCTCTCCTCCCCACTGTGCTATACCAGCTGTCAATGCTTGCTTAACAACCCTTTAAATTTTCTCGGCAATACATAAAACCTGCCTTCCCCTCCTCCACCCTCCTATCCCCTCCCTTTTGCCCCTTCCCTCCCCCTTCCTTTGCCCCTCCCTCCCCCTCCCCTTCTAATCCCCTCATTACCAAATTCTTCCAAACTACACAGGAAGTGGATTGGAATGTGAAAGACCAACCCAAATTGTGTTTGCATTTTTACAAATCTGTAGGGCAGTACAATATCTCAAACAGGAGGTCAGGTCTCTTGCTCCCCTGGTGCCTTCACTATAGCTGCCTAATTTCCCTGCTTTTTAAAGTTTGATAGAAATTTCTGTTGGCTATAGGTACGTTCTTAAACTGCAAGGTTTTTTTGCCTATTAGTGAATATTTACTTAGTTTGTGTGGTGTGTGAATATATATTTTGAGTTGATTATAGAACTGTTTTACTATTTTTGATTTTGTTATTTTTCAAACTTTGCTTACTTCCAAGTGAGCATGCATAGGATTGCTCTGAAAAGCAACAATAAGCACAATGACAAATAGCTGTGTGAGCTATTTATAAAGTAAGAGTTTACTAGGTATAATATATTTTCAATGTAAAATTGGAATGGCCAAACATAACTCTGCAGAAACGTTCATCACTAAAGATAAACTGCACCTTTTAAAAAAAAGGTTCCAATGAATAAATGATTGGAAAAGTATACATGAATTAATTTAAGTCCATGAATCTTCAGAATGATTTTTATTCTATGCATTTTAGAATACAGTTGGACTGGTGATTATTAGGATTTCCAGCAAGCCAGAGTTACTGTCTTGGTTGGTTGCCAGAATTAGAGACCGCAATGGTAGAACATTTTCCAGCTGAGACATTTTTGCTGCTTGTGGTTGGGCAACCATTGTGCATGTGTATGCAATAAGGTATCATGTGAAGAAGTTACTTAAGTGCTTAGTGGTAGCTACAAGGCTCATATGTTGTTATTATCATCATCATCATCACCTCCACAGAAACTGTAGAGGTTCTAAGTAGAAGTCAGTATTGGGCTTGGGTAATATTTCACAGAATGGGCCTTATGTTATTTGCTATGCATTTAGAAAACACTGATCCCCTGAGGGGTCGAGCACACTCTGTATGTGCTCAGTGCCACTTGGTCAGATGTGCCTGAATTTCTAATATTAAAAGTTGATAGCTTCAAGGAGCTCAGGAAGAAGTAGATCATTCTATCCTCACAACAGCCATTGGTCCAAGACCCATAATGTACCCAGTACCAGGATGATGTTGAAAAACACCTATTTACAATGAGTTAGTAACTGGAAATGTTTGTCTATTCAGGAAGCACTAGAAGGTCCTGCAACAAATGTTGCAGTGTACCCTTACCTCCTAACTGGATGGCTCCAGGACAGGGTTCCAGCAAGCTAGCTAACTGCCCCTTGCTCCTTGATACTGTAATCTGAAGAAAACTACCCCTTCCCCCTTTTCCATTTTTCCCCCTTTTCCATCTGATACTCAACATTCTGTGGCTTCTGGATATCCACTGGGCGTGCTTTATTCTCACTGTACCATATTTTTTGAGGGGGATGGAGTGGTCCTCTTAGTTTTTTTTTTTAATTATTTTTATTTTTGTAAATATTAGGGGGTTCTTCTGAGTATGCTGATACTTCCCTCTTGTTTCTGAGCGTCCACATTTTCATTACAGCCATGTTGGCACAGGGGCACTATAAGAGGGAATGATTTCCCACTCTCTTGTCTTTGTCTGCTCTTTATGATATCAGTATTCTGATGTCATTACATTTACTAACCCCCATCCTGAACACCTGTGAATACAGCTCTAAAACCATACTGAGGCTGGATTACTGCAACACACTGTATATGGGGCTGCCCTTGGCCCTGGTTTGGAAGCTTCAGCTGGAGCAAAACACGGTGGCCAGACTTCTGATGGGGGCACATGGCTGACAACATGTGACACCACAGCTAAAGTATCTACACTGGCTGCCCATCCACTACAGAGCCAGGTTCAAGGTCCCTGAATTAATTTACAAAGTGCTGAATAACTTAGGTCCAGGGTATCTTAGGGTCTGCCTGAACCCTTATACCCAGCTCAATCTCTGAGATCATCTGCAGGAGTGGTGTTGGTCATCCCCCAGGTTGGTGAGGCTCATTTAACACTGACACAAAATCGAGCCTTCAGTGTGATCAGCCCAGTTCTCTGGAATAGGGCACACATTTTAAAAAGCACTTATTGCCAAGATGTCCAACAGAGATTCAAGATGCACTTTTTGTTTTAACCTTTAAACACCTGCTGAAAACCTTTCTGTTCTTGCAGGCTTATGCAGACAATTAAGAAGACATTTTTTTACAATAGTTGACCTTTGTTTTTATACTGCATTTTTAATGGTTTTTATAGTATGGTTTTTTATTTGTTGTAAACCACTTTTATTTTTTTAAAAAAATGAAATAGCTGTGTGTGTGTGTGTGTAACACATTTTAAAAGGCACATTCTATATTGCCAAGATGTCCAAACTACCAAAATCACATGCCCATTTTGTATATGCAGACTCTCAAACTACCTCCAGGCAAAATACTATTTAATGGGCAGTCAGAAAAATACAAGCAGGCAAAAGACATGGATTACAAGTTCTTTTTGAAACATGAATCATGGGAAACTGCTTATCCTCACTAAGGCAAATTCCCAGCCTGTGTAATGAAAGTATTTACTTTGTGCCTAGGGGTATCACACGATTTAATTGACTAATGCTTGCTTGCAAAGGTCACAGTAAGTGCTGAATCTGTGAAAGAAGCAGAAATACAACTAAAAATATGAAGTGCTTAGGGACACAAGGATTCAGGAAGATGCAGAAGTAACCAAAGGTAGACAACATTCATTTCAAACATAGAATTATGCTGGCAAACCATGCCATTGTTCAGGTCTATTTGTGGTATGAACTTGGACTTTTTCAAGAGTTAAAATGATCAAACCTATCCTTCTCCTCCCCTCCCCATCCAGCCTGCTCCCATCCCAGTCCTCTCCTCTGCATTTCCTCCTCTCCTTCCTCCTCCCCCTCCCCATCCCCTGTGGTCAGTTTCCCCTATCCTAAGCATGATTGCAGGGGAGTAAATCCCACTGAACTCAATAAGCATGCAAATAATCAATCAATTCTCAGCAAACTTGCACAGGATCCCATTTCTTACCTCCTGGATTAAAAAGCAGGGAAATTCACTAATAGGCAAAAAACCTTGCAGTTTAAGAACATACCTATAGCCCACATATATTTCTATCAAACTTTAAAAAGCAGGGAAATTGGGTAGCTATGTGAATGCACCAGGGGAGCAGGAGACCTGAACTCCTCTCTCAGATATTGGACTGCCCTACAAATTGGTCAAAATGCAAACACCATTTGGGTTGGTCTTTCACAGTCCAATCCACTTCCTGGGTAGCTTGGAAGAATTTGGTAACATGTGCCTCTGAGCATATGGTGAGTGGTGGCAACACCTGCAATCAGCCCAAATAATAGAAAGAAGACATGTGCCGTGCTGATCTTGTTTTAGCAGGGAGGAAGCAACAATATTAAGACAGTTGATATAGTTCAGATGGTCACTTTAAATATGTCTGATTTACTTTGCAATTTTAGTGAAGTTTCCTATAGGAAAACATTTTCTTTTGTTTCTATTTCTGTGAGTATATAAAGTATATCAACACCTTTGAAAAAATTACACTAAAAAAACTCCAAACATAATTGTGGAATAATGGCACTGACTTCTGCAGAATAGGCTCCAGTGGACCTCAGGAGTGTCTCAATTTGCACAAGATAAAACAGTGGGAGGCGAAATATATTCTAGAAAAATTCTAGGTAAGAACATAAGAACATAAGAAGAGCCTGCTGGATCAGGCCAGTGGCCCATCTAGTCCAGCATCCTGTACTCACAGTGGCCAACCAGGTGCCTGGGGGAAGCCTGCAAGCAGGACCCGAGTGCAAGAACACTCTCCCCTCCTGAGGCTTCCGGCAACTGGTTTTCAGAAGCATGCTGCCTCTGACTAGGGTGGCAGAGCACAGCCATTGTGGCTAGTAGCCATTGATAGCCCTGTCCTCCATGAATTTGTCTAATCTTCTTTTAAAGCCATCCAAGCTGGTGGCCATTACTGCATCTTGTGGGAGCAAATTCCATAGTTTGACCATGCGCTGAGTAAAGAAGTACTTCCTTTTGTCTGTCCTGAATCTTCCAACATTCAGCTTCTTTGAATGCCCACGAGTTCTAGTATTTTGAGGGAGAAGAACTTTTCTCTATCCACTTTCTCAAAAGTGTGCTCTATGTTTTTAATTGACCGTGCCACCTTGCCTTAAATAAAGTGGTTTAAACATAGCAGGCTCAAAACATGCATCCTCTTTTTTCCAACAGCTAGAGTCATTGCTGAAGTAGCAACATATTGGAATCAGTCTGATTTTACATCAAACTGCAGTTTCAGATTCGACTGTTAATGCACTTAAAATAGAAATAGAACATAACCTCCAATTTGAAACACAAACGGCTGTCTTCACCATCATATGACACTGACCAATAAAAAGGCTTTGAAATTAATAAAAATAAATTTGGCACAGATTTGTAGGATGAATAATGAGGGAAATAAAATTTTCTAGTTTAGATTCTCTGTAGAAACATTAGTAACACAGGAAAGAAGCAAAGTAAGAAGAACACCAACAAACATACAAAAACATAATTCTCTATCTTTGGAGATGGCAGGTGTTGCCACCACTCACCATATGCTCAGAGGCACATGTTACCAAATTCTTGCAAGCTACACAGCAAGTGGATTGGACTGTGAAAGACCAACCCAAATGGTGTTTGCATTTTGACAAATTTGTAGGGCAGTAAATATCTCAGAAAGGAGGTCAGGTCTCCTGGTGCATTCACTATAGCTTCCCCAATTTCCCTGCTTTTTAAAGTTTAATAGGAATATCTGTGGGCTATAGCTATGTTCTTAAACCGCAAGGTTTTTTGCCTATTATGAATATGACATCTTTATGGTCTGCGGAAATGGTAGAGTTTATAACAATTGAAAAATTACATCAACTCTACTCATCCATCTATTAAGTTTCCATTTCATAGTACAAATTACAACCTGCACATCCCTTTTCTGGATGTCCTTCTCACCACTGAAAACAACAAAATAGCCACTGATCTCTACAGCAAACCCGCTGATGCCCACACCTATTTAGACTGGAAATCCTGCCATCCTAAGCATGTAAAGAAAAACATTGTGTATAGCTTAGCGCTGAGAATCAAAGTGATTTGCAACACTGAAGATAAATACCACAGAAGGATCAGTGAACTTAAAGAACACCTTCTTCTAAGAGGATATTCTCCACATATTTTCAATTGCAACATCCACCGAGCCTCCATTCTGTCCAGATAAAACCTCCTCCATCATACTGAGGTGTCAAAGAACAGAGAGCAACGGATTCCATTTGTGGTAGATTTCCATCCACCATCTCTTAACTATCACCGAGCAATCAGGGAGAGCTACCCATTTCTGGCAAACTCTGAACATCTTGCTAGAGCCATCAGCAAGCCTCCTATTGTAGCATTACACCAGCCTCCTAATTTGTGCAGACTGTTGGTGAGAGCTGTGCTTAAGCCACCTGTCACCAATCCTGGGTCTCACCCTTGTCACTCCAAACGCTGTATCACCTGTGTGTACCTCAGGGAGACAGCCACTTTTGCAAGTACTAGGACAGGCAGGACATGTTACATCAAACAGAACATCACCTGCAGGTCCTGCAATATAATTTACATCATCGAATGCAAAAGACCAGGATGTCATATCCAATACATAGGAAAGACCATAACTGACCTACGCACACGCTTCAGAAACCACAAATCGGCAATCTTAACAAAAAAAGTGAAGCAACCAGTTGCAAAACATTTCAACATTGATGGTCACAGCATGTCGGACTTTTCTATAACAGCGACAGATATGCCAACAGATCCAGCAGCATGGACTAAAAGGGAGAACTTTTGGATATACTGTCTGGACACATTGGCACCACATGGCCTGAACCTGGAGGACAGTACCAGCACTACTTAGCTTCTGCAAATGAAGCCCCTCTGAGCATTCCATCCTCAAAGCTCTATAACTGCCACCTTGGTAACAGCATTTGTATGTTAGCAGCTGATGAAGGCGGAAGCTGAAACGTTTTGTTAATACAATAAAAACCTCTGTTTGGTTAATCACAATTACGTTTATATATATTGTTATGAGTTTGGGGTTGGAATGGATGATTCCTGTGGGTCCTCTTTCCAGCCTCTGATTTGGAATCCTGTGCCTTGGAATGAGGAACTTGCTCTGCTGGTCAGATTAGTCTCTCTTTTGTTAAGCTAATAGAGTGGTCAGGTGGCAGAATGGGTCTATCAGTTGCCCAGCAACTGGTGAATGGGCCAGGAAGACCCTTTTGTCATTGAAACTCTTCAGGAGAGCCCCCCTCCTCCTGGCAGCTAGCAGAGGTTTGTGCTTTGAGTCTTTTTAGAATGGTCTAGAGAATGGCTGGGGTTACAGGCAGGCAGAGAGGCTATCCCTCTGCACCATGGCTTTAGGATGCCTCCTGCAACCCAGATCGAAAAACTGGATATTGGACTGCTGATACCTTGAACCCCTCCATCCTAAGCTCAGATTGGAATGTGTGTAAATAAACAAACCATATTTCATAAAGACACCACAGTCTCCGCTGACCTTCTTTCCAAAGGAAACCAAACCCTGGATGAGCGCAGAGATGCCAGAAATCTCACCGCTCGGAGACTGGGGTGGTGCGCAACAATATATATATGAGAGAGAGAGACAGAGAGAGAGACAGAGAGAGAGAGAGACAGAGAGAGAGACAGACAGAGAGAGCGCGATGACAGCATTTACTGCAATTTTGTAAAAATAAGAATATGAGGAGTGATTACAGAAAACAATTTGGAGGCTTAAGTTACAATTGCCAATAGCAACTGGCATTATTTTAAATTTTACACCAATTTTCTGTGTTAGCTGCCTTACATTTGTCTACCATATGTTTCGATATGCCACATTTATATAATAATTATCCTATTATATACAAGCACAGCATCATCAACTTGACAAATTAGCAATTCCCTTTTCTTGCTATGTTTTAATAGCATTAAAATATTTAATAATGTATAAATGCACTGCTGTTAGTGAATCATTTCAATGGCTGAAATTATTTGCTCCTTGGCAACATGACTCAGTAAACAAGTTGAACTAAGGTTCAGCAATGTACACCCTACCATGTTTTATTGCTTAAGTAATATAAAAAATCTGTCTAGCCGGTAAACACAATAGCAGGTTAAAAAAAATGACATTCAACTCACATACTTCAGATAATAACACAGTATTTTATTATAATTTCAGGTGCAGGAGCCTGCCAACATTTCAGCCATCTGGCCTTTCTGAGGGTGTTATACAAGTAAAATATGTGAATGAAAAATGTGACCTGAATACATTTACTTTTTATTTCCTGAACTCAGCTTTGGCTAAGCTAAACGTTTGTTATTGGAGAATATTATGAAAGTTTCTTAAAGAGATCATTGCCTTTTGTTTGGTTAACTAAAGCTTTTTATATATGGGTTCATACCAATTCAGAATCTATTTGAGGATTTTTTAATGGCAAAATTATAATCCACACACATAGGCTCACACTTTAGAAATTGACTATATTAAAATAAAAAAACATGATTAACATTAATTTACATCAGAAAAGCACTGTTTAATCAAATCTAAATTGTATCTATTCCTTAAAAACTCAACAAAAGAAAATCATTTTATACAGAAAGTCTCAGTTGTTTCTTATCTCATTTTTGATCAGTTTATCTTCCTGGTAGACTGTGGGAATGCTGTGGACATAATATATCTTGAATTCAGCAAAGCTTTTGAAAAAGTGCCCCATGGTATTCTGATTAGCAAGCTGGCTAAATGTGGGCTGGATGCTACAACTATCAGGTAGGTCCACAGTTGGCTATAGTAATGTACTCAAACGGTGCTTATCAATGCTTCATTTTCAAACTGTGGGGAGGTGACAAGCAGAGTACCACAGAGCCCAGTCCTGGGCCCAGCACTCTTCAACATTTTTTTTAAATGTCTTGGATGAGGTATTCAGGGAATGCTTATTAAAGGTGCAGATGATACAAAATTGGCAGGGATAGCTAATACCCTGGAAGAGAGAAACAAAATTCAACGGGATGTTGATAGCCTGGAGCACTGGGATGACAACAAGAGAATGAAATTTAACAGGAATAAGTGCAATGTTTTACACCTAGGAAAAAGAAACCAAATGCACAGTTATAAGATGGGGGATACTTGGATCAACAATACTGCATGCAAGAAGGATCTTTGAATTGTTAATCACAAGCTGAATATGAGCCAACAGTGTAATGTGGCTGCAAAAAAGGCAAATGCTATTGTAGGCTGCATTAAAGAAGTATAGCTTTAAATTGTGTGAAGTATTCGTTCTACTCTATTTGACACTAATTAGGCCTCATCTTGAGTACAGGATGATTAGGGGACTGGAAACAAAGTCCTATGTAGAGAGACTGAAAGAATCGGGCATGTTTAGCCTTGAGAAGAGAAGACTGAGGTGACATATGATAGCACTTGTCACACAGAAGAGAGCTGGGATCTCTTGTCGATCATCCCAGAGTGCAGGACACGGAATAATGGGATCAATTTACAGGAAGCCAGATTTTGGCTGAACATGAGGAAAAACTTCCTAACTGTTAGAGCAGTATGGCAATGGAACCAATTACCTAGGGTTTGCGGCTTCCGAATGTCAGCTGTCGGCAGTTGAGATGGGAGGGAAATACCCAGCTTCTTGCAGGCGTTCCTCGTAAGTACCATAGCTATTTACTTTACTAAGTTACGTTTAAGGTTTTTTTTCTCCCTTAGATTTGTACTGAAAGACAAGTATTGACGTAAGTGGGAGTTCTGTTTTACTTCTCAGACTTGAGGCTGTTAGAAGTCCGTTAATTATAAAATAGCTACAACTCAGCAGCTCGGCGTTATCTGACAGAGCAGGATGTAAAGTTTTATCAAAAAGAACAATTTTCTTTTAGTCCAAGGCAGCCAGCACTATAAACCCCCGAAAAGGAGCAAGTCTTGCAGAAGAAAAGGAATATAGTTACAAAAAAAATTACCAATTAACAGAGAAGGTCAGAAGGACTCAACAGCTTAACATCCGTTCTTTCTCCTCACAACAAACCTTTAAAACAAATAAGGCAACTTATAGAAGCCTTTTAAAAAATAAAAAAGCAGAGCATGCAGAACAATCTTGGCAACGCCTACTTAAAGCACTTTCATCAAATCAAGATCGCCTATTTTGGCAACTTGTCAAATTGGGGTCCTCTTCTACTAACCTTTCCCATGCAGCGCAGATTCCGCTAACCGTTTGGCGTTCTTACTTGATTAAACTTTATTCTTTAACCAATCCTATAATAACATCCCACTTAATCTGAATAATATGATCATATTATCTTTGCCTCCAGTAACAGTGAAAGAAGTAAAAACTTTAATTGACTCGTTGAAAAATGGAAAAGCCCCAGGTGGGGATTTTCTCCCGCCTGAAATCTTTAAACAATATTCCGATTGGTGGGCCCCAATACTGGCACGTTTATTTACCAAAATCAATGATTCAGGGGTAATTCCACAAGGATGGGTAAATAATATCATCATCCCTATATATAAAAAAGGCGATCCCTCTGTTCCTTCAAATTATAGACCTATTAGCCTATTGAATGTAGCTTCTAAGTTATATAGTAAATTTCTTCTTAATAAGTTAAATGACTGGGTTGAATTCCATCAAATACTCCATCCTGAACAAATTGGCTTTCGAAAAGGGTGTTCACCAATGGACCACTGCCTGACCCTTAATTTTTTAGCAAGACAGAGCATTGCAGGTCCTACAAAACACCTATATGCGGCTTTTGTAGATCTAGCCGCAGCTTTCGACTCGGTTGATAGGAACCTTTTATGGTTGAAGCTGAATGATCTAAATATTGACCCACGCCTACTTTACCTCATCAGAGCTCTCCATAGTAACACTCAGGCCTATGTGAGAGAAGGTCGCTCAGGAGCTTTATCAGAACCAATTATGATAAAGAAGGGAGTTAAACAAGGCTGTCTGTTAGCCCCCCTTCTCTTTAATCTATTTCTGAATAATATAATACCAGCCTTATCTGGCCCGCAATTCTATCCACCATCGATTGGCCGTAGAAAAGTATCAACTCTACTCTATGCAGATGATATGATTCTCCTCTCCTTAGTCCCTCTCGGCCTTCAGAGACTATTAAGCAGTTTACAATCATTCTGCTCCAAAGAAAATCTAAAAATCAACTATGAGAAAACAAACATATTAATTTTTGGTAAGAAATACAAAGGCCATCGTTGGCGGATGGCAGACACTCAGCTTGTTCAGACTCGGGTCTATAAATATCTGGGAATTTTTTTCTCGGATACCCTGCCATGGAACCATCATTTACAATATATTAAATCTTTAGCCGCTAAAACAATAGGAGCGATTTTGAAATTCTATCGCACCTCTGGAGGAAATCAGATTTTGCCAGTCCTGAAAATTTTCAAAGCCAAAGTGATACCTCAGATTTCTTTTGGAGCTACGCTTTGGGGATGGGATAATAAGAATATAATGCCATTAGAATCTATACAAAATGATTTTCTTAGGCGTATACTGTGTCTGCCTAAAGGTACATCAGCTGCCATGTTATGATCAGAGACTGGTCTTTCCTCGCTCACTGCTCGTATACATTTCATCCTTATGAAGTTTTTGAAATCTTTAGAGGATCCCCAGGATAAAATACTTTTGAAGCTCTGTATTGACCACCCTTTGGCCATTAAACTATGAAAAAGCAATTTAGTGGATTTGACCCACAATTATCACATCTCTTTAGGGGATTTTAAATTGCTTCCAAACAATATTTGTCTTTGCGAAGCTATAGTTCTCCATTCCCAGAAAGTCGACAGATCATTTCTCATCAATTCGAAGGTTGCCCCTTGGTATTGGAGTTTTAAGTCAGACCATCAGTGTTCACTCTATCTTACATCCCCTCTCCCACTGGCCCTGAGACGTGCGTTTACCGCATTACGTTTTTTCTCCTTGCCCAATGCCAACAGAGAGGGGCGGTTCTCTGACATTCCCAAAGATCAAAGGTTATGCATTTGTGGTTCTCTTGTGCCGGAAGACCTCCCCCATATACTGTTTTTTTGTCCAATTTACAATCACCCCCGCCATCGATTCCTTAGGAATTGGCTCGATAAGTATCGGCTGATTCCAACAGAGGACAAAATAAAAATCTTAATGTCCGACTTTAATCCTGACGTCACCTATACTGTCTCGTTGTTTACCTTAGCCGCCTGTAATTTAAGAGACAATTTTAAAAGAGATCAATCGACCAATATCTTACTCTTAGATAGTAATTGAGATATCCTATAAATAATTTTAAATCATGTTATCAGGACCTCATTGATTTTAATGATCTTAATGACTGTTGTACTCTGTTCAAGTTGTTGTAAAATTATTTGATTGTATTTGTAAACAGGATGGTTATGCTTAACTTTCCATGTTACTTTTCTTTTTATTTTAATGCTGATGGCCTTCGGCCTTGTGATTAATAAATACTATACTATACTGCTAATTACCTAGGGAGGGGGTGGGCTCTCCAACACTGGAGGCATTCAAGAGGCAGCTGGACAGTGAATGGTCTGGTGTGCTTTAATTTGGATTCCTGCACTGAGAAGGGAGTTGGACTCGATGGCCTTATAGGTCCCTTCCAATTCTACTATTCTATGATTCCCTCTCTGATATTTATAAATTCAGTTAATCCCATTTTCTTTGACACTTCCCCTAATTTAACTAACCACAGACCTCTATGTCATTTATGCTACCAAAACATAGGAAGCTACCTTATACCAAGTCCCCAAACAAACCATGAGTTTGAATATAACATTAGGCCAGATTACAGCTTGTTTCTTGGCAGGGGAGGAACAAAGTGCCCGTAATTTCAGCAGTATGCCAGCATTGCATATTCACATTGATACTACAGTTTAGTTTAACTATGATTTAAAGCTATGTGTGAACTAGGCCACATAATCTTTCTCCAAAAAAGGAATTTATACCCATCTTTTCATTTTTTTAAAAACACACACAACTAAACACTTTTCAAATAAAGCATGAAAGAATATGATGTCCTTTGGTGTCTAAAAAGTTATCAGTATGTTTAGGAAAATAATTCCACAGTTTGAGCACCAACACAGAAAATATTGGTAAGTCTTTAACCACTGTCAATTATAGTTTCCCAAATGTATAATATAAGCCTATTAAACAAATATGAACAATTGTTATAATATTAACATAAATTCCTATGTCATTATAAACCCATAACTGAATAAAAATATAATGTACAATGCAACACAGTGATTAATGTAGAACTAGGGAGTTAAGGAGTTTTACCATATCTAATCCGGAAATACTGACTCTTTGATAGGTAAATGCTAAGTATTGTACTTTGTAAAATCTTATTCAAACCTTCTTTGAATGGGTTATGCATGCGTATCAAGAACAATGTACCACATAAATCCACTTTTCATTTATTATTACTTGTGTACAGCATACATGAAATGTTTACAGAATCATTCAGAGGTTTTTAGCCGGTAAGAAGTTTAGATAAAGCAATACTCATATCATTACACTGATGATTTGTATCCCAGGGCTGCGGAGAGGGCGGTATAGGTGATACTTCTATACAGAGCCATCAGGTGGCCCAGACTCTGAACTTTCATAGCTCTTGTTAGCTCAGTTCACACATAACAATAAACCAAACTATAGCTTAGTGCCAATGTGTGAGCATGCAGGCTTCATCTTTAAAACGGAGTTCAGCTCCCGTGTGAATGAGCCCTATCTCTTGGTAAATGGTAGCAATGCATGGCATTGGACACCAGGTAAGCAATGATGCCATGCCTGCACTGCCCCATCAGCTGCTACTGCTCCTTCCCAGCACTGGAAAGCCAGGGAGGCAACACTGCCCTGCCAAGTGCTGCTGCACATGCTTACTTGAAAAGAAGTCCCAGGATGATAAATGGGGCTTACTTTATATGAAGAATGCACACCTGCCTCTCCTTCTCTCTCCCCCCCCCAGTCCAACCAACCCACCTTTGACAGCCACAGGTTGCTTTGGGTGGTCTAATCTGGGGCTGTTACCACCTGATTTGGCCAAAGCCCTAAATTGCCTGAATCGCCCGATTCAGTTTGGGATTTACCTGAAGTTGGTGCACAGGCCTAGTAGTTATTATGTGATATACAAAATAACCACAGTAAATTATCTTAGAATACAGTGCTTGCTTTTAAACAATGTAATATTTAATGTATCCAACCACTGGCATCTGAACAGTGATTGATGCTTTAAATAGATCTTATATCTCTTTTGACCCCCCCTTTGGTTTATTTATTATGATTTATTTTGATTATTATTGATAATGATCTGTTCTACATTCCCCAAATCCAGTTTATATTTGCACAGAAAATTGGACTTTGTGGGAAATAGCTTAAGCTCTCATCTGAAGACAGGATTTTCATATAAGAGCTGAGAAAAAAAACACATCTTGACGTGAACTGGATTCCCAAAAGGTACCAGTTCTTCCTCTCTTTCTCTTAGCATTCTGGAAACAACCACCAGAGCAGTCAAACATGAACTTATCATGCACTTCATCTTCATGATACAACTCCCACAGCTTTCCTATTTGCATGCGATATTAGCATGCTTTTTTTTTTTTAAAGGAAAGAAAAGGGGGGGGGGAAGGATATACAGCCAGCGGTGGGATGGTGGTAGTGGAGGTTCCTGGGCAGAAATAGGAGTCCTTGAACTTATGCACTTTCAGAGGATTTTTTATCTACTTGTAGCTATACAATATCACCCTGCTGAAATTGACCTCTGTCAATTCTTGGAATTACTTATGTCAAAATCAAGCTTGGGGCAATGACCTTCATTTAATGCATTTCCATAAGAAAGCAATGCTTAAAATAACTACTGCGGAATTTCAAATCCTGTTCCATCCACAGAACTGTGGCTTGAATTTAAAGGCTGATAGCTAGGAAAAGAATGGGCACTTTTGTATTTTGCTTTTGTAATGAATATGGAGTAACATACATTTTAAAGCAATCTGCAACCCAGCAGATATTGTACTGTGCCATTAATAGCTTTGATTACAGCCACTCCATTAGTCCATCTGAAGTAGGATGAGCAGATGAGAGCCAATAGGTCTCACAGCAAGGATTTACAGGGCCACTGATTGCCTAAATATTTGATCTTTGTCTTCATCATACATCAAATACAGTATTTACTTGATAACTAAGTGGTCACCCCTCTGTTATAAAGAGTTCATTATCTCTGCAAGTCATTTTGGGAGTTGTAGTTCTTGGAACAAATTGTTTTCTCCTACATGGAATAAAAACTGGTTATTGACTCAATTAGCAGTAATAGAAAATAGAAATGATTTTCATTAGTAATACAAGATGATGTTTGCACTGATCACACAGAAAGCCAGACCACCATAAAAGACTAATGGTTTAGCATTGAGAACATATCCCACAGATAAGGATTTTTTTCGTTCTTACATGTAAATGAGTTTACATGAAATAACCGGCAGAATTTGTAAGAATTTGTGTTCTCTTGACCTTGATGCTGAAGAGTGGCATCAAGAAAGGCAATACTGATTATGGACTGACTATAATTATACTCTTGGGGCTGAGCCCTGACTCAGATTAAGCAGAACTCTTACAGTGCCATTTCTGATAGCCAGCATAAACACTGACAAGTATCTTCACAGATATGAAGGTTACAGGTGGATGTGGAATAGACTACTGGGATGTCAGGTCTTCTTTTTCTAGTAAATGCAGATACTTCTGGACAAGGTCAGTTACAGGATTGAAGCTGATGTATCTGGGGTCTATAAAATGAGAGTCAGTGGAATTCTCACATAAGAAGAGGCCATCTAGTCCAGCATTCTCAGTGGCTAGCTAGATTCTTCAGTTGAAGTGGCAAGTTGAAATGAGTGGCATACCACCTCTAAATAAGGATTCTATTTATACCTGTCATAATTCCCTCTATTTCTGATTAAAGTTGTGTTCTTTGGGAGGTGTATTCAAAACAGCACCACCCATGCACAAAACTTGGGAGTAACCCTGGGGGTTACAGATGCTCAAAAATATTTCTTGGGGAAACACTAAGGGGACAGGAACTCCAAAACCCATCTCATAAGGATTTAATGCCATGGGATATTGATAACCAGGTGAGAGGGGAAAGGAGTGGTGATGGGGAATTTTGAGGTTCGCTGGACTCGGGGTCCTTGAGGAAACTGAAGACACAAGCTTGCAGCAAAGTTAGGCCTTTCTTGGTTATGTGCGCACGGTCAGTCTCCCTTGAGTGGATGGAGAGCTGCAACATGGGACTGTGTGCCTGGGGTTTTTATACATTCCAGGACAAAGACATTAGCATTTCCCCAATCAGGGGGCTACGCATGAGCATCACATCAGCATTACACAGACATTGCATGAGCATTACACGGTCTACGTTATGTTTTGGTCAATTTGGCAATGTTCAGCACTTCACATACCAGCATATTTTCACTATGAGCTAAGCATTTTAGTTGATGCAATCTTTTCTACGTCTTGGAGAGTACAGGGATGTCCAGTGTTTGTTCAGTGTTATCTTATAGAGTTCAAGCTGTACCATACATACCAGCACAGTCAGGAAAGACAGCTCCAAAGAGAAAAGGGTTCTGGCTGGCTACTAAACTATTAAAATATTACAAACCTTTATAGCTTTATAAAATGATATATTTTGCTTACTGTTTATATATATATAGAATTCCCCATTATGGAGTGACTAAAAACAAGGAGGGGGGAAGAGACCCTTCATCCCATTGAACCATCCCATTGTCTGGATGGGTAATTTCCCTGTTCTATTTTAAAATGTCCCTAGGTATGTAAATCAGAGCTGCCCATAGAAATCAGTGGATAAATTAAACATTTTAATGTAGGTGGGACTGGGCACAAAAAAACCCACCAAATCAACTGTGAATACTGAACATGGAATGCTGACTGATTGTTGCAGGAGGAAGGAAAACCAGGGATAGAAGGGAAGGAATTGAATGACTGGAATTCTAAACAGAAGCACTGTAATATTTTGTTGTACATTCCAACTGTTTTTCTTTCTTCCATTTCTGATGCTCAGGTGTTAGTCCCATTCTTTACATAGCCACAACAGCATCACCCATGCAGAAACAGGAGTTACTGGCAGTCTTGAGAGGACACCAAGATTTGAAGAACAAGAAATAAAAACTAACTAAAAGGAGAGCAAGTACATTCAAATGAGGGCCAAGTGTGCTCAGTGACCATAGAACGTTGATTAAATGTTGTGTGTGTGTATGAAACCAGATGGAAGGTAAAAGAAGGACATGACTGACTGACTCGAAGATTGAGCAGGTACACTCTATGATACAACATTTTGCTGCAGGCTCCACTTGCCATAACTAATAGCAGATGGAAGACCAATTCTCTATGAATTTGTCAGCTTCCTCACCTTGTAGAAGAGAATTCCATAAACTGATTGTGTTTTGCAAGGATAAATAGTTGCACCTTTTGTATGAAACAAGGCTTACCTTTTGGGCCACAACTTTATTTTATGTCACCTGCACATCCACTCATGCACTGTAATGTGTCAAGAGTTTAATAAAATGCTGAAGCCCAAGCATTGCCTCTGTTCCCAACATGTCCATGTCTGTGACAGGGCTGCCCATAGGAAAAGTGTGTGTGTTTGTGTGTGTGTGTGTGACTGAGGGAGGGAGGGAGGGAGGGAGAAGGTGTAAGGCTTTTTAATTGCATAAATTATAAATATATTATATTGAGCTTGGGGTGTGTGTCTACACACACTATCTCCTGTCAAGGGACTATTTAGTTTCAATGTCATAGTCTTTGTGCAGTTTACCATGACTTCACAACTTTAATGTTCCCAGTGGTTTTTGATATTGCATTTTCTGCTATAATAAGAACACTCATGAGAGCTGTGTTGTTCTCTGCAGAAAGATGTGAGAAGCCTTTCCATCTTCTAAGGAGTTAGTTGTTATTGCCACCATGTTTTATGATCCTTCACATTTGATCATAGTAGACCTTAGTCAGACAGAGCTCCATAAGCAAAGTGTAAAAAGTATGGTTTCCAGTTAAGCAGAAATGTCTTTCCAGAAGGGCTAGACCTGTGGTATCTATAGTTTGAGAAAACAAGCACTGGTAGTAAGGTAGTTGCCTGAGAAGAGCATCATACATATATGGGGTAGAAGGAAAGGGACTAGCAGAGAGATAATTTCTTTACCAGAGGTAGAGAACCTGTGGACCTCCACAGGTTCATAAGAAGAGGCTTGTTGGATTAGCCTCAAGGCAAATCTTGTCCAGCATCCTGTTCTCACAGAGGCCACTCAGATGTCTATGGGAAGCCCACAAGTATGACATGAGGCACAACTTCACTTTCTCCACTTGTATTTCCCAGCAACTGGCATTCAGAGGCATACCATCTCCAATACTGGAGGCAGTACATAGCCATGTTGGCTAGTAGCCATTGGTAGCTTTATCCATGGTCGCTGCTGGCAACCGAGAGGGCAAGGAAGTCTGTGCAGTATGGGCACAGTAGTGGAGCCGATCTGCTCCACCAATGCCAACCTTCCTGTTGCTTCACACCTCCCCCTCTTAGTTACCAGCAGCAACCTATGCATTGGGAAGCCAGGTAAGCAAAGCCACCCCACCCTGCTTCACTGGCTGCTATTAGTGAAAGGAGAAAAAAAGGGGGGGGACCCAAAATTCTTGAAAAAATGTTTATTATAACAAAAGCCCAATGCGTTTTGGCCACTCAGTATTTTGGCCTTCGTCAGGGGCTGTAAACAAAATCATAAGAACACACAACATTAACGTACATAAATTTCATACAGCATAAAACCATATATACATAATCTATAAATTAATCTATAAAATTCACTTACATGAACTGTTCTACAATATTCTTTTCTAGCAAATCTGCTCAAAATGATAAATGACCACAAAGAAGAGTTCAGTGAGACAGCCCCCGGAGCCTAAATGCAGGTGTAACAGGGAATTGCATACAACTGAGGATAAAGAATGTGAAAGGGATCATCAATATTTTGTGAGATTCACAGGAGAGGAAGAAATTCTAACTCCTCATTGAGACCACCAGGGGTCAACGTTTTTAGTTCCAAAATCCGAGCTATTTCTCTCCCTAATAAAAGATGGCTTTTGTCCACACTTATTTTTTCTGAAACCCAAAATTTAAAGTCAGCAAAGGAATGATGACATCTTGAAAAATCCTCCACCAAGGAAGCCCCAGATGTCTTATTTTCGATGTTGCTAATATGTTCCCCTATACATTTCTTGACATTTCTTGATGCTTGACCTATGTAAAATGTATGGCAACTGCACTGAATTGCATAAATGACATTGGCAGTGTTACACGTGGAAAATTGATTCAGAGTGTATTTTTTATGACTGATACGGTTAACAAACTCTGTCATCGTGCACGTGAATTTATAGTAGGTACAATGTCCATAGGGATGATGACCCTTAGGTGTATTTGTGCCCAGTATAGAGTTAAAATTCGGGTGATTGTTGTCCCTAAATTCATTTCTGATCAAAATATCCTTCAAGTTCTTACTTCTTGTAAAGGAAATCATAGGTTTCTCGTGACAACCAGGAACATGACGTATAACATGCCAATGCCTTTTAATGCTACTTTGTAATCTATTGGTAACATGATTAAAGGTCAAATTGCAATTTAAATGATCAGAAGCTGTTTTAAACGTGGGTTGCAAAAGGTCTGTGCATTTTTTAAGGGAAACTTTCCAAAAGATGTCCTCAGCTATATTCTTCAGATAACTCCTCTCAAGTAGATTTTTTTTCTTCAAAAACTGGGATTGCTGTATAAAATCCTTTTCAGAAGAACAATTATGCTTAATCCTTAAAAACTGACTGTAGGGTAAGTTCTGTCTTAGTGGTTTGGGGTGACAGCTGTCAAACCTTAGAAAGGTATTTCTATCTGTGGGTTTCCTATGTATAGATGGTCACCTTGTTTCCTAATTAATAAATCCAGAAAATTAATTTCTTCTAGACTGTGACAGAAATCAAATTGGATGTTAACACTCCTGCAGTTTATCCATTCAAAACAATCACGTAGTTCAACTGATCCCCTCCAAATTAGAAACACATCATCTAAATCTTCACCAACATACAAGCTGTTCAGAAAAAGGACTCGAAGCTACAATGATGTCCTTTTCAAAGCATTCCATGTACAAATTGGCTATTTTTGGGGACATGGGGCATCCCATGGCCACCCATTTAATCTTCCAATAAAAATAACTGCCAAATTTAAAATAATTCTTACACATAGCTATTGCTGTCAATGTGCAGAGAAAATGAGTGGGAGGATGTCTATCTGTCCTTTTATCTGATGTATAATGGATAACATCTATTGCTTGTTCCTGAAGTATGTTAGTATAAAGTGATCTCACATCCATAGTTACGAAGATGTCCTGGGGTTTTATAGGGGTGGACTGTACCTTATTCGTGAAGTCAATAGAATCCCTTATAAAAGATAGAATGCCAGGTGTAAAGGGTTTAAAAAAATAATCAACAAATTATACAGCCATGAGAGTGGCTGTATACTATAGCCAGCAGGGATTTTTCACATTCCGCGATGTTAAATTGAAAATACCCCCCATGACATTCTGATGCTTCCCATAAGTTCATTTCAATACAAAACCTTACATAACTTATAGCCCTGAACTCAGAAACGCTTGCTTAACAACCCTGTCAATTTTCATGGCGATACACAAAACAGTCAGAGAGAATAGACAGTTCAAAGTGTAAAAAGAGAGAAAAAAACCTCAGAGCCCCTTTGGACTTTTTTCTCTGAGAGTTCTCATACTCTGTTGAAATTCATTAAAAATCAGCCATGTTCACAGAGTACCTGTAATCCTAATACTGATGTTGCCCCATTCTCTGACCTTCATCTGCTGCAGTTTAAAAGTTTAAAAAATGCCTGGTTGATTTTTAATTAATTTAAGAAATTTTGGCTGGGACCCAATGATAACGCTGAGCATGCTCAGTAAGAACCAACTGTCAAGAGTTCTAAAAGCCTCACAGCTGCTGGGCTTGCCTAATCAGAGGAACCAACCCAAACCAGACTTTGATTTCATGTGAGACAGTCATGGCTTCCCTCAAAGAATCCTGGGAAGTGTAGTTTGTGAAGGGTGCTAAGAGACTCCTATCCCCCTGAGAGAATGGTTTAACAGTCAGCCACTCTGATTGAAGGTCTGTGAGGGGAACAGGGCGTCTTCTAGCAACTCTCAGCACCCTTCACTAACTACACTTCCCAGGATTCTTTGAGAGAAGCCATGACTGTCCAAAGTGAAATAAAGGCCTGGTGTGGATGTGGCCAGGGAAAGCTTTGGTTTAAATTTGGGTGGGAGGATACATGTGTCTGCTGTAGAATGAAAAGGTGGGGGAAAGCCTGAAAAAGAATGGTTCTGTTTACAATGTTTTCCTTTTGGAAAGGAAATGTCAGGCCCAGGATGTGACTCAGGAACCAGACCAACGATTGTAGTTAATTCGTGTTTTATTAGGGTAATGTCCAAACAAAGACTGCGTTTTCTCATGAAGCAATACAGGGATACAGGTCCTGCGGCATTGGGAGAAAGTTGACAGAGCAAGGGACTTCTTCCCGCCTGTTCTTTAAGAAGGGGCCAAACGGGCGCGCAATCTTTCGCTCCTCCTTAACTGCCCCTCAGGTACTGCCCGCCTTCCCCCCCTTCTCTCCTGTCTTTTCAGCTGTCTGCGTGTGCGCGGTGAGGGGGGAAGCATCACCCCCTCCTCTTCTGAAGTTTCCGATTCCAGGATGGGGGATAGGGGAGGGGCTGATGGTAAACTGCCTCCCCGCTTTTTGGCTGTGAGCAGCCCTCCCTCTTCCCCCTCTTGCTCTGAGCCTGAAAGAGGGGGAGGCGTGAGAATGTCCAGGGAGGGCTCAGGCTCCCCGTTGCTAAGCGACCTTATCACTGGCAGTTCCTCTGTTTCGTCTTCGCTCCAAAGGGGGGAAGTTCCTCCCCCTTCCCTCTGCCATCCATCCGAATACTCTTCTCCCAACTCTCCGGGATCCAGCTCCCCGGGATTGGGACCCCAGCTCTGCCTTCCGACACCATCCCCCCTCCCAGGCTGTGCCCCCCTCCCCTTGTCTGGCTTGGGACGGTGGGGAAAACGTTGATGGAAAAGTTTTACCAATTCTGGAGCATGCACATCAGCTGCATCTTCCCATGATCTGTCAGCCACCCCATAGCCTTTCCAGTGAATCAAGTACTGCAGCTTGTGGCGTCTGATCCTGGAATCTAAGATCTCCTCAACTTCAAACTCAAGCTGCTCATTTACCAGGAGTGGAGCTCCGGGAGGTTCCTCCAGCCATAACTCACTGGGAGGGGTGGCTTTCGTTAAGAGGGATCGATGGAACACAGGATGTATTTTAAACGTGTCAGGCAGCTTCAGTCGGTACGCCACGGGATTGATTTGAGTTTCTATTTTGAAAGGACCCACCCTCTTGTCTTGTAATTTTCTACATTTGCCCGGCATCTGGAGGAAGCGGGTGGACAGCCATACCTGGTCTCCCGGTTGAAGGGGGGGGCCCTCCTTCCTGTGCAGGTCAGCAACTCGCTTGTACTCCGTTTTGGCTTTGTTTAACTGCTGTTTCAGTGTCTGTTGCGCCGCTTGCAATTCCTTAAGGAAGTTCTCAGCTGCCGGTACCAGCATTCCTTCTGAGCTGCTTGGAAAGACTTTAGGATGGAATCCATAATTAGTGAAGAATGGGGTTTGTTGAGTGCTGGAGTGCAGAGAATTGTTGTAGGCGAACTCTGCAAAATGCAAATATGATACCCAGTCTGTTGATAGGACACATAACTTTGTAAATATCTTTCCAAAACGGCGTTCAAGCGTTCCGTCTGCCCATCTGTCTGGGGGTGATGGGCAGAGGAGAGTTTTAATTCCATCTGCAACTGTTTCCACATTGCTCTCCAAAATTTGGCTGTGAACTGAGTTCCTCGGTCTGAGACTACGCTGTTTGGCAATCCATGCAGCCGGTAGACTTCTTTTATGAATAACTTGGCCGTTTCTTTAGCCTCTAAGGCCCCTGCACAAGGAAGAAAGTGTGCCATTTTGGTAAGTAGATCCACCACTACTAAGATGGCTGTCATTCCTTGGGACTTGGGTAGATCAGTTATAAAATCCATGGAGAGGTCCTTCCAGGGTTTGTGTGGGACAGGCAACGGTTGTAACAGTCCTGCTAGTGTCCCTGTTTGTGTTTTTGTCCGCAGACAGACAGAGCAGGACTTTACATAACTCTAAATATCCCGACGCATTTTAGGCCACCAGAAGTCCTTGGCCACATTCTGAATGGTCTTGTAAATCCCAAAGTGTCCTGCTGTGATGGAATCATGACACTGGCGTCGGATTCTGAGCCTTAATTCCCCTTCTGGCACATATCTGGCGGTTTTGAACCATAACAGTGCATTTCTCCAGTGAAAGGTTACTTCTGAGTCTTGACCTTGTCCTGTCTCCTGCTGATATTTTAGCATGTCTGCATCTTCTCGTTGTGCCTTTTTGAGTTCCTCTTCCCATGAAGGCTGGCATACTCCCAACGTTAATTTCTCTGGCGGGATTACGTACTGAGGCTGGTCCTAGGATTCACTTTCTTTGTATTGTGGCTGTCTGGATAAGGCATCCGCTCTCTGGTTTTTGGCTTGGGCATGGTAAGTAATCTGGAAGTTAAACCTAGTGAAGAACTGGGACCATCTTATCTGTCTCTGGTTCAGCTTTCTGGCTGTTTGGAGGCTTTCAAGATTCTTGTGGTCGGAGCGCACTTCAATTCGATGAGAGGTCCCCTCTAGGTATTGTCTCCAGTTTTCAAAAGAGTCCTTGATGGCCAGCAGCTCCTTCTCCCAAACTGTGTAGTTCTTCTCTGCAGGCTTTAACTTCCGAGAGAAGTACGCACAGGGGTGCAGCTCCTTCCCTTCTTGGTCTAATTGTAGCAGGACCCCCCCGATGGCAAAATCTGAAGCATCTGCTTCCACTACGAAATGGCGGTTCGGATCAGCAAAGCGCAGAATGGGCTCAGTAGCAAACCTTCTCTTCAGCTCCTCAAAGGCCTCGGTGGCGTTCTCTGTCCATTGAAACTTCTTCTTTCCCCTTAAACAGTCAGTCAGAGGAGCTGTTAATTTGGAAAACCCTGGAATGAACTTTCTGTAATAATTGGCAAACCCCAAAAACCGTTGTACATCCTTTTTGGTGACAGGTTGGCCCCAGTCCAATATGCAGCTTACTTTCCCTGGGTCCATCTCCACGCCTTCCGCTGAGATTCGATATCCAAGGAAGTCTAGAGACTTGAGGTCAAATCCACATTTCTCTAATTTAGGTAATGTCCAAACAAAGACTGCGTTTTCTCATGAAGCAATACAGGGATACAGGTCCTGCGGCATTGGGAGAAAGTTGACAGAGCAAGGGACTTCTTCCCGCCTGTTCTTTAAGAAGGGGCCAAACGGGCGCGCAATCTTTTGCTCCTCCTTAACTGCCCCTCAGGTACTGCCCGCCTTCCCCCCCTTCTCTCATCTTTTCAGCTGTCTGCGTGTGCGCGGTGAGGGGGGAAGCATCACCCCCTCCTCTTCTGAAGTTTCCGATTCCAGGATGGGGGATAGGGGAGGGGCTGATGGTAAACTGCCTCCCCGCTTTTCGGCTGTGAGCAGCCCTCCCTCTTCCCCCTCTTGCTCTGAGCCTGAAAGAGGGGGAGGCGTGAGAATGTCCAGGAAGGGCTCAGGCTCCCCGTTGCTAAGCGACCTTATCACTGGCAGTTCCTCTGTTTCGTCTTCGCTCCAAAGGGGGGAAGTTCCTCCCCCTTCCCTCTGCCATCCATCCGAATACTCTTCTCCCAACTCTCCGGGATCCAGCTCCCCGGGATTGGGATCCCAGCTCTGCCTTCCGACAGGAAAGGGGCTTCACTTCTGCCCAGTGCCCACCCACCCAATCTCCTCCCCTCCCACTCCCTGCCCCTTCCCTGGGTCAGTGTTTGACTACGACCTGGGAGACCAGGGTTTGAATCCCCACACAGCCATGAAGCTGACTGGGTGACCTTGGGCCAGTCACTGCCTCTTAGCCTCAGAGGAAGGCAATGGTGAAATCACCTCTGAATACCGTTTACCATGAAAACCCTATCCAAAGGGTCGCAATAGGTGGGGATTGACTTGAAGGCAGTCCATTTCCATTTTCAAACATGATTGCATAGAAATAAATCCCACTGAACTCAAAAAATATGCAAATGATCAAACCCACCCTCCCTTCTCCTTCCTCCTATCCCCTCCTCTTGCCCCTTCCCTCCCCCTTCCTTTGCCCCTCACTCCCCATCCCCTCTTTCCCCTTCCTCTTCCCCCTCCTCCCCTTCCTCCTCCCCATGGTCAGTTTTACCTATCTTAAACATGATTGCACGGAAGTAAATACCATTGAACTCTATAAGCATGCAAATGATCAAACCTGCCCTCCCCTCCACCTTCCTTTGCCCCCCTCCAATACACTCCTTCCCACTCCGACTCCTCCTCCCCCATGGTCAGTGTTTCCTATCCTAACCAAGATTGCATAGGAGTAAATCCCATTGAAAATAAGCATGCAAATGATCAGACCTGCTTTTCCCCTCTCCTCTCCTCTCCCTTCCTCCTCCCCTGCCCAGCCCTCCCCCCCGGTCAGTTTTACCTATCCTAAGCATGACTGCACGGGAGTAAATCACACTGAATTCAATAAACATGCAAATGATCAAACCTGTCCTTCTCCTCCCCTCCCCATCCTGCCTGCTCCCCTCCCAGTCCTCCCCTCTGCATTTCCTCCCCTCCCTCCTCCTCCTCCTCCCCTCCCCATCCTCTGTGGTCAGTTTCCCCTATCCTAAGCATGATTGCAGGGGAGTAAATCCCATTGAACTCAATAAGCATGCAAATAATCCATGCATTCTCAGCAAACTTGCACAGGATCCCATTTCTTACCTCCCGGATTAAAAAGCAGGGAAATTCACTAATAGGCAAAAAACCTTGCGGTTTAAGAACATACCTATAGCCCACATATATTTCTATCAAACTTTAAAAAGCAGGGAAATTAGGCAGCTATAGTGAATGCACCAGGGGAGCAGGAGACCTGAACTCCTCTCTGAGATATTGGACTGCCCTACAAATTGGTCAAAATGCAAACACCATTTGGGTTGGTCTTTCACAGTCCAATCCACTTCCTGGGTAGCTTGGAAGAATTTGGTAACACATGCCTCTGAGCATATGGTGAGTGGTGGCAACACCTGCAATCAGCCCAAATAATAGAAAGAAGACATGTGCCGTGCTGATCTTGTTTTAGCAGGGAGGAAGCAACAATATTAAGACAGTTGATATAGTTCAGATGGTCACTTTAAATATGTCTGATTTACTTTGCAATTTTAGTGAAGTTTCCTATAGGAAAACATTTTCTTTTGTTTCTATTTCTGTGAGTATATAAAGTATATCAACACCTTTGAAAAAATTACACTAAAAAAACTCCAAACATAATTGTGGAATAATGGCACTGACTTCTGCAGAATAGGCTCCAGTGGACCTCAGGAGTGTCTCAATTTGCACAAGATAAAACAGTGGGAGGCAAAATATATTCCAGCAAAATGCTAGGTGTGCTCTATGTTTTTAATTGACTGTGCCCACCTTGCCTTAAATGAAGTGGTTTAAACATAGCAGGCTGAAAATATGCATCCTCTTTTTTCCAACTCCTATAGTCATTGCTGAAGTAGCAACATATTGGAATCAGTCTGATTTTACATCAAACTGCAGGTCCAAATTCCACTGTTAATGCACCCAAAATAGAACTAGGACATAACCTCCAATTTGAAACACAAAAGGCTGTCTTCACCATCATATGACACTGACCAATAAAAAGGCTTTGAAATTAATAAAAATAAAATTGACACAGATTTCTGGGATGAATAATGAGGGAAATAAAATTTTCTAGTGTAGATTCTCTGTAGAAACATTAATAACACAGGAAACAAGCAAAGTAAGAAGAACACCATCAAACATACAAAAATATAATTCTCTATCTTTGGAGATGGCAAGTGTTGCCACCACTCACCATTTGCTCAGAGGCACATTTTACCAAATTCTTCCATGCTACACAGGAAGTGGATTGGACTGTGAAAGACCAACCCAAATGGTGTTTGCATTTTGACCAATTTGTAGGGCAGTACAATATCTCAGAGAGGAGTTCAGGTCTCCTGCTCCCCTGGTGCATTCACTATAGCTGCCCAATTCCCCTGCTTTTTAAAGTTTGATAGAATAGCTGTGGGCTATAGGTATGTTCTTAAACCGCAAGGTTTTTTGCCTGTTAGTGAATAACTACAAAGGTTCTAAAATAGAATTGAAACCAGAAACGATAGGATAACCAGGAGGTGTTTTTTCTTTGTGAATCTTAGGCAGAGTATAAAAAACTGGAATCCTAGGATTTTTGTTGAACAAAAATGTATACTCATCCATGGTTATATAACCCAGGTTAAGACCTTCTTCAAGGATAATTTTTATTTCATGGGCAATATTTGCAGTAGGATTACTGGGACATACCATGTATGCTGCTTTATCTGATAGTTGTGATAAAATCTTTTTATAATCGAGGACATCCTGAATGACTATGGCACCACCCTTATCAGATTGTTTGATTACAATGGAGGAATCACATGATAACTCCCTTCAAACATGCTGTTCATTGCTGCTCAAATTCCATAGTTTAACTGTGAACTGTGTGAAGAAGGGCCTACTGTCCTGAATTATCCAACATTGCTTTGATGAATTACTTGATTCTAAAATTATGAGAGGGAGAAAAATGTCTCCCTATCCACTTTCTCTACACCATTCATAATTGTATACACCTTTATCATGTCCCTTCTTACTTTTTTTTCCTTAAACCACAAAGACCCAAGTGTTGTTACCTCATCCCAGAGTGCAGGACACAGAATAATGGGTTCAAGTTGCAGGAAGCCAGATTTCGACTGAACATCAGGGAAAACTTCCTAACTGTTAGAGAAGTATAACAATGGAACCAATTACCTAGGGAGGTGGTGGGCTCTCCGACACTGGAGGCATTGAAGAGGCAGCCGGACAGCCTGCCACGTATGCTTTAAGTTAGATTCCTGCATTGAGAGGGGGTTGGACCCGATGGCCTTATCTCAGAGGAGTTAATCCAGCTCCTTCATAATTCCAAATGAGTTCACACTATAGAGTTGTATTTTGATCGACTATATTTTCCATTATCCCTGACCATTGGCCAGTGGAGGCTCTTCCACTGGGTCCTACTGGAGCACAGCCCTCACAAGGATATTGTCAATCTTTTTTTTTTTTTAAAAAAACCCTCAAAATCTAAAAGCCACCCACTTTTTCTTGTCCCATTTATTTTACACATTTTATTTGAACTCAGAGAAGCTTTGCAGACATTTCAGACAACCTTCTCTCATATGGGCAATCAGCTGTCTGCACCACTCTGCCAATTCTAATCAAAAAGTATAGCTCTGGGCAGAAAAACCATGTTAAATCTGACTTTTAGGAGGACTGGCTATATTAGGGTTTCGTATGTGTAGGTTGCCATTCTCTCCTATTGCCATAAGGGCAACCCATGAAGACTACATTGACTGGGAGAACACACATTAGGCATGAGAAAAGCATACCATACATTTATTTTTCAAATGCCTCAGAGCCTAGGCTCCTGAGTTGTGTTTATTTAAAAAACAAATCTGAACTAGAACTGTTCTAGTCCTTAGTGAAACACATGAAATTCTGACTGGATTCCCTTAGCATTATAGTGATTACTATATTTATTTAACAAAAGTTATACACCACTTTAATGTAAAAATCTCTAAGTGGTTTACACAACAAAACACCATTAAAATTATCAATACAACAGCTAAAAACAAGTAATTAAAACATGTTTGAAACAATTAAAACTGCTACTAACTAGAAAGATTAAAACAGATCAACATCTATGCCTAGAAAGGCTTGCTTAAACAGAAAAGTTTTAAGCAGGTGCCAAAAAGGAATACAGCAAAGGCACCTGACTGATGTCAATAGGCAGGGAGTTACAAGAACAGGCAATTGCTATATGTTGGTGCTAGAGCCACTTGCTTCCATTTATCTTTTCTTTTCTTGATATTTTGGTAAAATAATAGTGATTCCATGTATTGTGTGGCTAACTGGCAATTAGGGATGGCAAAGAAATTTCATTTAGTTAAGCCAAATGTATCAAATTTGCACTTTCTGAAACAATGAAGAGTTAATATATTAGGTCAGGCTGCTGTGGAATCATATTAAATACAAACAGATGTTCCTCACTGGGGGGCTAGGTGCAGTCTGTGCATGCTCATACCATTTATTTCTGAGGCTCATAATTCTTAATCATGTCTTCCCCAGCTGAAGTTAAACCCCTTAGGCTGTGTTACACTTTAATTGGGTAGAATATTGACTGCACATTTTCTCTTACAGTAAGTCAACTTGCAACAGCCTTACCTTTACACTTAGAATCCGAATCAGAATTCTTTATTACAGTCATTAGACCAGGTAGCAAAAATACAAACAAACAGCAAAAAGACTGATTATTAAACCGCTACAATTTCATTGAGACAGATGCGATTTAAAACTCATTAACGATAGGAGTTAGATCGGATTTAATTTTTGACAAAACTGGACAAATAAATATAAGGATTAGCTCCTATACAAAACCTTAAGGGCTAAAACCACAAAATCATTTAACTATAATAAATATATTTAATTAAAACTGCATAGGTTAAAACTTGAGGGTAAAATTAAAATCGGAATAAAATTAAACCGGGTTATTTAGGGTTACTTTCTTATGGTTTAGTACTGCTAAACTATACTTGGCGACTGATAAAGTTATCGCAGGCAAGTGATCGCCGAGCAGGTAGTCCAGCCAAAAAGATTCAGGTTTAATTTCAAAGGGTTCTAAAAGGGGAGAGATTAAATGGAGTCTCTGGGCACAATAGAATGGACAGCGGAATAGGACATGCGCGTTGGTCTCGATCTCTCCCGACCCACACAGGCACAATCTCTCTTGATACGGAATCTTGTTGAATCTGCCAACTAGAAGTGCTGAGGGAAGAACGTTGAGTCTCATCCATGTGAAGACCTTATGATGTTTGGGAAAGGTTAAATCAGATAGATAGGGCATTGGCCTCAAAAAGCTTAAATTATATCTTTGTTTTTTTATGAGCATTTGTTGGTGTTGTACATCAATGTCTTTTATCCGCTGACTAATATGCAACCGTGCGGTATCAAAGCCCATGGCAAGAATAGTTTGTATAGAAAAGCCAATCTTTAATACTTTATCTTGGATCGCTTTAGCCCATTTGGAATTATGGTTGTCCCTCAACATAAGGGGGGTTAGTCCAATCAGCTCAAGAATAAGTTTTAACCATGTGGTAATCTTATTCAGCCATATTCGAGATTCAATGGTTTGGACACCCACCTCTAGTCTCAGTACACAATTAGGGACACAAAAGGGAACAGCCATAATAGACCTTAGAAAACTATTTTGCACTGTTTCTAGTTCGTTTAAATTATCCTTACAGCACATCTGAGACCCAAATGTCAGCTGGGGGATAATTTTAGAGTTAAATTTTTTTATGGCAGGTAGGATGGCTTGGCCTCCCTTATTACACTTAGAAAACACACACAAATAGCCCACCAGAAGATCTGGAGTCACAAGTTAAAATTTCTCTACTCTGCTACAGGCTCATTGTATGGTATTGGACACATTACTATGGTACACTTTCAGTCACAGGGACAGCGAACAAGCCATAGTTTACAGCAGAAATGAAACTATAGTCCAGTAGCAAATGTATTATTGCATAGGCTTTCATGTATTATTGCATAAGATTTCATGGATTACCAAGAATGATGTATTTAGTGAAGCAGCTGTAACACAAGACAACATATGCCATAATAAATTTGTTAGTCTTTTAGGTGCTAGTTTTGCTCTTTTTGTTGTTTTGCTAAAATTGCCGTATGATCTACTTCACAGGGTTGTTTTGAGGATACAACACACTGGCAAATTAAAAATGCTACTAGAAAAAGTAGGATGGTGTAGATGAGAACTCAGTGTGCATACCCTATATGTAGTATGGGAGCATAGATTACACCCTGCCTGCACATCCCACCCAAGCAACCCTATCTCAGCAGATGGCCACACATTGGATTTGCAGAGAACCTACATGTAAAGTCAGATGTTTGTATGCTTGGTTGCATCCAAGATGCTTTTTTGTATGCCTGGCTGTGTCCAAGATGCATTTTTCATTGAGTTTTAGGTTGTTGGTTTTTTTTACATGATTCCAAACTTGCTCCTCCTTCCCTAATCAAGAACAGGAAGGCTAAAGACAAAAGTATTTTTATAATTCTTTATTTATGTATTGAGTTTATATCCACATTTTTCATGCATCCCATCTTGCCTTCATGGATCTTCTTTTCCCTATGTTATCCTTGCAACAACCCTGTGAGGTAGATTAGGCTGAGAGAGAGTGATTAGCCAAAGGTCACACAGTGAGCTTCATGGCTGAGTGGTGATTTTAATTCTGGTCTCCTAGGTCCTAGTCCACTTAATATCCCTCCACCTTATTCCACATTCTAGAAAGAAGATGTAGGAATGAATAAGGGAATAATCTTTTCCCATATATCTGGAAATTCATGGGGGCCCATATTAAGAGTCCTTCGTGACACCTTTAAGACTAACCAATTCAGGCTGCAATCCTGTACATATTTATCAGGGAGCATATTTATTCATGGAATCCAGTGGGGCTTACTTCTGAGTAATGTATGGTTTCTTTGGCAAGAAACCACAGTAGTAATTGTAACAGCAATTCTCAACTAAAGGTAAGACACTTAGAAGCTAAGTATTAATAAAACTGCAGTGTTTAAGTGTTCACTGTTTCTTTGCAAAGGAGGAGGATAGGGACCGAACCAGAACAGGCAGAAGCCATACAATTTTCTCAGCAGCACAGCAACTGTGAGAGCAGGAACCCCTCTGAACCAAAGTAAGACAGGTTTTAGTTTAGTTAGTTGCTATGTATTTGTACAACTGCAATGTTTGAGTATCCACGGTAGCTTTGCAAGGGAGCAGGACTGGGAGAAAATCAGAACTGGCCACACCATTGTGATCTCATTAGCCATGCCCGGATGACTTCCTAGTAGCCCTGCCAGCAGCAGCAGTTGGTGGTGGGGCAGTGGAATCTGCTCCGGGTTTTAGCCCACAAAACCTATTTTGGGATTAGGTTTCAACACCTTGAAAGCCCCTTGAAAGTTCAGGCTAATAAAGTGTATAAGCACTTGATTTGCAGCAGGGCTCATTCCTAAAATATCTTTTGAATGTCAATAATCATCCCCCATACATGTGAAGTAAAAATAAAGGGTGCTTCTGAGCACATGGTGCATGCTCCCCCTTGCTTCTGCATAATGATAGCTGACCCACATAGCTGAGATGGATGCTCTTCCAAGAGGGACTGATCCTTTCTTCTTTGAAATTAGCCATAGGTACCTTTATCTTGGGTGCCTACATTTCATTGTACACCGAGAGATGAAGGCACGCAAAGGAAGAAAATGGCTCTATGTGTGTGGCACTTATGAACACAGGAGGGTCCCTGATACCCCACACTAAAACTGCTTCCTTTCCTGCTCTCTTTATTTCTGGAGCCAATTTCCAAACAGTTTATCTTATGTATGAAAGAACACATGGAAAATGTAGCACTAGAACAAACCACACCATCACCACCATTATCATGCAGGAAACTGCATTTAAACCAGCTTCTTCTCACTGATACATATAAAACTGAATGGAAACTTCATTAAGAGTCATACAGTGGCATTTCTAAATCTTGAATACTATATTTTTTGTAATCCCATCTTAAAGAAAAATATAACAGAACAGGGGAAATGGTGCAAAGCTGTAATGAACATGCTATTCCTCTTAAAGCTAAAAGCATTAAGACTTCTCAGTTCAGCAATGAGATCTATTTGTGTGGTGTACTGTGGACTATTGAATTTGAGCATGGGAAACCTGGGTTCAAATCCCTGCTCATCTTCAAAAAATCGATTGGTAACCTTGAGGAAATCATTGTTTCTCAGTCTACAATACACAATTGTGAGGCTAAATGCTGCTCAGAGTTCCTTCGAGGAAGGGTGGGATGCAAACAATGCTACTGTTATAAAGCATAAAATATAATAAAATTGCACAATTGGTATATGACATTCACCTCTACAGAACATGGTAGCATAAATATTTTCAAAACTTTATTGATCTTATCTGTTAAATCTATTTGAATGCCTAGGAGTCAAACTAGAAGCATGGCAGAGACGCATTAATGCATCTCCACCTTTTTAGTTTGTTTTGTAAGTAGTAGCTGTGGTAGACTCTGCAGTTCTGTTTCCCCCATTGGCATTTTCCTGATGAAAACTGCCATCCCAAATATGCTATTTATCCCAGTACCTAAAACATAACATGTTCAAATATGGTTTTCCTACCAGGGCATATTGTAAGGGGTTGTGTGTGAGAGAGATGTGTGTGTGTGTGTGTGTGGGATATTATTAGGGATTGCATGCAAGGAAATAGTAATCACACACACACCCCAACTATCACCGGTCATCATGACTAGTTTGGCCCTAAGTCTCACCTTCCACTAAACAATTTTTTTGAGAGTTACATGATATATGAACCTGAAAAGGTAAGCAGAACAGAAATAAAATATTAATTTCTGGCCTAGACATCCCGTGATTAGTTTATCATCAAATAACCAGCAATAAAATGGCATAAAAATCTAATACTATGTCAAATTAAAATTATCCTATCTGAGCTTAACCTTGAATATTAAAAATGCAAAGCAAACAAAAGATCTTTGTATACTTCTGGAAAATGTTCTAGTTCAGAGTTTGGCAAGTCTCCAATGGAAGTGAATTCCACAGCTGTGTTGTTGGAATAGAAAACAGGATTGATTTACATTTTTGTTTTAAAAATCTTAAGAAAATATATTTCAATACCTGGAATAGCCCCTCCTCCCTTAATTTGCACTGATCATTTTAAAATAATAGACAAAAATACTCGCATATTCCCAAGACAGGAAGAAACCATCACTTCAGGCTTTAATTACTATTCAAGAGCTCATTAAAAACTTAGCCAAAAGGTCTCTCTCTCTCTCTCTCTCTCTCTCATTGTTGTAAAAGAACAATTGAAAATGTGGTTTTTGACAACAGCTATGACTTTTATTCCCACTCCAAATGATATGCAGTCCAAGTTAAAAGCAGTTTAAAATGTCACACATGGTAAGAAATCACAGCTATTGCCAACTTCATAATTTTTCTTTAGCAACTGGTATTTTTATAGCATGTTTCTTTAAATTAGCATTGAGACTTCACAAACTAATTAAATATCTGATGCACTGGAAAGAAAGCTGAAATGAGTGCTAAAATTCTTTGATAAATTTGAATTTCTTATTCCAACCACCAAATACCATCACAATAGTAATAAATAAAAACAATTTATCAGAAGAAAACAGGTGGAACTGTTGTGTGAATTTTTAATTTTTTTAGTGTGGCGCTGGATGGTCACTTGGGGAGCTTTTATGCTGCAGAGTGGGATAAAAATTATTGAAATAAATAATAAAGTGATATTTTTATTATTAAATATATATTTTTATTTATGATTGTGCATGCATATTCATGCAATAACAAAGTACAGAAATTATTTTGAATTATGTTTCTAGCTCTAATCTACAACACCTCACCAGCAACAAGCAACTCAACAGACAAGACATAGTGCCATTTGAGAAAGGAGTTTCCTGGGATGTGTTTGGCTGTTTATATGTTTCAAACTTTTTAAAATAATGTTTTCCATATTTGCACAATTTTGTGGAACTATCTCTTACTGCTGTTTTAGATGTGGCAGCATTTTGTGCTATGCCATTATCCCAAAGCAGCCATTTTGTGCTATGGCACACCCCGACGACAATCATTTTGTGTTCTGCCATGCCCACACGGTATTCATTTTGTGACTGGAACCCAGAACACATCTTCAAAATTCCAAATGTGCCCATGGGACCATAAACGCTGGCAACCACTGCTCTAACCAGCCTGTTCAGCAGGAGCCATTTCACATCTGGACTGTATTCTGTACACTGGAGCACATTTGGCAAAGTATAAGTATTTCAACCCCACCACAGGAGGAACTATCCTTATGGTAAAAATTAAGATTCTGTGCAATTTACTAAGACATGCTTGTCTGCCATAGGTCCATTTTAATCCATATAACAAAAAAATGCCATTACCATTATATTTAATATTCATACACAATATATAAAACACTATTTGCTTCTTTTTGAAACAACACTTTTAACATCCTAATTTATATGAGAGAACTGTATCCTGCTCTTGTGCAATATTTGATTACAATATGGAAAACAGAGCACATTTTAGAAACCTGTACAAAGATGTAAACATATTCTTCCATTCAATTCCAGTTTTGAGGTTGTAAGTCCTTGCCCCCCAAAAAGAAAGACAGATATATCCCAATCTTAAACATGCTTACTCTGGAGTAAATCCCACTGAGATTAATAGTATTTAATTCCTGGTAAATACGTTTAGGATTGGAGTCTTAATCTTAGATTTATTATTCAGTTAAAGTACGATGACAATAATTAAACCAAGGAAGGCTTGCCTTTGGAACTGAACACATATTGCACATTTTATCAAGAACAGGTGGATTACGTTCACAGGGGCTAATGCTATTTGCCAATTTGAATCCCAGTGAGTCATTAGAAACATTTATTAGGAATCACACAATGATCATTACCAGCCTGCTTTTATTGTCCAGCAACCATCAACTAAAATATAAATCTAAATCAAAATACTAAAATCAACATACGAAGAGCATCATGGGGCAACATGCATAAGTTCTAAGGACATATACACTGCACAAAATGAAGACAAACATATTCATAGTTTGGTTATAGGATATGGGCACACACACAAACTTAAACAACCACAAACCTAGTAAATCCATTTTAAATTTTTTGGGTGCAGTCCTATGACTATTGGTGTGGCATCTCAGGGGCCACAGGATACATAGGATCCTTCTCCAACTTTGGAGGAGCTCTGATGTCAGGCAGAGGAAAGGTGCAACTGTGTTTTGAAGGCAAGTGGCACTGTGATTTTTCCCACCAAGACACTGAGTGAGAAGAAATGTTAGGCATTAACTTCATGAGGCCTTGATCACACTTTGGTCCCTCCCCATCCTCTCTGTGTTGGCTGAGACTGTAACTCCACAGATTATGACCAGTGGAAGGGTACCAATGGCCTCTGAGTGAAGCTACTAAGAAGTCCAGCATATCTCCGGATCCAGAGATCAGGATAGTGGCCAGCCATCCCTTCATTCTCAGAGGTTGGGTTTGGCCTGAAGGAAACCCGAGCATCATATGGAGGGGGTAAGTAAAGGCTTTAATACGACTCCCCTATGTCCTCCCCCCCCGAGTGGAGCTGTTTCCAAAGTTCCTCCAGTGGATAAAGGGCATTGTAGCTAAGAAAGTTCACTAGTGGGGCCTCAACAGACAGCAGATCCATAATCCCATCTCTGTTCTCCATTCACATAGTGGTAAGACAAAAAAGAGGAAAATGGAGCACAAATAAAGCAAAAAAAGGGAGATGTGCCAGATCTCCTTCTCTCTCTTCTTCCTCCTCCTCCTCTTCCTCCTCCTCTGAGGAATCAGAGGGAGATTAACTTGGAGTGATAGTAGCAAAGAAGAACTCAAAGAGTCCTTGGGCTAACAAGCATCTTCAAAAGAAAAATAAATTAGAAAAGTGGGGAGTATGGTAGCAGTGGTTCAACGGATACATAACAATATGGGAGGAGGGAATTAGAAGATACTCATACAAATCTGTAATAGGCTTGGCAAGAAAATTAGGCCAAGCCTGAAGGGTGGAACAGGGATTGAACACAGCCGGCCCAGGAACTGCTGGATCCCAAGCTGCTCTCATACCTGGCACTGGCCAACAGTAGGCTTGATCACTGCACCAGCCTGAAGCTGGTACAGGATCAGTCTCAATCTGTCTGCCACCCCACCCCAACCTTCCATTGGTTCCTGGAGTAAGCAAGCTCCGGATGAGGTGAGGGATCTGCCACTCCACAGAGCCTCATCAGTGCCAGATTTGGATTGCAGTCAAATACCGTTAATTGGATCCAGATGTGGTTGAACAATGATATCCAATGAATGCTCATTAATGTATTAGACAGGAGGAATGTCCTGAGTGGAATACCACAGGGCTCTGCCCTATGTTCTGTGCTGTTCAACATTTTTATAAATAATTTGGATGAGGGTGTAGAGGCGTTGCTCATCAAATTTGCAGACTATACAGATCCAGACCATAGGAAATTATAGTTCTGATCTAGTCTGCCCTGATCAGGCCTCATCTGGAGTACTTTTTCTAGTTTTGGGTGCCACATTTTAAGAAGGACATTGACAAATTGGAGCTGGTCCAGAGGAGGAAAAGTGAGATGATGAGGAGGAAATGTTGAAAGTACTGTGCATGTTTAGCCTGAGAAGAGAAAGGGTTAAGGATAGCAGTCTTCAAATTCTGCAGGTCTGTCCTGCAGAAGATTGAACAGACTTGTTCTCTGTTGTTCCAGAGGGCAGGGCAAGAACTACTGGATGGAAATTGCAAGGAAGCAGTGATTGGCTAAATATTAGAAGAAATTTCATAATAGTAAGAACATTTCAACAGTGGAACAGGCTGTTTCAGGAGACGGTAGGCTCTCCCTCACTGGAAGCATAAAGCAGAGCCTGGATGACAATCTGTCAGGGGCTCAGTAGTTGCATCCTACATTGCAGATGATTTCCAAGATTCCTTCAAACTTTATTATTCTATCACATAAACGTTTGTTTAAAACATTATTTTTATTTATAATTTCAACATCAGCAGTAAAACTGATATAGGCATTTGGATGATCTCTGCATTTATAATTTCTTATTGCTAATGAATCCACAATAATTTTTCTTTGTGTTTTATGAAATTTGTGTTACAATGTTCCCATATTTTGGCTATGTGAGGTAATAAATATCCATCGGCTATCTAGTTTGTAGGACGTTTGTGGGAAAATTAAAATATTTGAGATTGCAACGTTTAGTTAACATTATAAAACCCCATTAAATAGTATAGTGACAGCCTGTTTTGAAACACTGAGAACTTTTCATTTTACTTCACATCTGCAGACCTGGACATTGCAGCATTTGGCCTTGGGCTGGAAAGAGATTACTAGAAACTTTAACATACTTAAAGGCTGTCAAAGCTGAATTAATGGAATACCTAAACAACACAGAAAACAAATAATGTATAGAGACTGTGAAGCTGAATTTACTGCTTGTGTTGTAGTAGTCACACATTTAAAACACAGCCTGAAGCATAAACAAGAGATATATTACCATAAGGTAATCAAAGGTCACTGATAAAGCATTTAAGAATATTGTAAACTGTGAAAAGGAAGATGATAATCTTCCAAATTAATCTTCCAAATGTTCAGAAATAAAATGTCAATTTTGGAGTTATTTTAAAAGAAAAATAACCCCAGAGGTAATCACAATGTTTAAGAAGAGGAAGAAGGCTGTAGTCAGAACACTATACATATTTTGGGGAGGCTTTCTAATTACATATATGAGATGCAAGGGAAAATACTTTTGAAACCCTCAGTAGCAGATTTTCACAGAATCATAGAATAGTAGAGTTGGAAGGGGACTATAAGGCCTGCTCAATGCAGGAATCTAAGCTAAAACATACCTGACAGGTGGCTGTCCAACTGCCTCTTGAATGCCTCCAGTGTTGGAGAGCCCACCACCTCCCTAGGTAATAGGTTCCATTGTTGTACTGCTTTAATAGTTAGGAAGTTTTTCCTGACGTTCAATCGAAATCTGGCTTCCTGTAACTTTAGCCCATTATTCTGTGTCCTGCAATCTGAGATGATTGAGAAGGGATCCTGGCCGTCCTCTGTGTGGCAACCTTGCAAGTACTTGGAGAGGGCTATCATATGTCCCCTTGGATTTTGCTTTTCCAGCCTAAACATGCCCAGTTCTTTCAGTCTCTTCTCATAGGGCTTAGTTTCCAGTCCCCTGATCATACTTGTTGCCTTCCTCTTAACCTGTTTCAGTTTGTCTGCATTCTTCTTAAGTGCAGGATGCAGAACTGGACACAGTGCTCAAGATGAGGCCTAACCAGTGCCGAATAGAGAGGAACAAGTACTTCACATGATTTGCAAACTAAGTTTCTGTTAATGCAGCCTAAAATAGCATTTGCCTTTTTTGCAGCCACATAACTGTTACTTCATTTTGGGCCTGATGAATCTCAGTTGGCAGGACATTCCAGAGGGTGGGTGTCACTACTAAAAAACAGCCTAACCCTCATGTTTCAAAGAGTTTGAAGGATCTGGAATAGTACATCAGATGATGACTGGAGCATGCAGGGAGGAACATTGCGTTATGGGTTTGGGGGTTGAGATAGATGATTTCTATGAGCCTCTTCCAGCCTCTCATTTGGAACCATGCACTTGGAGGTGAGCTCTGCAGCTGAGAAACCTGCTCCGTTGGTCAAATGAGTCTCCTTAGTTAATCTGATAGAGTGGCCAGGTGGACTAATGTGTCTGTCAAGTGCCCATTAACTGGCGAATGGGCCAGGGAGATCCTATTGTTATTGAAACTCTTCAGGAGATTGCCCCCCCATATTAGTTCCATGCACAGACAGACTGATCGGAATCCTCAGCTTGTGTGACTCTGCAATCTGGATCTGGAAAGGTATTAGCACTTGCAGAAGGGGACAAGAATGAAACCAAGCCCAGTTCACCAGATTTTGTCAGGAAACTAGCATTCCCTGCAATTTGGCTAGATGCATCAAATCTTCTGACTCTGAAGAAATCAGTTTTACCATGAGAGCCCTGATCTTGTTTACCAGTTCTTGAGTAGGTTTCATGGTGAATTGGGCTGAATTTATCTGAATTCCAAGGTGTGTGATCTCCTGAGTTGGCTCCAGAGCACTCTTTTCATAGTTTACCATGAAGCCATGATTGGTGAGGCAATCCAACATGGTCTGAACATCCATGGTACACTGAGCCTTCGAGGGAGCCCCGACCAAGATGTTGTTTAGGTAGGGGTGAAGCCGCACCCCCAAGGTTCTCAGCTGAGCCACCAGACCTACTAATACCTTGGTGAACACTGGGAGCGGATGTCAGGCCTAAGGACAGTACCCTGTACTGATAATGTTGATTGGCATAGCAGAAGTGAAGGTAATTCCTGTGTCATGGATGGAATATGGAGATAAGCCTGCAAAAGATCTATTGAGGCCATTGCCTCCGATATGGACTTCAATGTCTCCATTTTGAACTTCTTGTAAGTCATCCTCTAGTTCAGCCACTTGAGATTGAGGATGGCCCAGACGCTCCCATTATTCTTCAGAACCAGAAAGATGATTGAGTATACACCCTGAGCCCATTTCCACGCAGGCACTGGTTCCACTATGTCTATTTCTAACAGGTGACCTGTGGTCTTCCAAAAGGCCTGATGTTTTTCTGGTCTCCTGGACTTTGGAGTTGTAGTGAACTTCTTCTGTGGAAGCCTGGAAAACTCCAAGGAGTAACTGGAGAAAACTGTGGAAAGAACCCAATGCTCTGATATAGTGGATGCCTGTGCCCCTGCAAAGTTGAGTAGACAACCTCCTATGGCTCCATGATGAGCTGCTGACCTGGCATCAGGAGGCTTGACCCTTCTTTGACCCCTTCTGGAACTTAGAAATGGAGGAGTAAGAAGAGGAGGATTGCTGTCTAGGTTGATTGGTGTTGGGAGTCCTATCTGGCTTCCCCCATCAAAGTCTATACCCTGCTGAGGTATACTGTTGATGAAAGCATCTTGAACTCCAAAAGGACTGCTGCTGTTTGGTCTTGCACTCTTCCTTCTTTCCCATAGGAAGAGCCTTCTGTTTGTCCCTTGTTTCCGCTAAGGCTTTCTCCAGAGGTTCTCCGGAAAGCTTGCCCCCCCTCAAAGAGGGAGTTAGCCAGATGACTTTGTGAGCCAGGGTCCACTTCGCAGTGTCTAAGCCAGAGGTTCCATCTTGCCACCATGCTGGAAGCCATTGCCCTGGCATTAAACATCATTACATCCCTTGTAGCATCTGCTTGAAAGACCACTGCCAGAGAGATCTTCCTTAGACCATCCTTCACTTGCTTTGGGATGCCATCCTGGGCTGCCAGTTCATTTGCCCACATCATGTTAGCTCGCACAAACACTGATGCCGCTGCTGAAGCTCTAAAAGCTGTGCCTTTTGCCTCAAAATCCCTATGCAGTGCAGCCTCCACTTTTTTGTTACCAGCATCCTTCAGACCCCCTTCCCCTTTGGTGGGAATGGCGGCAGTAGAGGAGAGAGAAACCATTTCAGAGCCCACTGCAGGGATCTTTAGCTGTCCCATAACAAGTGGCGCAAAGGAGTAGTGTTTACTGACCAGCTTATGCACTGGTTTGGGTTTGGCTAGGATGGCCCATTCTGTGTTCCACAGAGCCTGGAATGAGTCAGGGAAAGGTAGTGTCCATCTTCAGCTGACCCTCTGGAAAGGCTCTCCTAGAGCCTTTTGATGCCTTTCTTCTTCCTTGGGCTGTTCATCAGTGAGTTCTAAAACCTGTCTAGCCTTTGCCGGTAAAGCGTGAAAGAATTCTGCCTGGAAAAACCTCCCCTTGGGAGGTGGTGCTTCCACTTCTTCCTCTGAGAGCTCCCCCTCCTCTCTTTCACCTGAAAAGGGAGAACAATCTGAGTCTGACAGAGTCCCAAGGCTGTAGCTGCCTGTTTACTCATCACCCTCTTGTCCCTTTGCTTCCCTCTAGGATGGCGAGAGGAGTGTGTGCCTTTTGTTTTGAATTTCTGTTTCCCTTTGTGCTCAGCAAGTGCAGGGACCTCTGGAGACCTCTCATCACTCACAGATTGGGGTGAGGTGCAACAATATGTAAGAAGATGGTCCTTATGGTACTCAGGTTCCAGGTCACTCAGGACTTTAAAGATTAACACCTTGAGCTGAGCTCAGAAACAAATTGGCAGTTTCAGCAAAATATGTGTAATTTGGTCAAATTTGCCTCCACTCAGTACTCTGACTATGGCATGTTGCACCAGTTGCAGTTTCTGTAAAACTTTTCAAGGGCAGTCCCATGCAAAGCATATTCCAGTAGTCTAACTTGGAGATTATTATTGTAGTTACCATACCTAGGTGCGCCTCAGTACCAATGTTACTTCACATCTAGCAAGACCACCAGATCAAGGACCACCAAACAATGGACTTGATCTTTTAGGGGGAGTGCAACCCATCCAAGACAAGCTGCACACCCGAACTAGAAATAGATGATTCACTCCCAACAACCCATTCATTGTCTGGATTAAATTTTCTACTTCAAAATGTTCTACTTCAACCAATCCTTCATAGCTTCTAAAACAGCTGTACAATACATCTACTTCCTTCTTAGAAGCAGATGAAAATAATAGATAAAGCTGGCTGTCAACTGAATACTGATGATTCTGCAGCCCAAATCTCTTGATGACTTCACCCAGTGGTTTAATTTAGATTTTGACAAGCACTTAGGACAAGATGGATCTTGTGAAATGCCATAGTCCAGTTGCTAAGGAGAAGAGCAATATTTCCCCAGTACCACCTTCTAAATGCTATCTTCCAGAGAATGAGTGGATCCAACTTAACACAGTGCCCCCAGTCCCCATACTCTTGAAATGGCCCACAAGGATGTCATGAGTAATAGCATTGAATGATGCTGAATCAAAAGGGTCACACTCTCCCATCTATGTCTCAGTACAAGTTATTGACTACGGTGACCAAGATAGTTTCCATCACCAAACAAGACAGAAATCCAGAAATGAATGTTTCAGTTTACTCAAGAAATCACTGGAATACATAGAAGACAACCTTCTCCCATATGAATTTACCTGTATAATATATTCATATATTTTTGTGTCACACTACCTGTGAATGTTTCTATGCAGGTGCATGCCTGTGCAGAAGCATTCATGAGTAGCATGACTCTTACAGGCAAGGCAGGCAGACCATAGCAGCAAGACAGGCACTGGCAGCAGCAGCAGGAACAGCAACAAAGATAAGTGGTGGAGGTGGAGCTATGGCAAGTGCTGGGGACAAGTTTTGGGAACTGCCTGTGATGGGGGAGCTTCAGTGTTTCGGGGGAGGGGGAGCTTCGACAACAGTAGGCGAGGTTGGCAAGTGAAGTGAGCAGGGGCGCAGCCCCTAGTACACTGTAAATAAACTATAAATTAAACTGCTATTCAGCACTCTAAATTAACTATTCTCTTAAGGTACTGAGTGACCCACAAGCTACTAGACAGAAAGAGAGAAACAAAAAGCTGAAATACTATTGCACTTTGCTTTGCCACTCAAATTTTAAAAGCCAAGACATTTGAAATGTTAGCCATTTATATAACACAAATGGTAATTAAATTAACAAATCAGTCTATATGTTTTCCAGAAGACAACCACATTTCTAACTGGAAATTTAATCCTGTTTTACTTTAATATACATTTCTGTATAAGAAACTAAAAAGGTCAGATAGCTTCAGAACTAGTTAAGAACTCATTAGAATATGCTATATTGCCTAATCATCTTGAATATGGGAAAAGTTAATTTTCACATATGCTGCCATACATATAATAATAATAATAATAATAATAATAATAATAATAATAACATTTAATTTATGTGTCGCCTATCTGGCCGATGGCCACTCTGGGCGACGTACATGTAAACAGTTAAAACTGTTAAAACTGTTGTGCTAATATGATCGTGCATCTGTATATGCAAATATTATCTCACAGATGACCACCTGCAAGGTATCTCATGGTGATATGCTTTAGAAAGCACATCTGAACAGCTCACCAGCCTTGTATAACAGTTTTCCATTTCATTCTTTGCCCTGTTTTTGCCTCATGCCTCTAATTAACGAGCCAAATCTGCTCCACTATCATTGCAGGTCTTGGCTAACAGAGGCATCAGTGGCACTGGCTGCCACTGGCTTAGCTGCTCTAATGTCACAGAGGACTGGATAGCTGTACTAAGCATTTTCAATTCTAAAACAAATTAGCAGCTTTTAGTAAATTAAATGACACAGGGTTTTTTTTTAAAGCATACTGTATATGTACCACATTTCAGGCAGACCTGACAAAGTTGTCTACATTTTTTAATGCAAAAATGTATATACCACTATTAGGATTGCCAGGTCTCTGATTTTCACTCAGAGATTCTGGATTTTGGGGGTACTCACCAAGTCTCCGGGTGAGTCACCCTAATCTCTGGACTCTCAGCTTTCATTTTAAAAGAAGAATTAAGTTTCTAGGTGGTCTAGTTCAAGAGATATACACCAAAATGTCAGGCAATAACTAGAATCCATTGCAAAACCAGAATACAGTTGTCTTTTCTTGCTTCTCTGAAAATCTCATAAAGTTTATAGCTTTCAGCAGTAACAAAAGTCCCTTCCTCTCCGTGTGGAGGTCAGGAGATGTAGAACAAAGAATCACAGCAGGATCTTGGTAAGCAATTGTTTACTGTAAACAATTTTAGTTATGATTATAATAAAAAGTGTACATGCAGGGGTTTTTATTTACTTGCAAAAATAACATATTATACATTTTTATTTCAAATAATTTTAACAGAAATGTAAAAGAAGTATATATGCAGCTTATGATTACAATGTGTTATAGTTTTCTAATTATGAGGAGTCAAGCAAGCTTAAACTTTCATGGGCTGTTGAAGATGGCAGTTTATTTGTCTAATTCATAGCCTGTTTTGAAGACTTCCCAAAATGAACCTTTAATACTATACTCACTTTTCTGGGAGTACAGCTGCAATGCTAATTCCCCATACTGAGAGTAACCCCACTGAATTCAACAGACTTCTGAGTAGACATGGTTAGGATTGTGCTGCAAATGAATGGGACTGTTGAGTAAACATAGCAAAGGATTGTGTTTGTGTTGTAAATCTTTCTCTCCCCCTCCAATCAATTTTTAAAGTAATTAGGCAGAGCTTACTTAGGTGTCACTGTTTTTATTTTGTAGGAAACTAATACTGATTTTTTTTCCTAATTTTCTGCTGGGAGGAAGGGTGGGATATAAATCAAATAATAAATAAATAAATAAAATAAACTGGTTTTGACAATAAACAATTATATGGGGTGTATGTATTTTTACATCTCCAGCGTATGTGCATCTGGAATCTTTCAAACAACCCTGTGAGGTAGGGCTGGAAATCAAGGCAGCTTACGATAAGAAATAAAGCCAGGTAAAATCCAATAACCATAAAGCAAATATAAAACAGTTACAAAACAGCTTAAAGTGGCATGATCCTGAATTTTGAGTTGGGTGGGTGAAGTTCCTTATCATTTGAAGCTGCAGTCCTGTGCAGGTGTCCCTGTTTGAGTAAGCCCCATTGAATACATTGGAACTTGCTTCTGAGTAAACTTGCACAGAATTGCACTATAAACATCTTTACAGGTTATATCTTTGACAGTCATGCGTATAAAATGTTTCTTCACACAATGTCTCAATAACTATCTGATTTCACACAAACGCCTGCCAGTCCCCTCTGGTTTCCCCAGAACATAAAATAGTTCCTATGCACCCTCCAGATGGTATACAAGACCCATGGCAACAAGCCACTGAAATGGAACCTGACTCTCGGCCTCAGGTTCAAACTAAATCCAGATTCATCTTAAATTGTATCATTGATCAGGACTGGAAACTGTCTCTCAGCTACCAAAAGCTAATCCTTTCAAACTTCCCGAAACCTAAAGGCTCGCTGCCTTTTGACCTGCGCAAAGCCCATTTTTCGCAACGGGCAAAAAAAATTGCCCCTCTGTGCGGCTCTATTGCCGATATCATTGACATTGAATATTTACATTATAATTATCAGTACGCCCGAGCCGTGATAACCTTTCAGAGCTGGGAGTCTGCCCTACTGCTCTATAAAGAAAAAGGAAAATTTCTTCACACCGGAATTTTAATAACTAGGATATTTGAGAATCAAAACCGTTTTGATCTGTTCCATAAAATCCCATGCCTCACGGAAAACAACAACCTGAGTAACCCTCTAATCTGCTTAGACAATTCCCAGGCCACTCCACCTCCTCCGAGTCCTGGATGTAGCTCAAAAGGGATGCTCTACCAACTGCCCTATGACTTTAAAACTGACTTGATCCCGGAAGAAAAATGTCTCCTTGACTCATTTTTATCTTTACCACCCCGGTCCCAGGAAGAAATAACCTCTAGACTTACACTCTTAAGAGATACGCTTGTCCATTCCACTTTGCAGGACAAAGCCATGAGGCCCCAGGATTCTGACCTGATATCCTCACGCCCTCTAATGATGTCAGGACTCAGGAAATCAGAGCCACTGACTGGACAGTTAAAGTGGCACCCTGAGATCATTTTCCCTCTCAAAGATCCAACTACTTCTGGACCCCTATCAAAAAAGCCAAATTATACAGCGGAAGGACACTCAGGGTCTCTAAAGGAACACTCCCTGAACCACCTGACTAAACCTCTACAGTCCAGAGCAGACTGGCTACAATCCAGATTTCTGTACCCTGAAGAACTGGGCCATACAACCAGAAAGCTCCATCTGAGCCCGCTGGACAAAAATAAAATAAAGCTTGTCACTCCCCCAGCACAATCTGGAGCAGTTTACATGGACATAACCGGAGAGTTTAACCAGATTACTGAACTAAATTGACAATCTCCCTCCCAAGCCAACCTCCCAATCAGACCAACAACAGGACTTCTACCAACTTGCCCATGGGATTTTGAGAAAACCACCTCTACACCAATTTCCTCTCTTGGAACATAGCAGATTGGGCAGCCAAACAAAATAACTCGGAGTTATCTGCCTTTTTAAATGACTTTGGGGTAATTTTTCTTCAGGAAACTTGGTCCACCAAAAAACTGTATCTGGATGGCTTCTCCACAATAGACTTACCAGCTGAGTCTCCTAATAGAAAAGGCAGACCCAAAGCAGGCCTGGCGATATTGCTGTCTACTTCTCTGCAAGTAAATACCAAAAGACTTCATCCATGTGGGAATCTCACAATAGCTGCCCTAATGGAACTAAGATCTACGTCTTTCCTGCTGATCAACGTCTATATCCCCTCTTTTCCCTCCAGGAATGGCACCAAACTGGCCTGGGAGGACCTGGAACAATACATAATAGGACTAGAATCCCTATACCCCAGAGCCTACCCCACTATAATGGGGGACTTCAATACAAGGATCGGCCCCAATAACACCATACTTTTCTCATCCGGTCTCTGGGAGGGGGCCGACACGGAAAATTATATCTTTGAACTTGAATGGTCCTCTAAAGACTCAAAGGTGAATTATGGGGGAATCTGTCTAACCCGATTGGTGGGTTGTTTTAATTTGGTAATACTGAATGGTCTTACCCTGGTTGACAACTGTGCAGAATTTACCTATGTATCAGGTCAAGGAAGCAGTGTTGTTGATTACGTCCTGATCCCTCAACCTCTGCTTAACTCGGTTACCAACTTCACAGTGGGAGACAGACTAGATAGTGACCATCTCCCACTAAATTTCACTGTCCCCTCAAACTATAGACCTATCAGCTTATTGTCGGTAGTGGGTAAGCTGTATGCCAGCTACCTAAATATCAGACTGAACTGCTGGCTACAGGAGGAGAATATTCTGGGTTGGGAACAGGCAGGTTTCAGGAAAGGCAGATCTACCCTTGATCACTGCATATTACTAAACCACCTGGCTGAAAAATATATGAGCCCCCTGGGAAATGGTCTGTTTGCTGCTTTCATTGATCTTAAATCCGCCTTTGATTCCATTCCCAGAGATAAGTTATGGGCTAAACTTGTCAGAACAAATGTGGACAGGAGACTCCTCTTCCTCATTTATCATTTACATCAATCCACAACCCTTCAAGTACGATGTGGTGCTGATGGAACTTTAACAAATCCTATCCCTGCTACTAAAGGGGTTAGACAGGGCTGTATTCTAGCCCCTTTACTCTTTAATCTTTTTTTGAATGACCTGAGCATAAGTTGTCATTCTCCCGATTTTCATCCCCCAAGGAGGCCGATAAAAATTGCCCTTTGCTGCTTTATGCAGATGATGCCGCCCTCTTGTCTCTGACTAAAATAGGACTCAAACAGCTTTTCCGCGCCGTTGTGTCATACTGTTCTGTAAACTCACTAAAAATAAATTTTAGCAAAACTGAAATCCTAGTTTTTTCTAGACGTTTATCTGTGTCCGACTGGTCAATCTATGCCCGGAAGATAGCCCAGGATAGGCAATGTTTGGGTGTTACATTCCACTCCTCTCTTTCCTGCACAACACAATACACTCTGCTGTCCAGATGGCGTGGAACACATCAAAGGCCATCCTTCGTTACTTTTACACCAAGGGCGGGCAGTATACCATCCAGGTATTCAAATCTAAGATCTTTCCCCAACTGCTCTATGGTGTTCCACTCTGGGCTTGGAGCTTTAATTCCACTGTTGAATCAATTTTATCAACTTTCCTACCATCAATTTTTGGCATCCCTCGATCTGTCCCGGCTGCTGGCCTTCGCTTAGAGACTGACCTGTCATCACTTCAATGCCTAGCCTGGTCTTTAGCCTTTAGATACTGGACCAAATTAGCTTATGCAGGTCCCTCCTCCGGATACCTACATGTACTCTGGAAAGATATCTTTTCCAGCTCATTGTCTAAAACATTCCATACTAAATTGGCCAGGCTGGGTTTCTCATTGGATTTTCTATCAACCCTAGATCCTGAAGTAGCCAAATGGACCATTGAGACTTGGATCAAAGATGTAGACTTCCAATGTTCAATGTCAAACGCTGCCAAAACTTGTTCCCCAATCTACTCAGATTTAAGATTCATGTTCCCCAACTCCGCTTTATACCTGGAATACGTGATTATACCCAAATTCCGGGTAGCCTTCTCTAGGGCTAGATTCAACTGCCTTTCTTCCTCACTTTTAGAAGGCCGCTATCAGGGCATTCCTTACGAATTCCACTTATGTCCCTGTAGGCATGCAGACATCGAATCATTGTCTCATGTCTTCTTTGTCTGCACCTTTTATAGCACTGAACACTCTAGATACTCAGACCCCATCATAAAAAACTTTCCTGGCAGGCCCGCAGACTGCCTACTGAAATATTTTCTGGCCGGTACAGATAAGGCAATTACCCTATCTGTAGCTAAATTCATTTTCGCTGCTCAAACTACACACAAGAAGAATCTTCTCTTTTTAGATACCAATGTTTAAATTTTAATGCTGTATTACCATATGTTTTGTCACCTACTATTTTATAGTATATGTTTTAAACTTTCTAGTTAAATCAATTGTATATTGGGTCTATGACCGTACAATAAAATTCGATTCGATTTGATTGTACATAGAGATTGGGAATACCATAGTCTGAATGATCCTGAGTTTAGTGTTCAGTGATACATCTTTGCATTTGAGGACCTCTTCTAGTTCTCTCACAGCTGCCCTCCCCAGTCCCAGCCTTCTTCTGATTTCTTGACTCTGGTCTCCATTTTGGTTAATGACTGTGTCAAGGTATTGATAATCTTTGACATGTTCAGTGTCCTCGTTGTGAACTTTAAAGTTACCTAAATCGTCTGTTGCTATTACTTTAGTCTTCTTGACATTCAGCTGTAGTTCTGCTTTTGTGTTTTCCTCTTTAACTTTCAACAGCTTTCACTTCAAATCATTACTGGTTTCTGCTAGTAGTATGGTATCATCTGCCTATCTTAAATTATTATTATTTCTGCCTCCAATTTTCACACCTCCTTCATCTTGGTCCAATCCTGCTTTCCGTATGATATGTTCTGCGTATAGATTAAACAAATAGGGTGATAAAATACACCCTTGTGTCACACCCTTTCAGATGGGGAACTAATCGGTTTCTCCATATTCTGTCCTTACAGTAGCCTCTTGTCCAGAGTATAGGTTGCACATCAGGACAATCAGATGCTGTAGCACCCCCATTTTTTAAAAAGCATTTCATAGTTTTTTGTGATCTACACAATCAAAGGCTTTGCTGTGATCTATAAAACACAGGGTGAAGCAAGTAGAAGCAAGTAGGCTAGATTAAATGTTCCCTACCCAGTCTCCCTAAGCAGGGAAAAAGAATTGTTCCTGTCACTTTAGTTGGACCTGGGAACCTTACGTTATAAGTAGGATTTCTATGTTAATTTCTAATCAGAGAGGGTTTTTTTCTTTGAGTGGTATGCTCCAAGCAACTGTGGTTGATGCTTAATGACATCACTAGGGCCCACCCCGTGACACTACTAGGGCCCACTCCTGAAATCTCAGCGTTTGGGATGCTAGTGACCTGGCAACCCTAGCCACTATTCATTAAAACAAACAAAAAAACAAACAAACAAAGTGGTTTACAAGATATATATTGTATTTATATTTTGTGTTCATTGCACTCATATCCCATCTTTTCTCTAAGGAGCTCAAGGAGGCATATATGGTTCTCTTCCTCCTCATTTAATCCCTACAACAATCCTGTGAGGTAGATTGCACTGAGAGGCAGTGGCTGGCCCAAGGTCACCCAGTGAGCTTCATGGCTGAGTAGGGATTCAAGCCCTGGCGTCCTAGGTCCTAATCCAACACTCTAACCACTAAACCACACTAGTATAAACACAGAATAACACCATATAAAATGTTAAAATCAGAAATCAATTAACTAACTATTGTAGAAAGCTGTTGTCTCAATTGCTTGTATAAGCTGGTGACATAGAGAAGCTTTCAGCAGGCATTTAAAAATCAGAAGGTGCCTGCTGAATCTCTATTGGCAGAGCGTTCTGTTGGCATTAAGGGCTTCAGTTCTTTCTGTCAGTTGAGCCTCGTCAACTCTAGGAGATGACCAATGCTGTTCTGGCAGCTGATCTCAGCGATTGAGCTGGGATATAAGGGTTCAGACAGTCCCTAATGTACCATGGATCTAAGTTGTTCCGGGCTTTGAAAATTAATACAAAGACCTAGAACCTGGCTTAGTAGTGGATGGGTAGCCATAGTGCAGATGTTTTGACAATGGTGTCACATGTTGTCAGCCATGTGCCCCCATCAGCAGTCTGGCTGCCACATTCTGCACCAGCTGGAGCTTCTGAACCAGAGCCAAGGGCAGCCCAAGATGGAGTGCATTACCCACACAATTAAGTTTCCTGAACAATACATTGTAGCCACTAGCTGGTTAAGGCTACAATTGTATATATCAATCTTCAAGGTATATAGCCTTATTACTGTATATTTATTCATTCATTTATTATTTGATTTATATCCCACCCTTCCTCCCAGCAGGAGCCCAGAGCCACAAACAAAAGCACTATATATGATCTTCTTACTCCCAGGTAAATATTTTTAGCAGCCTGGTGACCTCCAGATGTTTTGGACTACAACTCCCATCAACCCCAGCTAGCATAGCCAATGGCCAGGCCTGCTAATTACAGTTGCTTTAAGTAAGTAGTCTTACTCGGAATGGGACTTACTTTTGAATAGACATGTATAGGATTGCACTGTAAGTGGTCTTGGATTTTTTAGAAATAGAAAACACACTGCTTCCAGTATGGAATGTTGAACTACATGCTATCATATTTGTTCAGTTCCAATCATTTATTTGTATTTTTCAAGTGGCTTACATTTTAGGTTTTATAGAAAAAAAGCATGTCCATATATTGTGTACCCTGATACATGCTAACATTAAACCCACAGATTTACTGGATGGTCAGTAGCCTAGAATATTCATAACACAAGCATTCCAACCATCCTTAATTCCTCATTTGTAGAATAAAAATGCCAGAGGCAGCAATGATTCTGTCAGGTTTCGCTACCACAGCTTTGGCTGAATTTGAGCCTGGAGCACCTGGGCATCCCATGCATAGCAAACAATAGATGACAGCCATTGTTATTTACATAGGGATGCTCATATAATATGGCAGGGTGATGAAAGGAAATAGAATAGAAAATCCCTAGGTTTTAATTACCAGTTTTTCTTTCTAAAAAGTACTTTCTGATTCTGTGGATAACAGAGCAGAGTGCAATTCCAAGTGTGAGAATTAGAGAAAGGAAAGTTAAATAGTCAAATTAATCAAAAGAAGACATTAGCCTCTCTAACCCTAGATGTATTATTCCAGTGAAAGAAATAAAAAATACTAACTGCAAACATTATTTTTACCAGGGATCAAAAATTGCAGATACCCGATTGTCTGAATGCCTAGATTGTTATTGTGACCACTTTAGAATTTTGAATATTTATTGAATACTGAGCAAACTGGCACCTAAAACATATTAAGTTGCCATTTTGTATCTCATTATTTATTATTTGATTTATATCCCACCCTTCCTCCCAGCAGGAGCCCTGGGCAGCAAACAAAAGCACTAAAAACACTTTAAAACATCATAAACACAGAATGTTGCGCCCCAGGTGCAAGAGGAGTTAGCTCAGGGAGAGGAGTCAGATGAGGACAAGGTCCCTGGGAGCATTGAAGGAAGGGGGATCGCAGTCAGCCCACAGACTCCTTCAGCCAGCCCCCCATCGAGGCAGTTTCCGCTCCACCTGCGATCCCTTGTGCACACCAACCACGCCCCCACAGGAATCCCCGCCTGGCACTTCAAACACTTCCCCGCCAACCAGCTTCCCGCTTGCTGAAACCAAGCCATCACCTAGGGATGCCCCACTGTCAGATGGGCCGTCAGAGGCTCGCCCCCCTCACCCCATGTGAGACGGTGCAAGAAAATGAACCTTGAGAAGGTGGAACTTTGGAGGAGCCAACGGTTACGGGCGAAGACCTTCCCTACTTCAGCAGGTGCCCACCCAGGCTCTAGTGCTGATTCAACTCTCCCAACATGCCGCAGAGACTGTTTAGGTAGCTTAGCTAGGGAAAGTAGTGAGCTAGAGTAGACAGGTTTATGAAGCGCTTTGGATGTAACCATCACCCTAATAAAACGTGAATTGAACCAAGCTTACCTCTATCTCATGTCTCGGGCTCTGGGCAGGACAGCTTGAATCAGCCATCACCTCCCTTCACCGACGCTCTCATGATCAACACGATGGAGGCTAGCAGCAGCGCTGAAGGGGGACTTCAAGGAACCGCCCAAGCCTTGTATGCAGAAGTCCAGAATCTCAGGGCAGTAACCCAGAATCTCCAACTCGAGAATCAAAACCTTTGAGCCCTGATTGTGCCACCTGTTTGAGTCAAGGTGCCACTGGGACTACCTCCTTGCTATGGTGGCCAGAGTGACCAGTTCGCCATGCTTCTTGCCCAGTGTGAACTATATCTCCGTGTATGTCAAGGTGACTTTCCGAATGATGATGTGAAGGTGGTGTTTATCATCAGCCTCTTGGAAGGATAAGCAGCCAAGTGGGCTATCCCATATCTTGTAAGAAATAACCCTGTCCTGGATCAATATGCTGCCTTCGTCGCAGCCATGACCGAGGTGTTTTGTAATCTTCAGCATAAAGAAAAGGTCACCCACCAGCTAGGGACCTTGAAGCAGGGAAAGGGCTCTGTGGCGACCTATACTAACATGTTTTGCATCTTAGCCCAGGGGTGGGGTACAATGACCTGGCTTTGATGTACTTCTACCGGAATGTGCTTAGCCTGGAGGTGCTGGACGAATTGGTGCGCACGTCCCCATTCAGAAGCCTGGTGGGGCTGATTCAGAGTTGTTTGCAGATAGACAGTTGGATTGAAGGTCGCCTCTTGGAGGGCAGGATGGGATTTCCGCATTCTCAGGCTCCCACACCTCTCCCCCAAGTCCATTTTCTGCCTTGCGTGGGAACCTTGACTTGGTCGGGGGTAGACCCCATGCAAATCGGAGGGGCTAGACTGCATCTGTCAGAGGAGGAGAAGGAGAAGCACAGGAGGGAGGGATTATGTCTGTACTGCGGGAAAGGGGGGCACCTGGCCCAAGGATGCCCCTCTAAGGGAGAAAGAGTCCAGTGCAGGAAAACTTCAAATCCCAGCTCTCGTAGAGGCCAAAGAGTTGAGAGATATGCAGACACCGTGGCCTCACCAGCAACCCTTCCTGTTGCACCTGCACTTCACCTGCTGGTTCGACTGACTCTTCCTTCAGGGTGAAGACTTCAGGTTAACACCATGATCGACAGTGAGGCTTCATCAAGTTTTATGGACTGGAATTTTGCTCAGGAGCATGGCGTGCCCACCCAAATGCTTGAGCAGCCCTTGTCCGTCGAGACCATTGATGGGTGGTCTTAAAGTCAGGAACTGTTACCAGGGCAATGGAGACACTAGAAATGGAAATCCCAGGACATGTGGAGGGACTGTCATTCTACATGGCTTCTCTGCCTCGCTTTCCAGTGGTGTTGGGAATGCCCTGGTTGGTTCAGCACAACCCCACAATTTTGTGGGACGAAGCAGTGGTGGTGTCTACCTCGGGATATTACCATCAGCACTGCCAACCATAGGAGAAGCCCCCCCCAATGTTGTGGCTGGAGTCGTACTGCAGGAGGGAGTCATCCTGCCGTAGAAGTATGAGTACTGGGATGTGTTTAACAAAAAGGAAGCCGATCAGTTGCCCCCCCCGACCATACGACTGCACCATTAATCTGATACTGGGGGCGCACATCCCTGCAGGGTGGATTTACTCCTCGTTAGAACCAGAGCTGGTGGCGCTAAGGGAATTCCTGGAAACTAACCTAAAGAGGGGTTTCATTCGATCCTCCCAGTCTCCGGCCGGGGCCCTTTGCTATTTGTTAAGAAGAACGGAGAGCTATGCCTGTGTAATGACTACTGAGAGTTGAATACGATCACCATTCCCAACAGCTACCTCCTGCCGCTCATCACAGAGATACTGGAGCGACTGCGGTCAGCCAAGATTTATACCAAGCTGGATTTGAGGGGAGTTTACAACCTGGTATGAATCAAGGAGGCAGATGAGTGGAAGATAGTGTTCAAGACACGCTATGGACAGTTTGAGTACTTGGTCATGCCTTTTGGACTATCCCAGTCGCCAGATTTCTTCCAGAGCTTCATGAATGACTTTTTTTAGCACTTTGTTTGCTGCCATGGGCTCCTGCTGGGAGGAAGGGCGGGATACAAATTAAATAAATAAATAAATAAATATTTAGGGACTATTTGGACCAGTTCATGATTCTGTATCTGGATGATATCCTCATCTATTCGGACTGCCCAGCAGAACATGAGGAACATGTGCGGGCAGTGCTATAATGTCTCAGGGAACATTGTCTTTATGCCAAACTGGAGAAGTGCGGCTTTGACCTGACCACGCTGGATTTCTTGGGGTATCACATTTCCCCCACCAGGGTGGAGATGGACCCAAGCAAGGTTCACTGCGTCCTCACGTAGCAGCCACCCAAAACAAAGAAAGACCTTCAGTGGTTCCTGGGGTTTGCCAAACACTACCATCGGTTCATTGCTAACTACTCTGACAAGACTGCGCCCCTCACAGACTGCCTGAAAGGGCCGGATCCCTTTCGCTGGACTGACACTGCACAAAGAGCCTTCGAGGAGCTGAAGGTGCAATTCACCTTGGAACCCATACTGCAACATGCAAACCCAGCACACCCCTTTGTGGTGGAGACATGCGTCAGACGTGACCATCAGCACAGTGCTTTTACAACCAGCATAGAGAGGGAGGGAGTCTGAGACCATGCACTTACGTTTTGCAGAAGTTGACAAGTTAGAGCAAAACTACACAGTGTGGGAAAAGGAGCTGCTGCCCATCCGGGATGCATTTGAAACTTGGTGACACCTTTTGGAAGGAGCACAGCATGAGATTGAGGTGCACACCAACCATCGGAACCTGGAGAGCCTCCACACTGCCCGTAAGCTGAACCAGAGACAGGTGCACTGGGTGCAGTTCGTAGCTCACTTCCTCTTCATGATCCATTACATTCCTCAGGCACAGAATAAGCGGGCAGGCGCCCTGTCCCTCAAACTGGAATATCTGGATAATCCGACTCCAAGACTGCCGCAACTGATCATACCCCTTGAGAAGAAGGTGGCAGGGGTGTGCTAGGACTCCTGGGTGGAGGATCTGTGGTTGGCACAAGAACTAGATCCATTTGTCCAGGAAAAGCACTCTAACTCTTAGAGGAGCAGCCTACTGGGAGTGCAGAGGGCTACACACTGAAGGAGGGTGCTGTATCATCATGCTGCTATGTATGTGCCCCCCAGCAACGTGAGAGCCAAGGTCCTGCATCAGTGTCACAACTCCCCCACTGCTGGGCACTTTGGAGTCTTCAAAACTTTGCAATCAGTTGCCAGGAAGTTTTGGTGGCCCCAGATGAAGGGGGAGGTGGAGCGCTACGTCCAGTCTTGCCCCACCTGTGCCAGAGCTAAACACGTCATGGGACGGTCAGCAGGACTCTTAGAGTCACTCCCTACCCCTCAGGGTCCTTGGCAGATGGTAACTGTGGACTTCATCACTGACATTCCCGGTGTTGTTGGTGGATGCTTTTACTAAAACGGCTAATTTCATTCTGTGCATTTCATTCTGTGCACTCGCAAATACACGAGACACTGCTCAACTGTATGTACAGCACGTGTACAGGTTGTACGGCCTCCCAGAGAGTTTAGTTTCGGACTGAGAGACACAGTTTATGGCTCGGTTTTGGCAAGCCATTTGGCAACTGCTGCAGAGCGAACTAAGACTGTCGTCGTCTCATCCCCCACAGACGGATGGTCAGACTGAGAGAGTGAATGCTACGTCGGAGCAATATCTCCGCTGTTATGTCAACTACCAGCAGGACAACTGGGTGTCCTTTTTGCCCTTAGCGGAGTTCGCTTACAACAATGCAGTGCATGCTACCATACAACAGACTCCATTCTTCCATATCACTCTGAGCATTCACCGTCCCACACGGCAGCCCCTCCGTTCCGGCAGCCGAGGACTTTGTGCAAGAGCTCCAGGCAATGCAGCAAGTGTTAAAGGAACAATTAGAGAGGGTAAAGGCGGACTATAAGAGAGCTACAGATCAGCATTGACAGGAAGGGCCCGTCATCCATGTGGGAGACAGGGTGTGGCTGTCCACACATTACCTGCCTACATGGGGGCGCTGCTATAAGTTAGAAGATTGAAAGGTAGGCCCCTTTGAGGTGTAGGCTCGGATCAATCCAGTGGCTTTTTGCCTGAGGCTGCCTCCTTCCTTCAAGATACACCCAGTGTTTCATCGCTCCCTGCTTACTCTGGAACACCCTTCGGATCCCCACAGAATGCCGGAGGTGCCTCCACCCTCCATTGCGGTGAATGGGCAACAGGAATATGAAGTAGAGCAGATTTTGGACTCGTGGAAGCACCGAGGACCGCTTCAATATTTGATTCACTGGAAGAGATACGACCAGACAGAGCGTTCGTGGGAATCAGCTGATGACGTTCATGTGCCAGACTTGGTGAGGGAGTTCCATGTTGCTTACCTGGACAAGCTCAAGCCCAGGGGGTGGGGGAAAATGGTGCATGGAGGGGGGATGATGTTGCACTCCAGGCACAAGAGGAGTTAGCTCAGGGAGAGGAGTCAGATGAGGACAGGTCCCTGGGAGCATTGAAGGAAGGGGGAGCACAGTCAGCCCGCAGACTCCATCAGTCAGCCCCCCCATCGAGGCAGTTTCCACTCCGCCTGCGAGCCCCCCGCCTGAGCCATTGGGAAGTGACCCCTTGCACACACCAACCACGCCCCACAGGAATCCCCGCCCAGCACTTCAAATGCTTCCCCGCCAACCAGCTTCCGCTCCCTGAAGCCGAGCTGTCACCTAGCGAAGCCGCGCTGTCAGATGGGCTGTCGGAAGGCTGGCCCCCCCTCACCCCATGTGAGACGGCACAAGAAAAGGGACCTTGAGAGGGTGGAACTTCATTTATGGGCGAAGACCTTCCCTACTTAAGCTCGGCGATAGGCTCATTCATTAGAGACGGAGACGCTTGTATATACAGTCTGTGTCTCAGCGGTGCGCATGGCCTAAGGTGTGCACACGTCCAACAAGGGTCTGGCTGTGCATTTTCTGGATTCGGTGGAGGGGCGGGATATGGGCAGCCCTCGGTTTTGCAAAGGTGCCTGGAGATTCTGGGTGGGCAGAGAAGGAGGAACATGGGTGGTGGTGCTTAAGCTGGTGCCTGCCCAGGCTCTAGTGCTGATTCAACTCTCCCCACATGCTGCTGTTTAGGTAGCTTAGCTAGGGAAAGTAGTGAGCTAGAATAGAATGAAGCGCACTGCTTTGGATGTAACCATCACCCTAATAAAACATGAATTGAACCAAGCCTCACCTCCGTCTCATGTCTCGGGCTCTGGGGAGGACACAGACCTTAAAATACATTAAAACAAAACAACTTTAAAAACATTTTTTAAAAAAAAAAGCTGTAAAGGCATATTTTAAAAAAGGGTTACAAAAATATTGTTTAGGAAAAAAAGTTTTTTAAAAAAAAAACGTATTAAAAAGCAATTCCAACACAGACACAGACTGGGATAGGTCTCAAAAGACTTGATGAAAGAGGAAAGTCTTCAATATGCGCTGAAAAGATAACAGAGATGGTGCCTGTTTAATATTTATGGGAAGGGAATTCCACAGGGTAGGTGCCGCCACACTAAAGCTCCGTTTCCTATGTTGTGCAGAACGGACCTCCTGATAAGATGGTATCTGCAGGAGGCCCTCACCTGCAGAGCCCAGTGATCGACTGGGTATATAAGGGATAAGTCAGTCTTTCAGTTATCCTGGTCCTAAGCTGTATAGCGATTTGTACACCAAAACTAGAACCTTGAACTTGGCCCAGTAGCAAATGGGCAGCCAGTGCAATTCTTTCAGCAGTGGGGTGACATGTTGGTGATGCCCTGTCCCAGTGAGCAGTGTTGCCACTGCAAGCAGCAACTTCCAGACCAACCTCAAGGGCAGCCCCAGGATATCCTGCCACTATATCTGCAGAATAGTCACCATACCTTACATTCTGTCATGGTGACATGGATGGGACTATCATTATCAGGGACTGACCATTGTTGGCTGCAACTTTTTCCTCTTCCCACTGATCACAATGCAACTGAATCCTTGTGCCCTATTCAGTGGCAAGGAATCACTGACAAGGGTGTGTCCATGGTATGGGTAAGTACAGGATTTGTGCTCATTTCTTGTACTACCCTACCCTATCCCACCCCCAATTCTATCCCCTTTCAACCTTTCTGCTGGAATACCTTCACTGGTGCAAGAGCTGCACCAGCAGTTATTTAGCCATATTGAAGCATTTGCCCTGGTGAATGTTTGATGGTGGTGACATATGCAGTGTTGCACCAGCATAGCACCTTGGTCAGTACAACTGAAATTCAGGATCACATGCTAACAGATGCATAACAAGCACAAATTAAATAGGTGTGGCTTTACCTGATGTAGATATTCTGCAAAGGGGGAAAATGCACATGTGCAGAATATCTATGTACCACAGGTACACAGCATATATCAGAAAAGCATGAAAGACTAACAGTGAACAGGCACAATTGCTGTCATAACTGAAGGGCTGAAATAAGACACTGGGGAAGGGCGGGGGACATTTGTTCATTCAAAGAGACCAAATAAAATCAAGAAAGCAATGCACAAAACTAATTAAAGTTGATGCAACAAAAATTACAGCATTTTTGATGCAATTTATTAAACAGAAAGGCTGTGAAATTAACAGCAATCAAAAACTAATTAAAGCTGATGCAACAGAAGCAGCCAAAGAATGCCTGATAACATTTATTGAGCCAAAGAAACATAGCTGTCAAGTTAAACGAAATCAACCACATTCTGTTTTTGAATAGTAACGCAAAGATAATTATGCACTGGGTGACATTCTCTGAATAAGATTCAAGTCATTACCTCAAAAGACAAAAGGATTGACATGCAGTACTAAAGTGCTTCCATAGAAAGAGGGTCTTAATGTTTAAATCTTTGAAGAGACTCCTAGTTCTTGAGTATGACTCATCAATTAAATATAACATGTCATTGTTATGTTATAATAACCATTAATTGATAACTGACATTTGTGATATTAGTATTGCCTAACAGAGAATTTCAAGTTAGGAACTAAGTTCCCAGTCTTTCTCATGATATACCTCAGAAATCATATTATTTTCAGGAGTACATGCCTTTCCAACTTACATCACTTTTTTCAGAATCAGCCCATGATCAGATAATGGCTAATTTCACATTATCGAAGTTCAGCTTAATAACATGAGATATGAATAATTTTCACGTTTCTGCATGTAGCCTCAGTTCACCATACCTTCCTGTTGCATCCAAATTGGAAACTATTGATTAATGGCTTGCATATAAGTCAGGGAACAGAAGCTAAATGATTTAACTGTGTATTTTAATTATGTATGGTCATATTTTTATAACTAATAATAATAATAATAACAATAATAATATTTAATTTGTTTGTCGCCTATCTGGCAAATAGCCACTCTAGGCTTTATACCTCTGAACCATTCAGAAGCCATTTTGGCAAGTAAGCGATATATAAATTAAACAACAACTTAAACCACAGTAATGTTGTATCTCTCTATGAATGTAATTGTAATTGGTGTATAGGACTGCTATACCCATCTTTCTGATAGGGCAATCAGTATCCATGGCTATTGAATGCATGTGCGTGCATGTGTACAGGGTAAGTAGATGGTTGGCAAGCCCCAACCCCAGCCTCTGCCCTGATCCAAGGATACCAAAAATCAGAAAAGGTCTAGGACTTCCTTTATGTCATTTAGAGATAAATGGCAGGTCCACTTTATTATATTGGCTCCATCAGGAGAAAGAGCTGGATATAAATTCAATAAATAAATAAAATTATTTAAGTATGTGGGTTGGGACGAGGATCATTTGTTGTTGTTGTTATGTGCTTCAAGTCAATTACAACTTATGGCAACTCTATGAATCAGTGACCTCCAATAGCATCTGTTATAAAGCACCCTGTTCAGATCTTGGAAGTGCAGGTCTGTGGCTTCCTTTATGGACTCAATCCATTTCTTGTTTCATCTTCCTATTTTTCTACTCCATTCTGTTTCTCCCAGTATTATTCTGTTTTCTAGTGAATCATGTCTTCTCATTATGTGTCCACAGTATGATAACCTCAGTTTTACCATTTTAGCTTCTAATTATAGTTCTGGTTTAATTTGTTATAACACCCAATTATTTGTCTTTTTTGCCGTCCACGGCATCTGCAAAGCTCTCCTCCAACACCACATTTCAAATGAACTGATTGTTCTCTTATCCACTTTTTTCACTGTCCAACATTTACATCCATACATAGAGATCAGGAATACCATTGTCTGAATGATCCTGACTTTGGTGTTCAGTGATACATCTTTGCATTAGAGGACCTTTTCTAGTTCTCTCATAGCTGCCCTCCCCAGTCCCAGCCTTCTTCTGATTTCTTGACTCTTGTCTCCATTTTGGTTAATGACTGTGCCGAGGTATTGATAAACCTTGACAAGTTAAATGTCCTCATTGTCAACGTTAAAGTTACATAAGTAATCTGTTGTCATTACTTTAGTCTTCTTGACATAGAACTTTAGTACTGCTTTTGTGTTTTCCTCTTTAACTTTCAACAGCATTAGTTTCAAATCATTACTGGTTTCTGCTAGTAGTATGGTATCATCTGCATATCTTAAATTATTGATATTTCTCCCTCCAATTTTCACACCTTCATTTTGGTCCAATCCCGCTTTCTGTATGATATGTTCTGCATATAGATTAAACAAATAAAAGAATCATAGAATAGTAGGAAGGGACCTATAAGGCCATCAAGTCCAGCCCCCTGCTCAATGCAGGAATCCAAATCAAAGCATTTGACTACAGTGATGCATGCCTTAGTTACATCTCATTTAGATTACTGTAACGCGCTCTACGTGGGGCTGCCTTTGAAGACTGTTCGGAAACTTAAACTGGTACAAAGAGCTGCAGCCAGAGTGCTAACTGGAGCTGGTTACAGGGACCATACAACCCCCTTGTTGCGACAGCTCCACTGGCTGCCAGTTTGTTTCCGGTCACAATTCAAAGTGCTGGTTTTGACCTATAAAGCTCTATACGGCCTAGGTCCAGGCTATTTGTCAGATCGTATCTCCCCATATGAGCCTACCCGGTTGTTGAGATCCTCAGGAGAGGCCCTTCTCTCAGTCCCAACACCTTCGCAAGCGTGATTGGTGGGGACGCGAGATAGGGCCTTCTCGGTGGCTGCCCCCAGGTTCTGGAACTCTCTTCCTAGGGAAGCACGAATGGCCCCTTCCTTGCTATCGTTCCGTCAGCAGGCAAAGACCTTTTTATTCCAACAGGCTTTTGGACTAGAAGCTGTTTAAGATAGGACCTCATAAGGTCTGTTGTATTGTTCTATGGTCCTATTCTTAATGTTTTAAATTGTCTTAGTATTTTAAGAGTATGTTTCATGGTTTTAATGTTACGAATACTTTAATTCTATTTTAATTGTATATTTTTGTATGTTTTTTACCTATGTGTGGTTTTTATTTGTAAGCCTCCGTGAGTTCCAGTTTTGGAAAAAGGGCAGGGTAAAAATAAAGAGTAATAATAAATAATAATAATAATAATAAAGCATTCCTGACAGACGGCTGTCCAGCTGCCTCTTGAATGCCTCCAGTGTCGGAGTGCCCTCTACCTCTCTAGGTAATTGGTTCCATCATCGTATGGCTCTAACAGGAATTTTTTTCTGATGTTCAGTCGAAATCCTGCTTCCTGCAACTTGAGCCCATTATTCCATGTCCTGCACTCTGGGACGATTGAGAAGAGATCCCGGCCCTCCTCTGTGTGACAACCTTTCATGTACTTGAACAGTGCTACCATAGCTCCCTTCATTCTTCTCTTCTCCAGGCTAAACATGCCCAGTTCTTTCAGTCTCTCCTCATAGGGCTTTGTTTCCAGTCCCCTGATCATCCTTGTTGCCCTGCTCTGAAACTGTTTCAGTTTGTCTGCATCCTTCTTGAAGTGAGGAGACCAGAACTGGAAGCAGTATTCAAGATGAGGCCTAACCAGTGCTGAATAGAGGGGGACTAATACTTCATGATATTTGGAAACTATACTTCTGTTAATGCAGCCTAATATAGCATTTACCTTTTTTTGCAGCCACATTGCACTGTTGGCTCATATTCAGCTTGTGATCAACCACAATTCCAAGATCCTTCTCACATGTTGTATTGCTGAGCCAAGTATCCCCCATCTTATAACTGTGCATTTGGTTTCTTTTTCCTAAGTGCAGAACTTTGCATTTATCCCTGTTGAATTTCATTCTGTTGTTTTCAGCCCAATGCTCCAGCCTATCAAGGTCCCTTTGAATTTCCTTTCTGTCTTCCACGGTATTAGCTAAGCCCCCCAACTTTGTATCATCTGCAAATTTGATAAGCATGCTCTGTACCTCCTCATCCAAGTCGTTAATAAATATGTTGAAGAACACTGAGCCCTGGACCGAGCCCTGTGGTACCCCACTTGTTCCTTCTGCCCAGTTTGAGAAGGAACCATTGATAAGCACTCTTTGAGTACGATTCTAGAGCGAACTGTGGATCCACCTGATAGTTGTTCCATCAACCCAAATTTAGCTAGCTTGCTAATCAGAATATCATGGGGCACTTTGTCAAAGCTTTGCTGAAGTTGAGATATATTATGTCCACAGCATTCCCACAGTCTTACAAGGGAGGTTACCCGATCAAAAAATGAGATAAGATTAGTTTGGCAGGATTTGTTCTTCATAAACGTATGTTGGCTCCAACTAATCACTGCATTGTTTTCAAGGTGCTTACAGACTGCTTTATAATCTGCTCCAGAGTTTTTCCAGGGACTAATGTTAAGCTGACTGGTCTGTAGCTCCCCGGTTCCTCCTTCCTGCCCCTTTTGAAGATAGGGATAACATTAGCTCTCCTCCAGTCCTCCAGCACTTCACCAGTCCTCCATGATCAAAAAGATAATAGCAGTTCTTAGAGTTCTTCAGCCAGTTCCTTCAATACTCTAGGATGCAGTTTATTGGACCCTGCCGATTCGAACTCATTCAAAGTGATGAGGTATTCCTTGACCATTTGTCTATCAAACTCAAGCTCCAATCCTGCCCCTTCTACCGGGAGGGTCATAGACCCCTTTTTGGGAGAAGACTGAGCCAAAGTAGGAATTGAGCACTTCTGCCTTTTCTTTGTCATCGGTTATCATTTTGCCATCCTCATTGACTAGCTGGACCACCATTTCTTTTCTCTGTCTTTTACTATGGACATACCTGAAGAAAACTTTTTTGTTGCATTTAGTATCTCTGGCTAACCTCAGCTCATTCTGAGCTTTAGCCTTCCTGACACCATCCCTTCAATTCCGTGATACCCTCTTGTACCCTTCCTTTGTGGCCTGGCCTTCCTTCCACTTCCTGTATGTGTCCTTTTTTGTTTTCAGGTCATCTCTAAGCTTTTTGTGAAGCCGCATTGGCTTCTTTTGTTGTTTTCCCCTTTTTTCCTTGTTGGAATTGCTTGCCATTACGGTTTTAGAATTTCCTTTTTTAGAAACTCCCACCCATCTTGGACTCATTTTCTCATTCGGGTCACTTGCCATGGAACCATACTTACAATTGTTCTGAGTTTATTAAAATCAGCTTTCCTAAAGTCCAGGGTGTGCATATGGCTACTGTCAGCTTTTGCTTCTGTTAAAATCAAGAATTCAAGTATGGTGTGGTCACTTTCCCCCAGAGTTCCCGTAACTGCCACTTCATCCACTAAATCATCTCTATTGGTTAGAATCAAGTCCAGGATTGCTGATCCTCTGGTTGCTTCATCCACTTTCTGTAGGAGAAAGTTATCTCCAACACAAGTCAGAAACAGGTTGATAAAATACACCCTTGTCTCACACCCTTTCCGATTGGGAACCAATCGGTTTCTTCATATCCTGTCCTTACAGTAGCCTCTTGTCCAGAGTGTAGGTTGCCCATCAGGACAATAAGATGCTGTGGCACCCCCATTTCTTTTAAAGCATTCCTTAGTTTGTCATGATCTACACAATCAAAGACTTTGCTGTAGGAAAGAGGATCAGAGGAGGTGACACATATAGAAACACAGAACATAGCTTCTAATATTTAAGGTAATGAGTTAATGTCATTTATTCCCAACTTTGTTTCCTGAAGGAAAAATTCTGATCTTCTGAGCCATGATTAATTTGAAATTAACATTTTTAAAAATTATTGCTAGCAGTTAAGAAGGGAAAAATGAATGGAAATGGGATCAATACCGTATTAAATGAATATTATTTCTTATTAAATTTTAAACCACAATAATCATATTTATGCTTCCCATTTCTTACCTGTTTTTATCTATGTTTTGTTTTTAGCAGGAATAGATTTTACTTCAATAAAATCACTACTTCTGATTGAATATTCTCTCAACATTCACTGAGGCATTTTGTGTGGTTCTAGCAACACCTTTCATTACAAGCTGACAACATAGTGGTCTGATTTGGGCAGAGCAATCCAAATGTCAGGGAGTCATTGGAAGGGGGGCTTGTGGAGGAGGACCCAGCAGAAAGCTCTGCAGGATCCTCCTCCTGTTCAGAGGCTGCCAGCCCCGCTGAACACTGGCTCCATTGGGAGCTGCGTGCAGAAGCTGGCCAGGATGCGTCGGCTCCCCCAAACATGCCTCCCGGGGAGTACCCCGTAGAGGCCCATTACAATTTTTCTGTATATTACCTAAAATTCAACAGTATGGGAAGATACAGCGAAGGAAAATGAAGGCATAAAATAGAAAGCATTTGAAAGAAGTTCATATCCTACTGGAAAAAAATCTCTTCAAATATATCATTTGGGGTAGTTTAATAGTCTCTCTCATTAGGAGAAATGAACACACACTGAGAACATAACTCTGCTTTCTGATTAAGCAATGAGCCAATACAGCTGCAAATCTTTGAGGAAATTCCCCATGGTTTAACTCAAAAGAGCAATGTTTTATTCTTTTCACCTTCCATCCCTCCTTTACATAGGGAAACTTTTCATCATGCTGTTAAAAGAAACAGAATTTTTTTATTTCCTATTCCTGAGAAGATTTGATACTGTAAGTTCTCCCTAATATTTCTAGAATGACAAAAGGATCTATAAAATGCAATTTGTCTATTGACCTCATAGTAGAGTAATGATAAATATTTAGGCCACATTTCTTCATCTTAAAAGTACACCACATAAAACACCATTTCTTTCCCCACCTCCCTTACACAAACACACATGCATTCAGTAGCCCCACATTAGCATGAATGGAAGCAGCACATGGAAGACATGAAGGGAAACTGAGCACTTTGCATATTCCTCCTATGCTTTAACCTCCACATAGTTCTCAGGATTCAGAACTGGAGTAACTTGCATCATGTAGAGAGGGAGGGCAGGATGGGATTTTCCCCCCCGCCCCTCCTGGTAAGTGACAGCAACCCTGATGCTGAAAAGCTATTGGTGTGGCTCCATTACACTGTTGTGCTGCTTTGTGCACACAGATCTTTCTTCTCTTATAATGTTAGAGTGATTTACTTCCATGCATAGCAAGTTCAAGAAGTGAAGAAACATGTTTCTATTCTTATACATGTACATGACTACACTCTAATTTATTTTGACTTATTGCATTTGTTACCCACCTCATCCCTAATATTCAGAATATGTAGCATTGTGTGTGTGTATGTGTGTTTGTTTGTGTTAGGGATGGAATGATCTGTCAGTTTTGGTTCTCTCAGTTTCTTATTGTTCTAATCTAAAATTTAGTTCTTCACATTTATGCAGCAATTTGCATTTTAAAGAAAAATGCTCATGAAAATTCTTCAGCATTTTAGAAGTAATTTCTCATAATAAATACATTTTGTATGCAGTTTTGACTAATGCACACCTTTTGTGAGCAATTACCTTAATATAATGCATATAATACTAATATAATACAGCAGCTAATGCTGTTAAAAAAAATCTGAAAACACTATCTAAAGCAGCCTTGTCCAACTTTGGGTTCCCAGATGTTGCTAGACTGCAACTCCCATCAGCCCCAGCCAGCATGGCCAATGGTCAGGAATTATGGGAACTGTAGTCCAGCAACATCTGTGGCCCAAAGGTTGGACAAGGCTGATCTAAAGCATTATAAATGAAAGAGAGAGGCAAATGCACAGAAAATAAGGGGAAATAAAAATAAGATAAAATCTAGATGTAGAAGATGGAGGTGTATGGTAGAGGCTAGCTGAACAGGAAAAAATGAACATTGTATTTTATTATTCCAAAAAAAGGATTTTTTAAAGGGTACAATCACTAATGCGCATAAAACGAAGGCAAGGCAGACAAAGGATGAATGCTAGCATGTTCACCTAAATCACTGCTTCACCTCATTGCATCCCAATGCATCAACTTCATTCTCAATTTAGCTAGCTGCAAAGGCAGTAAACTTAATTTATGAAACCGCCCACATTTAAAAAAAAAAACTACAACACTTCACAGTTTTCTCAGCAAAATGCACATTTTTCACTGGGATCTGATGAAAGAATAAACTATATAACTGGAATATCCAAAATCCATACTGGGGCAATACAATATCTTTATTAGACCAAACAAAATAGTGTCCCAAAAGTCTGGAGAAGTTGGAAGCTTGAACAGTATTTTGTGATTTTTTGGTTGGCCTAATAAAGATATTGTCCTAATATTGATTTTGGTATTATTCTTATGGACCAATCTGGCTACTTTATTGTAAACCAAATGCATATTTTGATGCATCATTTTATATACTTTAAAATGTATGCTTACTTAATATTCTCTCTCAAATTATACTTTGGGAACATGACTTTTCTTGTTGATCTGATATATGGACACTGATAAAATTTTCAAGAGTACTAGGCAACCTTCATTATGAGCAATGGCCAGAATCATGAATCAACACAATAAACTTTATTTTCTATACAAGGCATCTGCTAGAGCATTTCAAAACTTTTTTTTAAAAAAAGAAATTTAAAAATAGTCAGCAATATATACATTTATATACATTTCTCCATGATTATTGTGGTACTTCACATGATTAGATGAAAAGTCAAATATTTAACAAGGTAAGTTGTATAATATTGGTTTATATTATATTATAATATAACATTGGGGAAGTACTGCAAACTTAATTCTGGTAACATAGAACAAACAGAAATAAGGTGGTATTTGGGGAGAAGGAGAGATGAAAATATATTTGAGGATACTCCTTCCTTTTCCCAATTAATTTGTTCATCACTGGGCCATGTTTCCTACCTAAAAATCTCAAGATACTACAAAATGCTGAATTTTCATGTTCAGTTGTTGCTGGCTTTATTTTGAACTGTAATATATGGTATATACCTAACTGAGCAATTTGATAACGATATTTCAATATCATGCCATGATACTGAAAGTCATGAATTTTATCTTCCTCTACTCATTGTCACCATTTCTGCTGGTGACTATAAATTAAGTAAAGCAACATTTTTGTTTAATTACTGTCCATCTACTGTAGACACACCCTCTGCACACTCTTCAAACAACACAAATCAGCACTAGTATACTAGTAAGCCTTGGGTCTCACTATCCAACTAATTAGGCCCCCACTCTGTGTTTGTGGGGGAAGCAAGGCCATTTAGAATGAGTGGGTCGTTTGTGAATAGGCCTTTCTGCATGTGGTCCCTCCACAGGAGGCTTGGAGGTAGCAACACAGGGCCTTTTCAGTGGTGGCTCCCCAGCTGTGGAATGCTCTTCTCAGGGAGGCACACCTGGTGCTTTCTCTATCCATCTTTGGATAGACCTTCCTTTTCACTCAGGCCTCTGGTATTCTGTCTTAGTCCTTTTTGTTTTTGTTTTAAAATTTGTATATTGTATGCTTTTATATTTGTTTTATATTGTATATCCTTAAAATGTGTTGTAAGTCACCTAGAGGCCACTGGGTATGAGGTGACTAACACATTATATAATCATAATATTAATGCCATGACTGGTGAAAGCGTTGTCCCCAGGACTCAATCTGTGGCACCAGCAGGCTTCAGGGGACAAGGAGTGGCCCTCACTGTGAACTTTCCCAGGGCTACTTCTAGCCTTAAGTACAGGTCAAGTCTGGTGGCATCCGATCCATTGCTGACTTCATTGGGAACATATCTCCCTGAAGATGGGGCTGAGTCCTGAAGACCCAGAGGGGAAGGAACTGTCTCAAAGTGATCTGAAGACCTAAAACGCATGACGAATTGGGTCAGGGAGCTGGGAATAACTTTGGAAAGTGAAGAGGCAGAACAAGATGGACTGGATTGTTACTGCATCTTGTCTTAGATCAGCATAATAACATTTGTTGGCATGGGTGTTAACTGGGTTCTTTTGAGGTGATGGGTAGATGGGTCTCCAGGAGGCATTAATGAGGAATGGGGTGGGGGCATGGGCAGGGAGGCTATTTTGGAACCCAGACAGCATGATGCAACCACCATTTTGGAGACATATATGTCTGCCATCTTTGATTAAAGACCTGTTCATAACTGGCAACACACAGACCTATTTGGCGGTACAGCCCACCAAACACATTTATGATACACAGATATATGGCTCTTCCCTTCACCAGGTCTCAGTTCACCTGAGTTCTTTTGAAATGCATCTCTTCCTTGGGGAGTGCTCTGGAGGAGTTTGGGGTCTATTCATTCAGGTTAGGGACTGCATCAGGTTAGGGGCTGCAACTTCTGCAGTGAGTCTGCCAACTCACAGATTCAGCCTATTAGCAAATGGAGGTCCTCAGGTTATAAAGACTACATCTGCCCACATCAGGTTAATATTTAATGTTGTTCTCTTTGTTGAAGTACAGGTCTCAAGGTCATAGAGATCTGCAGGCACATAATTGTGCTCTAGGTATAGCAGCAAGTGCCCGCCTGGGTGACAGACTGCATATTACCTTGCTGGGGGAGTGGGATATGCTGTGGGAAGGAGTTATGCTGATAGTACTTGACCAGCCAGCAATATTTGCCTAACTAAATGTCTTAATTATCCATAAGGGAGAGAATGAACCAGGTAGGCAGAAAGGCCACAACTTATCCTGTGCAGCCATGTCAGGTGTCGAGCAGCTTCTGAGGCATTTCCCGAAGCTTGTGGTCATGTGTTCAGACTTCCTGGAATGACAGGTTTAGAAATGGGCCAATGATCCAACAAAGGTCAATTGTGCCAGGCAATAAGTGAACATATTGGACATACTGGACTGTTCTGTGAGTCTAGATGACATAGCACTCTGCCATCTCTTTTAAGCAAATTGCCTTATTTTAGGTTGGATAGAACTAGGTCTGGTCAGATGATATTCATTCAGGCCCATCAAATTGTTTGCAACTGAACTTGTTTTGGTGCTGAGGCAGAGAGTGGCTCTACCTGATGTGCATTGCATTAGAGGCATTGGACTGTATTCACATTTGAGTAAATGGGAGGTGGACACTGCACTTCCCACCGGGAGGTCTTGGGATTTTGCTTCAAGGCTTCAACCCGCTGCAGAGGAGCTGCAATGGGTGCCACAATCCCAGGTTGCATAACCTTCCCCTCCAAAGCAGCTCACACTGGGGCGGGGGGAGAATTATAACATTCCAGCTCACAGGTGAGGATGGAAACATCAGCCAGAAAGAGAACTAGTCAGTAATCAGATTCCTGTCCTGTGGCACTCCAAGCTCTGTGAGCTGTAGCCAATAAAGTTGTGGCCATTTTAAAACCCACTTTGACCCCACACATATAGTCAAGTCACTTCAACACAATGTAACATGTTGTGTACTAGGAGCACCATATTCAATCATTAGGTGTGCTCTCAGACAATAATAATGTTTTTCATTTTTTTAAAAAAAATATTTCCCTAGTTTGTTATCTCTTTATTCTTCACATTAATAGTTTTGAAACAATCCAAGCCATTGTAAGTTTAAAACAGCTGACAATAAATTCCCTGGCAATATTACTACTTTTGACAAAAGATTTAAAAGTGGGTTTTTAATGTAAGTTTGAAACATTGTGACATATTCTGGACTGTGATTAGAAGAAAGAAAGCCAAGCCAGATAAGCCTGGGTATGTGCTACACCTTTGACAGCAGCTTTTAAAGAACAAACTATTCCATTAACAGAAAATAAGTGAAGTTTATGGCTGTTAAACTCTGTCTCTCGGTATCACATTTACAACTATTATAGGGCTGATCCGACTCCTTCCCAGCACAATGAATATTAAAGCATGGTAAGATTAAGTGTAATGGGTAGATAAATTCCTTCATAATGATGAATTAATTTCTATTTATTTATTTAATTAATTAATTAATTAATTAATTTAATTTATATACCGCCCTAAGCCAAAAAGGCTCTCTGGGCGGTGTACATCAGAAATAAAACAAGCACATGATCACACCAGAGGAAGCCACCTCAAGGGTCAGTTCTACTGGTTATTTTATGTTCATTTGGAATACTGTTTAGCAAGAACAAGAGCAACTTTTAAAATACAAATTGCTCATAAAAGCATGTGCCATGCCATTCACAGTTTTATTGAGGTTTATTTATTTATTTAATTTATGTCCTGCCCTTCCTCCCAGTAGGAGCTCATGTTACTTATTCTGAAAATAATATGAAATAAAAACACATTAGTAAAACAGGAACTATTAGAAAAATATGTAATGTAAACCCTACAACAAATTTATTTTATTTTGTTTCCTCTATATACAGAGAAATTTAATATGTAAAATAAATGGGTCATCAGGATTACCATTTTGCAGTAAGCACCTAACACACAATGCTTGACCTGGAACATCATACCCCTGTTCACATGTTATTAATAATAATAAATAATAATAAATTTTATTTGTTAGTTGGCTATCTGTCCGAATTGATGGACACTCTAGGCGACTTACACAATATAAAATAAAATACAATGTACAATAAAATGCAATATACAATATAAAAACACAATCATCAATTACTCTAACATCAACCATCAATAATATATCAAAAAGCTAATCTACCCCAAAATTCTTGTAGGCCTGCCTGAATAGCCAGGTCTTTAAAGCTTGGCGGAAACCCATCAGGGAGGAGGCATGACGAAGATCATAAGGGAGAGAGTTCCAGAGGGTGGGGGCCACAACCGAGAACGCCCTCTCCCTGGTCTGCACCAGCCTAGCTGTTTTGACTGGCGGGACCGAGAGGAGGTCCTGTGTGGCTGATCTTGTTTGGTGGCCTACTTGGTGATACTGGAGGCGGTCCTTCAGATAAACTGGGCCGAAACCGTATAGGGTTTTAAAGGTCAAAACCAACACCTTGAATTGGGCTCGGTAAACCACTGGTAGCCAGTGTAGGTCTATTAACACTGGGGTGAAATGATCCCGGCAACGGCTATGCTTAATTAAGCATGCCGCCATATTTTGTACCAGCTGCAGTTTCCGAACCGTTTTCAAGGGTAACCCCACATAGAGCGCATTACAGTAGTCCAGACGAGAGGAGACCAGGGCATGTATCACCTGTGGGAGCAGATGTACAGGAAGGTAGGGTCGCAGCCTCTGTATCAGATGTAATTGATACCAAGCTGCCCGGCTCACTGCCGAAACCCGAGCCTCCATGGACAGCTGGGAGTCGAGAATGACCCCCAGGCTGCGGACCTGGTCCTTCAGGGGTAATTTCACCCCATTAAGTACCAAGTCGATGTCTCCCAGCCTTCTTTTGTCACCCACTAGCAACACCTCAGTCTTATCGGGGTTCAGTTTCAGCCTGTTCTCACCCATCCATCCACTCACGGACTCCAGGCACTTGGACATGGTCTGCACAGCCAACTCTGGTGAGGATTTAAAGGAGAGATAAAGCTGAGTGTCATCTGCATATTGATGGCACTCCAGCCCAAAACTCCTGATGATGGCTCCCAGCGGCTTCACATTGTTAGAATGCTGAGATATGATGTGTTCCAAAAAGACATGGACAAGGTTAAAAGCACACTCTGGAACTCAAGGCCAGTGAGCAGACTGAAGTCTGCAGGTGGCTGGGCAGGAAAGCTGCCAAGGCTATATAACGCCATAGAAACAGCTCAGGGTGTGGGGGGTGCATTTGATGTCTGTGAAGGAGAGAGCTCGTGTATCTGTATCTGTATCTGTATCTATAAGCTATTGGATCAGTAAAAGATTCATCTTCACCACTTCTAGCGTTCTGTCTCTATTCATTCCTGTTATACGCAGTGGCTTTGCCCTGACAGGCAAGCCACAATTCCAACAAAGGGTTATGGGCCCAGAGACAGGAAAGCAATAGAGCATGAGCAGAGTGCAGTGAAGGAAAAAAGGCAGCAGAGCTGAGCCGACTGTCGAAGGCAGCACGAACGGTGACAGGAGCCAGTGGAAGCCTGTGCAGATCGTAAAAAGAGGCCTGGAGTGTAAAGGAATCAGATACGGTGAAGCTGTAAAAAGAGAAGTTTCATTTCTCCAAAGTGACGCAAGGAAACTGTGAAAAATGGCAGTTTCACTTTTGCAAGGGATGCCGCTGGAGCGTCTGAACGAAACTAATTACTTGAATTGGAGACTGAGAATGCAGGCGTTTCTAACAAAGGAAGACTTATGGACTGTTGTAACAGAGGATCCCCCGTCTGATCCCCCACCGGCACAGTGGATAAGACTGGATGAACGTGCGAGATCGTATATTATCCTGGCAGTAAGTGACTCTCAATTGCTATACGTGCAGGATAAAGAAACAGCTAAATTGACTTGGCAAGCTCTGAATGAGATCCATGTTCGGAAAGCAACAAGCAACCAAATAAGCTTGACAAGAAAATTGTACCAGCTCAAGTACACAGATAACGTCACAATGGCTGAACATTTGTTTAAAGTTTCAAAGCTGTTTGCTGAGTTACAAGAAAGAAATGTAATATATCCGGACACACAAAAAATATATATAATCCTGGCAACATTAAACTCATCATGGGACAATCTTATTAGTTCACTAGAAGCGCTCCCTGAAGAGGATTTATCGCTCCCTTACGTGACAGGCAAGTTGATACAGCAGTGGGAGAGACGGCAGGAGGAGAAGGAAAGAAAGTCGGAAGGAAAAAGTGAAAAAACTGAGATTAATGGCAGGTGGTTTGGCAGGTCGTTTGGAACAAAGGCATGCTATCGTTGTGGGTCATTAACTCATCTTCAAAGAGACTGTGAGTTGTGGCAGAGAAAACAGAGAAGGAATTCGTCGCAAGTGCAGCTAGTGAAAGCTGAAGTTAAAGACAGAGACAGAGACTATAAAATTAAAGGAACCTGGACAATTGATTCTGGGGCTACGCATAATCTAATAAAAGACAAGTCTATGTTCAGGACAATGGTTCCAGCGACTTCACACGTGGTACTGGCTGATGGGACTCAAAAACAGGTACAAGCTATGGGTACTGTGCATTTAAGTGCTTTAAATACAATTATTACTGACATTTTGTACGTGCCAGACATTCAATGTAGCATTTTATCTGTATCTAAACTATGTGCGATGGGATTTACAGTTACATTTAGAAACAGAACATGTGAGGTGAAAGCAGGAGAAAAAGTATGCGTGAGAGGGTTTCTCAGGGATTCCATGTATTATGTGCAACTGAACCCTAATGACAAAGAAAACGTAATGATGTTTTCTAACCAAAAGCCACATGATAACTGCATATACTCCTGGCATAAAAGATTAGGGCACGCAAATCATGAAATGATTAAGAAAATGCCTGCTTTGAGTAAAGATGTTACATTAGAACCATGTGATGCCTATATAGATTGTGAAATATGTAAGCAGACAAAAGCAACCACAGCTCCCAAACACAAGGAAGCTGAAAGTCACACGAATAAGCCATACCAAACAATACATGTAGACGTGGCAGGACCTTTTCAGGGGTCACAAGGTGGAGCACGCTATTTCTTGGTAATACTAGATAAATTTTCAAGATATAGTACAGTATATCTGTTACGTTCCAAGAATGAAGCGGAAGGGAAACTAAAGATGTTCATACAAAAGGTGAAAGTACAGCATGGAATGAGCATACAGCAACTGAGATCAGATCAAGGAGGGGAATTTACCAGTCAATCCTTGGCACAGTATCTAGAAAAGAAAGGCATTAAACATGCACTCACCGCTCCTTTTAGCCCCCATCAGAACGGTCTGGCAGAGAGAAAAAACAGATCCTTGCAAGATGCCACAAGGGCAATGATTAGAGATGCCAATCTGAGTAATGCCTACTGGGGTGAATGTATTTTATATGCGGCTTATATTCAGAACAGGCTGTTCCACAGTGCTATAAACATGACACCCTACGAAAAGCTGTATGGACGTAAACCTACTCTACAGCACATCCTAAAATTCGGCGCAAAATGCTGGGTTCATGTCCCCAAGGGGAAACGTAGGGGAAAACTAGCACCCAGGGCCCAGAAAGGAATTATTTTGGGGTTTCAAAATGTTTTTTACCGCATATAGCTGCCACAGGAGAGAAGGGTGATATTTAGCCGGAGTGTGAAAGCTCAGGAGGAAGACTGGGATAAGTCAGTATCAGTTGATCTAACACACACACACAGTGGCTCAGAACAAGGGGGGCAAACAGTGAAAGAAGAGGAAGAGGAACGTGAACCTGATGAGACAGAAACACAACTCAGCCCCAAGGAAGAAGTAGTTTTAAGGAGATCAGACAGATCTAATCTGGGAAAACCGCCTGATAGGTTCTAGATAGATATCATATGAAAACATGATGAAATGCATGGGTATACAGGTTTTACAGAAGTGCCAGAATGTAAAACAAATGAGGAAACCTTGTATCTAACATGTTTCAAACCATAAGCGAACTGATGTGTTGTCTGAAGTTAATAAACAAAATGGGCTCGTGTATAGTAAAAGATTAACAATGTATGAAATGTAACGATAAAGCAGTAACAAGAAACAGAGAAATGTAAACTGTAAAACTGTAAATAACTGAGCTGCAATTGAGGAATGTGAAATGTGAAAAGTACATGAGAAAAACAAAATCTGTATGTAAAATGTATAAAGAGCCATGTCTGTTTGGAAGGTGGGGGCTTGTTAGAATGCTGAGATATGATGTGTTCCAAAAAGACATGGACAGGGTTAAAAGCACACTCTGGAACTCAAGGCCAGTGAGCAGACCGAAGTCTGCAGGTGGCTGGGCAGGAAAGCTGCCAAGGCTATATAATGCCATAGAAACAGCTCAGGGTGTGGGGGGTGCATTTGATGTCTGTGAAGGAGAGAGCTCGTGTATCTGTATCTGTATCTGTATCTATAAGCTATTGGATCAGTAAAAGATTCATCTTCACCACTTCTAGCGTTCTGTCTCTATTCATTCCTGTTATACGCAGTGGCTTTGCCCTGACAGGCAAGCCGCAATTCCAACACACATAGATGTTAAAAAGCATGGGGGAGAGGATAGAACCCTGTGGCACTCCACAATTAAGAGGCCAAGGGTCCGAAACCTCATACCCCAATGCAACCCGTTGGTATCTGCCTGAGAGATAGGAATGGAACCACCATAAAACAGTGTCTCCCACTCCCAATCCCTCTAGGCGGTTTAACAAGATACCGTGGTCAACGGTATCGAAAGCCGCTGAGAGGTCCAGGAGGACGAGGAAGGTATATTCTCCCCTATCCAATGCCCTCCTCATATCAGCCACCAGAGCGACCTAGGCTGTTTCAGTTCCATGTCCAGTCCTGAAGCCCGATTGGAATGGATCCAAATAATCTGCTTCATCCAAGTGAGCCTGTAACTGTTTGGCCATATTGGATGCATTAATGGATAATGTGGAGCTGTGCTATGCTGCTGGCACCACCTCAGGTGCTGCACATGTCAGTTGTCCCGTGTTGTGAGGAGCAAAGTTTCACCCCATTCTATGTGTTCTCCAGTGCCTTATTTATTTTATGTATTTATTGAAAGCAATCCTAATGCATGTTTAACAGGGAGTAAGTCCTATTGAACTTAGTGGGACTTACTTCTGAGTAGATCAACATAGGATTGAGATGTTCCTTTAATCATCTTCCTATTGTTTCATCCAGTACAGTAATGTCAGTTTTTAATATGTTTTCTGAATTTCTGTCAAATAATATACCTGTTTGAAAACACGAACACACCATTTATAAGCATTTTTGTGCCTCAGATTAAACACTTGCACAAACATATTAGTACTGTTATAGGATTGTGAGGGTGGGTTTGGATGATATATGTGAGACCCCTTCTAGCTTCTAATTGTGTGCCTGGTAAGAGATACAATCTGCAAAGGAAGAAAGCTACTCCATTGGTCATACTAGTTTCTTCTATTTATCTAAGTTGAGCCAAGTCAGCTTGTGAGTTAATTTTTTGAGTGATCAATCTGCACATCCAAAGGGATAAGGCCAAGAGAGATCCTGATCTTATTGGAACTCTTTTCAGGGAAGACACCCTTCTCTGGAGCCATAATAATAATAATAATAATAAATTTTATTTTTCAGCCGCCTATCTGTCCGGGTTAGGGACACTCTAGGCGACGAACAACAAGAATAAAAACAATACATATAGATCAACATAATCAAATTTTAAGCTAAAAAACCATTCATTAAAGCCAAGGAGAGGCTTGTGTCTTTTAGTCTTGTTCTGGGGGTGAAGCTGGAAAGACGCAGAGAGGCCTGTCCTCTGTATCTGTACCCCTAAAGCTATAGGCTTTGGGGAGCAAGTTCTCATGCACTGTTAATACTATGAACACTTCCATCTTAAGCTCAGGTTGTGCATGTGTGTAAATAAACCATACGTCATAAAGACACCACAGACTCCTCTGACCTTCTTTCCAAGGAAACCAAACCCTGAATAAGCATTGGTACCCCTAGAAGTCTCACGCCACTTGGGGATTGGGGTAGCACGCAACAGTACTTAATGTTAACTGCAGTTGCACACTGTAATTCCAGCTGATATATTTTGTTAAAGAACAAAATGTTTATTTCTGGAATTTACTGCCCAGAATAAAAGCAGAGCCCTATAAAACTGGCCATCAGACAGTAATACTGACCACTCAGCATCTTTGAGGGATTCACCATATTCCACACCTGCATGTTACGTCTCACTGCCATTTGCCAACTCTGTACTTTTTCGATGCTGTCACTTCACAGTAAAAGGATGCAGTGAGGTTCCCCCATAGCTTAAGCAATAGCCACATCAAGGCAGTCACTTTTCCCTCCCAGCTGAAGGCCAAGATCTGTTGCTGGGTCTTAAGCTGTTTTATTCTAGCATTCAGGTAAATAAGAACAGCACACAATATAACCTTCTATTTTTTAATGCTACAAGCAAATAGTCGTTCACAGCATCCAACAGAATTCTTCAGTAAAAGTAGGCTATTCAGATATTCTTTTATTTAGAATTCACCAACATTTTGCAAATGAATGTAACATGCTTAGCACTTGCAAACTACATAACACAAGAAAGGTGATCCAAACTACAGTCTTCAGGTCAAGTCACACATAAACATTGTGTGGTCAGTTAAGAATCTAGAAAACAATTATGTATAGGGAATTCTGAGCTGAGAATTGAGCACGAGTGAACTAACGATAAAGAAAACTAAACATGTAGAACAGACAGCTCATGACAGCAAGTAAAAACAGAAGCTAACAATAATGTATTTATTTATAGATTATAAAACTATTCAATAACTTCCCATACACTATCTTATTGTAATCTATTCAACAACCATGAAACGTAGATCAGTATTATCATTTCCATATTGTGGACTATAGTTCAAATCACATATATGCATTATATGATCAAAGAATTAAATACATAACTAACAAAAAATGTTCTCTCACTCATTTAAGATTCACACACGTGCTCACATAAGAACAAGATCCCAACTGGGCCCCAAACCAGTCCTGGGCTGTGGTTGCTGCCAGTCTTCTGGGCAGCCAAATAAGAAGGTGGGTGCTGGATCTATTTGAGCAGAGCTAAGCTGGAAGCAGACTCCCCTTGTAATATTGTTGGAGGGACAGTCATTAGATTAATCAGTATGCCTTTTTCTCACGACTTCCCCTTGACCACCATACTATAGCACAGCTGTCTGCCATCATCGTGGAACATGAGCACACCACCGCTGCTCTCAGTAAGCCAGGCTCCTCCATGCTTCTGGCTAGTGAATGAACTATAGTCCACAGAACCAAGTATATTGATCATTTCAAGTACCTCACGTTAGTCAGAGTCCTAAACATTCCCACACATACTAACGCCTGCTACAAAGCAGACTTGAAAAATAAAAGTGATAGGAAAACTAGATAGGGATGGTAGACAGTAATAGTCCCAGAGCTTGGAAGTAACTCGTTATTTTTAATGAGTTACTTGTAATTTGTTACAATTTTAAATAACGAGTGGGTAATTCCATTACATTTGGCAAGTAACGGAACGACTAGTAATTTCCCTACTTTTCAGCTGCAACTTTAACGCTTCCATGTTAGGTTGGACGTTACTTGGGGGCGAGAACAAGGGGAAGTCAGCTCCTGGCTGTGATTAGTTAACACAAGACATGTGCCTCACACTGATTGGACCTCTGCGCAGACTGTTTCTTCCCTCGTGATCTGTGTTAGGAGGCATGAGGGAAGAGGTGAATAGGCAGGGCCTGCTAGCGTCTGAGAGGAAAAAATGGACGCCGGAGGAAAAAGCCAGGGCAAGGACAACGGAGAAGGCAGCAGCAGAATGGTGAAGAGCTGTGGAGGTGAGTGACGATGTTTTGTGTGTGTGTGTGTGCCGCCCCGCGGCCCCTTCCGCCCCCATGGCATTTTTGCCCCCCGCCCCCCCCGCAGCCCCTTCTGCCCCTCCCACTGCCTCTCCTTGCCTTGTTGCCGCCCCCTCCATCAATCACAAGGCACTTCTGAAACTTCAGCCTATCAGAGCTTGGAAAAGTTACTTTTTTGAACTACAACTCCCATCAGCCCTAGGCAACATGGCCACTGGATTAGGCTGCTGGGAGCTGTAGTTCAAAAAAGTAACTTTTCCAAGCTCTGGCCTACTTCTCTTCCTTCCCCCCCTTTTTGAACTCTCCCCCTTGTTCCCATGCATAACTGTGTGCTGTATTTATCCAGACAGAGCACTCCTGCCTTTTAAAATGCCGGCTAGCTTTTTATTGTATATTTATTTGAACTCCATCTTTCTTTTTATTTGTATTTTTGTCCTGTTTAATCACAAGACTGAATTGTATGTGGGACAAAAACTGTCACAGTAATAATAATAATAATAATAATAATAATAAAATAAAAATAATAAAAAATCATTAGGCGTATAATAAATGGCTTAAGGCTGATTTTTTTGTTCTTGGCAGAGATGAGATGAGAAGTAGGGTCCTTGCAGCTCCTCCTCTCAGTCCCCCAGCTCTCAAACTCATGTTCTGTGAGAAAGAGATTCCCAGTCCCAGAGAGAGATAGACTGTTGACAATCTCTGCTAATATCTATACAAATGTACATAACATGCATCACCTGAACTCACATGATCTAGAGTTACCTTAGATCTTGCAAGATTTGCAAATGAGAAGCAATAGGGTTTTATATTAGTTCTGATTGTCTATTGGGCTATCATAGGTTATATGTTTTTTTCATTTTCTATGGCAAAAACTCCAACTTCAGTGGAATTTATGTGATGTGTTCTAATCATTTGAATTTGGCTAATTGAATGCTTTATTCTTTCATCAGAACTTTAGCAGTAGTACTAAAATATTAATAAAAAAGAAAAGGGAAAGAAAAATACTTTACATACATCATTCAGCTGTATTGCTAATTATAGATATAGATATAAAAGATAAACGGCATTTTGTCAAAAGTATTTTTGTCTACATTTTATACCTCATCCTTGGTTTTCCAAGCTTGGCATGGAATGCTTCTCATACAGAATTAATTTGAAATGCTGCATATTTATTATCATAATCATCATATTCAAAATAAAAAATATATGTACCACCTTCAAGTTGATTCCAACTTATGGTGACCCTATTAATAGGGTTTTCATGAGACTGAGAGGCAGTGACTGGCCCAAGGTCACCCAGTGAGCTTCATGGCTATGTGGGGATTTGAACCCTAGTCTCATTTTGTTCTCACAACAACCCTGTGAGATAGTAGGTTAGACTGGCCCAGGCAGGGTTATTCAGTGAGCAAAAATGATGCAAATAGGATCTCTTTTAATTGTGCTATCGACCTGCTTACTTCCACTCTGACTGGGGCATCTTGCAGCATGGGGAAGAGATGGGGGCACATCACAGCTGAAGTTCACCCATATAGGAACATTATCTCTTGTTTATTACAGAGATGCCTGATGCAGGTTTTGCTGCTGAGAGCAGCAGTCAGTTAGTGCGGCCACTTGAGTCACAGCTTGTTGATCCTGAGGAGGCAAAACTAGAAAGTGAGGTTCAGAAAGGAGGCCCTGTGCATGAGGAGGAGGAGGGCATGAAGCAGTGCCAGTTGCCCACAGCCACATCTGCAGAAAAGCAAGTACCATCGTTTGGCTTTGAGAAAGCGTGTACATTTGTGAGCCAGAGTGGGAAAAATGTTGTTGTACGATGCAATTACTGCCTTCCAAGGATCAAAACTCTGAGATCATCTGTTTCCTCCTCATCCAATGTGAAGAAACATTTTGAGGTAAGCCTTTGTCATGCTGGTCCTCAAAGAGTGTCCATTGTCTATTTATGTTTAAATTGTGAAGTTCCTCTTCCATTTTTTCTTGGATTTATGCTTTGTTCTTCTTCCTCAGAGGGCACACCCTGAGAAGCTGAGAGCAATTGAAGAAGCAATAAAGGCAAGGAGACGTGGCCTTCCTGAACCAATGCATGACACCCCTCCTCCCAAAATGCTGAAGCAGCAGCAGACAACCCTTGAGAGGTGGGGATCTGGCAGGGAGCCTGTCACCCAGAGCAATCTCGACAGGAGAATCATTGATTTCATTGTAGAGGAGACATTACCACTTCAGACTGTGGACAAACCATCATTCATTAATCTGGTTCGCATTGGACTCCCCAAAGATCTCACCATCATATGTGCCAAGACTCTGAGAGACAGAATTGAGAAGAGAGCATGCCACATGAGAGAAACTCTTGCAAACCAAATGGGTGCTGTGGCATATATAGCAACCACTGCACATTGTTGGACCAATGGCAAGAAGAGTTACTTTGGGGTAACAGCCCACTGGATCAACCCAACTACCCTGAAATGTGAGGTCGGGGCCTTGGCTTGTAAGCGTCTGAAGGGGCGCCATACATACGATGTCCTTTCAAAAGCACTGCATGATGTACATGTGCAGTACAGGATCCACAACAAAGTTATGTGCACTACTACAGACAATGGCTCCAACCTTGTGAAAGCGTTCAGAGTTTTCATGGCCAAAGAACCAGTGGAAGCTGCAGGCACCAGTGACGATGATGGTGATAACCAGGAGGAGGAGGAGGCTGAGGTGGAGTTTGTGCCTATCTGTGAGATCCTGGACACAGGACCTGAGGCAGAGGAAGAAGCTGCAGACTCAGGAGAGGATTTTGTTTTACCACCACACCAGAGATGTGCTAGCCACACCCTCAACCTTGTGGCAACACAAGACATAGAGGCCATGCTTTCTGACTCCTCCAAAAGTAGTCTTCTTGGTCCTTTCAAGAAACAGTTTCGTTCCTTGATGGCAAAGTGCAGCAAGTTGTGGTCCAAGCAGAACCAGTCAGCACAGATTGCTGAGTATATCCGTGCACAATGTGGTGTGTATCTGAAGGTACCGAATAAGACCAGGTGGAATTCCACCTTTGATGCGTTGAAGCAACTACATGAGCTCCTGTCAACTGTGCCACTAAAAATGCATGCCATAATGGACCGCTGCTCCTTGTCCAGGATCACAGCTGCTGAGATTGAAGTGGTACAGGAATACACAGAGATTATGGAGCCACTAGCCCAGTCCCTAGATATCCTGCAACGGGAGAACGGCATGTTCATGGGGTATTTGCTACCAATGCTCTGCAATCTGGACCGCAAGTTAGAAGGACTGGAAAACAAACCTGAGAGGTACACATACTGTTTTCAGCTGCTGAGAGGTGTGCGCAAAGCCCTAAGAAAGTGGTTTGCAGCTATCTGGGAGGACAAGAGGCTTCTTCTGGCAGCCTGCCTACACCCTCGCTTCAAACTAGATTGGCTGGAATCGTGTCAGGCCACCACCCATACCAACAAGTAAGAACATTAGGAAAGCCCTTTGGGTGGATTACTCCAAGGGAAATGTTGTCTCAAGGGAGGCATCAGAGGGCTTAAGGTGGTAGGCAGGGGCTGGGCCTTTTCTTTCTGGGGCTCCTCATCACAATCTTGGGTTGCTGCAGGTAATCCTTAAGGGTCTGCTGTGCTGCCCCATGAGTGTGGTGACTTGGTCACCTTCCTACCTTCCATGTCATCATCCACAGGCTCGGGCTGGACCCTGAACCAGGGGACATGACAAGCATCAGGAAATGAAGAGCAGATGATGGTTTCCTAACATATATGTGTTAACATATCCTCTCTCTTTCTTAGATACACAATGGAAGCCTTGCTGAAAGCTGAAATAAAGATGGGTGTAAATGAGGACAGTGATCAGTCTTCAGATAAAGACCAGGAAGGAGATGACTTAGAAGATGACTTCTTTAACTTTCTGCCCCAGGGCAAGAAGGCTGCAGTGGACACTGCTGAGGAGGAACTGGTGAGGTACCTGAGGTCTCCCAGCAGGGAAGTGTCATCACTCCATGGCTTTCCACGTGTGCTGCGGTGTTTTTTGCAGCACAACACAGGCATGCCTTCAAGCGCCGCAGTAGAACGCCTGTTCAGTACTGGTGGCAACGTAATGACTGTAAAAAGACATTCCTTGTCTGACATGCTCTTTGAGCATCTTGTTCTTTTGAGACATAACAGAAACATATTATAAAAGCATTTCAAGTGTAAAATTTGATTTCAAGAGTTGGGGTATCTTCATTGCTTGGGGGGATGTGAGATTCTGTTATGCCATTATGTTAATCTTATGGATACAATTTTTTATTCTACTACCCCCTGTGTGTGTGTGTGTTTATTTTTAATATTGTTTTAGGCTTCTTAGATGTGCAGCAGCCAAGGCCAGCACCTTGTAGGAGTTTTTTTTAAAAAGTAACTGTAATGTAATTGTAGTGATTACTTTTGAGAAAAAGTAAAGTAATCAGTTACTTTCAGAGCAATTGTAATTGTAACGGTAATTACTACTTTTTTGGGCCAAGTAATTGTAACTGTAATTTATTACTTTTTAAAAGTAATCTTCCAAGCTCTGAATAGTCCTCTCCTGTACAGCAGCTGAGGACCCAGATCGCCCCCCCAAACCTGAGGAGGATACACAAGTCAGTTGGCAACCCTAACTGAGAAGCAATGACCTAATCCAAAAATTCAACATCTTTACAATTCTCCTGATTTCAGTCCCAATCATTGCCTGATTCACTAAGTTTTATTCCATTGGATAGGTTCCTGGATTTGACCATGATGCAGATATGAGTAATTGCTGAACACCTTTTACAAATCTTCTTTTTCACCTAGCTTTGGCCCTGCATTATCTTGGCCATCTGTCCATTTGTCTTAGTCCCGCCAATACTCCTGACCAACTCACATGAGTCACAACTCACAACCATATATCCGGGGAACATATTGAGACAAATTCAGATATATATTTAGAAATAAATACCTTTCTATGTACCAAACAAGAGGCAAAAAGTGATAGATTATGAGAAAAAGTAGTGCTGATAGACTTCAAAAGATGCAATTAATGTTTTAGAATTAACCAAGTTTAACATGAGGAAATAAAAACTACAGAACACATTACATTCAAGTAGTTTAGTGTCCCCCCCCCAAAAAAAGTCAATATATTGCTTATTACTTAAACAATTTAGAAATCTTGGGTGGGAAAGTATATTCACCTTTCTTGTCATCGAAGTACAGAGTCTGCTGAGCTGGATTTGACCACTGGAGGGAGGTGTTATCATTTTGATCAACCCTACAGGTCAAAGTTGCTGTTTCACCCTCGATAACTGTAACATTCTGTGTAAGTGGAAACTGCCCTTGGCTGCCTGCAGAGGATATATATAAAAAAGAAAGTATTGACATTAAGTTACAGGGCAATATTAAGAACTTTAGCTCCCAGAGGCTTGTACATTAATTGTTGCTTTCTTATATTTCTAGGCTGATTTCCCCCCCCCCAAAAAAAATCCCATTAGAACACATTCTAGAGATGCAAGTATATAAAAGACCGTTTATTGTTTAAGCATTATCCTATAAGGCCATAAAAGACAAGCAATTTAAGGAAAACAGTCCCACTATTTCCTTTTCTTTACAATTAAGTGTTACAACTTTCAACAAGGTCAGCGTAACTATTTGAAAGATCTGTGAATAGAGGAGAATCACAAAATTCATGTGATTGTGTTAAGCTCCACACATGCAAGTAGTCATCCATATGAACTGCAGTGGCCAGTGCAAAGATACATTAGGTAAGCAACCAGCAGTTACTGGTTGCAGGAGAATTACCTCCTTTTGGTGGTGGTGAGACACAGAGAGGTGGAGGTAGAGTGTGACACAGGCAGGTCCACGTAAGTGCATGGTTATTGAGTAGATAACCATTTGCGCTGGACCAACTAGCCATTCAGGAATCATGCATTTGCACTGTGCCTCCACCTCCAGTTGCCAAAAGGAAGGAATTACCCTGGAAGTATGATTTCAGTAGGTGTTTTCTGAGTATGACTAATGTTGGATATCATCTTCTATATATTAAAAATAAAATGTATTATTTACTGTATTTATGAATCTCCTTTCCTCCCAAAGGAGCACAGTAAAACATCAATAAATAAAACACAAGTAATGATAAAATAATGAAATATCAGCCAGAATAAAAACTTTTAAAATGAAAAAGACATGTCAAATGCATTTTCTGTCTTCAAATATTCTACTGATTCTTTCAGCATTTTAAAAATGGTCTGTTTCCCAACATCTGTTGATATAATATAGTATCAAACTTAACTATGAAAGCAGTAAAAAACTATATTTGATGTAAGTATGAACGTGGTTGATGGATAAAGCACTGAAGGAACACAATAGCAGCCAATTGTTGTTTGGATATAGTAGTAACTAGACCAATAAAAATCAGATCGCTTGTGGGTGATTATGCACAGAAAAATATGAACCACACTCAAATCCCTTTGCCTGATTGGCTTTTTTCCATTTTTAATGACATAGAGAACCTTCGTAACACACTGTTCTTGAGTAACAGGTTATAAGCAATATAAGAATTAGGAGAAGCTAGTTATAATTTGTGTATTAATGTGCAGAATTTTTCCCATTGTGATTGGGTATTTAATTGCCTGCACATTTCAATATTAATAACAAAGGCAATAACAAATAAATTAAATTATAGGAAATCATGTAACTTTTCCTTCTTATCTGTATTTCTCTACTGGTGAAAAACCTGTTTATTCACCTTGTTAAATATGGATCATGCTGTGTCAAAAGAGAATTGTAATTTCGTGTCCTTCCCAAGTGGGCCAAATTTCCCGTTTTGTCTTCCAGTCTCACAAAAATATTTCTCATTAGCTGAAAATGTGATTTTTTTTTCTTGCCATATGTGACTCCAGCATTTAGAGAGACCTCATAGCTATCACTTGTTACCAATTATTAGTAGGAGTAAAAAGAGCATGTATTTATTATACTGCCTTCTATATCTATAAGGGGATTTATTTAATAATCCATACTGAGAAACAAAAGTCTAGAATCCTTTCAATCATAATGCATGTGTACACTGGGGAAGGGCACAACAAGGAATAAGCTGAAGCTGAACCCTGACAAAACTGAGGTACTGTTTGTGGGAGACAAGGGAAGGTTGGGGGATGTTGACCTGGTGCTCAATGGGGTACGATTGCCCCTGAAAGACCAGGTGCGCAGCCTGGGGGTCATTCTTGACTCCCAGCTGTCCATGGAGGCTCAGGTCTCGGCTGTGAGCCGGGCAGCTCTATATCAACTCCATCTGATACGGAGGCTGCGCCCCTACCTTCCCAACCATCTGCTCCCATCGGTGGTACATGCCCTGGTCTCCTCTCGCCTAGACTACTGTAATGCGCTCTATGTGGGGTTACCCTTGAAAATGGTCTGGAAGCTGCAACTGGTACAGAATATGGCGGCTCGCCTGATTAAAGGCAGCCGCCGGTGAGATCACATCACTCCAGTGCTGAAGGAGTTGCACTGGTTACCGGTTGTTTTCCGGGCCCAATTAAAGGTGTTGGTTCTGACCGTTAAAACCTTATACGGTTTCGGCCCAGTCTGTCTGAAGGAGCGCCTCCAACATCATCAGGGATGCCACTCAACAAGATCAACCTCAAAAGGCCTTCTCTCTATCTCACCAGTTAAAACAGCTAGACTGGTGAGGAATAGGGAGAGGGCTTTTTCAATTGTGGCCCCCACTTTGTGGAATTCCCTCCCAAATGATCTCCGCCATGCCCTCTCTATTATGAGCTTCCGCCGGGCCTTGAAGATCTGGCTCTTCAGGCAGGCTTTTGGGGTGGGTTAAGGTTTTATTATTATTGTTGAGATTTTTAATGTTTTAATGTATTTGTATGTTTTTATTTTCTACGTCGCCCAGAGTGGCTGGACAGCCAGCCAGATGGGCAACTAATAAATTTAATAAATAAATAAAAAAATGTATTTCGGTCACAGACCAGCCTAAAATAAATAAATAAATAAAGAGGGTACATGTATCTTGTGAACCTTTACAGGTTGATTAAACAAAATAGTGATCTTTTGGCAGGATTTGACATATTGTGGCTGCAGTTCTATACCTACTCACCTGAGAGTAAGCACTGAACTCAAAGAGACTCACTTCTCAGTAGACATATAGCATTGTGATGGTATAAGGTACAGCTAAATCAGCTTAAGGAGAACCAGTGTGGTGTAGTGGTTAAGGTGTTGGACTATGACCTGGGAGACCAGGGTTCAAATCCCCACACAGCCATGAAGCTCACTGGGTGAGCTTGGGCCAGTCACTGCCTCTCAGCCTCAGAGGAAGGCAATGGTAAACCCCCTCTGAATACCGCTTACCATGGAAACTATTTGTAGGGTCGCTCATAAGTCGGAATTGACTTGAAGGCAGTCCAAATCAGCTTAAAATCAGTCAATAGCTATATGTCTCAATTCATTGGTTGCACACCAAAAAAAAAGACAAGAAAACATACACACTGCACTGATAATAACACCAGTGAGTGTAATAAAGATACCATTCTGGCAATGATTACTGAAATTGTATTCCCACTTAGCAGGATGTAGAAAAACAATAGGATCCATATTATAGTACATGAAGAAATCTACACAGGTAAAAAATATGATCCTAAGACATTAAAATGTAGCTTCAAGTACATGTAGAAAGTAAGGTATTGTTCATTCAGATCAATACATATTGTTGGATTGCTGCTTGAAGTCAAATCTACAAAGTTTAGAGCTGACTATCTGTTCTTGTAATGTTAAGCACACTTGAAAGACAACAAATCAAGTAAAGAGGTTCAGAGAGATAGTTGTATTAATCCATTGCAGCAGACTAACAAAGTAACAAAGAGTTGTTTACTCTTAAATGCTGTTTATTATAGCACAAAGTTTCATGGACTTGAGTCTGCTGCATCAGATGCATAAAGTGCTAACCTGAGGTGTGTGTATATACATACACATACATGGCGTGGAGGGAGGATGTAAATGTTGAGGTCATAGGGAAATGAAATGCAGAAAACGACTGGCAGTAATAATTATATAATTAACTGTGGTCTTTCACAATACAATTATTAACAACACAGGCATCTTGACATTGGTAAACCAACTAACACATAGTGTGTGCTAAAAGATCATTTGCCTTGATTCAATCCAAAATGATAGCATTGGACCTCTTGATGTTCAGCAATTCAGTTGTTTAATGATGCAGTCTCACTTTGAAGTTTCTTCATTTAAGGGTTGCCACCTTAACGTCACAAAGAGTCCTGAGGACTGATATGTCCCCACAACAGGTTTTTTTTAATAGTGCCGTTTCGGACACCATATTTGTATCTATTTATTGTTTTAGGTAGATACTGGCTTGTTTGTTCTATGTGGAATGCAGAAGGACTTTTCTGGTAGATTGTCATGGCCCCGTCAGAGGACTCCTCAGATGAGGACGACTCGGGAGTAACAGCAGTGGACCCAGGAGCAGCAGGAGACACGGAGGAGCCTCCTGAGAATCCAGCTCCTTCTGCCCCTCAGCTGCAGAGCACCCTAGGGACAGCAGAGGCCCTGCAGCCAGACACAGAGAGTGAACAGTATACTCCCCCCTCACCTGCAGAACGTAGACAGCAGAAGGTCAGGCAGAAGAGAGGCAGGCCTGTCTCCTTAAGGCCCAAACGCTGAGGGCTCACATCTGCTGTCCATCCTGCTCTTTATAAGGCACACCTTGGCTGCAGCTTGTTGCTGACTGCAACGTCAGGCGTAGCTTTGTGTAGACCTAGTTTCCCTGCAGCATCTCTTTGACTGACCTCCTTGGCAATTGATCCCAGACCTCCACTGACCTCGCTTCTGGACTTCTGACTCGGCAAGTACGCTTCGGATAGGCCTGGCAGATTTACAACCCGACTGCTGGCTAAGGACTTTCCTTCCCTGCCAAAGACCCAGGAATTTCCAGCCCCCCCTGACACTGCTGATGCAGTGTAGAGCTGACAGTTTGCAGTCAGCCCAAGCAAAGCAGGCAACAAAGGAGTGGGGGAAGTGCTGACCATGGAGCAACTCCAGCAGGAAAACTTGCTCCTGCGCTCACAAGTAGACCAGCTGCTGTTGGCCGTCCAAGGCTTGCAAACCCAGCTAGCAGCAGCCCCACCCCCTCTCCCTACAGGGAGAGCCAAGTGCCCTGTGACTCTCCCAGAGAAATTTACTGGGGCTTCCGACCAGCTCTCAGCCTTCTTGGCCCAGGCCCAGCTCTTCATGGAGTTACGCCCAGAGGACTTCCCAGATGATAAGACCCGGGTGGGATTCTTGATTAACCTCTGCACCGGGGCGGCAGCTAGATGGGCCACGCCCCTGCTCCTCGAGCGGAGCCCCGTGCTCAACGACCTAGCCGCCTTCACCAGAGAACTGAAGGCTCTGTTCGAGGACCCAGTCCAATCTGCCACAGTCAACCGCCGCATACGCAGGCTGCGGCAAGGCCGATGCCCCTTGGGGGAATATGTAACAGACTTTCGTCTATTGAAACAAACCCTGGGCTGGAACGAAGCCGCTCTCATGGACCAGTTTCAGGAGGGGCTGTCGGATGAGCTCCTGGATGAGCTAGCTAGGGTGGAGCGCCCTGGAACCCTGCAAGCCCTCATACGCCTGTGTCTCCAGATTGACGGGAGGCTGGAAAGCAGGCGTGCTGCCAACCGACCCCGGCCAGTCTACAGAGCATCAGCCCCAGTGGCTGGGCCCTTGGAGCCTGTTGGCAAGGACCCTACACCCCCGGCAGAACCGATGCAGCTGGGAGAGCTCGGACACGTCTCTCTGCGGCCAAAAAGCTGCGACACCGGCAACAGGGCCTCTGCCTGTATTGCGGGGCCCCGGGACATTTTGCAGCCCAGTGTTCCGAGAAACGACCCACAGCCCCTGCCTCGGGAAATGCCCATGCCCTGGCCTTCACAGGCCCCTGAGCCGGGGCAACCTCATGGTTCAAGGGGCCCGCCACCTCACTTCCTCACCGCCCAAGCATCTGACCATGTTGATCGCACTGACAGTCCCCGGAAGGGGGACCCTACAAGTACCCGCAATGCTGGACTCGGGATCCACCAGCAATTTTATGGACGTGTCCTTTGCCAAGCTCCACCGGGTTCCTAGCCAACCCATTCACCGCCCCCTCCTGGTGGAGACTATTGATGGCCGGCTTCTCGCCTCAGGCCCTGTAGTACAGGAGACAGTGCCGCTCGACATGGCCCTGGGAGAGCATGAGGAAAGCCTCCAGTTCTACCTGGCTGCCGCACCCCACTTCCCGGTCGTGCTGGGCCTGGCATGGCTCCAGCGGCATGACCCCATCATCCAGTGGTCCACGGGCCGACTGACCCTCGGATACCCCCATTGCCAAGCCAACTGCTGGAGGCTGAAGGAGCGCATCCTGATGACCCAGGAGGCAAGCTCCGTGCCCGAGGCCTTACCGGAACAGTACCGGGAGTTTGTGGATGTGTTTGGGAAGCAAGAGGCAGACCAGTTGCCGCCCCATCGTCCTTACGACTGTCCCATTGATCTGCTCCCCGGAGCCAAGATTCCCGTGGGCCGGCTTTATTCCCTGTCAGAACCCGAACTGGCAGCCCTCAGAGAGTTCCTCAACAAGAACCTGCGCTGAGGGTTCATTCGCCCTTCCACGTCCCTGCAGCCGCCCCTGTCCTCTTTGTCAAAAAGAAATGTGGGGAACTCCGGCTGTGCAATGACTACCGCGCCCTCAACCAGATTACAGTTCGGAATCGCTACCCTCTGCCCCTGATCCCAGAACTGTTAGAGCGGCTGCGGGGCACTCGCATTTTCACCAAACTAGACCTGAGAGGGGCCTACAACCTGGTGCGTATGCGGGAGGGCGATGAGTGGAAGACGGCCTTCCGCACCCGTTATGGGCACTTTGAGTACACTGTGATGCCGTTTGGCTTGTGCAACGCCCCTGCCGTCTTCCAGCACTTCACGAACGACATCTTCCGGGACCTCCTAGGCCGCTTCCTGGTGATCTACTTGGATGACATCCTGATCTACTCGCGGAACCCCTCGGAACATAAGGAGCACGTTCGAGAGGTGCTGCAGCGCCTGCGGGAGCACCGCCTCTTTGCCAAGCTCGAAAAATGCGCCTTTGACCTCACGACCGTGGATTTCCTAGGCCATTGGATCTTGCCCTCGGGTATCCAGATGGACCCCGCCAAAATTGAGACCATCCTCCACTGGGCCGCTCCGTGAAGCCCCAAAGATGTGCAGCGCTTCTTGGGCTTCGCCAACTATTACCGCCGGTTCATCTCCCACTTCTCCGAACTCCCACGCCCATATCAGACCTGCTTCGAGGCAAAGAGAAGTTTGTTTGGACCGAGGCCGCTCAACAGGCCTTCCAGCGCCTCCAACACGCCTTTACATCTGAACCCATCCTCCAGCAACCCGACCCTACCCGACCTTACATAGTGGAAGCCGATGCATCAGATAAGGCAGTGGCAGCGGTCCTACTTCAGCCGGTGCTGAGTGCGTTCCACTCCCGGAAACTCAACGCTTTGGAACAGAACTACACCATTTGGGAGAAGGAGTTACTAGCCATCAAAGTAGCCTTCGAGACCTGGCGTCATCTCCTGGAAGGGGCACGCCATCCGGTCCAGGTACGAACAGACCACCGAAACCTGGAGCACCTGCAAAGTGCCCGACGGCTGAACCAACGCCAGATCCGGTGGTCCCTGTTTTTCTCCCGGTTCCAGTTCACGGTCACCTACCTCCCTGGCCGCCGAAACACCCTAGCAGATGCGCTCTCTCGCAAGCCAGAATACCGAGCCGAGCAGGTCGATCGCCCCCTTCGCCCAATTCTTCGCCCAGAGAACTTTGCCGCTACCCACCAGCCACAACCCCTCCTGGACCGGGTGCAGGAACAGCAGCAAAAGTACCCCTACACCCTGGCCCAGCAGCGAGAGCTCCAGTCAGGGATGCCCGCCCGGGACAGCCACTTTTCCTTGCAGCAGGGCCTCTTGTATCACCGGAACTGGTTTTACGCTCCCCCGGGAGCTCTGCAGGGAGAGGTGCTCCACCTCTGCCATGACAGCCAGCCGGCAGGGCATTTTGGAACGTATAAAACCCTCCACCTGGTCCTACAGGATTTCTGGTGGCCCCGGGTCCAAGCGGACGTCAAGGACTATGTAGCGGCCTGTGATACCTGCCAGCGAGCCAAGAGCCACCCTGGCAAGCCCCCGGGGCTCCTGCTCCCACTGCCTACCCCCCCAGGGCCCTGGCACTCGGTCTCCCTGGATTTTATCACAGAATTACCGGCCTCCCGGGGAATGACCACCATCCTCGTAGTCGTAGACCTGTTCACCAAGATGGCCCATTTCCTCCCCTGTGCCGGCCTACCCTCTGCCCCAGAAACTGCGCAACTGTTCTTGACCCAGGTTTTCCGGTTACATGGCCTCCCCGACCACCTGATCTCTGACCGAGGAGCCCAGTTCACCGCCCGGTTCTGGCAGGCCCTGTTTTGGGCCCTGAACGTCCAGATCCACTTGTCCTCCGCCCACCACCCTCAATCAGATGGACAAACAGAACGTACCAACGCCACCGTCGAACAATACCTGCGGTGTTACACCTGCTTCCAACAGGACAATTGGTTGGGTCTGTTACCGCTGGCGGAGTTCGCGTATAATAACTCTGTGCATGCCTCCACGCGCCAGACCCCGTTCTTTGCCTCTTACAGCTACCACCCCCGATTCTTCCCCTCAGTGCGACCCCCGTCACCGGTCCCCGCTGCGGATGTCATGCTGCAGGAGTTGCAAGCCCTGCAGGCAGTCCTGAAGGAGCAGCTGGAGCAGGCCAAGGACACGTATAAGCGCTTTGCTGACCGCCACCGCCAACCAGGCCCGCCGCTGAAGGTAGGCAACCGGGTATGGCTCTCAACCAAATTCCTGCATTCGCAACAGCCATCTCAGAAGCTGGAGGCTCGGAATGCAGGTCCCTTCCGGATCACCCAGCAAATTAACCCGGTGGCGTTCCGGCTCCAACTCCCTGCCTCCTTCCGCATTCACCCTGTCTTCCATAGATCACTGCTGACTCCCGCTCTCCCGCCTCACCCCTTGGGTAGTCAACCATGGCCCCCACCACCGATACAAGTCAATGGGGAAGAGGAATTCGAAGTGGCGCAGATCCTGGACTCCCGGAGGCATCGGGGCCGCCTTCAGTACCTCATAGACTGGCAGGGGTATGGCCCTGAGGAACGCTCATGGGAAGATGCGGCGCAGGTGCATGCCCCTCGTCTGGTCCGGCGCTTCCACCAGCGCTACCCGGATAAGCCGGGCCCCGGCAGGAGGCGGAGGGTTGGTCGTGGGGCGGGGGATGGTGTCATGGCCCCGTCAGAGGACTCCTCAGATGAGGATGACTCGGGAGTAACAGCAGCAGACCCAGGAGCAGCAGGAGACACAGAGGAGCCTCCTGAGAATCCAGCTCCTTCTGCCCCTCAGCTGCAGAGCACCCCAGGGACAGCAGAGGCCCTGCAGCCAGACACAGACAGTGAACAGGATACTCCCCCCTCACCTGCAGAACGAAGACAGCAGAAGGTCAGGCAGAAGAGAGGCAGGCCTGTCTCCTTAAGGCCCAAACGCTGAGGGCTCACACCTGCTGTCCATCCTGCTCTTTATAAGGCACACCTTGGCTGCAGCTTGTTGCTGACTGCAACGTCAGGCGTGGCTTTGTGTAGACCCAGTTTCCCTGCAGCATCTCTTTGACTGACCTCCTTGGCAATTGATCCCGGACCTCCACTGACCTCCCTTCTGGACTTCTGACTCGGCAAGTACGCTTCGGATAGGCCTGGCAGATTTACAACCCGACTGCTGGCTAAGGACTTTCCTTCCCTGCCAAAGACCCAGGAATTTCCAGCCCCCCCCGACACTGCTGATGCAGTGTAGAGCTGACATAGATGACAACATATTCACAATGAAAGATGAGCATTTGAATGAACCCCTGATGTTGTAAATGACATTATTAGGTCCTGTAATAGTGTTCCCAAAATAGACATTGGGACAGAATTGGCATCTGTGTCTGCCACAGGGTCTGGTCCCTGTGTCCATATATCTGCGATGTAACCTGTTGTTGCTAGTATGTAGCTGTTATTAGGTTGGGTGGCTGTCCATAAGCAAATACAGACCACTCACTCAGTGTCTGTGAGAGGGACAGGATAGGCTATAGATCATTGATGATATGTATGAGTGATTTCAGATGGGAACTACAAGGGACAGCAAGTGGTGTCCTCATTTGAAGAACAAGTGATGTGCTCCACCTAATTCAGCTCTAGCTGGAGTCATGTGGACTGGCAAAAGGTAATGGGAAACAGGTATTTCTGTGCATGGTCTGCATGGACCTGGATAGATGGACAGGTGTCTTGTTCATTAAGGATATTCTGCAAGTACATAAAACAGATATTGTTTGCTTTTGCTTAAAACCGTGCTGTCAAATCAGATACCTTTGGGAATTTACCAGACAGTGGGTCAAAGTTTTCCTCAATAGCATTTTTAGCTTTTATCTCGTCCCAGCTCAAAGATAATAATGTGTTATCCATTCCACATGTTTTGTGTCAAAGCTTTTTTGTTTTTTTAAAAAATTATCCAATTATATGTTTATTTTGGCTTGGAGAAGAGGTAGGGATATGTAAAACACTGGCATTTGTTATAGATTTTTTTAAAAAAATCACACATATAAATAAAGTGATTCTATATGGCTAAGCCTAAAACTTTGGTTAGGGTTGCCTATTAGTCAGGAAAAACTAGTTTGGGCAGTCAGGACTGTTGGCAGAAAAGGAAGGAGTGGGGCTATTTTCCTCAGAGGTTTTTGTTTTTAATATCCCTTGACTGACTAGACAGCTGTGTTGCTGGGTTCTGCCTAAAGGCCCCTCAAAAACAAATGGGCTTCTCTTTGAGGCCCACAAAACCTGCTGGGCCCTGGCTCTACCAGAACACCATCTTTGGATTTCACACAGGTTCCAGATTTTATTTCAACTCTAATTCTGATATGGATTGCAAAATCTAATACAGATTCCACAACTAACCACCATGCATGCATACAGAAATCTATCATGACATAAAGATGTCTATGAGCCATGTCATTTTATACTCCATTCCAGAACCAGGACTGACTCAAGACACTTTGCTGCCTGAGGCAAAGGACAAGATGGCATTTCCACCCATTCATGTCCAAAGGCTGTTCAGACTGGAAGCTGAATCTTACTTTAACACTGTGTTCTCTACTGCGCCTGAGGGCAGCAGGCTACCTTAGGGGATGCAGAGCAGATCACATAGTCACATAGCTCTGTCTGCTCCATGGCCCTCAGCATTCGCTGCCTGAGGCAGCCATCTCATTCTGCCTAATGCTGTGCAGAAGACTCTCTTGGACCGCTATAGGCCACCAGAGTATACAGTTGGATATGCAAAATCCATAATCAACAGTCCAACATTCTCTTTTCATGCTAGAAAACAACCAGAGTGGAATATATGACATAAATTGTCTCAAATAATAATAAAGAAGAACTAGGGGATATGTTCATCCTTAATTTTATCCAATTTATGCTATAAGCAGACTGTTTCAGTAGCATCACCTTTTTCCTGGTAGAGGTACTTTCAGTAAGAAAAAAGTATACACCAGATGCACCGTGAGCATCTATTTTGCTGTATAAATATTGCTACATTCTTGCAGCAAACTGAACTTTCATGCTGTACTTAATATGTTATGATGTACAGTGTATGCTTGTTTTACACAGACATCATCTGTGTGTATTATCTATGAAACAGTCCTGAGAAGACTAACATGCTTAATTTCTGGTAAAATGGTAATGAGAAGAAATGGAACAAATGGCCGCATCTGTCAAGTTATCTTGAGTAATTCAGAATATCTCACAAAGAAAATAATTCTGCTTCTCAGAAGCAAGCAAAACAGTCTGTGGCTAATAAGATACATTTTCTACTTTTGATGCTTTATGCCTTCTTAATTATTAACAATTTCACCCATCATGTCGATATTTACCTTCTTTGATGTTCATGGCTTTAACAATGCCAAGCCAGATTACAGGAACACTATTCTGTTTATTATGCATATGCAGCCTGCAAATGCAATAATTGATATAATGATATATATAAATCTGGAGATTTGTGCATATGAAGTAACATGAAGAAGTTACACTCTGAACTACAACCTGTAATTCACATCTATATGTTAGTGCAGTAATGCTACATAATCACTCAATTACAATTTTTGGGATGTTTTATTATTTCAAAACTGTATACACTGCATTAAGAAGTAATATTTTGTGGCATTATGGTACATTTCAAATGAAGAAACGGAGACTTCATTGATGCTATCCAGTATATAACAAATACAAAAATGTAAATGCAAAAATGTTTCACATCTTTATATATTGTATAAAATATAAGCACAGGGGAAATTAAACAATATTCACTTTATTTTACTTTAGTTCTGATGAATAAAATGCTATCAAAATGGCACCAGAGCAGGTAGGGAGTTTGCTAGTTTTTGTCTGAGCAGGGGTTATTCTTTTCCCTGGCCCATACCTGTGGACTCGTTGAAGGAATTTTGTGTGGCTCTGCACCGCCAGGGACTTTCAGTGAAGACCATTAGGGGTAAGTTAGCGGGAATTGGATTCCTGGCTAAACTGAGGGGTGTGACTGATTCCTCCAGGGACTTTAGGATAAGGAAGATGTTGGAGGGGTGGTCTAGGGTCCATCCTCCGGCACCAGTCACTCGTAGCCCCATTACACCTGAGATTCTGTTGGGTTTTCATGGGCTTTGGCTGTCCTTATGTAGTTCTAGTTATGAGGCAGCTTTATTTCATGCAGTTGCTGTTCTAGAGTTTTGGGGGGCTTTTCGCATGGGACAGTTGCTTGCTTCTTCGAGGACTGACAGGTCCAGTTGGGTGATGGAGGTAGGTGATGCGATGGTAGAGGATAGAGGCATGGAGATTCGTCTGCGCAGGTCAAAGACTGACCAGAAGGGGTGAGGAGCTGTTATTATGTTGGCCTCTTCCTCGGTAGGTGGACTGTGTCCAGTTCAGACCTTGGGTTTGTTTTCGTGAGTCAGGGGTTAGGCTGGGGGCTTCCTGTTTTGTCATCAGGATGGTCAGCCTTTGACTAAGTTCCAGTTCTAGTGCATCACCAGGCGGGCTTTGTCATGTTTGGGTTTGGACCCTGGGCTGTTTGGTATGCACTCTTTTAGGATAAGTGCAGCTTCCACAGCAGCTACTTTGGGATTTGGAAGCACAGCGATTCAAGCAGTGGGGCGTTGGAGATCGGGTGCGTTCCATGAGTACGTTAGGCCAATCAAGGGCCCACACTGTTGCACTAATGAGCGTATTATTAATTGTTCTTTCTGTTTCAACAGGTTGGAGCGTGCTGGAGTCAAGGTACTCATTTGTGGCCACAGCATGGTGTTCTGGGCCAGGAGAAAGGCGTCACAGACCAGGCATGGAAACCAGTTGGGGCTCAGCCATTGAGCTTCGGTCCAGTGGCTGGGTAGATGTGGTATGCTGTGGAAATGCCTCCTGCCAATGCTGTTTGATGCTTCATTGGTGCAGCACCCTCCACAGGTTTTGATTGTACATTTGGATGACAATGACCTGTGAATGTTGAAGGGGAAAGCCCTTAGCATTCAGGCTTGCCTAGACTTTGAGGCCATACACAGGAGGTGGCCTGGGACTGTGATTGTTTGATCCGATATCCTCCCTAGGAGGATTTGGAGGGGTGGGATTGATCCCGGGGGCCTGAACAAGGCTCGTCAAAAGGTAAATAGGGAAGTCCAACTCACCCTTGCTGATCAGCAGGGTGAGGTAATACATCATCCGGAGGTGAAGTGTGGCAGGGCTGATCTTACCGGCCAGAGGGTGTTCATATGTCTCACCTGGGTAATGATCTGTTTCTTTCTGATCTGCAGAGTGCCCTGCATGAAATAATTGGTCACAGGAGGGGGAAGAGGGACTAAGTTGAGGCTTGTCCTCTTCTGTGGTGGATATGTGCGGAATTTCACAAGGTAGGGTTTGGTGACCACCCTTCGGCACCCTTTAAGGTGATCGGTGGGTTCTCAGGCCTGCCTTCTAGGTTGTGCGGCCTGTTGGCAGGATAAGGCTCACCTTTGGGCTAACCTGTAACACCCACTCAGAGTTGTGCAGCCCTGAGGGGGGATGAATCAGGAAGGCCTCCCTAACCAACCTGTGGGGATGGAGGCCATAGAAGGGCAGGTTATCCTTGCCCGATTGGGTATGAGTTAGGTTCCACACTTGTCTCTACAGATCATTTTATTATGCGATTAAGCATAATATTCAATAAATATGGCCCTTGATTTACCCACACTTCATCTTGTCTTGCCTTTTCATTTCCTGGCTATGCGCTGCAAATTAAAAGCTATCAAAAATCACCAAGGTTTCTGTTCACTTCATTGCATTCCAGGTGACTTTCCTTCCATTTCTATTAGATGACTTTCTTCCATCTTTATGTCATATAACTGCCTCTTAGAATGTTGCCCTTTCATATTATATATGGTGAGAACTACTCATGCAATCTCTCTGGATTGTATATATGGTTCATCACAGATATTTAGTATCATTTAGATACAGTTCTGTGTAACAAAACACTTAAATCTAGTGATTTTGAATATTGCTATAACTGACATGATTTTATTGGACTTGTTGGTGTGCCCCTCTGGCCCACAAAATATCTACCAATATGGCAATGCTGATCAGCTGAGAGTCTCCCTTATGAATTAGTGCAGCAAGCTGCTCATGAATCTAGCAGATGTTTATGTTGTCTATGCCTGTAGAAACCTTATGGACCCTTTTACTTCTCCTCCTCCCAGGAGCAAATGTCAGCACAATGGAGATCTGGAAGCATTCCATACAGCAGTACAGACAGAAAAAAGCTGTCATGGAATACAGGCATGGTGCTGTGTACTAATTTTATTGGGTAGTTTGGATTTACTAAGATCATTTCAAAATGCACTGCTTATAATACTAATTATCAATTTATGCATTATAATACTTCCTTTCAGTACTAATTCTGGGGCTATGAAATTCTAAAATACCAAGAGGAGGAAGAAAAATTAGGCAGCAGTCCTGTGAGCTAACAAAGCCTTAACAAGTTTTTGAGAAAACTTCTGCATGGAACATAACAGTTACACTGTAAACAAGATAGGAATACTGAAGCAAAGAGATAAATTTTAAACAGAAGAAAGAGTTTAGATCTCTCACGTAGCTGAAAGAAATCTCTTAGTTCTCTGTTGATGCCCAACTTCTGTTCATTGCAACAAATGAGCTATTTATCACCTGAGTTATATGAGCTATTTATCAGCTGTTTACCATCATAAGGGGCCAGTAGAATTGCTTCTATAATTGTAAAGAGAGGAGGATGTAGATGGATCTCATTCAAATCAAATTCTTTTGAACTCAAATATTGACTGTTCTTTAAGAATACAAGAATGAGTGGTACTGAGCAGCTTAGTGACAAATGTCTTGTGAGCCATAATCATGATGACTATCAAAAGTAATTTTTTTTGCTGAAATTGAAAATGACCTTTATGAGACTGTTTGTATGCCTTTGCCAGAATGAACATACAAACACAAAAAAGTTCCCTGCTGTATCAGCCCCAAAGTCTATTTTGTACAGCATGTTTTCCCACAGTGACCAATCAGATGCTTCTGGGAACCCTTCTCCTGCTGCTGTTGTCTCCTTCCCTAAACAACAGTATACTCTTTCTGAATATGGAACTGTTTTATATCTGGCTGATCTATTTTGACACTCATTAAAGCTAGTGACTATCCTAAGGGGGGGCTGAAAATAACTGTCCATCTTGAGCTGATACGGAATGCTGCAAAAAAATGTGTAGCATGGAAGGGGCCAACTAGTATACAGTATTTATTTTGATTTTTAAGTATGTATCCTGGTTTTCACCTTACAGATCTCCACATAGAAGAATAGGATAGGCTGACAAATAACATTAATTGTTCACTAGAAAGAGTTTTAGTGGTGTTTGTGTTGCTTAAAGTAAACCATGTACCAATCCATGGGAGAAAAGGAAAGGAAACAATAGTAAAACAAGAAACCAGCAAAAATACTGATGCATTAATTCAATTTTCTGGATCGGTGTATCTGAAATTCCTTCTCACACTGGAACATTTTATTTTTTGTGTGCTGAATAATCTACTAGCTGAAATATTTTACTTCATAACTTTTGGGATATGGTAGATGATACCTGGTATCTAAGTCAATATTGTCAGATAGGAGGTCCTTTGCAACCAACTTATACTGTCCATTTCTGTGCTAAATCACAATGAGCAGATTATTTGAGGCACATTAAATTGGAGTAGTCTCAGTGATTTAAGTACCTTGCAAATGGGTGGGAGTTTAAAAATATTCTATTCATTGGATTATTATTATTATCATCATCATTATCATTATCATCATCATCATCATTATCACTATCATCATCATCAACAACACCAACAACATTTATATCTAGCCCTTCCTCCCAGCAGTAGCCATCCAGTAGATCTAGATTCCATGAAGAGTACATATGCACTGAGCACAAGTAATACTATGTGGGCAATGTACTCTAAAATAAGTTGAGCACAAATCTATACAGCAGGGATGGGGGATCTTTAGCCCTCCAGATGTTGCTGAACTACAGGGCCAGTGGCCAGGACAATGGGAGATGTACTTCAGAGACATCTGGAGGGAAACAGATTCCCCACCACTGTTTTAGTCTCTGGACAGTTTATGAAATAATAATAATAATAAAAAGTAAATATTTCATGTATAATGATAATAATAATAATAATTTAATTTCTGGGTCGCCTATCTGGCCAATGGCCACTCTAGGCGACGTACAATTTAACAACAATACATTACATCATAATAAAATACATCATAAAATACAATATAACAATAAAACAATAAAACGGTTCCAGTACAGAGTAGTAGGCTATTTGTCGTAAAAATTTAACCCTCCCCGTAAGTCCCAAAGGCCTGTCTGAAGAGCCAGGTCTTCAAAGCTTGGCGGAATACATTCAGGGAAGGGGCATGTCGAAGGTCATACGGGAGGGAGTTCCAGAGAGTGGGGGCCGCCCCTGAAAATGCCCTCTCTCTTGTCCTCACCAACCTAGCTGTTTTCGTTGGCGGGATTGAGAGAAGGTCCTGTGTGGCTGATCTTGTTGGGCGGCATGGTTGGTGGCGCTGGAGGCGCTCCATCAGATAAACTGGGCCGAGACCGTATAGGGATTTAAAGGTTAATACCAACACCTTGAATTGGGCCCGGAAAATAACTGGAAGCCAGTGTAGGTCGAACAACACTGGGGTGATGTGTTCCCGGCGGTGACAGTTTGTAAGCAGTCGAGCCGCAGCATTCTGTATAAGTTGTAATTTCCGGACCGTTTTCAAGGGTAACCCCACATAGAGCGCATTACAGTAATCCAACCGAGAGCTGACCAGGGCATGTACCACCAAAATAAACCCATAAAATTCGGCAGAATGGATAGCCAATATAATTAAGATGACCTACTTTGTATGCTGAAATGTCCAGGGAAATTTTTCAAAAGTCTTCATCTAATATCAAAATATCATCAAATTTGGCACCAGACAGGCTTCTCTAGGTATAACATTCCACAGACAGGGCACCATGACTGAATAGGTCACCACCTACCTAACTTCAGATGGTGGTGATAGTAGGGCAACAAAGATAATAACCACAGTGTTAGGGCAGGCTTATGTGGTGGTCTTCATGTACCTGGTTCCAAGCCATTTAGGGCTTTATAGGTAAACATCTTGAATCGTACAAAGAAACTAACCAGCAGCCATTGTTATTGTATTGTGAGATATTATACTACTACTACTACACCGTCATCATCATTGTTGTCATGTAACTTTGCATTACCAACTAGAGTCTCAAGGAAGTTTTCAAAGGCACCTCTATATAACACTGTTGAAACAGTCTAATCTGACAACTAATTGGAACATCTGAATATCTGTGGAAGGACTGTTGCCTTCCTCCCCCTTGCTTGTGAGCTTCCTAGAGGCATCTAGTTTGGGTGGTGTCTAGCAAGGCAGTTCTAATATTCTTCATTAATTTCCTTGTTCTGAGGCAGTACCCCTATAAATACTAGCTGATGAGAAGAAACAACTGGAGATAATGTCAGTAGTGAAAGCTTAAATGCATCCTTCCCTGCAAATATTAAAGGCTCTTGATCAGTGGTGTGCTGGAGCCAGCTCGTGCTGGCTGACAAGAGCCGATTGTTACAATTTCAGGAATTTTGCGGTTGTTGGTGGAAATACAGACCACAGTTTGGGAGCCCCTGATGTATAGGTTGCACTGTAAGAGGATATACAGCATGGTAGCACCACTCTCAGCCTCTTTCGAAGCGCACACTTGCTGGATGTTGACCAGACACACATGCATGCAGGCACAGACACTTGCGGGTGCATGGAGAAGGATGGGTGGGGGGTGCGGAGGTGAGCGGTGTTTGTGATGCCCTGGTGGCCGCGGGCATGAAACTGTCTCTGTGTGTGTGTGTGTGTGTGAGAGAGAGAGAAAAGGTGGGGAGAGAGAAAAGGAGACAACGGGAAAGGAGGCGCTGCCACTGAACGAAGAGCCACTCCGTGCCTGCAAAGAAGCTAAAGGGCAAAGTCCAGGTTTAATTTCCCACTTTACCCCCCTTCCCTTCTTACAATCCACTGGGAACTGAGTGCAGAAGCCATGTCTCCGTTAATGTAAAGCTTCTACCTGCATCTGGCCATTTCCACCTTGTGAGAAAGGGACACTGCTCTCATTTCATCCTTCTTTACCCCTTCTCACCAAAGAACTCCCTCTCCCTTGATTCCCCAACCCCCCTTTCCTGTCTTTGGAAGCAACTCAGTTCCCGGTACAGATCTCGCCCACCCCGCCCCCTCCAATTCTCGGCTCAGCCTAGCCTTCCCTGCAGTGATTACTCAGTGTTTGCTGACCCCCTTCTCCGCATCCTCGCTAGCACTCCTGGACGATCCCCATCATAACTCCTTTGCTTCTAAGCGGTCCTGTGGGTTACTAGCTTGTATGGAAATGGACTGCCCCTTTCCTATGCCTTTAAACATTGTGTCTTGGGTTAGGAGGAAGTGCTGCTGGGCAACATTTGTTTTTTTGGGAAACCACTGAAGTGTCTCCAATACAGAAATACAGAAAAGACCCGGGCGGTTGACATGATTGCCCCTGAGCGCCCTCTACTGTGTAGAGATCTTATGGCTCCATGGTTATACCCCAGAATTGAGAGCGATGAAACAATATCGGAGACGGCTTGAATGCAGATGGAGATGAACTACTAGTGGATGCAATTATACACTGGTAGGTGCCTGTATTTAGGGGCAGTAGGGGCAGCAAAAAGTAATATTTTGCTGCCACTATCAAATCATCAATCTGCCGCCCAGCAGGGCTCTTCAGAATTATCTGAGGGCTATTACACACTGGCCCCAGGGACATGGTAGACCCATCTGAGGCCCGCTGTAATGAATTTGCTACGCACTTCCAGGATAAAATCTTTAGCATCCGCCAGGACTTAGACTCCAGTGGTATAGCAGGTGAATCAAGCAAGGTATCCAGAGCACAGTCTTGTCCCGATTTCTTGGATGAGTTTCAGTTGGTGCAGCTTGAGGACATTGACAAGGTGCTTGGACAGGTTCGTGCAACCACTTCTGTGCAGGATCCTTGCCCTTCTTGGCTAATAAAAGCTAGCAGGGATGGAACAGCCGGCTGGGCCAGGGATGTGATTAATGCCTCTCTGCGAGAGGGGGTGGTCCCTGGCTGCCTGAAAGAGGCAGTAGTGAGACCACCCCTGAAAACACCCTCCCTGGACCCAGAAAATCTTAATAACTATAGGGTGGTAGCAAATGTTCCATTCCTGGGCAAGGTCCTTGAACGAGTGGTTGCGGGCTAGCTCCAGACACTCTTGGATGAGACTAATTATCTGGATCCATTTCAGTCGGGTTTCAGGCCTGGTTTTGGCACAGAAACAGCCTTGGTCACCCTGTATGATGACCTTTGTCGGGAGAGAGACAGGGGGAGTGTGACTCTGTTGATTCTCCTTGATCTCTCACCGGCTTTTGATACCATCGACCATGGTATCCTTCTGGGATGACTGGCTGAGTTGGGAGTGGAAGGTACTGCATTGCAGTGGTTCCGCTCCTACTTGGCAGGTCGCCTCCAGAAAGTGGTGCTTGGGGAACTTTACTCGGCACCCTGGACTCTCCAGTATGGGGTTCCACAGGGGTCAGTTCTGTCCCCCATGCTGTTCAACATCTACATGAAACCGTTGGGTGCGGTCACCCGGAGCTTTGGAGTGCATTGCCATCAGTATGCTGATGACACGCAGCTCTATTTCTCCTTTTCATCTTCTTCAGGTGAGGCTGTCAATGTGCTGAACCGGTGCCTGGCTGAGACAATGGACTGGATGAGGGCTAATAAACTGAGGCTCAATCCAGACAAGACTGAGATGCTGCTAGTGGGTGGTTCTTCTGACCGGATGGTGGATGTCCAACCTGTCCTGGATGGGGTTGCACTCCCTCTGAAAGAGCAGGTTCATAGCTTGGGGGTTCTCCTAGAATCATCTCTGTCACTTGAGGCTCAGGTAGCCTCAGTGGCACGGAGTGCCTTCTACCAACTTTGGTTGGTGGTCCAACTACGTCCCTATCTGGACAGGGATAACCTGGCTTCAGTTGTCCATGCTCTGGTTACCTCTAAATTAGATTACTGCAATGCACTCTACGTGGGGCTTCCTTTGAAGACGGTTCGGAAACTGCAGCTTGTGCAAAATGCAGCGTCCAGATTGGTAACAGGGACCAGACGGTCCGAACATATAAAACCAATTCTGGTCCGCTTGCATTGGCTGACTTTATGTTTCTGAGCTCGATTCAAGGTGCTGGTTTTGACCTATAAAGCCTTACACGGCTTGGGACCACAATACCTGGTGGAAGGCCTCTCCCAATACGAACCCACCCCTACACTACATTCAAGATCAAAGGCCCTCCTCCGGGTGCCTACTTCAAGGGAAGCTCGGAGAATGGCAACAAGGGAGAGGGCCTTCTCAGTGGTGGTCCCCAAATTATGGAATGATCTCCCTGACGAGATGTGCCTGGCGCCAACACTGTTATCTTTTCGGCGCCAGGTCAAGACTTTCCTCTTCTCCCAGGCATTTTAGCATGTGTTTTATATTGTTTTAAATTTTTAAATTGTGTTTTAAATTGTTTTTTAAAAGATGTATCTTAAATTGTATTTGTTTTTAGTTACTGTAAACCGCCCAGAGAGCTTCGGCTATGGGGCAGTATACAAGTATAATAAATAAATAAATAAATAAGGATAGACTTATTTGTAGGTATCTGGGATGGAAGGAGGGGGAATCGAGGAGTTCCTCTTGGTTGAAAGGGGTGGTGGTGTAGAGATGAAGGTATGGGAAATAGGTGTAATATTTTTATTATTTCATCCACCCTAAGTAACCAGTACAAGAATTACCTGGTTTATCCAAACCCATTTGAAAGCTATCCTGTAAAAAAGTGGTGCATTTGTCCACAATACTTTTCACAAAATGAGCTCCTAAGTTTTAAAAGGGGAAGGAAGTTTTGCTTTCATAGAATGTAACAAAGTATTGGCAGAATGGTTTCAAATATGCTCTTAAAATAAATATTATGAGCAATTTTCATAATCAGGAAGCAAGTTCTACTGGAAAAACTCAGCAGATTTCTCATTAAAACTTTTTAAAAATGAAATGAGGGTCAGAGAGTTTAAAGAAAAACATTCAGGCCACACACCCGTCAGGGTGTTGTCACATTCTTTTCAGCTGGCCAATCTATATGCTTGAGTCAGGAATTAAAGGTGATGTGGCAAAATGTTTTGATAGGTAGATTGTTCTCTCCTAGTCAAAACAAGGCTTTACTCTTAGCTTATTGGATGGAGGCTGATCATGTGCCCCTTCCCAAGGAAAATTATGAAATTTACACTTGCTTTTGGCTCCTGGTGGTCTCTGGTCATTAACAAAAGCCCAGTTATAAATAATAGATTTGTTTTATTTAGTTATAAATAGTTACTATCTAGATGGAATGCTTTCAGACTTATTTTCTAGGATGCTGAGTTCACTTGAAAAGAAACATGTTCCTATCAACATGATTTGTGTAGTAGTTAAGTTTACATTCTATGTAATACTAAGCCTTCCATGGGTTCCTGTTACAATACAAATGTATGTGATTGGTCTCTTTTTTTAAAAAAAGTGTCGTCACTAATATTGTTGGAAGTGGCTTATTTGAGGGAAGTAGTCTTCCATTTTAGAACTTTTTTACACGTGATCATAGGATTAATAACAATGTTTGTGTATTATTTTAAATTTGCATTTTCTCCAGCCCTTCTTATTCTGTGACAGGTTAGAGTTGTGCAGTCATGTTGTTAGCAGTTGTGAACATAAGAGTTGAAAATACAGTTGTCTTAGATCAGCTATTCAAACCTGATGTGATACAACTCACTCCAAATCTGTTTGAGATAATAGGACTGGGACAACTAGAAAAATAACCTGTCAAATTGTCTGGCCAGGGCTCTGTCATTTGAGGACTTACTTTGATGCTTATCTTACTACATGTAGTTCTAAAATATCTCCATTTCTGATTTGAACATTGGAACCTTCAGGTTCCTTGGATGGCTTCTCAAAATAATCCCATTGTTTATTGCTATGGAGCTTGATTTAAGTTTTGTCTTTAATGCAGTATAATGCTTTTAATTCCTCTCTTTAGGCACCTTATATATTTGAATCAACATATACCTTATTCTGAGTGCAGGGAGAACATCTGTTGTGGTAGTTGGGCATGCTATGGAAGTAACTCTGGTGACCTAGCTACCTTTGTACCATGTGGTACTTTGTGCATATTTGAACCATTAAAAAAAGTTTTGCTTTGGCAACACAGAAATTGTTTCTTGGAGGAAGTCTTGGAGGAGAGTGTCCAATTGAGTTTCTTTCTACCTGAACCATGCTGTGACTTTCTTTCCATTAGTGTCAGAGTGGAAAAGCACTTAAACTGGCATTAACACACAAACTCATTCACTTCTACTGTCTCTCAATTCTCATTTGTTTATGCTGTACAACTCATAACCTTCACATGCCTTGGTGATATAATTGCCTGTGCTACAGGCAAGCATCATATATTCAGTTAAAGGGGCATATGTTGTGAAAATGAACATATGTAGTGAAAAGTTTAGTATAGCTGAAGTGATGCAGATAGGTATTAGAAAAGTGTTTCAAAGGAGATTTTACAGTTACATTAAATAACAACCAAATTATAAAATTAACAATATAGCGATCCAGACTGCATGTCACGGTAAGCCATGATTAATGGTTAACCATGATTGTACCTAAATGGTCTGAACTAGGCATCATGGCTTGTTTCATTCCTAAGAAAAACATGATCTGTAGCAAGATTTGTTCTTGACTTACTGATTGTGGTCTGTTGGAGTGAAACAAACCGTGATCCCTGGTTCAAATATAGGGTGAAGCCAGGGTTTGTTGTTTGTTTCCTCTGCATGCTAGCAGGGAGGACTGAAAGACTCCTCTTAGGTGTGAGCAGTGTAAACCATTAACCATGGTTTGCTGTGATGTGTGATCTGGGGTAGTGTTTTTCAAGTGTTCAGAGAGTCTTACAACAATATGAAAAGGCAAAAGGCATAATTATATGTATACTGTAGATGGGCTGATACTGAGGGTGGCTTGCCTAATTTTTCTTAACAAGTTCACATACGAAATGAGTATATGGTTTGATGCTACTAGTGATAGGAAGTACATACTACTTAGAATAATAACTAGATAACTGATCTTGATTCATTTTAAGGGGATCACTTCTGCAATATACAGTTTGTAGGAGCCAGCATTTTGTATCGTTATCTCCAAACATTCAGTCATGGATTTGCTTGTGAGAATTATTCTGTGACTGAAATTATTGTGTGACTGGAAAATGCAATGTGTGAATTATATCAGTATGGAGCAGAAAACGACAGTCCAAGCTAAAACTTTGCTAAGTAAGACTGTGGTTCTAAAGCCCATACTAAAATTCAAGATTTATTTTTTTTTTTTTTAAAAATGTATCATTTAAGTGAAATTTTAAAACATGGAATTGATTTGAACGATTTTTGGGATTTTGTAGATAATAATGTAGAATCAAACAATGTTCCAATCCCTGCAAGTATACAAAAAGCTAAAAAGATAGTTAGCACTATTGCAATCTGTAGTGCTGAAGCTGAAAGAGGTTTCAGTTTAACGAATATAATTTGTACGAGGGTGAGAAATAGTTTAACAGTAGATCATATATCAGATTTAATTACAATAAATTAATTGGGAAAAGAGTTAGTGGATTGGGATGCAACTCCAATTGTCAAATCATGGTTGTATTGCAACCGTAGGTTGGCTACGGATACAAGAGTTCAGCAAAAATCAACGAAAGCATTCTGTGAGAATCAATTAGCCATATGGAATTTACAATAAAGAGTATTGTATATTTTATTATTATTTGTAAATTGTGTACTACACATCTTTTATATCAGTAAAATTTATAATAAACTTATGTACGTATATATATATATACATACATTGTTTTTTCTGGAGAGCCGGTTGTTAAACATTTACCAGCACACCACTGCTCTTGCTCCAACTCTATGGACAGAATTGTAGCAAAATGAATAGTCTTTCAGATTTTTTAATGCACTTTTTCATGAGAAACATTATTTTAATACATATGCAAATTGAACTAAAATTCTAATGATAAATTGGCTAAGATGCATTTTGTCAATATATATTAACATAAATAACATCAGAAGATATCAGATAAAATATTTCAAAATCATTGCCTTCTAAAAAATCTGTTAAATTTTATTTTCCTAACAGATTGAAAAGACCAAAGCTAACCTATTATCAGGCATAAAACAACTTCTGCTACTAGTTATAAATTATGAGTGATGTTGCCATTTTTTTCTTTTGCTGCCAGTACTACAAAACATCCTAAATGAACACTGAGTGCTTAAACTCTCATGTTCATTTATGATGAATTATGTGGATTGTTACAGTGCCAGAACACTGTTAGGGGCTGTGGTTTGTATTCACAAACATTTGTGATTAATTACAATGCACCAGAGAATTCTCCCCCCCTGTATCCACACATGACCAATATTTGGGAGAGAATATTTGCTATCACCTTATCTACTGATTGCTTCTCACACATATTGTAATGATCCATCCACTTCAATGTGTGAATGCACAGTGGGACCCTCAACCGGCTCAATGCAGTGCCTTGTAACTCCCAGCTCCAGTCCTAACAATAGTAGTCTAGTCAATACTCCTATGATGAGATTCAGAAGTCCTGCTCTGAGCTCCGTAGTCTAAATAACAACAGTACACTGGAGCCACTGACTCTCATTATGGGATTGCTAATGGTAGGCAATGATTTACCACACTGCACTACTCCAGCATACACTTTAGCCTTAACAACTTTCTTTTAATGAATACAACCATATTCATGTTCACTGAAAGAGCCTTCCTATAAGTTGTAACCCCAAAAATCTGCTTCTAGGAGTTGGGGGACCCTTTGTGTGTTATATGGTGTGAGGGGCTTCAGGGGAGGGGTTAAAATGTCCCCCTTCTGATGTGATTAGAGGAACAACTTAGTACCCAATCCACTATTTATTGATATACTACTTTTCTTGTGAGATTTGAAGCAATGACAGAATTTAAAAAATGGTAAATCTAATCCATAAGAGAAAAATGTTCAACAGGGGTATAAAAACGTGTCTCCAAGTTTCTAATGTATGAATTTATATGAAATATATTGGGGGAATTAATTGTGACGAACACATGAAAAACTATTCAGTGTAAGCACAACAATGCAATTTATGGGATGATAAATCAAAATTATGACTCACTTAGGATGTCCTAACTTTTCTTTGACAAATTCCTTTGCAGCATCCCTTGCTCTTTCAGCTCTGTCACCTCTTCTCGATTTGTAAATATCTTGTGCTAGATCCTTTTTCCTTCTACATTATATTCACCTTTTTGCAGCCTGGCTAGTACTGACATAGTTTGTAATGAATGAGTTTGTCTTATCCTGACATAGAGTCTATAATATTCTCTTCAGAGGATGAAACCCTATATTGAAAGCCTCTACTGTGTCTTGGGACCAAGATGTTCTCATCTCTAAGGAGGCCTGTCTTATGTATTCATTTATTTCACTTATGTGTAATATCCCACCTTTCTTCCATCATGGAACCCAAGGCACTGTCCTAGGGTATGGTCTGAAGGCACATGAGGCCACCACCTTGCTGAAGCTATGCAAATCTGGATCTGTTCGAAGTCTGCATCGGAGACCTCCTGGGAACCACATGTATGCTGCCTTGGGTTTGTTGATGGAAAAAAAACACAGGATATAAATGTAAGAAAATAAATAAAATACATGTGGTTCCCAGGAGTTCTCCCATGAAGGTACTAACCAGATTCAGACTTGCCTAGCTTCAGCGAGGCGGTGGCTTCATGTGCCTTCAGGCCATAGCAGGAGGGTCCAAAGGTGGGACAGCACAAATCTACTCCATTAGGTATATTTTTCACAAACTTCCCAAAGCTACTGTTTAAAAGGTGCCCTATGATATCTTTCCACCACCCAAACAGTCTGTGCTTCCTTTGTTCTTGCCCCAGGAGTACAACACAATCGCCACATGGAACAATGTCACAAAAACCACCCAGAAGTTACCGAAAGAGATACTGTGTTTGCCTGACTGTGAACCACTTGCCAAGTATGCGAGTATAATTGAAAACAAGATTGGGAGTATCACTTGCCAGTTTGTGGAGCTGTAGCACTTAACAGTAGCATAAAGGTCATCCATACGACAGCAGCAAGTGCTGATGTACAGTCTCTGAAGAACTACTTTCCTATTTCACAGACTGATTCCTGACCTACTCTAATAAATATATATTTTTTAAAAAGGTTAGAGTATATTGCTAGTCTTCTCATACTTTGAACAATAGCCTGTGATTCAACAGAAATCCAGATAATTAGAACCATTGTTATTGTTTTGCATTAAAATGTGGAATTTCCTTCAGAATCACAACATTACATTTTGGTCTTAAAAAAAATGTTCCTTGTCTGAAAATATTACAGATATCTAGGCAAGTACTCTTTCATATTTTTACAGAAAGATCTTTATAAAATAAAGCTAGACCTAGATCCTGCAGTGTAGTTACAAATACAGCTGTGAGGTTTCAAAGTTATTTTTAGCCTTTTGATTTAATTGCCATCTCCAGTGAAAGAGTAAGACAAACACTTTATTTGCAGTGTCGCCTTATCTATTAGAATTTGTTTCAGATGAATTCAATTTGTATATACTACATGGCACATATTCTGCATTCAATACAGTCATTCATTTACTATGCCATAAATTATTTTTGTATAATGACAGACTAAATTTAACCTCAAAGGTTTAGGCTACAAAAATATTTAAGAATAGGTGTTTTGAAATAATGACAAACTCTGTCATCATGGTTGTCATTCATAGAATCATAGTTTTCCCTCTGCCACTACTGACCACTCTTTTGGCATTTAATAGAAGGTATATATGAAAGATAAGGTAGCTATCCACATCTTTTTTTATGTTCCTTGTTGTCATTCACCAAAATAAATATTCAGTGTAGTGTATCATAATCCTGAGTTCTGGAAAGGTTTATCTCAGAAAGTAACAGGAAATAGAAGTAAATCACTCTCCTTCCTGATGCATTATGTTATGTTACCCAAGTGACCCAGTTTCCTTCCTGTAATCCAGTGTGTGTAAACAGGGTAGGAAAAATGTACACTACCGTGCATGGGAATACAGTACACAACAGGAGTCAAATGCTTTATAATAGAATGGAAAAAGGACAATCTAAATGCAGACACAATCCACATTATTGTTTTTTTTTTAAAAGTCAGAAGCAGAGAAAGCTGCTTCATCACATAATTTTCTGGAAACATTTAGTAGATTTGGACCAAAGTGTCATCAGCATGTTGATGACACCCAACTCTGTTTTTCTGTGGCATCTGAACCAGATGTGGGTGAACAAACCCAGAGCCAGTATCTGGACACAGTGCTGAGCTGGACAAGGGCCAATAAATTGACCCTAGGCAGAGCCTTTTTTGAGGGACTAGGGAGAAAGGGGGCAGAAAAGTCACATTTCTTCCACTCATTTCATGGGCAGATCTCTAGATCCAAGCCTATACCTCTAGTGTAGCTTGGTTGTCCAGATGGGTCATTATTTAAGACACATATGAAAGAGGATATATATGTATTCTACTCCAAACTGAGTAACAGTCTCAAGCTAATGAAAAAAAAATTAAGTACAGGTTATTTCTTTCAGGTTCCTCCTTAAGAGTCCATAAAAGATTGGTTTAAATCTCTCTTTTCAATTCCTTTGCTTCATATCTCTCTCAGTTCCCGCCACAGGAAGATTTGTGGAAACTCAGCCACCAAATTTCTTGACTTTGAAAGGGTTCCTGAGGTAAAAATCTAGATTTCCCCATGCTAAAGCTGTAAGACTATAATCAGTACTTCTTCAGAAAATGATGTGATGGAATGGCATAGAAAAGGTCACTGTATGGAGAACAAATATATGCAGATACCTTATACCAAATGCAAGGACTGAAAGCTTAATTTACATTAAAAGATAATGATGAATTGACCTAGTTGCAATTTTGGCCTAGTCTCACTGACTTTTAAATTCAGTCTCTAAGGAGAAGAAAAAGGCAATGGCTGTGTCCTTTGATTTACACCCACTCCTCCAAAAGCTAGCACTTGTGACAGTATCTTTATTGTTCCATTTTGAGATTTCATAGTTAAAATACTGTGAAAGAACTTTATATGTAAGAAAGAAATTATTTATAACCTTAAAACAGTCATTAAAATCAGTGCAGCTTTGGATTCTAGCAGAAAGTTAGGAGGATAGCTTGTTAAGGCATTGAAGTTATCAGTTCAATGAACATTTCACTATCTAGAAGAGAATTTGTCAGTCAGTATACAATTTTTACATCTTATACCCAACCTTGAAAAGTACTTCTGTCAAAATAGGAATATTTAGGACAAGTGAAAACCAAGAAAGTCTACAAAAGCACATTTCAAATCAAACTCCTGGAGAATATTTATTTTATTTTATTTTATTATGAGATTTGTTAGTTGCCCATCTGGCTGGTTAGCCAGCCACTCTGGGCGACGTACACAATAAAACAGTATATAAAACAGTTAAAAATTTAAAAACACAGTAAAACTAGCCCGTTCCAAAAGCCTGCCTAAAAAACTAGGTCTTCAGGGTCTGGCGGAAGCTCATTATAGACGGGGCATGGCGTAGATCATTTGGGAGAGAATTCCATAGGGTGGGGGCCACAATTGAGAAGGCCCTCTCTCGAGTCCTCACCAGTCTAGCTGTTTTGACAGGTGGGATCCAGAGAAGGTCTTCTGAGGCTGATCTTGTTGAGCAGCATCCCTGTCGATGCTGGAGGCACTCCTTCAGATAAGCTGGGCCACAACCGTATAGGGTTTTAAAGGCTAAGACCATCACCTTGAATTGGGCTTGGTACACAACCGGTAACCAATGCAACTCCTTCAACACAGGAGTGATGTGATCTCTACGGCGGCCGCCTGTAATCAGATGCGCTGCTGCATTTTGTACCAGCTGTAATTTCCGAACCGTTTTCAGTGGTAACCCCACGTAGAGCGTATTACAGTAGTCTAGGTGAGTGGTGATGAGAGCATGTACCACCGGTGGGAGCAGATGATTGGGAAGGTAGGGGCGTAGCCTCCGTATCAGATGGAGTTGATACAGAGCTGCCCAGCTCACAGCCAAAACTTGAGCCTCCATGGACAGCTGGGAGTCAAGAATGACCCCCAGGCTACGGACCTGGTCTTTCAGGGGCAGTCGTACCCCGTTAAGCACCAGGTCTATATCTCCCAACCTTCCCTTGTCTCCCACAAACAGCACCTCAGTTTTGTCAGGATTCAGCTTCAGCTTATTCCTTCCCATCCAGCCACTCACCGACTCCAGACATTTGGACAGGGTTTCCACAGCCAACCTTGGTGAAGATTTAAATGAGAGATGGAGCTGTGTGTCATCCGCATACTGATGACACTGCAGCCCAAATCTCCTGATGATTGCTTCCAGCGGCTTTATATAGATGTTAAAAAGCATTGGAGAAAGGATAGACCCCTGTGGTACCCCACAAGTGAGGGGCCAGGGATCTGAAACCTCCTCCTCCAGTGCTACTCATTGGTACCTCCCAGAGAAGAAGGAATGGAACCACTGCAATACAGTGCCCCCAATACCTAACCTCTGCAGGCGGTCCAAGAGGATACCGTGGTCAACGGTATCGAAAGCCGCTGAGAGATCGAGAAGGACAAGGAAGGTGCATTCGCCTCTATCCCACGCCCTTCTCATATCATCTACCAAGGCGACCAAGGCTGTTTCAGTCCCATGTCCTGGTCTGAAGCCCGATTGAAATGGATCTAGATAATCCGTTTCTTCCAAGTGTGCTTGAAGCTGTTTAGCCACCACCCGCTCAACTGCCTTGCCTAAGAATGACACATTTGAGACTGGGCGAAAGTTGTTCAGATCTTGAGGGTTCAAGGAGGGCTTTTTTAAGATTGGTTTTACTATCCCATATGAGTGAAGTTTCACATAACAATTTAATCAATGTCAATAGGGCTATTCCAAAGTAAATAATTTAAGAAACATGGTCCAAGTATTTATGTATTTGAGGATAAGACAGAAATGAAAAACAAACTGGGGAATTAAATAAGAAAAATACTAAATTAAAAAGGTACAGAAATGATTAAATCCTGTTTATTTTTTTGGAGATTCTAAAATGTCACCCCCAAACCTCACTTTGATGATGCATGTGTTCAATATTTAAATCTGTCACTGAGCAAGATACAGGCACGGTATCACTAGGCTCCCATCTGCTCCATCATTTCCCCATTGTCCAGACAAATCTGGAATAGGTAATTTTAGGCACTGGACTTAACAGTCTTACAGAAAGTCTCTCTTTAGATAGCAATGTGTATTTCTTCAGTTACTTCAAAACAAGTAAAGCCAGCCTGCCTGTGGAGAATGTCCTATAACCACACCACCATAAAGTATAGCTATAACATATGCTTCTCTTTTTCAAACCTCATAGAAAGAAAACATACAGAACACACACACACACACACATATTCAGTATCCCATTATTCTCATTTTTAAAACATGTTTAATACTGTCAGAGCAATTGTAGCTGAGAGCACAAATCAAGCTATATGTCGCTGAGCTTCATAAACCAAGCTAGATGTTGCTGAGCTTCATAATTCTTCCTACCGTAGAACAGGTGCCTTTGTGATTTGCAACACTTGCCTCTAAGACTAGGGAAGCATTATGCCTCCAACTCATATGTTGGATGATGAAATCTGATTTGCCTTGTATTAATAAGTCAATCAGCATCCAGGTTTTTTTGAGGGAGAAAATAGATAGGATTATTCTAAACCAATGTGATAACAACAACAACAACAACAACAAAACAGCAACAACAATAATAATAAATCAGCAGAGGTAATCTTCTAATCACATATTAAACTGTTTATGTGAATCCACCCTCAAAGTTCAGGAAGCTTCAACCATACCAGCAAACCAATGTGAAAAAAGAAGTAATAAAGTTGCTATGGGTTCATAATTGTTCAAACTATAGAGCGAACTTCCAAAAGGGCAACATATTAGTTTGTTACAGCAAAGCCAACAAAGCCTTCTGTGATACCTTAAAAGAAAAAACTATTTTTGTTATTGTTATTTTCTAGGTTTTAGCCTACTTCATCAGATACATGAAATAGTAACTTGACAGATAAGAAAGGTAGAGATGACAGCGATGATGATGATGTGTGTATGTGTGAGTGTTTTAAAAAGACCAAACAATGCACTACTATGGATGGTATAAAACAAAAAATAATACTCAGAATTGGCCCACTAAAATCAGTTGGGGACGGGAATTCAGGAGGGTGTTGGGATTGGTTGGAGGTGTCCTTCTGCCAGTGGGATGACCCTGGAAGTCATTGATGTGCCCTCTGAAAGTATGGCAGAGCACATTCTACAGCTGGCAGTCTTCCCACTGGTGATAGCCAGTGTAGGTCCCAGCATAAAATTGTACTGTAAATCATATAGGAATGTATCCTATGTTATCTAACCTTAGAAGGGACTAGACTCTAAAACAGGGGTGGGAAACCTATAGCCCGCCAAATGTTGTTGGACTACAATTCCCATCCTCCTTGAGTTTTGGCCATGATAGCTAGAGCTGATGGGAGTTGGAATCCATCAACATCTGGAGGGTCACAGGTTCCCCACCACTGGTCTAAAATGGGTGGGGAACCTCGGGCCTCTTAAGGTTGATGAACTGCAACTCCTATCAGCCCCACCAACCATGGCCAATGGCTAGGGATGATGGCAGTGGTAGTTCAATAACATCTGGAGGGCCAAGGTTCCTCAGCCCTAGTCTAAAAGAATGGTATTTCCTACTGCAATACAGTTAACACAATGTTTCAAGAAGAAAAAGAATAGAATTCAGCTAAATATCTTAAAAGTTTATAAAGAATGTGCTGTCAGTTTTTCAAAAGAATTTTCCACCTTCTGAACCCATACTTTAAATACCAAAAGACTCTTTTATGTCCTTTTGTTCTTATACATTCAGCTAAACTGAATCTTCTAACCAATGAAGCTAAACCACAGGATTTGTTCCATAGAAATGCCTTTTTCCTTTAAACTCTGGCTTTCATTTTAACACACACATGTCATATTGGGGGGGGGGGTCATTTTGCCAAGATTCTTCAAGTGACAGCTAGATCTATAGACTCTAGTTTATAGCTAATTATTGCTTCTTTCAAGCTCCTTTTTATATATTCCAGCTCTTCCCATACACCCACACACTTGTAATCTAGGAACAATATGCTTTTCATTTATTCATTTTCTGTTGAAGAGGCTATATATTCCTGACATCTTGGCTGCATGTGCTTTTCCAGTTACAAACAACTTTCTTTCTTTAATCTCATCATTTGTACTTCCCTACACTTTAGTTTCATGCCATTCTTTTTTCAGTAGAGGATCCAATATATATAAAAAAAATAAGGTGCATTCAAACACAGAGGCATGGCTGTCTCAAAAGGCAGCAGCAGTTTCAATGTTGACACAGAAATGATAAAAAATGTTCAGTTCTCTTTGCAATAACAAGGAGTTTAAAAAGAAGTAGAAAAACTATAAAATATTTGATTATTTTAAGAAGAAAGAGTAATGTTAATTTCTAGAGCATAAGGGATTACACAGTGTAGGCTAAATTACTGCAATGCTCTCTGTGTAGTACTGCATTTAAAGACAGATTGGAAACTTCAGCTGCTGCAATAATCAACCATCCAAATGCTTCTAGGGACTAGACAGTTTGACCCTATTACATCAATTTTCCTCCATGCATTCATTACACATTCATTTCCAAACTAAATTTAGTGCTAGTGTTAACTTTTAAAGCCCTGTTTGGTTGGATATCTGGTTATTTAAATGACTGCCTACACTACGGGTCACCAACTTTATGTCCATGAGCACAGTGGTGCCTTGAGGTGTTCCCTTGGTGCCCACAAAGCTTCTCACCCCCCCGCAACACACATACATTGCTCCTTGGCAATGAGGTGGTGTTTTTTTTCTTCCTTGAAAAGTACATAGAACAGAAAGAGGAAAAGTGACATTCTTCCCCACTTCCTCGTTCAGTTCAATGTGCTCTCAAAAGGCTCAGATTAAGTCTACTCGATCTGACTTTTACACAGATCCCTTGGAAAAGCGAAGAATGTGAACACACACTTTATTTCTGTCTCTATGGGTGGGAGGTGATGCAGGAGAGAGGGGAGAGTAGTGATCAGAGGTGATGGTGTCCACAGTGTATGTGTGTTATGTGCCTTCAAGTTGATTACGACTAATGGCAACCCTATGAATCATCAACCTCCAGTAGCATCTGTTGTAAACCACCCTGTTCAGATCTTGTAAGTTCAGGTTTGTGGCTTCATTTATGGACTCAATCCATCTGTTTGGTCTCCTCTTTTTCTACTCCCTTCTGTTTTTCCCAGCATTATGTCTTTTCTAGTGAATCATGTCTTCTCATGATGTGTCCAAAGTATGATAACCTCCGTTTCATTGTTTTAGCTTCTAGTGATAGTTCTGGTTCAATTTCTTCTAACACCTGATTATTTCTCTTTTTTATGGTCCATGGTATCCTCAAAACTCTCCTCCAACACCATGTTCAATCAAAAATCCAAATGTGCCCACCAGCATTTAAAAAAACCCTGGCAATCCTAGCTTACATCAATATGAATCTGCCCAGTCTCTAAGATTGACCTCAGAGGCCTTGCTCTCTGGCCTGCCATAAGGTGATTCCGTGGTGGCCCCACAATTGTAAAATTCCGTCCCGTGAGGAGGGAAGTGGATTATTTCCCACCAAGCTTACTGCTATCCCCTATATAATTTCATTATATGTTTGTTCAATGTTTAACATTATTTATATTTTTATTGTAAGCTTTATTTTTTTACATTGTAAATGCAAGTTTCTTTTTCTTTTCTTTTTTTAAATAAGCTGCCTTATGAGAGCTTGCTCTACAATGTGGGGTAGAATAAATAAATAGCAATTTTTCTATTTGCTAATATTTGAGTATGTGTGAAGACACAGAAAGTGGGGGAACAGCTGGCAGGCAAAAATGGGGGGTTGAAAGCCATCTCCCCCATGTTTTCATGTCTGCCTCCTTCAAGCCACAGGAGATCCTTGCGAGCCAAGTACTATGCACAGATGATAGCATTGGGCTTACAGACTAGGAACTGCTTATTTCCCTTTGCCAACACATAATATCCCATAGGTTACTTCAAGGCATGACACTGAAGTGAGTTTCTGGGGTTTCAGATGGAATGGCCAAAAAGTACAGGAACTCATTGACACAAATTCCCTTTAATGTTCTCCCCTCAGATATTTTGTAAGGAAGTTTTAATGATATCCCATATAAGAAATATGTTCGTCAATTGTTAGTAAAATTGCTGTTGTTTCTGTTTACACACATACATCAACACATATCTTGGGTGTATATTCACATAAGTGCAGTTTGGGGTGTTTCTAATTTGGAGACAGTTGCACATCAGAGTAATTATAACAATCAATATAAATGGCAACATAGTCTTGTATACTTGGGAGCATTACCACCCATAAATTTATATTATATATATCTGTACTGCTTAAATGCAAAAATGTATCTAAGTGGTTTACGGAAAACTGAAACAAAGCCAAGAAAAAACTTAAACAAAAAAAGTTACAAAAAATACACAATGTTAAGTATACATATGTTCCATTAAATAAAAATTACACATAAATATAATCCAATATCAATTCCTTCTCCTTCTGGTATACTTCCCCTCTCATTTTCCTGGCTCTCACCCAGGACTCCATGCATCCACCTTGGTTCTCATCCAGGGCCCAAACACAACTCACTCTCAAAATCTCACTACTACTGCTACCACATTAAAAAAAATAATTTTTTATGAGTGAGGAATGATTTGTAATATCTATGGCAGAGCCATTCCTTGATCCAGACCAGGATCCCAGAATGCTCTGGGACAGGCATAGGGTGGTCCATTCCAGGACGTACAGATAATTCTGGAAAGAAGAACAGCTATATGCAACTGTGAGCAAGGAAGGTACTCTGAAATAAACCTCTACCTCCCACAACCATATCCTTAATCCAGGTTCTTGTTTCTAAGAGGCAACAACAGTTGCAACACTGGCAACGACAGTGGTAATGAACACCAGTAGTGAGAATGAAAACAAAACAAAAGACACAGAAAATAACAGGAACTTTGAGAGTGTTTTTTTTATAAGCACCAAGGCATAGTCCCCCCCCGGTGAGGTTTATATACGAGATAATTAAGTAGGCCTCTGGAAAAGGGAATCCACATTACTTAATTCTAGCAGATAACAGATTCCCCTTGAGGGCTGCTTACAAAAGGAATTTGGGCCGAGTGTGCGAACACACACCAAGACTTGCCTCTTAGCTCTGCATGAAGAGGTATGGCAGCAGCCATTTTTTGTGGGTTCCCCCTTGCCCCTCAGAAGTCCTTCAGACAAAAGTATAGGATATTATTCTAATTCTCCACAGTTCTGCCAGTTTGGATCCTGCCTTCAACATGTTCCCTACTTTTTCTGAAATTCCTGTGCATGAATTTCACTGCACGTTGGAGCCTAGATGGGAAGTGTGGTTTGAAAATTCAAAAAATGTATTTCTTGTGTTGAAGGAAAATGACCCTTCCACCAAAAGAGCAATGTTGCTAAATTTTGCTGGGAGTCAAGTGCATCAAATTTTCAAAACATTACCTCACACAGGAGACAGTGATAATTATGAAACAGCAAAGCTAGCACTCACTAAGTATTTTAAACCAAAAATATAGACCTTGAACAGTATAATATTTGACAAGCCCACCAAAATGAATGTGAAAGCACTGATGAGTATCATACCTGTTTATGCCACCTTGCACAGTCCTGTGAATTTGCAGACAGAGGTCACAAAGTAAGCACACAAATAATGCAAGGATGCTCTTCAGCAAGACTCCATTGGTTAATTTTATGTGAGCCCCAGATGACCCTTGCCAAAGTGCTACTGCTCAAGCAAATTAAATACCTGAAAGACATGCCATACAAATTGAGAAAGGGAGCCTCTCTACAGAAATTGCACATGTATTCCAGAAGTGTTCCAACAGGAAGAACATGGCATACCTCATGGTGGTAATCAATCTTCCAAAGCACAGTGAATGTCTCTGAAGTCAGCTCAGGCAACCTGCTACAACTGCGGAAGATCCTATCCCTACAGAAGCAATTGCCCAGCCAGAGGCACAATTTGCCACAATAGTGGGAAAAGGATTAATTATTCAAGGGTCTATAGGTCATCACTGTTTGCACCATATAGTTACAACCAAAGCCAAGCAAATGCTGTTCAGGCTGAACTATCAGAAGAAGAGGACAAATATGTTTATACAGTGTGCTCCACACAAACAAGTAACTCCAACAAGAATTGTCTGCCACATCATCACATTTTCATACAAGGGCATAACATTGAAATTTTAATTGATATTGGTGCATCCATGAATGTGATGGCTCAGTGTGTACATGATGCAATCCCTCAGACCACCGCTACAGAACACAGCAGTAAAGATATATGCCTATGTAAGTCCAGAACCATTATCAGTGTGTGGCATGGTCCAAGCCCACCTTGCCTTCTGGGACACATATATTACAAGTCCAGTGTAGTACAGTAGGGCCCCACTCATATGGCGGGTTACGTTCCAGACTCCTGCCTAAAAGCGGAACTCCGTCAATAAAGTGACACCTGACTCCTGAAAAATGCTGTAAAAGCGGAACAAGCACCTTATGAGTGGGGCCTTACTCTAACTGAAAGCCACCGTATTAGCACAATGCTGAAAAGTGGGCCACCAAAAAGCAGGGCCCTACTGCAGTTCATGGCACTGATACATTGCTTAGTTACAAGGCAGCCAGTGCACTAGGACTGATTAAGATGATCAAAGAAATACATGTTGACAGACTGACTCAAACCGTCCAAACTCATGAAGAAATGTTTAAAGGAATTGGAAGGCTAAAAAGAAAACAATTAAAACTTCAGATTGATGACACTGTTCAGCCAGTAAGTCTACCACATAAAACATACTCCCTTCCACTTCAGAAAACTAGTTGAAGAGGAATTAAAACATATAGCAGAGCTTGACATTATTGAGTGAGTAGAAAGTCCTACCCCTTGGGTCTCTTCAATAATAATGGTCCAAAAACCTAAGCAACCAGGAAAAATCCAGATTTGTGTGAACATGTGCCTCCCTAATCAAGCCATTAAGTGAGAGAGGCACATTATTATTCCTACTGTGGATTGCAGACTTGAATGGAGCAACATTTTTCTCAAAAGTTGACCTTACAGATGGCTATCATCAGCTGGAGTTCCAGCCAGAATCCAGATACGTAATAACTTTTTCAACTCATGTTGGTCTTCATCGCTGTAAGTGACAGCTGCAACAATATTTCCAAATACCATACATGAAGTTTTAGCTGGACTCCCAGGAGTTCTTAATGTATTTGGTATTTAGTACTACATCAGAGGATCATGATAATTGACTTGAAGCAATTAATTAATTAATAATAAATAAATAAATAAATACTAATTGACTTGAAGCAATCTTAAAATGATTGCATGAGGAGAATCTGACACTAAACCAAAGCAAATGTGAGTTCAAAAAACCCACTTTGGAATTTTTTGGTTACATATTCTCCAAAGAGGGTATTTCAGCTGATCCCAAAAAAGTAATGGCTATACATAATGCTGCTATACAGTAGGGCCCCGCTTACCGGCGCTTCGCTTGCCGGCGTTCCACTAATGCGGCAGCTTTCATTCCCCGTTTTAAAGCAGATTTTGCGGCATTTTCGCTCAATGCGCCCCATTATATTCAATGGGGTTCTGCTTTACGGCAATTTCCGCTTTACGGTGGGGGTCCGGAACGGAACCTGCCGTATAAGCGGGGCCCGTCTGTACCTACTAATTCTACTGAGGTTTGCAGCCTGTTATGCCTTGCAAACCATTGTGGCTGATTTATACCAAGGCTGGCCACAATCTCACAGCCTCTCTGGGATCTTGTGGGAAAAAATGTTCAAACATGGGAATTGTCAGAAAAACATCATACTGCTTTTGTTGAGTTAAAAAAAGCACTTGCAAGTCATGCAGTTACGTCAGACTTCAATCCAGGCAAGAGGACTGAATTTTTGGTGGATGCCAGCCCTGTAGGCCTTGGAGCTGTACTCATGCAGGTTAATCAAGATGGCCATGTTTCTACTATTGCACATGCCAGCAAAGCTCTTTCATCCACGGGACAGTGGTATTCTCAGACAAAAAGGGAAGCTTCTGTCATAGCCTTGGTATGCTCGCACTTTCATATATACATATATGGATGCCCATTCACAATAATAACTGATCACAAGCCTCTTGAGCCCATGTTTAAAAATCCATCCTTTAAATTGCCAGTTCACATTGAGTGCTGGATGCTTAAATTATAGGGTTATGATTACACAGTCATCTATCAACCAGGTTAAGACAATCCAGCTATTTTCCAGTAATCCCACATCCAACACAACTGTTCATCATGCAGCTACAAATGAAACAGAAGCACATGTCAACTTCCTTGTCTCACATGCCGTTCCTAAAGCTCCTTCTCTGCAGGAAATAAAGACTGCTACATAAGCTAACACATGTTTCCATACAATAACCAAGACTGTCCACAGTGGTCGGTGGAAAGACCTTTTGAATAATCTAGTGCATCTGAGTTCAGAAGCAAAAGCAATCACCCAGTTCTTTGGTAACATAAAGAGTTAACTTCCTATTACAGAGAATGACCTTCTGCATGGCACTCATTTTGTTATTCCATGTTCTCTATGGAACCATGCTATTGATTTGACTCATGAAGGTCACCAGGGAATAGTTAAAACCAAAGCTCTGTTGAGGGAGAAAGTCTGGTTTCCCTGGGATTGATGTTAATGAACAACATGTAAAATCTTGCACTGTGTCAAGCAGCAGTTCCAAAGAACCACTCTGCACCTCTGTATGTTTTCCCCCTTCCTTCATCACTGTGGGTGGAAGTATTGATTTCTGTGGCATCCCTAATGGAGGACATATTTTGGTAGTTACTGATGACTATAGCCATTATCCAGAAGTAGAAATGGTCACCACTACTTCAGTGAATGCTGTCATCCCCAAGTTAGACAATGTTTTTTCATCTTATGGCATACCTGCTATTGCAAAAAGGCTTGCAGTTTGCTCAGTTTTTTTACTATCTTGGATTCAAACATCAATAAATCACACCTCAGTGACAGATTTATGAGGACTTTCTTAAGTCCTATGGATTGCTACATCAGAGGGAGCCAGTATAACACAAGCATTGTTTTTATTTTGCCTTGGCTACCAAACCACTCCCATTGTTCCCACTCTCATGGCACCAGCTACCACAATGTTTCGCAGACAGGTAAACTAAATTGCCTCAGATTGATGTCCTACTCAAGGATGCATCCCTGCACCAACATGATGATAAAGCAAACTTACAATGAAAAAATATACTGACAAACGCAGGCAAACCATAATAGTGCATTTCAAAGTAAGGGACATGATCCTTGTTAAGAACCTCCAGCCTTGCAACAAACTCCCAATGCCCTTCTACCTATGTCATATCAAGTCACAATAATAAGTGGCACAATGGTCACAGCACAGAGCGGTGATCATAAAGTAACAAGAAATGTGTCTCACATTAAACCACTTCACAGTACCATTCAGATTCAAAGACCAGATGATGATGATGACTTTGTACAAAGTGACAGTGACTTCCAGTCTGCCACTCCTGCTGTACTGAATCCAACTATGCCATGCATGCCAGAGGCAAATGACCTACATTACCAGGACCAACAGTCATGCTCCAAGCTATTTGCAAGACTGTGTTACATAAAGAAAACTATACTTGTAAACCATGTACCAATTATCCAATTTTACACTATTCCTTTAATTGCATAGTTTTGTTACAGTTATTTAGGTTTTTCTTATATACTGTAGTTATGGAAGTGTTGTTAAGTGCTCTGAGTTTTCTGTTATATTTGTGGTTTTATCTGTAGAAGAAAATGAGGGATGTAATATCTATGGCACAGCCATTCCTTGATCCAGACCAGGATTCCAGAATGTTCCAGGCCAGGCATAGGCTGCTCCACCCCAGGACTTACAGAGAATTCTTGAAGGAAGAACAGCAGCCTGTATGTAACCATGAACAAGGGAGGTACTCTGAAATAAATATCCACATTCCATCACCATAGCCTTAGTCCTTTTTTTTTCTTTCTAAGAGTCCTGGGCCGCTGGACTCAACATGAGTATTATCTGGCACCTATTACAGCGCCAGTTCTGTAGATTGAAATAGTCAAGTTGATACATATGGGGTAAGGCAATGAACTGGTCCCAAGATATTAAGGGCTTTATATAATAATACTAACACTTTGAACTTGGTCCGGGAGCAAATTGGCAACCAGTGCAGATCTCTGAGCAGAGGTGTTGTATTCTGACAGGGTCTCATTCCTTGCAGCAATCGTGCTGCAGCATTCTGCATAACTGTTTCTGGGTCAAGCACAAAGAAAGCCCCATGCAGAATATATTGCAGCAATCCAATCTTCAACCTTATTTAACAAAAGTCATGAATGCCTGAACTACTATAGTCAAGCTCTCCCAGTCCAGGAACCATCACAGCTGTCATACCTGGCATAGCTAGGAAAAGGTGCTTCTAGCCACTGACGCTACCTGGACCTTAAGTGACAAAGCTAGATCCAGAAGCACCACCAGATTGCACCTTTGCTCCTTCAGAGAGAGTGCACGCCCCATCCAGGGCTGGCAATTTACCAATTTCTTGGATATGGGAAACACTCAGCCATAATGCTTTCATCTCGCCAAGATTCAAACTCTGCTTATTTTCCCACATCTCCCCCACCAGTGTCCAGTTAGCCTCTCCCAAGTTCTTATACAGATAAAATAATCAACTATTTGTCTCTTGATTGCTCCCATCTCAGGAAGAACTTTATGGTGATATATGTCTTTCCTGTTCATGGAGTTACAATCTGAAGTAACTGAATCAGTTTCAGAGTTTGTATTAGCGTTGTGCCAAAGCTTTTCCTATTTTTTTAACCATTATCCATCAATTAATGAAAAAAGAAATTGCATTAAAATTATCAAAGGGGAAATAAAATTTCAGTGAAATTCTCATCAGGGTGCAGATTTTTTTTGTGCTTGCCTTACTTTCAAGGTGGTTTCCTTTGTTTCCTTCTACAATTCATCTGTTTGGTGAACTGCACTTTGCAGCCTTCCTGGGTGCTCAGGTTTCCTGAAAGCCCTGTGGCAACTTCCAACTGGATTTTCCTGGGAAGGCAGGGAGGCGTCCTACTAAGTGCCTGGCAACTCTTACTTTTTTTAACTGCAGTATTTCTGCTTTTAAACAAATCAGTGTACTACCAATCTCAGGAGCTTGGTAGTCAGCCTCCTTGCTTCCCCTACTTCAATTAAATCTCAGTGGAAGGCATCAAGGTTTTTTTTTTTTCAGATCAGGAAGTGCAGGCAAGCATGGAGTTGTCAGAGCCCTGGATTAATGTTTTAATGAGAAGAAACACACATCTGGACACCTAATAGTGATAAAGTAAACTCAACCTCATACCCAGCAAAGTTCTAAATAAATTCTTAAGGTGCCCTGAGAAAAAGGTAGAAAACTTGATACTTCTTTCAGAGGGGAAGAAAAGTTTTGAGAACTTGGAAGCAGGGGCGTGGAGTCAAAGTCGGGGAGTCAGAAGCAATTTTGGGTGGAGTCGGAGTCAGTAGAAATGTACCAATTCCGAATTCGGCTTCAAAATAAATTTTGATTGACACATTTTTTAAAATATAAATTCACAATGTCAAAGAAGCTTCCCATGAAGTCAGCTGTATTTGAGCATTTCACCATAACTCAAGTTGGAAAACATTTTGTGTGTCAGTGTATGACACAGGACCCAGATGAAGACAAATGCTATGATGCCAAGACCAGCGCATATTCAGGCAGCGATAAAAATGCTCCTACGAGAGCTTCCAATTTAAAAAGACATTTACAGCACTTTCCAGGGCTGTGGAGTCGGAAGCAATTTTGGGTGGAGTCGGAGTCGGACAGTAGAAAAATAGAGGAGTCGGAGTCAGAGTCGAAGGTTTGGCATACCGACTCCACAGCCCTGCTTGGAAGACAGGTTTTGGCATTGCACTAGAGTGTATTCCAAGCTATAAGGACTTGCAAGCAACTTTTACATATTAATAATTATGTTTTTATTTAATGGATTGTTGTATTTCTTTAGTTTCTTTTCCCCTCATTGCATAAAATCAAGTGTTTGGTTTTGGAATTTCAAATATTGTAGACTATTAATACCAAGTCAAGCCTTTCCTTGTACATATGCAGCCAAAACTGCACCATGGATGCACAATAGAAAAGTACCAGCAGACTTGAGGTAACCCTAAGGTATGCACAACTACAAAGTAATTTGTAGGGCAGTAGAAATTAAGATGGGGACCCACAAAATAGCCCCATGGACAAAATTTTGAGAAACTGTGAGGGGAAAAAACAGCTTGGAGGACAAATCCATATCCTTCTCTGATACACACTGCAGAAGAGACAACTGCCTATAAGACATCAGTGAAGAAATCAAACAATTTAATACAACTGGATTGGACAAAAGTATGTCCACCCCAGAAAACAAAACAGAGAAAAATAAATAAATAAATAGAGCATAAAAAACCCATCAGCCAATAAAGATCAAACATGGACTGAGATCAAACATGACGGGGGGGGAGAAAAAGTGTGTGTATATGCTCATGTGTGTGTGTGTATGATTGGCTGGAATTATGAACAGAAGTCCTCCTCATTGTAATATTTGTTGTAGGGCTACATTTGCTCCATCTATTTCTTAGGAATGACCAATAGGGATCAGTAAGGAGCTGCTAGAACTAGGTTCAGCATATTGAGTGGTGAGGGATTAGAGAACAAATTGTGGATGTGGTTATCTTACATTTGGGAACTAAGCACACTTGGGACAATAAAAGGATTTTATCTAGAAACATTGGCAAGTCACTTTGACATGTTTTCTTTTCTTCTTTTAGGATGAGGCTTGGCTTACTTGCTTGAATTTGCTGGAACTATTTTCTCTACAGGCCTCTTGTTCCTGTTTTCAACCTAAAGAAATGTGAATTAAAAATCTACAGTCTTTACTTCTACGGACACACTTAAACCCAATTGTTTTCTCCTCTATGTAAAGCCTTCTACTATAGTTAAAAGGTTTCCTTGTCCATGCGAAACAAGCCAAACTGTTTTAATCTCTGCTTGTAAACCATACTCTGAATTTCTAAAATAATCATAATTATAAGTAAGATTCTTAGTGCTTTGAACTAGGGGGTGGATACTTCCATGTCCTATTAGAAATTTTTCAAGTAATACATCCATTTTATCCTCACACCAGTACTGGGCTAAAATAACCCAGAATATTATGGTTGTGTGGGCATTTGGGCCTCCCCAAGCCTAGTCTGGCATTCTAACTAGAACACTGTACTGGCTCAATCAAATGGCCTTATCTCAATATTATGTTCTGAACAATTAATACACTGAGATAACTTTTGTTCCCAAATACATGACCTTGCATTATGGACTTTTCATCATTTCATTCTACATATCTTCCCAATCTTCCTCTGACTTTACCTAGAGCCATATGTAAGTTTCATCAACTCTTACCTTGTTTAGATCACTAATTAAAATACTGAATAAAATTGGTCCCCCAAGACAGACTCCCAGAGAAGTCATTATTTCTTTTCAGGTTGAAAGGTAATTGTCATGACCCAACAACACCTGGAGACCTTGCAGTATGCAGTAGGGGATTCTGATGAGGTCCAGTCTGCTTCCTCAGGTTGGGCGGGGGGAAGAACCATTAGCACCTTATTAGGGGCCCTTCCATGTGATTACCATCATGTGAGGGGGAATGCCTGAAGGGGGCTATCAGGTATAGTTTTTCTATAGGAGAAGATTTTTCTCATTTGTTAAAATACTATAATAGTTTATTACCTCTGTTCAGAAGAACTAGCATTGCACAATTGTCACTGGGGTAATACTGAGCCAATCAACAAATCCTGAACTCTAAAACAAGGCATAATATTGCTTATGTTGGCAGTGCAACATGCCAATCTGTCACATTTTAATAATTAATTTTTAAGTTGGGCGGGGAGAGAAAACCAGATGAAAAAGGACCCAGTAGTCTAAAGCTGCCAGTGTGATGTGCATAAAAAGCACAGCAGTTGAAAGAAGCTTTTCAAGTTTGAAAGAGGTCAGTGGGGTACCACTGGGAACAAAGATGAGGTGCCCATGGCTTTATTATTATTATTTATAAAAGCCAGCTGGATGGTGGTACTAAAAGCAAAGTTTTTATCTTTACAAAAATTGATAGGCACAGTTGAAGGGAAACACATCTAAATAGAAAATGAGTAAAATCACTCAGTGTACCCTCTGAAATACAATCTGTTAAATGGTGAATGGATACACGTAGAAATAATAATGATTATTAGAGGAAACACATGAAGAGAATGGATATCTGCCAAATTAAAAGGTGTTAAACTTATAATATTCTCAGCGGCAATACAAGAAGCACAATATAAGCCATTTGGAAGCTGTATAGATAAAGAGATACAGCACATAGACAGAAATAAGAAATTATGGAGTACATTTACCGTCAGTCAGAGTCGCTATGAACAAATGGGATTGTGCCAGGAAGATTTTCTCACACAGAGACAGGAAAATATTAATACCAGCCCAAAACTGTATCTAAGAATTAGCTTCCTACTGGTCTTACCTTAGTTACAAGAGTCTTTATGTCATTCTGCTACTTAGCTGAAAATCTGGATTTATAATGCTTTTATCCCACTCTTCCTCCAAGGAGTTTAGTGTTGTATACAGTGCTCTCTACCACACCTTGTATTTATCCTCACAATAAACCTGTGAGGTAGGCTAGGCTGACAGATAGTGAAAGGTCCAAGGGTGACTAGTAGGTTTTGTGCCCAGGTAGAAAGTTGAATGGAACTCTTCCCAGTTCTAGTCAAATATTCCAACCACTATAGCACATTGGCCTCGACTATTTTCCATTATTTTGTTGCATGACCTGGGCTGCTGTCAGGCATGCTCTTCTGCAATACTGGTACACATGTTTTGGTGTGACCATCACTGGCACCTCATGTTGTATCCATGTTTGAATAACCTATTTTCTCCTCTCCCCCATGCCTACAATATTTCCCCCCAATAATTTCCCAAGATTTTTAATATTCTATATGAAAGGATAGGTGAATATTCATATAACACTGTTGCATCAAGGCTGGTGGCACTACGAAGTGATTACCTCTGAACAGTGACACTATAATAATAAATACCTAACTAAAGTTTACATTTTCCTCTATACTTTTACTAGTGAGAACATTTAAGATTCTGAATGTTTCTCTTACTTATCATCAGTGCAAGCTGCAACTATAAAGTACTTGAAAAGAATGAAGAGCAGGGAATATTGTTACTTAGGATTCATATGAGCATTTTGACAAAACCATTTTCTACCTCTGACTCACAGTGAACTGGTAAAGAAAACAAATGCCAAAAGTCTTCTGAGAACTGTAGAGCTCAGGAGATGTCTAAGATTTTCTTCAGACTTATAGCATTTATTGATTCAGAGCCATGAACTTAGGTCTTATCAAGCTTTTTTTTAGTTGGTTATTTTTACAGGTTATGTTTTTGCAATTGTAACCACAGTCTTCTCCATAGAGCTCATGTATCCTGTTTTGACCTTTTGTTTCATTCTACTGCTGTATGCCTCTGGTAAACATGGAGTAGGTCTGCCTCCTTAGTGTTCGCGAAAAGAGTTTGGCAGTGAATTTGGGAGTTTAGACTAACACAGAACTTGCAGTAACATTTGATCGAGTTTGGACACAGGGAACTGTGAAGTTCCTGGACATGCTGAATTACAATGAACTTTTTACTGCCTCAAGAACATAGCTTTGTGATTCCCAAATACATCTCACACAGAGAAGATGAAGGGAGACCCAGGTCATGAAATACGAGGAAACTTTGCAGTGCCCGAGTCCTCTCCAAAACTGCCAAGTGTGGGGAGGTTTACCAGAAGGGCTGTAGCTTAATGTTACACCATCTGCTTTGTATGCAGAAGGTCCCAGGTTCAATCCCTGGCATCTCTAGATAGGGAAGGCAGAGAACTTTGTGTGAAATCCTGGAGAACTACTGATAGTTGGTGTGGACAATACTGAGCTAGATGGATCAAGCATAGAAAGACATCTTCCTATTTTCTTCCTAATGATACAACTGAGATAGCTGTACTATGCTCCCTATAAAATACATTCTCGGTGTAAACTTATTTCAGTTCCCAAACTCCAGATAGCAGCTCAGACAAGGGCCTTGATCCACTTCATTGGATAAATGAAGCTTCCTAAACTTGTCTTTTTGAGGATGGACTCATTGATTATAACTCCCTCACGCTCAAGGCAGGGAAATTTCACTGAGACTTCCTATGCATGCTACACTCAACTCCCCAGGTCTTGAATGTTTGATCTTCCAAGGCTACTAGGGAACTTCCCCAATGGGTATCCTGTTTTGGACAACTTCATCAAACCCAGTCAGCATGGACAATGGCCAGGGACAATGGGTGATGTGAATCCAGTAGGGATGGGCAAATATTACCCACTTCATCTAGCCCAGGAACAATGAATTCACAAAAGGTTTTATTTGGATCACCAAATAAACAGCTCCTAGAGACTGAGGACCCTCCTGCAAGTACTGTAAAGAAACAACTAGTTTCTATTGCTCTTCACAACAATGAATGCAATTTTTTTAAAAAAAAAAATTGAACAGGGTTTCCCAACTGGTGGGCATATGAAGATCTGTGTGTGTGTGTGTGTGTGTGTGAGGGTGTTTCCCAAAATATGGACAATATAAGTAAATTTTGAATATGTAAGTACTTTGATTCATTTTTATTATCACGCTCCTTCTGTGCCACCCTGGGTTCCTTCTGGAAGGAAGGGTGGAACATAAATAAAATAAATAAATAAATCTCACAATACTTCAATCCTTTTGAAAATTAAAATAATTAGGGGAGTGAATGGAGTGTGGGGTTTTAACAGAGGCATGAGTTGAAAAAGGTTGAGAAACATTGGCCTAGTAAGGCACTTAATCAAGGGGAGAGTGGCTAGCTATTGTGGTTTAAACCAGCCATGATGACTCCTGAAATAACAATTCACTTTTTTCATATAGATATGCTTGGGCTCTTTGTTCTTTGCAAATTCTGATACAAACTAACTCAATCTGGACCTTATGGATTGATGTGTGCATTGGAATGGAGTTATATGTCAGCTTTTGCACTTCTCCAACTTTTTGCTACAGCTCTTGCTAAAAAAAAGTACAAAAATGCACATAGAAAAGCTTATTTTAAAAGAAAAAAATTGAGAAAACAATCCTTTGAGAGAAAGTACTTTAGAAATCAGTCTTTTGTGAGACAATTATGTTCACAAATACTTTTTTAAATATGAATTTTAAATATGAATATCCACACCTTTTTTTAAAAAAAAGAAAGAACATTGAGATAGGAACAGGATGGAACACACTTATGAATGAACATGCGAAACTGACACAGACTGGAAGCAGATGGATTCATCCATGCCTAACTGCAGGTATCAATTAAGTAGACTTACAAATATGTTAGAATGCCACACAGGAAAAAGTATATATATCACACAGTTCTGTATAGCCCTTCCATTAGTTTCCTTGTAACATTTTTTCAACACATCGGGTTACTTCCCAGTTGCAATCCCTTGCTAAGCATAGGATCTGAGAATTTGTAGAATAGTTAAATTACTGAGAAGTTAAAGTCACTGAGGAAAGTCCTGGTTTCTCTCTCCATTTAGAATTATTAGAATTATCTAGTCAACTGTAAGCAGCTGAAGTTGAGGCTTTTACCAATCAGCCATATGTTGAGAGGTTATATCTTTCCACCTGCATTAAATTAATGAAGTTTATGCATTGCTTGCTGGATCTTCCAGTAATTATTAACAAGCAATCTAATATAATATTATTTTCACTGAACCAACATTAGCAGCACAATACTATACATTCCACTTATAAGTAAGCCTGTTAAATTCAATGAAGCTTACTCTCCAGTAAGTGGGTATAAGATTGCAACTTAAATTTGTTTAACAGAAAGTCTGAGAAGTTAGGAAACAGAATAATTTCTCCTAGGCTTGTTTGCCTGTTTCCTGCAGAGGTGCAGGTGAAACCTCACCAGTTCATTCCCAATCCAAGACTTGTAGGATCTTGCATATCTCCTGTCCCCATCTAATGACACTGTCTACCTAGATGTAGTGCAGGAATATCCCCCAGTGGGGAGGCGAGCCTGGCTGGGAGTCCAGAGTCTGTGAGTTCAAATCCCCACTCGTGTCTCCTGGGTATCAAGTGCCAGCTAAAGATCACCCCCACAGTGAGTGGCTCAGGGGTTACGTGCCCTGCCACCTGTGCAGCCGTGGGCAAGCTGCATAGTCCCAAGAAGCCCACTTGCCCCCCAGCTGGCAGTTGTGGACACGGAAGGGGCTGACTTGTGCAGCTGTGGCAAGCTGAGCAGACCCTAGCCAGCTGGGGAGAACTAGCTTCAGAGGGAGGCAATGGTAAACCCCTTCTGAATATTGCTTACCATGAAAACCTTATTCATAGTATAGCCATAAGTCGGGATCGACTTGAAGGCAGTCCATTTCCATTTCATTTTTCAGGTAAATGGGAAGGTGTGCTTTACTTCTGCACAAGGGAGCATCTCCCTTATAACAAAACACACTCTCTCCCATTCCATGCAGACTCTCCCCCTTTCCTGCTCCTCATACACACCTGTCTTACTTTACTCCTACCAGGATCTTGCATGGACTGTATGGAAAAATTTCACTACCACAAGTGAATTATATTATAATATTATTTTATATTATTCCTGGAAATAATAGTGTTGGCCAGAGTTTCTGTGTTAGGTTCAGGTTTTCCAATCTTTTTTATGATTGTACTAGCTTTCATTCCCCCTGCCATTATTATGCACAGTATCATTTTTATGCAGATGATATACAGATCTATTTATTTGATTTTTTTTTTTAGTAATAAGCATTCGACAAACAGCACAGTCCTGTCTGATTGATGTTAAAAACTGAACAGCTCAGAAACTGCATGATAATACAAATAAGATAGATATCATGAACTGGGGCTCTTTTTGCAATCTAATTATTCTAACTTGGCAGCAATCTCTTACAAACATGTTCTATATTTTAAGATAGGGTTTGTTCAGAAATTCATGAGAACTTTGAATTATTTTCAGATAAAAATACAGTAAACAATTATAAAGCTCAATTTCAAAATGAGGAAAAATGTCCATCTTCAGTTCTGCAAGCAAAGCATGCAAATTCAATAGATATATGCAGATTTATCTAATCTGCATAATTAATTGCAATCACAGTGGGATGTGTACTGCAAAGCCATGCAGAATAAATCAAGAATGAAAGTAGAAACTCACCTTTAGCTTTGCTCTTTGTAGCAGCCACTGGTACCAAGGAAAAGATTGCAAGAGGAGAAGAGAACAGATATGTTAGTCAGAAGCTCTGACTGAGAATATGGAGAAAGTCTCACTATTGATTCAAGCTTGACAAAAGCCAAATCCAAGTATCTGACTTATTTGTTTATATTAACTGGTATGATTTTTCCTGACCCATAACCTGCCAAGTCAAACAACTTAGGTATTTTCAATTGCTTGTTGATGCCAAAGTTGTCTGAAGATAGATAATGGCAGAAGTATTTGCCATTAGCCACCAATTATACTGTCAAAACTATCTGCAAAAAAATCCAAGGAGATAAATATGCCAACAGAACAACTTTCACCTTGATCAGAATCAACTGGTTCCTTTAACACATGTTTTCTTATATAATAATAATTAAGAAAAAAACAATTAACTAAATACACATGTTGTTATGTGCCTTCAAGTCGATTACAACTTATGGCGACCCTATGAATCAGTGACCTCTAACAGCATCTGTCATGAACAGGGCCGGTTCCAAGGGGCGGCCAGGTGGGGCACTGGCCCAAGGGCCCCTCTGCTCCTCTTCTGTAATTTGCAGCAGGATCGCTGCCTCGGATCGCACGGCAAGAGCTTCGGGGCTCCGCCATTCCCTTTCTTAACTTACCTTGTTCTGCAGTTGCGCACGCAGTGGTGCCCTTAGGAAAGATGGCAGCTGAAGATTTCCTAAGGGGCTGAAGCGTACGTGCTGCACGCTCACATCCCTGCCATGAACCAAGATAGAGTCAAAGGCTTCAGCTCCTTAGGGAAACCTCAGCCGCCATCTTTCTTAAGGGCACCACTGTGTGCGCAACCACAGAACAAGGTAAGTTAAGCAAGGGAATGGAGGAGTCCTGAAGCTCTCACTGTGCACGAATCGCGGAAGGGGAGTGCTGGGGTCTGGGGCAGGCTTTTGCCCAAGGGCTCCAGTGTGTCTGGGGCTGGCACTGGGCACATGCACGCGTGTATGTGTGCATGCCAGGGCCCAGGGCAAGCTGGTGCCCAAGGGCCCCGGCATGTCTGGAGCCGGCCCTGGTCATGAACCACCCTGTTCAGAACTTGTAAGTTCAGGTCTGGGGCTTCCTTTATGGAATCAATCCATCTCTTGTTTAGCCTTCCTCTTTTTCTACTTCCTACTGTTTTTCCCAGCATTATTGTCTTTTCTAGTGAATCATGTCTTCTCATGATGTGGCCAAAGTATGATAACCTCAGTTTCATCATTTTAGCTTCTAGTGACAGTTCTGGTTTAATTTGTTCTAACACACAATTATTTGCCTTTTTGCAGTCCATGGCATGCAGAAATCTCTCCTCCAACAACACATTTCAAATGAGTTGATTTTTCTCTTATTCGCCTTTTTCACTGTCCAACTTTCACATCCACACATCGAGATCAGGAATACCATGGTTTGAATGATCCTGACTTTGGTGTTCAGTGATACATCATTGCATTTGAGGACCTTTTCTAGTTCTCTCACAGCTGCCCTCCCCAGTCCTAGCCTTCTTCTGATTTCTTGACTATTGTCTCCATTTTGGTTAATGACTGTGCCGAGGTATTGATAATCATTGACAAGTTCAATGTCCTCATTGTCACCTTTAAAGTTACATAAATCTTATGTTGTCATTCGTCTTTTTGACGTTAAACTGTAGTCCTGCTTTTGTGCTTTCCTCTTTAACTTTCATCAGCATTTGTTTCAAATCATTACTGGTGTCTGCTAAGAGTATGATATCATCTGCATATCTTAAATTATTGATGTTTGCCCCTCCAATTTTCACACCTCCTTCATCTTGGTCCAATCCTGCTTTCCGTATGATATGTTCTGCGTACAGATTAAACAAATAGGGTGATAAAATACACCCCTGTTTCATACCCTTTCCGATGGGGAACCAATTGGTTTCTTCATACAAGTTCTTATATACTATGGTAACATACTAAATACCTGGTAGAAGAATAGGGGATTTATTAGGGACTGGCCCAAAGGCCCAAGTCATAGGTCTTCTGCAGAGGGCCCTGGATATTCTGCCCCTCCCTATTTTTTTAAAAAAAGAAAAAATATTTCCTGTATTTGGGTGGCTGGGTGCACTGTAACATGCAGTGATACGGAGACCCCAGCCACCCAATATCTTAATTTACTAGAAATATATATACAAATATGAAAATTGGTGTCATAGGCCTGTGGCCCCAACCCTTGAAGTACCTAGCAGCACTCCTGCAGAACAGTATTTGTATAGGATATATTTGATCCCCTCAGCTGCCATCCGGAACATGTTATAACATTTCATTATTGAAATCATAGTTACACAAACCTTTTAATTTACAAAGGATTATTTCAAATGATTTCTTCAAGAAAGACAACAAACATTTTGAACAGTCCCAGAAGTTGAATATGATCAGCAATGTTTGCCATATGACCTGATGCTAATATAGCACAAAGTGAACACATGCCAGAGGGCAGAGAACCCTAAAACCAAACCCTATTTTAAGTAAGAGTCTTTTAGTGGGAATTTAGATAATATTTCTTTTATTTTTATTTAAGAGTTAACCAAGATAAGTTTGATTAATGAGATTTTTTTTCCCCTTGGAGTAGTAGAACAAAATATAAATTCTCATAAAACAAAATAAAATACTTAGTAGTTTGTTTAAGTTCTCTAAAAACAACTCTCTCATATGCACAAACGGTGAAGAAAACTTCATCCCACCTTCTGGTAAGTCACTTCGGCACAGTTAATGGTTACTAAAGTAGCATGGTATCCACTGGAAAAAGTACTTATTTTTTGTGTGGCCCCAACTTGTGTCAGTATTGTGTGAAGAACCCATCACATACATTCTTACTCATCACGCAGTTTGACGTATCTCAGTATAAGTGCCAGATGGAGTGCAATACTGGTGTGGAAAAGAACAATCGGTACATAATAAGATCGGTACATAATAAGACCACTCTCATCCATGACTTGATTATGGATGAAGGTGCCAATTTGGTGTGTATTACCGAGACCTGGGTGGGTGAGCTTGGAGGGATTGATCTGACCCAGCTTTGCCCACCTGGATACTTGCTGCAGCATCAGCACAGGATGCAGGGACGGGGGGGGAGGAGTTGCTGTGGTCTACAGAACTTCCATCTCTGTCACCAGGAAACCACCCTGTCTTGGACCTGGCTGTGAGGGCCTGCACCTGGTGTTGGGCAAAGGAGACAGTAAACTAGGGTTCCTGCTGGTATACTGTCCACCCTGCTGCCTGGCAGCTTCTCTGACTGAGCTGGTGGAGACCATCTCGGCTGTGGTGTTGGAGGAGCCCAGAACGATAGTGCTGGGAGATTTCAATGTCCATGCCGAGGCTGCCTCTAGTGTTCCAGCTTGCGACTTCATGGCCTCCATGACAACCATGAGGCTGTCTCAACTTGTAACTGGCCCAGCACATAGGGCAGGGCATACCCTTGACTTGGTTTTTGCTCCAGATTGAGGAAGAGGTGGTCTGGAGACAGCGGGGGTGGATGTCACTGCATTGTCATGGTCAGATCACTTCCTGGTGAAGTTTAAACTTGTGGCTCCGATCCTTCCCTGCAGGGGTGGTGGACAGATAAAGATGGTCCGCCCCCGGAGCCTAATGGAATCCACTGGATTCCTGAATGCCCTGGGGGAGTTCCCAGTAGATAGAGCAGGTGACCCTGTTGAAGCCCTTGTCACACTGTGGAACAGCGAGGCATGTTGGGCTCTCCACACGGTTGCCCCCAAGCACCCTCTCCGGCACTGTGGAGCCCGGCTTGCACCTTGGTACACCAGTGAGCTAAGGGCAATGAAGCAGGCTAGACAACGGCTAGAGTGCAAGTGGTGAAAGACGTGCTGTGAGGCTGATCGGGCATGAGTAAAACATCATAACTGTGCCTACTGTGTGGTGGTGAGGGTGGCGAAGAAGGCCCACTTCTCTGCCTCCATCGCATCCTCAAGTGGCAGTCCGGTAGAGCTTTTCCGTATTGTCAGGGGTCTGTTGACATCAACTCCAGGAAATGGAGTCTTAGACCCTTTGGAGGCCCACTGTGAATTGTTTGCAAGGCACTTTGAGGGTAAAGTTGCTCGCCTCCGTAGCAGTCTTTATGCCCCATCCACATCTACTGTAGTCCCCAATGAGGTGTCCAATGCAACGTCTGCTGCAACTTCTTGGGAATGGTTTCAGTTGATGCGGCCTGATGATGTGGACAAGGTGTTTGTGACAATGCGGCTAGCAACGTGTCCTCTCAACCCTTGCCCTTCTTGGCTTATTAAAGCTTGCCGAGGGGGTCTGATCCAGAGGGAGTGGTTCCAACCACCTTGAAAGAGGCGGTGATTCGACCACTCCTGAAAAATCCCACCCTGGACCCATTGGTTTCTGACAACTACCGACCGGTTGCAAATACCCCCTTCTTAGGGAAGGTGATTGAGAGGGTTGTGGTGCAGCAACTGCAAGTACTCTTGGATGAAACAGATTATCTTGACCCATCCCAGTCTGGGTTCAGGCCTGGTTATGGGAGTTAATTGGCCTTGGTCACCCTGATGGATGACCTTTATAGGGAGAAGGACAAGGTGAGTGCGACCCTGTGGTTCTTACTTGATCTCTCAGCAGCTTTTGATACCGTTGAGCATGGTATCCTTCTGGGCCGACTTGGTGAGATGGGTATTGGAGGCACTGTTTTACAGTGGTTCCGATCCTATCTCCAGGGTCATTCTCAGAGAATAGCATTGGTTGGCTGTCTTTTGGCCCCCTGGCAGCTGTGCTGTGGGGTGCTGCAGAGTACCATCTTGTCCCCCATGCTGTTCTATATGAAGCCCTTAGGAGCAGTCATCAGGAGCTACGGGGCGAGGTGTCAGCAGTATGCTGATGATACCCAGCTCTATTTCTCCATCACATCTGAATCAGGAGAGGCCGTGAAAGCCCTGGACCACTGCCTGGACTCAGTGGTGGGCTGGATGAGGGCCAATAAACTGAGTCTGAATCCTAGCAAGACGGAGGCGCTGCGGATAATTGGATAATTCAGATAATTGGTCCATTGCCTGCTTTGGACGGGGTCGTACTCCCTCTGAAAGAGAAGGTCCATAGCCTGGCGGTGCTCTGGGATCCATCTTTGTCGCTAGAGGCCCAGGTGACCTCAGTGGCTAGGAGTGCCTTTTACCAGCTTCGGCTGGTGAGACAGCTATGGCCGTTTCTGGACTGGGATAGCCTGACCACTGTTGTCCACGCACTGGTAACCTCCAGGCTGGATTATTGTAATACACTCTATGTGGGGCTGCCCTTGAGGTTGGTCTGGAAGCTGCAGCTGGTGCAAATGCGGCGGTGAGACTGCTCACTGGAGCAGGGTATCTCCAACATGTTACTCCGCTGCTGAAAGAATTGCTTTGGCTGCCCATTTGCTACCGGGCCAAGTTCAAGGTTCTAGTTTTGGCATACAGCTCAGGACCAGGATACCTAAAAGACCGTCTTACTCCTTATATACCCAGTCGATCACTGCACTCTGCAGGTGAGGGCCTCCTGCAGATACCATCTTATCAGGAGGTTCATTCTGCACGATATAGGAAAGAGACCTTTAGTGTGGCAGCACCTGCCCTGTGGAATTTCCTCCCTTTGAATATTAGGTAGGCACCATTTCTGCGCCTTTTGAAGACTTTCCTCTTTCAACAAGACTTTTAAGTTGAGACCTATTCCAGTCTGCATCTATGTCAGAATTGTTTAATATGTTTTAATAATGTTTTTAACCCTTTTAAAAAGTTGTTTTTTAAAAATGTTTTTAATGCTGTTTTCTTTTAATGTATTTTAAGATCTGTTTTTATGATGTTTTAGAGTGTTTTAGTGCTTTGTTTGCCGCCCTGGGCTCCTGCTGGGAGGAAGGGTGGGATACAAATTAATTAATTAAATAAATAAATAAACAAACAATATGGTCAGAATCCTCCTCTCCCTATGATCAGAGCTTCATGTCACCCTGGGCTCCTACTGCGAGAAAGGGTGTGATAGATATCTAATAAATAAATACTTCTGACAAAATCGTAGACCATTTTTCAGCTGCTTTCAACTTACCTCAGAACAAAAGAATTGGACATTCCATATTTGTCTACAAATAATGGTGGGGTTAGAGAAGAATGGAAACAGAGAACAATAACTTATGTCCATTTGCCCAGAACAGAGAACTTCAAGTTTGCATCTCAGTCATGGACTCAACCTAGTATTACAATCATGCTGTTTTTCTGCATGCCCAGTTTTCTTCCTCTGAAAAAGAGGCTTCCATTTTTCTGCCTTGTTATCAGGGCATGATAATTTCATTAGAATGTCAGCAGATGTGAGTTTTTGAGTTTACCTTATTGTTGGGATGAGGCCATGGGTGGTGTATGAGCTTCCCCCCAAAAAAACATCCTCTAGCACTCTGCAGCTTCCCTGGCTGCCTACAGTTCTTAATCAGAAAAAGCCTCATGGGAATTTTATCTCATTATGTCTTCTCCCAGGATGGAAGCACTGGCACCTGGGAAGACTGCAGAGTGCACACACCTCTGGTGAGATTATATATAGAATGAAATCAACAACATTCACAAACACTCCTCAGCCACCTCAAAAGTAAGGTAATCACATTTTAAAAAAAAACACTACCCCATTCATGAGAATGTAATGGGTGGAATTTCATAGATTTGTTTTTTTCCCTTTCATAATTTTTGACTGCAATTTCTATTCTCATTAACTGATGGACAATAATTTAAAAATACAGAAGAAGGTTTTGGTACAGCACTATTAGTGGTTCTACAGGAAAAACAGGGTTACAAGTATTGGTCAAGTCTACTACAGAGAATGCTTGTTTTCAAAATCCAACTATGTATGCCTAGGAGAATCAATTCATTCAAGCAACACCATATAAACAGAAGTAAAATACTACTCTGAATTTAAGCAGTAATTTAATTCGGAACTACTACTGAACAGGTATCAACAGTGCAGCAACAGGAGCACATACTGCAGCACCTCCCTAACATCAGGCTGTCTGTGCTTCTGTAGATATCCACTTAATCCTGAAACACCATTAAAACATAAAACAACCAAGACATACTATTTCTCTCATTATAATAACCATATTTCTCTCTTCCACCCAGCCTCCGGCAGTTCTTAAGATAAAATTAAAACAAATATACACATCCATCCACCAATGCTGCTGCCGCCGCCACCGCTTCTTCTTCTTGTTATAATAACAACAATAATAATTGTTGTTGTTATTTCATTTATAATTACTTAATCACTTATAACCAGTTACTATGACAAGTGAAAAGACCTTTTTAGGGCTATTTGATTGTAGGCCTTTCACACCACAATCCTACACATGTCTTATCAGAAATAAGCTTCACTGAGTTCAACAGAACTTACTTCCAGATAACTAAGCACAGGATAGCAGCTTCACTATACCATCTTGCTTTTAAGAAAACTTTATCTCTTCCTCATAATTGCAATTTGCAGCTGAGTATCCAGAGCCAGGATGGTGCTTTGATATAATCCTCTGTTTGTGCAACCTGAATGGAGGCTCAGCATAGGATTCTATCATATTATAATTTCAAATTGATATCCTGTTTGATGAACTGTGTCATGAGATGCATGGTCTATTTGTGCCCCAAACAAGATAAAAGGTAAAGCTTTGGTCAAACATGAACAATATAGCTGAATAAAAGAAACACACACAAAAAAGATTGCAAATATAACTGGAATTAGTCCAGGTTACAAAATTTGTTAATCCAATTACAATCCTCTGCATGTTCAGTCTAAATGAACATTACTGTCATCTGTGCCATAGAAATGTCATGTTCAATACTTGCAAATGTTTCAATTGACGGAATGGTCAAATTGTAATTCAACTGTCAAAGTTCACAGAGCAATCTAATTAACAGTGTTCTCTTTTCTCCTATGCAAAGATGATGATGATGATTTAAATGTATATCCCACCCTTACTCCCAGAAGGAGCCCAGGAATGTTATTAGAACCATTACAGTTTAGTAAATATTTCCCATCTATAAATTGTCAGGTTGATGTCACAGGTGTGTAGATGCAATTTCACTTTCATTATATGACAGACTGTATTACTGAAATTATAGTCTATGCATTACTAATATATTAATTAGATTAAAAAGAGAAATTTCTTGTTGTATAAATCATTGTATGACTGTGAATTATGCTAAATGCTGAATACTTGCCACATATGTCTATCCTTGTACCTTCCAATATATATATACAAAAACTAGATTAAATTATGCTATATTTCAAACCATGTCTGTCTACAAATGTTCCAAACCTGTGAGGATGTTGAAAGGCCTAGAGCCTCAACAATGGGGGATGCTATAAATGTTGTTTTAGTCTTCTTTGTCTTGAAGCTCATATCTTGTTCATATTTATTTATTGTGTTGTGTTCTTACAGCCATTGAAATATACAACCCATTATATTGCATGCATGCCTTATTCAGAGGAGACAGTCTGAATTTGTTCTAACAAGAAAGAGGGAATGAAAACTTGATGTGAATGGATAGCAATGTAAGTCAAAGCAAAAAGTTACCTTCCATAAACAGGTTCTTGGTAGTGTTTAACCTTTTAAAATGTATTTGTTTATTTGAAACATTTAGATACCATCCTTTATCCTATTTAGATTTCAGGGTGGTGTACTATCAGTTTATATCTTTATCATCATATAAAATATAATGATAAAATGCTCATTTTGTTGTTACATGCCTTCAAATCAATTATTACTCATGGAGACCCTATGAATCAGCAATCTCCAATAGCATCTGTTATAAATCACCCTGTTCAGATCTTGTAAGTTCAGGTCTGTGGCTTCCTTTATGGAATCAATCCATCTCGTTTCGCCTTCCTCTTTTTCTACTCCCTTCTGTTTTTCACAACATTATTGTATTTTCTAGTGAATCATGTCTTCTCATTATGTGTCCAAAGTATGATAACCTCAATGTCATCATTTTGGCTTCTAATGATAGTTTGGGTTTAATTTGTTCTAACACCCAATTATTGTCTTTTTTGCAGCCGATGGTATGCACAAAGCTCTCCTCCAACACCACATTTTAAATGAGTCGATTTTTCTCTTATCCACTTTTTTCACTATCCAACTTTCACATCCATACATAGAGAGATAAAATGCTTGAACTACATTAAAATGTTATCAATGTAAAATAACAGGGTAAATAAGAGAGTTTTGGTCTGTGGCCTGTTGCTTTTTAAAAAAAAATGACTGCAATGTCAGTGCCAGGCAAGGCTCTCTAGGGTAGCAAATATGCAACTCATTGTAGAGGTTTGTGTATGGTCTGATGAACATATAAAGATAAGCAGAATAATTTCATTCTGTACTGACAAACTTTGACCGTGGAATTCTTCCATTCACCTCTGCCAATAATAGTAAGGTGGCGATCTTGTACTCATTTACCTGGGACAAAGCCTCACTGAACTCAGCTGGATGTATTTTGAGTAGAAATGTACAGAATTGTGCTATGTTCCTTATTTCGTTATCCAGTCAAACATTGAAGCAATGTGATCATCACCAACATTGCTAACTTTTAACTTTGGATTTAAAAGATTTGCAGCAATGCATATTGGCTATGTAACAATATTTTTAACATATTACTTTAATAGGGATATCACTCATGCTAAAAAAGGAAATATTTCACAAGGTTTTTAAGAACCAATTTCCCATTTCCCCCCATCATTTCCATTTCAGAAAAAAAAAGAACAGCATTTCCTTTCTGAAAACTTCAGGATTTCCCCCCCCCAATATGGGGAGGTCAAACCTTGCACACATAGATTTCTCTATTCATCTAATGAAGCAAGTAAATTCACATATGTAAAACTATGCTTAAAGAACATCTGTCCTGCCCAAACTTGAAGAATTCAGACTCAGAAATGGCTGTATTTTTTTCTTTTATTGCAGTAACAAAAAGTTTCAATGCTATGGCTTACTCAGAACCCAGCATCTCTCTAGTTCTAACTAGGCACAACTTTGCTGCACTAAGACATTGCCTCAATAAATGCTCCCTCACACACACTCAGCTTAAATAAGGCTGGGAGGGAACCCTGCTTCTGTGTGCTGTCACTGTTAGGCAAAAGTGCAGGCAAAGACTCCATCTCAACTGTATCTGTTGAATTTTCCACTGCACTCACCTCCCAGCGTGAGACGAAGGCAGAGCCCCCGTTACTGTCCCGTCTTCCCCCTCAGAGAGAAGACATCTGCCTGCAGGTGACGCAGGCGCAGGAAGAGGGGAAGCACCAGGCCGGGAAACAACTGGCTGGCCAGGTTGACTCTCCACAGGGATATCTGGAGCTGTTATGAATACTGAACTTCAAACTGCCTAGATTGAAGAGAATTCAGATAAATTCTGATCCTGAAAGTAGGCCAAGGACAATGAAGGCTTACCAAATTTCAAACTTGATTGATATATTTCAGTACCACCAAATTATTACCAGTGCAGGCTGCTTTGGAAATATGTGTGCCTCTGGAAGCTTGCTCTTAAAACCAAACCAAACCAAACAAACCACCTAAAACTCTTTTAAGGCAAAGAAATCTGCAATTCACAGTTCATATTTTGTTCTTACCAGTAGTTTGTTTTTTAAAAAAACTCTGAACTACACCTGAACGTAGTTCCCATAACTGCCAGGTGAACTAAAAGCAAATTAAGTTTATTTCAGGGTAGAACTTTGAAAGATGTCTAGTTCATCTTCATGTTCATTCCTTCCCCCTCCTCCCAGCAGGAGACCACTCTTAGCTTTCATTTAAAAAAAGCAGCAAAAGAAAAAGCAATTAGATATCTACAGAGACTGTTAACAAGCAAAATGTGGAGGCAAGATTCTAAGGCTTATTAGGCAGATAAGCAGGTGTGGGTGTCCCTAAGGAGGATTACCCACTGGAATACAAGGCATTTCCTGTATCTTCCCTGCTGAAACAAATCTAGTTTGTAAAGATGTGGGGGGGTGGATTAATTAGAGACTGATGTTATATTTGTACTTATATGTTGTATTTTAATTTTTATGTACGCCGCCTAGAGTGGCCATTAATTCGGCCAGATAGGCGGCTTAGAAATAAAAAATTATTATTATTATTATTATTATTATTATTATTATTAATGATGCATTGTGCCTTTAACAGCTACATGGCTGACACAAATTAAACAGGGTAAACCTTTTCTAGTATAGAAATACAAATATAGGGAAAGTGTTACCTGTCGACATTCTGTCTGTCAGACACCTTATTACTTGTGTGCCATCCCAATTTACTTTTCGACCTTTTACTTCAGCATAGCAGCTTGTACATTCTGAATGCTGTAGGGGCTTTGTTGTCTTTTTTGGTTTTTGGGGGGACAAGGATGAACTGATTATGAATTAAAGCATTCATTTAGATGAACTTGAACTGGAACTAGTTCCTTTTTTTGACAGGATGAATTTGAAAAAATCACTTTTCTGATATATCACTGTTAAAGTGCTCTTACATATATATCTGTTAAAGTGCTCTACAGCTGGACCCAAAGAACTACTTTAGGCCCTGGGATTATCCAGTGGGATGTTTGTCTTCTTGTCTATAACATACCACTAGGGATGGGTGAGAATTTTGATTCAGGTCACATTTCAAGCAGAATTTAGCTAATTTTCACTTTCCAAAACAATGAGAACTGAAACACAGTAATCTTCCAAAATTCACACTGTTTCTAATTTTGTGATGTAGGTGGCCAACCAAATAATGCATACAAAAATGTATGGGTTAGGGGAAAATGTGCATAAAAATGAACATATAAGTGAAAGAAAATAGCATGTAGAACGCATTATATGATGAGAAATGGCTTGCCAAAATGTGCATATTAGTCAAAACTCCCTACAAAAAATGTATTTATTAGAAGAAATTCACACTAAAATACTGGAGAATTTTCATGAGGATTTAAAAACAAAATTGCATAATGCTGAAGAAATGTGGAGAACTGATTCTAATATTAGAAAAAATGAGAAACTGAGAGAACTAAAATTAACAGATCCTCCCTTCTCTACACACCACATACCACTTTTGAAAATTTTAAAAGCAGCTTGCTAATTGGCATGGGAGAATGGTGTTCAAGAAACACAGATCCAAAGAACTCAGTTCTCTGGTTTGCAGAAAACCATATTTGAGAAGGAGTTGACAAATGAACAAGTTGTGATGATCCCTACTCATATACAGATGAAGCAGAAACCAAGTGACTAGGCAAGTATGGGGCTGGAATAACCCTGGGAGTTTTGGCACTAGTGCCCCTAAGACCTCAACAACCAACTTTTATGAAGTTTATTAAGAATAAAAAAAAAGGAAGAAGACATATGGATGAGGCAGAATGTTGCTTCAAGAAAACAACAAAAATAACCTGTCTATTCTATCAGAGCAGGGGTTGCCAACCTTTTTGGACCAGATGGCACATTTCAAATTTTGAGAGAGTGCTGAGGCAGCAGAGACAAAAAGGCTGCCATGGGATGTGTGACAATACACAAACTTAGAGCATAGTCATGATGAAGCTTTTACCATCATTGTATTTCCATACTATTCCATTCCAAATTTATCAGTAGAATTTCTGCCTGCCATACAGCTGTTAAAGGCACAAGAAACCTGATTTGCCCCAATGACAAACCTAAACCAAAGGTTTAGGTTGCTGTCCTACACCCACCTACCTGGAAGTAAGTCCCATTAAACACAAAAAGACTTACTTCTGAGTAGACATGTATGCTATTGTACTGTAGGTTAACCATACAATTAATTCTTAATGAGTTCCTGGTCTTTAGCTCTTGCAATGCAGGAGACAAGCCTAAGCCTCTTTGCAACATGTTCACATTGCAACATTTCCACCTTTTTGGGGGGAAAGGGGGATTCTTTAACATTCAACCACACTTATTGTGTAGTAGTATTTGCAGGGGGGAAAATCTAGGTGCTATTTGATCTCAGGTGAACACAGCACAGGAAAGATGCATCCTGGTTGTTTGGGAAAAAGAAGAAAGGCAAACTATGGAAATTCCAAAGAATGGAAGAAAGACAGAAGCAGGAAAAATGCACTAAAAGGAAGGTCAAAACAACACCTCCTTAGGACCCCAGGGATTCCTATTGTCTGGTGTCTAAACAACATTAATCACACCTCTGACATCACTTATTGGCTAATAATACTGAAAGGCAGGAGCAGCTAGGCAGGGTCATTTCACAGAAATAGCTTAGAAGGGTACTTGCCCATTTTGCTCCATAGCTTTCTTTCTAGCAGGGCTACAGACTTACTTAAAAAAAAGGAGAAAGCTCAGATTCTGGGCTACTGGCTGTGGGCACCACTGAAAATCTTCAGTTGCTGACCCCTGTATTATAGCTACTTACAAACAGGCTTCTCCCCAATCAAAACTCAGTCGCTTTTGTCAGGTAGATGGTCTGACATCTTTTGGAAGTTGGGAAATGGCTACAGCAGTGTTAGTTACCACCAGATTTATCCATCTCTCTGCCAGACAGAACCTCTTCAGTACTCTGTGTATTTCATTACAAGCACCAGACCAAGTTTGATGCTCCTTCCTGCTTGGTATAAAATATTCTGTTTCTTATATTATTCCATCTTTCTTTAATTTTTGTGGTGACTAGTAATGTTACTTAAAGAGCAATTAAGGCTGCTATCGTATTTTCAGTCACCAGGAAGTAAGCCCCATTAAATGCAATAGGACCTCCTCCTGAGTATGTATGTATAGGATTGTGCTATAAATGGCGTATCTACTTCTAGCTGTTTGCAGACTGCTTTATAGTTTATTCTATTTTATGTGGCAGAATGCTTTCACTTTACATTACCCTTTTATTGTCCTTTGCATTTTCAGATATCCTGTATTTCCATTATTTTGATCATCCTCCCCCTCCAAACTGATTAGAATTGCATACTACAATCTTTGTGACAGTTGTTGATTTATTTTAAGTAAGTCTGAATACTAAATGTACTAATTCTAGGCTGTCACACAGAGGAGGGCCAGGATCTCTCCTTGATCATCCCAGAGTGCAGGACTCAGGATAATGGACTCAAGTCACAGGAAGCCATATTTTAGCTGAACATCAGGATAAACTTCCTAATTTTTAGAGCAGTACATCAATGGAACCAATTACCTAGGAAGGTGATGGTATCTCCAACACTGCAGGCACTCAAGCAGCTACACAGCCAACCATTGGGTATGCTTTAACTATGATTCCTGTATTAAGTAGGGGCTTGGACTCGATGGCCTTATAGGCCCCTTCCAACTCTACAATTCTATTCTCTCTCTCTCTTTTTGCAATTTATCTTTAGAAGACAAAAGTGGGCTTTGGGTTTTTTTCTAATTCATATGACTTTTTAAAAAATGTTGCACATGATTTGAAATAATGGAGGTATACAGAGTTGCCTTTGCAGTGAATATCGAAGTCCATCAATGGACATAAACTCTGTGTACTTTGGGTGGTTCCATGACTACAAAGGACATCATGTTTTGGGGAATATTTTTCAAAATCTTTTAAAATCTATCTTGTTATAGTACTGATTTCATTTTCAAAAGATAAATAATTTATAGTTATACAGCAGAAGCATTCACTGTGAAATTAAAACCTTCTTAATGTGTACATTCCTTGTAAAAATGTTATTTTTCTCTATTCTTGCATGGCATTCACAATAGAGGATTGAATAAACTCTCCCAAAGCACAACAGCAGCTATTCATTCATTTAAGGGTGGAGGAAAACTCTGAGGATTTGCTTTAAAATGCAGATGAATGAATTAGTGTTGACAGCTCTAACTTGTTTCTTGGCAACTCTGACAGGATGTGGCATTTCCCCATTCTAACCATGAAAATGATTTGAAGTAAACTAAACCACACAGAAACATCAAACCAAAAGAACACACAATGAAAATACTAATAGGTGCTATTTAATTTAGCTCATTATTTTAGGCAGAAGTATCATTCTAAAATGCCATCCTGTTGCTTGTATCAGACACCAAATGTGATTTGAAAATAGTAACATATAAAGGGCAGAATTCAAGGAGAAAAGTGAATGTGGGAGTGAGGCCAAAATACAGCTATTTGTAGCAATCTGCAGCTGTGAACATATGTTCTGTGGTATTTAACCAGATGCATAGTTGCTATCTTGGGGTAGGACATTAAATTATACCAACATGCTTGCCATACCCATGTTTTGCATTGGGAGTGTATATAAATACACTGTACTGTTCCTTTTGTAGGAAACAAGCCAAAAATGGGGGGAAAGGGGGAGACATTCTGATCTAGTAAGTCCCTTTTTATGAAATGCATGTATGCAATCTATTTTCTGTTTAACAAAAGCCCTTAAGAGACGGGGCCAGTCTTCATAGGAAGACAAGACATAGTTAGTATTATGTAACATGAACATACAAGTACTATGTAACGTTTCTTCTCTACCCTTTCAAATAGGTGCTGATACAATGCTAACTAAATTCATGAGACTGCAGATGCCCATCCAAACAGTCAATTCCTTTAAAAAAATTAAGATCAAAAGTTACCATAACTCATGAGTGTCGCATTTGCGCTTATATATGCTGTACCTTTTTCAAAAAGTATATCAATTTGTTTATTAAAATGAGTGACATATTTTTTCCCAACAAGGCTCGTTTAAAAAGATCTCTTAAAATTCAGTCAAATTAAAGGCTGAATAACACTAAAACACTGGTTCTCAGCCATAAATAAGAAACATTATGACCATAGACTCAGCAGTTGTATGAAATATTACCCAGCAATATAACAAAGTACTTGAAAAGTACTCTCTGAAAAAGGCCTTGTATAGCATTTAATTTTGTTAAAAAAACCACACACATAATTTTATGTACTGTAACATTCTAAAATTCCTTTCTTCTATATACTATATTAGTTATTTAAATCTATGCAAATAAAGCCAATATATTGTAGTGAATAAGGTTTCAGACTTGGAACAGAGACTTGGGTTGTTATCATTATTAATTGAACTTAAATCCCTCCCTTCCTTCCAGAAGGAGTCTAAGGCGGCAAACAAAAAGACTAAAAACACTCTAAAACATCTTAAAAACAGACTTTAAAATATATTAAAACAAAATATCTTTAAAAACTTTAAAACAAAACATATTTTAAAATGACTTTAAAAAAAGGCTTTAAAACATATTAAAAAGTAATTCCAACACAGACACAGACTGGGATAAGGTCACTAATTAAAAGGCTTGTTGAAAGAGGAAAGTCTTCAGTAGGTGTCAAAAAGATATCAGAGATGGTGCCTGTCAAATATTTAAGGGGAGGGAATTCCACAGGGTAGGTGCCACAACACTAAAGGTCGGCTTGCTATATTGTGTGGAATAGATTTCCTGATAGATGGTACCTGCAGAATGCAATGATTGACTTGGTTTACAAGGGGTAAGACGATCTTTCATGGTTTTTGGCCAAGAGGTTTACTTTGTGACCATGGGCAAATCACTTTCTAACCTACCTTAAAACATGATTGTGAAAATAAAATGAACACCATGTGCCATCCTGATTCCTTGGAGGAAGGACAAAGTAAAAGCAGTAGTAATAACAATAGTAGTCTAATCATAGACCAAAAATTATATTTTTCAAAACCCATTTTATTTAGATACAGACAGATTTTTATAGTTTACAAACTTTCATTCTAATACTGTATAATTTCTTAATGTCCAGTTCCATACCCCATATTCACAGAAAGACTGTTACCAGTAGTGGCCAGTGGAGAGGGGAAGAGCCACAGAACTGCCCTGTCAACACCAGCATTGCTACAGCTTACCTGAATGGAGCTGTGGCAGGGCAAAGCAGCATCAAAGTTGAGGCTGCATGAATACATAGCTTTCCCCAGTGCTTTCCACCAGTGTGTCCACACAGCCCTGACCTTGCTTTCAATCCCCCCCTACCCCCAATGCCATCTAAGTAAGCTGTGGTGTCAGGAGGGGGGGTCTGTCCCACTACACCAGCTGCTACTGACTGTTGCCATGAATATGTTTTACTGTTAACTACCAATTAATGGGAAGCAAATAAAAAAGGGTTCAAGACAAAGCGTAAGTCAAGGTAACAGTATATCTTTATAGCATATAATGGATGGCAGCATATGTTTATTTACTGAACCAAACAACATACTGAGACATTTTAAAGGGCCTCTGAATATGATCAAACAGGCTAATCCTTTAGGACAGTGTTTCCCAAACTTTGTTGTTGTTGTTGTTGTTGCTCGACTACAACTCCCATCAGCCCCAGCCAGCATGGCCAATGGTCAGGAATTATGGCAACTGTAGTCCAGCAACAAAAAAATAAAAAAAGTTTGGGAAACACTGCTTAGGAAATCACAGTATTACATCTTTCTGTCCAATTTTAGCCTTCAAATAAATTCAAGAAATTCTTGTTCACTTGCTAGCTTCTACAGTAAGGGGATTTGAGGTGCAGAGCAGAACAAGTCTTGAATTCAAGACCCAAAATGTCATCTGATTAAGCTTTGTGTTGCACAGTATCAATTACTTTGTGTACCTGGTACGAAGTTGGCAAGGATTAATTTAATATTTCAGAGCATCTTTAGCATTGTTATGGACACATTCTTATGCAAATGATAACTGTAAACAAGTAATGAAGGTGAAAATTGTTACTGTGTGCCAGAGAAATTAAGAGAAATTAAAAGCAATGTGCACACTGTATAAGAATACAGCAGGGGATAATCCATGGAAGAGGAAGATAACACATGACTGAGAATGTGAATGTTAATGAAATAAGTCAAGGGATAAAGGATGTGTCACATATATAGCAGAAGACACTGATTAGGGCAGATGTAGAAAAATGATTATCAACTTTAGACCCCAAGAGCAACATAAATGAAATCACATCCTTGTGTTCTGGGAAATAAAACAGACAACTTGGATAGACATAAAGAGAAGCTTTAATTATCTAAAAGTACATTGGGAGCAACCCATGATAATTCAGAAGTGGAGTTATTAAAGAACACAATGTGGAAGTAATTCAGAAATATGTTTATTTAAAACATCAACAGCTGAGTTTAATAATAGACACAATGAATCAGAAATGAATTAAGCCCTGAGAGAGAAGATTATTGAACAATTCTAATCATATTATTAGGTTTGCCACAAAAAAATGACGAACATATACAGTAAAATGTATGCACTTTAAAGAAAACAATTTTCAGTGATAGGATCCCAAACAAATCTAAGGTACTGCTGGTACAGTGCCATGGTTGGTCATCACTTATGCCCAATGACATAGGGCCAATTACATTGCATTATGGTTGGCCAATGACTTATGAAAAGCCATTCATTTCTGCTGTGGAAGGACTTTGTGCACAAGAGCTAAAGATGACAGACGTCAGCTAAACATACATTCTAATTAAATAATATTTAATATTTATGTTCAGTATCTAAGGCCCTCCTCCGGGTACCAACTCATCAGGAAGCCCGGAGGACTGTTGTTAGATCAAGGGCCTTTTCTGTGGTGGCCCCCAAACTCTGGAACAGCTTACCTGAGGAGATACGCCTGGCGCCTACGGTACTTTCTTTTAGGCGCCAGGTTAAGACCTGGCTATACTCCCAGGCATTTTAATGTTTTTACGTTTAATTCTGTTAGTTAATTTGCTGCTATGTGTTATTGATTTTATTATATTATTGTATTTTAATCCAGTTTTGTACACTGCCCAGAGAGCTACTAGCTATGGGCGGTCTAGAAATGAAATGAAATAAATAAATAATAAATACTCTGTTGTAAATGGCAATGGCCAAATACTTCATGCAGGCCCTTCCCAGTGTCACGGGAAAAACAGTGCTCATGGACAGTCTGCCTCCATTTCTACTCACACAAAAAGTGTTCAAGCTCCACCTCACTGACATTTTTCACATAGTCACGTGAGGGAATAGTGGATATCAAAGTCATTCCTTCTCTTTAGAAATCTTCACTGACATTGGAATTGAAAGTGAGTGGGATAGCTAGTGGTCACTGGCTACATCATAAAAGTCATCCCATTTTCCTTTCCATTAGGGATGTGTACTGACAACAATATTTTGTATACATCCCAATTAGGTGCTTCATAGAACAACCCAATTCAGCTTGGACCAAGGCTGTGTCTTTGCTTTGCAGCCAGTGTTTTTGCTTTGTTCAGCCTGCCCTTTGTTTTGTGGCCTGTCTTTACTTTGCTCAGTTGCTCTTTGCTTCGCAGCCTTATTTGCTTTACTAACCTGAAACCGAGAAGCCTTGTGCCTTGGCTTTCCTAAGGTGAAACTGACCAGCATGTGTACTTGCTTTGGAAAGGCTAAACTGACAAGCCTGTGGCTTTGCTTAGCTAAGGTGAAACTGACCGCCTACATGTTTGTTTTGGGAATGATAAACTGACAAGCCTGTGCTTTTGCTTAGCTAAGGTGAAATGGACCAACCTGCATGTTTGGTTTGCATTAAAGAGATCACTTGCTTTCTCCCACCCAGGGTTGGTGGGGGGGAGGATCTATTACCATTCAGGAGGAGGAGGAGGGGAATTGGGTGGGTATGTACTGGGCATAGGGGAAGCTGCTTTCCTTTCCTTTTTGAAAGGAAAACATTGTCAACAATATTGTTATTTTGGGAGAGAAGGAAAACAGACAAAGCAAAGGATAGCAGGAAAATAAGTAACCAGAAATAGAACAACTTCCTGTCAGTTCAACAGAATGCAATCTAACAGGCACCAACAATTGGATCCCATCCCTAGTTTATGGTGTGTAAAGGGTTAAAGATTGACTGCAATGATTGTCCCTCGTATGACTCAGTGGGTGGGATTTATGCTCTGTGTGTTGATTCAGCCCTCTACCAGTTAAGTTTTGTGTATGATGGCCTCAGAGCTAGTCCTGTTTATCACTTGTTTAACAAAGAACCTGTTCTGTTCTCCTGGAGTCAGCTCTGGTGCATGTTCAATAGGAAGGTATACAACTATGTGAGCAGATGCATGAGGGATCCAGTTAAGAATATTACAAAGCCTTTCCCTCACAGTGTTTTCCTGGTTGAAATTGCCCCTCTGAAGCAGTTGTGCTGTGAAGCTACAATGTACATCTCCCTCAGGCACAAATACCAGTCTCCTGGGGAAGGAGAATTTGTTATAAAATAAAAATGGGGAAAAGGTTTAACTGCCTTGCAACTGCTATTTTTTTTTTAAACTAAACTAAAATTAAACTGCAGGAGATCCTATTCCTGGATCTCCCATGCATGGTCCTACTCTTACAGACATTGCTGTTCTGTATGAGTCTTAAGGACAAAAATAGAGGAAAATGATTTTGGAATTGGATTATACAACAACATGTTAACTGTGTCATTTGGATTCAAAATTACCAAAGTGTGTTGGAATTTCTAATTATATAAATTCAGCCTACAAAGCACATTCTTTACAAAAATTATTTCAGGCAGCTTTGCAAATATCTCCATAAATTCTCCCCAAATAAAATAAAATAAAATTCTATTAGTCTATGTATTCAACCATATCAGTTAAGGCATTAAAAAAACAAAACAAAACATATTTCTATTTGCTCACTTGGAGTCAATCCTTAATTGCCACATTCCTGCTTTATTAATTCCATCCCTGTAAAACGGGTGGGGAATGTGTGTCCCTCCAGATGTTGCTTAGAGTAGACTGCTTAGAGATCTTTACATTCAAGCAGTATATATAATTGGTTAAATAAATAAATAAATCTCCCATCATCTCTGGCCATTGACCATGCTTGCTGTGGCTGGTGGGTGTTGTAATTCAGCAATGTCTAGAGCAGCCTTGTCCAACCTTTGGGCCACAGATGTTGCTGGACTACAGTTCCCATAATTCCTGACCATTGGCCATGCTGTCTGGGGCTGATGGGAGTTGCAGTCCAGCAACATCTGTGGCCCAAAGATTGGACAAGGCTGGTCTAGAGGGACACATCCCTGTTCTAAAATAAGTACCACTGAAATAAGTGAAACGATTATTTATTTATTATTTATTTATTTTTAAAACTTATATACCACCTGACTAGCAATAGCTCTCTAGGCGGTGAACATAGATACAATAAAATACAATATAATACAAAACATCAGTCTAAAATCAAATTTCACAATCTAAAAACAGCAAAGGCTAAAATCAAATTACAAACATTACAATCATTAACAAAAAATTAAAATGCCTCGGAGTAGAGAAAGGTTTTAACCTGGCGCCGAAAGGATGATAGTGTCAGTGCCAGGCGAACCTCCTCGGGGAGACTATTAGATTAAGGGAGCAATGCAACTGCTGGGCAGCTGGCAGAGGGGGCGGTGGCAGAGAGCTCTGTGTGATCCTCCTCCCCTTTGGGAGCTGCTGACCCGGCTGAACACCGGCTCCATCAGGAGCCTTGTGCACGAACTGGCCAGAAAGTGCTGGCTCTGGCCAACAGGGCTCTTGGGGAGTAAGTGTTCCCCCTAGGTCTGAATGGGAAATAAAATGTTTTCGGGATTGGGACTTGGGGGAGGGGACTGAATGTGAGAAGGATGTCACATAAGTCCCCCCCATGGCTCCTCTCCCACCATGTCTCTGGAACACCCCAATTTTGAGCCTTCCACCAGCTTCTGGCGGGCTTCTGTCCAATGGGTTAGCCATCCCTGGCAGAGCCCCGGTGGCATTGGGAGGCTCCTTGCGGAGCCACATCTACGCTGCAGTGGAGGGCTGCTGCCAGTGGAGGCCAGTAGAACCCACAGTGGGAAGTCTCCCGCCACCGCTGGGGATGTGTGAGTTGGATTGCACCCTAAGGCATTAATCCTATGTTTGCTTAACAAGGAAGTAACCCCCATTGAACTCAGTGGTGCTTAATTCTGAGTAGACTTGTATGGTATTGCACATTTAGTGTATCAAACCAAGTATTTGGTCCTTTTTTAAAAAAAAATCTAGGACTGTGAATTGTGTGAAGCACAAAGTGCTTCCTTTGATCTATATACACAGTTAATTCTAGGCTTTGGGCCAGGATTCTATAATAGATCATACTCTTTGCCAGCTTCTCCTCAGAATACTTAGGACAAAACTAAACTACAGAAACAAATATGATATTACAGAATTCGATGGCACATCAGAAGACCTGATGTTGCAGTCTAAAATAATTTGCTCTGGATTTCATTTTGTTCTTTTCACCAGAATACATATGCACATTTACAAATGTAATTAAGAGACCAATCTGAAAATATATTCTCTAATTATCATTTCAACAAATTACAGCTTTTGATTATTCTTTAAGGGAAAAAGGAAAAGACTATGAAGACAGTGATTTGCGCATCAATGAGCACTGACAACCAACTATTGTAAGAACATAAGAACATAAGAAGAGCCTGCTGGATCAGGCCAGTGGCCCATCTAGTCCAGCATCCTGTTCTCACAGTGGCCAACCAGGTGCCTGGGGGAAGCCCGCAAGCAGGACCCGAGTGCAAGAACACTCTCTCCTCCTGAGGCTTCCGGCAACTGGTTTTCAGCAGCCTGCTGCCTCTGACTAGGGTGGCACAGCACAGCCATCATGGCTAGTAGCCATTGATAGCCCTGTCCTCCATGAATTTGTCTAATCTTCTTTTAAAGCCATCCAAGCTGGTGGCCATTACTGCGTCTTGTGGGAGCAAATTCCATAGTTTAACTATGCGCTGAGTAAAGAAGTACTTCCTTTTGTCTGTCCTGAATCTTCCAACATTCAGCTTCTTTGAATGTCCACGAGTTCTAGTATTATGAGAGAGGGAGAAAAACTTTTCTCTATCCACTTTCTCAATGCCATGCATAATTTTATACACTTCTATCATGTCTCCTCTGACCCGCCTTTTCTCTAAACTAAAAAGCCCCAAATGCTGCAACCTTTCCTCGTAAGGGAGTTGTTCCATCCCCTTGATCATTCTGGTTGCCCTCTTCTGAACCTTTTCCAACTCTATAATATCCTTTTTGAGATGAGGCAACCAGAACTGTACACAGTATTCCAAATGCGGCCGCACCATAGATTTATACAACGGCATTATGATATCGGCTGTTTTATTTTCAATACCTTTCCTAATTATTCCTAGCATGGAATTTGCCTTTTTCACAGCTGCCGCACACTGGGTCGACATTTTCATCGTGCTGTCCACTACAACCCCGAGGTCTCTCTCCTGGTCGGTCACTGCCAGTTCAGACCCCATGAGCGTATATGTGAAATTCAGATTTTTTGCTCCAATATGCATAATTTTACACTTGTTTATATTGAATTGCATTTGCCATTTTCCCACCCATTCACTCAGTTTGGAGAGGTCTTTTTGGAGCTCTTCGCAATCCCTTGTTGTTTTAACAACCGTGAACAATTTAGTGTCGTCAGCAAACTTGGCCACTTCACTGCTCACTCCTAATTCTAGGTCATTAATGAACAAGTTGAAAAGTACAGGTCCCAATACCGATCCTTGAGGGACTCCACTTTCTACAGCCCTCCATTGGGAGAACTGTCCATTTATTCCTACTCTCTGCTTTCTGGTTCTTAACCAATTCCTTATCCACAAGAGGACCTCTCCTCTTATTCCATGACTGCTAAGCTTCCTCAGAAGTCTTTGGTGAGGTACCTTGTCAAACACTTTTTGAAAATCTAAATACACTGTGTCCACTGGATCACCTCTATCTATATGCTTGTTGACACTCTCAAAGAATGGTAACAAGTTACTGAGACAGGACTTTCCCTTGCAGAAGCCATGCTGGCTGTGCTTCAGCAAGGCTTGTTCTTCTATGTGCTTAGTTAATCTAGCTTTAATAATACTTTCTACCAGTTTTCCAGGGACAGAAGTTAAGCTAACTGGCCTGTAATTTCCGGGATCCCCTCTGGATCCCTTTTTGAAGATTGGCGTTACATTTGCCGCTTTCCAGTCCTCAGGCATGGAGGACCCGAGGGACAAGTTACATATTTTAGTTAGCAGAAATGCAAAGAATTAATTTAGCTTCTCTGCAATCTCCTTATCGTTCTTGGACCATCCAAGGGTCCAATCGCCTCCCTAGATGGTCTCCTGCTTTGAATGTATTTATAGAATTTTTTGTTGTTGGTTTTTATGTTCTTAGCAATGTGCTCCTCAAATTCTTTTTTAGCATCCCTTATTGTCTTCTTGCATTTCTTTTGCCAGAGTTTGTGTTCTTTTTTATTTTCTTCATTCGGACAAGACTTCCATTTTCTGAAGGAAGACTTTTTGCCTCTAAGAGCTTCCTTGACTTTGCTCGTTAACCATGCTGGCATCTTCTTGGCCCTGGCGGTACCTTTTCTGATCTGCGGTATGCACTCCAGTAGAGCTTCTAATATAGTGTTTTTCACTGTCAACCCTACTGAGCTAGATATACAGAGTTGGATCACTGGTCCAAGGCACCTTATGTTCCTACCTCCAGTGAAGCTGAGGCCCAGAGCCTACCTTTTAAAAACCAAGTACTACCCCTTGATGCCTAGGCCTTCATATCTCTGTAAATTTGAGCACCGTTTTAAGATTACCAGGAAATGTTTCCAAGTCAAAAGGCTCCACTGTCAGCCCTGGCTGCCATTTAGCCCGGCTAAAGTGCCTCTTTGAGATAAAAGACAGAAGGGAAAAGGCCAAAAACAGGCATTATATTATATTATATTTATATCAGACTTGCTTTTGTTTATAACATCCAACATAAAGCAATGCAAAATCAGTTGTTCTGTGCAAACTGTAGATTAACGCACAACATCCCAATGCTTAACCGCTGAAGGTTGTTGTTGTTATTATTAGTTAGATGCCTACTAGTTGTCTGAATTCCTAGAGAGCTGCTACCAGTCTGAGTAATGATAGTAAACTATCATTTCTAATTAGATTTCCTCACATTCCTGGAAGGAAAGAAATAGCCCTTCTGATAATTAAAAGGCAGAGTAGGTTGAAGAAAAAGAGGAAATAAAGATGATGAAAGTATTGCTTAAGGGAAAACCCTGTCATCAGATAATGGAAATTTCAGTGGGTGAAATTGCTTAAGTAAAGACCTTCAGGTTTACCTACCATCATTTCTTATAAGCCCTTTAATTAATCATCAAAAAGCACAGAACATAACATTTGAACAATGCAAAACTGTTTCTTGTCTCATTGTACCACACTAAAATGCAAACATGGACCACAAACCTAAATTTAGAGAGTTAGATTCTTTCCTGCAATGGGCCAGTTTTTAAAATTGTATCAACAAGAAGGAAAAATGTGACTGTTTGAGTTTGTTAAGATGGAGAAAAATACTCTATTTCAACAAAAAAGTAAATAAAACTGTAGAACTCTAACAAGATATCTAACTCTAGCTCTTGTTCAATTGAATTCATGAGTTTACCACCAAGTCATTTTTTTTAAAAAAAACCTAAAATGCAAACCTGAAAACAATTTTAAATACACTGCAAAGAAACACAGCACTTCCCAAAAGGAATATAAACTATAAGAAAGTTTAATATACAGTCATTACAATGGATGAATAAATATCCACATTGCCTGAAGCCCAGCAGAATCCCAAGCTTCCAGTATAACATTTCCTACACTGTCAGGCTTCAGATGCAAAGGTATTAGGATCCAAGGGCTACTTAGGTGGCTATTATTATAGAGCACAAGGTATTGGCAGTAGCTGTGCTTCTTAGCCTTTCTGACCATCAAGCCCTTTCCGCAGTGCTCCACTGCACAAGGTGATGCATTAGGTAAATTAGTGTCCAATCCTATGCTATTCATCTTTTGCACAACAAAATGTGGGATAAGGCTCTAAATACTGTTGGTCAAGAAATGAACCTTGTGTTTGTGCACTCTCTCCTCCACTCACATCCTCCAATTCCCACCCCCAACACACACACACGTACTTCCTGGTTTGAGCAACCCATAGTTTATTGTGATGTCCAAGGTAGGTAAAGTATACCTTACCTCCAAACCATAACTGAAAACCTAGTTGAAACTTGAGATGCAACCAAGGCAAAATCTGTGTCATTCTAATACATCCTGAGATAAGATAAAGTCCATTCCACCTTGCTTCAATGAGAGTTTTTGGACAAACCTATTGTAAAAAAGGTTTTATTCTCAGATTCATCTCAATAGATTGGAACATAATAATCTATAATATGAGTGACCCTCATATAGGCCCTGTGTTTGACCCCAAAGTCACAAAATGGTCAGAATTGGTTTACTAATCCCAGAAAGAAACATACCAACAGGATTAATTAGTCATATGAAAAGGCCTAAACTTCAAGTGTGCTCAGGAGTAATCCCCCTAGACAATGGTCAGTGCCCAAGTTAAAGTTTGAGTCAGCAAAACGCACATAAGATAAGGATTAGAGTTAATTAACACATATTCAATTTGTCTGGAGACTGCAAGTAAAGGTTTAACTCTGGTGGTCAGAACAATCATATCTCAGGAAATTCCAATTTATACCGAATCACTCACTAGTACTCCCTCTCTCAAATTACATTTAGTCCAATGATGGTCCAAAATATATACAAAAACTGAGTTTTTTTAAGGATTGGTAGCACCTCTTGGGGCTCCAAGGACTTCCTCACTCTATACACTGCACCCTAGGAAGATCAAGGCTACATGGTACCACAAACACTAAGGAAGGGTGAGATCTTTCAGTTCTAGTGAAGGCTACAGTAAGGGTGGAGCTTTGGCTCATGGGTTAGACACGAAGGTTCCATTCTGACTTGGAGTCTCTCTGCAAGCTTCAGAAAAGGTATATTCACCCTCAACATCTGGTCTTTCTTTCTTTCTTTGTGTGTTTTGACGCAATTCTGAATTTTAGGCTCTGTTTTATTCTAGCTAGAGCCGTAGGGAATGAATGACTGAGTAAAAGTTAGAACACTGCTCACCTTAATGGTAAAGGTAAAATGTTATATTTTTGTTTCTTCTAATAAACCAACCTTTATTTTATTCTGTGTGCTTTATTGGGGCTAAGGGTGGATTTACACACACATAAGAATGACATGCAGGTTTAATTCCAGCAAAAGATTCCGCTACACTCTCAGAGGGTGGCATTTGAGTTTCCAGTGAGTGCAAACACATGTGGAGATTCAAATGTACTCATGTAATACCATATATATTCTTTAAAAAATGCACAAAAATTTTCAGCATAAAAATTGAGGGGAAAAATTACAAGATGGTCTGCGTTATGAGTATTTACCAAGTTGTCCAGTGGCTGCCTGTTCACCCTCTTTAGTTGCTTTAAAAATTGATAGTCACTCTTGGGGAATTTTACACAGATTTTATCTATAATTTACATATTTTACATCAGTTCCCCCTTAAGAGTCTTATGCTACAATCCTAATTCTACTTAATATGCAATCCAATATACACTTACCTGGGAGAAAATCTCATTGAACCCAATAGGGCTTACTTCTGAGTAGATATGTATTGCATTGCAGCCTGAGTAAGCATCATAGTAGTCAACAAGGCTTACTTCTGAGTAGACATGGTTAGAATTGCACTTCTTGCTAAAGATATAGCCTTACAATATGAATATTTATACTAGAAGCTGTCACAGAATATTCCGAAATGCAGTTTCTGCATTTTTCAATTGTTGGACTATAGCAAAAAAGAAAAAAGAAAAGAAAAAACCAAATCCAATCCAAACCACACTCCATATTGCTAAATCTTCACTGTTTTTTCAAATTATGCGAACTCCTGAAACCAGAGCATTATCAGTGTTAGTAATACAGTGATGGTAGGTCATTTGCTATAAAAAAAAAATCAGTATGATAAATTGTTTAATACAAGAGGAGGCAGCACAAATGAATTTTATATTTCCTCATCATCTCCCTGAAATTATCCACAGCAGATTAGACTATTTATTAACACTAGGAAGGGAACTGAGAAGGAAAAAGGGAAGTGAAGGACTTGGTAAATGTATAATTCAGAGACCAACTATTGATTCAGAAATTATATTTATACATATATGAATAATTAAATGCAAATAAATTTAAAGAACATGTTTTAGGCAGTGAGTGTATGAACAGAATGCAATCCTCACAAATGTCAAAAAGACACTTAGAAAAACAAGCTTGTCACTATTTTGTGGGTATGATCCAATCATACAGCATCAAATTGCTGCCCTGGGCTCCTGCTGGGAGGAAGGGTGGGATATAAATCTAATAAATAAATAAACAAATAAATAAATAAAATTAGGTTGTGCAGGTAAAGTGTATTTGGCAACTTGGAATTCTTGTACAATGAATCCACTTCAAACTAACAAAAAAAAGAATTTTTGTGGTAAGAAAAGTGACAGGAAAATGTGTGAAAGTGTGGAATAATTGCATCATCAGGTGAAATCATATAACCTCCATGCAAACAAATCATAATGAATACTCAAACAGTTCAGCTGGAACAGATCTTTAAAAATACTTTTACTAAATAAATATCCTCAGCAGTGCCAAGACTCCTTTCTTGATAAAAGTTCTGTCGGCACCAGCACAACATGGCTGCCATGGGCAGCAAACAAAGAGTGTGTACTGTCACAAAAAATAAAGCACTGATCATCAGAGACTTAAATCCTAAATAGATTCACTAATAGGCAAAAAAACCTTGCAATTTAAGAACTTACCTATAGCCCACAGATCTTTCTATAAACCTTTAAAAAGCATGGAAATTGAGCTATAGTGAATGCACCAGGGGAGCAGGACACCTGACCTCCTCTCTGAGATATTGTACTGTCCTATAAATTTGTCAAAATGCAAACACAATTTGGGTTGGTCTTCCACAGTCCAATCCACTTGCTGGGTAGCTTGGAAGAATTTGGTAACATCTTCAAATATGGAGAATGACATTTTTGTATGTTTGTTGGTGTTCTTACTTCGCTTCGTTCCTGTGTTACTAATGTTTCTACAGAGAATCTAATCTAGAAAGTTTTGTTTCCCTCATTATTCATCCTAGAAATCTATGTCAAATTTATTTTTATTAATTTCAAACCCTTTTTATTGGTCAGTGTCAGGCTTTTGTGTTTCAAATTGTTGGTTATGTTCTATTTCCATTTTGGGTGCATTAACAGTTGAATCTGAAACTGCAGCATGATGTAAAATCAGACTGATTACAATATGTTGCTACTTCAGCAATGACTCTTTGTTGTTGTTATGTGCCTTCAAGTCAATTACGACTCATGGCGACCCTATGGATCAGTGACCTCCAAGAGCATCTGTCATGGACCACCCTGTTCAGATCATCAATGACTCTAGCTGTTGGAAAAAAGAGGATGCATGTTTTCAGCCTGCTATGTTTAAACCACTTCATTTAAGGCAAGGTGGGCAAGGTCAATTAAAAACATAGAGCACACCTAGCATTTTGCTGGAATGCACTTCACCTCCTACTGTTTTATCTTGTGCAAATTGAGACACTCTTTATGTCCAATGGAGACTATTCTGCAGAATAATCAGTGTCATTATTCCACAGTTATTTTTGGAGGTTTTTTTGTGTAATTTTTAAGAAGTGTTGCTGTACTTCACATATTCACAGAAATAGAAACAAAAGAAAATGATTTCCTATATGAAACTTCACTAAAATTGCAAAGTAGATCAGACATATGTAAAGTGACCATCTGAACTATAACTGTCTTAATAATGTTTCTTCCTCCCTGCTAAAACAAGATCAGCACAGCACATGTCTTCTTTATATTATTTGGATTAATTGCAGGTGTTGCCAGCACTCACCATATCCGCAGAGGCACATGTTACCAAATTCTTCCAAGCTACCCAGGAAGTGGATTGGACTGTGAAAGACCAACCCAAATGGTGTTTGCATTTTGACCAATTTGTAGGGCAGTCCAATATCTCAGAGAGGAGGTCAGGTCTCCTGCTCCCCTGGTGTATTCACTATAGGTGCCCAGTTTCCCTGATTTTTAAAGTTTGATAGAAATATCTGTGGGCTATAGTTATTTTCTTAAACCGCAAGGTTTTTGCCTATTAGTGAATTTTTCTGCTTTTTAATCTGGGAGGTAAGAAATGGGATCCTGTGCAACTTTGCTGAGAATGGATTGATCATTTGCATACTTATTGAGTTCAGTGGGATTTACTCTCCTGCAATCATGCTTAGGATAGGTGAAACTGACCACAGCGGATGGGGAGGGGGGAGGGGGGAGGGGGGAGGGAGGGGAGAAAGAGCAGAGGGGAGGCAGGGGATGGATCAGGTAGGAGGGAGAGGGAGGAGAAGGACAGGTTTGATCATTTGCATGTTGATTGAGTTCATTGGAATTTACTCCCGTGCAATCATGCTTATGATAGGTAAAATTGACCAGGGGGAAGGAGGAAGGAAGAAGGCAGGGGAGGAGGAAAGGAAGGGAGGGGAGGAGGAAGGGAAAGGAGAGGGGAAGGAGGGAAAAGCCAGGTCTGATCATTTGCATGCTTATTGAGTTCAATGGGATTTACTCCCATGCAATCATGGTTAAGATAAGTAAAACTGACCATGGGGAGGAGGAAGGGGAGGGGAGGAGGAGGGTGGATTTGATCAGTTGCATACTTTTTGAGTTCAATGGGATTTATTTCTGCAGAATCATGTTTGAAAATGGAAATTTACTGCCTTTAAGTCGATCCCGACTTATGGCAACCCTATGAATAGGATTTTCATGGTAAATGGTATTCAGAGGTGGTTTTACCATTGCCTTTCTCTGAGGCTGAGAGGCAGTGACTGGCCCAAAGTCACCCAGTGTGCTTCATGGCTGTGTGGGGATTTGAATCCTGGTCTCCCAGGTCATAGTCCAACACTGACCCGGGTGAGGAGCAGGGAGGAGGGGAGGAGATTGGGTGGGTGGGCACTGGACAGAGGGGAAGCCCCTTTCCTTTCCTAAAGGAAAACATTGTGAACAGTATCATTGCTTTTCAGCGTTTTCCCCACCTTTTAATTCTACAGCAGGTACATGTATCCTCCCACCCAAATTTAAACCAAAGCTGTCCCTGGCACCAGGCCTTTATTTCACTTTGGAGAGTCATGGCTTCTCTCATGGAATCCTGGGAAGTGTAGTTATTGAAGGGTGCTGAGAGTTGCTAGGAGATGCCCTGTTCCCCTCACAGACCTTCAACCAGAGTGGCTGACTGTTAAACCACTCTGGCCACTGGAGCTCTGTCTGTGGAATAGGAGTCTCCTTTCAGCACCTGTCACAATCTACACTTCCCAGGATTCTTTGGGGGAAGCTGTGGCTGTCTCATGTGAAATAAAGGTCTGGTGAGGGTGTGGCCCCGATTAGTCAGGCCAAGCCAAGCAGCTGTAAGTCTGGCTTTTTGAACACTGACAGTTGGTTCTTCAGTTCAATGCAAAATTTCTTAAAGTAATTAAAAATCAGCCAGGCTTTTTAAAAAAGACAAAAACTTTTAAACTGCAGAAGATGAAGGCCAGAGTATGGGACAAGGTCAGTAATAGGATTACAGGTAGTCTGTGAACATGGCTGTTTTTTTAACAAATTTCAACAGATTATGAGAACTCTGACAGAAAAAAGTCCAAAAGGGGGCTGGGTTTCCCCCCTTCTCTTTTTGGACTTTGAACTCTCAGTATGTCTGACTGTTTTGTGTATCACTATGAAATTTTAGAGGGTTGTTAAACAAGCATTTCTGAGTTCAGGACTATAAGTTTTGTAAGGTTTTGTTTTTAAAAGAGCTTATGGGAAGTATCAGAATGGCATGAGGGGTATTTTCTATTTAACACTGCGGAATGTGAAAAATTCATGCTTATAGTATACAGCCACTCTGGTGGCTGTGTAATTTACTAGTGAGTAATTATCCTGAACACAGTGGACCATACTCTGAGTAGACATGCACAAGATTGTGCTCTAACAATGCATCATGCCATACAGAAATTAGTCCAGGGCTGGGGAATCTGTGGCCTTCCAGATGTCTTGAGTCAGTGCATAGGGATGATGGGAGCTGTAGTGCAGCAACATCTAGTGGGCCTCAAGCTCCCCAAACTTGGTATAGTTCCCTGAATAATTTACCCCAAATCCAATGCTATGAATCATATTAAAAATGAGAATACAGACATAAAACATTATTTAAAAAATCAATACAAGATGCAAAGTGTTTCAAAGTATGTGATTTCAATAGATGATGATTCTATAGTGTTACATAAATTCTGCTGACATAGTCTCTTCCTGTTTGCTTGTTTTCTGATAGAATAACTTGAGTATTTTCTGTATTGCAGCCACAATCTGTATTGCAGCCACAGTCAGGAAATGTAGAGGCAAAAAACAGGGTGAAGTGTGGGTAAAACAAGGGCCACATTTATTTAGATAAAGCCAATTAAGTGATTGATTATGCAAAATGATCTGCAGAGATAAAGTGCGGGACTCTTACCCAATTGGGAGAGGACACCCTGCCATGGGAAAGGGGGTGGTCCAAGCCCAGCCCCCTTCCCCCAGCCCCATCACCACAGGGTGGTTGAGACCTTCCTGTTCCTCCCTCTTCCAGGGCCTCACAACTCTGAGTGTGTGTTAAAAGTTAGCCTGAAAGGTGAACCTTATCCTGTCAACAGGCCTCACCAAGCCTCAGATCCCACCTTTCACCTTAAAGGGTGCTCACCAAGCTCTACCCTCTGTGAAATTCCTGAATCTACCCACCACAAAAGGGGACAAGCCTCAGCTGAGTCCCTCTTTCCCCACCTGCATCCAGTATTTTCATGCAGGGCCCTCTGCAGACCCCAAATCCAATGTTATGATTCATATTAAAAATGAGAATACATACATAAAACATTATAAAAATTAAAAGATACAAAGTGTTTCAAAGCATGTGGTTTCAATAGATGATGATGTCTTTAGTGTCACATACATTCTGTTGACATAATCTCTTACTGTTTGCTTCTGTTTTCTGATATAACTTGAGTATTTTCAAGGTCACAGCTGCAAAAAATCTGTATAGTGGTGATATTGACACCTTATGTACAGTTCAATGAAAGCCTGTTTTATATTCAGGCCCTGTGATGTTTTCGTATTATGTGCAATACAGACAACTCAAGGTTTTTATATTATTCTCTTATGGCTTTGGTGTCAGTCCATTTGCTGTAAGTAAGCAACCTACTTTATTTCTTATGGCAAACTGTCATTTACCAATGTGTACAGTATCTAATATTTCATGAGCTGTTTTCACCTCTGCCTAGGATTATACTCTTTTGCCATGCTGATCATTCATGTTCTAGTTCTGTAATAAATAACATCACAGTTGCTGACCTTCAGGGTTCCAAACTATACACTGTCCTTTATGTCATATCTTGGCTGCTACATTAAGGCTTATGTTTTTATTTCCAGCAACAACAACAAAAAGGTACAATTTTTAAGAAATTTACAAAAACAGGTACAACAGAATCAATAGTTTATATTTGAAGTTATTAAATTTCTACAAAAAAGCCTATTAATGAAAAGATGCACCCATGTATTTGCTCAGTTTTTAACCAGTTAAGAACACTTCATTAGATAAAGAAGTGAGAAAAATCAATGAAAATATCCTGGTTATGTTTTCTATAAGAATAGAGAGGTTTGTACTGATGATGCCTAGTACTGCAATCATAAATTTAACAATTTATTGGTGGCATTTATATAGATTACCTAATAGCAATGTTCTCTGGGTAGCTACATTATCTTAAACGATGGGTGATAACATGTGGGAGAACAAGATCCTTTAAGTATGCTGATTTAGGGCTTTAAACAATTTTACAGCACAGAAGCAACACAACTCATTAAGAATTGATGCATACTGAGAAGAAAAAGTTGGTGTTAATTTGGCTTCTCTCATCCTTTTAAAGCCCCAGCTCCAGGGGCTCTTGGATGACACTGATTATCTTGATCCATTTCAATCCGGTTTCAGGCCCGGTTTTGGCACCGAAACAGCCTTGGTTGACCTGTATGATGACCTTTGTCGGGAGAGGGACAGGGGGAGTGTGACTCTGTTGATTCTCCTTGATCTCTCAGCTGCTTTTGATACCATCGACCATGGTATCCTTCTGGGAAGACTCACGGAGTTGGGAGTTGGGGGTACTACTTGGCAGTGGCTCCGCTCCTACTTGATGGGTCGCCACCAGAAGGTAGTGCTTGGGGAACATTACTCGATGACCTGGACTCTCCATTGTGGAGTCCCGCAGGGATCGGTACTGTCCCCCATGCTTTTCAACATCTACATGAAGCTGCTGGGTGCGGTCATCAGGAGTTTTGGGGTGCGTTGCCATCAGTACGCTGATGACACACAGCTCTATTTCTCCTTTTCATCCTCTTCAGGTGAGGCTGTTAACGTGCTAAACCGCTGCCTGGCCGCGATAATGGACTGGATGGGAGCTAACAGACTGAAGCTCAATCCAGACAAGACCGAGACGCTGTTGGTGAGTGCCTTCTCTGCCCAGATGGAGGATGTTCATCCTGTTCTTGATGGGGTTACACTCCCCTTGAAGGAACAGGTGCGTAGCTTGGGGGTTATTTTTGATCCTTCCTTGTCACTTGAGGCCCAGGTGGCCTCGGTGGCACGGAATGCTTTCTACCATCTTCGCCTGGTAGCCCAGCTACGTCCCTATCTGGACAGTGACGACCTCGCCTCAGTTGTTCATGCTCTGGTAACTGCTAGACTGGACTACTGCAATGCGCTCTACGTTGGGCTGCCCTTGAAGACTGTTCGGAAACTACAACTAGTCCAGAATGCAGCGGCCAGATTGCTGACGCGGACCAGAAGGTCTGCTCATATAACACCTGTTCTGGCCTGTCTGCACTGGCTTCCTGTTTGTTTCCGGGCTAGATTCAAAGTGCTGGTTTTGACCTATAAAGCCCTACACGGCATGGGACCGCAATACCTGGTGGACCGCCTCTCCTAATATGAACCTACCCAGACACTGCGCTCAACATCTAAGGCCCTCCTCCGAGTGCCATCCCATCGAGAAGCTCGGAGAGTGGTGACTAGAACCAGGGCCTTTTCTGTGGTGGCCCTCGAACTGTGGAACAGCCTTTCCAATGAGGTGCGCCTGGCACCGACGCTACTATCTTTTCGGCGCCAGGTGAAAACCTTTTTATACTCCCAGGCATTTTAAAGTGTGTTTTAATAGCTTTTTCATCATTATTTGTATTTTGGATGTTGTTTGGTTCTTTTATTGTTTGTTTGTTTTCTTGATTTATTGTATTTATTGTATTTATACATTGCTTGTTTTTTATCTTTTTGTACACAGCCCAGAGAGCCTTCGGGCTTAGGGCGGTATATAAATTAAATTAAATAAATAAATAAATAAATAAATAAATAATAGCAAATTACAGATAGACAATAGCATGTGCCTGGAGCTCTCTTGCCATTGCTGTGCCTAATATTCCTACCAATGTCACTAAGAGCTAAACTACAGTTTTAGAAATATCATTTATTTATTATTTATATATTATTTGATTTATATCCCACCCTTCCTCCCAGCAGACCCCAGGGCGGAAAACAGAAACGCTAAAAACATTTTAAAACATCATAAAAAGAGACCTTAAAATACATTAAAAAAACGTGAAAAACATTTTTTAAAAAAAGCTTTAAAAATATTTTTAAAAGGGTTAAAACATTATTATTATTTTTTTAAAAAAACATATTAACAAGCAATTCTAACACAGACACAGACTGGGATAGGTCCCAACTTAAAAGGCTTGTTGAAAGAGGAAAATCTTCAAAAGGCATCGAAAAGATAGCAGAGTTGGTGCCTGCCTAATATTCAAGGGGAGGGAATTCCATAGGGTAGGTGCCGCCACACTAAAGGTCCATCTTCTATATTGTGCAGAACGAACCTCCTGATAAGATGGTATCTGCAGGAGGCCCTCACCTGCAGGGCACAGTGATCGACTGGGTATATAAGGAGTAAGACGGTCTTTCAGGTATCCTGGTCCTGAGCTGTATAGGGCTTTGTACACCAAAACTAGAACCTTGAACTTGGCCCGGTAGCAAATGGGCAGCCAGTGCAATTATTTCAGCAGTGGGGTGACATGTTGGTGATACACTGCCCCAGTGCTTGCCACCATATTTTGCACCAGCTGCAGCTTCCGGACCAACCTCAAGGGCAGCCCAACATAGAGCGCATTACAGTAATCCAGCCTGGAGGTTACCAGTGCATGGATAACAGTGGTCAGGCTATCCCAGTCCAGAAAAGACCGCAGCTGTCTTACCAGCCAAAGCTCGTAAAAGGCACTCCTAGCAACTGAGGTCACCTGGGCCTCTAGCAACAAAGATGGATCCAGGAGCACCCCCAGGCTACGGACCTGCTCTTTCAGAGGCAGTATGACCCCATCCAAAGCAGACAACTGATCACTTATCTGAACTAGGGAACCACCAACCCACAGTACCTCCGTCTTGCTAGGATTCAGACTCAGTTTATTGGCCCTCATCCAGCCCATCACTGAGTCCAGGAATAGTCCAGGGCTTGCACAGCCTCTCCTGATTCAGATGTTATGGTGAAATAGAGCTGGGTATCATCAGCATACTGCTGACACCTTACCCCAAATCTCCCGGTGACTGCTCCCAAGGGCTTCATATAGAACAGCATGGGGGACAAGATGGTACCCTGTGGCACCCCACAGCACAACTGCCAGGGGGCCGAAAGACAGTCACCCAATGCTATTCTCTGAGAGCAACCTTGGAGATAGGATCAGAACCACTGTAAAACAGTGCCTCCAATTTCCACCTCACCAAGTCTGCCCAGAAGGATACCATGGTCAATGGTATCAAAAGCCGCTGAGAGATCAAGTAAGAAAAACAGGGTCACACTCCCCCTGTCCTTCTCCGATAAAGGTCATCCATCAGGGCAACCAAGGCTGATTCACTCCCATAACCAGGCCTGAACCCAGACTGGGATGGGTCAAGATAATCTGTTTCATCCAAGAGTACTTGCAAGTGCTGTGCCACAACCCTCTCAATCACCTTCCCTAGAAAGGGGGTATTTGCGACCCATCGGTGATTGTCACAAACGAATGGGTCCAATGTGGGCTTTTTCAGGAGTGGTTGGATCGCTGTCTCTTTCAAGGTGGTTGGAACCACTCCCTCCCGCAATGATGCATTGAACACACCCTGGCTCCACTCTGTCAGACCCCCTCAGCAAGCTTTAATAAGCCAAAAAGCGCAAGGGTCGAGAGGACACGTTGCTGGCCGCATCATTGCAAGCACCTTGTCTGTGTCATCAGGCTGCATCAACTGAAACAAATATCATGCCACACAGCCCTTCCAGTACTATCTTGCAGAAGGGGAACTGCAAGTCTGAGAGCTCTTCATTTTAAAATAAGTAACAAAGAATTGTGGTGCTCCTGGATAAGGCCCTGTAGCTGGATAATCAGGTGGCTATGGTGGCTAGGAGTGCTGTAGTAATGGGTAATGACAGTACTAAATGTTGTTGTTATATGCCTTCAAGTTGATTAAGACTTGTGGCGACCCTATGAATCAGCGACCTCCAAGAGCATCTGTCATGAACCACTCTGTTCAGATCTTGATACATGTTGGAGTAAGACTCCACCCTTTAGGTTGTTGTTGTGGTTACTTTTATTTTCCTCTGCATTTGTGTGTTAACCTGTTCATCAATAAAGAGCCTCTTGTTCTGGGCTTATAAAAGTGAGTAACCCTGCCTTACTAAAGAATGACCTTAACAATTGCCTTTGCCTAGCAGTCACCGTTCTTCAACCTTGACTCCCCAGATGTTGTTGGACTACAACGCCTATCAACCCCAGCCAGCTTAGCCAATGGTTAAGGATGATGGGAGTTGTAACATCCAGGGAACCAAAGGTGAAGAACAGTGGCATAGCTTAGGCTGATATACCAGCTAGACCCTTTCTGAGGTCAGACCTGGACTTGGTGACAGTGACAAATACCTTAGCTGCATCTACACTGGATTATTGCAACGTGCTCTACCTCTGAATACCTTTAAAGAGCCTTCAGAAACATCAATTGATCCAGAATGAGGTGGGCTAGGTTATTAGTAGATGCTCACCCATGGGCCCATATTACATCTATCCTGCATCACCTGCCCAGGTTGACAGTTTCTTCTGGGAGCTATTCAGAGTGTTGGCTCTTACATTAAAGCCTTAAATGACTTGTGTGCAGGATACCCAAGGACTGCCTTCTCACCTACCCATTATCTAACATCTGATACAGAGGACCTTCCCTGAGTCCCACCTATGGTGAAATAATGGTTAGCTAGACAGAGGCCCTTGAGAAACCCCTTGGCCCATTGATTTGGCTGCCCTCTACTCTCGCTATTTTCCTCCAGCTAGTGAAAACCTTTCGATTCCAGCAGGTTTTTGGCTTGCTGAGCATATAGTGTTCTGATGTGAAAAGATTTATTGTTTTGGACTTCCGGGAAGGGTGACTTCGCTTGTGCCTGCTTTTGGGACGGGCTCCCGCCTCAAAAGAAGCTTATTCAGATATAAATCAGTCAGAACATTTTTTTTTTTGACTGATGAAATTTCTCCCGGGCAGGGAGAAACGTAGAGATCAACCTCAAAAGCCTGTTTTTGTTGGGAGGACTGGATTTCATTAATTTATGAGATAAGGTCCAGCCAACAATGCCGGACGGACTTCCTAACAAGCTCTATCTGCTTAAGCGATACGTTTATCTTTTCTTGAAAGAGAGAACGGACTAACAGGCAAGCACCCTTCTTTCTATTATTTTTTTTACTTGGTTTAAATTGTTGCAGCAAAAGGAGATTTGTCAGATTGATCGGCTTTGGACAACTTCTGGGTGAGATATAGCTCTTCTCTGTTATTCACGAAATTAACAGCTTATCTCTGTTTCTGTCGCAAAAAGCTGTCCTGGAAGTGCATTCTAAAGATAATAAACAGAAGAGGGATTTCTATTCCTGATTTCTATTCCGAGGAATATTATATTGTCTGGGACTATTCTCTTTTTGGTCTATTTTATTTTGACGAATCTGCTTCTTCACGACGCCACTAACTGTTCTGATGCTGGGAACTAAATTTGTTTTGCATTCTTGAACATAGAGAGATAAGGCAGGTTGCTCTGTTTATACTGTGATGTCATCAAGCCTGGAATATTAACCCAATTGTTGCTGAAATAAGAAGTGGTTCTTCTTTATTTTTGTTTTGCTTTGTTTTCGTGGTTTTAAAAATGGCAATCAAGAAAGTGGCTGAGAATCTGGAAGTAATTATGTTTCAGAAAATAATGGATGAGATTGAGATAACGAAACAAACCCTGCGACAGGGTAGTAAGGAGCTGAAAATTGAACTGAGCAAAATGACGCAGGAGCTTAAAGAAATAGGGGATCCTGTGAGAGAGGAGAATGAGATCAGAAATGAGAAAAGAAAAAATAAAGGGAAGATACAAGCCCTGGAGATTGGAACAAATGTGGAATTGGAAAAAGATCTGGAGTTTATGGATTTTAGAAATAAAATCTACTGTTTGGAATTTAACGTTATCTCTGAAGAAATTAATGAAGATATTAGAGATAAAGTTATCAATGGCTTGGATAATCTTCTGGACTGGAATGATGTGATGGAGCTTGATATAGAGAAAATCTATGGAATTAACTGCAGCCATGTGACAATGGAAAAACTCTTAAGAGATGAGCCAGTGCATTTTGTAAAAAAGAAGAACACAGATATGACTTTACAACAGTATTTCAGCAACTTATTCAGAATGGATGGCAAGAAAATATTTGGGATAGAGGAAATTCCCATCAGACTCTTATTATATGACTATGGCTACAACAGCAAGATTATTATGGAATACTGATAATGGAAGATTGGACACTGAAATTACTGGACTTAACAGGACTATTGAAGATGGAAGATGGAACTAATAGGGATAATGGAATAATGGCTATTGAAATTATTGGACCTAACAGATTCTGATGAGATGGATTAATCGAAATGTTTATTTGGACTATGGTTATGACAATAAGATTATTATAATTATTAACGAGATGGATTAATTGGCATGTTTATTTGGAGAAAAATTGATAGATATATTTCTTAAAGAATTGAAACCTCTCTTTGACTTTTTGTGGAAAGAATAAAGTAATGTTTATGAGATTTGATGATTAATTAAGATAACTACTGGAGGAAAGTGATTTTATAATATGATTTAAGAGACAGGATTGTTATATATTGTAGACCTATAACTGATTTGATATGTGACAAATGGGAAGTCAACATTTTATTTTTTTTGTTTAATCATTTTTGTTTTGTTTTGTTTTTTGTCTTTGAATGTTTTATGATTTTGTTTTCTATGTTTTATGAAAATTTGAATAAAAATTATTGTAAAAAAAAAGAAAAAAAGAAAAGATTTATTGTTTTTATCTGTCTTGCTTACTTCTACTGCATTTTATTGATCTTGTAGTTTTATTGTGAAATTGTGATTTTAATTGATGAAAGCCACTGTAAGTGACGTTTAAGCATCAGGCAGGCAACCTGTTTTTGTGTTTTTTGTTTTTTTTAAAAGAGAAATAAAATACGCACACAACACATGGCCAATTAAAATGAACTAGCATGTTAGAGAAAAAGATCCAAGCTAGCCTCCGCCCCAACATATTACTTTTTTGCCTGCAGATTTTTCTCTGTGATATCGTGAAATACTAAAACATTGTATCTCCCCACCTTTCAGTCAAAAGTGATACAGTCATGTGAGCAATTTATAAAGGACTGATTGGAAAGCCTTCCCATTTAAACAATGACCTTATATATACAAGATTATGCAAACACACACTCTGGAACTGCTGTGGTCTCTATTATTATTATTATTACCTGCCCTTTATCCAAAGGTCCCAGGACAGGTCACAATAGTTTTAAAATATATAATTTATAATAGTTAAAAACATCTAAACTCGCATCTTAAAAAATAGAGTAGGTCAAAAAAATATACATCTCAGGAGTCAGAGGCCAGGGTAAAGATGTTGTGTGTCTTACGCATTCACCAAAAACTTTACAGTGAAGCTGCCAGACACACCTCTGTAGGAAGGGAGTTCCACAACTTAGAGGCTCACATGAGCACCTAGAATTGGGCTCATAAACGCGCTGGCAACTAATACAGCTGGTTTAAAACAGGGGGTTATTTGGGTTTATTTTGTTTATTAAATTTATATCCTTCCCTTCTTCCCAGAAGGAGTCCAGGGCAGCATTTCTAAAGGGCACATTAACCAGTAATCTGGCTGCTGCATTTTGGACCAGTTGAAGTTTTTGAGTCGTCTTCAAGGACAGCCCCATGTAGAAGTCATTGCAATTATCTGGAAGTTACCAGAGCACTGTGGCCAAGTTATTTCTGTCAAAAAGGGGCTGAAGCTGGTAAACCAGCTGGAGCTGGAAAAAAACACTTGTAAACACTGAGACCATCTGAGCGTCCAGTAACAATGTTAGATCCAGAAGTACAACAAGCTGCGGGCTTGCTCCTTCCAGAGGAGTGCAACCCCATCCAGAACAGGCCATTTTTCCCACCTCCCAGACATGACAGCTTTGGACACATAACACCTCTGTCTTTTCAGGTTTCAGTCTCAGTTTATTGGCCAGCATCCAGACCATTACCACCTCCAAGCTCTCAACTGCCTCTCCTAATTCAGATGGAACAGAGATGTAGAGCTGGGTGTCATCTGCATATTGATGGAACCTCACCTCAGATTTTCTGATGACAGCTCCCATATAGATATTAAATAGCATGGGGGACAAGGTGGAACCCTGCAGAACACCACAGGACAGTGTGCACCAACAGTAGCCTCTCATAACTACTTTTTGGAAGTGGCTCTGGAGGTATGAACGGAATAGTGCCCCCAACCCCTATCTCCTTGAGACACTCCAGAAGAATACTATGGTCAACAGTATCAAAAGCTGCTGAGAGATCAAGGAGAATGGGCAGGGTCGCATTCCCCCTATTTTTATCCTGACAGATGTCATAACCAGGGTGTGATCAGGGCAGTTTCAGTGCCATGACCAGGTTTGAAGCCAGACAGATCTAAGTAATCCGTTTCCTCCAAGCATTCTTTAAGCTGGACTGCCTCCACCTTCTCAAGCACCTTGTCCAAAAAGGGTTTATTTCCTACTGGGTGATAGCTGTTTAACACTTTTGGCTCCAAGGAGGTCTTTTTAAGGCAGACGGTACCTTCCCCTGTGAAGCATTAATCACTCCTTGGACCCATCCAGTCAACCACGTGTGGCTAGCCCTAAGAAGCTAAGATGGGCAAAGGTCAAGAAGGCAGGTCGTTGGTTGCAGTTCTTCAAGCAGCTTGTCCGGGTCTTCAGGCCACAAAAATCAAAACTGATCCAGTACAAATGGAACAGACAGTGCTCTGGACATCGCCATTGGACTTGTTCTAACTGTAGCATCCAACTCTGTCCAAATCTGAGCAATTCTGTCCCTAAGGTGCCTCCCCCAAAGTTGTTACAGCAGACTTCAAGGGCATCAGGGCAACACTCTCTTGGTCAGATGATAAAAGCTCATTTACCACTTGGAAAAGCTCTGCTACTTGCAGATGCAGTGGTGGCAGAGAAGTAAGCTTTCTTTGCCGCTTCCACTGCCACATGGAAAGCACGATGATACAACCTTAGCCATGTTCGGTCAGGTTTGGACTGAGATTTATGCCACCTGTGCTCCTGACACCAGCCTTCCTGTTTCATCACACCCATATCACTGCAGTACCATGCTGGTGATGGCGAGGACACTCAGGAGTGTTTGTGTCAACGGCAACCATTCTGACCAATGCTTAAGCTCCTATTTCGGGGGCTAAACTACATATGACATTAATTGTGTCTATGCATCTAATGTGCAGATTGCAAATCTCAACAGAAGCTGTGTTTCTCAAGCAGCAGCACCTCTGCCTCTGGCTCCAGTTCTACATGGCAAACTTCTGTTGAAAGGGACAGGAATTTCTTAAGTAGTTGTGATATGGCAATATCAATGGATGACAAAAGCCCCACCACTCAATTGAAAAATGAAAACAATTCCATTGGGCATGTGAAGAACAAAGGGAGTCAGCTCAGTAGAGCTTTATTCAGGGAGAAAAATAAAGTCAGCTCAGGGATGTATTGAAAGTAGCTCTTTGGAGCTCCACTTGTAACCAGCTATACATTGAATGAATCTGTATTTTTCACATGGCCAAGACTAAAGGTAGAGTAAACAAACAAATTAGCAAACAAACATAACATCTGAGAGGCAGGACCTGAGATCCGCCAATACAAACATCTCAAGTCCATTTTCACACCAGGTTAAATTACATCTTGCAGTTCCATTTGTTCCTAGGTGAATGCATGCCACATTTTTTTTTTTAACTGCAGTTTCTGATAATGGATTCTTGGCTCTAGAAAAGGGGAAGAGGTTAATATCTCAACACACATCTTAAGGGCAAACTGCCACTAACTGTTATGATAGCCAAAAACACTGTATACCTAGGTAAATCAGATCATTATGTTGTATTAAGCTCCATCAGTAGTGACACACATTATTCAAGTTCTGAAATATATTTGTCCACTTCATTAACTTGCCTTTAATGAATTTTATGCACTTGTGTTTTTCATTTAATTAATCCAGACCACTCCATCATCTATCTGAAGAATACCAACAAAGAGATAATAGCTAAACAACATTCTAGCTAAAGGAGATAAGCAAATTATAATATAGCCATATTGCACATTGTAAAGTATGATAAAGGCAAGATTAAATACCGTTTTAAGCACGCCTATTTTAAGTTTGCTAAATAACATTATATGCTGAGAAATAATTGAATACCATATTTGCTTTTTAGGAGATTACTTTGTACTTAAGGTAATGTACATATGTCTTCTCAAAGAATTTAGAGAAATCAGGCACAAACCTGACTTTCTCTTTAAAAGAAGAGAAAATACCCTATTGCTGCTGCTGCTGCCACTTTTCTGGTATGGCCTTTGTCCATCCAAACATTTCATTATTCTTTTCTCTTGCCACTCCAAAACTTGCAGGACTCCTTTCACGTGTTTTTATTGTTGTTGTTATGTGCCTCCAAGTCGACTACGACTTATGGAGACCCTATGAATCAGTGACCTCCAAGAGCATCTGTCATTTTATTATCATTATTATTACTGTGAATCAAAAAGTGTGGAAAAACAGGTTGCTAAGCTTTTCCTTTTAAAATATAACATACAGAAATGCAATAAATGCAACTTTTACTTACATGGAAAGACAAAGATAAGGCTATTTTTTCTGAAGTTATTAAAGGCATAGAAAGTCTATCAGAAAATAAAGCAAACCTAGCATTTTATCTTGTCTCAGAAGGATGTCATAATAGGTCAAAAGGAAAGAAAACAGTTACAACTTTCTGAAATTGGGGTAAACTGTCAAAGAACAGAAAGTAAATTATTCCCGCCCATCAACAGACCCTAAGGGCTCTGTTGATGGTGGGCCTTTGCAGCTATGCTGGGGAAGACTTGGCTTCAAAGCCCCCCCCACTGTGGCGTGGCCATGCATGCCGTGTCGCACATGGGGCGGGACAGGATGGCTATTTAAGACCTGCTCTGCCCTCCCTCGGCCTCTTTCTGGCCTTGCACTACAAGGTACCTGCTTGGGCCTTGCCTGGTGGCTTGTTTCGGTGGCAGGCAGGGCATGACAGCGAGGCAGCATTGTTGGGAGCGGCAGCATGGTTGTGGTGGCATCATTGGTGGTCTCTTAGGTGCCCACAAGGTTTGGAGTTGGGGTGGGGGAGTCTTGGCTAGGTCCGGCAGGTCTGCTCCATTTTGCTGCTTCCTGTGAAGCCTAGCTGGCCTCTTAGGAGCTGGGAGGGCAGGACCGGTGGCTTTTGCAGCCTTCTGTGCAGCCTAGCTGGCCTGTTAGGGGCCAGGAAGGCAGGACTGGCAGATTTTGCGGCCTCCTATGTGGCCTAGCTGGCCTTTTTGGGGCCGGAAGGACAGGACCGGCAGCTTTGGAGGCCTGGGTGGCAATTTTGTGGCCGCGTGACTGGGCCTTTTTGGCACAGTGGCCATTTTGCAGCCTTTCTTTGGCGCGGCAGCCATTTGCGGCCTCGCATGCAGCAGCCATTTCACACCAGCCATTTTAGGTGGCATGGGGCCAGGCGGCCATTTTGGGGCTTGGCAGCCATTTTGGTGGGGTCCTTCAGTGGTGGCCATTTTGGTAAGGGTGGCAATTTTGGTAAAGTCATCCGGAAGGTGGCCATTTTGTTTAGGGCCTAGGTGGCCTGTTATTTGATTAACTGACCAGTTTCAGGTTGCCAATTTTTAGACCTGTTGGTTAGGGCTTACAGGTAAGCTGGGTTCGGGGGTCATGCCTCCTAAGAAGGGCAAGGGTGGTCCTAGGAGGAAGGGAAAAGACCCGAAGTGGCCAGCTTAGCACAGGCATCCTTCACCTCAGGACCTGTCATCCTCTGTGGATGCCTGATGTTGCATCGGTATTGGCACGTATAGAGTCTCTGGAGAGGTTAAATAGAGAACCTCGTGAGGATACTCAAAAGAAGGCTAAGACAGTTAAAAGGAAGCATGATAGGAAGGGCCTGTATGACACTGACTGGAGTGCTGTTTTCAACTGTTTAGCTGTGTTGGAGGGATCATCTGGCCAGTTTGCTCCAGTGCATTCCACGCCTGATGTGGAACGAGTGGTGGCTATGGGAATTCCAGAGGTGAAGGATGTTGCAGTTCATCCTGGTTTCGGTAAGTTCACTCCACAGGGTTCTGTGTGTGGTTTTCCTAGGTACCCTGGGATGGGTTCCTGGATTATGCCATGGGGCACAGATCAGGGGTGGCCTGTAACCAAGTTTGGAGCCTGGGGGGGTTACTTCAGAGGCTGTTTCAGCGGGGGGAGGACAGCCCAGGATCCTTTCGCTTCTGTGCAGGCTGGGGTGGTCCCATCTTGGGGCTCATTTCCTTTTGGTGAGAAGAGAGCATATTTGGAAGGGGCAATACACTGATGTGTTCTCTTTATTGTACCGTGAGCATGAACAGAAGGAAAAGGATAAGCAGGGGGAGAGGTATAATGAGAAGATTGAAAAGAAGAAGGTTGACAGAACCTGGGGTAATTGGATGGCAGGAATTTTGATTTATAAGGGGGTTGTACTTCAGCACCAGCCCTTGAGGGCGGTAGGTTTAGTGAAGTACTTGAATATCATCTTTAGGGCCCGCACTGAATTCATGGGTTCAGCCTGGTTGGCCTATGATGAATCCTTTAGGATGTGGACAGCAGTTGATCTGAGTTGTGGCTCTGCAGTTTATGACTGCAGCTTGACCTGTGCAGGGTGACAGAGCAGACGGTTGACACCTGCTGGGTAAATCTAACACACTGGTGCCTTCCTCTGGGTCCACAGGGCAGGGGGTTCAACCCTCCTGTTCTGTTGGGAGTACAGTGCTATGGGCTTCCGTAACAGGAACCCATGTAAATTTGGACATGAGTGTTCCATCTGTGCTGGCTCACATCCCTTTACCAGCTGCTCTAGAGCTCAGAAGTTTAAGGGTTTTAAGAAGGGGAAGAATCCTGGCCTGGAGGGCAGCCTTTAGGAAATGGGTCCCACCCCAATTAATATTTAGAGACTTTTGTCTTTGCTCTGTCAGTATCCTAACCAGTCTGATGCTGTTTACTTTGGGGATGGTTTTTTTATGGTTTCAAGGCCCTTCATGTCTCGAAATCTGAGGTCAGTAGTTGGAATGGAACTAGTGGTGCAGAAGAAAATAGTTACGGAAGTAGCTGAAGATAGGGTACTGTGTCCATTTGACTACCCTCCTATGCCCACTTTAAGGGTATCCCCTTTGGGTCAGAGTTTTGGCCTGGGCACTCTCATGGGTAAGTGTGGCATCAAGTTGGCAATCTGCCTCCTGCCTTTCCACCCTCTGGATTTTGATCTGTTGTGGTTTTCGTTTCAGGGTTTGTTTTACATAGATCAGGCTCTGCCCATGGGATGTTCTATTTCATGTTCAGCTTTTGAATGCATGAGTACATTCCTTGAGTGGGCTTTCAGGAGGTGGGTTGGCTCTAATACAGTAGTGCATTACCTGGATCATTTTCTTTTGCAGGTCCGGCAGGCTCACAGCAGACTTTCGGCTTATGTCTGTACTTTGACTGGTGTCTGCTGAGCTAGGGGTGCCTTGGCCGTGGGGAAAACTGAGGGCCCTTTGCCTGTGTTTACCTTTTTTGGGAATTGAGCTTGACTCAGTGGTGCAGGCTTGCCATTTACCTGTAGTGAAGTTAGAGGAGTTGAATCATAGGGTGGCCAATATTAGATGCACCAGGAATTTTGGACCAATTTAATCGGGTTTCTTTTGGCGACAGGACTTATTATTGGGGTAGAGTTCAAATTCACTCTGTTGCCTTTGGGTTATTTTTCAGGATAACCAGTGTGCAGAGCCATGGCCAGTGGAATGGGCTGAGGCTGTTGGGCTTTTATCGGTTTTGGGTGTATTTCTGTAGTTCCAGCTATGACACAGTTTTATTTCATTCAGTGCTGTTATAGTGTTTTGGGGGGGGCTTTTGGATGGGAGAGTTGCTTACCCCCTTTTCTAGGAATGACAGGTCTGGTTGGGCTTTGGAGGAGGTGATGTTTCGGTAAGTGGCAGCTGGATTTGGATTCAATTGCACAAAGTCAAAGACTGACCAGAGGGGCTAAGGGTTGGTCATCACTTTGGCCTCTTCCCCCATACACGGGCTGTGTCCAGTCCGGGCTTCAGGCTCATTTTTGCAGCTTAGAGGCAAGTCATGTATCACCATGAAAATTGGAAGGGTTGTTGAGCAAGTGTTTCTGAATTCAGGACTATAGGTTTTGTAAGGTTTTGTTTTGAAATGAGCTTATGGGAAGCATCAGAATGGCATGAGGGGTATTTTTTATTTAACACTGCGGAATGTGAAAAATCCACGCTGGCTATAGTATATAGCCACTCTTGTGGCTGTATAATATAGGGAGACTTCTTTTGTTGTGCTAAACAAGGCATTTATTAGGTTAGAGTTATGGAACTCTAGCGGTCTGTCTCTATGCTCACTTAGTCTTACAGTAATTTCCTATCAGGTGACATCACCCCTCCCTTTAATTGGTTAGTTAGTTTTCCCTACAAAACCTGTCTGTTTGTTTCAGTCATCAATGAAGCTAGCAGCGGACCTAGTAGCCCCAGAGGACAACACTCCTTTTTTACCTATCACTCTCTCTCAGAAGTATTTCTCTGCCAGAATTGCCTCTTCCAGAAGCTGTCTCTCTCAGAATTTACCTCTCCTCCACTGAAGTCTCCCTCTTCAACAATCCTACAATATAATTACCTGCTATCAACCTTCTCCATCATCATCACCATCCTCGGTTCACCATCCCCAGAGACTGTATATTTTCTTTGAAGTTTCTGTATACCTTTGTGTTTTCTGGTTTAATAAAAAAGTTCCAATTAAAAGAGAGAGAGATTGAGTTGACTGTCTGGCAAAGTGGGTTTCAGAACCACGGGCTCAGAACAATTACAGTTTGAGAGTTGTTGTAATCTCTTGATTTTGGCAGGCAATTCAAAAGTGATTAAACATCTACTGATATTATTTATTATTATCAGTTGTCTAAGATGAAAAAAATGAATTGTCTTACTGTAATAGCACTTAAGGGAGAAAATATATCTCCCTTAACTTCTGAATGATATCATGAGATCTGATCCATTGTACCCATGTCCAAACTAACTTTTTACAAACTAATCTATAGCACCTTTATTGAAAGATGACTATTGCTTATTATGTGCTGGAATAATACATTCTAGGATAAGGCTTTCTACTTTATTTTCTAGGATATAATGAACAGGTATTCTCCCTCATACTTCTTATTTTCTTTTTCACTTTTCTGTACTTTGTATTTTTATAATTTAAAATCATTGCAAAAACTATCCCGTCAAACCTATCCTAAAACAATGTTGCAGACAACAATCAAATATTTATTTTTAAACTTCAGCTCTTCAGTTAGAAACCAGCTGAAAGATTGGTTGGTCACCATTAGAGATATTACTGAATTGTGGATGGTTTCCACTATCATGTTGAGAAGAATTGAGAGAAAAGTAATTGTTTATCCTGCATTAATATTTTTTCCTAATTACAGAGAACACTTGCTCCTTAAAATGACTTTTAGCTTTTGTCATATTACTTCATCACCTTTTAGCTAGGTCCCAATGCTTTGGTAATTGTTCTCTTTATATAAATCACACTCATTTATTATTATTCCCTCTCATCTTTACCTTGCACTTTTGAAAAATATGTGACAACAAAGAAACCTTTGAGTTTTTACCCCCGTTCATGCATTGCTCACATGTAAGACATTAATGTGATTACTCTGGCGTAGGATGTGTGCTTTTAGTCCCCCCATATTGAATCTCCTTCCTCAAACAAGCACAAGTTGCCTACAGTTGTCTGAAGTGGCAGCCCAATGCATAAGCCTCTTCTAATCTGTACGAGCTACACAACTGGGTGTCCCAATCATTCCAGCACCTACATGAGAAGAGGAATTTGCATGTTTTGAGGAATTTGAGATCCAGTGCCTGCAAGGGAAGAGGACCATCACCGCCCAGGGAGGGAGAGCCATCTGCCTGCTTTGCTGCTGCTGCTGCTTGGCCAACATCTCTGCTCTCTCCTTCTTGGGCTCCTGCTCTGCACATGGCACCTTGCAGGACCAGGCTCCAGGTACTCAGCCAGCTGTGCCTGATACTGTTCCACCTGTCCCTTCTCTGGAGGGGATATATAAGCCGGCTGGCTGAGGGGGCTTGGGAGATCCAGTGCCTGCAAGGGAAGAGGACCATCACTGCCCAGGGAGGGAGAGCCATCTGCCTGCTTTGCTGCTGCTGCTTGGCCAACATCTCTGCTCTCTCCTTCTTGGGCTCCTGCTCTGCACTTGGGCACCTTGCAGGACCAGGCTCCAGGTACTCAGCCAGCTGTGCCTGATACTGTTCCACCTGTCCCTTCTCTGGAGGGGATATATAAGCCGGCTGGCTGAGGGGACTTGGGAGATCCAGTGCCTGCAAGGGAAGAGGACCATCACCGCCCAGGGAGGGAGAGTCATCTGCCTGCTTTGCTGCTGCTGCTGCTGCTTGGCCAACATCTCTGCTCTCTCCTTCTTGGGCTCCTGCTCTGCATTTGGGCACCTTGCAGGACCAGGCTCCAGGTACTCAGACAGCTGTGCCTGATACTGTTCCACCTGTCCCTTCTCTGGAGGGGATATATAAGCCGGCTGGCTGAGGGGGCTTGGGAGATCCAGTGCCTGCAAGGGAAGAGGACCATCACCGCCCAGGGAGGGAGAGCCATCTGCCTGCTTTGCTGCTGCTGCTTGGCCAACATCTCTGCTCTCTCCTTCTTGGGCTCCTGCTCTGCACTTGGGCACCTTGCAGGACCAGGCCCCAGGTGGCATTTTACGTGGGAAGAAGAACAGTCTTACAGCTGGAGTTTGGGCGCACAGAATACGGGACTGTGTCTTCTGTGTGGGTTTGAAGTGGATGAATGGGTGTTATATGAGTGTATGTTGTGAGTGAATGTGTATTTTTATGTATATGAGTTTTTTGTATTTATAGTTTATCATGTGCCTCGGGAAGAGATTTTATCATCAAGAGGGGAGACCTGAGGGGGCCCCAATTGCCGTAGTGACGGGTAGAGGGAGGTATAGTGATATGAGAGGGACGTGCCAGGTAAGGAGAACGCGGCCCAGACATGTAGTGGCTGTGCCGCGTTCTGGTCCTTCTCATACCCGCAGGGTTGTTGGTTGTCCTATCAGCCAACTCTCAGATCTCCAGTTGCTGCTTTTTAATGCCAGATCGGTACATAATAAAACCTCCCTCGTCCATGATTTGATTGTGGACGAGGTGGCCGATCTGGCATGTATAACCGAGACCTGGGTGGGCGAACAGGGAGGAGTTAGTCTGTCCCAGCTCTGCCCACCGGGGTATCTGGTTCAGCATCACGGTAGATCTGAGGGTCGGGGAGGGGAGGTCGCTGTGGTCTATAAGAGTTCCATCTCACTCACCAAGCACCATGTCCATGCAATCACTGGTCTGGAGTGTTTGCACCTTGTGCTGGGCCAGAGGGACAGACTGGGAATCCTTTTGGTGTACCGCCCACCTTGCTGCCCAATGGCTTCCCTAACTGAGCTGACGGAAGTGGTCTCGGAGATACTGTTGAGATCCCCCAGACTATTAGTACTGGGAGATCTCAACATTCATGCTGAGGCTACTTTGTCTGGGGCAGCTCAGGACTTTATGGCCGCCATGACAACCATGGGGCTGTCTCAATATGTTAGTGGCCCAACACATACATCGGGGCATACTCTTGACCTGGTCTTTGCTACTGGACATGGGGATAGTGATCTGGATGTGGGGAGTTTTACATCTCTCCCGTTGTCATGGACAGATCATTGCTTGCTGAAGTTTAGACTTTCAGTAGCCTTTTCCCTCTGCAAGGGTGGGGGACCTATTAAATTGGTCCGCCCCCGGAGACTAATGAATTCTGAAGGTTTTCAAAAGGCTCTGGGGGTTTTTCCGGCTGATAAGACTGGCGCTCCTGTCGAAGCCCTGGTCGATCTGTGGAATACAGAGATGACCCGGGCTGTTGACATGATCGCTCCTGCGCGCCCTCTCCTATGTAGAGCTCATACAGCTCCTTGGTATACTCCGGAGCTGAGAGCGATGAAACAAGACAGGAGGCGGCTTGAGCGGAGATGGAGACGAACTCCTGATGAATGCAATTATGAGCTGGTTCGTGCTTCTACTAAGCTCTATGTAGGAGCGGTGAGGGCGGCAAAAAAACATTTCGCCGCCACTATTCAGTCATCTCTCTCACGCCCACGGGAGCTTTTTAAAGTGGTTTGTGGCCTACTTCATCCAGGCCTACAAGATACGGCAGATACATCGGTAGCTCGATGTAATAAATTTGCTGAACACTTCCAGCATAAGATCTCATGCATTCGCCGGGACTTAGACTCCTATTTAATAGCAGTTAATCCTACTGAGGTGTCCAGAGCACAGTCTTGTCATGTTTTGTTGGATGAGTTTCAGTTGGTTCAGCTCGAGGACGTGGACAAGGTGCTTGGACAGGTTCGTGCGACCACTTCGGTACTGGATCCTTGCCCCTCTTGGCTAATTAAAACTAGCAAGGAAGGAACAGTTGGCTGGGCCAAGGAAGTAATTAATGCCTCTTTACGAGAGGGAGTGGTCCCTGGCTGTCTGAAAGAGGCGGCAGTGAGACCACTCCTGAAAAAACCTTCCTTGGACCCAGAGGATTTCAGCAGCTACAGACCAGTAGCCAATGTTCCGTTCCTGGGCAAGATCCTGGAACGTGTGGTTGCTGACCAGCTCCAGGCGCTATTGGATGAAACCGATTATCTAGATCCATTTCAATCGGGGTTCAGGCCTGGTTTTGGCACTGAGACTGCCTTGGTCGCCCTGTTTGATGACCTATGTCGGGAGAGAGACAGAGGGAGTGTAACTCTGTTGATTCTCCTTGACCTCTCAGCGGCTTTTGATACCATTGACCATGGTATCCTTCTGGAGAGGCTTGCGGAATTGGGAGTTGGAGGCACTGCTTGGCAGTGGTTCCGCTCCTACTTAGCGGGTCGTCTCCAGAAGATAGTGCTTGGGGAACATTGCTCGACACCGTGGGTTCTCCAATGTGGGGTCCCGCAGGGTTCGGTTCTGTCTCCCATGCTTTTTAACATTTATATGAAGCCGCTGGGGGCGGTCATCAGGAGTTTTGGAGTGCGTTGTCATCAGTATGCTGATGACACGCAGCTCTACTTCTCCTTTATATCTTCTTCAGGTGAGGCAGTCGACGTGCTGAACCGTTGCCTGGCTGCGACAATGGACTGGATGAGAACTAACAAACTGAGACTCAATCCTGACAAGACTGAGATGCTGTTGGTGGATGGTTTCTCTGATCGGATGGTGGATATATACCCGGTCCTGGATGGGGTTACACTCCCCCTAAAGGAACAGGTGCGTAGTCTGGGAGTCATCTTAGACTCTTCCCTCACACTTGAGGCTCATGTAGCCTCAGTGGCCTGGAATGCGTTCTACCAACTTCGGTTGGTAGCCCAGCTACGTCCCTATCTGAGTAAGGAGGACCTCTCATCAGTGGTACATGCTATGGTAACCTCGCGTCTGGACTACTGCAATGCGCTTTACGTAGGGCTACCTTTGAAGACGATTCGGAAGCTACAGCTAGTGCAAAATGCGGCAGCCAGACTGCTAACAAGAACTAAGCAGTCTGAGCATATAACACCTGTGCTAGCCCGTTTGCACTGGCTTCCAATATGCTTCCGGGCCAGATTCAAAGTGTTGGTACTTACCTATAAAGCCTTATACGGCGCGGGACCACGATATCTGTCAGAACGCCTCTCCCGATATGAACCGGCCCGTACACTATGGTCTACTACGAAGGCCCTCCTCCGGGTTCCGACTCATAGGGAAGCCCGGAGAGTGGTGACAAGATCTAGGGCCTTCTCAGTGGTGGCCCCCGAACTATGGAATGGTCTCCCCGAGGAGGTGCGCCTGGCGCCGACACTATCATCTTTTCGGCGCCAGGTTAAAACCTTTCTCTTCTCTGAGGCATTTTAATTCCTGTTAATTGTAAATTATTATATTTTGATTTTAGACTGTACAGTTTTGTGTACAGTTTTGTGTTATTTTTATTGTATTTTTAATGTTCACCGCCCAGAGAGCTGTTGCTAGTCGGGCGGTATATAAGCTTAAATAAATAAATAAATAAATAAATAAATAAATAAATGTTGAACTTTCATTTCAGATAACCATGGCCAACTTATTTGAGGAAGGAGATGCAATGTCATCAGAAGGGCGAAAAGCAAGCTTCACTCCAAAGGAATCCAATAACACCTTACATGTAACACGTGAGTAGGAAAGTGGTCTGCTGTCCAACAGTCCCTGCACTGAGTTGAAAATGGTGTTTGATATGCTATGAAAAATATATTCGGCTTTGTAATTTACCACAAACAGAATTATCTAGCTAATGCAAGGAAAATGGCATTATAACCCAGTGCTGATGACCCAAATTCACATTATAAAAGGAGGTAACCATCACAATAACTACTTACACGAAGATACACTTGACTGATTGCCAATGACTGATTGTGAGGCTCAAGATATCAATTATTCAAATCAAGTATCATTAGCTATCATCAGCTACAAATATATATTCAGGTACTATTAAAGTATTTTAAGTACATCAGATAATAGTTGACAAACATTCACACACAAAAAGAGTTGTTTAGGTAGCAAAGTCATTTTCAGCCATACTGTTGATCAAGTAAAACAAAACAAATATAGGAATGGTGCTCACTATTTTAAATTCTGAAATAAATGGTCAGACTCCTGACATAGCAATTTGAAATAGTCAGTCATTGCACTCTACAGGTGAGGGACTCTGCAGATGCCATCTTATCAGAAAATCTGCTCTGCACAATATAGGAATCAGATCTTTATTATTGTGGCATCTATCCTTTGGAATTTCCTCCTGTTAAATATTAGACAGGCACCATCTGTTATCTTTTCAGCACCTACAGAAGACCTTCTTCTTTCAACAAGCCTGTCAAGTAGAGACCTTTGTCCCCATCTACATCTGTATTGGAATTGTTTAAGATTTTTAAATGTGTTTTTTATTGTTTTACTGCTTGTTTTTTGTTGCCCTGGGCTCCTTTGGTAGGAAGGGCAGGATATAAATTCAATCACTCAATCAATCATTCAACAGTTATTGCAGCGCATAGCTGGGAAATGAAGAGGCAAGACAAGGTGAACTGTGGGTAAATCAAGGGCCACATTTAGTGTAATAAAGCCAATTACATGCTTGATTGCATAATAAAAGGATCTGCAGAGACAAGTGCAGAACCTAACTCATACTGAACCAGGCGAGGACACCCTGCCATGGGAAAGGGGATGGTCCAAGCCCAATCCCCTTCTCCGGGCCCCATCCCCGCAGGGTGGTTAGGGGGTCCTTCCTGCTTCAGCCCCCCTCAGGACTGCACAACTCTGAGTGTTACAGGTTAGCCCCAACGGTTAGCCTTATCCTGCCAACAGGCCGCACAACCTGGAAGGCAGGCCTGAGAACCCACCGATCACCTTAAAGGGTGCCGAAGGGTGGTCACCAAACCCTACCTTGTGAAATTCCACACATATCCACCACAGGAGAGGACAAGCCTCAGCTTAGTCCCTCTTCCCCCACCTGCAGCCAATTATTCCATGCAGGGCACTCTGCAGATCAGAAAGAAACAGATTGTTACCCAGGTCAGAAATATGAACACCGTTTGGCCGGTAAAGATCAGCCCTGCCACACTTCACCTCCGGATGATGTATTACCTCACCCTGCTGATCAGCAAGGGCGACTAAGGCCGGAAAGAGGCCGAGGGGCAATGGAGCAGGGCTTAAATAGCCACCCTGCTCCGCCCCCTATGCAACAGGCGCACCTGGCCATGTCGCACCAAAGGTAAATGGCTTTTGAAGCCATGCCAGGTCTTCCCCGGCATGGCTGCAAAGGCCCGCCATCGCCCTTTGGTCTGACAATGGTGGGAATTGTGCCCACTGCTATCTGAGATTTCAGGCACAGCAATAGGTCCAAGAACACTGAACAGCTAGAAGTGTGAGTGACCAGAGCAATTGGAATAACATTCTTGGATATCTTTGCCTTAAATTTGTCAGCATTCAGTTTTTAAACTGCTCCCTTGCTTTCATATCTTTAACTATGAATAGATGCTAAGACCAGGAGTGGGCTCTTAAGTCTTGAAGATATAGAGCTAAGTATTTATCAGCATGCTGAGGGCACCATGTCTTAGAATCCAACCTCTTAAAGTTCCCTTTTTTTCACTTTGACAGATTACTGTTGCTTTCTAGAGATATCATCAGGGGTGTAGTCATGCAGTGTCTCAGGGGTCTTAGATGCTTTACGTTTTTGGGAGTAGGGTCCCAGGAGGGACCCTAAGTCTCCAGCATCCTACAAGCCAATCAGCATGAAAGGAAAGTGTGTTAGCACCAAGAACAGTCTTCTAACATGCTTTCCTGTCCTTTCCTGCCAATCAGAATGAAATGAGGTGAGTTAGCAATTGAGAAGACTCTTCTCAGTAACACTCTCCTCTTTCATGCTTATTGATTCCTAGGCATGATCAAGGATCTCATTCACAACCCCATAGCAAAAAAAAGGGGGGGAAAGAACAGAGGGGGCATGGCTGTGATTAACTTGAAGGGACCCTGCACTTCTGAATTTGCCACAGTACTACTGGTAATTGTCACAACCCTTGACACACACACACACACACACACACACCCTTTCACTTTTTACTGGTAGGCACAAATATAGCTAAATACATTAAGTGTTTTCTTACTAGTTTAATTGCTTCATGATGTCAGAAATAATTATTTTTTCCCCTTGGCAAAAAGTGAAATTTGCTGCTTTAAAAATATGACTGCTATAGTTCATGACAGATGCTCTTGGAGGTCACTGATTCACAGGGTCACCATAAGTTGTAGTCGACTTGGAGGCACATAACAACAACACAGAATCTCAGTTTAAAAAGTCAATGAGTAAAAATGAACTATTTCACTGTATTAGTTTGAATTTCTCAATTATTTAAGAAAGAAATTTTACATGACAAGAATACTAAAGAACAACAACACTGTTCTGAGCCCGTGGTTCTGAAACCCACTTTGCCAGACAGTCAACTCAATCTCTCTCTTTTAATCAGAACTATTTATTAAACCAGGAAACACAAAAGTATACAAAAACGTAAAAGAAAGCATATAGTCTCTGGGGATGATGAACTGAGGAGGGTGATGATGATGAAGAAGATTGGTAGCAGGTAAATTATATTGTAGGATTGTTGATGAGGTAGATTAAATGGTGGAGAGTTACCTTCTGAGGAAGAAGCTTCTGCAAGAGGCAATTCTGGTAGAGAGATAGCTTCTTAGAGAGAGAGATAGCTTCTTAGAGAGAGAGATAGCTTCTGGTCTTCTGAGAGAGATAGCTTCTTAGAGAGAGAGATAGCTTCTTAGAGAGAGAGATAGCTTCTGGTCTTCTGAGAGAGAGATAGCTTCTGGTCTTCTGAGAGAGAGATAGCTTCTGATCTTCTGAGAGAGAGATAGCTTCTGATCTTCTGAGAGAGAGATAGGTAAAAAAAGAGTGTTGTCCTCTGGGGCTACTAGGCCTGCTTCTAGCTTCACTGATGACTGAAACAAACTGAGCCTATTTTTGGAGGGAAAATAATAACTAACCAATTAAAGAGAGAGGTGATGGCACCTGACAGGAAATAACTATGAGGCTAAGGGATCATAGAGACAGCCCTCTAGAGTTACATAACTTAACCCAATAAATGCCTTATTTAACACAAGAGAAGGAGTATCTCTATATACAATTCTAACCCTGCGGAGGCAGTACAAACACTGTAATATTACTAGTGGAAGGATGGATGGAAAAAAAACAATTTAGCTTATTGAAAGCAATAATTTCATTTAATTAGCCTGATAGGAAGGTATTACTCACAAGCACATTTCATTGAGTCAATACATTTAAAAAAAGGACTGTGGGATTAATCCATAAGTGAAAGATTGCAGAAGCTGATTCACTATCTGTAAAATCTAGATTAATTCCTTCAAATACTGCCAAATATACCTAATTGCTATAAGCTGGGGTATAATTAAAAAGATAAAACAAATCAAAAGTATATAAATGGTATACCTTCCATGTTTATCCTCAGGCAGATAAGATCTAAATGACTGCACACATTAGAAGGGAATGTGGTTTTTCTTATTACTACTATGTTCCAACCAATATTCTCAAAAGCTCATGCAATAGTTTATTTATTCTCTAACCTAAATCACAGAGATGTCATAGTGCTGAGCTGAAAATGCTTTTTCACAAGCTGTGAAAATAGTGCAGTGTTTCGGCTCAGGTCTTAGGGGCAGATGAAATTCTACAAAAAACATACAGCTCAAGAGAGCAGTTTGCCAAGGGAAGTGGTGGTAGCAGAAGCAGTGGCTTTTCTAGAGGGTTCTCTCAAATAGTGGTGAAGTAATTGGCAGCTGGTGGGCCACTCTTCTGCAATGACTCTGTTTGAATGATACTATGTCCCCAGTGTTACAGTGGTCACTGACATCAATCAGAAGATGGGCATTTAATGCCATGGGTCTCATGCTGTGGAATACTTTTCCAGCAGAAATTCAGCAGGCTTCCTTGCTTTTGACTTTCAGGTGCCTGCCTTGAAGACTTTTTTTTTTAATGCTGACCAGCCTATGTACTCATTTAATTTTTCTTGACTAGTCAGTCATTTTAATGATTCTTGTGTACAACATTTAAGATTTTTTTGTTTTTTATTGCTGTACACCACCCTAATATTCTATGAGAAGGCAGTATGTAAAAAATTTTAATAAATAAATCCAAAAGCATTGTTGAAGGGGGGAGTCTAAGGGGGCACCATCCCCCCACCACTGATTTATTTTCCAACAATGTAGTGGAGCAATTAGTTTAAAAAACAAAACACAAAAAAGCACTGCTTGTCATAGTAAGTGTCCATGCTGCAAAACATTTTAGATTTTGTCCCACTGCCAGAAAATGTAACCCTGTTTTCTCTGTCTGTTTCTCCTTGCCACCACCATTTGTTTTTGTTTTGTTTTGCTTTACTGTGCTTTTGGGGAGAGAAGAGTCAGTTCTAGTTAAACATCTCTTTTTTTTTGCTATCTTGTGTTTCTATCAAGGGAGTGACCCTAAACATGGTTAGACTTTAAAGAATAAAAAAGCTCTCTCAATCAATTGGCAAATATTTGATAATCTAATTAAGATAGAAACATTCAGTTGGTGAAAACAAAATATTAAGTAATACAACTGATATAATTGATATGCTTAAATATTTATAAATCCATAGAAAATGAAATTTTGTTATAATGTCAACCTCAAGCAGTGACCGAGACTCTGACACAGAGGAAGTTAAAACACCCCAAACAGGGTGCGAGATACAGAAGTGTTAGACTAAGGCTAGATCCAACACCAAGCTCTACTCTGTCAACTGGGAGTCCATCCAGATATAGATGTCTAAACTTGGAACCTTAGAAACATCACCCCTTGAGTCTGAGTAAATTTCTTCCACCTGGGACATAATGTTTCTCAGTGACAGTTCGCTAGCACAGGCAATGCACCAGGTGGGAACTGATGGAGAGATAATTTAGGTTAGAAACACACTTACTGTATTGCTAGTTCCAGTGCATCTCCACCTCTCTTTTCTGAAAACCAGGGCACACAACACTAGTTAACCCCTGCACCTTCTCACTGTAAAACCTGGTGGGATCTGCTCGAGTACATTTTTTTAATAAAAAAATCAGCTTCAAACAGATTTTGCAACTGATCAACCCGTTGCCCCTCCAGGTGTGGCCTATGGAAACACTTTGCTGTAGGCGACTAGTGTGCTCACAGCCTGAGTGCTAGGTTCCAAGACCAAGGACGACCATTTAAGATTATTCTGTGTTCAGGAAGGATGGGATGCCTTGGAAGGATAGTCTGCCACAAGAGTGATAAATGGCCTCAATTGAGCTACAGACTTTATCCAAGTAAGTTCCCAACTTGGAGCTACCCTGCTTCTCTGACTAGATAACTAACTGGTATTTCTGTTTTGATTCCTACATGTTGAGGAAAATAGAAGGAAATACTGTACACACTGGCCAATCTTTTCTCTGAAGAGAGCTGATCTTATCAGGTGTCAATCACTACCCATTTGTGCCTTTATTTTTTAAAAAACTTAAAGACGATGGAAGAAAATGATTGATTTTAAATGGTCTCAAATCATTTTTGCTTCCTACTTTGCCTGTTAGAAAACCCCAGAGAGCAGCCTGCCTCCTGCTGATGCACTTCATAGTATGAAAACACTAATCAAACAAGATAGTAGCATGATCAAAGCATTGTAGTCTGCTTCCTGTATTCACCATATGATAGTCTGTGAACCGAATAAGAAATTTCAAATAAGGACTGAAAGTGCTGCTTTTAAGCACATCTTTCTTAGCTTAATATTTGTCCATGAGCTTTAGAACACTAAAAAGCTAAGTACCTAATGAATCCTTTTGATCTGGACTGGAGATTTTCTTACTGTGTAGCACATCTTGTCTTTCAAGTCATAATGCCACAAATTGCATCATCATAACCTTTGGACAAAGACAGTACAACGTTTATATACCTGCTCAGCAGTGTTTCAAAATGCTAGAGGACTTATGGAGAAGAAGAAAATGCATGTATGATTTGAAACTTTGTTTTCTTAAAAAAAACTAAAACATAGCTCTACTCTATCCCTAATTTGGGTGACATTCCAAACACAAGATCCACCAGGATGAGTGAGTTAGGATCTGGTGGATATCTAGCTCAGCCAGCTGAACCCTGACTCAACCGGGGCTACACCAGTGTCAGTGCTGAACCCCAGCTCAGCCACAGATACAGTGGTGTAAGTCCCTCATCTTGGCTCAGCCAAAAAGGGGTGTTCTGAGGGTGGGGTGAGGTAGATTTACACCTAATCCAAACTTCTTTGAGCCCAGTCATGTGACCTGACAACTCAGCAGAACTTACACCAGCAAAAAGGATGATGTAAGTCAAATTCTATTTTAAAGGCTTGTTTTCCCAGGCTTGGGTTGGCTCAGCCAACAGTAACCTGAACAAAGTTTGGAATAGGGGTTACTGAAGGTAGCATAAATTCTGCTGTCCTCCTATAGTTAGGATTGTTATGCCTCACTCATAGAGCTCTACTCTGTTCCTAATCTACACTCACTGGACAAGGATAGGATCACTCCTTAGTTTCTAGGCTTTGAGCCAGAGAAACCCAAATATATGCAGGATATCCATGCTAGCATAGCCATACTGTGCTGCCAACAGGAAACAAGGTGAACAAAAATGGGCACAACGGGGCATGGTCTACGGTCCACTGTCAGGCAGAGAGGACATTATTGCTGCTTAAGAGGGAATGACAACTACACAAAAAGTATTTTGAGGGATATCACTGAGATAAGGGATAAGCCTGCTCTGCCTTGATGGTCCCATAGTCTAGAACACGTAGAATAGTTAGACTTCACTCAACTAACTCATAGTCAGTGGGAGCCCTTGAGAATAAAGACTATCTTAGTTAAATCCTAGATTTCATTTCTAAAGCATGGTAGAAATTACTTTTATTTAATTTATTTATATCCTATATTTCTTCTGCCAACCTAACAAAGTAATCAATATATTTTTAAAAAACATAAAATTTCATAAATCCCTGTACAAACAAAATAATACAACCTAAAAATGCAATCTAAAAAACAGGAGTATATTGACAATGTAAATAACAAATTAAAAACAATACAATGACAACTTTCTCATTCCCCAATAGCTCAAATATATAATATACCCATATAAAAGAAAATGAACATTGATCAAAAGCAATCACTTACAAATTTAACAACCCCAAAAGCTAACAGTTACACTTTAAGAGCTCAGGAGGGTGTACCATATTGATGTAGAAAATGGGTATGCCAGTTTTCAGACCTCAGCTATGTTTTTTCTCCATTGTACTGATACCGTGAATGCATTTTGATCAGTAATTATATTTATATTTAAACAGAAAAAGGTCACGACTCTGAAAAATCTCTCTATAGTACCAACAGCAAGACTTGACTCTAAATTATATCATTACATAACCGGTAGTAATCTCAGTAAAAGGATCTCGTTATAACATGACCAAATTCTTCTTGTTGAACACATTTTTAGTGTATTGTGACACCTCAAACTATATTACAACAGATCCAGGAACAAATATTGAAGCCTTCATTTCACTATTCTCCCTGTAACATTGTTTGCCCCTCACACCCAAATGAAGGCATGAAGCAATATATGTTATGCACAGGGCCACGATTCTATTAAAACAACTTAACTGCCATGGGGATAAATTCTCCCTACCCTGTGGGTACCTCTCTACAAGGGCCACATCCTGTCCTTATTGGGTGAACCCACCCAAGCTCCTAGCCCAAGATCAGCTACTGTCTCCTTCCTGCTCCTCACAGCCAAGCCTTTCAAGGAGTTGAGGAACCTACAGGGAAAATCAACCATCTGAACTTTATGATTCCCTCAAGATGCCAGCCTTGAAGATTGGTCTGGATATTCCCATCGCAGTGCTGCCATTTATAGGCTTTGTATAGTGCCCGGCACATTCCTAAATACCAACCCAAGAACAAAAGTCTCATGATTCTAAATTATTTAGTTCTGATGCCTGACTAGTTACATCTCTATTAAAGATTAAAAAACCAAATGAAACAGAAAAGTGTATAAAATTTTAATATGTATTCCCATCATCTTGCTACAATGTGTGCAAAGTTAGGAGTGATGCTTTAATTAGTAGCTAAACCTAAAAAGTCTGAAAGAAACCAGAACAAAGAATACTTTTAATAAAAATGGCTGGCTGGGGGAATTAGATTACAAAACTCTCACTAGCATAAGAACAGTATGAAACTGTGTGGATTAATGATCAATTAATATTAAGTAGTGGCAATCTATGTTCTTATAACATCAGTGATTGATTACTATTATGTACTACATGGGGGGATACTTTTAAGCTCCTCAGGTTATTACAGTTATAGTACAATACTAACTCCCTGTGCACAGCTGACAGAGGTAGGATTAGGTAGAGGTATTCACCACCAGGCTCTACCACCATGGAAGCCTGTTGCACCCTGAAAGCATAGGAGTAGAGAAGCTACTGTCAGGGTATTCCCACTGGAGATAGCCAACATAGGACCCTGAAACAGGCATTGCAGGGTTGGAAATGGAGCACAGCAGGCTGTAGATCTTCTGGATTCACAGCTGCTCCATCCCCCTTGGACAGCCTCTTCCCTCTGCTGCCAGTGCTGGAGCTGACACTACAAAAACGATTTTTTAAAAAAATATATGTCCTCATCTTCTGCTCTGTAGCAGTAAATCTGCTGCTCTACAGAGCTCTCCCAGTCCCTTATTAAAATTGCTTGGCCCATTAAGAAAACAGTTGTTAAACCACATAGCTTAGAACCTCAACATCTGAAGGAATGCCTGTTTTCACATCAACTTGTCTGTGTAGCAAGATCACTGACAGAGGCTCTCCCTCAACATCCCACACAAACCAGGAAGCAACTAGGGAGAGGGATTTTCTGTGGCAACCCCCTGCTTATTGAACTCTCATAGAGCTCACCTGGCACCTCTAAATAACAGCTGAGTTGACTAAACTCAAAATGGCTTAGCCCTAAAGGATTATGGGGGACATCTCACATGGTTTGCTGAAATTCATCAGGCTGGGAAAAATTAGGGTGTCTCTTTACTTCCAGCTGAAGCCTATTATGGCTGAGAAGAGGCAGCTGTGTTTTGCAGTGCCTGGTACTTGGAAACAGCGTGGTTCTGAATCCCATACCTTATCCACAAACCTACCAGTTACTAAATTGGGTTTGGTTTTAGGTTCCAGAGCAGGAAGTATAAGGCTTGGCTCTTGCTCTTTGAAATGTCTGCCACTCTATTGACACCTTGGGTTTTCCCTTTGCCTCAAGGTGGGAATTGGTGAAGGGGTAATTGCAGTCCAGCAGTTTCCTTGCAAGGTTGGTTTGGCTTAGATAGCCTTGGCAAGGGGGGAGACCTGGAGGTGCTTACTGGGATTCTTGGGTTTGTAGTGAATCTGAGTAGTCCTAAAAGGTAAAGGTGTCCCCGGACTTGTAGTGCGAGTTGTTTCCGACTCTTAGGGTGACGTATTGCGACATTTACTAGGCAGACCGTATATATGGGGTGGGTTTGCCAGTTCCTTCCCCGGCCTTTCTTTAGCCCCCATCATATGCCGGGTACTCATTTTACCGACCATGGATGGATGGAAGGCTGAATGGACCTCGACCCCTTTTACCAGAGATTCGACTTCCTCCTTCCGTTGGAATCGAACTCCGGCCGTGAGCAGAGCTTTTGGCTGCATTACTGCCGCTTACCACTCTGTGCAATGGAGGATCCTAGTCCTAGTGAACCATAAGTTAGCTCGACCTTACAGTGGCCACTTACCATTATCTTTGCTACCAGGTGAAGACCTTTTTGTACTCCCAGGCTTTCAAAGTAGCTTTTTTAACTTTTAAGATGTGTTATTTGCCGCTTATAATGGCTTATCGTGATTGTTATTTGACTTTACCTGATCTAGTACAATTATTTTATCATTATCCACATTTTATGCTGAACTACCATGTGAAATGTTGGCTGAAGCCAGGATGGCATACATCTATACAAAACAAACAGATAGTAGCAGTTGTAGTAGTAACAGCTGTATAATTTCTTTTAATATTTTTATTCATGTAAGAATTTCATTTCAAAATCAAATATAAAACACTGCACAGCTGAAGTTGCTAACTCTTTCTCTCTCTCTTATGCTGTGGCTTCTCTAAGCAAACCATATATGTACAGTTGAGTTTCAGGAAACATCTTTATTACATACAGCACAAATCATACATACAGAGTATGTGATTAATACACAGCCTTCATTCTGTGCATACAAAGAATGTAGCACAAACAGTAACATTTAATGAAATTGTGCAATAAAAGGCTGACATATAAATCTCTAGAGAGAGTACTAACCTGAGGCTGCCTTCCATTCCTGCTATGACTTGCTGAATGACCTTTTATTTGACCTACAAGCCTCAGTACCACAAAAGAATAGCAATGAGAAGAACTAGTAGACAACATTTCATTATATACCTTCCCTGGACAATATCTGGCAGGCAAAGCTGTCCTTCAAGAACAAAACTTTATTGAGCTTCCTAAAGAACTGAATCCATTCTAGAAAGAAACTGCAACACTTTTTTCCTCATGCAGGAATGTTTAAAAATAAATAAAGTGTACGGCTGACACTGAAATAAGAATAGCAGGCAATAAGGATAGCCTTGGCTGTCTGATTACTGTGAAATTGCTTCACGGAGGCGGGAAAACCATTTTAATTACTACACAGTATCTTTTATGCATTTAGCTCAGCTACTAGTCCTTACAGGTTTACTGATTCTAGGAACAGCATATGTCTCTGCCAGGAAAAAAATAACAACCCTCTACTTAAAGCACTTTGGGTAGCATACACACACACATACACAAACAAAGGCAAAAAAAAAAACCCCACCTCTACTCAAACTAGCAACTTTTATTAATTCAGGCAAGGCCAAGTTAATATCCCATGACACAAATAATTTGTTTGAAGGAGTGTTAAATGCATAATTTCCCTAATAAACCCCATGAATGTATAAAAGTGTTTCTGCCGTTACATATACTTGTGAAAAAGCAGTAATGACTGCCAGTTCAATAGTAAATGAAGTAAGTCAGTAAACTCTGTGCTTCAAGATACATTCACTTGACTATACTATTAAAGAAGAACTGTGGAAGCAATTCAAATACAGCTAGATTTCATCATGATGAATCAAATCACATAATGGTGATTACAATTACTTGATGAGAATGCACACTTTTAAATGTATATAGCAATTTTGCATCTTATACAAGGACTTTCTTCTTCAAAAGGAGACAAGGATATAGAAACTAGGGAACGCTAGGCCGCAATAGCATGCCACCAAACAGAAGTTATCAAGTGAGAGACCAACTGGCGTGAAACTATAAATAATTATTACCAGACTTGCTCAGTCCATTCTTTCAGGGACTTCAGCAGGCACTATTCTCATACTGAACTTTCCTTATTATGCTAGGGAAATTGTTGACAAAAAAGTGACCCCAACAAAAACCCACTAATGGCAGAATCCCAAAGGGTTTGTTTATTTGTTTTTAAACAAATCTGTGAATGCACAGTTATGTTGCAGGTGCCTGGAGCACACTAAGATAATATGCATTCTGCCTGGTGTTGTAGTTAAGGTTCCTCCAAAGGCAGTCCCTTGATCATATTGTGAGCCATTTTCCACATCTCATGTGTTTCAGGAGTATTCACTAATAGGCAAAAAACCTTTGTGGTTTAAGAACATACCTATACCCAACATATATTTCTATCAAACTTTAAAAAGCAGGGAAATTGGGTGGCCATAGTGAATGCACCAGGGGAGCAGGAACCTGACCTCCTCTCTGAGATATTGTACTGCCCTACAAATTGGTCAAAATGCAAACACAATTTGGGTTGTTCTTTCAAAGTCCAATCCACTTCCTGTGTAGCTTGGAAGAAATTGTTAACATGTGCCTCTGAGCATATGGTGAGTGGTGTCAACACCTGTAATCAGGATTGCATCTCCAAAGATGCAGCATTACAGGGGTTTTTTTGTATATTTGTTGGTGTTCTTCTTCCTTTGCTTCTTTCCTGTGTTACTACTGTTTCTACAGAGAATTTAACCTAGAAAATCATATTTCTCTCATTATTCATCCTAGAAATCTGTGTCAAATTTATTTTTATTAATTTCAATGCTTTTTTATTGGTCAGTGTCATATGATGGTGAAGACAGCATTTTGTGTTCCAAACTGGAGGCTATGTTCTATTTCTTTTGGGTGCATTAACAGTTGAATCTGAAACTGCAGTTTGATGTAAAATCAGACTGATTACAATATGTTGCTACTTAAGCAATGAATCTGTTACAAAAAAACAAACTTGGCCTGCCCAAGATGCATGTGTTCATTCTGCTATGCTTAACCACTCTACTTAAGGAAGGGTGGGCATGGACAAAACAAAACAAAACATAGGGCATAGAAATTTGCTAGAATATATTTCACCTCCCACTGTTTTATATTGAGCAAAATAAGACACTCCTCATGTCCAATGGAGACTATTCTGCAGACTAGCTAGTGACATTATTCCACAAGTGTTTTTGGAGGGTTTTTTAGTGTACATTTTGCAAAGTGTTGCTGTACTTCACATATTCACAGAAACAGAAGCAAAAGAAAGTAATTTACCACAAGAAAATTCATTAAAATTGCAAAGTAAATCAAACAAATTTAAAGTGAATATCTGAACTTTATCAACTTACTATTGTTGCTTCCTCCCTGCTAAAACAAGATCAGCACAGAACATGTCTTGTTTCTGTTAGTTGGGCTGATTGCAGATGTTGCCACCACTCACCATATGCCCCGAGGAAAATGTTACCAAATTCTTCCAGGTTTACGAAGGAAGATGATTGGACTGTGAAAGTCCAATCCAAATTACGTTTGCATTTTTACAAATTTGTAGGGCAGTGCAGTATCTCAGATAGGTCAGGTCTCCTGCTCCCCTGGTGCATTCAGTATAGCTGCCCAATTTGATAGGAATATATGTTGGCTTTAGGTACGTTCTTAAACTTCAAGGGTTTTTTTTGCCTATTAGTGAATTTTTCTGCTTTTTAATCTGGGAAGTAGGAAATAGGATCATGTGCAAGTTTGCTGAGAATGGACTTACCATTTGCAAGATTATTCAGGTTATTGAGTTCAATGGGATTTTCTCCCCTGCTATCATGCTTAGGATAAGTGAAACTGACCATGGGGGAGGAGAGGAAGAGGGAGGGGAGGGGAGGAGGAGGAAGGGCAGAGGGGAGCAGCTGGGAGGGAGGAGGAGGGCAGGGCAGGTTTCATATTTTCATGTTTTTGAGTTCAGTGGGATTTACTCCTGTACAATCATGCTAAGGACAGGTGAAACTTACCTGGGGGTGGGAAAGGGGGGAGGAGGGGAAGGGGGACAGAAGGGTGGGAAGGGGAGGAAGGGTGGGAAAGGGAGGGGGAGGGAACAAGATTGGGTGGATGGCCCGGGGCCGAGGGAAACCCCTTTTTCTATCCAAAAGGAAAACTTTGTGACAGCATCATAGTTTTTCAGGGTTTTCCCCACAATTTTATTCTACAGCATACACATGTAGTCTCCCACCCAAATTTAAACCAATGCTGTGCCTGGCCACATCGACACCAGATCTTTATTCCACTTTAAACAACCATGGCTTCCCCCAAAGAATCTTGGGAAATGTAGTTTGTGAAGGGTGCTGAGAGTTGCTAGGGCAGTGATTCTCAAAAGGTGTGCCGTGGCACACCTAGTCACCTCTTAAAACTTGCCAAAAACCAGCAGGCAACTATTCGAAGTGCTTATGCACCAGCATTAGATGCTGATGAAGACATCAAGGAAAATTATTATACCCAGCTGGACACCATCTTATCGGAGATACCTGAGGAGGAACCAAGGCATAAAATGAGCATCCACGCCCTTCAAGATCCTATTAAGTGAGGTTGCTTTCAAGCAACTCTCAAGAAACATCTACCTATGGAACTCCCTGAAAACACTGAGGAACACTGGATTAACCTGAAGACTTCCATCATTGTAGCATGTGAACAAACTATTGGATACCAAACAAAGAAACTTCAGGACTGGTTTGATGGGAATGATAGTGAGATAGAACGTATCATTGACAAGAAAAGGAAAGCCTTCCAGATATGGCAAAAATACATTAACTGTGCTGCTAAGAAAAAAGATATATGCCAATGCAAAGGCTAAGGCCTAAAGAAGAACTAGAGAACGCCTGGTGGATAAGGAAAGCTCAATAAATCCAGCATTTTGCAGATGCTCATGATGCATGGGGCTTTTTCAATGCCACAAAGGCCATCTACAGACCAAAAAATTATAGTACAAATTCCTTACATTCAAGAGATGGTACCAAACTATTAAAGGACAAAGAATCTATTGCATTGCGTTGGAAAGAACATTACTACAACCTCCTTAATTGTAACTCTCATGTGACTGGTGAGGTCTTCTCACAAATCCCACAACAAATTAGAGATGAGCTTGTAGTATCCCCAAATTTGGATGAAGTCAGTAAAGCCATTAATCAAATGAAAAATAACAAAGCTAGAGGTCCTGATGGGATTCCTGCTGAAAAGAAGGTGGGCCTGAATTTACACAACAACTTCATAAGCTCATCGAAAAAATCTGGATGAGGGAGGAGATCCCGGAAGACTTTAGGGATGCCATAATTATCACTCTTTTCAAGAAGGGTGATAGAACAGATTGTGGGAACTACCGAGGCATCTCTCTTCTAGCTACAGCAGGTAAAATCCTTGCAATGATCCTCACAAATCACCTCCTACCTATCTCAGAAGACATCCTCCCTGAATCCCAAAATAGTTTCCGTCCTTCCAGGGGACAGGGGACATGATCTTTGCTGCACAACAGCTTCAAGAAAAATGCAGGGAGCAAAACTGACCTCTGTATATGGCGTTTATTGATCTGACTAAGGCCTTTGATACCCTGATAAATTTGTGAATATTTTGCGACTCCTCCATGACAACATGACGGCGACAATTTTGGACAACAATGGCTCTCAAAGTGATCCATTCAAAGTGGGATCAGGCATCAAACATGGATGTGTCATTGCTCCAACCTTATTTGCTATTTTCATTGCCATGATTCTACACGTTGTTGAGGGGAAACTTCCCACTGGCGTGGAAATCACATATCAAACAGATGGAAAGCTTTTTAATCTCAGTAGACTGAAAGCAAAAAGTAAGGTAATTACAACCTCTGTCATAGAACTTCAATATGCCGATGATAATGTAGTCTCCGCACATTCAGAGAAAGATCTTTAAACTATCCTAAATGTCTTTGCAGAAGCACATGAAAAGCTTGGCCTCTCGCTTAACATCAAAAAAACCAAAGTGCTTCATCAGCAAGAGCGAACCAATTCCTCTGTAGCACCATCAATCCAGCTTAATGGTGTGAAACTGGAGAATGTCAAACACTTTTTTTATCTTGGCAGCCATTTCTCTGTAAAAGCTAACATCGATGCTGAAATTCAGCATTGTCTGAGCTTTGCGAGTGCCCCATTCTCCCGAATGAAGCGTAGAGTGTTCGAGGATTGGGATGTTCGCAGGGAGACCAAAATGCTTATTTACAAAGCCACTGTACTACCGACCTTACTGTATGCCTGTGAAACATGGACCATCTATAAACACCACTCCCAACTTCTTGAAAGATTCTACCAATGCTGCCTCTGGAAAATTCTGCAATCACTTGGGAAGATAGGTGGGCTAATGTTAGCGTATTGAAAGAAGCAAACACCACCAGTGTTGAAACAATGATCCTCCAACATCAACTTCGCTGGACCGGCCATGTTGTTTGAATGCCTGATCACTGTCTTCCAAAGCAGCTACTTTACTTCCAACTTAAGGATGGAAAACAGAATTTCGGTGGACAGCAAAAGAAGTGTAAAGATGTTCTCAAAGCTAATCTAAAAAAATGTAACATGAGCATCGAGAACTGGTAAGCCTTGGCCCATGAGTGTCCCAATTGGAGGTCAGCCATTATCAAAGGTGCTATGGACTTTGAAGAAGCATGAGTACAGGGGGAAAGGGACAAACGAGCTAAGCGGAAGGCATGTCAAGCAGATCCTCTTCGTGACCATCTTCCATCTGGAAACCTATGTCCTCACTGTGAGAGGCTGTTTGGATCCAGAATTGGCCTGCACAGTCACTTACGGACCCACTGTTAAAGACCTCACCCTGGAAGACAATCTGGAAGTGATTGCCAATGAATGAAATGAATGAATATTCTGATGTTAGTAAGAATCTTAATTTTGTGTGGTGATGCATCATTATGGACTTGCTATAAGTTAGTATGCTTTGTAGATATAATAATGGATGGGAATTGCTTAAGACTTAAACTTTTAAGCAGATCAGAGAAATGAGAAGCATGAATGTAAAACAACTTTTCTGGATTCAGTATCTCCAATTTCACACTTTTACTAGTGTCCATTAGGGATGGAACCATTGGCCGGTGCCAGTTCAAAAGCATTCTGTTGACCTAACAAATTCATATTGATTCAAATTCATTCTTTGTCTTCAAGCCACTGCTTCTACTGATCCATTTTTCCCTTTGGAAAAAAATTGATATTAATATTGATATTTTAAACTAAATATCTATATTTTATATATTACATTTTGCCACCCTGGGCTTCTACTGAGAGAAAGGGCAGGATATAAATCTAATAAATAAATAAATGAAATATTGGTATTTTGAAATGAAATGTTGATAAATTAAAGGAAATATTGATAAATTGAAGGAAATAGCAATAAAATATTGTTTCCAAAAATAACTGTGGAAAATGGAGCTACTACTGCATCCATGAGTCCAGCCACTCATGGCAGTTGCAGGAGTATGTAGGGGCAAGCCACTCCATATACCAGCTTCACGCTGGTGCAGAGATCAGGCCCAGTGCTGGCCAGCTGCAAGAGCAGCTGGGGATCCAACAGATTCCGGGCCAGGTTAGCCCACCCTCATCCCATTTTGGGACTATCTGCCAGGCTTTGCCAGCAGGAATACTGCTGCTAATTGGAAGCCTGTACAGGGAGACTGATGCAACAGTCATTCTAGCCACAGCATGAGAGAAGCAAGTGGAGGGATGTCTCCACCCAATCCAAATCCCTCCCAGCCTGGTGTAAGAGGTTTGTGGATTTCAGCCTAAAGCAAAAATCTAGTAGTAGTCAGGCAATTTAAATCAAAATAGGAAGCGTTATTGCATAAAACTATCCCTGATTATGTTTGGAATTGCATACAATATTTTCAATGATTTCATTGCTGATGGTTTAGAAATAGCATAATTTAATAAAACAGTAACAAACAATAGTAATTATGAAGATGGTGTTCTAAATAACATAAAAGGTTAATAATATCTTGATGACCAAGAGTTCTGTGTTTGAATGTCATCACATTTTGAAAAGGTAGCATACCTTACACAATATGGTGAAACAGCATATTGATCTCTGTACAGATTTGAAAAAATGAAACAAACTTCAGTGTCAAGTTTCAGCTTTTCCAGCTGGATGAAAAGGTCTCTACCTTAGGTGTTCCTTTTGTATTGCTTTTAAACCTATTTTCAGTTGAGTTTTGTGCTGTTCTTAAAACTATTTTAGCCCCTTTTATTAGATGTCTGTAAATCACCTTGACATATATATGTAAAAGGATATTCATAAATAATTAATGTTAAGATATGAAATCAATAGTCAAAGCTAAAAGATATTTTTACAAACAAGAAAACTCTTCACAGACTAAAGAGTCTGACATTAAAGGTACACCAACACCAAAGATTAAGCATATCTTAAAGTTTAATTTTAGCCAAAAAGCAGCACACAAAAATTAAAATACAAAACAATAAAATAAAATTTCAATTACAAACAAATTGTATCAAGCAGTGATACATATTGATAAGAGCTTGTGGGGGCAGAAACACAAAATCAGGTCAAAGGGGCAATTAATCCAGTTGCCATACAATATATGATAGTAAAGGATGGTGTTTACCACGTGAAGGAAAGGGAAGAGGCTAAATGTGATCCACAGAGGAGAAAGTTCGAAAGCCTAGGCACCAACACAGGGGAGACCCAGTCTCGCATCCCAAACAGCTTTATTGACTTTAGACAATGGTGAGACATGGAACAGAATCCCTCTGAAGGCCTCAACAGGTAGGCAGTATCATATGGAAGTAAGTGGTTCTTCATATTCCCTTGCATGGATCCAAGCCATCCAAGGCTTTAAAGGTCAAAATCAGCACTTTGAATTGGGCTTTTAAATGGACGATGATCCAATGAAGCTCAAAAAGTATAGGAGTAATACTGCTCACAGCCGGAGTTCAATTCCAACGGAAGGAGGAAGTCGAATCTCTGGTAAAAGGGGTCGAGGTCCACTCAGCCTTCCATCCATCCATGGTTGGTAAAATGAGTACCCGGCATATGCTGGGGCGTAAAGAAAGGCCGGGGAAGGAACTGGCAATCCCACCCCCTATATACGGTCTGCCTAGTAAACATCGCAAGACGTCACCCTAAGAGTTGGAAACGACTCGCACTATAAGGGCGGGGACACCTTTACCTTTAATATTCTCCAACTAATCACCCATGATACCATCTGGCAACAGCACTCTGAACCAGTTGCAGTTTCCAGACACTCTTTAAAGGCAGCCTCACATATAGAGTGCCTTGCAATAGTCTAAGCTGTAAGTATGACAGTGGCCAAGTTAAAAGCAGAGAAACTATTTATACTGTACTGTACTTCAGTAAAGACTAAGCATTTCAGTTATCAAAGCACATAAGCAAATATCTTCTCTGACTGCAGTAAACTAGGCTATATGTGAAGTTCAACCATATCCCGTCCCCCATCATTTAAACGATATAAACTATAATTTTAGCAAATGAAGCAAAGAGCTAATCAAGTTTTGATTTGGTAATTACTTCTCAATTTGATTAGAGCTGGCAGCTAATCATCTCCAGAAATGTAAAGTCAATCTCTCACATTTGCAAATCAGAACCTTAGTGTAAAGAAATAGGAATGTACCATACATTCTCCAGCACTTTCCCTTTAAGTATGTCAGTGTTTTAACAATATCAGCCATTTTCACATTTTCATCAACAAACTGAAAAATGATGCAATGTAGTGAGGTTCTATAAAACAGCTATGAGAAACACTTTTTGAAGCACATAGTGTTAGAGTTAAAAGGGTGCACATGCCACATTAAGCAAATACAGTATAATTCAGAAATACAGCTCAGTTCATATAGACAATGATAATAGAAAGACAGGGCATATGGCAAAAATGAAAGGCTCAGTTATAGTTCAATTGTTTGTTCAATTCCATTTTAGAACACATAGAAAGCTGCATGTAATATATATCTAGAACAAAAAAAGAGATTGTTTTATTTTTTAAAAATCCAATTTTCAGAGTGTACATCTTCCCATGACAGTATATAAAACAATTAGTTAAATGAATAAATACAAGCAATTAGAAAAATACAGTAACAAACATTAAAAAATACCAGTACACAAAACTATAAACTATAAGACACAGATAAATAAAATTGCTCCAAGGCAGTCTGAAATGAGAAGTTTTGAAGGCTCTTCTAAAAGCCAACAAAAAGCCATATGTATTACAATGGAGGCTTGTCATTAGGGCAACATAGGGTGGCACTCTTCCACGCACACGCACACTCTCTCCCTCCCCTTCCCCCTCTCTCACCAACCCCTAACAGCAATGTACAAATCAGTTACTGAAGTCACTTGTATTGTGTTGCCTCAAGTCCATTATCTACCTCTGCCCCCTGCTGGCTGCTGCACATGCATCTCAAAGGGCTCTATCTCTGTTGACCTCCTCCTCTCTGTGCATATTCCAGGGTGGGATGGGAAGGGAAGCCTGTCTCTTTATGTAACAGACTCTCTAAGGTAGGGTGCCTGGAGGAATGGTCTGTCTTACTGCCTGGAATCTGTTATTAGCTTGGGTGGGGTAATTTCATATCTCAATGGAGTGTTGCCAGTGCTGCTCCCAATCAAGCCCAATGCTTGCTGCTGCCAGCACTTGCACAGTGAATCTGCCACAGAAGGCAGTGGTAACCACAGTTTCAGAACTGAGCAGCCATTTTCAGGAGCAAGCTGATTCCTTGAGAGAGTAAGTTATGCTGGGTCAATAACAACAATGTGGTAAAGATCAAGAGAGAGTCCCCCTACTCCAGCTTTCTGGGAATTCTGAAAGACAGAAAAGCTGGCAGTGACTGACTGACCTGAGCAGGGTGGGGTGCGGCAGGGCAGTCTGATGTGGCATTGCATGTGGCTTGGAGTATTTCCAGAAAAGGTTGTATGAGTAGAGAGATTTTCTTCCAACAACATGAATTTAAAGTAGGAGAGAAATTGGGGGGGGGGTCAGTTGTCCCATCCAAAAATTGTTCTCTTGATGATCTTGCAGGAGCATGTGAGATTTTCTGCATTCAGTGCTCTTGGCAGCCTTCGGGCTAAAATATGTGTGTGTTTTAACCTCCTAAAACCCAAGCTTGAGGGAATGAGAGAGAAGGGAGAGGAGAGGGACATACAGCAGTTGCAGTTGAGGGGTGAAATAAAATACAGAGACGTCAGCTTGGGTTGAACAAGGGCCACTTTATTTAAATTATAGTAAACAAAAACCCAATTTAAAGTGACCTGCAGAGGGAAACCTAGGTGCAGGAACTGTCTATAAGCAAGTAGCTTGCCACACAGCTCTCGGGCGACCAGCCCCTGCTGGGGCAAGGGCAAGCCCATCTGCTTACCCTTTACCCCAGCCACACCTTGCAGGTGAGTAGGAGGGCCTTCCCACATCATCCCCACCTGGGGCCATATAACCCCTGGGTAGATGAGGATAAGTTGGCCCCAGAAGCAGCCCATATCCTGCCCTTGAGCCGTAAAGCCCTGAGAGACAGGCCTCTGGAACCGCCAATCACCTCCAAAGGTGCCTAAGGGGGCCACCTAGCTGTCCTTACCTATTTCCCTTCCCGCACCTTCCCGCCACAAAAGGGGGACAAATCTCTATTTGGTTCCCCTTTACCCCACTGTCGAGAAACACCTCTCGCAGACATCCCTGCAGATGGCCCAAAATAAGTCGTTACCTGCGTGAGAGAGGTGAACGCCATGGGCCCTGTACAGTTCACCCTTCCAGTGCTGAATGCAGGGATGTGGAATGACCAACCCCCCATGCCCAAGAAGAGCCAACCAAATTTGCCGGTTGACCTTCTTCCGTGTGCAATCAATTCAAGCTGGATCCCATATGCCACACCATGTCTGACCACATCAGACGCACCAAAGGCCAATGCTGCCTTATCGCTTGGATGTCCTTACATGCCTGTAAGCTGACGGCCTTGCCCTGCTTCATGCCGCGGTCATTACCACTGAGGTGGATGACCATTGCCTGCGGAAATATCCGCACCACACCTTTCTGGAACAGAGCAGGTAGGAGCCACTCCCAATGCATTCCTTGCCGGTCAAGCCACTGTACAACAGCCCCTCTACTGAGGCCCAACTGCAAGCCCATGCTCGACTTCACGTCGTGCAGCAAAATAGGAAGGTAGGAGGGGCGGCTGGACTTAAATAGTCCTATAGTCCCCACCCCTTACGCTGCACGTCGCACTCACGTCACAGGCGTGACACGTGACATTGCCCCATTAAAAGATGGAGGCAGCGTCTTCACCCCCACCTGCATCCATGCCCCACTCGTCAGCTGCGTGGCGAGCGGGGCATCATATCCGGGGGCTGATTAATTCTATAAGGCTTTGGAGATCCCTCCCATTCCCTAGCTGGATTTCAGAATGGAGGGGAAAGCTGATGTTATTGTTCACTGACAGGAGGAATCGGGGAGGGAGGAGGGCAACAAAATGGATCTGTATGGCTAAAAACAGCAAATATGTAAAGGTGAGAACTTTTGCAAAGCCAAAACTCTGCACAACAAAAATCCTGTCTTTCATTGGTCTTTGTTATTTAAATGAATCTTAGTGAGTGTCTTGGAGATTACTAGGTTTCTCTGAAAGGACACTTGATAACTTTTACTTACATTGCCTTGCCTTCTTAAAAAAAATATGTGAATTCTTAAATGTTCTGAAATGAAATGTTTGGATCTAAGACTGTCTGGATGACACACTGACTCCAGACCCTTCCTCAAACCTGGAATCTCCAATCTCAGCCATAACAGAGTATGATAATGATTATTTACTGGTGTGATGTACTCTGCACTTGAACAGAAATGATTTTTTTCATGTTTGCAGGACCGAGCCATGTTCTACTATGTTCTGATGCACCCTGGCTCAAATGAAACTAATTATCTATCTAATATTTGTCTATTGGCTGAAATATTTTGTGCTTTATCTTTAGAATATTGCATTGATTTTTTGGGGGGGACTAGAAGCAAGTGTTCCTCACATTTTAAAATTTTTGTGTGCTTACGTTTTTGGCAGTAGATATGTAAACAATACATGAATTCAAACACTTAAAGCATGGTATGGCTTAATTTCTAAAGTATGGAATCAATCTTGTCTGGAAAACATACTTGAACCCTCTTACACAGAAGTTCTTCCCCTGTACATAAATGTGCAGAGAATGGGAGAGGACAGAATGTCATTGCCTTCTCACTGAAAAACATCATTTTATGTACAAAAGCCAATTGGACTAGCAGTTGAACATGTTGTTACTTCAACATTGACAGTTGGACAGCAAACTCCACCACACCTGAAGGCAACAGACTAGCTTAGGTAGGGATTGCATGGCAGGCCACACAGCATACACAGCTGTCTTCCAACACCTTCCCATTGGTGGGCTTGCAGATTTTCTCTTTGGGAAAACAAGGGTGAACTGTTCTCTCCAGGGTCTACTACAAACGTTTGGCAATGATAATGAGATGTAAGTTAGCCACATCTGAATCTGCCTCTTGACCTCTTGGTTCCAAAGATTTTCCAGAAAATGTGTGGAGTTGTACGCAAGCACCCTTTCCTTCTCTGCACACAATATGAGAACTGTAAATATACACAGAAAATTGTAGATGTTCCTTGGATTCTTTGTACTTAAATAAAAGCTATGTTCCTATCAATTTATATTGAACTAATAAGAATTTATAAATAGACCTAAAGAATACAAAATCCAGCCATTAATTTACAAACTAGAAGTAAAGCAGAAATATAAGTGAATGCTGTGAGGTATTTTTGTTTTAAATTATCACTTGGTATTTAAGATAGAACAGCTACAAATACCTGGGTGAAAAAAAAAGATATACATTTTAGTGAGGAAGCAGTATTATACAATTAGAAGTTATCGTGCAGTTACAAGTATTTCTCAGGTAGGGATCCATTTCTTCATTCATTATGATTCAGTATCATTTGAGTAGTGATGAAGCTAAAGTGTTCCTTAGCAGGATTCTGAAAGCTACGGTATAGCTTTTATTATTACTGATTTACATAGCTTATCCTAGACCTCAAAAAGAGAGGGCATCATTCCATACTTGGCTGAAGTGTTTGCATAGCATTTGTATACTGAATCAAGAAAAACATAATTAAACAATGCAGGATACAACAGAAATATCACAGTAGGAAAAAGTAGGCATAAGTATCTGATGACTTAGTACGCAAAGACCCCTCGCAGTGGTGAGTGGGCTTGCATGTTCCAATGAACTGTAAAAGCTAACATCGATGCTGAAATTCAGCATCGTCTGAGCTCTGCGGGTGCCGCATTCTCCCGAATGAAGCGTAGAGTGTTCGAGGATCGGGATATTCGCAGGGAGACCAAAATGCTTATTTACAAAGCCATTGTACTACCAACCTTACTGTATGCCTGTGAAACATGGACCATCTATAAACGCCACTCCCAACCTCTTGAAAGATTCCACCAACGCTGCCTCCGGAAAATTCTGCAAATCACTTGGGAAGATAGGCGGACTAATGTTAGCGTATTGGAAGAAGCTACTTTACTCCCAACTTAAGGATGGAAAACAGAATATAAGTGGACAGCAAAAGAGGTTTAAAGATGTTCTCAAAGCTAATCTAAAAAAATGTAATAAAAGCATCGAGAACTGGTAAGCCTTGGCCCATGAGCGTCCCAGTTGGAGGTCAGCCATAATCAAAGGTGCTATGGACTTTGAAGAAGCACGAGTACAGGGTGAACAAGGCAAACTAGCTAAGCGGAAGGCACATCAAGGAAATCCTCATTGTGACCATCTTCCATCTGGAATCTTATGTCCTCACTTTGGGAGGCTGTGTGGATCCAGAATTGGCCTCCACAGTCATGGACCCACTGTTAAAGACCTTACTCTGGAAGACAATTTTACTCAGCCTCGAGTGATCGCCAGTGAATGAGAGCAAAGAAACTTGTTCATATTTTCAGGACCCTTCACCACCACCACCACCACCCAGTGCAGTTTGAAATGATTTATTTTTACCCCAAGAAACAAAATGTATGAATATGCAGATTTTAGACTAGTGTCCAACATCAGTCCTTCCTGGATCACACAGATCACTGTTGTACATACTTTGCCGCCCTGGGCTCCCGCAGGGAGGAAGGGCGGGATATAAATCAACTAATAAATAAATAAAATAAATAAATAATACTTTAGTCACATCCAGGCTGAACTATGGCAACATACTATATGAGACCGCCTTTGAAGAATGTTCAGAAACATGGTACACAACATGGCAAGTGGTACACAATATTGCTGCTAGGGTATTGCTGGTCTTATTATTATTTAGCACATAGTATTCTATTAATATTCAATCTTCATTGGTTCCCAGTTTGTTTCTGAGCCCAGTTCAAATACTGGCTATTACCTTCAAAGCCCTAAACAGGCTATCACTTTTAAAGCCCTAAACAATGGGTCCAGGGTATCTAAACTATCACTTGCTCTTACATGATTATTCCGCCTGCCCATGAAGAGTATTAGGAGGGGCTATGCTCCACATTCCATTACCATCTGTGTGTGTACGGGGACTAGGAGAGGAGTGGATACATTGAACAGATCCTTCTCAGTTGTAGCACCCAGTATAAAACAGACTTGTCCTAGGCAGTCTGTGTACTACAGCCCTTTCTTTACTACCTTTTAGAATGTTAGTCCTGTTCCAATGAGCTTTTGATAATGGATTATTTGCTTTCCTAACTGATGATGGTGATTATATTACCACTGCTGCTGCTGGATGTGTGTGTGTTTAAATTGATGTTCATTTTATCTGGTTTATTATTAATTAATTACAACATTTACCTTTTTAATATATACAAATAATATAAATCTGAGGTCCCTTCCCTTTGTTAATGTTTCCTTCCTCATAAGGTGGCAAGGCTGGTTATCTTTCCCCCCACCTTGAAGAGATAGAGGTGAAGGAGAAAGTTGAAAAAGGGATGCTCTTTAAAATCAATGTGCTTTTCAAGGCACATAGCTCAGCACCTGAGCAGTTGAATAGAAAGTGGAGTGACCAAGACAGTAAGAGGAAAATGTGTTTGGGGAGAATTAATATGAGACGCTGAGGGGATAAAAAAAGAGTAGCTGGGGGAGGGCAGAGAAGGAAGGATGCCTCAGGAGTCAAGAGACAAAGAGAGAACAGAGTGAGTGTATGCATGACAGACAGTGAAAAAATACAGTGCCAGAGAGAGGGGAGAACACACATGCAAACACCACATATAGTAAAAGGAATCCTCTTGAAACTGCATTTTTTCATGTATCCTCTCTCCCTTCCCCAATCAAATCACACTGTGAAAATCATGGACCCAGTGCTTTCTAGCATTACTGGGTACAAAAACAGGAATCCAAGGCATGGACCCTTATGGATCCTCATAGTTTTTACAAGTGTTCCTCTAAAAATCACGATTGAATCATAGGTCAGCCCTGTGTCTACAAACATTGCTCTTAATTTGTTAGTAGCTCTGTTGTCATACTATAGAAGAAGAAAAAACATGAAGATCCATGCCTTGGATCAATATTTTTGTGGTGATGGTAAGCAACAGATTTGTGATTTTTTACTACCACTTATCAAGGCCCCTTGGAAAAGTATAGTGTGTGCACATGTATTGTCTCACTATCTCTTCTGTGGGGGGAGGTAGAGTGCTCTGTCAACATTCCAAATGTGCTTCTCAAGTTTGGTAACTCTTGAAATAAACCCTAGCATTTTGCTAATAAACTTAAAAGGCTATTCACTAGGCCTTGGACAGTTTTGGCACTGTTCCAAAGTATATACACATAAAATAATCTTGATGGCTGTGAATAATCTTCAGTTGTGATGACCATGAGTAAGCTTTAGCTACTCAGATAAGTTTTCCTTATTCCCTAAATTATTATAGTTAATAACAACCATGTTTTCCAGTCAAAAGTTGGGTATTTCATTTGAGTTGTCTGTAGCCGACAAGTTTACAAAATGTAACCAACTATAGGAATATTTATTCTGTATCATATGCAGATGTGGCATCTGTTAATTCACAAGTGTGAAGCTTGTTCCTGAATTTCTATTTCTTGAGAAAGAGAAAGATAATTACCCTTCATGGGTGAGATATTTGATTTATTCTACAGAGATTCATTTCATTTCACTGTAAATTAAACTGTTTAATTCAAGATTTTCAATACCTTCCATCTGAAGGGTAACTGGGGAAGGCCATGTGAAACCTGTCAAAGGAGAGACTTAGAACCTTCAGTGAACTGCACACATTAAATACCATTTGTAATTATTTTCAGAGGATGAGTTGTCACTTTCATATTATTTTATCCCCTTTTCTGCATCTGACCTCTTCTTTGTAGTAACAGGCATGTAATTTCCATGAAAATATTCTATAAGAATCTTTGTGTTGGATCCAAAGGGGTCCTTTCACATGCAAAAGTTGTCTGCCACCCAGGAAGGGCTGTTTAATACCTTGTGCAGAAGGACCGCTCATGAAAAGTGAAACTAAAGTCTGAAAATGAAACTAAATCTAAACACATAAAATAATTGTTCAAACAGAAGCACAAGACCTGCTATACCAATTTATAACAGGACTCTGTGATCCAATAATTCTAAAGGAAGTGCCCTTCTACTCAGAATTATTCAGTTCAGCTATGCCTTGCACAAACCATAATTTTCCCTTAAACAAGGATCTCAGACCATGAATTGATCTTGTTTTGGATTCTGGTTTAGTTTCCACATGAAAATGGAATGACAAACTTTGGTTTGCCTCAAATTGTAAGCAAATTAGGAATGTCTATTCTCTTTTCAGATATGGGGGATGGTGACAAGTCAATACATGAGCCTGATATTTACAGTTGCCCATTCCTGATTCTCCAAGCCATGGTATGGAATATCATCTAAATGCAACCTTTATCATTGAATCTCTCAGTGTTTGTTCTGAACGTTGTATCAACATTATCAGAATATAAATTCCTGTAAAAGCTGCTATAAATCTTTGCTTTTTTTATTTGGGGGCAAAAGTAAATAAATAGCAAAGCTGACATTTTTCACTTCTTTTTATAAGGAAATACCCAACCTTAAATTGCATTTGAATGCTGGTGAAGGTGTATGGCAGCTGAATTGCATATAAACAAAACATGATGGAATTAAATGTCACTTCAGTTTTGTTCAGATATAAGTGATTATTAGATTTTATTTATTTACTTATTTATAGTATTTATATTCTGCCTACATGCCAAAATGGCTTCTAAGTGATGAACAAGTATAAAATCAATTATAAAATTCATACATAATTAAATATACAGTAAAACAATTCCCATCAAAGCATTAAAAACATCCATAATTAAAATATACAATAAAACAAATCAATTAAAATGCATGGAAATTAAAGCAGTTAAAAACAATTAATGGTGTAATCAACTTGGTAGATACGCTGGGGCTTCAGGATGTGGTTAGTTCTATCCCTTGCTGTTTAACATCTACATGAAATTGGTGAGTGGAGTCATAAGGAGTTTTGGAGTGAGTTGTCATCAGTGTGTTATGACATACAGCTCTATTTCTCCTTTTTATCTTCTGCAGGTGAGGCAGTGAATTTACTTGGTTGTGATAATGGACTGGATGAGATCCAATAAACTGAAGCTTAAACCAGACAAGACTGATATACTGTTGGAGGGGGGGGTCCTCTGATTGGCTGTGAGTAGTGTGTGGTCTGCTGTAGATGGGGTCATCTCCTGTTTGTAGTTTGGGGGTTCTCCTGGAGCCATTGCTGTCACTTGAGGCTCAGGCAGAGTGCCTTCCATAAGCTTAGGTTGATAGCCCAACTATAACCCTATCTGGACAGAGATAACCTGGCTTCAGTAATCTATGCTCTAGTAATCTCAAGGTTGGATTATTGCAATGCACTTTATGTGGGGCTGCCTTTGAAAACAGTCTGAAAGGTTCAATAAGTGCAGAATGTGGCTGTACAACTGTTAATGGGTTTGGGGTGAACAGATCATATAACACCAATTATTTCCAATTATACTGGCTATATACTTCCTTACTAGGGGGAATTCAATCCACACTCACATTGACTGGAGAAAGAAAAAGGAACCATCTGCTCCAACAACCCATCCCTCCCTTTAATTTCCAAGGAGGACCCACCCTACAGTTTGAGAACAATTAGCGAAAGCTCATGGGTAGTTCTGTCATGATATAAAATCAGTGAGAAAGGGGCCAGATTACAACTATGAAAGGCAGGAATAGGATTGAATGGAATGGGGGAGGTAGTTATTAGACAGTAGCGTAGCTGCTAAGAACAGGGAGCACAAGACAGATAAAAGGGCTGACACAATACAGAATTAGTTTGAGATTGAGTCACAGTGTGCTGGTATGGCTCTGAAGAGCTGAGAGGAATTACTCCTACACCCACTAACCACAGTATCTGTTTAGATTTCAATGGACACATTTTCATTTGGATGCACACCCAGATGTGTTTCCCACTTAAGGCAGTGGACAGTACCCTCACTGGGATGCATATCTCATTTAAACTTAAAGTACTGTTGCGCGCCTCCCCAGTCTCCAAGCGGTGAGATTTCAGGGGTCCCTGCACTCCTCCAGGGTTTGGTTTCCTTTGGAAAGAAGGTCAGCGGAGACTGTGGTGTCTTTATGAAATATGGTTTATTTATTTACACACATTCCAACCTGAGCTTAGGATGGAGGGGTTCAAAGCATCAGCAGTCCAATATCCAGCTTTTCCATCTAGGTTGCAGGAGGCATCCTAAAGCCATGGTGCAGAGGGATAGCCTCTCTGCCTGCCTCCAGCACCAGCCATTCTCTAGACAATTCTAAAAACACTCAAAGCACAAACTTCTGCTAGCAACCGGGGGGGGGGGGGAGGCTCCCCTGAAGAGTTTCAATGACAAAAGGGTCTTCTAGGCCCATTCACCAGTTGCTGGGCAACTGATAGACCTATTCTCCTATCTGGCCACTCTATTAGCTTAACAAAAGAAGCTCCAGCAGAGCCAGCCCCTCACCCCAAGGCATAGGATTCCAAATCAGAGGCTGGAAAGGGGACCCACAGGGACCATCCATTCCAACCCCCATGCTCATAACAGTACCTAATCAAGAATGTATGAGGTATCTGTGGCATTTCATGGACATCCAAAATCACGGAGTGGAAATACAGAAAATAAAGAGCCAAGCTTTGGGGGGGGGGGTATGTTGCTTATATATATTTTTAACTGGATTAGAGATAACAAGGTATTGAAGAAGTAATAGGGGGTGTAGAAAGAGCAAAGAAAAGTAATGGGCATGCAACATATGTTGACAGGCAACACATCAGGGAGCATGCAGTGGAGTTTGCTGTGTGGGATAAAGTGGAGTCAAACAATAGGACAAAGTCCAGAAACTAATTTTTGGTGCTAGTGCTAGTGCAACAGGGCTTCCCCCTTTTCTCTCCCCATGTGTGTCTTGCATCAATCTACTTTGGAGGTTTGGGTAAAACCCCAGAACAGGGTTAGGGTTAGGGTTAGGCACAGGTGAAAGAGAGAAGTATATTGTTTTATTGGGCAAGGAGAAATACTTGCACTGATGGAACAATTGCTTAGCGCTATGATGAATAAAACTCACTAGAGTGAGGAGTAGTGTGCTCATCGGAAGGGGTACCTATGAACTCATGGTGAAATTACTTACAGATATCTTATGTGAAATGATTCCTAAATGGAATCAAAAAATAATTAATGAAATATACATGGAATAAGAAGGGAAGGATATGCATAATTTGCTGCCAGATACATTTCCTACAACCTCCGCCAGGATGCACACCTTAACATGGTGAGGGGGTTTGAGAGTGTTTAAGAAGCTGAAAGCAGTGTCGTCAGGAGTCTAGACCAAGAGGCTAGACTTCTAGCAGGGGCACTCACGACAGAATGTTCAAAGCTGAGACACCAGACTAAGACGCTTCCAAACTCAGAGGAAGGCAATGGTAAACCACCTCTGATAACTCTTACCATGAAAACCCTATGAACAGAGTATCCAAAATGCAACACAAGATAGTGCTGGAAGATGAGACCCCCAAGTCAGAAGGCACTCACCGAGCTACTGGGGAAGAACAAAGGACAAGTACGAGTAGTGCTGTGACTAATGATGCAGCTGGGTCAAAGCTGAAAGGAAGCCCAGAGGCAGATCTGCACAGATGCGAAAGGAGAGACCGGAGTTGTATGACACACACAATAGGAACATGCAATGTGAGAAACATGAACCAGGGAAAGTTAGAAATCATCAAGCAAGAAATGGAACATATCAGCATTACAATACTTGGCATGAGTGAATTAAAATGGACGGAAATGGGACATTTTCAATCAGGCAACTATAAAATACTTTATCCAGGAAATGAGAAATTAAGAAGAAACGGGGTTGCTTTAATAGTGAGAAGTGATGTAGAAAAAACAATTAAGAGCTATAACAAAAAGTCTGAGCGAGTGATATCAATGAGATTTAACAGGAAACCTATTAACATAACCATCATCCAAGTCTACGCTCCAACGGCAAATGCAGCAGAAGAGGAATTGGAGAGATTTTCCACAGAAGTACAGGAAGATATTGATCACATACCAAAGCAAGATGTGCTGATAATCATGAGAGAGTGGGATGCAAAAGTAGGGAACAAAGAACAACTAGGAACTGTGGGGAAATTAGGAGATAGAAATGAAGTGGGAGAAAGCCTTATTGAATTCTGTGAAGCCAATAATTTGTTTCTTACAAACACATTTTTTGAGCAACCGAAAAGATGACTGTACACGTGGACGTCACCAAATGGTCAATATAGAAATCAAATTGATTATATAATTGGTAGCAGAAGATGGAGAAGTTTCATATTTTCTCCAAAAACAAGACTAGGAGCAGACTGTCATACAGATCATGAACTGGTCATATCAAAAATCAGAGTAAAGCTAAAGACCAACAAAGCAATCATAATGCCAAAATGCAATTTAAATAACATCCCAGAAGAATATAAAGATCAAATAAGGAACAGAGGTGAGGCTTTCAACTTAGTTGACAGAGAACCAGCAGAACTATGGAACTATGAGGTCAGAGACATTATCAGGGAAGAATGCAAAAAGATAATACCTCTCATTAAAAAGAGAGAAAGACCTTGATGGATGACTGAAGAAACTCTTAAAATGGTTAAAGAGAGAAGGAAAGCAAAAGCAAAAGGAGATAGAAACACGGTCAGAACTCTAAATGCATCAATACAGCAACTAGTACATAGCGACAAAGAGACCTATTACAATAGTTATTGTATAGAAATAGAAGAAGACAACAAAAAGGGTAGAACAAGAGCCCTGTTCCAAAAGATTAGAGAAATGAAATGAAAATTTAAACCAAGGGTAGGGATGTTGAATAATCAGTAGGGGAACACACTGACTGACCGAGATGAAATAAAGGGAAAATGGAAGGATTATCAATACGTTGACACAGTCACTCACCAAAATGCAGACAACAGTCAAGAAATCAGAAGAAGACTAGGACTTGGGAGGGCATCTATAAGAGAACTAGAAAAGGTCCTCAAATTCAAAGATGTATCAATGAATACTAAAGTCAGGATCATTCAGTCCATGGTATTCCCCATCTCTATGTATGGAAGTGAAAGTTGGACAGTGAAAAAAGCGGATAAGAGAAAAATCAACTCTCAGAATCATAGAATAGTAGAGTTGGAAGGGGCCTATAAAGCCATCAAGTCCAACCCCCTGCTCAATGCAGGAATCCAAAGCAAAGCATTCCTGACGGATGGCTGTCCAGCTGCCTCTTGAATGCCTCCAGTGTTGGAGAGCCCGCTACCTCTGTAGGTAATTGGTTCCATTGTCTATGGCTCTAACAGTTAGGAAGTTTTTCCTGCTGTCCAGTTGAAATCTGGCTTCCTGCAAGTGGAGCCCATTATTCCGTGTCCTGCACTATGGGACAACCGAGAAGAGATCCCGGCTCTCTTCTATGTGACAACTTTTCATGTACTTGAAGTGTGCTATCATATTTTCCCTCAGTCTTCTCTTCTCCAGGCTAAATATGCACAGTTCTTTCAGTCTCTCCTCATAGGGCTTTGTTTCCAGCCCCGATCCTTGTTGCCCTCTTCTGAACCTGTTCTAGTTTATCTGCATCCTTCTTGAAGTGCGGAGACCAGAACTGGATGCAGTATTCAAGATGAGGCCTAACCAGTGCTGAATAGAGGGGAACTAATACTTCACATGATTTGGAAACTATACTTCTGTTAATGCAGTCTAATATAGGATTTGCCTTTTTTGCAGCCACATCACATTGTTGGCTCATATTGTGGTCAATGACAATCCCAAGATCCTTCGCACATGTCATACTGCTGAGCCAAGTATCCCCCATCTTATAACTGTGCACTTGGTTTCTTTTTCCCAAGTGTAGAACTTTGCATTTATCCCTGTTGAATTTCATTCTGTTGTTTTCAGCCCAGTGCTCCAGCCTATCAAGGTCCCTTTGAATTTTGTTTCTGTCTTGTTTTGTTTTAATATATTTTAAGCTCTGTTTGTATGATGTTTTGAAGTGTTTTTACTGCTTTTGTTTGCCACCCTGGGCTCCTGCTGGGAGGAAAGGCGGGATATATATTAAATAATAAATAAATAAAATAAATAAAAAATAAGTTGTGATCAACTTTAAGGCACATAACAACAACAACAAAATCATTTCCTACAAAGTGCTGTCCCAGGAAGCTGTTCCAGGTGGTCCGAAGCCTGGTCGGTCCAGTCGCTCAGGAACCCCTGGAACATTCTAAGGCTTCCTGTGACAAATTGGCAAAGCACTTTGCGGATAAAGCCTAAAGAACTCGATTCCGTACGCCGTGGATGCGGTAGATGATCCTGAGTTGGCCAGCTGCAATCCGGTTTCATGGGATCTGTTTCGGCCTCTTCCTTCTGAGGATGTGGACAAGGTACTTTCAACTGTAAAGCCTACCACCTGTCTCACTGATCCTGGCCCATCATGGTTCCTTGTGAACTGTAAAGAAAGATTGGGCGAAGGGATTAGGGCGGTGGTAAATGCATCCTTGAAGGAGGGTGTAATGCCACCGGCCCTCAAGGAGGCAATTGTAAGACCTATCTTGAAAAAGTCCTCCTTGGATCCCCAAGTTTTGAACAACTTTCGCCCTATTTCGAATTTACCATTCTTGGGCAAGATCATTGAGCGAGTGGTGGCAAATCAGCTTACAGCACACTTGGAGGAAACGGATTATTTGGATCCATACCAATCGGGTTTCAGGACTGGACATGGTACTGAAACAGCCTTGGTCGCTTTGGTTGATGATATGAGGAGGGCTATGGATAGGGGAGAATTCACCTTCCTTGTCCTCCTGGATCTCTCAGCGGCTTTTGATACCGTTGACCACGGTATCCTGTTAGATCGCCTGGGAGGGTTGGGAATAGGAGGCACTGTTTTACAGTGGTTCCATTCCTTTCTCTCTGACAGGCATCAACAGGTAGCATTGGGGGATGAGATTTCAGACCCTTGGCCTCTCACTTGTGGAGTGCCACAGGGTTCTATTCTCTCTCCCATGCTATTTAACATCTATTTAAAACTGCTGGGTGGTATCATCAGGAGATTTGGGCTGCGGTGTCACCAATATGCTGATGACACGCAGCTCTATCTCTCGTTTAAATCTTCACCGGAGTTGGCTGTAGAGACCTTGTCCAAGTGCCTGGAATCCGTGAGTGGATGGATGGGAAGAAACAGGCTGAAGCTCAATCCTGATAAAACCGAGGTACTGCTTGTGGGTGACAGGGGAAAGTTGGGTATTGTTGACCTGGAACTCAATGGGGTAAGATTGCCCCTGAAGGATCAGGTCCGCAGCCTCGGGGTTATTCTTGACTCTAAGCTGTCCATGGAGGCTCAGATTTCGGCAGTGAGCCGGGCAGCTTGGTATCAGTTACACCTGATACGGAGGCTGCAACCCTACCTCCCTGCTCATCAGCTCCCACTGGTAGTGCATGCACTGGTCACCTCTCGACTGGACTACTGCAATGCGCTCTACGTGGGGCTACCCTTGAAAACGACCCGGAAACTACAGCTGGTACAAAATGCGGCGGCCCGTTTACTTACAAATAGCCCCCGCCGTGATTACATTACGCCGGTGTTAGTTCATCTACACTGGCTTCCAGTTGCTTTCCGGGCCCAATTCAAGGTGCTGGTATTAACCTTTAAAGCCCTATACGGTCTCGGCCCAGTTTACCTGAAGGAGCACCTCCAGTACCACCAACTTAGCCGCCTGACTAGATCAGCCACGCAGGGCCTTCTCTCAGTACCACCAACGAAAACAGCTAGGTTGGTGGGAACTAGGGAGAGGGCATTTTCAGTGGCGGCCCCCACTCTCTGGAACTCCCTCCCATTTGATCTTCGCCATGCCCCTTCCCTGGATGCATTCCGCCGAGCATTAAAAACCTGGCTCTTTGGACAGGCCTTCGGGACCTCCGGGGTGGGCTAAGCTTTTATCACTATTACTGAATGCCCGTTGTTTACATACTGTTTTATGCTGTAATTTAATCCTTTATTGTCTTGCTATGTATTTTAAATCGTATTTTAAATTGTATTTTACTGGAACTTAATTGTGTACGTCGCCTAGAGTGGCCTTGGCCAGATAGGCGACACAAAAATTAAATTATTATTATTATTTAAGTTTGTACAATTTCTCTGGGAAACAGATGGCTTTCCCCAGCTTCAGTTCTATGGTGAGAAAACAAAGATGGGAGAGTAACTAAAATATAAAGAAAGGAGACCATGTGGAGAAAAACACAAGGAAGCAACTATGGGGAGTGGGCAAAATAGTACAAATGTTCCTTAGAGTCTCCCATTCCTTTACTTTTTTTACCCAGAAGCTAGTAATTTTTTCCTGTCCAACATGCAATCATCATATCATTTTACAGTCCTACAGGTTTGCCCAATCCCTGTAGCCTCCTCAGTTTTATTTCAGCCATTCATCTTGTTCTCCCTAGTGCAGGGATGGGGACCTGTGGTGTTCCAAATGGCAACTTCCATCAGTCTGGGCACTGGACAGGGTGGCAGCGGCTAACTGAAGTTGGAGTCCAATATTATCTGGAGGGCCACAGGCTAATAAGTCACTATTTCTATCCTCTTGCTCCTCCTATACAAAAAAAAAATCAATTCCATTATATTCTGCCACAGCCACATAATGGAATCTGTGAATGACAAGAGAATTTATTTCCATATTGGCATTGCTGTTGCATCTTGTGCTCCCCCTGGGCATTCTATGTATAACAATATGTGAACATAAACTTATTTAATATTTACATAGCACTATAGCCAAGTTTAGTGTTTCCTCCGAGCTTTAGAGGATAGGATTGGGACCTGAAAAACCAAAGTATATGGACCTTATTGTTGTGAATACAATGTATGAGATTGTACATCATTTTTACTGCTCACATGGCATACAAGTTAAGACAGGGGTCTTAGCTTAGAATTTTTGGAGCGTGAGTGAATTTTTAAGAGTTATAATTAGGCTTTTTACTATACACTATATATATACACACACACAAGAGAGAGACAGAGACAGAGAGAGAACGAAAGATGTGTGAATAAGGGGGGGGAAGAGAAAAGTATTAGGAATGTACATTTAGAAGCTGTTTCAAAAACGTAAGTGACTGGAAAAATTAAAAGGATTCCCATTAAAGGTTTTTCAGAATTGGATTGTTCCTGCCATAATTTTTCATATTACATATGTTTTTGTATGTTTTTGTAAATTAGCTAATTCCTTTGGGAAAAACAATATTTAAATAAAAAGTAGCTCCTCTCTCAAATTGTAGACAACACTCCCAGAATGACAAATTTTCTATAGCAGACTTCTTCACTGGTCACACAGTAGCTTTGAGCTTAAAATCCCCCAAGGAATCTGATATTCACAGATAATGGATCTGGCAGCCAGTTTTACTGTTGGCAGCACACTGACATTTTATAATCAGACAAGCTAAACATACTTCTATAATAAGAATGAAATACCCCTTCAGGAATAAACTTAATTTTGCATTATGCTATTCAAGGAAAGTATTATCACATACAAAGTTAATTGCACAAAGAGTAATGTTAATAAGATTTCCAGTATGGAAATCTGTATAGCAGAGTGTTAGGAGACCCAATCATCCTTGGAACTGTTATATTTGTAGTAGACTTCAGGTCATTTCTGGCACCTTTTGAAGTGTGGACTTGCTGGAAAGGAGCTTAACCTTTATCACAATTCCATATAGGTATTCAGCCAGGAGGATAAACTACTTTGTCCTTGTCATTACTGGAACCAAACTATCTACACTAATCCTCTATCAGCCTAAGACTTACTGAACATTTTCTTCCTTAATATCTAGTGTTTTTACATATAGTTTGATGGTTAGCATATCCATTAGATGGTTTTGTTGAATTTATGTCTACACTAACCCACCCAGAACCAAAGGTTTAGTATAGTGCATATTATTATGATATTATTATTATGAAAAAACATACAACCATAATAATACATATAAGAAAATATTAGGGAAAAACCTTTATGCACAAAGCAACATCCATCCAAACTGCTGTTATGCTTGAAAAGGTTAAAAGGCTGTGACTATATGTAAAATAATATCCTTGTTAATATTCTTTCTAAATAGAGTACGTGTTTCAGAGCTCATACACATTAAATTTCAAGATTACCCTAAGAATATTTTCAAATGTATGTATTAGGGTTGCCAGGTCAGAAGCTGTTAGCTCATGTTTAGCAGAGTCATTCCACAGGTTGGGAATGGGTTAAAATGTTAACAATTAGTGAAGGACACACAGCTGCACAAGATCACAGGGGCTGGCTATAAATTACGTACAGATAGAGCCAGGCTGTGTGAGGGGAAGTAGTAGGAGCGTCTTATGTTGGTGATTGTATTTGTTGACTGCACTTTGATAAAGATATATGTTACTGGCATGAAGCTGGACTGTGTCAGAGCATTTCATTCCTGTTCGCCGACTTACTTGCACCGTTTTGGCTGTGATCCTCTGTGTCCTGTGCAGCAAGCTAATTCTGCCTTGCTGGGGCGGAGCACAAGAGCTCAACAAAGGGTTATGGGCCCAGCCATCGCAGCTGAAACAACGATCTTGTGAGGCTGTGCAGCAGGCAGAGCATTAGAAAGTGCAACAGAACTAAACAGCCGAGAAGGGTGAGAAGGATGGCAGTGTTTGGAAGCGCGTCTTTTCCCTTGGAGAGGCTGGGGAGCACCAACTACTCCTACTGGAAGGTAAAGATTGAAATGTTACTGGTGAAGGAGGGCGTGTGGCACACAGTTGCGGAAGACCCCCCAGCAGCCCCACCGGCAGAGTGGATAAGAGCAGCAGAGAAAGCAAAAGCTCTGCTTATCCTAGCTCTGGAGAATGAACAGTTAATACATGTCAGAGGCTTAAACACAGCAAAGGAAGTTTGGAATGTTTTACGTGCTGTACATGTGAGAAAAACTGCAGGCTCTAAAGTTTTACTTGCTAAAAGACTGTACCAGACCCGTTACAAAGAAGGAGAGTCCATGCAGAGGCATTTACAGAACTTACAACGTTTGTTTGCCGAACTGTAAGAAATGGACATGCAGCATACACAGGAACAGATGGCATATATTACGCTGTCTACTCTCAATGATTCCTGGGAAGGAGTGATAAGTGCATTGGAAAGTCTCCCGGACGAGGACCTCAGTATGACGTACATCACAAACAAACTACTTCAAGAAGCAGAATGCCGACAAGAGAAAAGTAAACAGAGCAACAAAGAAAACCCAGAGCGGAATGCGCATGGACCGATGGCGTATGGAGTTAAACGTTGCTATGGATGCGGCTCCACAACCCATCTACGCAGACAATGCCAAGCCGAGACGAAAAGAAGATTGCAACAAAGTGAGAAAGACCCGTTTAAAGTGAATGTCGTTGGCACAAAAGACAAGGACAATGAACTAAATAACACATCCTGGGCTGTCGACTCGGGAGCAAGTCATTTCCTAGTAAATAATGAGAAACAGTTTAAAAACCTAACCCCAACAAAGAACCAGAACGTTTACTTGGCGGATGGAAGCTGTCACGAAGTTGAAGGGGTAGGAGTGATATATTTAAAATGTTTAAAAACGCTAGTTACAAATGTGCTTTATGTTCCCAGTATGGACAGAAATATTATGTCTGTAGCCAAGTTAAATGCTATAAATTATGTTGTTCACTTTGACAAAGGGAAATGCACAATATCTAAAGGGAATAAGATTTGTGTGATAGGAAAGTTCAAAGAAGCCTTGTTCATAGTAAATGATGAAGCCCCACAATGTGTAAACACAGTAAGAAACAAACAAATGCATGAAAAATGTATACATTTGTATCATAGAAGATTGGGACATGTAAATTATGCTACTCTACTAAAAACAATGAATCATAGTGCAGACTTACAGTTTAAACCTTGTTTTTTTTTTTTTTCAATAATTTTTATTCAGATTTTCATAAAACATACAAGACAAAATCATAAAACATTCAAAGACAAAAAACAAAATCAAAAATAGTTAAACAAAAAGAAAAAAAGAAAAGAAGAAGAAAAAAAAAAACAAAAATAAAAAATAAAGAGTAAAATATTGACTTCCCATTTGTCAAAGATCAAATCAGTTATAAGTCTATAATATATAGCAATCCTGTCTCTTAAGTCATATTATAAAATCACTTTCCTCCAGTAGTTATCTTACTTAATCATCAAATCTCATAAACATTACTTTATTCTTTCCACAAAAAGTCAAAGAGAGGTTTCAATTCTTTAAGAAATATATCTATCAATTTTTTTTTCCAGATAAGCATATCGATTAATCCATCTCATTACTAATTATGATAATCTTATTGTCATAACCATAGTCAAAATAAACATTTCAATTAATCCATCACATCAGAATCTGTTAGGTTCAGTAATTTCAGTAGCCATTGTTCTATTATCTCTATTAGTTCCATTTTCCATCTTCCATCTTCAGTAGTCTTGTTAAGTCCAGTAATTTCAATATCCAATCTTCCATTATCAGTATTCCATAATAATCTTGCTGTCAAAGCCATAGTCATATAATAAGAGTCTGATGGGAATTACCTCTATCCCAAATATTTTCTTGCCATCCATTCTGAATAAGTTGCTGAAATACTGCTGTAAAATCATATCTCTGTTCTTTTTTTCAAAATACACTGGGTCATCTCTTAAAAGTTTTTCCATTGTCACATGGCTGCAGTTAATTCCATAGATTTTCTCTATATTGGGCTCCATCACATCATTCCAGTCCAGAAGATAATCCATGCCATTGATAACTTTATCTCTAGAATCTTCATTAATTTCTTCAGAGATAACATTAAGTTCCAAACAATAGATTTTATTTCTAAAGTCCATAGACTCCAAATCTTGTTCCTGTTCCACGTTTGTTCCAATCTCCAGGGTCTCCTCTCTCACAGGGACCCCTATTCCAATCTCCGGGGTCTCCTCTCTCACAGGGACCCCTTCCAGGGTCACCTCTCTCACAGGGACCCTTATATCTTTAATCTCCTGCTTCATTTTACTCAATTCAATTTTCGTTATCTCAATCTCATTCATTATTCTCTGAAACATAGTTATTTCCAGATTCTCAGCCACTTTCTTAATTGCCATTTTAAAAGAAAAATATAGGAAAACCACTTCTTATTTCAGCAACAATTGGGTTAATACTCCAAACTTGGTGACATCACAGTATAAACAGAGCAGACAGCCTTATCTCTCCAATAGTTAAGTAAACAAAATGCAGTTCCCAGGATCGAAGCAATTAATGGCAATCGTCAAGAAACAGATTCGTCAAAATAAAATAGACCAAAAAGAGAGTAGTCTCAAAACAGTATAATATTTTTCAAAATAAAAATCTGGAATAGAAATCCCTCTTCTGTGTGTATCTTTAGAATGCAAATCCAGGACAGCTTTTTGCAACAAAAACAGAGATAAGCTATTAATTAGTGCGTAGCAGAGAGAAGTTACGGCTCCCCAGTGAGATGTCAAAAACCGATCAATCTGGCAAATCTCTTTTAAACAGCAACAATTTAAGTCAAGTAAAAGAAAAATATAGAAAGAAGGGTGCTTGCCTGTTAGTGCGTTCTCTCTTAGAAGATAAGATGAACTTTCGCTTTAACAGATAGAGCTTGCTGTTGAAAATCCGTCCCACCTTCGTCGGCTGGACCTCGTCCCATAAATTAATGAGATCTGGTCGTCCCAACAAAAATAGGCTTTGAGGTTAATCTCTTCGTTTCTCCCTACCCGGGAGAAGTTTAATCAGTCAAAAAAAAAAGAAAAAACTGACTGATATATCTGAATAAGCTTCTTTTGAGGCAGGAGCCCGTCTCAAAAGCAGGCACAGGCTAAGTCACCCTTCCCGGAAGTCACTTACAGTTTAAACCTTGTAAGCAGTATGAGGACTGTGATGTTTGCAGTGAATGGAAATCAACTGCAGCTCCCATACACAAAGAAAGGCTAATTAGCACGCAACGGCCATTTCAGTTAATCCACATGGATCTGGCCGGTCCCTTTAAACAGTCAAAAGGAAATGCAAAGTTTTATTTTGTGTTGGTCAATGACTATTCGAAATACGCGTTTGTTTACCTATTGAAAAACAAAGCCGAAGCCGCAGGGAAGCTTCAACATTTTGTTGAATGGGTAAAGGCGAGATTCAAAACCAGGATAGCTACACTCAGGTCAGATAGAGGAGGGGAATTTCTCTCCTCAACTCTGCAAAATTATCTTTACAGGAAAGGGGTAAAACACGAATTAACAGCTCCTTTTTCACCCCATCAGAACGGGGTGGCAGAGATTTATAACAAATATTTGCAAAACACCGTGAGAGCGATGTTAGGAGACTCTAAACTTACCATGGATTTCTGGGGTGAATGTGCAATTTATGCTAATTTTCTGTTGAACAGGGTATATAAAAGTACTGTGGATTGTACACCTTATGAAAAGATGTTTAACAGAAAGCCTTATCTCAATCATGTAAAGAAATTTGGAGCAATATGTTGGGCATATATTCCCAAACCTCAACGTAAAGGCAAACAAGGTCCGAGAGCGTTAAAGGGTTACTATCTCGGCTTTGAGGGGGCATATCACAGAGTCGGGTTAATGAAAGAAAAATGTTTACTTGTGTGTAGAAGTGTTAAAATGCAGGAGCAAGACTGGGAAGACAGTACACAACATGTAGAAATACATATAGATAGCACACAAAATAAGCAACAGGAAATAAACATTAAACCTGATCCCCAGGAAGAGAGGGGAGGGAGAATTGTAAAAACTGCAGAAACTGAAGTAAAACAAGAGGCAGAGGATAAGACAGAAGAAAGTCAGAGTGTGAATGCATTGGAGACAGAAGAAAGTCAGAGTGTGAATGCATTAGAACAAAGCATAGAACAGACAGAAGAAACTATAGATGAACCAGCACCCATCCTAAGGAGATCACAAAGATCAAATCTGGGACGACCTCCAGATAGATTCAAAGTTGCTACTGTAAAAGCAAAACAGAAACCCAAAACACCAGCAGTAAATCAGGATGGGGAAGATGACTGGACAGAACAAGATTATAAAATGTGGTTTGCAATGCTAGACGGAAGCAGGGCTGATATGGAACAATTTGATGACCTGATAATCGACTGTATATAAGTAAACTAAGTATGATTGGAAACTGTAAAACTATGAAGTAAATGTGACATGAAATGAAGACTGCATGTATTCAAACTGTATTACTTATGAGTAACAAAACAACTGAAAAAGTAAAATGTAAATGTACAATGTAAAATGGATTATGTAAAATGTAAAACACAAAACAAAATGTAAAACTGGAACAACAGAGCAACAGCAACACCCAACATGTGAAATGAGGTGGGGGCTGTTAGCTCATGTTTAGCTGAGTCATTCCACAGGTTGGGAATGGGTTAAAATGTTAACAATTAGTGAAGGACACACAGCTGCACAAGATCACAGGGGCTGGCTATAAATTACGTACAGATAGAGCCAGGCTGTGTGGGGGGAAGTAGTAGGAGCGTCTTATGTTGGTGATTGTATTTGTTGACTGCACTTTGATAAAGATATATGTTACTGGCACGAAGCTGGACTGTGTCAGAGGATTTCATTCCTGTTCGCCGACTTACTTGCACCGTTTTGGCTGTGATCCTCTGCGTCCTGTGCAGCAAGCTAATTCTGCCTTGCTGGGGTGGGGCACAAGAGCTCAACAGAAGCATCCCAAGCCTTGAGATTACAGGGGTGGACCCTAGTGATGTCACAAGGCTGGAGCCCTAATATGTCATTAAACATGATATGTTAAGCATTAACCACAGTTGCTTGGAGCATACCACTCAAACAACAACAAAAAACCCAGTTGGAAACGAAGATAGAAATCTTAGCTAAATGAGTGTGTTCCCAGACACGGGTGTAGTCATCCAGGGTCTAAAGGGGTCTTAGACCCCTTACGTTTTTGGAGCGGGGTCTCAACCTCACTCCCCATATGCTCAGAGGCACGTTACCAAATTCTTCCAAACTACACAGGAAGTGGATTGGACTGTGAAAGACCAACCCAAATTGTATTTGCATTTTGACAAATGTGTAGGGCAGAGAGGACCTGGTGCATTAACTATAGCTGCCCAATTTCCCTGTTTTTTAAAGTTTCGTAGAAATATCTGTTAGCTATAGGTACGTTCTTAAACCACAAGGTTTTTTGAGAGTGAATTTCTCTGCTTTTTAATCCAGGAGGTAAGAAATGGGATCCTGTGCAAGTCTGCTGAGAGTGGATTGATCATTTGCATGCTTATCATTTCAGGTCAGTAATAGGATTACAGGTACTCTGTGAACACAGCTGATTTTTAATTAATTTCAACAAATTATGAGAACTCTGACAGAAAAAAGGCCAAAAGGGGTCTTTCTCTCTCTCTCTCTTTTTACACTTTGAACTCTCTATTCTCTCTGACTGTTTTGTGTATCATCAGGATTTAGATGGTTGTAAAGCAAGTGTTTCTGAGTTCAGGACTGTAAGTTTTGTTAAGGGTTTATTTTGAAATGAGCTTATGGGAAGTATCAGAATGGCATGGGGGTTATTTTCAATTTAACATTGCGGAATGCGAAAAATCCATGCTGACTGTAGTATACAGCCACTCTTGTGGCTGTATAATTTATAGTGCAATCCTATGCATGTTTACTCAGAAGCAAGTTCCAGTGCATTCAATGGGGCTTACTCAAAGAGGGAAGTATGCACAGGAGTGCAAACTCAAATGGTAAGAATTTCACTCATCCAACCCAAAATTCAGAATCACCCTTTTAAGCTGTTTTGCAGCTGTTTTATACTTGTGTTGTGGTTATTGGATTTTAATTGGCGTTATTTCTTGTTGTGACCTGCCTTGGTTTCCAGCCTACCTCACAGGATTGCTGGAAAGATTTCATATCTGCACACATACCCTATATAATAGTTTGTTTTCAAAACCAGTTGGTCATTGCAGAACATTTTTTTTAAAAAAATAATCAGCATTACTTTCCTTCCAAATAAAAGCATTAACCTTGGATGAAGGGCACATAATAAATTTTATTCTAATAATAATTCTAAGAAAGCCCTGCCTAGTTGCTTTTTTTAAAAAAAGAGGGGGATTGCAGGGGGAGAGATTAACAACTCAGTCCTTTGCTACGTTCACTCAAAAGTCCCATTGATTTGCAGCACAATCCTAACCATGTCTACTCAAAAGTCAGTCCTACTGAATTCAAGGGGGAGGGTTTCTTCCAGCTATGTGGAATTAGCATTGCAGTTTTACTCCCAGAAAAGTGGGTACAGGATTAAAGCTTCATATTGGGAAGGTTTTCAAAACAGGCTATGAGTTAGACAAATAAACTGCCCTCTTCAACAGCCCAGTAAAATTTAAACTTGCTTGACTCCTTATAATTAGAAAAGTATAACATATTGTAGTGGCATCATGAGCTGCAGCATGTACACTTTTTCAAACTTCTGTTCAAAAATTATCTGAAAGATAAAATGTATGATATGCTATTTTGCAATTAATTAAAAAACTACATGTACACTTTTATTATAATCATAATAACTGAAATTGTTTACTGTGCATGCCTACCAAGATCCTGCTGTGATCTTAAATTCTAGATTTCCTGGCATATTATGGTAGAAAGGCAATATTGTTGCTGCTGAAAGTTATACACTCACTCAACTTATGATGTGCAGTCAAACGGGAAAAGGAAAGTGTTTTCAGGATTCGCAATGGGTTCTAGCTATTGCCTGGAAATCATCATATCTGTTGTCAATCACAACCCTGACTTCACTTATTGGCTAAAAACCTGAAAGGGCAGGAATTAGAGCAGCCAACTTCTAACAGAAGTTGTGGGGTGGGCAGCTGACATTTTGCTCCATATCTATTGAACCAGACCACCTAGAAAAAAATAAAGCTAAGAGTCCAGGGATTGTGGTGACTCACCTGGAGACCCAGAGAGGACCCCTAAAAACCAGAGTCTGTGGGTGAAAACTGGAGACCTGTCAACCCTAGTATGTATTGTGCTGTTAATGTGCTAATAAAAGTATTTTCAGATCTATGAATGTTCAATCTACCAGCATTTTTGTTGTTGAACATAGAGAACAGAGCATTTTACTTCCCTTAACATATTACAAAGAACAATAGCAACTATGCACAAGACTGATTCATAGGATTGCCATAAGTCATAATTGACCTGAAGGCACATAACAACAACAAGAAGACCCTAGGGCTTTTGTAGAAATGTGTGGAATTTATTATGTAAATTGGATACTTCCCATTCATAAATTTAGAGTTAAGCACTTAAATCAATTTAGCATTAGTGTTGGTTCTGAAGTTTGTTAACTGTAAATATTATCACTTGCCAAAGCCAAAGCCCCTACCAAAATGTGGGTCCACCATATAATGACTTCATTTGGTACTAGTCTTCTTGCGGCTAGTCCTCCCTTTATGACCTCAAAAACCTGGAAAGGCAGCTGTGGGTCATGCTGGTAGCAGCAGCCTCATAGTCCAAGCTAGACCCTTCCCAGCACGCCCTCCTGCTGTCAGATCTCAGCATGGAGGGGGGTTGTGCCTACATTAAATTGAGGAGGTCCAAGAGTGATCAGAGGTGCAGGGGTCTGACTGTGATATTATCCCCTTCCTCAGTACAGAACCTCTGCCCTGTGCGGGCTTTAAAGTTTTTCTAGGGGATAGGGGATCAGGGTGAGGATATTAGTTTATTCACGAAGGGGGGACTCCCCTCACGAAGTATCGGTTTTGGGAGCTCAGAAAATGGGCCTTGCAGGAGCTAGGAGAGGACCCCTTGAGGTTTGGGACCCATTCTTTTAGGATTGGAGCTGCTTCTATGGCAGCAGGTCTTGGGTTTTCTCAGGCAAGATTGCAGACTGTTGGGCACTGGTCCTCTGGGGCTTATAAGGGCTATATCCGCCCCTTTGGTGGGCCTGGAAATCCAGAAGCCTAATGACTTGTAATTTACTTTGACAAGTTGCTGGACGTGGATGGAGCAGGCGTGCATCCTAATATGTGGCCACAGCATGGTCTTTTGGGCAGGCCGGAGGGCCACGAAGTCACCCGTGGGCTCACAGCTGGGCCTCAGTCAGTGGACTACAGTGCAGTGGCTTGGCTGGCGAGAGATGCGCTGGGATGGGCTCCTACCCGCATTGTTCCAGCAAGGTTTAGTGTGGGCAGTTCTGCAGGTTATGGTCATTCACCTGGGGGGGGGAATGACCTTGGTTTACTGAAGGGCGAGGCCCTTAGTGTACAGGCATGTGCAGACATGCGGTTTTTACGGCAATGTTGGCCGAATCAGTATGTCTGCTTTGGTCAGACATTCTTCTATGCAGCAATTGGTGTGGCGCATGGGACCTGAAGGGGATAGACCGGGCACAAAGGAAGGTCAACCGGCAGATTTGGTTGGCTCTTCTTGAGCATGGGGGGTTGGCTATTCCTCACCCCCACATACAGCATTCTAGGGTTGAGCTTTATAGGGCCGATGGCATTCACCTGATGGATGTGGGGAACAACATCTTCTTGGGAGACCTGCAGAGGTGTCTGTGGGAGGTGCTTCTAGGCCAGACTTTCCCAACCAGTGTGCCTCCAGATGTTGTTGGACCACAACTCCCATCAGCCTCAACCAGCATTGCCAATGGTCAGGAGAGATGGGAATTGTGGTCCAACAACATCTGGAGGCACACTGGTTAGGAAAGACTGTTCTAGGCAGTGGGGTATAGGGGAACTAAATAGAGATTTGTCCCCCTTTTGTGGGGGGAAGGTGCGGGAAGCGAAGTAGGTAAGGTGCCCCTCTTAGGCACCTTTGGAGGTGATTGGGGGATCCAGAGACCTGTCTGTCAGGGTTTACAGTCCGAGGGCAGGCCATGGGCTGCTTCTGGGGCCAACTTACCTCATTAACCTAGAGTTGTACGGCCCTAGGGGGTGATGTGGGAAGCTCCCCGTGCTCACCTAGGGTGTGACCAGGGTAAAGGGTAAGCAGATGGGCTTGCCCTTGTCCCAGCAGGGGCTGGTTGCACAAGAGCTGTATGGCAAGCTGCTTGCTTATAGACAGTTCCTGCACCTAGGTTTCCCCCCTGCAGGTCACTTTAAAAAGAGTTTTGTTATAGTTTAATAAAGTGGCCCTTTGTTCAATCCAAACTGCTGTGCCTGTGCCTGATTTCGTCCCTGGACCTCAAATTAATTCTACAAAGGAGCAATAACGTAGAATACCCACATCCATCTTTCCTTCATCTAGTCAGATCCCTAACACAAAGGACTTAAGTAGGAACTTACAACTTCTTCTGTTCAGTCTGCATGTTCTATTTGTTGTTCTGAAGCCCACCTCTAGCCACCTATATCCGCTAGCCGCCTCATTTCTCCTAGTCTAATCCACAAGTGTATCAAAGGAAAACAGTTGTCCTAATTCTATGACAGAGATAGCTTATCTGCAACAAACATTACTTATGATACCTTAACAAGTTGTTTTTCTAGACAGGTCAAGGCAGGAGTCAGGCAACAAATTAACCCCATAATATCCAGATCAACCACATATAGGATTTTTAGTTATTTTTTTAAAAAAAGATTCCATTTTCTTCACACTACTTGTATTTGTATGGCTATTTAAATTGCATGTCTTCTAATTAGTGCATTCTCTTGAAATGTTCTGTTTTATTGAGTAATTTTTTCAGATGCTGTGAACTGCTTTGTGCAAGGCTTATTATTTTTATATTGCAGATTGGGTTGGGAGACTGAATGTGGGGAAGAGAGACTGGCCTAATACCTCCTAGTAAGTTCACAGTTGTGTTAAGATTTAAACTGGGGATGTCCCGGCTCAGGGCTAATTTTCTGCTACATTGCATTATACTAGCTCATTCATATATATATATGGCCTCGGTGGCACGGAATGCTTTTTACCATCTTCGCCTGGTAGCCCAGCTACGTCCCTATCTGGACAGTGACGACCTCGCCTCAGTTGTTCATGCTCTGGTAACTTCTAGACTGGACTACTGCAATGCGCTCTACGTTGGGCTGCCCTTGAAGACTGTTCGGAAACTACAACTAGTCCAGAATGCAGCGGCCAGATTGCTGACGCGGACCAGAAGGTCTGCTCATATAACACCTGTTCTGGCCTGTCTGCACTGGCTTCCTGTTTGTTTCCGGGCTAGATTCAAAGTGCTGGTTTTGACCTATAAAGCCCTACACGGCATGGGACCGCAATACCTGGTGGACCGCCTCTCCCAATATGAACCTACCCGGACACTGCGCTCAACATCTAAGGCCCTCCTCCGAGTGCCATCCCATCGAGAAGCTCGGAGGGTGGTGACTAGAACCAGGGCCTTTTCCGTGGTGGCCCCCGAACTGTGGAACAGCCTCTCCGATGAGGTGCGCCTGGCGGCGACGCTACTATCTTTTCGGCGCCAGGTGAAAACCTTTTTATACTCCCAGGCATTTTAAAGTGTGTTTTAATAGCATTTTCATCATTATTTGTATTTTGATGTTGTTTGGTTCTTTTATTGTTTGTTTTGTTTTCTTGATTTATTGTATTTATTGTATTTATACATTGCTTGTTTTTTATCTTTTTGTACACCGCCCAGAGAGCCTTCGGGCTTAGGGCGGTATATAAATTAAATTAAATAAAAAAATAAATAAAAAATATATATACATATATATATATATATATATATACACACACACACACACACACACACACACATATATATATATATATTCTGCAAATGAAGCCCCTCTGAGCATTCCATCCTCAAAGCTCTATAACTGCCACCTATATATATATAGTTGTCACTCCAAACGCTGTATCACCTGTGTGTACCTCAGGGAGAAAGCCACTTTTACAAGTACTAGGACAGGCAGGACATATTACATCAAACAGAACATCACCTGCAGGTCCTGCAATATAGTTTACATCATCGAGTGCAAAAGACCAGGATGTCATATCCAATACGTAGGAAAGACCACAAATGACCTACGCACACGCTTCAGGAACCACAAATCGGCAATTTTGACCAAAAAAAGTGGAGCAACCAGTTGCAAAGCATTTTAACATCGAGGGTCACAGCCTGTTGGACTTTTCCATTACAGCGATAGAGATGCCAGCAGATCCAGCAGCATTGACTAAAAGGGAGAACTTTTGGATTTACTCTCTGGACACATTGGCACCACATGGCCTGAACCTGGAGGACAGTACCACCACTACTTAGCTTCTGCAAATGAAGCCCCTCTGAGCATTCCATCCTCAAAGCTCTATAACTGCCACCTTGGTAACAGGATTTGTACATTAGCAGCTGATGAAGGCGGAAGCTGAAACGTTTTGTTAATATAATAAAAACCTTTGTTTGGTTAATCACAATTACGTTTATATATATATATATATTAGGTGATTAACGGAATCCTTATAGGGATCCAGAGCAAGCTTGAGTGAAGTTCTGTTCGTTGCTTGCAAAACTGTCTTATCTATATCTATATCTATATCTATATATGAGAGTATGAAATCTATTCCCAAGACACATTCATATACTTGAAATTATCATTTTAAGGCTGATTAAATAAGGATTACTGGCAATGTTTTACTTATTAGTCTGTGCCTTCAGCTGGAACTGATGATGTAGTATGTGTCAATAACTAGTTCACAGCCTTTACATTTTACAAACTAAAATCTCTACAACAGAGTCTGTCTGTTTTAAAATTTTGAGGCAACACCCATGTATAAGAAACCCATCCATTATATAATGATATAAGCTTAAAGTGGCATGTATCACAGCTGTTTGATTACTGTTGGGAAGATGACTTGCGTTCCCCCTTATAGCCCTCTATCAGGATCCAGCAGTGATGGATTGGATTTCCCTTCCTTTAGCAAGATGATGGATTACCTTAGCAGGATGGCTAAGAATGGTAGAGTGTGGGCTGAAATTAATTAACATCAAAAATAAAAGATGCAGGAGTTGATCTACAGCACGATTTAAGAATGATGAGGACTGCCAGCAAACTACATCTAAAACTATAATGCAAATAAAGGATACTTCAATCTGGGTGAATAGAATAATTACATTATCTATACAATCCTAAAAAGGAAAAAAGGCCTTGATTAGGAATGAAGACTCGGTATCCATAGTTTTTTTTTTTAATGGTTATGATACATTATCATCAAACTAAACGTAGGATTCCAAGATCAAAATGACTATCCTCCAAATAATTTCTATATTAACATCTTTTTAAAATATTTAAGTCAATTTGATGTTCTCCATTCTGGATAGTTCTGAAACTACAACTGTTAATTAATATTAATACAATTATTATGGTGGACCAGTTATCAAAAAATGGAACTCTCTACAACAGGGATGGGGAATCCCAGGCCCAGGGACCAAATATGCCCATCCAGACCTCTCTGTGATGCTCTAGGGACTCTCCCCAGTCCTTGAACTGTGATAATGCATCTTGATTGCAGACAGAGAGAGAAAATGTAAAACCTTTGATTTTTGCATGGCTAGAATATACCTTACTATACAAAGGTAAAACACATCCAATGCTCCACCCAGTTTTGCCTCTGGCCCCACCCACCAAAGGCATGTGGCCCATGGAATTAGTAAAATGTTCCTCACTCCTGCTCTATAACATTGGATGAATTTGGACATAATGGTAACTGATTTTTACCATAAAACAGCAACAGAATTGAGCCTGGGTGAACCTCAGGCTCCACATCCTTTCCCTCTTCCTGTGTAGCTGCAAGGATCAGTTTGGAAGCTTTTCCTTCTGTTTTCAGTTAAGTACAGTTACTTGTTACATCTGAGACTGTGGCTAGTATTAACTATAATTTAGGGAAACAAGCCATCATTTGAACTGACTTTGTTTTCCTAACACACAGTTAACAGTAACAACCGTTTGTCTGGGTTTGGACAAAATGAGTAACCGCAGTTAGTTGAAAATAGAAATGAAAGCTTTTGAACTCCTCCTCATGGCCATGTTAGAGGAGATGGAATGCTAAGCTGTTGTTTAGTACTATGTACAAATCAGACAACTGTAGATTCTATGGAACTGTACAGTCTGTCTAATGTAAACCAGAATATTAAACAATCTAGAAGGCCTCATTTCAAATGCTGTTTAGCATTAAAGATGAATATTATATTGTTTAAAAGCTGATGTGTTTGCCGCCCTAGGCTCCTTTGGAAGGAAGGGCAGGATAGAAATTTAATCAGTCAGTGCTAACATAACCCTGACATTGACAGCCTACATTGACAACCCTGACATTGACAGGGCAGTCTGGGAGGAATTTGTTCAGACATGGAAGGGCTGGGGAGGAAATGTACAATCTGTAAAGACCCAAATGGAAATTTTGGTAAAACCTGTATCAAGATTATGTGGCCATCAGTGTCTAATGCAACCATGTTGACTGCACAAACAAAAATACACTGTACTGGATTCTACATTCATTCTATGTAATTAACCACATTTCTATTTCATTCAGTAAGCTAGTATAAAAACATCACAAAAGAAAATAATTTCAAATAAGGGAATCCTCATCCTCAATACATTTAATTGGGATGGGGTGGGTGAGTGGAGGCAAGCCTTCAAGCAAGTAACTGAAATCAATGGGAGAAAAATCACAATTACTACCTCCCTTAACCCAAATGAAAATCATAAAATGCTATACCAACATAGATGACCACCCTGCCTAGCACCCATGCATAGTAGACCTTGGAACCGAATGAGAGAATAAGAGCAAAAGCAATCAATTAGTAAATTGCCCAAGCTACAATGGAAAAGTTATAGCATCAGGTTAATATAGTTCCTCCACCCTCAATATTTGACAGAGGGAGGGGCAGGCCCAAGGAAAATGCCATTTTGGACAGAATATGTTTACAATTTAAGCTATATTCACTAATAGGCAAAAAACTTTGCGGTTTAAGAACATACCTATAGCCCACAGATATTTCTATCAAACTTTAAAAAGCAGGGAAATTGGGCAGCTATATTGAATGCAGCTGGGGAGCAGGAGACCTGACCTCCTCTCTGAGATATTGGACTGCCCTACAAATTTGTCAAAATGCAAACACAATTTGGGTTGGTCTTTCACAGTCCAATCCACTTGCTGTGTAGCTTGCAACAATATGGTAAGATGATACAGCTCTCGTGGCTGTATAAAACAATTAATACAGCTTCAACATGTTCATTTTTAGTTACGCATTTACTATAAGTTTAAGTGAGCAGCTACAAATCACCCCACCCCAGCTAGAGGCTATAAATACACAAAAGAAACCTCTGTATATCTAACTGGATAAGATGCTATATTCAAACAGTGTTGTGTTTGCAGTTCTCTACCTCAGTCTGACAGCTCAGAGCATTCTTATCAAGAATTTTTAAAAGCTAATATCTTACTAATTAGCTGTTCAAAGGGAAAGTGGGATACATTGCTGGAATGCCCAAGAAAACCTCTTTTGGGCAGAAAACATCTTAAACAATCATACAGTAGGGCCCCGCTTTACAGCGATTCGCTAATACAGCGGTCTCAATTAGACACAATTAGACTAAAGCCCCACTCATATGGTGCTTGTTCTGCTTTTACGGTGGTTTTCAGGCATCACACGCCATTCTATTCAATGAGTTTTGCTTTACAGCAGTTTTCGCTTTACAGCGGGGCTCCGGAACGTAACCCGCCGTATGAGTGGTGCCCTACTGTACTGATGAAATATGTAAAGAAAAAAAAGTCATTCAAATAATTCAAAGATTCTTAACAAGTTTCCTGCTGCTTGTTTCCAGTGCCATAATGCATGTCCTAACTGTGATTATTCACCTCTAAGTCATATTTGTTTCATTTAAAGAGGGAGAAGCTAGCATTTAAAAACTCTCCAGATCAAAAGAATATGGATGTAAAAACAAAAGAATAATACTTCAACACCCCACCACACAACTAGATCAGGAAATGACAATAAAAAACTAACATTTAAAAAATGTCGTGCGGCTGTGCTATTGCCAGTAATAGTTGGTAAATCCAGGCTATTTCTATATTGAAGTCTGAGTCATCTCTCACCCACTATGATTAGTTTGTCACCTGCTTCACAGACAAAGTTGTTCACCTACACATCAACTTGAGAACCAGCAGTCTGAATACAGATTTAGAATCTGAAGCATGCATGTCCCTAATAATTCATTCATTTTGCCCCATTTTCCTTTCTCCCTCCCCACTTTTTTTTGACACAGTGTCATGAAAAAGTTGTACAGGTTACAATATGTTTCAGTTGTCATGGAAAAGCTGCTCCATGAACTTCCTTCTATAGAATTTTTGTCAAAAGTAATTGTATAATTATTTCTACTTTTGTCTTGTACTCTTTTGTGATGATCCCCAGTTGTGAATGGCTTATTCCATGCAGTTTAGTTATATTATTCATGTAATTCCCCCAGTCCCAATTCTTTGTCTCTTGAAAGAACATTATCTCCCTGTTAATTGCTTTACTTTATAAACCATTCACACATTGTATACTAAAAATACACACTCTCTTAGCTGGTATGGAATAAAGAGTGAGTAAGAACACTAGGTGTCACTTGACCACTATACGTAGAAGCAAAACTTCTACTTCAAAGGAATAAGAGCTTTAAAACCCAATTGTCAAAATCTTTGAACTGAACTTAATAAACAAAAAAAACATATTTATTTATTTCATTGGTTTGTCACCTCATACCCAGCAGTCTCTAGGCGACATACAAAAGATTTATAAACATACAACATAAAACAGATTTTAAAACATACAATATAATACAAATTTAAAAACATACAATATAAAAATTTAAAACCCAAATGAAAGACACTAACATATCCAAATCAGCTTATTTCAGTTGTGTCCATATGCACTGTGTACACCATACTTTAACGTTAACAAGTTGGTTTAGGATACCAAAGTGATTTGGTGTACCTAAACCCACTGCAAACAAAAAAAAACCCTGAATGTAATAAATAGATCATAAAATAGATATACTTGCCCACCCCATTAAAGTATTACAGAAGATACAATAAACTTAACATTTAGTGTTGAAGCTGAGCATTACCACTTACTTCTGCAGTGACCTGCATGTATTGTTGTCAAATAAGCATACACTGACTAAGCAGATAGCTGTACAGCTGTGTTTCATCACATCTGCATCTATGACTACTTAACTGCACTCAAATTTCTAGTATTAGGACTAGGCAAAGCCAGATCTAGGGAGAAATGAAGGAGAAGCTGACCGTTCAGTTAATTATATTTCTTTCCAAGTAGTTCATATTCTAGAGGCATTAAATGTTTAGTATAAAAAAAGCAAATGATTTTATCAGAAAGTATGATGAACATCTAAAATTGACACTTATTCCCAATTCTCACAGAGGCCTGCTGGGATAATTGGTTCAGGCAGGTTTTGTTGGTGGGCTCGTGATGGGTCCATATCAGGTGTTTAGGAGGAGTCTTAGTACAGAGGAACATGGATGATGCCACCCCACTTTCAGTGATCACGGGTAGAGGGAAATATAGCCACGAGGTTGTGGTGAATTACCATAGAAGACGAGGGCAAGGCTATCTGCGCCTTGTTCCTTGCTGCCACTCCTCTCATGGATAGGTTCCTTGTTGCTCATCTGTTGTACCCACTGGCCTGTGTGTTGTTGTTTAATGCCAGATCAGTACACAATAAGAGAACTCTCATCCATGCTTTGATTGTGGATGAAGGTGTCGATTTGGTGTGCATTACCGAGACCTGGGTGGGTGAGCTGGGAGGAGTTGATCTGACCCAGCTTTGCCCACCTGGATACTCGGTGCAACATCAGCACAGGCTGCAGGGATGGGGGGAGTTGCTGTGTTCTACAGAACTTCCATCTCTGTCACCAGGAAACCACTTTGTCTTGGAGCTGGCTATGAGGGCCTGCTCCTGGTGTGTGGCCGAGGAGACAGTAAACTAGGGTTGCTGCTGGTGTACCGCCCACCCTGCTGCCCAGCAGCTTCTCTGACCGAGCTGGCCCAGTGGCTAGGAGTGTCTTTTACCAGCTTTGGCTGGTAAGACAGCTGTGGCCATTTCTGGACCGGGATAGCCTGACCACTGTTGTCCATGCACTGGTAACCTCCAGGCTGGATTACTGTAATGCGCTCTACGTGAGGCTACCCCTGAGGTTGGTCTGGAAGTTGCAGCTGGTGCAAAATGCGGCGGCAAGACTGTTCACTGGAGCAGGGTATTGCCATCATGTCACCCCGCTGCTGAAAGAATTGCACTGGCTGTCCATTTGCTACCGGGCCAAGTTCAAGGTTCTAGTTTTGGTGTACAAAGCTCTTATACAGCTTGGAACCAGGATACCTGAAATACCGTCTTATCCCTTATATACCTAGTCAATCACTGCACTCTGCAGGTGAGGACCTGCAGATATAATCTTATCAGGAGGTTCGTTCTGCACAACATAGGAAACTGACCTTTAGTGTGGTGACACCTACCCTGTGGCATTCCCTCCCCTTAAACATTAGACAGGCACCATCTCTGTTATCTTTTTGGCGCCTACTGAAGACTTTCCTCTTTCAACAAGCCTTTTAAGTTGAGACCTATCCCAGTCCGTGTCTGTGTTCGAATTGCTTTTAATATGTTTTTAAATCTTTTTTAAAAAAACAATATGTTTTAACCTTTTTTTAAAGGTGTCTTCAAAGCTTTTTAAAAATGTTTTTAAAGTTGTTTTGCTTTAATGTATTTTAAGGTCTGTTTTTATGATGTTTTAAAGTGTTTCAGTGCTTTTGTTTGCCGCCCTGGGCTCCTGCTGGGAGGAAAGGGGGGATGTCAACCAATCAAATAGATAAATAAATAAATTCTTATTGTTTAAAGATAAGTAGATTCTCTTTTATTAATGGTTGAATTATGCATAATAAAATATTCACTACTCCATTTATGAAGGAGTAAAATCCACACTTGACTGATACTGGAACATTGCTTGATTTGCATAGCTTTCTACTGTTGAAAAACAAACATTTTGCTAAAGAGGTTCCAATATTTTTGCACTACAGTTTGAAGGGTCATAAAACAAAATACCTGATACGTAAAACTAGAGTGGGTTGCAGCAGGGCAATGGAATGCTTTTTTTACTTATTAGAGACGCATTTATGTATATTATGGTTTGCTAAATATTTGATGAAACTGAGATTATCATACTTTGGACACATCATGAGAAGACATGATTCACTAGAAAAGACAATAATGCTGAGAAAAACAGAAGGGAGTAGAAAAAGAGGAAGGCCAAACAAGAGATGGATTGATTCCATAAAGAAAGCTGCAGACCTGAACTTACAAGATCTGAACAGGGTGGTTCATGACAGATGCTCTTGGAGGTCACTGATTCATAGGGTCGCCATAAGTTGTAATCGACTTGAGGGCACATAACAACAACAAATATTTGTTGTATATTTACAGAGGCATTCATGTACATTTGATTTGCTTAATATTTGTAATATTTCTTTAAAGTTTTGTGTTTTCTTTGGAATCAGGAAGTATGGCATTTGTCATGGAGCCTAGCATAACAATTTATCTAGGCTTTCATTGTAAATGTGTGTATCGCTTCAGTCTTTCAGAGCAAATATTTGAAAGCATGGAAGTGTCTCTGGAGACTAAGAAAAAAACATGGATTTGGGTGTGGCTATTATTGATTAAAACAGAGACTGTGCTTGCATGTTAAAAGGTGAATGAGTCTGGAAACTTTTGCTTCTGTTTTTAGCCAGCCAATGTTTGTCATAATTGTGGTTCAGACTAACCCTGTTCATGCGTCTTCACTTGGAAAAGAGGAACAGGCACAGGCACACCACACCACTTCCAATGTTTATTTCACATTTATTTATTTAACAAAATCTATATACAATAGGGCCCTGCTTTTCAGCCACCCACTTTTCGGTGTTCCACTAATACAACGGCTTTCAATTAGAGTAAGACCCCACTCATATGGCGCTTGTGCCACTTTTACAGCTTTTTCGGGCATTGGGAAACCATTTTATTGACAGAGTTCCGCTTTTCGGTGGGGGTCTGGAATGTAACTGTATTCTGGATTTGCAAACTCCATCCCCCACCTTTCTGCATTGAATAGAAACATCTGAAGTCTGCTTGTGTGTTTGATTGAACAAACTTACAAGCCCCTTGTGATCGAGAACCCAGATAACACAGGGTTCCAAATAATGGGGAGCCTTTTAAGTACATTTAATTGAATGCATTCACAAGCCTATTTAGACATTCCTGCATGACATGGACAGCTTTGTGGTGAGGCAGGCATGGCAAGTGTGCGCACACCCAATACCCAGTTTGATCCTTCACACATTATTTTGAACACACAAATGTAGCTACTAAGTATGGTTTGTGTCAGCAACCCAGTCTCATAATCCATAGCACTTAAGCAGTGCTTAATTTTGGCTGGATAATGTCGTTACTGTTTACATTACACAGAAGGATGAAAACAAAGTTTTTTTAAAAAAAGACACACACATTCAGAAAAAAGAATAATTCCGATTAAGTAGCATTTAAAGCAATAAAATGGCTATTAAATGTTAAACATATTTTAAAGTAATTTACTTCCATATATCCCATCACCTGCCACATTAGTTTATATATGCTAAACAGAGAGTAGTAACTTGGCATTAAAATAATAAAAGGAAATGATTTCAAGTGTACAGTTCATGGGTTTTGCTTCAAAACTGCTGCTAATTTACTCATGAATAAATACCCATTCTTTATTGGACTAAATATATTGTCAAAACCTGAGTACTTTATTCACAATGACAGAGAAAGTTATTTTCTAAGTTTTATAATTTTAATGTCTGTCTTGATTTATAAATCAACAGATAATTCTCTCCAGCTTTTTGAGAAATTCAAAGACACTATGTAGTCTTTATAAATACAACAACCAGCAAATTATTTCCAACACTGTTATCCTTGAGAAGAAATATGAAACAATTGCAGTTCTTTAAAACAAGTCTGGCATTTTTTCCTGTAACTTAGGTTAGAACAGAGAATGGGCTGAAGACACCCATGAGAACCACCTTACTGAAACTAAGCAGGTCTGAGTCTGGTCAGTACCCAGATGGGAGACCTCCTCTGAATCAAATATATGTTACCTTCATTTTGCAGGGAGGAAGAAAGGTAGGATATAAATGTAAGAAAATAAATAAATAATACAATAAATGTGTGGCCTACAAAGCTGGGGGTACAAATAAAATAAAGTTGCTAAAGAAAAAAATAATAGTTATCCCGTTTGATTTGTGGAGATTTAGTTTAGTATCCTAGTTACTCTGTGGTTATTTCTGACCTAGTTCTAGCAACCTCACTAATTTGAATAAGAGGATGGGGAAATCACCAACCTTAAAGAAGCTGAAGAAAGTAGGCTCAAGGGCTTCCCTGTTGTCCTCAGACACCTATCCCTCTCACAGAGTCCACTTGTCCAGTCTGTTGGATCATACATAGAAGCACCCCTTTGGCCGCCTGAGAGATGTGCGGTTATGGGTGTTGTGAGCAATCTAGCAGGGGTACTTACTTACTTATTTATTTATTTAATTTGTATCCCCCCCTTCCTCCCAGCAGGAGCCCAGGGCGGCAAGCAAGGTACTAAAAACACTTTAAAACATCATAAAAACAAATCTTAAAATACATTAAGACAAAACAGGGTTAAAAACATTTTAAAAACTTTTTTAAAAGTTTTAAAACATTATTAATAACATATTAAGCAAATCTGACACAGACTGGGATAGCTCTCAACTTAAAAGGCTTGTTGAAAAAGAAAAATCTTCAAAATGCGCCAAAAAGATAGCAGAGATGGTACCTGACTAATATTCAAAGGGAGGGAATTCCACAGCGTAGGTGCTGCCACACTAAAGGTCCATTTCCTATATTGTACAGAACGAACCTCCTGATAAGATGGTATCTGCAGGAGGCCCTCACCTTCAGAGCACAGCGATCGACTGGGTATGTAAGTGATAAGACGGTATTTCAGGTAACCATCTCCAAGAAAGAGTAGTTTCCTGGTGACAGAGATGGAAGTTCTGTAGAACACAGCAACTCCTCCCCCCATCCCTGCAGCCTGTGCTGATGTTGCACCAAGTATCCAGGTGGGCAAAGCTGGGTCAGATCAACTCCTCCCAGCTCACCCACCCAGGTCTCGGTAATGCACACCAAATTGGCACCTTCATCCACAATCAAATCATGGATGACAGTGGTCTTATTGTGTACCGATCTCACGTTAAACAATAACACACACAGGCCAGTGGGCACAGCAGATGAGCAATGAGGAACCCATCCATGAGAGGAGTAGCAGCAAGGAACAAGGCACAGATAGCCTTGCCCTCATCTTCTATGATAATTCACCACATCGCCATGGCTATATTTCCCTCTACCTGTCATCATTGAAATTGGGGTGGCATCATCCATGTTCCTCTGTACTATCCTAAACACCTGATATGGACCCAGCACGAGCCCACCAACAAAACCTGCCTGAGCCAATTATCCCAGTAGGCCTCTGCGAGAATTGGGAACAAGTGCCAATTTTATATGTGCATCATACTTTCTGATAAAATCATTTGCTTTTTTTAGAATTGGGAACATACCTATTCGAAGTTTTTCACACAGGGCCCATCTACCCCCCCCCTGCTTCTCACACCCAGGGAAGGCCAGCCTTCTGCCAGTTACAGTCTCTCACTCTGAGTGCATCTGGTGACTTTCTCCTATCATTCAGTTCACTGCACAGGCTCCCACCCTGTGCAGGAACTACACATGCACCACACACCCTCCCCACCACCCATCTCCTCTGGATTGGTTTAACAGAAAACAAATTTTAAAAAAGGTAATAGAAGGAGGTAGTGCCCTCGCCCTCGGTACTCCCTAAGGGGCTTCCCAAGGGGCAACTCCCTTTGGTATCTCCCCTTCCGTGGCGACGTCGCCGGCGGCAGACCCGCCGCCCAAGACCAGTTGGCCTTTTATGCCTTCTGACCAAGTCAGCAGCTGATGCAAGATGCTGCAAGATTAACTGCAGCCTCTCTCTGGAGCAAGGGCCAGGCAGGGGGTCCCAGTCCTTGCAGCACTTACCAGGGACTTCAGCTGTCTCAAGAGACAGCAATCCAAAGGAGCGAGCAGCAAGAACCCAGATGCTCAGATACTCACTCCCAGGGGGTCTTCTTCAGTCCCCTAGTGCTGCAGCTGTTCCATTAGGAATGCTATCAAAAATAAAACTGCTGATATCGTAATGCTGTTATACAAATCTACTGTGCAACCGCATTTGCAATACTGTATACAGTTCTGGTTGCCTCACCTCAAAAAAGGATATTGTAGAGTTGGAAATGGTTCAAAAAGGGGGAACCAAGATGATCAAGGGCATGGAGCAACTCCCCTATGAGGAAAGGTTGCAGCATTTGTTGGTTTTTAGTGTAAAGGAAAGGCACATAAGAAGTGGTATGAATTTTATAAAGTTATGCATGGCATGGAGTGAGTGGATAAAGTTTTTCTCCCTCTGTCATAACACTAGAACTTATGGATATCCAATGCAGCTGAATGCTGGAAGATTTATGACAGATAAAAGAAAGTACTTCTTCACACAACACAGCGTTAATCTATGGAACTCGCTCCCAGAGGAGGCAGTGATAGTCACTGACATGGACAGCTTCATGGGCAAATTTATGGAGGGTTAAAAACATTTTAAAAACTTTTTTAAAAGTTTTAAAACATTATTAATAACATATTAAGCAAATCTGACACAGACTGGGATAGCTCTCAACTTAAAAGGCTTGTTGAAAAAGAAAAATCTTCAAAATGCGCCAAAAAGATAGCAGAGATGGTACCTGACTAATATTCAAAGGGAGGGAATTCCACAGCGTAGGTGCTGCCACACTAAAGGTCCATTTCCTATATTGTACAGAACGAACCTCCTGATAAGATGGTATCTGCAGGAGGCCCTCACCTTCAGAGCACAGCGATCGACTGGGTATGTAAGTGATAAGACGGTATTTCAGGTAACCTGGTCCTGAGCTGTATAGGGCTTTGTACACCAAAACTAGAACCTTGAACTTGGCCCGGTAGCAAATGGGCAGCCAGTGCAATTCTTTCAGCAGCTGCGTGGCATGTTAGCGATACCCTGCCCCAATGAGCAGTCTTGCTGCTGCATTTTGCACCAGTTGCAGCTTCTGGACCAACCTCAAGGGCAGCCCCACATAGAGTGCATTACAGTAATCCAGTCTGGAGGTTACTAGGACATGGACAACACTGGTCAGGCTATCCCAGTCCAGAAACAGTCGCAGCTGTCTCACCAGCTGAAGCTGGTAAAAGGCACTCCTAGCCACTGAGGTCACATGGGCCTCTAGCAACAAAGATGGATCCAGGAGCACACCCTGGCTATGGACTTGCTCTTTCAGAGGGAGTACCACCCTGCCCAAAGCAGGCAACCGACCAATTATCCGAACTCGGGAACCACCAACCCCCAGCGCCTCCGTCTTGCTAGGATTCAGATTCAGTTTATTGGCCCTCATCCAGCCCACCACCAACTCCAGGCAGTGGTCCAGGGCTTGCATGGCCTCTCCTGATTCAGATGTTACGGAGAAATAGATCTGGGTATCATCAGCATACTGCTGACACCTTGCCCCAAAGCTCCTGATGACTGCTCCCAAGGGCTTCATATAGATGTTAAACAGCATGGGGGACAAGATGGTACCCTGCGGCACCCCACAGCACAGCTGCCAGGGGGCCGAAAGACAGCCACCCAATGCTATTCTCTGAGAACAACCTGGAGATAGGATCAGAAACACTGTAAAACAGTACCTCCAATACCCAGCTCACCAAGTCAGCCCAGAAGGATACCATGGTCAATGGTATCAAAAGCCGCTGAGAGATCAAGTTAAGAATAACAGGGTCACACTCCCCCTGTCCTTTTCCAATAAAGGTCATCCATCAGGGTGACCAAGGCCAATTCACTCCCATAACCAGGCCTAAACCCAGATTGGGATGGGTCAATAATCTGTTTCATCCAAGAGTACTTGCAGTTGCTGCGCCACATCCCTCTCAATCACCTTCCCTAAGAAGGGGGTATTTGCAACCGGTCAGTAGTTGTCAGAAAATAATGGGTCCAGGGTGGGCTTTTTCAGGAGTGGTCGAATCACCATCTCTTTCAAGGCGGCTGGAACCATTCCCTCCCGCAACGATGCATTGTCCACACCCTGGATCCACTCGGTCAGACCCCCTTGGCAAGCTTTAATAAGCCAAGAAGGGCAAGGGTCAAGAAGACACATTGCTGGCCGCATCATCGCAAGCACCTTGTCGACGTCATCAGGCCGTATCAACTGAAACCGTTCCCAAGAAATTGCAGCAGACGTTGCACTGGATACCTCATTGGGGACTACAGTATATGTAGATAGGGCATCAAGACTGCTATGGAGGCGAGCAACTTTACCCTCAAACTGCCTTGCAAACAATTCACAGTGGGCCTCTGAAGGGTCTAAAACACCATTTCCTGAAGTTGATGTCAACAGACCCCTGACAATACAGAAAAGCTCCACTGGACGGCTACTTGAGGATGCGATGGAGGCAGAGAAGTGGGCCTTCTTCGCCACCCTCACCACCACACAGTAGGCACAGTTTGATGTTTTACTCGTGCCCGATCAGCCTCACAGCACGTCTTTCGCCACTTGCGCTCTAGCCGTCATCCAGCCTATTTCATTGCCCTTAGCTAACTGGTATACCAAGGGGCAAACTGGGCTCCACAATGCTGGAGAGGGCATTCGGGGGCAACGATATCAATAGCCTGACATGCCTTGCTGTTCCACAGTGTGACAAGGGCTTCAACGGGGTCACCTGCTCTATCTACTGGGAACTCCCCCAGGGCATTCAGGAATCCTGTGGATTCCATTAGGCTCCGGGGGCGGACCATCTTAATCTGTCCACCACCCCTGTAGGGAAGGATCAGAGCTATAAGTCTAAACTTCACCAGGAAGTGATCTGACCATGACAATGGGGTGACATCCACCCCCCCATCTCCAGACCACCCCTTCCTCCATCTGGAGCAAAAACCAAGTTGAGGGTGTGCTCTGCCCTCTGTGTTGGGCCAGTGACAACTTGAGACAGCCTCATGGTTGTCATGGAGGCCATGCAGTCCCAAGCAGGAACACAAGAGGCAGCCTCGGCATGGACATTGAAATCACCCAGCACTATCGTTCTGGGCTCCTCCAACACCACAGCCGAGATGGCCTCCGCCAGCTCAGTCAGAGAAGCTGCCGGGCAGCAGGGTGGACGGTACACCAGCAGCAACCCTTGTTTCCTTTCTCCTTGGCCCGACACCAGATGCAGGCCCTCATAGCCATCTCCAAGAAAGAGTAGTTTCCTGGTGACAGAGATGGAAGTTCTGTAGAACACAGCAACTCCTCCCCCCATCCCTGCAGCCTGTGCTGATGTTGCACCAAGTATCCAGGTGGGCAAAGCTGGGTCAGATCAACTCCTCCCAGCTCACCCACCCAGGTCTCGGTAATGCACACCAAATTGGCACCTTCATCCACAATCAAATCATGGATGACAGTGGTCTTATTGTGTACCGATCTCACGTTAAACAATAACACACACAGGCCAGTGGGCACAGCAGATGAGCAATGAGGAACCCATCCATGAGAGGAGTAGCAGCAAGGAACAAGGCACAGATAGCCTTGCCCTCATCTTCTATGATAATTCACCACATCGCCATGGCTATATTTCCCTCTACCTGTCATCATTGAAATTGGGGTGGCATCATCCATGTTCCTCTGTACTATCCTAAACACCTGATATGGACCCAGCACGAGCCCACCAACAAAACCTGCCTGAGCCAATTATCCCAGTAGGCCTCTGCGAGAATTGGGAACAAGTGCCAATTTTATATGTGCATCATACTTTCTGATAAAATCATTTGCTTTTTTTAGAATTGGGAACATACCTATTCGAAGTTTTTCACACAGGGCCCATCTACCCCCCCCCCTGCTTCTCACACCCAGGGAAGGCCAGCCTTCTGCCAGTTACAGTCTCTCACTCTGAGTGCATCTGGTGACTTTCTCCTATCATTCAGTTCACTGCACAGGCTCCCACCCTGTGCAGGAACTACACATGCACCACACACCCTCCCCACCACCCATCTCCTCTGGATTGGTTTAACAGAAAACAAATTTTAAAAAAGGTAATAGAAGGAGGTAGTGCCCTCGCCCTCGGTACTCCCTAAGGGGCTTCCCAAGGGGCAACTCCCTTTGGTATCTCCCCTTCCGTGGCGACGTCGCCGGCGGCAGACCCGCCGCCCAAGACCAGTTGGCCTTTTATGCCTTCTGACCAAGTCAGCAGCTGATGCAAGATGCTGCAAGATTAACTGCAGCCTCTCTCTGGAGCAAGGGCCAGGCAGGGGGTCCCAGTCCTTGCAGCACTTACCAGGGACTTCAGCTGTCTCAAGAGACAGCAATCCAAAGGAGCGAGCAGCAAGAACCCAGATGCTCAGATACTCACTCCCAGGGGGTCTTCTTCAGTCCCCTAGTGCTGCAGCTGTTCCATTAGGAATGCTATCAAAAATAAAACTGCTGATATCGTAATGCTGTTATACAAATCTACTGTGCAACCGCATTTGCAATACTGTATACAGTTCTGGTTGCCTCACCTCAAAAAAGGATATTGTAGAGTTGGAAATGGTTCAAAAAGGGGGAACCAAGATGATCAAGGGCATGGAGCAACTCCCCTATGAGGAAAGGTTGCAGCATTTGTTGGTTTTTAGTGTAAAGGAAAGGCACATAAGAAGTGGTATGAATTTTATAAAGTTATGCATGGCATGGAGTGAGTGGATAAAGTTTTTCTCCCTCTGTCATAACACTAGAACTTATGGATATCCAATGCAGCTGAATGCTGGAAGATTTATGACAGATAAAAGAAAGTACTTCTTCACACAACACAGCGTTAATCTATGGAACTCGCTCCCAGAGGAGGCAGTGATAGTCACTGACATGGACAGCTTCATGGGCAAATTTATGGAGGATAATGGTATCAAAGGTTGCTAGGTACAATGGCTATGTTCTGCCTCCACAGTTGGAGACAGTATGCTTCTGAATACGTTGCTAGAAACCATGGGGGGGGGGAAAGAGTGCTCTTGTGCTTGTGCTCTCTTGTGTTCTCACTGTGAGAACAGGTTGCTAGACTAGATGGGCTACAGACCTGAACCAGCAAACTCTTCTTATGCTCTTACCTTCACAGTCAGAGGCAGTATACTTCCAAATACCAATTGCTGGAAACAGAAGGAGGACAGAGTGTTCTTGTGCTTAGGTCCTGCTTGTGGGCTTCCCATAGGCATCTGGTGGCCACTGTGAGAACAGGATGCTAGACTAGATGAGCCATTGGCCTGATCTAGCAGGCTCTTTTTAAGCTTATGTGTAATGAATAAAATGAAAATGTTGGCATTTAAAACAGCATAAACCGAATTTGATTTCAGTGCTGTGTCAGGACACTAGTTAATATTGGCCCTGAAATGACCTCCCATTCATTTCAGACAAGAAAGGAAAATCTTTTGCTAAATTTCTAATTGCACATTTCATCACAAATGGGAGCTCTGGGACTGAGAGTTCTTGATAATTAATTGCACTATAGACATCTCCTGTGAATTTCTTCATACCTGCTGGCTGGTTTGTCTTGAGGAAAAGTTAAGGGCCAAACCATTTTCACTTTAGCTAAATATTTCAAAGTAAAACAACATTTCTGAGGTCATAATATTAGTTGTCTTGAGCCTGTTTAAAAACTGTGAAATCATTGACACCTTGGTAAATGGAGGGAATAGGAGTTTCAACCTAGCTGTCAGCAAACATGAATTTACATTGCCTTTGATGCAGCCAGACAGCACATTTATTTTAATAATACTATGCAGGTGTTCTGAAGGACACTGAATGCAACCAAAAACAATTTAACGCATTGTAACTGAGCTACAAATATGTTTGTTAAAAATGTAACCTTTGATAAAACAAATTTCACCATGTATTTATTTGAAATGAATAGAAACAATAAAGCAATTCTGAGAAGACACAGTTAAATCTCTGCTATCCTATATGCATGGGTTTGCTACAGGCATCTATTTGTAGTTTCTGTCATACACATGATCCTATCATGACACTGCATATATACCATTATTATTTTCCTTCACAAAATTATCCTGCAGTACTGTATTTCATTCTTCACAGAACAATTGGAAGTCAAAGCATTATGCTGCTGGCAAAGTGTGACCCTCACTACCACAACACTTATTCAAGAGCACTGAAGGAACAACATAGGGAAGGTCATGTCACTGTCTTCAGCCTATCAGTTTTGTGGTATGACAAAGGTATCATTTTTCAGGATGTCTTATCTTCACAAATCTAATTACAGCATTTATACAGTAATGGAATAAGCCTCTATTATATATACTTCTGTTCTCTAAATCAAAGATAAGCTGTTCTGAATAGAACAAATTTACTGACTGTATACTAATGGCACAAATGTACCTGTACTAGCTTAAGTGTAAGCAATTAATATATACCTAGCTAAGTGTTAGCTTTAATACAATGAGGTAAAAAACTAAATTTAGGAAATAATATATCAGTAATACAAGGCATCATTATTTCTAGCAAAAGTCTTATTATGATATTGAAAAAATTAATAACTGAAGGCTTCCTACTGAGAGAATACTTGGTATAGCACTTCAGAATAAGTAAGAGCTAAAGTATGCATCACAGGTGAACACATGTAATACTTCCTCAATGGCTTTTAAAAACAAAACAAGTCAGGAAAACGGTTTCGTAGGAACAAATGGAAATGACAAAGCAGCAGTGTGTTTAAAGTGGCATTTTCAGGGGAGTGGGTTATTTAAAAAGACTATTTTGGTGGTCCATTCTGAATGTAATGAACAGGTTGGTCCTGAATTGGTATGCTAAAATTCAAGGAAATATAGAGCTCACTTGAAATCCCCATCTGCTTTTAAGGTGGATGGACATGAAATCTCCACTTACTCACTGCGAAACATATAAAAAAAGGATATTCATTCTATATACATGCTGACTCATTCATACACAAAAACAGAACGCAGAATGTGATAGGGAGACTTTTTAAAAAAATAGTAAATTTATATTTCTGTGCTTTGATGTATTCTGACTATGTTTTCAGTGCCTTATGGGATGAGAAAAGGCACACTAGCAAACAAAATGATTAATCAAAGCAATCAACTCCTCTTAACATCTCACAATACCAGTGGGTCAGCTGTACTTGATATCAGCCACCTAGGGAGCACCTTCTGCTCAAACATCAGATATTCACTTTAGCTTGTATTATGTCCTAAAATTTTAAACTTAATTTTTGACAATTTTTCATTGAATGCACAATCAATTTTTAAGAGTTAGTTTTAGTAATATGTGGGTTCATCTTTGATTTAACATCACACAGGAAGGGTTTGGCTTGGTCGTAATTAGATTAGGTTATTTGGGCTATATGTAGATGAGTGAATGTGGAGCTCTTCCTGTGGATGAGACAAAGTGCATGGAAAAAATGACACTTAGACATTTATACTGTACTGCACTAAGGGATTTTGTCATGGTCAAAATAGTGGAAGACTGAATTTCTGGATCTAAATAGCTTCATTGTTGTGATGCCTTAGTATCCTCGTAAACATGTATATTCTATAGAGGAGAAAAGGTAATTTCCAGGGTCATTCTTCTC